>NC_041728.1:81671784-84071784 GCF_004115215.2 Ornithorhynchus anatinus | reverse complement strand
TCTACTCAGATGACACACAGATCTACATCTCCGCCCCTGTTCTCTCCCCCTCCCTTCAGGCTTGCATCTCCTCCTGCTTCCAGGACGTCTCCACCTGGATGTTGGCCCGCCACCTAAAACTCAACACGAGCAAGACTGAGCTCCTCATCTTCTCTCCCAAACCCGGTCCTCTCCCAGACTTCCCTATCACCGTGGATGGCACGACCATCCTTCCCGTCTCTCAGGCCCGCAATCTCGGTGTCATCCTTGACTCGTCTCTCTCGTTCAACCCACACGTCCTATCCGTTACCAAGACCTGCCGGTTTCACCTTTACAATATCGCCAAGATCCGCCCTCTCCTCTCCACCCAAACAGCTACCTTACTGCTATGGGCTCTCGTTATATTCCGGTTAGACTACTGTGTCAGCCTTCTCTCTGACCTCCCTTCCTCCTCTCTTGCCCTGCTCCAGTCTATTCTTCACTCCGCTGCCCGGCTCATCTTCCTGCAGAAACGATCTGGGCATGTCACTCCCCTTCTTAAACAACTCCAGTGATTGCCTATCAACCTCCGCTCCAAACAAAAACTCCTCACTCTACATCACCTTGCCCCTTTCTACCTCTCCTGCCTTCTCTCTTTCTACCGCCCACCCCGCACGCTCCGCTCCTCCGCCGCCCACCTCCTCGCCGTCCCTCGGTCTCGCCCATCCCGCCGTCGACCCCTGGGCCACATCCTCCCGCGGTCCTGGAACGCCCTGCCTCCTCACCTCCGCCAAACTGATTCTCTTTCCCTCTTCAAAACCTTACTTAAAACTCACCTCCTCCAAGAGGCCTTCCCAGACTGAGCTCCTCTTCTCCCTCTACTCCCTCTACCACCCCCCCTTCACCTCTCCACAGCTTAACCCTCTTTTCCCCCCATTTCCCTCTGCTCCTCCTCCTCTCCCTTCCCATCCCCTCAGCACTGTACTCGTCTGATCAACTGTGTATATTTATTTCCCTATTTATTTTGTTAATGAAATGTACATCGCCTTGATTCTATTTAGTTGCCATTGTTTTTACGAGATGTTCTTCTCCTTGACCCAATTTATTGCCATTGTTCTTGTCTGTCTGTCTCCCCCGATTAGACTGTAAGCCCGTCAAACGTTAGGGACCGTCTCTATCTGTTGCTGACTTGTTCATTCCAAGCGCTTAGTACAGTGCTCTGTGCATAGTAAGTGCTCAATAAATACTATTGAATGAATGAATGAATGAAGTCTCTGGGCCTAAGTTACCTCATCTGTAAAATGGGGATTAAGACTGTGAGCCCCACGTGGGACAACCTGATCACTTTGTAGCCCCCCAGTGCTTATAACAGTGCTTTGCACATTGCAAGCTCTTAACAAATACCATCATTATTATTATATTGTTCTTGCTCTTTGTATCTGCCTACTGCAACTTAGATTGTGAGTCCTGTGATCTGCCTAATGCAACTTAGACTGTGAGTCCTATCACCTGAGTTTCTTGTATCAATCCACCCCACTCTATAGCATCATGCTTGACATCTAATAAGCACTTAAATATATAAACACCACCCAGATTTTTCACTTCTATCATCTTGGATTGTAAGTTTTTCTCTAAGTCATTGCAAAACCCCTATGATGCAGGTATCTGTTCCCTTAAGGACTAGGTTCCAGCTGCAGTAATTCTCATTTCAGTATCTTTCCCTACCAAGAAATATGTATCAACCTCTTTTCTTATGAGTGTGGTCCTCAGATAGGTTTTTTCCAATAGTCGAGATAGAAATAACTGTACCCGCTGAACTATAAAAATCCATTAGGGATATTTTTGTTATGGTTTCTATTAAGTAAACTGTGTCAAACAGTTAATTAGGTTGGACACATTCTTAGTCCCACAAAGGCTCACAGTCTAAGTAGGAGGGAGAACAGGAGAACTGAAGCACAGAGAAGTTAACTGATTTGCTCAAGGTCACTCAATAAGAAATTGAGAGGGGGGATTAGAACTCAGGTTCTCTGACTCCCAGACCTGTGCTCTTTCCACTAGTCCAAGCTGCTTCTCATGATGTGCTGCTTCTCAGCTTATCAATCAATCAATCAATCAATCACTGGTATTTATTAATCACTTACTCTGTGCAGAACACCATTCTTTGCACTTGGGAGAGGAATAGAGTTAATAGATATGATCTCTGCCCTAAAGGAAATGACAATCTAGTGGGGGAGATAGACACGAAAACAAATTACAGGTAGGGGAAGCAATGGAGTATGAAGGTATGTACAAAAGTGCTGAGAGGGAAGGATGGCTAGGGTTAGTACCTAAGTGCCCACATATTCAATTCATCAGTAAATCCTGTCGTTTTGACCTTCACAACATTCCTAAAATCTGCCCTTTCATCTCCATCCAAAATGTTACTATGTTGATCCAGTCACTTATCCTATCCAGCCTTGATTACTGTTTCAGGCTCCTTCCTGAAATCCCAGCCTCCTGTCTCTCCCCACTTCAGTCCATATCCTTCACTCTGCTCTCCAGATCATTTTTCTAACAAAAAACATTCAGGCCATGTTTCCCAACTCCTCAAGATCCTCCAGCGTTGCCCACCCACTTCTGCATCAAACAGAAACTTCTCACCATTGCCTTTAAATCACTCAATTCCCTTGCCCCCTCCTACCTCACATTGCTACTCTCCTACTACAACTCAACCCATAAACTTCACTCCTCTAATGCTAGCTAACCTTCTCACTGTACCTTGATCTCATCTACCCCGCCACCAACTTCTCGCCCCTATCCTGCCGCTGTCTGGAATGTCTTCTCTCCTCAGAGCCAACAGACAATTACACTCTCCTCCTTCAAAGCCTTACTGAAGGTATATCTCCTCCTAGAGGCTTTCCTGACTTCCTCTTCTCCTACTCCCTTTTGTGTCACCCTGAGTTCTTCCTTTATTCATCTCCCACCCAACCCCACAGTACTTATGTACGTCTCATGTCTCATTATTTATTTATGTTAATATTTGTCTTCTCCTCTTCATAAGCTCATTGTGGGCATGGAATATGACTGTATATTGTTATAATTATATTGTACTCTCCCAAGTACTCAGGATAGTGCTCTGCACACAGTAAGCACTCAATGAATTTGACTGAATAGCTGAGTAGGGGTGAGGACTTAAGTATATAAATGATGCACTGTGGGTGAGGGTGGTAGGGTGAGAAATTAGTTGGGGTAGGCTTCCTGGAGGAGATGAGATTATAATAGGGAATTAAAAATGGGGAGAGTGCTGGTCTTTTGGATGTGGAAGGGGAGGAAATTCCAGGCAGTGAGGAGGACGTGAGAAAGAGGTCAATAATGAGAAAGATGAGAGTAAGGCCCAGTGAGTAGGTTGGCATTAGATCAATGAAGCCAGTGGACTGGATTGTAATGTACATCATGGGATTAGACATTCTAACTATCACAGGAAATGAGGCAAAAGGAAACAGATTTTACAAACTTGTCTGGTATGTCATTACATTCAACATGCTAGTACACCCTCCTAAGAGCCAAAATTCAGTTTCTTGTTACTTTGTCCAGTCCTGTTCTTTGCCCTCATTATTAAATTACTTCAATTTAATTGTTTTTGATCCATCCCAAATTTAACCTTTATAAAAAGTACAATGATATAGGTATCTTCAGGTCATTCAGAGAAAGTGAAGTTACTTCAGTTTATTATTTGGCTCCAATGCCTATGGTGTTAAGCATTTATTATGTGCTCTGAACACAGTAAACCTTTAATAAATACCAGGGATTGATTAATTGATTGATAAGAATTGGGAGGACAATCTCAAAAGTGAAAGGATTTTCCAAAATAGTTTTTTGGATTTATACTTTTACCAGTAAAAGTTTGCATCAAGTGAGAAGCTGATGGATAAATTTAGGGTTACTGGCTATTAAATGACAATTTTTGATCTTAGGTTGCCATAGGTTAAAATGAAAATCAGACTATTCTTGATCACTGAGGAGCAGATTACCTAGTTTGGGGATTTCACAGGCTCCTCCTGCATTTCCATTTTGCAGCCTGAGTTTCAGTAATCTTCGCTGGAGAAGGCATTCATTTCATTCCTTGAGGAGCTTTGGTGGATGAAACAATTTGGGTAGTGGGCTCAACTCCCCCTCTGTCTCTACTGAGAAAAAGTGGGAGTTCAGTTAAATGTCATTTTCCCTGAAATACCAGCCCCAGATCAAAAGTGAAGTTTGTAGAGTTCACTAGTCTTTAAAAGGTCAGTCACACTTCTGAACTTGTTAAATACAAGAAAGAGATTCATATGTATAATGTAAAAAGAGCATTTATAATATTGACTTCAACAATGGCCAGTGAAGGAAATGTATAAAAGATTAATGAAATGAGCATTATTTATGATTATACAATGCAGTGTGCACAGCGCTAAACAAATTCCTCAGCTGAAGGACTCAGCAGATTCAACATAGTCAAAATAGAAGCGGGAGGTCACATGTTGATTAGTATCTATTGACCATTTAAAAGATGTGGACTCTATAAGAGAACACAGGCTAGTGTGTCACAAAGGAGTAACACACAGGAAGAAAGCTCTATCCAGAATTCTAGAGCTGGAATGTCTCTGAAGGCTCGCTGGGAAACCCTGGACTTGACAGACCAGAGAGAGGAATGCAAACAGTAATTTTAAAATGGTGGCTGTGGCTATGAATGGCAGCAGCAGCAGCAGTAGTGGGAGAAAGGAGATGGACTGAACGAATGGACCACTGTTGCCTCTTTGGCCTTAGAACTCAGAACTGGGTTTCAAGTGAACTGTGGAGGACAGAGATTTGCAATTGACTGGATAGCGGCAGAAACTGTGGGTCTCTCTATGTGACTCTGAAGCAGTTCTGGGTGTGACAAATGGGGAGACGAAGAAAGAGGCAGAGAGAAAAAGGGGAAAAAACTGAGAAAAGAATGGGAAGATTAGAGGAATCCAATCCCAACCCTATTCCTGGAATAACCTGCACACGACCAGCCGAATGGACAGTAGACTTAAGCAGCTGCTGAGCATTTTCTGAATTTCTCTCTCTACCAGTTGATCTCAAGGCTCTTCTGGGTACCAAGTGCTCACCATCAAGTCTCTTAGGGCCTTGGTGTCCTCCTGCACTGGACTGCCATGCTGTCTCCCCAGGATCCCACAATGAATCTCTTCCATGACATTGAGGAAACTCCATCCAGACCCGCCTTCCACCTGCTGCTGAAAGAAAGAGAAAAGCAGACTGGTGCCATCTCCAGAAAATCTCCGGAAGGCTGAGGAGGCTATTACTGTAGCTGTCACTGTGGCTGCAGTTGTGACTGTGGACTCTTGAGTCCCAAGGAGCTGGAAATTCTGCTCCTTGAACCACAGCATCCTACTGATCTTTGTTACTGTCTTTACCTTGTATACACCCTAGCACTTAATACGGTGCCTGGCACACAGTAAGCACTTAACAAATACCATAATTATTATGTTGTCTTAGTGTTTTTGTTTTATCTTTCCTTATGTGTCTGTTACCATTCCTTTCTCCCCTTTTTTATTAGATTGTGACACCCCCGCCTCCCAAGTATTAGGGGCTGTGACTATTCCCACATATATTCTTTCAGAGCACTTAGTACAGTATTTTGCACACAGTAACATTTCATAAATACTATTTTTACTACTATGGGAATGAATATATCACCAGGAGAGGCCCCAGTGTCCCCAACACTGACAGTGCAGGGCCACACTACCTAGAGCTGGGCTCCTTAGCCACCACGGATGAAGAAGGAGGAGAAAGTGTCGAATTTGCTTACCCCATCCTCTCTCCTTGACCTTCTTCCCTTTGCATCCCTGCCACTGTGGGTGCTTGAGTGGGAGTAATGGAGGAAAAAGGGGTTCTAAAGAGCATGAGAAAGGTCTAGAATCCCAGCAAGAGGGGCTGCTTATCTCTATAATCCTTCCACTCCCACTGGGGCATGGGGAGAGCCACTCAGTGTGTGGGGAATGGGGTGAAGGATAGTGGTACCTTTCTGGGGGTTTCTGTTCCTTGTGTGACAGATATTGACTGGTGGTTGGGGCTGGGGGTGATGGGGGAGTCCTGAAGCACCAAACCCCCAGCCCAACTATGAAATCAACACATAGCACTGAGTACCTTGTGTATTGTTTGCAGTGTCATGGAATTATAGTTAGAAAGCTTTTTTTTAATCCTTCTCCCTCAAGTAAGGATTTACCTTTTATTGAGCAACCTCTTCCTTTCAAATGGGACTGCCTTGGTTGACACACAAGGCAGTCAGTGCAGGTTGCCTAGAGTAGCTTAGGCTATCTACTTTCTGTGAATATCAGACTGTTTAACCTTAATTAGGAAAATGAGACAGCAATGTGTTTATAGACCTGCATTCTTTTTAAAATGGCTAAGGATATTCAATTTATTCCTAACAACTAATTTTAAAAAAGATTTTTCAAATCAGTTAGGTAATTTTGAAGAATGTCAGTTCTTAATGCCTGGTAAGGAGCAAAAATATAAATAACACCAAACAGCAGGTCCTTGGAGAGAGAATAGAGGGTGCAAATTTCATCCTGAGGTGGATAATAGGAGACTCAGAGGAACCCTGCCCTGTCCTGTTTCACCCCTCCCCAATTCCTGACCCCAGATGCTAGGCTCTAACGTTGTTCCTGCTGCCACTACCATCACATTCCATGACCTTTAGTCCCCCATGTGGGACTTCAAACTGAGGTGTCCAGGGTGGGATGGCAATAATGGAAGAGTAAGAAGGGGACGGCAAGTGAGTGAGAAGGCCTAAATTGGCAGCTGAAAGGGGAGAAGAGAGCTGCTGCTTTGTAGTTACACTTCTGCACTCTCCCCTTCTCCTACCCTTTTACAACCACCTGAGATCTTTCAACCTATGCTTCCCTATACTACTCCCTACTCTTCTCTGCCTCTGTCTCCTTTTTCCTTTCCCATCCCACCAGGGTTGCCAACTTTTAAATTTGAGAGTAGTGGCAAACATGGGGTGGAACCTTGAGATAATGGGGCTTTGACGATCAGTGGAGGAAGTAGTGAGGTGAGTTGAAGGGAGGAAAAGAAAGGAAGGAGAGAAAACAGGGAAAAGAGAGGAAGTAAAAGTCACAAAAGGAAGAGCTTGGCCTCTTTCTCCATCACCTCCCATCAGGTCATTCATTCATTCATTCATTCATTCATTCAATCATATTTATTGAGCACTTACAGTGTGCCGAGCACTGTACTAAGCACTTGGAAAGTACAGTACAACAATAAACAGGGAAATTCCCTGTCCACAATGAGCTCACAGTCTAAAGTGGGGGAGCAGACATAAAAAAAATAATAAAGTTACAGATATGTACATAAGTGCTTTTGGGATCGGGGGGAAGAGTAAAGGGATAAATAAAATTATAGATATGTATATAAGTGATTTGGGGCTGGGGGGCAGTGGAGAGCAGAGGGAGCAAATCAAGGTGACACAGAAGGAAGTGGGAGATAAGGAAAAGTGGGGCTTAGTCTGGCAAGGCCTCTTGGAGGAGATCTGCCTTCAATAAGGTTTTGAAGCAGGGGAGAGTGGTTGTCTGTCAGATTAGAGGAGGAAGGGCATTTGAAACCAGTGGCAGGATGTGGACTAGGGGTCGGCAGTGAGACAGGCAGGACTGAGGCACAGTGAAAAAGGTTAGAACTAGAGGAGTGAATTGTGAAGGCTGGATTGCAGGAGAGAAGCAAGGTGAGGTAGGAGAGGGCAAGGTGATAGAGTGTTTTAAAACCAATGTGGAGGAGTTTTTGTTTGATGTAGAGGTGGATGGGCAACAACTGGAGTTTTTTGAGAAGGGGGGTGATGTGTCCAGAACGTTTTGGTAGGAAAATGATGTAGGCAGCAGAGCAAAGAAGTATGGACTGGAGTGGGGAGAGACAGGAGGCTGTGAGTCAGCAAAGAGGCTGATGCAGTAATCCAGGGGGAATAGAATGAGAGATTGCATTAACGGGCAGCAGTATGGATGGAGAGGCAAGGGTGGATTTTAGTGATGTTATAAAGGTGGTACCAGTAGGATTTGGTGATGGATTGAATATGTGGATTGAATGAGAGAGAGGAGTCAAGGATAATGCCAAGGTTACAAGTTTTTGAGAAAGGAAGGATGGTGGTGTTGTATACGGTGAGTCAGGAGGAGGACAAGGTTCAGGTGGGAAGATAAGGAGCTCTGTTCTGGACATAAGTTTGAGATGACAGGAGGACATCCAGGTAGAGAATGTCTTGAAGGCAGGAGGAGATGTGAAACTGGAGAGAGGGAGAGAGATCAGGATTGGAGATATAGATTTGGGTGTCAGCTCCATAGAAGTGGTAGTTGAAGCCATGGGAGTGAATGAGTTCTCCAAGGGAGTGGGTGTAGATGGAGAATAGAAGGGGACCCAGAACTGAACCTTGAGGGACCCCGCAGTTAAGGAGTGAGAGGCAGAGGAGGAGCCCATGAAGGAGACTGAGAATAAATGGCTAGAGAGATAAGAGAAACAGGAGAGGGCAGAGTCAGTAAAGCCAAGGTGGCATAACGTTTTCAGGAGAGGGGGTGGTCCACAGTGTTTAAGGCAGCTAAGTGGTCGAGAAGTATTAGGAAGAAGTAGAAGCCGTTGGATTTGATGACCTCTGAGGGGGTGGTTTCTGTGGAGTGAAGGGGATAGAAGCCAGATTGGAGAGGGTCAAGGAGGGAAATGGAGGAGAGGAATTTGATACAGCAGGCGGAGACAAGGATCACTCAAGGATTTTGGAGAGGAATGATAGGAGAGATATAGGACAATAACTGAAGGAAGGTTTAAGATCAAGGGAGAGGTTTTTTATTAAGGTAGGGAAGACATGGGTATGTTTGAAAGCAGTGGGGAAGAAGCCTTTGGAAAGCAAAAGGATAAAAATGGCTGTTAAGGAGGGGATGAGTGTTTTCATAAGATGTGAAGGAATGGGGTCGGGTGCACATGTAAAGGGGGTGGTTTTTGAGAAGAGGCAGGTGATCAAGCAAAAATGCCTATTGGCTTCAAAGCTCTCCATTGCCTTGTCCTGTCTTACCTCACCTCCCTTCTCCCCTTCTACGACTCAGCCCACATACTCCACTCCTCCGCTGTTGAACCCTGGCCCACGTCCTACCTTTGTCCTGGAATGCTCTCTCTCCTCAAAACCTCCAAACAATCACACTTCCCCCCTTCAAAACCCTAATAGTAATAGTAATGATGGTATTTGTTAAGTGCTTACTTTGTGTCAAGCACTGTGCTAAGTTCTGGGGTAGATACAAGGTTATCAGGTTATCCCACGTGGGACTCACAGTCTCAATCCCCATTTTACAGATGAGGTAACTGAGGCAGAGAAAAGTGAAGTGACTTGCCCAAAGTCACACAGCTGACAAGTGGTGGAGCTGGGATTAGAAACCACGATGGATTAGAACCCACGACCTTTGATTCCCAATCCCACGTCCTTTCTATTAAGCCACACTGCTCACCTCCTCCAGGAGGCCTTCCCAGACTAAGCCTTTTTCCTCTGCTCTTCTTCCACTCCCCTCACCCTGACTCGCTCCCTTTGCTCTACCCCCTCCCCAAACAGCATTGTGTATATATGTATTTAATTCTATTTGTTTATATTAATAATGTGTTCATATCTATAGCTCTCTGTATTTATATTGTTGCTATTGATGCCTGTCTTCCCCCTTCAAGACTGTAAGCCCACTGTGGGCGAGGATTGTCTCTATTTGTTGCTGAATTGTCCAAGTGCTTAATACAGTGCTCTGCACACAGTGAGCGCTCAATAAATACAATTAAATGAATGAGATCTCCTCTAGGGAAGCTGCTGGGAAGGACGGGAGAATTGAAGAAGGGGCCGGTAGTGGGAAGGACTAAGGAGGGTCAGGGGCGATTTTAGGAAGCTCACACACCTAATGGTGTCAATTCTCTTAATAAAGTAGGTGGCCAGATCATAGGGGTCAAGGGATGGGGGAGGTGGGGGAACAGGAGGCCCAAAGAGAGAGTTTGATCCTCACTGGACACTGGGCCAGACATGACAGGCTCTCTTGGCTTCATCCCAAAGCTTTCTGTCCTCTTGCTTCACCCCTTCCTCACCCTGTCTCCTGCACCCACCACCATATATACAAGGCTCATGGCTGCAGTGGCCACAAGGCAGCAGCTTCTCCAGAGTCCTGATCCCCGCTCACACCTAGCTGCTCATGTTCTGAGGACTCCAGCCTCTGCTTGTGGCCCCAAGACCACAGCCTGCAACTATCTCCCATTTAGGCAGGAGAGACTTCAACCCCAGTTTGTACTGCAAGGGCCTATCCCTCTATATTTTCTGTTAAGATTCCTATCTGCATCCAGTCCATGCACTTGTGTGTAGATAACCACAGGCCCACATACTATGCAAGTGTTCGAGCCCTGGCAAGACCCCCTCCCAAGGATTCTAGTCCCACCTGTGAGGGGGCAAGTGATAGAAGATTGGAATAGTTATACTATTTTTCCTGCCTAAAGTAACATTACTGCCCCCACTACCATGTCATTTCCTTGGGGGCTTTGGTCCCCACAGAGTTGAGGCTCATGCAGTCATACCTTGACCTGGCGCCCAGGTTCCCAGCATTGTATCCCTGAAATGTGGGAAATGCAAGCTACAAAATGGCATGGTGACAGCAGTAGCTGCAACCAGGTTCCCAGTAGAACCCAGTAGCAGCAACAGCTTAAAAAAATGGATTAAAAGAGAGTTAAAAATATAAGTAGAAAAGAAAGGGGTGCAGGTAAAGGGAAGATTAAGTGAGATCAGGGTGAGCAGAAGAGGCAAAGAAGCTAAGGGCTGAGAAGAGGGGAGGGGTGGAATTACTTACCTGGGAATATACACAGGTAGAAACTTGAACAGAAATTCCTTTGAGAGGAAATGACTTTTCATGCACCCTTCTTTCCTATTTAGCACTTACATAGTCATTTTGAGGATTTATACACATACTAATTTTTGTATCGAAATTATTTATTCATTTATCCATCTATTCTTTTTACCCAGCTTTAGATATCATCAGTTGGCATTTGACTTCCTCTCCTCCTCCCACCACATGCATACAACTTAGACGTATACATTATTGTAGATTGTAGGCTCCTTAAGGGCAAGGGAATGGTTTTCCTACTTATTCCATATTCTCCCAATTACTCAGCACTGTTTAGGCCCTTAATACTAAATTTTGTTTAAAGCCAGGCAATTGGAGTTGGGAGAGGCAATTTTCTATTTAATGGCAATACGATGTAAACTTACTTGTGCTGGGTATTTCTCTTACTACAGAAAGGTTCCTCTTTAGCTCTGGACAAGTTGCCACTCATTCTTTGTTTTATAGATTAGCAAGCTCAGGTTTGGTCGAAGTGCCTGACCTGTTCTCACTTCCTACCTAACATGCTCCTTCGCGGCAACCTAGTTTCCCAAGCAGGAATGCTTAGGATTCTTCCTACAAAGGTTTTCTTTGAATTCTTTTCCTTGAGGCTTCCGTCTCTCAGCTACTAGAATGCTAATTGCTTTCTACTTCATGCAGAAGTCATTAGTGAATGTGGATTTCCACTGATTGCTGACTCTGTCACTATACCTTTCCCTTAAATGGATCAAAGATTTTAGTGAAAACTTTCAACAGGAGGAAAATACACTGAAAGGTTAAAGATTAGGTCTCTTGGGGTTATTTTTATAGAGTATAAATTGATTGAAAATGTGTCTTAGTGTATCAGAAATTATTTATTCAATAAAAATTTCAGTTTAAAGCAAAAGCACTGCCTGCTTTAGGCACACCTTCCTTGGAGGGGCTGCTCAGCGCTAAGACTGTTATTATTTTAGGAGAAAAAGAAAGGAGGAGAAACAGCATTTAAAGATATTTCCTTAGGCCTTATGTCCAAAAGACTCAATATTTGAATATTTCTTATAATGTGCAATGCCTTGGGCAATCACTTTGCTTCTTTAGTCACACACCCAAAGAAACATAGGAAAAACAAACCCTCCATTCGATTCTTTCTAAGATTTATTGTTTTTAATAATGCCACGTTTTCAGAAGGGTAGTGATGTGCTCACTTAGATAATGGAGACAATGAAACCTTTAAGTAATGCAATGCACCCTTGAGACAAATCTTGAAGACATAATTAGTGTACTGACAAGTCAAGTAAGATACCAGCAAACAGAAAACAAATCCAGTTCCTCTCACTCTCATAGTCCAGCTTCAGTTTTGGCAAATCTGACAAAACATACAACACAGATGGCTACGGACTGACATGAAAAGTAAATTTTATTAAACATGTTTACATAACATGAGTTGGGATTTCATTTAAAAGCACAGGGGTGTCAGGGGAAGGGTGTGTGTGTGTGTGTGTGTGTTTGTGTGTGTGCGCGTGTGCGTGTGTGTGTGTATGTGCATTTGTGTGTTAAGACAAGTGGTCAAATAGAAAGATACTACCGAATTATAATTAGTTGATTGTTGGCCACTAAGACAGAACAGGATCTAGTAGTAGTGTCCCAATACTTCAGTTCTTCCTGCTCAGCAGGTCGAGCAGTAGTCAATCTGTGCCCTATGGAATGATGGCCACGTAACTCTGGCATGTTAAATGATAATAAATAATTCACTCGGTGCAGGCAGTATGTCTATGAATTAAAACCTAGCATGTACACAGTTTCTACATGTGTTACGGCCCCACAGTAGGAATCTACACCAAAATATTTATTAGAAGGAATTTGGTCCATACTACATCACGTTTTCCATAGGGTAAAAAATAAAGTCCATCTATAGACATCCAGCATCAGACCGACAGACCGAGTCTGGTTAAAACTTGCAAATGTCTATAAGAAAAATGGATGGCTTAGATTTCTTGGATATTTCGGTATCATAATTACGAGCAAACTGTACAAATACATGCAACGAACAAGCTGGCCTATGTGGAACTAACATACATAATTAAATAATCTTTTTTTTAATTTTTTTTTTTACAAAACGTGCATGCAGCTTTGAAGAGTTCCAAGTCATGCTGCTCTATTGGTGTGATCACAAAATTGAATGGCCCAGAAAGGAGGGAAAACATCTCAATGCATCTGCACAGTCTGCAGTTTTTCAGCACATCTACAGAAAATCACAAGGGAATTCAAAGCCAAGAAGAACCCAAATGAATAAAAGGCAAATTGAAATTTGACTTTTTTCCTTCAAAAAAGTAAGATATTTTGCAGTAAAAAATCAAGCTTTGTGCTTGCATCCATCTCAAAGAAATGTAAACTAAAATTTGATAAAAACATCATTTAAGTGCAGAATATTTCAACGGGAATTTCCAGTGAAATATTAAACAGCTCATACCATGCTCTATCCAGGGGAGAGAGGTGCACCTGAAGTGACACACATCAAGGAAGCCTGAATACAGCTGAAAGTGTCATATGCTCAACGCCATTACCGGTTAACATTTTGGGAAGTCAAATATACATTTTATACACATGAAAGCAATTCCTCTTTCTTTGATGTTAGGAAGAAAACTGCATTACAAGTAATATTTTCAATGTCAAAATGAAGACTGAAGTTGCTTATATCAATCAGTCCCCTGTTTTAGGTGCAGTAGATTTTTTTCAAAACTCTTCCATGCATAACATCAGGAAACATAAAAAAACCCAACATTACTCATAATGCAAACAGATCTGCTTTGTACAAAGAAAAAGTGGTGCCGTGACAATGTTATTTTGAAGAAAACGTTCTTGATGATTTGTTCTGGATTTTCACATAACAGTTGAATAAGACTTTGGAGAACCTGAACTGTGAAACTGGGAAATCTCATGGGCATAAATTGACTGGCTGATGCACATTTTAAAGAATGCTTGCAGAGGTGTACTTCAGCCCTTTTTTTATACTGTAGTTTTAGAAAAAGAAAGGAAGGGTCTCTGCTAGCATTGCAAGATCTTACAAAACTGGTAGAATTACACCGCAATAAATTAGTGGAAATAGCAGGTACAGAAAAAAAAAACTGCTCAAATACTGGGGAGATAACACTGCTTGTGGTCTGTTTAAGGAGGTGGGAAAAACAATAATTTGAACAGAGTGAGAGCTTCCAGTTGGTTCATTTGTTCTATTTGCTAATTCAAAAGTTCCCTCTTTTGGCTATTAGGAGCAGAGCGACTCTCACTAGCATATTGACGCTGACTGTGAGTGGATTGACTGCCTTGTTCTGTCATTCGGAGCCTGGTTTCAACAAACATTCAGACATACTTTTGGATAACTACTACAGGCAAAACAGAAGTGATTGTCTGTCTCCAACAATGTTTTTGATCATGTGAATATCTGGTTCAGATTTGTTATCCTGGGTGGTAACATTTTAGTTAGACAAAGGATCGGCTACAAGTTCACTATGATCTAATGCAAGGAGGCCCAGTTGAACTTTCCAGAGATGATTGGGAAGCCCTGCGAGTCAAGGGAGTCAGGGTGGGATCCACCAATGACGAGGGTGGAAATAATTTGTACCAGCCTATTACCATACTGGACAGATCGAGTTCCTCCAAAAGGATCTGGGCCACACCCATGAAGCATTTGTGATCCATTCTTCCGTAGTCCCCCCAGACTATCACCTACAGAGACGGAGAGAAGAAGTTTTAAGATGTTCGAAATGATACACAGTTCATTACTGAAGCATGTATGGCAGTTGTCCCATAAAACTGGGAGGATCATTTGAAGAATGAATGCTCGAAAAATTCCTGATACTTGCGGAGAGCAAGTTTAGCTTATTTGAAATTCCTACAATCTGTTTTTCTGAATCTACTGCATAGAGTTTGGAGCAGGAAATGTTTTGGGGCGTATGGCCCCATGACTTGGCCATGTTCTTAATTTATTTAACAATTTCAGCAAGTTTTTCTTCAGTTTTAGCCTTGAAGGATAAAGAAAAATACCCCAGATTTATGTCAGCCTCTGCAGATGAACATGAATCTTAGTTGAGAGACATCAATATAGCTTTCTCCCCATCTTTTATATTATATCCCATTGGGTCATCTTCTTTCTGTTTATGGAGGGCTTATATCATAGCCTTTAAACCTTTAAATCATCCCTCAATTTTCTCTTTGATAGATCTGATGTACTTACAGATCACATATTTCTCCCTTTATTTAGCTCATCGTTCTCTGTTCGCTTTATTCCAAGTTCCTAGTAAGGATATGATCGATGTTGATTATAATGGAGAATTTAGTATTTCCAGTATTGCGCTTGTTTTCGATATGGAGCTATGTTACTATCTTACAGTTTGCTGGTTTTCCATTCCAACACGATCAAACCTGTACTAAAGCACTTCACAAGAGAGGATATTCATTGTCTTGTCTTATGCTGTTGAGTCATCTCAGATCCAAAGCGGCGCCATAGACACATCTCCCCCACAATGCCCTAACTCCATCAGCAGTCATTCTGGTAGCGTATCCATAGAGTTTTCTTGGAAAAATATGGAAGTGATTTACTATTGCTTCCTTCCATGCAGTAAACTTGAGGTCTGCCCTGGACTCTTCCCATGCCACTGTTGCTCAGCACAGGTGAGTTTTGACTTGTAGCAGATTGCCTTCCACTAGCTAGCCACTGCCCAAGCTAGGAATTAAATGGGTAGGCCTCTGCTTGACCTTCCCATAGACAAAACTGGTAGAGTACTGGAAACTCTCCAGGTGCGACTCAGATTGGTGGGATATTCCACCTCCTCTCAAAATCTACCTCCTCCACCTCTGCCTTTGATCCATCTCTTTGTATCTTATTGAAACACTTGCACCCTCCTTCTTACTTCCCTGTCATCTTCAATGCTAACCTTCTCACTGTGCCTTGATCTCACCTGTCTCGCCACCAAGCCCTCACCCACTTCCTGCCTCTGGCCAGGAATGCCCTCACTCTTCATATCTGTCGGACAATTGTTACCCACCTACAATTGTTACCCACCTACTTCAAAGGTTTACTGAAAGCACATCTCCTTCAAAAGGTCTTCCTAAGACTCCTTCCCTTTTCACCCATTTCCTTCTGCATCACTGTGATTTGCTCCCTTTGTTCCTCTCCCCTCCCATTCCTACAACGCTTATGTACATATCTGTAATTTATATATATTAATGTCTAACTCCCCTACTTCTAGGCTATAAGCTCATTGTGGGCAGGGAATGTGTCTGTTTACTGGTATTACTGTTGTATTGTACTCTTCCAAGTGCTTAGTACAGTGCTCTGCACACAGTAAGCACTCAATAAATATGACAGAATGAATCTTCAAGCATTCATTTTCCAATAGCTTCTTCCCCACTGCTTTCAATTATATTCATGCATCATTCTCTACCCTAAAGAACACCCCTCTCTTGACTCCACAACTCCTTCCAGGTAGTTTTCACCCCATTTCCCTTCTACTATTTCTTTCCAAACTCCTTGAGCAGGTCTCTACACCTGCTGCCTACACTTCCTCTCCTCCATTTCTCTCCTTGACCCCCTCCAATCTGGTTATGCCCACTTCCCTCCACTGAAACTGTCCTTTCTAAGGTATAATGACTTACTTCTTGACAAATCCAATGGCCTCTACTCCATCTTAATATCCTGTCTGTGACACTGAGGACCACTTCCTTCTAATGGAAACATTATCCAAACTTGGTTTCAATGACACTGTCCTCTCCTGGTTCTCCTTTATCTCTCTGGCTGTTCCTTTTTAGTCTTGTGAGTAGGCTCCTCTTCTGCCTCCTGTTTGTGAGAGTCCTTCAAAACTTAGTTCTAGATCCCCTTCTATTCTCCATATAAACCCACTTTTATATATAGCTGTAATTTATTTCAAAGCTTGTTTCTCCCTCTAGACCTTAAGCTCCTTGTGGGCTAGAAATATGTCTACCAACTCTGTTGTATTGTATTCTCCCAACTGCTTAGTATAGTGCTTTGTATACTGTAAGTTCCCAAGAAATACCATTGATTGTTGTAGTGTTAGTTGGAGTCTATTTTCCACTCTAGCTAAATCCTGCTATCACTCCCACTGAGCTTTGTTTCCAATGCCACTTCTCGAAACTACTTATGGAAAGAGTAGTTCTGAAAAATGTGTATACTTCAAGTTATTATTCCCTTGACATATTGGATCTGCACAGCTCTGACTCCCCAAACATTATATCCTGAGGAGTTCTTGATGATTAGGCAGACCTCCTGTGCTGCTATCATCTAGCAGAAAAATCACTCCCACAAAGGAAGGGGGGAAAGGGAGCCGAGGGAAATGGAAACTCACCTTTAGCTACAAAATGATTGTGGCAATTTCCAAGGTTTTGCTTGGCACTGTAAGGTGACTGAAGTTGTAGCTTTCAACTTTTATGTAACTTGCAGAATTTTACTGCTCTTATTTTCAACTGACTGAATTTCAACACACTGAATTTATTGTTACTCTTATTATTTTCTCATGTTTCTATGTTTCTGTCCTGCCATTTAGATTGTGAGCCTCTGGTGGTCCAGGGCCATGTCCTACCTGAATCTCATGTAATCACCTGCTTATGACATTTTAGAAATAATGAGAACAACAAAAAAATATAACAACAATATTTTTGTGCTATCAGAATCCTGATATATGAATATTTAAAAACATATTGCTGACCTGAAGAACTTTACCCTGTGGACTTTCATCAAAAACCAGCGACTGTTGATACAGAGGATCAAGGGTTTTTCTTGCAATCCTAGTCTTCTTCTTGGCGATGCAGGCTCCGTTTTCCAGGAGATACACTTTGACATATGGGGCTGCATTCAAGCAGAAAGTATAGTTCATTTTTATACTTCAAGGTAAAAGGAAGGAGCTCAATTTTACCCAGGTTAAAAGGGTTTGTGACAACCAAAAATGAGCATTCTGAGCCTGCATTAATAATATTAAATAAGATGATAAAGGACCACACAGCATGTGAAAATCATTTTTATTTACTTTTAGGGTAATGTTTGTAAAATAATTCACAAACCTAATGCCAGATTGAAGAAAATCAAGGAGAATATATCTTAATATGGGCAGGGAATGTACCTACCAACTCTGTTATATTGTACTCTCCCAAGCACTTATTAAAGTAAGCACTCAATAAATGCCACTGATTGACTCATTACTGGTGTGGTCCCCAATAACCTTTGATGATAATTAACATTAAGTCTGTTCTGTACAAGTTTGGACAAGATATAATTTTTCATTCTAGAAACTGATCTTCAAAAAATATGATGGCATACAAACATACTTGCATTCAGAAACAATTTTGTTTTAAAAAACAAACAGGGCCTATCCAGGCTAATCATCTGGAGAGTTACCAAAGGCAGGATGTAACTAGTTGTTGAATGGCCCAATACAAAACAGAAAATGAAACATTTTGAAATTTCAATCAACTGGACTTTCAAAATGTAATATATTCATCCTCCTGTAGTTTCAACAGCATGGCATTCCATATTTGGTAAATAAACCCAGACACAATTTTCTTTACTCACCAGGGGTAGATTTGGAGCCAGGTTTTTGTGTGAGGCTCCGTGCCCTGATGACTTCCACTTCTAACTGGCCTTTCTTGTCCTCCATTCCAATCTGAATATCACCTGGAAAAAGTGGAAGAGCGGATGGCCCAAAGTTAATTCCACTTTGTCCAACTGATGTTTGTTCCATAACACTACAAATTCTCCAGTCAATCTTGCTAGGTGCAGAGGTGCCTGGGACAGTATAACGGAATAGAGGTGCTAGTAACATTCTCTGCCAAAACAAGCAAGCAGCATACAGGGGGAAATATGTATTAATATAAATAAATAAATTATATAAAACTGCTATAGGGCTGCAGAAGGCAGTGGGAGAAGAGGAAATGAGGTTTTAGCAGGGAAGGTTCCTTGGAGGACATGTGCTTTCAATGAGGTTTTGAAGGAAGGGAGAGTGATTGTTGGATATGAAGAAGGAGGGTGTTCCAGACCAGAGGCACAACATGGGATGTGGTACATGAGATAGGCGTTACTGAAGTACAGTGAGTAGGTTGGCATAAAATGAGCAAAGTGGGCAGGCTGCATTAGAGTAGGATAGCGGTGAGGTAAGGTAGGAGAGGCAAGGTGAATGAGTGCTTTAAAGCTGATGGTAAGATGTTTCTGTTTGATTTGAGGGTAGATGGGAAACCAGTGGAGGTCCCTGAGGAGTGGGGAACATGAATGGAATTATTTTTTAGAAAAATGATCTGGACAGCAGAATGAAGTATGGACCAGAGTGGCAAAAAACAGGACAAAGGGAGGTCAGTGAGGAGGAGGAAGATGGAGTAATCAAGGCAGGTAGGTTTTCAATCCAATGCCCACAAAAATCATTCGAAGAATGAAGAAAAACCTGCATGTGCAGGAATATGTTTGCCAAGTGCTATTGAGTTTTAACATACTTGTTGTGGATGGGGAGAAGAGTGAAATAGTTGACAATTTTTCTCTCTTGGGATTGATAATCAATAATAAAGGAAATAGTAGTCAAGGAATATGCCAAAGATTAGTGTTAGTAAGACTTGCTAGGAAGAGGGTGTTTCCAGTGACAATGTATGGATCTGAAAGCTGGACAGTGAAAAAACAGGATAGAAAGAACAACAATTCTTTTGAAACGTGGTGTTGGAGAAGGCTTTTGTGAATATCAACAAACAAACAAATGGATTTTGGAGCAAATTAAGCAAAAGTGGTCTTTGGAAGGCCAAATGACTCGACTAAGATTAGCATATTTTAGACACATAATCAGGAGGACTAATTCTCTGCAGAAGACACTAATGCTAGGAAAAGTCCAAGGAAAACATGGAAGAGGCAAACCTAGATGGATACAGACCATATCAACAATATCTAAAGAACTGTTAGAAAGGTGGCAGATAATGGCAGAGGACAGGACATTCTGGAGAAAGTATATCCATCGAGTCGCTATGAATCGTAAATAACTCGATAGTACTTAATAATAATAATATTCAGTATTTTCCCAACTGTCAACTGGCTGGAGAAAAGGATTCTGGGCCAACTATAGTAGCATACTGATAAAAAATTGGTAAAAGCTATGATCAATCTCAAATGGAAAATTTGTTTTATTGGCTACTGTATTAGAACACAGAAGATAATAACATAAGGAATGCTATTGAAGGTTCAGAACAGTGGCCCTTCCAGGCTAGAATTCTGCCTGTGATAATGACCACAGAATACTTAGAGATAATGGGACGTGACTACTCTCCTTGACATCCTCCTAACTTTGCTTCCAGACATCCACTACAGATTTCTCGATTACTGACTTATCCAAACTCCACAAGTACCAGCTGATATTTCTGTTGGCACTGTTTCCTAAAGTAACAAAGAAACATGGTGGCCCTGTGGATAGAGCATGGGCCCTGAGTCAGAAGGACCTGAGTCGACTCCTGGCCCTACCATTTATTTGCTTTTTGAACTTGGGCAAATCACTTAACTTTTCTGGGCCTCAGTTACCTTATCAGTAAAATGGGGATTGAGACAGTAAGCCCTATATGGGTCAGGGACTGTGTCCAACTTGATTAGCTTTTATCTACCCCAGTACTTGGTTTAGTGCCTGACACACAGTAAGTGCTTAACAACTACCATAAAGAAAAATTCATATGATTTCCTTCTGCTGGTTTAAGTCATGTTTTCTTTCCTTTATTTTTTAACATTCAGACTTCAACCTACAATGGAAAATCTCTTATTTTGGTGTAATGGGATTTAATTGATAACAATCCCTTATTAGCCTTTATGATTTTGAAAACTTTAGCCTGCACCTTTCAGGCTTCTTTGTTGTTGCTGTTGCTAATGGTATTTGTTAAGCACTTAATATACGCCAAGCCCTGTACTCAGCACTAGGTAGATACATGCTAATCAGGTTGGACACAGTCCATCTTCCACACGGGGCTTGCCATATTAATTCCCATTTTGCAGATGAGGTAAAGAGAAGTTAAGAGACTTTCCCAAGGTCACTCAGCAGACAAGTGGCAGAGCTAGGATTTGAACCCAGGTCCTTATGAGTTTCAGGCACATTCCACTAGTTCATGCTGCTTTGATTTTCAACTTTCTTCCAACTTTCAGCCAGTTCTCCTTCAGGCTGTACCTTTTCAAAGTGAAGAATCCTAAACTTTTCAGTTTATCCTTACACTGAAGCTTCCCCATTCTTTTGGTTTATCAGATATTCCCTTCTTTGTACCCTGTCTTACTCTAGTACATCCTTCCCAAGAGGCGTCAGACAGAATTAGATGCAAGATTCCATTTGAGAGAATACCATATTATTTATTTAGGGCCAAAATGATCTCTTTTGTTTTGTTTTAAACCTCCTTCCTGATAATGCCCAGCATTTGGTTCGCCTTTCTGACTTCTGCTTTAAATAGAACGGGTGTTTGGAAGAACAGCCAAGAATATCTCTGAGATCTCTTTTCTGAGTTATGACCAATAGCTCAGAATCCAGCATCTTGAAGTTGGAATTTGGATTATTTTTTTCCTAGGTTCATTACCTTAGCCTTGTTCACACTGAAGCTCAGCTACAATTCTCCAGATCACACATTCAGGTCATAGCCTGAAGTTTTGCCAAATGAAAGACTTTAATTCACCTGCAAACTTGGGATTTCATCATATTTCACTCTTCCCGATCATTAATGAAGATATTAAAATAAATCAAGTCCTAGCACTGATCCCTAAGAGGTTCCACTATTTTTATCTGTCCATCCTGAAAAGAGGTTGCTTGTCACTAACCTTTGTTTAGTCAGGCAGTCAATCATATTTCAGTCAACTCTTTCTGTTCACTTTCCCATCACTGTTGACAGCACCACCATGCTTCCTGTTGCCAAAATCCACCCCTTCTACTACACCCAAACCGCTACCACATTAATGCAAGCACTTATCCTATCCTGCCTTGATTATTGTATTAGCCTCCTTGCTGGCCTCCTTGCCTCCTGTCTCTCCCCACTCTAGTCCACACTCCATTCTGCTCCCCAGATCATTTTCCTTCAAAAACACTCAGACTATGTTCTCCTACTCTTCAAGAAACTCCAGTTATTGCCCATCCAACTTCGTTTCAAATAAAAACTCCTCACCATTGGCTTCAACCCCTTAATCACCTTACCCTTTCCTACCTCACCTCACTACTCTCCTACTACAAACCAGACCACATACTTCATTTCTCTAATGCTGACCTTCTCACTGTACCTTGATCTCATCCATCTCACCACCAACCTCTGTCCCACACCCGATTAGACTGTAAACCCATCAATGGGCAGGGATTGTCTCTATCTGTTGCCAATTTGTACAGTCCAAGCGCTTAGTACAGTGCTCTGCACATAGTAAGTGCTCAATAAATACTACTGAATGAATGAACATCCAGCTCGTTGTGGGCAGGAATGTATCTGTTTGTTGTCACAGTGTTCTCTCCCAAGTGCTTAGTACAGCACTTTGCACACAGTAAGTGTTCAATAAATATGACTGAATTAATGAATGAATGACTTTGTGCATTTTAAAGGATATCTTTCCTTCTTTGATGACTTTTCTTGCCTTTCAAGGCAAACTGCAGATATGGTCACCTGCTCTTTCTTCTTTTTTCATTGTAGAAACCATTTTACCTGGGCCCTTAAAAGGGTCCTAAATGGCAGAATTACTGCAGCTTTGCTGGTTTGATTCTGTTTCCATGCACTGCTACTCTAACCTCTCAATTCCCTCTCTCTCACTCCACACAAAAACATTGCTGTATTTGCCCTTTCAGTCATTCTAATTTGCTATTTTTTTAATCAACAAATTTCAAGCAGTATGCTCACCCCTGAGACTATATAAGGATATGTTAGTAGGTGCAGATGACAGACAATATTGGAAAAACTGTGACAGATAAGGGGACTTCTGGGGAGTCCAGCGAGGAGTGCCATGAGGAGGCAAGAAGAAATTGCTTTGGCTCAGTCCTGATGGTTATGGAGGCTCAGCCAGCTGGAGCAATCTTCTCTCGTACTCTGGCTACTGCTGCTCTTCATTTGAGCAGATTCTAGTTAGCATGCCTGGGTGAATGGAGATGATGGAACTAACTTGTAGGGTGTACAGTTCTAAGAGTACAACTTCTAAACAAGTTTAAAGCCCCTGCTTTACACCATCTAGGAAGACCTATTTTATTAGTAAGGCATTACTTAGTATTTACCCCATTTGGTCTGACCACATTCAGATCTTTTCAGTGTAGGAAAATCTGCCAGTCAATTTAGCAATGATTAACACTCATCATGTGCACAGCACTGTGACAGAATACATTATTGAAAGGGTGGATTACTTCACTGAAGAATGTTTTATTGTTCTCTTAACACTGAACAAATGCTCTCTGATAAAGTTGTTTAAAAACAAAGTGACAATTGATTTAACATTTACTTCTCAAGCTATTTCATGAGTGAACTTAATCGTCCTATTTATTGTATAGTACCGCTTCAGATGTTTCCTTGAAACTGCAGAAACTAATTGTGGCAAATTTCTTTTTTAGGGTATGTAGTGATATAAATTGAAAATCTCTTTTTTGGGTTCCTTTTCTCTTAGTATATATCATATTTCAGATAATGTCAGCCTGGAACTAAACAAGTATCCCCGAGGCTAGACTGGCTAAGCAGTCAGAGTTCTTATAAATCACCCCATTCCTTTCCTTCCAACAACAGCAAAAAAAAAGCCATCATTTAAAAATCTTATCTTTGAAACCATTTGAAAGATACAGTTTAGGAATGAGAATAAAGTCATCCTTATCTTTCCAAAGGCAGTTATATCTATCCAAATCATAACTGTCCCCTTGAGATGAGTTTTCCAAAACCATTAATTAATGCACAATTCCATTCCACTGCAAAATCTGCATTTCCAATGCCATCCCTTTCCCCAGCTACTCCTTCCCTTCCCTGGCCACACCCTGAGCTACTACTTTTCCCAACTGTTATTCTAAGGATTACTAAATCATGCACAAAGTTTATGTAAATCTCCCAAGATTTCTCCCACAGATACAGTTTTCCAAGAAACCCAAAGGACAAGGGAGTAGAAAGTTATGAAAAAACTTGTATTTAGCCTGTTGCCTGATATATTCAGGTCCAGGGCAAAACAACCTGTTCTCATTTTAATGGCTGCACAAGTACAGATATCTTTACCTGGGATTTTACATTTTCTTCTCTCTGTTTTATCAACTTACAGACTCTTTACCCTTTAGTTCCACATTCTGCCACATTATTTTCAAGTTCCATCATAGAGAGCACTTAAATTTTGACCATGAACAAGAATTTTCATCTTTTGACTAACTTAATGAAGCCTGAAAACAAGACTCTTCCTCCAAAATACATATTTGCAATTTATTCATTGCTTTGAATACACAAAATGGATCTGGCTACAGACTCCCTATCCCCCCAACATCATGAAATGAGGCCTGTGGTTGACACCTTGCATAGAACATAATTTCATATCCTATCTTATAACACCATTAGTCTTTGTCTGACTTATTTGCATGGAACCCTGGAACTACAGAGATTTGGGCCTGGCCTACACATTGCTGTTTTGGAAGTAGTTCTGGTGGTGTCATAGCCCAATGTGTACTTTTACATGTGATGTTCCAGTATGTTGTTATTTGTTCTTCCAGTGGCTCATTACCAATGAAGTGAATAGAATACCATTCTGCACATACTAAGCACTCAATAAATACCATTGATTGATTGATACATTATGTGGTCCCTCTCTTGATGCCTAAGTTGTGGTATGCTTGTTCCTCCTGAAGCCTTCCATGATGGCAGAAAAAAGAAGTTATAGCATGAAAGGGAACTGTGACTGGCACAAGCCCTCTTGAACTCAGCTTTCTACTAATCCTGCACAGGCCAGTCTAGTCCTTTGAAGTTCGATCCATTAGGTTCTAGCAAGGCTCTTGCCCATTCATTAATCAATTAAACACTTATATTTTATAAAATAGCATGCCCTAGTGGAAAGAGCCGAGGCTTGGGAGCCAGAGGACCTGGGTTCTAATCCCAGCTTGGCCACTTGCCTAGTGTGTGACCTTGGGCAAGTCATTTATCTGTGCCTCAGTTTCTTCAATTGTAAAACAGGGATTCAATCCCTGTTTTCACTCCTACTTAGACTGTGAGCCCCATATGGGACAGGGCTATTTCCAACATATTTAACTTGCATCTATTCCAGAACTTTTTATTAAAGTTATTAAGCAATTATGCTGTGCCAGGCATGATACTAAGGATTTAGAATGGTGCTTGATGATGGTAAGTGCTTATAATAATAATAATGACATTTGTTAAGCACTTACTATGTGCAAAGCACTGTTCTAAGCGCTGGGGAGGATACATGGCCGTCCCAAGAGGGGCTCACAGTCTCAAATGCCCATTTTAAAGATGAGGTAACTGAGGCCCAGAGAGGTGAAGTGACTTGCCCAAAGTCACACATCTGACAAGCGGCTGAGCCGGCATTTGAACCCATGACCTCTGACTCCAGGGCCTGTGCTCTTTCCACTGAGCCACACTGCTTCTCTTATCCTTCTTATCAAATGCCGCAATTTTTAACAGCAAATTGTCTTATTTTGAACAAAAAGATATGTTCCTTTGAGTACCTCTCATGCTTTTCTCTGCTTTACTGGGCTTCCACAGTATTTCCTGTATCACTTTAGAAGTTTCCCTTTTCTAAAAGTGTACAAAACAAATAAGCTCTTAGACTGTTGATTCTGGCCAATTAGGGGCAGGGTGGACAGTGTAAGCCTGGCTTATTTCTGAGAAAGGGAAAATGAGAGACAGAGGCAGAGACAGAAAGACAGAGAGACAGAGTGACAGAGAAAGAGAGAAGATGTACTATAGGGATTTACTGAAAAAGCAGTGGAACAGGCATGAAGGACATTCACTGTTACTGGGCAAAAGCTGCAGAGAGGTTTGAGAATATGGTAAGAGCCCTGGAAGCAGGAACATTCAACCTCTTCAAACAGAAAGAGGCATCACCAAAGACCTTTAGTAAGGCCATCCAGAACCAGTAAGGTGCTCATGATTATATTCCGGAGTCACATCAATCAATATTCATCATCACTGTGTGTAGAGCACTGTATTAAGCACTTAGGAGAGTACAGTACATCAGAATTGGTGGACACATTCCCTGCCCACAATGAGTTTACATTCTAGAGGGGATCTAGAAGGCACAAAGACAAGAAGATATCCTGACCCAAAATAATCCCACGCTGGGGCTCAGAATAAGGTTTCCCTGCCTTAGTCTTTTCATTTAATCTCAACCCTCCAAATTATTCATTGACTACTTTGCAATTTGCCCAAAATAATGATCTATCTAAAATGCTAATTATTCCACATGAGAAATTCAATTCATTCATTCATTCAGTCGTAATTATTGAGCACTTACTATGTGCAGAGCACTGTACTAAGCGCTTAGAATATACAATTCGGCAACAGAGACAATCCCTGCCCAATAACAGGTTCACAGTCTAAATGGGGGAGACAGCAAAGTAAAACAGAACAAAACAAAACAAGTAGTCTGGAGTAGATATCATCGAGATAAATAGAATCATAGATATATACACATCATTTACAAAATAAATAAAGTAATAAATAATATATACAAATATGCATAGTGCTGTGGGGAGAGGAAGAGGGAAGAGCAGATGGAGGGAGAAGGGGCAATGGGAGGGGAGGAGGATCAGAGGAAAAGAGGGGGCTCAGTATGCGAAGGCCTCCAGGAGGAGGTGAGCTCTCAGTAGGGCTTTGAAGAGGGGAAGAGAGTTAGTTTGGTGCATGTGAGGAAGGAGGGCATTCCAGGACAATGGTAGGACGTGTGCCAGGGGTCAATGGTGGGACAGGCTTGAATGAGGGACCGTGAGGAGGTGAGTGGCAGAGGAGTGGAGTGTATGGGGTGGGCAGTAGAAAGAGAGAAGGGAGGTGAGATAGGAGGGGGCAAGGTGATGGAGAGCTCTGAAGCCAAGATTGAGGAGTTTTTGTTTCATGCGAAGGTTGACAGGCAACCAATGGAGTTTTTGAGGAGGGGAGTGACATGCCCAGAGCGTTTCTGTAGGAAGATGATCTGGGCAGCGGAATGAAGAATAGACTGGAGCAGGGAGATACAGGAAGAAGGTAGATCAGAGAGGAAGCTGACAAAATAATCCAGTTGGGATATGATGAGAGCTTGTACCAGCAAGGTAGCAGTTTGGATGGAGAGGAAAGGGCGGATCTAGGCGATATTGTCAAGGTGAGACCGGCAAGTCGGATTGGATGTGTGGGGTGAATGAGAGAGTAGAGACAAGGATGACACCAAGGTTGCGGGCCTGTGAGATGGGAAGGATGGTAGTGCCATCCACATTGAAAGGGAAGTCAGGGAGAGGACAGGGTTTGGGAGGGAAGATAAGGAGCTCAGTCATAGACATGTTGAGTTTTAGGTGGCGGTCAGACATCCAAGTGGAGATGTCCTGAAGGCAGGAGGAGATACGAGCCTGGAGGAAGGGGGAGAGAACGGGGAGGAGATGTAGATTTGACTGTCATCTGCGTAGAGATGACTGTTGAAGTCATGGAGCAAATGAGTTCACCAGGGAGTGACTATATATGGAGAACAGAAGAAGGCCAAAAACTGACCCTTGAGGAACCGCTATAGTTAGTGTATGGGAAGGAGAGGAGGAGCCCACAAAAGAGACTGAGAATGAACGGCCAGAGAGATAAGAGGAGAACCAGGAGAGGATGGAGTCCGTGAAGCCAAGGTGAGATAAAGTGTGGAGGAGAAGGGGAGGGTCGACAGTGTCAAAGGCAGCTGAGAGGCCAAGGAGTTGTAGGATAGAGTAGGAGTCATTGGATTTGGCAAGAAGGAGGTCATTTGAGAGGGCAGTTTCGGTGGAGTGGAGAGGACGGAAGCCAAACTGGAGGGGGTCCAGGAGAGTTGTAGTTAAGGCATACATGGCAGCCAGTGTAATAAATAATAATAATGTTGGTATTTGTTAAGCGCTTACTATGTGCCGAGCACTGTTCTAAGCGCTGGGGTAGATATAGGGTAATCAGGTTGTCCCACGTGAGGCTCACAGTCTTAATCCCCATTTTACAGATGAGGGAACTGAGGCACTGAGAAGTTAAGCGACTTGCCCAAAGTCACACAGATGACAGGTATAGATGACACATTATAGGAGTTTGGAAAGGAAGGGCAGGAGGGAGATAGGACGATAACTGGAAGGGGAAGTGAGGTCAAGAGAAGGTTTTTTTAGGATGGGGGAGACATGGACATGTTTGAAGTCAGAGGGGAAGTAGCCATAGGAGAGTGAGTGGTTAAAGATGGAAGTTAAGGAGGGGAGGAGGGAAGGGGAGATAGTTTTCATAAGGTGAGCAGGAATAGGGACTGAAGCAGACATGGAGGGGGTGGCACTTAAGAGGAGGGAGGAGATCCCCTCTGGTTATACTGCTGGGAAGGAAGGGAAAGTAGGGGAGAGAGTTGAGAGTGGGGTGATGGAGAAGGAGGGGTGACATTGGGGAGCTCAGACCTGATGGTGTTAATTTTCATAATGAAGTAGGTGGTCAGATCTTTGGGGGTGAGGAATGGAACGGGAAGGAACAGGGGGCCTGAGCAGAGAGTTAAAAATCTGGAATAATTGGAGGGGGTGATGGGCATGGGCGTCATTGAAGGAAGAAAAATAGTTTTGCCTGGCAGAGGAGAGGGCAGAGTTAAGGCAGTAAAGAATAAATTTAAAGTCAACAAGTTTGGCTTGGTGCTTAGACTTTCACCAGCAGTGCTCGGCAGCTTGAGTATAAGAGCGAAGGAGGCGGACAGAGGCAGAGATCCAGGGTTAGTGGAGCAAGAGTGACGGAGGGAAAGGGAAGCTAGCGAGTTTGAGTTGAGTAGAGAGGGTGGAGTTGAGAACAGTAATCTGATCATCAAGAGTGGGTAGAGAGGACAGAGAGGCAAAGTGGGGTGTTATGCTTTGGGAGAGATGGATGGGGTCAAGAGAGTGAAGGTCTCTGTGGGGGAGTAATAGAGATTTACATGGGGAGGGAATGTGAGAGAGGAGGCAGGTGAGAAGGTTATGGTCAGAGAGGGGATTTCAGAGTTGGTGAGGGTGGAGATAGTGCAGCAGTAGGAGATGATGAGATCGAGGGTGTGACCAAGTTGGTGAGTGGGCAAGGTGTGGTGGAGCAGGAGGTTGGCAGAGTTGAAGAGTGATAGAAGACGGGCGGCACAGGAGTCATGAGGTACATCCATGTGGATGTTGAAGTCTCTGAGGATCAGAGTGGACAGGGAGAAGGAGAGAAGGAGGGTGAGAAAGGGGTCAAGGTGGTTAAAGAAGTTGGAGGTGGGACCAGGGGGGCAGTAGATGACAGCTACAAGAATCTGGAGGGAGTGGTAGAGGCTAATAATATGGGCTTCAAAGGAGAGGAAGGAGAGGGAAGGGGGAGGGAGAATAGTACGGAAGCGGCATTGGGGTGCGAGAAGGAAGCCGACACCTCCTCCTTTCCCGTTGAGTCTGGGGGAGTGGGAGAAGGAGAGGCATCTGCTGGAGAGGGCAACAGAAGTTCTTACCCATAGCCGGGGTGGCTAGTGTTTGTCGGCCTACAAGCTGGGCTGGTCCAAGTCCATCGAGGAAGTCACTGAATTGGCTGTCAGCTCCCAACCGAACCCCAGGAAATATTAAACTAAAATGACAATGACATGGTAATCATTAGAACACACCTTCACCTTCTAAATATTTTTCTTGTGTTCCACATGGGCTGCAAATATATAGAAGAAATCCTAGCTGTTTTGAAAGATAATTTTAATGAACTCAATGTTCTGGATATACACCAACACAACGATAGCTACATTAAACATCTTTCTACTCAAGTCATCATGTATAAGCTAATGTAAGCCACTGCTCACTGCACACCTTTCATAATTATTAATTTGTTACAATTAAACTATACAAAAGCACTTACAAAAATCAATGTGTGGTTATCTCAGAGCTAAGTGGTGGGCTCATTATTTTGTATGGATATTTCCTGATATTAATCTCAAAAGTTTTATTTCTCCTTTTGAATGTAGTTGAACCCATTTTAGAAAAGAGAATTAAGGTGGAGAAAGTATCCCTATTTGTCCTTGGAGGGCAGACCTCACACACATCATACACCTCCATTTTCTCTAAATCCCCGACATGGAGAGCTGACATTTAATTTGTCCTCATGGCTGTTCTGTCAGAGTTATTTTCTAAAGTTGAAAACTAGCTCTGAAAGCTATTTTAAAATATTTAAACATGATTGGGCCTTCAGAGAACTTCAAAAGAGCCAACAGCTCTAGATATTGATGTGTTTGCCTTCCAACTCTGCTGTCACTATGGTTTGTTTGATCATTATTTTAACAATTTCCTGCAGGTTTGTTTTAATATGAGCTATGGTTCCTAAAAAAAAAAAAGAATCTAAACAGACTTTGAGACTTTCAAACATCACATTATACAACTCTTCATCAAGAACACAGAATTGTTGGGAAAAATATACCCATCACTCTCAAAGTATACTGATCTCTACTCTTGGCAGACACCTGGCTCGGCTCATGCCTGCCAAATAACTTTGGGAGCCACCATTTATATAAATGGGGGAAAAATCTACTAAGAAAATGTTAATCAATGGCATTTATGGAGGGCTTATTATGTGGGGAGCAATCAATCAATAAATCAGAGGTATTCATTGAGCACTTATTATATGCAAAGCACTGTATTAAGCATTTGGGAGAGTACAATACATCATAATTAGCGGACACGCTCCCTATGAATAATGACCTTACAGTCTAGAGGACTCTGTGAATAACCAAATTGCTACTTGTGAAAGAAAAAGGAAAAGCACCAGAGAAGATGGAAAAAGTAGTTATGAATATCAACTTGGTGTGAATGGGGTGATCTCTGATAAACAAACAGCACAGCTAACAACTAAAAGACTAATTCCCAGGCCACTGGCCAAATGAGAACAATAATATATAACCTGAAGATTTCCCAAGCACTCAGAAAAGTGACCGTACTTTGAACTAGAGTAATAGGAACATGTCTTTGGGAATAAACAAACAAACAAACAAAAAAAACTAGAGAGGGGCTTGTAAGGAGACCCCTTAAATTGTCACCCATTGCTAGATTTTTCTTTTCTCACTCAACATACTAAAACACTGTATAGAGAAATAATGATAGCATGGAAAACTCTCTTCTTTTGTAACATTTCCAGGGGTTCTCAGCCCTAAATCTCAGCCAAAAGAAAAACCCAGGGTCACTATTGGAATTCTCAGAGCCAGATAGACTCCACTGGATCCTAAAGCCCTCCACACCTTTCCCTGCTAGGACTGGCAGATTTGGAAATTCCAGACTAGTGAACTCCAAATCCCTGGATCATCATCATCACCCCACCAACTCTGACCTCAAGTCAAGGAATCATTGTAAAAGCAATGGATAATTTTGGAACTAGTCTACCATTCCCCTACCAGGGCTGACTCAGGAAGCTTACAGAAAAAAGGTTCCAACCTCTTCCCTCATTTTCTCAGGACTATGGATCTCTCCTGGCACTTGGACTTTCTCAGCCCTACTGCTGGCAGTCTCTAAGATCAGAGATCTCAAAAACTTTAATAATCTTCTTGTAAGTACTAATGACATGTTGATTAGGCAAAAACAGATTTCCAATCCAAACTGTCTTTCCCTAGGGAAGCAGCGTGGCTCAGTGGAAAGAGCCCGGGCTTGGGAACCAGAGGTCATGGGTTCATATCCCAGCTCTGCCACTTGTCAGCTGTGTGACTGTGGGCAAGTCACTTAACTTCTCCATGCCTCAGTTCCCTCATCTGTAAAATGGGGATTAAGACTGTGAGCCTCATGTGGGACAACCTGATTACCCTGTATCTACCCCAGTGCTTAGAACAGTGCTCTGCACAAAGTAAGTGCTTAACAAATACCAACATTATTATTATTATTAAAGGTCCTTTGTTTCTTTCCCCTCTTCTCTAGAGGCATCCCAGGTTCCAGTCTCACCCTTTCTGAGTCCTGTGGAAGCTAGGGAGACTGTGCCATTTCTTCCCATCAGGGGCAGGAACCTCACTTGACTGAGTCCAACATCTGGAATGCTAAATTTCTGGGTATCCTAACCCTCTGGGATCACATCTTCTAGCTCTCCCTGTACCTTGTGTCATTCCAGGATCACAGATCTGAGTCTTCCCTGTGTCCTGACCTCCCAGGGTCATGGCTCAGAGTTCCCTCTGATTGACTTGGTGTCATAATTGATACCATATAAGGGTATTTGTAGCTGTTCAACTGAACTTATTACAGGAAGAAGCCATTAGGAGTACATCTACTGGGTTCCCATTCCATTTTTTGAAGTTGGAGGCTATTAGTGTGATCGCACATTGGTATTTTCTTTCTTCCCATCAGACTATGGACATCAAGCAAATTCAATAACAAATTTTGAATGGGATGAGAGAATTAAGAAAAAAAATAAGTTTTTAATAAATGGCATTTACTGAATGCTTACTGTTTGTAGAGCACTGTGCTAAATCCTTGGTGTGTATATGATACAATCAGATGGAAGATTACAATCTAAAGATGATTGTAAAATCATCTTAAAGATTCATCTAAAGATGAATCCCCATTTTACAGAAAAATAAATTATGGCCCAGATGACTTTCTCAAGGTCACAGAGCATTCAAGTGGCAGACCTAGGATTAGAATTCAGGTCTCCTGATGCCCCATCCCGAGTTCTTTCCAGTAGGCCACATTGCTGCTTCTATAAAGCAAAAAACAAAACCTTCCCTTTGCTCATGCAGTGGCAGCATTTTTCATGTGAGCCATGTACTTAAGGGCATTTATTTAATGATGCAGATGATAATGACTGGAAATTGGATTTCAACACACATTAAATACAGATTCATTTACATTATATTCCACCAGCTTTCCAGCCAGAATATTAAAGCTTTGGGCAATGTAAGTGCTTAGAAAATTACAAGTATTACTAACTTGCATTAATAAAACCATTTTCCTTAATATATTCAGAACATTAAATCTATCATTATTTTTTTTCAAGTAAAAAACATTTGCAGTATTAATGAAACGTAGGTATGAACTATGGGCAACTGTGAACACTGAAAAAAATACAGTTGGATCTCCTAAATTCTCCTTGCCATTTTTGAATGTAGATGCATTTGAATTTCTGTGAAATTCACTTCCCATAGGAATTTTTTCACTTGATACCCAACATTTGGTTTCGTGGTAGCTAGAATGCTTTGATAAGAGATTGGCTCCTCCTGCAATGATACAAAAACTCAATTCATGAGTCTGTGAAGGTGCTGGGAGAAGATCAGTTTTGTGATATTCACTGTCTTCCTAACAGCTTCTAGAATTTTGGGAGTTAATTAAAATAGGTGATTTAATATTTGGCTGCGCACATGGTATATGCTGGTAACCCAGGGCAGTCTTTACAGCTTTCAAGGGGACTAAATCCTACATAAATTCCAGGTATAGACTTGAGTAGAAACCTTTGGTATGGAGGTTATTTGTTCTATATTTAGTTGATTTGAGAGCACAGACATCTTCTATGTCTATTGTACTCTCTTATTCATCCAGTAGTATTTATTGAGCACTTACTATGTGCAGAGCACTGTACTAAGCACTTGGAATGAACAATTCGGCAACAGATAGAGACAATCCCTGCCCATTGACGGGATTACAGTCTAATCGGGGGAGACAGATGGACAAAAACAAGACAACTTAATCGCAATAAATAGAATCAAGAGGAAGTACACCTCTTATGAGCAAAGCACTACCTTAACAGGCCATCAATATATGCTACTGATAAGATGATTTGACCTCCCTATTTAACTCTTATAATGGGTGTATATATGTGTGTGTGTGTAGATGTGTGAGCGGGTGTGAGTATATGTGCGTGTATCTACACATTGTAATTTCTGTTTCCAATTCTAAACTTCTAAATGCTTATCCTTTCCTCCTGTTCACTCCAACTCATCCTCTCACTACTGAAACAAAGTTGCTGGTTCTTTTTTCCCATTGATTGAAGGGATATGAAAATAGGTCCTTTCATAGTGTATTTTCTAGCTTCTTGCTGTGGACTAAAGGGCGATGCTTCTAGAAATCAGAATGCTTCATTTCTAAACAAATAGGTCTGACCTAAACTGGGAATGAACTTTCACTATAACTGGCTTAGAATCAGAGGAAATCCAGCTTTAAACATGAGGCAGTTGACCTCTTAAATAATAGTAAACTTACATAGAAAGAGGCATTCCTTCTCCAAAGAATCCTCAAAAATTTTCAGTTGTAACCATCTCACTCAGCACTACAGTGCAGTCACGTCAAGAACAAAGCATAATAACATTTAAAATTTCATAACATTCAAGAATATTAAGAAGTATCATGGCCTACTGTAAAGAGCACAGGACTGGAAGTCCATAGACTGGGGTTCTAATCCTGGCTCTGCCACTTGCCCGCTATGTGACCTTGGGCAAGTCATTTGACTTCTCTGTGCATGGGTTTCCTCAACTTTAAAATGGTGATAAAATACCTGTTCAACTTTTCCCTTAGCCTGAGCCCCTAGTAGGGCATTCTGATTCTTAGAATGCAAGCTCCCCAAGGGATGGGCACCATGTCTAATTCCTACATGTGTATCCTTTCCCAGAGTTTAGGACAGTTCTTGGCACAGAGTAAAAACTATATACCATAATCATCATTTTTATTATGACAAACTATAAGAATTTAGGTGAGAAAAAGAGATTCCTTTATTGTATGAAAAAAGCAGGTCACACCAAATTTTCTAGCAAAGAGTAGTGTGCACTATAAGAAAATCCATAAACTGGAAGAAAATGAATGATGTTGTTTTTTCTTGAACTGATAAAGTGCTGAATAATCTGGATTAATATCTAAAAGGCAGACTTTTCAACTACTTCCTTTCATTAGTCTCCTCATTAATTCACACACTTATAAATGAACTTCACCATCCATGTGTCTTCTTCAAAAATTGAAGAACAATATACATAACAATATTAGAGTATTATGAATATATTATTATAATTATATATATGGAAAAAGAGAGAGAATGAGTGAAAGAGAGAGTGTAAACTCTCTAGACTGTAAGCTCATTATGGGCAGGAAATGTGTCTACCAACTCTGTTGCATTATACTATCCCAAGCATTCAATAAATACCATTGATTGATTGATTGATATATATTCCTGAAGGATGGCTTAAAAATTGCACAGACCTGGAGGTGAAGGCCTAGTGTGAATATTCTCAAGTCAGCCAGAATTCTGATGAATTCTGTAAGCTTGGATTAGTTCAGTAACTTACCAAATATACCTATACCTTGGGCTGAGGATTGAATTAGGTCATAATATCTGGGGGCTATTTAGTGTGAGTTCAAATCACTGTTAGCCTATCTATGGTTAGAAAGCTGTTATCCAAGCAGTGTGACTTAGTGGAAAGAGCATGGGCTTGGGAGTCAGAGGTCATGGGTTCTAATCCTGGCCCCACCACTTAACTGTGTGACTTTGGGCAACTCACTTAACTTCTCTGTGCCTCAGCTACCTCATCTGTAAAATGGAGATTGAGAATATGAGCCCACATGGGACAACCACATGGGATGACCTTGTATCTACCCCTGCACTTGTAAGTGCTTGGCACTTGTAAGCACTTAACAGATACTATTATTATTATTACTATTATTATTATGCCAGTCAAACCTGATTTAATGCCTTGCAATTGTTCACTTGAAATTATTCACTTAGAACACCAAGACAAGGTCATAGTCTAAAATAAGATACAATTCTAGACTAAAAAAATAAATCAACCAGAAGTTCTCTTCTACAATATTAACATCTTGGCAATCACAAAATACCAGTGTGCACTTACTTTCCCTCAGAGCTGTAACTGTTTATGCTGCCATCAGTGGACTCTCGACTTGGCTGCCGTACCATCCGACTCCTCATTTCTGCTGCCATTCCTGTTTCTGTGCTTCTTTGTATGGTACTTTTCAATTTCTTGTGGCCAGATTCTGCAAGAAGAAGATAGAGAAAAGATGATTATAGATTCCACTCAGGATTTGGTGTCTTCATCCTAATTGTTCCCGCAAAAGTAAATATGGGTAAATAAACAGATGCTAGGAGGTCATTACAGTTTTGAAATATAACCTTTCTCAGCCAAACCTGACACTGAGCCTGAAAACAAATTGTTTCAAAGTCATATTCTGGATGCCAACAAAGTCCAGTGGCAAAAGGCTTTGGTGCTAACTTAAATCAGAAAAGATACCACATTTTCTCCATTAGTTTACGGGAGAGTTGCTTTACCCCAGAGCTTAAGAAAAGATCCTATGGGACTTCAAATAAATATCAGCCCATAAAAGGAACAGGTAAGAAAAATACATTAAGCACCTCCCCAGCCCCTCCCCCCCCAAAAAAAACCACTTGCATTTCCTCATATGCTATTCTTCCAAATGAAAGGAAAACATTTAAAGAGACCAATGAATTGTCCACAACAAAATTAGTCATTCTGGTGACAAACGTTCAGGAGACGTTTGTGGGCCCAGTTGAAGGACAATAAAATTCCTCCTCCATACAATGTTTAGAATGGAGAGAAATTCTTTAGATTACTACAAAGGTACATATGCCCTGAAAAAATGAAATGATAATGAGGATATCCCTAACAGTCATAAATGGCATCACATATTTTTCTGTTCCTCTAAACTCATTCCTTTCTATTTTTGTTTAGTACACTAGTAAAAGAATATGTTTGTATACAAATATAAATTCTTAAATATATATAAGGAAGAAAATATTCATATTTGAAGAATACACAACTGTCAGGGAAGTTCACCTATGAGCACCAATGCAAGACTCACAATTCCAGCATACTGTTCCCATAAAAAGGCAGCCCTTTATTGTGTTGTGACACTTAATGTTTGCTCTACTTTGCCATTTTTCTCCTTCCTTATGAAACCTCTGCTCCTCAACGGCAGGATCATATCTACCAGCTCGACTGTACTCTTTCAAGGGCTTATTACAGAGCACAGCACAGAGTTAGCACTCAATAAATACTGACGATTAATCAGAGAGCCACTTCTTTCTTGGTGGCAGTGTGCCAAACTGATCTATTCTCAGCAATGACTGCCAGTCTTCAGCTGAGATACAGCATTGTCTGAGGCTTTGCTTTCCCGTGTCCATAAAATGCTTACTCTGCTCTCCTTGCTTTCAGTTTCTCAATTTCATCTTTTCATACAGCAGTGATTTGGGTATCCTGCTGCAATTCTTTCTCTTCTCATTTCCCACATGGTGTAGTTGCATTAAGATCCTCATAGTTTCAAAGGTAGAAAACTGACTACATTCCAGAACTTCATTGTTCATGATCCTATCTTGATGTGGATCATGGACCATTAGTGATGCTGATGGAGCTACTCAAGGAGCTGGAGATGGTATCCTGCATGGCGTCCATTTCTTGTAGCTAAAAAGATTGCACAGTATGCTACAGCCCTGTAGAGTTTTAGTATGATGTCCTCTGATATTCTCTGTTGATATTCTTGATATCCTTGGTATCCTCTGTTTCACAGCCTTCCAGTGGATGTGCTGGCCTTAATGATTCTGTTCTCTACATCCTTGTTTATCTTTGAATCGTTGGTTAGTATACTGTTTAGGTAGCAGAATTCTGTCACAGCTTTTAGCTGTCTGTGGCCAATATGAATTTTTGGTTGTGTCAAAGTATTTAATAATAATAATGATGGTATTTAAGTGCTTACTATGTGCGAAGCACTGTTCTAAGTGCTGGGGGGGATAGGTTGTCCCCACATGGGGCTCACAGTCTCAATCCCCATTTTACAGATGAGGTAACTAAGGACAGAGAAGTTAAGTGAGTTGCCCAAAGTCACACAGCTGACAAGTGGCAGAGCCAGGATTATAACCCATGTCCTCTAACTCACAAGCCTGGGCTCTTTTCATTGAGCCACACTGCTTCTCTACTGCTGCCTTACATACCATTCATTTATCCTCACAACATCCCTATGAATTAGGAAACATTTTTTATTGATTTTCATAATCATTTAAAAATTATTATTCAGTATCAAACCCTCACACAGACTACAACAAAGCTTGTCTAGGTACACAAATGCAGTACATTCCTGTTTAAGATGAAGAAATTGACTCACAGGAAGACTGCTGTTTGGAGATACTAACCTTTGTCATATACTACATTAGAAAATAAAGAAACAGTTCTCACCTTACATTAATCAAGCATTTACTTGTATATATTGAGAACTTAATCTGTGCAGACCAGTGCATTAAGTGCTTTAAAGAAAATAATGGAGTAAACATCATCATTACTTTCAAGGAATTTACATTCTATCAGAGAAAGCAGATATTGAAATAAATTACAGGTAGGGGAAGCAGTAAGTATAAAGATACACACAATGGTAGGGGTGGGGTGAGTGTTTAAATGCTTAGGATAGATGGACTCAAGGATATAGGTGATGCAGTAGAGAGGTAAAATCGAGCGGTAGATAAGTTAATCATGTAAGACTTATGAAGGAGATATGACTTTAGTAGGACTTTAAAGATGCGGAACATAGTCCTCTGTGAGAGGTGAGGGAAGAGTTCCAGGCAGAAAGATAGTTGTGGGCAGTCTCCCAAGTACTTAGCATAGTGTTCTGCATATAGTAAATGCAATCCATACAATTGATTGATTTATTAAAAAGAAGTACATGAGCAAGGAGTCACTGGATAGAGAGAATGAGAGAGAAAAGCACGGTAAATTTGTATTAAGTGAGCAAGGTGTGCAGGCTAGGTTGTAATCATAGAGGAGTAAGTATAGACTGTGAGCTTCTTGTGGGCATGAAACATGTCTACCAACTTTCTCAATTAATTGCTCAGTACAGTGCTCTGCAAACAGTAAGTTCTCAATAAATATCACTGATTAATAAACATCATAGACTGATAAGTAGTGTGATGAGAGTTGAATGAGAGCCAATTGTGAGGAGTTTCTGCTTGAAGTGTCTGGGTTACTTTCCACTTCTGTTTCCTTTGGTTCGTTATTTGTCTTTTCTTACTTTAGACTGAAAATATCTTGAATTGCAGGAACCAAATCTTCTGAATGCTGCTCAATTCACTTTGGGTGCTATTAAATCTTAAATCATGCTTGACAAACATAATGAGGTCACACACAAGTTTTTTTTAAAGAATTTATGAATGATAATAATAATTGTAGTATTTGTTAAGTGCTTACTATATGCCAAGCACTGTACTGATGCTGGGGTATACACAAGATAACCAGATTGGACACAGTCCCTATCCCAGATGGATTCACAGGTTTAGTAGGAGGGAGAAAGGTATTTTATCCATGTTTTATAGGAAACTGAGGAAAAGAGAAATTAAGTGACTTGACCAAGGTCACATAGAAGGCAAGTGGCAGAGCTCAGATCTTCTGATTCCCAGGCCCATGCTCTTTCCACTAGGCCATGATGATGTTAATAAAAACACTAAAGGAATGAACAGGATTCTAAACTAGTATAAATCAGCTTGATTTTAGAGGACCAGACTTTTGAAAGCACAAAATGGGATAAGGTGGAGGGCAGGATTGAAAAATCAGGAAAGACAAGAAGATAAATAGCCAGAATGGAGTGATGGAAAAAAAAACCCAAACAACGCAGCCAGAGAAAGAGAGGTTAGGAACTGAGGAAAGGAATACAGAGGTCGGAGTGGGTGAAAGAAGATTAGGTAATGGATAGGGAAGGACAGGAAGAACAGAAGGGAGAACAGTAGATGGGCTAAGGACATACTTGGAGAAACACATAGAGACACAGATTTACAAAGACTTACACAGACAGATACAAACAGAAATTTTCCTGCTGCCACCCACAATAGCAGAGCAGCGCTTCCATCAACGGGCAGCACTGGTGACAACATCTCATATTTTTGTTGTTGTTGCTTTCTTTTATGGTATTTGTTAAGCACTTACTATGTGCCAGGCACTCTTCTAAGCTCTGGGGTACATACATGATAGGTTGGACACAGTCCCTGTCTCACATGGGGTTCACAGGTCTTAATCCCCATTTTACAGAAGAGGTAACTGAGGCACAGAGAAGTGAAGTGACTTGCCCAACTTCACACAGCAGACAAGTCGCAGTGTCGAGAGGAACCCAAGTCCTTCAGATTTCCAGGTCTTTGCTCTATCCACTAGGCCGTGCTGGTACCTCATTGTGCCTGAATTGTCAATTCTAAATCACAGATAAAAGTTTCTCATGTGGCCAGATAATATAATGGTAACTGTGATATTTGTTAGGTGCTTTCTATGAGCCAAGCACTATACTAAGCACTGGGACAGAGGCAAGATAATCAGGTTGGACAGTTTCTGCCCCTCAAGGAGCTCACAGTTTAAGAGAACGGTGAAACTCCAGTCACAGTGGTGGCAGTGATGGTGATGGAAACAGCAGCAGCAGAGGGTTGCCACTGGGGAAGAAGAAGCCTCTGCATCACCTTGAGAAGGAAGCAGCAGCTTCAGCCACCAGAACCCCAGCTGAGAGGTATTCCCCCGCCAACTCAGCATAAAGCAGGACCAGTATGAATTATTCCTCGGGACCTTCAGTTGGCAGGATGGAACTCCAAAGTACCTAATTCCTACCTCACCTAACCTCCTACCTCACTTTGCTGCAGACTGCATGCTTCGCTTCTCCAGTGCCAACTTTCTCACGGTTCCTCAATCTTGCCTGTCTTGCCACTGACCCTTAGCCTATGTCCTGCCTCTGGCCTAGTATGCCTTCCGTCCTCAAATCCGACAATTACTCTCCCCTTCTTCAAAGACTTATTGAGGGCCCATCTCCTCCAAGAGGCCTTCCCAACCTAAACCCCCTTTTCATTCATTCAATCGTATTTATTGAGCACTTACTATGTGCAGAGCACTTTCTTCTTCTCACTCCCTCTGCATTGCCCTGACTTGCTCCCTTTGTTCTTCCCCCCTCACAGCCCCACAGCCCTTATGTACATATCTGTAATGTATTTATTTGTATTGATGTCTGTCTTCCCAGCTCTAGATTGTAAGCTCATTGTGGGCAGGGAATGTGTCTGCATATTTTTGCATTGTACTCTGCAGAACTCTGCACAGTGCTCTGCACACAGTAAGCACTCAATACACATGATTGAATGAGTGAATTAATGAATAACTTGTCTGCCTAATATGAGACATTTGGTTCCCTTTGTTTGGGCAGGTCCTTCTGGGCAGGGTACATGTCCACCAACTCTGTTGTATTGGTACTTTCCCAAGAGCTTAGTACAGGACTCTGCACACAGTAAGCGCTCAATAAACACTATGGATTGATGGATTGATTTGGTTGTATTATGTCTAGACTCTAGGTTGTAAGCTTGTTATGGGCTGGGAACATATCTACTAAATCTGTTATACAGTACAATGCTCTGCACACAGTAAGCACTCATTAAATATGATTGATTGATCAGTGTTAAGTTGATCAATGCTTGATTATTCAGCTGACAATTGAGCAACAAAACAACACAAGGAAACTTTATCTTGGAAACACCCTAAATATAATTTCCTTCTTCATGTGTATGTACATTCTATACATACTTGTGTACATCACATATACATATAAAAACAAATGTATTTCCATTATTTATATGAACAGTCATATAGTAAAGAAACAATAAAGGCCAACACCTCCAAATTTAAAAACAGACTGAGTCCCATGTGATATAAGGATTGGGTCTGATCTGCTATATTGTATCTACCTTAGTGCTTAGTACAGTGTTTGGCACATAGTCAGCGCTTAACAAGTGCCACAATTGTTATTATTATCATACCATGAAATCCCACTATATTTATATATATGTCTTTTAGAGCATTTTTGGGTAAACCTACTTGACTAATGAAGGGACATGTAAGATGTGGGGTTAAAAAATGTAAACACAGTCCGGTATGTATAATGCTGAGCTAGTATCAGACATCTCTTTATGATATTCGTGTATGTGTATTTGGATTTCCATAGGACTTTCACTGTAGGGATATTACAAGTTCTTAGGCCAGCCTGGTGACAGTTTGGATGGAAAAAGGGATGCATTCTGGAGATGTGAATAATGAACAAGGATTTGTTGAGTGACAGAATATGTGAGTTGAAGAGAGCTGTGTCTAGGATAATGCCGAGGTTGACGGCTTATGGTAAAAGGAGGCTTTGGGTATTGTCAGCAGTGATAGGAAAGTCATGTAGAGGAAAGGGTGTGGGTGAAAAAAATGAGGATTTCTGGATCATGGCTGCTTCTCAACAACTTGGATTTACTGTGGATTGACCTGATGTTACAAACATTTCCGGATTCCGAACTAGTAAAGAACTTAAAGCAGACCATTGCGATTTACTTAGTCAAAGCCTTTGTGAGATGAATTCAGACCTTGTCTAGATCCTGGTTCTACTCTCTACATTTCTCTTGCAGCTGTCATGGCCTTTCAGGAAGTATTTTTTTCCATTACTTCAGCATTATTCTGACTAGAAACCCCAAGCTGCAGCCAGAAGAGATATCCTTTATCACATAATAATAATAGTGGAATTTGTTAAGCACTTACTATGTGCAAAGCACTGTTCTAAGCACTGGGGGGACACAAGGTGATTAGGTTGTCTCATGTGGGGCTCACAGTTTTAATCCCCATTTTACAGATGAGGAAACTGAGGCAGAGAGAAGTTAGGTGACTTGCCCAAAGTCACACAGCTGGCAAGCAGCAGAGCCGGGATTAGAATCCATGACCTCTGACTCCCAAGCCCAGGCTCTTTTCCACTGAGCCACACTGCATGATTGCCTTTCCCCATGTACATCTTTGAATACCTGGAGCATTTCTTCCACACTGTGCACAGAAGATTGTAAGCCTTATGATGCGTTTGTATTCACCATACTTGTACACTCTGCAGGAATGTCAACTGGACTCGTGTTTTTCCATCTGAAGCTTGCTTTATGGTCTTAACTATGTCTCACAAGATTGGCAGAAATAATGAGATGGTGAATTGTGAGCTACTGGAGACTGTTGCAACACAATGAAAACATCATTCAAGTGTTCGACCTACCCATACAATCAACAAATGACATTTATTTACTACTACTAATAATAATAAGAGTGGTGTTTGTTAAGCGCTTACTATGTACCAGGCACTGTATTAAGTGCAGGGCTAGATACAAGTTTATCAGGTTGGACACAGTGCCTGTCCCACATGGGGCTCACAGTCTCAATCTCCATTTTACAGATGAGGTAACTGAGTCACAGAGAAACAAAGTAACTTGCCCAAGGTCATATAAAAGGCAGGATTAGAACCCATGACTTTTTGACTCATAGGCCTGTGTGCTATCCACTGTGTCATGCTGCCTACTGTGTACAGAGTATCGTACTAAGCTTCCGTGAGAGTACAGTAACTAATTCTCTTCCCCTCTTCAAAACCCTACTTAAAGCTCACCTCCTCCAAGAGGCCTTCCCAGACCAAGCTCCCCTTTCCCCTCTGCTCCCTCTACCTCTCCCTTCACCTCTCCACAGCTAAACCCTCTTCTCCCCCTTTTCCCTCTGCTCCTCCCCCTCTCCCGACCCATTCCCTCAGCACTGTACTCGTCCGCTCAACTGTATATATCTTCATTACCCTATTTATTTTATTTATGAGATGTACATAACCCTGATTCTATTTATTTGCTATTGTTTTAATGACGTTCTTCCCCTTGATTCTATTTATTGCCATTGTTCTTGTCTGTCTGTCTCCCCCGATTAGACTGTAAGCCCGTCAAAAGGCAGGGCCTGTCTCTATCTGTTACCGATTTGTACATTCCAAGCGCTTAGTACAGTGCTCTGCACATAGTAAGTGCTCAATAAATACTATTGAATGAATGAATGAATATAATACAACAGAATTGGTAGATACATTTCCTGCCCACCATGAGCTCACAATCTAGAGAGGAAGAAAGACATTAGTAGAAATAAATAATTTATAGATTCATTCATTCATTCCTTCATTCAGTTCTATTTAGTGAGAGCTTACTGTGTGCAGAGCACTGTACTAAGTGCTTGGAAAGTACAATTCAGCAATAAAGACAGACAATCCCTGCCCATACTGGGCTTACAGTCTAGAATGGGGGAGACAAACATCAAAACAAGTAAACAGGCATCAATATATATAAATAGAATTATAAATATAAACATGTAATAATATTAAAAATAATAATAATAATAAAGTTGGTATCTGTTAAGCGCTTACTATGTGCCAAGCACTGTACTAAGCACTAGGGTAGATACAAGGTAATCAGATTGTCCCATGTAGAGCTCACAGTCCTCATCCTCATTTTACAGATGAAGTAACTGAAGCACAGAAAAGTTAAGTGCCTTACCCAAGGTCACACAGCTGACAAGCGGTGGAGCTGGGATTAGAACCCACGACCTCTGACTCCCAAACCCGGGCACTTTCCACTAAGTCATGCTGCTTCTCTATAAGTGTTGTGGGGTGGGGTGGGGGGATGAGCAAAGGGAGTGAGTTGAGGTGATGTGGAAGGCAGGGGGAAGTGAGGAAAAGCGGGGCTTAGTCTGGGAAGGCCTTTTGGAGGAGATGAGCATTCAGTAGGGCATTGAATGAGGGAAGAGTGATTGTTTGGTGGATGCAAGCAGGGAGGGCATTCCAGGCCAGAGGTAGGGTGTGGGCCTGGGTCAAAGGCAGGACAGGTGAGAAGGTAGCCCAGTGAGAAGGTTAGCACCAGAGGAGCTGAGTGTAAGGGCTAGGATGTAGAAGGAGAGAAGGGAGGTGAGGTAAGAAAGGGTAAGGTGATGGAGAACTTTGAAGCCAATTGTGAGGAGTTATTGTTTGATAGGCAAGCACTAGAGATTTTTGAGGACAGGGGTGACATGCCCGGAATGTTCCTATAGGAAGATAATTCAGGCAGCGGAGTGAAGTATGGACTGAAGTGGGGAGAGGCAGGAGGTTGGGAGGTCAGAAAAGAGGCTGATGCAGTAATCCAGTGGGGATAGGATGAGTGATTGTATTAATTACATCAGTGCTGTGGGGCTGAAAGTGAGGATCCCACCCTGAAACTACTTCCAGTTTCAGGATGAGATTAGCACCTCTGAGTTTTGGTCTACAAACTGCACAGAGTTCTTCAAGAACCTCCTTAATGTCCCTGAGGTCAGCTGATGAGACTGCCCTCAACTTCTGCCATCTGCTATCTGGAAAAAGCCCAGGTCTGGGAGTAAGAGGACCTGGGTTCTAATTCCCATTGGGCCCCTTGCTTGCTGTGCAAGTCACTTAACTTTTCTGTGCCTCAGTTTCCTCATATGAAAGATGGAAATTCAATAACTTTTCTTTCTCCTTCCTGACTATCTTGTATCTACCCTAGAGCTCAGTACAGTGCTCAGCACATAGTAAATGTTGAACAAATACCACAGTTTTCATTATTACGTCTTATTATTATTAAGTGCTTAAAGCGGTGCATGAGACATATTGGGCACTTATAACAAAAATAACAATATTAATGATAATTCTCCTTCATATGGTGGAATTGGGTTGGTGTCAGCTGCTTGGTGTGCTGGAAGGCCACTGAACTCTCTGCGGTCAATCAGTGGTATTAATTGAGAACTTACTGTGTGAAGAGTACTACTGAACTCCATACTTGGGAGAGTACAATAGTAATATAATATAATAGTAGACTCCCTTTCTGCCCACAAGGAGTTTACAGTCTAATCTATGCTTGAGGTGGATTATAGAGCAGCTCTAACCTCTCTCTCATTTACACTGAATAAATCTTGGTGTTTTCTCTTGGTAAAGCCAAGAAAGTCCACATCCTTGTATACTGATTATGCAGTCTCAAGATCTGTACTATCGGAATATGATAGTGAGTTAAGAATTTGATCAGTTCTGTTGGCTACCATTATTTGGTAGTGAGAGTCAAAACCCACATGTTGGGCTTCTTTGAAAGTGGTTTACAATAGTGGTGCTGTGAATGTGATAAAAATAATAATTAGTAGTAGTTTGATATTTGTTAAGCACTTCCTTGTGGCATACACTGTATTAAGCTTAGGAGTAGATGCAGCATAATCAGGGTGGACACATATGGGGCTCACAGTTTAAGGGGGAAGGGGAATTGACATTTAATCTCCATTTTGCAGATAAGGAAACTGAGGCACAGGGAAGTTAAGTGACTTGCCAAGGACACACACAGGTAAGTGACGGAGCTGGTATCTTGACTCCAGGCTTGTATCCTTTCCATTGGGCACACTGCCTATTCAAATCTCATTCTGCTGGTCACAAGACAAGGTCCAGACAGTGACCATGACATCCTGTCAATCATGCTGCCTTACAATCACACCATCTAATGAGATGGGAACATAGGGCCTCTGTGTGCTTTTGTGTTTGACTGGATTCCTGACTGCCACACAGTGTTTGAGATAACTAGCAGTTTACTCAGACATATCCTAATGAGTGCCATTTGTGCTGGCATTACCAACAAGATGTCTACCCAAGACTTTGGGGCAGGCCTCAACATTGCAGCCAGGTTTGGCATCAAAGTCACCTAGAATAATGAAATTGTTCTTCTGTGAGACTTCCTTCTTGACATCATCAAAATCCGCCCAGAATGTTCCCTACCATAATCAGATGATAACAGTACCATGACATGATTGCATTAGATCCAGGCATAGCAGCATCAGGCAACTTGATTCCTTCTGTGATCAAAATTAATTTTCTCTAAAGAGAGATGTCTTGATTGTGGAGCCAACACTAGCCTGCTGCTGCTCTTGGAAGTGGTTTGCCTGTGCAGTAAAAAAATGTATCCAGAACCAACTTCCTCCCAACTATACCCTTCAGGCGGCTTGTCTCATTCAGTGCCATCTTGTCTGTGTCATGCCTGGCCGGTTCTCTGACTGATGATCGCAGGTAGTCACTCAAGTCAGTTGTCATTGACAGAGTGTAAACATTACAGGGATAAACTTGATTACTTCTTTTATTTCCTTAATTTCTTCCCACTAAAGTAGATGACCTGTTTGGCTTCAGCTGGCCAACAAATCTGACTGAAGCAAGCGATCTTTAGGGACCATTTCCTACTCTTCTCCTTCGAGGCAGAGAGCACCACTATCCCCAAAAAGGACTCTTCTGCCGGTGAGAAGGCTATGATGCCACCACAGCATCCCATTTTGTTTGTATCCACCCCAGCGCTTAGTTCAGTGCATGGCACATGTAAGCACTTAACAAATACCACAATTATTACTATTCAGGTCATGGCTTCTAACCCCCTCTCTGCCACTTGTCTACTGTGTGATCTTAGGCAAGCCACTTCACTTCTCTGATCTGTAAAATGGGTATTAAGACTGTGAGCCCCATGTCGGACAGGGACTGTCAGACTGGATTTGCCTGTATCCACCACAACATTTAGTACAGTGCCTGGAACATAGTAAGCACTTAACAAATACCACAATTATTATTATTATTGTTAAGGTTATGGGTTCTAATCCTGGCTCCACACTTGTCTGCTGTGTGACCTTGGGCAAGTCACATCACTTTTCTGTACCTCAGTTCCTCATCTGTAAAATGGGAATTAAGACCATGAGCCCCATGTGGGACAGGGACTGTGTCCTAATAGATTTGCTTGTGTCCACCGCAGCACTTAGTACAGTGCCTGGCATATAGTAAGAGCTTAACAAACACCAGAATTATTGTATTATTGTTATTATTGATAAAACAATGAACCATTGTTATTCTCACACCACTTGTGTACAGATTGATGATTGAGGGCTTTCAGCAGCACACTCTGCCTATTCCTGTCAATGCTTACCCATTGCCACAGGACTTTGGAGAGGAATAGTTGATTGAAAACTCATGCCAAGAATTGATTATAATGATGGTGGCTTGCACAGGACCACTTGTCCTCTCTCTTCTATGCCAGAATTCATAGTTTTGTTAGGGCACACAATAAACAAGAGAATAGGCAAGTGGGGATGCAGCATGCGCCAAAATGCAGATAAAAGTTTTGCACACAGTAGAGAAAGATGGACATATACGAAAATAAGAGTGAACTGCCATGATAAAATGAAACACTTATCCAATCATCTGCCTAGGCTAGTACAGAAATATCTGGGCCCAGTGACTTCATGAGATTCTTTTCAGTTTTCTGGTCAAATCCAGGCAAATACCATAATACGAAATCAATAGTAAGTGGCACAGCCAAAAAGAAATGCTTGTTAGGGAAGATTACAAATCTGTGTTAATAACTGAGATTATTTTGCAATCTGAAATTTAGTGGATATGTGCCCTAATAAGGCTATACCTTTCACTGTTGCACAAAGAATCACTTTTGTGCTATTTCTGAGATTATGAATATCTTTCATTACATTCCAGTTTAGTACAATCCATGAAAAGGAGAGCACCCTCAGGCTTGTTTTCAAATATTGCGTCAGAGACTTTGGACTGACATTTGAAGTTTTACTCCTTTGCTCTCTTCTACCCTGAAGCTTTAGATTTTGCTCTTAGTAGTCTTCCCCTTCTATGGAAGAAAATAGCAAACCAAAATTTGTACCATTAAAGAAGCCTAAAATAGCATGATACATAATGAATTTTGTAAGATACAGAAAATGATCTTCAATCATTATGAATGTTTCAGTGATAATTCAAATGTCTTGCTAAAGCCACTGACCTTTATTCATCTCATTTTCTTTGCCCAAAAGAGATAAAATGTTTTATTTTACTGTTATATATCGAGTTCTTTGAAAATCCTGCATCTTGAGGAAATACATTTTAAGTATACATGATGAGTAGTTACTTAAATATTCCAGTCATTTAAATGTTTTAAAACTCTAATGTTATCTATTAAACTTGTCCACCAATTCAAACACAAATGTTATTAAAGATGAATTTTTGTCCATGTACCTTATATATGTTATAGGTTCATTTCATTTCATTCATCTGCACGTATTATCTCTGCAACAAATGAGTCCTCAAATGATATTGATCCCTTTTCTCGTCTACTATTCAATGATGCCACTGAAGTAAAGGTAACTGCTTTAATCCATCAAAAGTCTGACTCCAGAACATCCAAGTTAAGTATTTTTCAACTTATACTAAAATTTACAGTACATAGCAATCAATGGTATTTATTGAGCGCTTACTATGTATGGATCACAGTACTAAGCAGCAAGGCTTGATGGATAGAGCATGGATCTGGGAGTTAGGAGGACCTGAGTTCTAATTCCAGCTCCACCACACGTCTGCTGTGTAACCATGGTTAAGTCACTTAACTACTCTGGGACTCCGTTACCTTCATCTGAAAAATGGGGATTAAGAACATGAGCCCCATGTAGGACAGGGTCTGTGTCCAACCTGATTAACTTGTATTTTCCCCAGTGTTTAAAAAAGCACCTGGCACATAATATGAATTTAACAGTACAATTTGGCCAAACCAATAAGTGCCAAAGTCCGAAGTAAAGGTACTCTGAGGTGCCAGCAAAATGACATTTTCAATTTTATGTTTTCCTAAGTGCATCCTGCAAGTAAATGCTGATCTGATTTTAATAAAACAGGGTCCACAGTGTTTCACATTATAATTAAATTTAGAAAATGTTAGTGAGGGATGAAAAATGCATTCTGTCACATACCTAAATGCCCAGTTGATTCCAATTTGGTGCTGTAGTATGAATTGCCTAGCTTTCCACTTTTCATGGCATAATGGAAAGAGCATGGGCCTGGGAGCCATAAGGACCTGGGTTTTAAGCCCAGATCTGCCATTTGTCAGCTGTGGGACCTTGGGCAAGTCACTTAACTTTTCTGTGCCTCAGTTACCTCATCTGTAAAATGGGGATTAAGTCTGTGAGCCCCATGTGAGACAGAGATTGTGTCCAACCCAATTATTTGTGTAGCTACTCCAGAACGTAGTATAATGTTGGCACAGAGTAAACTCTTAAATATCAAAATTATTATTACAATTATTATAATTATTATTATTAAAGAGAACATTGTCCTTGCTTCTGAAAAGTAGGATACGCAAACACACTTACAATTTTTGAACAATTATAAGTGGCTCAAGTGAAATATTTACTAATGCTGTTATGTAAGTATATATAATGACTGGGCAAATATATTAGCAGTGAGATCATACCAATGAATATGGGGATGGCTGAAAAGGCTTAAAACTAGTGTGCAGATACAAACTTTTATTCATTTTGTCACTGCAGTTTTAGACTCCAGCTCTGCTATCCCAGTTTTACTCAGGTGTCCACAGAGTCAGGGAGTGCACCTTATGAAATCCCCGAGATTCCAAAGGGCACTCACAGTTTCCAGAGGGTGTAGGGTCTAGTTCCTCCCAGACTGGTAGGGAATGGGGTAAAATCCTTCCTTCTGGGTATTTATCTCCCCCTTCATGAGTCTGGGGATGGGAGTGGTGAGAACAGAAGAAGGGTGAGAAGTAGACAGAAAAAGGGGAATAAGCAGAGGAAGCAGCAGCATGGTCTAATGGATAGAGCACAGGCCTGGAAGTCAGACAGACTTGTCTGTGGCTCACTTACCTCATCTGTAAAATGAGTATTAAGATTGTGAGTCCCACATGGGACATGGACTGTGTTCAACCTAATTAACTTGTATCTAACCCAGAGTACCTGGCATAAAGTAAATGCTGACCAAATACCATTAAAAAAAAAGGTCACTTCACTTCCTTGTGCCACAGATTCAGAGAAGAAGCATGGCTTAATGAAAAGAGCCCAGCTGGGAGTCAGACGTCCTCGGTTCTAATCCTAGCTCCGCCAACTTGTCGGCTGTGTGACCTTGGGCAAATCACTTAACTTCTCTGTGCCTCAGTTACCTCATCTGTAAAAATGGGGATTAAAAGATTTGAGCCCCACGTGGGACAATCTGATTACCATCCATCCCAGCGCTTAGAAGAGTGCTCTGCACATAGTAAGCACATAGTAAGTGCTTAACAAATACCATAATAATTAATTAAGATTCCTCATATGGAGATAAAGGGATATGAAAAGATGGGAAGCAATGTGGCCTAGTCGATAGAGTATGGGCTTGGAGTCTGAAGGACCTGGGTTCTAATTCCACTATGCCACTTGCCTGCTGTGTGACCTTGAAGAAGTCACCTCACTTCTCTATGCCTCAGTTCCTTCATTTGTAAAATGGGGATTCAATACCTGTTCTCCCTCATACTTAGATTGTGAGCCCTGTGTAGGACAGGGACTGTGTCTGACCTGATTAACTTGTATCTACCCCAGTGCTTACCCTCTCAGGATCGCACCTGGAGAGTTTCCAGTACTCTACTAGTCTCAACTACGGGAGGGAAGAGTAAGGCAGAGGCATATCCATTCCATCCCTATCTTGGCCAGTGGCTAGAGGGTGGAAGGCAACCTGCAACATGTCAAAAATTACCTGTGAGTCATGGAAGAGAGTCGAGGGTGGAGACTCAAGTTTACTCTGTAAGGAGGCAATGGTAAAGCACTTTCGTATCTTTACCAAGAAAACTCTATGGATATACTACCAGAACAGTTTCAGGCGGAGGTGGGGCGTTCTGGGAGAGAGGTGTCCCAAGGCATAGCTATGAATTGGAAATGACTCGATGACATAAGACAAGACCCCAGAGGTTAGTACAGTGCCTGTCACATAATAACTACTTAAAAAATACCATAAATAAATATACCCCAGTTCTCTGTAGGGTGCCTGGCAATAACAAATAATAAATGCCATTAAAAAAAGAAGGGGATGAAATTCAGAAGAGGAAAACAAATTTTGGATGGAGTGCAAATCAGCAGAGTGCGAAGAGTTCCACAACAGTGAGGAGAAATTGAATTTTGAGATGTTAAGTTGACATAGTATCCCAACACCTCTATACCACCCCAAAATGCCCAGCTACCAGATTACTCTCTGAGTCCTCTATTCCTGCCATCCCATCCGCTTCATGGCTCCATTACTTATGCCCTTTAATCCTTAGCCTTATCTCCTCGCATAAAACAAAAATATCCATCCATTGGCTTCAAGGCCTTCCATTTGCTCTCACTCCCTAACCTACCCACTCCCTTGTGACTATCAGCATAGGCTCTTCATTTCTCCCAAATGAACCTACTTGTACCTCACTCAAAACTCTGTCTCTAATCCATTGTTCATTATTCATATTTTTCATCCTATGGGTTACTACTCTCCATCAAGCATCCATCAAAGCCCTGCTTCAAACCCCCTCAAAAGACGCCTCATTTCAATCAATCAATGGTATTTATTAATCACTTGAGTACATGGCTTAGTGGATAGAGCATGGATGGGCCTTGGAGTCAGAAGGACCTGGGTTCTAATCCCAGCTCCACCACATGCCTGCTGTTTGACCTTGGACAAGATACTTCACTTCTCTGTGCCTCAGTACCTCATCTATAAAATGGGGATTAAGGGTGTGAGCCCTTTGTGGAACAGTAACTGTGTCCGACCTGATTAACTTGTATTTACCCCAGTGTTTAGAACAGTGATTGGCCCAAAGAAAGTGCTTAAGAAATACTATCATAAAATTATTATTATCATTATACTCAGTGCTTGGAAAAACACAACAGATGTAAAAGCACACATTCTCTGACTATGAGGAACTTACACTCTACCTGGAAATTTCCTTCAAAAACCACTCTATGATTAATGTCCCACGTTCCTGTTCAATGAAACCCTATTAGATAGCTTAGCATTCAAGCATCCTCTGTTCATTTCTTAACTTGTATTTAATTCCTTACTTTCATTTGTTTGATTTGTTTTCCTTTTTTTAGTCTTTTAACTATTGCATATTTAGTTAGGTGTGTCTGCTTGTCTCTTCCTATTAGACTGTAAGCTTCTCGAGGGCAGGGACCAGGGTCTTTCACTTTTATAATTTCTCAAACCCCTAATTTAATGTTGTGCACACAGTATATGCTCAATAAATGCTGGTAATTATGATGTAATTGTTTGTATGGACTCGTTGTTCCACAAGAATTTGGTAGAAAGCCTATTATATAAACTAATTGCTGCAGGCAATTTCAGTTAACCTCTCCTGACTGGATTACTGCATCAGCCTCCTTTCTGACTGCCCAACCTACTGTCTCTTCTTACTTCAATCACTCATTCATTCACTCAATCATATTTGTTGAGTGCTTACTTTGTGCACAGCACTGTACTGAGTGCTTGGAAAGTACAATTCGGCAACAAATAAAGACAATTCCTAACCAATGGGCTCACAGTCTTGAAGGGGGGAGACAGACAACAAAACAAAACAAAGCAAGTGGACAGGAATCAACAGCATCGATGTAAATAAACAGAATTATAGATATATACATGTCATTAATAAAATTGATAGAATAATAACCATGTATATATAGATATAGATATATATATACATATGTGGGGGCAGGGAGGTGGATAGAGCAGAGGGAAGGAATAAGGGCAATGGGAAGGGAAGGAGAAGTAGAGGAAAGAGGGGGGCTCAGTCTGGGAAGGCCTCCTGAAGGAGGTGAGCACTCAGTAGGGCTTTGAAGAGGAGAAGAGAGCTAGTTTAGAGGATGAGGAGGGAAGGCATTCCAGGCCAGAGGTAAGACGTGGGCCAGGAGTCGATAGTGGAACAGGAGAGAACGAGGCACAGTGAGGAGGTTAGAGGCAGAGGAGCAGAGAGGGTGGGCTAGGCTGTAGATGGAAAGAAGGGAGGTGAGGTAGAAGGGGGCAAGGTGATGGAGAGCTTTGAAGCCAATAGTGAGGAGGTTTTGCTTGATTCAAAGGTTAATAGGCATCCACTGGAGATTTTTGAGGAGCAGCAAAGTGAAGTATAGACTGAAGCACGAAGAGACAGGAGGATGAGAGGTCAAAAAGGATGCTGATAGTAATAATGATGTTGGTATTTGTTAAGCGCTTACTATGTGCCAAGCACTGTTCTAAGTGCTGGGGTAGATACAAAGGAATCAGGTTGTCCCATGTGGGGCTCACAGTTTTAATCCCCATTTTACAGATGAGGTAACTGAGGCACCGAGAAGTTTAAGTGACTTGCCCAAAGTCACACAGCTGACAGGTGGCAGAGCCAGGATTAGAACCTGTGACTTCTGACTCCTAAGCCCGGGCTGTTTCCACTGAGCCACACTGCTTCTCTAATGCTTCTAATGCTGAGCAGTAATCCAGCTGGAATATGAGGAGTGATTGTACTAACATGGTAGTGATTTGGATGGAGCAGAAAGGGCAGATCTTGAAAATGTTATGAAGGTGAGACCGGCAGGTTTTGGTGATGGATTGGATGTGTGGGGTGAATGAGAGAGCAGAGTCTAGGATGACACCAAGGCTCTGCTGGCCGGATTATCTTTCTACAGAAACGTGTAGGATACGTCACCCCACCCCCTTCAAATATATCCATTGGTTGCCTATCAAGCAAAAACTCCTCACTACTGGCTTTAAAGCTCTCCATCACCTTGCCCCCTCCTAACTCACCTCACTTTTCTCCTACAGCCCAGGCTGCACATTTCACTCCTCTGGTGCTAGCCTTCTCACTGTGTCTTGATCTCGCCTGTCTCTCCACTGACACCTGACCCACGTCCTACCTCTGGTCTGGAATGTCCTCTTTGCTCACATCTGCCAATCACATTTCAAACCCCTACTGAAGGCGCACCTCCTCCAAGAGGCCTTCCCAGACTAAGCCCCCTTTTCCTCAGCTTCCCCTCCCTTCTGCTTCACTTCAATTCACTCCCTTTCCTCTTCCCTTCTCCCTCTCCCATGGCACTTATGTAGATATACATCTATATCTATACTATATATACTATATATATATATCTATATTATTTATTTATATTGATTACTTGTATTGAAGTCTCTCCCCCCCGACATATTGTGATCCTGTTGTGGGCAGGGATTGTCTCTCTCTTTATTCCTGTATTTTACTTTCCAAGCACTTAGAACAGTGCTCCGCACACAGTAAGTGCTCAGTAAATAGGATTGAAGGAATAAATGAGTGGCCTAGTAGAAAGAGCACTGACTTGGGACATGGGAGCTAATCCCAGCTCTGACACTTGCCTGCTGTGTGACCTTGGGTAAATCACTTAACTTCTCTGTGTCTCAGTTCCATCATCAATAAAATGGGCATTAAGACTGTGAGAACTAAGTGGGACAAGGACTGTGCACAATTCAATTATCTTGTATAGTAGGCGCCTAACAAATACCACAATTATTATAACCAAAAATCATTCTAACAGAAGAAAATTCAGTTTTGCCAGAGTTCAATTTTCAGTTATTCTTTCTTTAAGCTCCCCAAACTAGTTTGGTTCTGATGACTTATTATTCAGAAACAGAAATTTAGATAATACAATCTATTACAAATTTGATAAGACCCCATAAAAAGCAATGGATTCCAAGGCCACAGAGCTGACTTAACTTTCACTCTTTATTCCACTGGGGCTTTCAGAAGGAGGGGTGAAATAAAACAGAAAAGAGGCATATCACTGGAATTAAGAGTCTTCCTATTTTCTATTGTAACTGCCCTTACATGAAATTTGAACTGCCCTGAAACTAAAAAGAGGATCAATTCTGAATGAGTATCTATATGATCTTGTCCTCTTTTTTCCAATCTAGGCATGCAGCAAGCCTTAGGCTAATAGTTTTCTGCTTTCAGAGTAGTAAGTAAAATTTGAACCCATATAAGGTCCTTGAGAGAGCTAAGGGAAAATGTCTGCTCATGTCACTTAGCCTGAAGCAGGGTGGGGGAAGTTATGGCTTGGATGTATTGGAAATGCACTTTTAAGTCAGGATTTTCTGTTCACTCTCTCTCTCACACACACACAAACACACGCACACTCACACACAACTATACATACTCATCATCTGCTCAGGTAACTAACCATGATCTGACTCACATCAGTAAATTTTTCAGGCAAAAAATGGAAGAGGTAGTGCAGAGAAGATACTATTTGCCTGAAGAGAGATCAGCTCTTAAAGAACAAGACACAGATGCAAGAAAAATATTAAGCCCTCAATATATAGAGAGTAAGTAATAATAGTGATTAAGTGCTCGCCATGTGCCAAGCAATGTAGTAAGCTTTGGGGTAGAGACAAGATAATTAGGTCCTTTGACTTCCAGACCTGTAAAAGAAAATACTAGGCAGAAGCTTATTTGTGACCTGGAAATAAGAAATAGCAACTCGAGAAACAAAGACAGGAAGAGGAATGTCAGTAAGAGTTTACTGAATTCAGTTAGATGGATTCAAGTCTGTACAGTATGAAAATGTGTAAAAGGACTGGTAAAATACCTATTGAGAAATGGTCAAAAAAAGGGAAAAGTAATATTATACATCTGAGAGGTTGACTTTTAGACATAGGAGAATGCTGGGAAAATAAACAAAAGTCTGATTTGCAGATATTTTGGAAAGAACAGGGCACTGGACAATAACAAGCACGGCTTGCTAAGGAACCAGACTTCTATGACACAAAGATACACTTGGTAGCTCAGGGGAAAACCAAAAAGACAATTCATCAATTTTACAAAGCCTTAAGGTTCAGTCTCACTTGACTCTAGTGATCAGTCATCTGCATAAAGTGAGATGGTCCCACATTTCAGGATTATAACTCACCACTTGAAAAGCAGCATGGTCTAGTGGAAAGAGCACAGGGCTTGGGAGTCAGAGGACCAGGGTTCACATTCAGGTTCTCCTAATTGTCTGCTGTGTGACCTCGGGCAATTCACTCCTCTGTGCTTCAATTACATCAATTACTTTATCACTTCTGTAACATGGGGATTAAGACTGTGAGCCCCATGTGGGACATGAACTGAGTTCACCTTGATTAGCTTGCATCAATCCCAGAATTTAATAGTGCTAAACATTAAAAAAATTAAAAGCTGGTGAGATTGCTTTAAAACTTCCTCTGAGAAAGGTAGCAGGAGAGAACATGAAAAACAGAGGTAATGGCAGCATAGCCATTAGATGGAAAAGGAGAATGCTACCCACTCTGCTCACTGTCCTCTTCCTCTTTCTCTTTCTCCTTGTTGCCATGTTGTTATCACCCATTATGGGGGCAGCAGAGCTGTCCTCTTCTCCCAGTGGCTGGATATTACTGTACTAATCATTGGGGTAGATTTGAATTAATCAGATAAGAAATCCGTGTGCCACATTTCTCCTTTTCAATCGTATTTATTGGTGCAGAGCACTGTAAAAGTGCTTCGGAGAATATATTACGAAAATAAACAGTCACATTCCCTGCCCACAATGAGTTTACAGTCTAGAAGAGGGAAGACAGACATCAAAACAAATAAATGAAATTACAGATGTGTACACAAGTGCTGTGGGATTGGGAGTGGGGAAAAGCAAAGGGAGCAAGTCATCAGGGTGATGCAGAAGGGAGTGGGAGATGAGGAAAAGTGGGGCTTAGTCTGGGAAAGCCTCTTGGAGGAAATGTGCCTTCAATAGGGCTTTGAAAAGGTGAGAGAGTAACTGTCTGTGGGATTTGAGGAGTATTACAGGGCAGAAGCAGGATAGGCAAGTTGAGGCTGAGTGAGAAGGTTAGCACTAGAGGAGCAAAACGTGGGCTGGGACGTAGAAGGAGAGAAGCAAGACGAAGTAGGAGGGGGCTATATGATGGGGTTAATAATCTAAGTAGGTGGGAATCCCCATTTTACAATTGAAGAAACTGAGGCAAGGAGGAGTTAAGTGGTCACACAGCTGGTACGTGGTGAAACCAGAATTAGAACTCAGATCCTCTGTCTAGTAGGACCGTGCTCTTTCCACAAGGCCACACTGCTCCTCTGTTTTCTCTCTGAACCCCTTTATTTCTGTATTCCTCTTTCTCTCCCTCCATCTCTCTCTTTTCCTCTCTCTACCCCCTTCTCTTTTCCCCTCTTCTCAACCCCCTCTCTCTTTTCTTTCCTGACTCTTTCCCTTCTTCCTTTTCATACCCCTCTCTTCTTTTCTCACCCATCTTTTCTCCCTATCTTTATGCTTCCACATTTTCCCTTTTTCTCCCCTCTCTGACTCTCACTTGCTTGCCTTCCTTTTGATTCCATCCACCCAGAAACCTCTGAAAATGGGATCACCTTAAACTTTACCTCTACTCATACATATAATCAAGATAATGTGATTTCAACTGAATAGCTAAAAAGAAAATGCACCCACCAGATTGCTAAGAGAAACCATTAGAAACCCCTGTTGCCTTGCATTTATTCATTCATTCAATCATATTTATTGAGTGCTGACTGTATGCAGAGCTGTACTATGCGCTTGGGAACGTACAATACATGACAACCTGGGCCCCTGCTCCCAACATGTCCTGTGTCTCCGGACTGTGAGGGATCACACTATGGCAACATGAGGTCTCTAATAACTTTAAAACTTAGTTGTGATGACTTTGGATTTTTTTTATTATTTGTTAAGTGCTTACTATATTCCAGGCAACCGTGTTTAAGTGCTGGGATGGATACAAGCTAAGCAGCTTGACTCAGTGGAAAGAGCACGGGCTTAGAAGTCAGAGGTCTTGGGTTCTAATCCTGGCTCCGCCACCTGCCAGTTGTGTGACCTAGGGCAAGTCACTTAACTTCTCTGTGCCTCAGTTACCTCATCTGTAAAATGGGGGTTAAGACTGTGAGCCCCAAGTGGGACAAGCTTTCATTCATCTATTCAATAGTATTTATTGAGCACTTACTATGTGCAGAGCACTGTACTAAGCACTTAGAATATACAATTTGGCAACAGATAGAGACAATCCTGCCCAATAATGGGCTCACAGTCTAATCGGGGGAGATGAGGTAACTGAGACACAGAGAAGTGAAGTGACATGCCCAAGGTCACACAGCAGACAAGTGGTGGAGCCGGGATTAGAACTCACGACCTCTGATTCCCAAGCCCAGGCTCTTTCCACTAAGCCAAGCTGCTTCTCTAATTACCCTGTATCAGCGCTTAGGACAGTGCTCGGCACATAGTAAGCGCTTAACAAATACCAACACTATTATTATCATTATTAATCAGGTTGGACACAGTCCAGGTGTCTCATGGGGCTGGCAGTCTTAAAGCCCATTTTGCAGATGAGGTAACTGAGGCACAGAGAAGTTAAGTGAGTTGCCCAAGATCACACAGCAGACAAGTGGAAGAGTCAGGATTAGAACTCAGGTCCTTCTGACTCCCAGGTCTATGCTCTTTCCATTAGACCACACTTCTCAATTTGGATGACTCGGGAGACAACATCCCGAAGCCCTTTCCGGTCCCCTTTTCCACTGCACTTGGACTCTTACTTATTTTTTAAATGTTTTCACATTTTATTATCTTAACTAAATTTCCTCCTATTGTCACTGAACCCCTTCCCACCTCATTTTTAGATTGTGAGCTCCTGGAAGGCCAGGGATTCTGACTAATTCTCACCTACACGTCTTTTTTTCCTAGTGCCTAGTACACTTTTTAGCACAGAGTAAACAATTAAAAAATAACATTACTACTATTAATGTCAACCTAATGGTGGGGGAAGGGCAATTCAGTGGTCATTTTAAGGTCCTATATTGTCAGGGCTGGCTTCAGTAAGTGAGTGAGACTGAGGAAACATTGGCAGAAGCGCGGCAAAAGCTACAAATTTGGAAGCGCCCCTCTGCCAGAAGCAATGCCTGGGTGAACATGGACCTGGGAAAGAAACACAACGAAGCAAGGTATTGTGGAAAAATTCTAAATTGGGGGCTTGAATAGACTTCCAAATGATGTCGTATGAAATGTATCATGTCATGCAGTGTAATTTTAGACTGTGAGCCCGTTGTTGGGCAGGGATTGTCCTTATCTGTTGCCGAATTGTCCATTCCAAGTGCTTAGTACAGTGCTCTGCACATAGTAAGCGCTCAATAATTACGATTGAATGAGTGAATGAACCTGACTCTATACCAAACCCTCCTGGTTGTGCCTGCAGTGTAAAGTAATGACATCGTACGGAATGAGAGCTGTCATTTAATTTTTCCCTGTCTTCACAAAAAGTTTATTTGGCAGGCCCTGAGCATTGGCTCTTTAGAGATCTCCATGTGGTTGCATTTTCATCAGCAACCTTGTTAAGGTTTCTGTGTTACAAATGAGTAACAGTGACAAATGAGATACCCAATGTCAGAAGGACCTGGGTTCTAAAGCAAGCTCCTCCACTTGTCTGTTGTGTGACTTTGGGCAAGTCACTTAACTTCTGTGTGCCTAAGTTACCTCATCTGTATAATGGGAATTAAAACTGTGAGCCTCATGTGCGGCATGGATTGTGTCAACCTGATTAGCTTTGTGTCTACCCCAGCACTTAGTATAGTATATGCAAGCATTATGGCCTATGGAAAGAGCATGAGCCTGGAAGTCAGAGGACCTGGGTTCTAATCCTGCCTCTGCCACTTACCTGCTGTGTGACCTTGAGCAAATCACTTAACTTCTTTGTGTCTCAGTTCTCCCATCTGCAAAATGTGAATTCAATGCCTATTCTCCCCCTATTTAAACTGTGAGTCCCATGTGGGACCTGATTATCTTGTACCTACCACAGTGTTTAGAACAGGGCTTGACACAGAGTAAATGCTTAATAAATATAATTATTGTAACTGTTAATAATAATAAATATAATAAAGTTAGAAATAGTCTCTATTACACATGGGATTCACAATCTGTGGAAGGAAAATGGGTATTTATTCCTACTTTACAGATAAGGAAACTGAGGCATAGAGAAGTTCAGTGATTTTTCCACAGTCACATAGTAGATTAGTTGAATAGCCAGGATTAGAAGCCAATCTGGGGCCCTTTCCACTAGACAATGCTGCTTCGCCAGTAACATGTAAATAATGTTATTGCTAAGACAATTCCTGCCAAACCATTTGTCACTTGAAGCAGAACACAGCTGAAACAACTTCATGGATTCAGGTCTGTGCCCTTTTGTCTTTATACTCCTGTTAGAAGTCACCCTTGCAAAACTTCCTAACATTATCATTTCAGCAAGCATTAATTTTGACTTCATAAAATAATTTAACTGCAAAAGAATCTACTACTAATTTAAAATATTACAGTTAAGTATAACGGTAAATGAAAATTAAAATTCTTACAGGCAAGTAACAGGTACCTGTGAGTTATTTTCTGAGTGGTGAATTTCATTTTTTAATTAAAAAAAATTGTGATCATACTCCAGTCAATCAATCATACTGAGTGTTTAATATGTTGAGAGCACTGTATTAAGCAGTTGGGAGAGTTCAATATAGCAGGATAGGTAGACACATACTCTGACCACAACAAGCTTTCAGAGTCCAAAAGACTGGAGTTGGTATTCCTAGGAGTTGGAAGCAGCACAGGTCATCCCACCCAAGTATTTAAATTGGACAGAACTGGACTTCTCCAGTGATTTTAATATTTTTAGGCTGCATTCAGTCATTATGCAGTAGGTGACATAACCTGACTAGATCTAAGCCTAGTTTGACATAAATAATTAGGAGGAAACTGAAATATTGAGCCTTGTATATTCATACTGGTCAAACACACTGCAAACAAATCACTGGAACACATTCAGTCCCTTTCATCCCTTAGAAACAGTACACGTCTGTCTGTTTGTAAATGTAACTTTGAAGTGTTATATGGTGAATGGTTTTCAATGATGTCTCTAGACACTATCACAGGGAATGTACAAAGAAGGTAAAAGAAATAGGAGTAGTGGTATCTACAGCATAACAGTTGCTGAGCAGTGTATCTGCCAAGCATTTTTAGGCTGGCACTGGGATAAAAGCTACAGGCCGAACACATATAGCAACTAGAAGCCAAAACCAGAAGCTGGTTTTGAGCAGCGGCAGAGTACAAAAAAAAAAAGTTGGTCATATCATGTTGTATTCATAGCCCACCAACAAAATCTGAAAATTCAGAAGGATTCCTCATTGTTCATGTGAAGAAAAACATCCCCTATATTTTATTCTGTTTCCCTAGTATATGTGGGTGGCCAAAAGCAGAATATGGTTATCTGATTTTAAAGTTCAAGGATTTACAAGTTTGGAATTTAATCTACTGTCACCTTTCAAATAAACTTAAATAACAAGTCAAAGAGAGAAAGTCCAGAATGACAGAAAGTACAGTTCTTTTTTCTGGTGGTTTTTTTTTTTTTTTTTTTACTTTTAGTTGAAATATGTTTGCAGACCTGTGACAAGAATTAGTTTCAAGCCACGAAGAAGCTTCAAGCCATGTTTTCCTGAAGCAAAAATAAGTATTTTCACTTGACCAAGTTAGTGAACAAAAAATACACAAGAGGGCATTGTCTTTGGTAGATCAAGTCTAGTTAGCCATTAAGGTTCATATTAAGATGATGCCAGCAATATAGAAACACAATTTAGCAAGTGACAGCATCGTCTACATTTGTTTATATCTCCAAGCTAGACATACTTTGAAATGGAAATTATGTTTAATGTTCAATATACTTAAAAAGTAGAAGTTTTTGTTCATTAATCAAATAATACAAATGCACAAATCAGGGAACTCTCCTTAAATGTTTCACAAAATTATATTTTCTATTATTCCAGAGTATTCCAGAACAAAGAACATCTAAATTGAAATATAAATACATATTTTTTGGAGAGTGACAATTAAGGAAGGTTATTAATTTCACAATACTGATGATGTTTAGTCTTTAGAAAGAGTGATTAGAATTCTTTGCCAGGTATGCCTCAAACTGAGTTCTGCACCCATTCCATTCCTAAATTATGTCTACTCATCCCATTTTAGGCAGCGGCACAGAGGGAGGGGAGAATTAGGTTCATAAGAATACATCAAACATACTTCACACCAGGAAAATTTACTTTCAAACTACTGTCCACCCTCGAATCCTGAGTACCTTTATAAATATTCATAAATTCATATATTTTCTTCTAAGCCATAATTAGTGCTCTCAAAAGATACGGCAGTTCTCTATAATCTGATTCTTTATAAATGAGTCTTTCCTTCACTATATATACTTTAAAATGTATTTATAAACTACTCGAAAGAAAATAAATTATATTTAACAATGTATTTAGCTTTAGTCCCCAAATGCAAGTTGTTCACAATATTAGTATTGCTATTTCCCTGTCTTTCATTAAGAAAATGCAAATTTTTTTCTGCATCATAATAAAGTTCTGCAATTGTTACATAATAGCATTTGTAATTGAAAATCTAATTGCCAATTAAAATACGTATCTAGATTCCTAAAAATATGTGAAATTATAGTTTTCCCATTGTTTGCAAACTTCTCCATGATATTTAAACCATCCAAAATATGTTTTCATTGAAATTTTAGCAGCTTTAAAGAAAAAGATAAGGATTTGAGATATTTAAGATTAGATTGTTTTACAAATAAACTCCTTTTTCCCATTACCAGAGTCAATTCAAGCACAGCAATTACCTTTGCTCTGAAGTTTTTAATTATAATGATAGATAATACTTTGTAACTACATACACATGAAAATGTAACTTTTAGTTTCAGTTTGTATCGAAAACTTGCAGCTTCATTTTTAAACCTAGGAATAAATCATCTTCTAACCATTCGCTAAGTGCAGCAAAAATTCACAGAAGAGACTTACCTCTTGTTCTAAGAGAAACTATGAATTAACTCTGATATATTCTTTGATGAAATTCTGGAAGCATCAACCTGGCTTAAATACCAAAACTGAATCCACCTAGAATACTAGCTGAGCGTTATGTGTAATGAGTCTCTCTCTTCCTCCCTCACGCTCTCTTTTCTCCTTTCCCTCTTTCTTCCTCTCTCCCTCCCCTCATCTCTCTCTCTTTCTCTCTCTCCCAACCTTTTCTTTGCTTCTCATTTCCTCCCCTCCCCCTCCCCTCTCTTGCCTCTCTATCACCTTCCCGTTTCTCTTTTAACACTTGACACTGTAAGAAGGATCAAGCTGCTTCAGGCACAAATTCTTCCAACAACTGATTATATTATGGGTCCACAAAGTGCAAACACATAGAAACCTGTTAACTAATATATCATAAATAAAATATTGTTGAAACCTTTAAGCTTTGGAGGTGGCTTCATGTTAAAGGGTGAAATGGCATGGACAATGTAAGGGCCTTGAGTCTTTTAAAAATTTCAAAAACAATTAATAATAATAATAATGGTGGTATTTGTTAAGCGCTTACTATGTGCCGAGCACTGTTCTAAGCGCTAGGGTAGACATAGGGGAATCAGGTTGTCCCACTTGGGGCTCACAGTCTTAATCCCCATTTTACAGATGAGGGAACTGAGGCACAGAGAAGTTAAGTGACTTGCCCACAATTAAGCTTCTTCCAGCTAATTTAAGCAAAATGATTTCTGTTTCTTGGTCCCTCAGGGAAGCTCTTTTGTACCTCGACCTTAAAAGGGCTTAAAAAACTATGGCCCAGATAAATCTGAGACTGGTGAATTGACTTTCACCAAAGGGTGACTAAAGGCGGAGCTCAAAATTAAAGCACATCAAACAATTATAAGAGTATGCTTCTGGAGTCCAATAAGAATGAGATTTATTAACAAAAGAATAGCAATTAGTGAAGTTCTGGCAAATTTCACTTTCTGTTGAAGCACGTTTGCTGCAACATCCAGGATGACATCCACTTCCAGCCACCTTCCATTTAACTGGTAATCTTCACTTTTCCCATTACTTTTTAAATTTCCATTCCCCAAGCTTTCACGCATGCTCCCAGTGGTGTTACCAACCACTCTTCCCTCCATCCCTGAGCACCTCTTCCATCCTTCCTTTCCTCCCTACCACTGTGGGACTGATCCTATGTTGGGAATCAAACCTACTCTGTCCCTTTGTTTTTTTCAATTTGTCTTGATGCAGCCACCTGCCTCTTCCCTGGCCCCTCAGGGCAGCTTTAACCAAGGAGAAAGTGAAGGACTGGGCAGGAGGAAGAGACCTGAGTGATCACTGTCTTTCTTATTGTATAGTAATTTCTACTTAATGCTAAATATTGGGTCATAATTGTGACAATTTTGCAAGAAATTTAAACAGTTGTTGAAAACATATATTTTGTGAGGTGTAGCAAAAGCAATTAGCATTATTTGTCATTTGCCATTTGAGGATGGAGAAACTAAGGAAATAATAAATACCACAAGTGGGCTGGATTGTCATATGTGTAGAGCATTGTGTTGGTTGTGGCAGCTGCTGTAGATGTGATGGTATGTGTGGTTGAGATTGTGAGACTCTGAGGCGCCACGGGTAACTCCACTCCTCTACCCATAGTACTCTACTGCTTCTAGTTTTTTTCTTGTTGTTCTGTTCTTTTTAATTGGGGGTGTAGTTGGCCTGGCCTCATGTGTGTTTTTATTGTTTTATTGCTTTTAGTAATTTTACTGTTTCATCTTTCCTTATGTATTATTACCAGTCCTTTCTCCCCTTAAGGGCTAGGAACCCTTTCTAATCTCCACCCTGGGAATTTAGCCTAGTTTCCCACACACTGTAAACTCTTAATAAATATGATTACTATTCCCAAAGAAGTCGAGTCGCCTGGCAGCACAGGCCTGGTAGTCAGGAGACCTGGGTTCTTTTCCTGGTTCCACCACTTGTCTGCTATGTAAACCTGGGCAAGTCCATTAACCAATCAACCAATGATATTTACTGAGCACTTACTGAGTGCGGAACACTGAATAAGTACTTGGGGGAGTACAGTACAAAAGAGATGGCAGAAATAATCCCAGTTTATAAGGAATTTACAGTGTAGGGGGGCTGTAAACTCTAGAGGGGTTTATTTCTGTGCCTCAGTTTCCTCATCTGCAAAATAGGGATTAAATACCTCCTTTACACTAGGATCCCCCATTTGGGACAGGGACTGTGTCCAACCTGATTATCTTTCTCTAACCCAGTGCTGATACAGTGCTTGGTACTCAATAAGTACTTCTTAAATACTAGAGGGATACTCTCAGTCCCTACACGCACATAGGTCAAATTTATCTGCATAAACATCCAAGAGCTCCTACTTGTCACTGCTTTACAGTTTCCAATAGCTTTTAGAAAATTTTCCTGTTCAACATGGAGTAAGCCCCACTTACTGGAGAAAAACAGGAAGAAGTGTTTCTTCTTTCTGATCCTGAGTGGGTGCAAACTCTATTCCCCTCCCGATTTAAGGGCACAACTCACAGCTAATGATTCAAAATTGAATAATGGGAGTCCTCCCTTGCAGAATCCCACTTCAAATAGTGTCAAAACACTGTAAAGTGTGACTAGGTGAGAAATTCAGTCACAAGCATTAAACAGGGTCATCATCAATTTTTCTTGGCCAGGAAAAGGCTGACAAAAAGGAGAGGTTCCTGTTTGTAAATGGACTCTAATGTGTGGAAAGGGAAAAATTCTGATTTACCACATAACTTCACTGATGTTCTTGAATAAAACAGCAGCTCCACACAGCATTACTTATATATTACATATATACAATCTTAGTGGTTTCCTGTTTCAGTGCTCTCTAGCTTGGGCTGAAAGTTAGGAATGAATATTGATCTTGCCCAACATTGCCCTGCTACTCCAGTTTAGAACAGCTTGGGTCTGTGACCCACATATCTGCTGCAGGTATATCCTGGTAAAGAGCAAAAGGGGCAAAAAGGGAAGAAAACACCTGCTGTCAAACTCTTCTCTTCCAATTCTCTCCTTGATGTCCTCCAATATGGCTTCTGTCCTTTTCTTTGTACAGAAACCACTCTCTCAAAGGTCACCAATGATCTCCTTCTTGCCAAAACCAACGGCCTCTACTCCATCCTAAACCTTCTTGACCTTTCAGCTCCCTTTGATGCTAGTGACCACCCACTTTTTCTGTAAACGTTATACAACCTTGGCTTCACTGACACTGTCCTCTGCTGGTTCTTCTCCTCATGTCTCTGGCTGCTCATTCTCATTCTCCTTCACAGGCTCCTCCTCTGCCTCCATTCCCCTAACTGTGGGGGTCCTTCAAGGTTCAGTTCTGGGTCCTCATATATTCTCCATCTACACCCACTCCATTGGATAACTCATTTGCTCCCATGGCTTCAACTACCACCTCTTTGTGGATGACACCCAAATCTATATCTCCAGTCCTGATCTCTCTCTCTCTCTCTAGAGTCCCACAATTCCTCCTGTCTCCAAGACATTACTTGGATGTCCTCCCATCACCTCAAGCTTAACAAGCTTGGAGAAGCAAAGTGGCTTAGTGGAAAGACCACTGGCTTGGGAGTCAAAGGTCGTGGGTTCTAATCCAGCCTCTTCCACTTATCAGCTGTAAGCCTTTGGACAAGTCACTTAACTTCTTTGGGCCTCAGTTACCTCATCTGTAAAATGGGGCTTCAGACTGTGAAGAGAAGCAGCGTGGCTCAGTGGAAAGAGCATGGGTTTTGGAGTCAGAGGTCATGAGTTCGAATCTCTGCTCTGCCACTTGTCAGCTGTGTGTTTGTGGGCAAGTCACTTAACTTCTCTGTGCCTCAGTTACCTCATCTGTAAAATGGGGATTAAGACTGTGAGCCCCATGTGGGACATCCTGATTCCCCTGTGTCTACTCTAGCGCTTAGAACAGTGCTCGGCACATAGTAAGCGCTTAACAAATACCAACATTATTATTATTATTATTACTGTGATCCACATATGGGACAATAAGATTATCTTGTATCTACCCCAGTGCTTAGAACAGTGCTTTGCACATAGTAAGAGCTTAACAAATGCCATTATTATTATTAACATGTCCAAAACAGAACTCCTTACCTTCCCTCCCAAACTTTGTCCTATCCTCTTACTTTCCCATCACTGTAGACAGCACCACGATTCTTCCTGTCTCCCAAGCCCATAACTTTGATTTATTTCTCTCATTTAACACACATATTCAATCCATAAATAAATCCTGTCGGTTCCGCTTTCACAACATCGCTAAAATCCTTTCCATGCAAATTGCTGCTACATTAATCTAATCACTTATCCTATTCCTTCTTGATTACTGTATCAGCCTCCTTACTGACCACCCAACTTCCTGTCTTTCCCAACTCCGGACCATACTTCACTTCGCTGCCCAGATCATTTTTCTACAAAAACATTCAGGATATGCTTCCCCAGTCTTCAAGAAACTCTTCTAGTTGCCCATCCACATCCTCATCAAACAAAACCTCCTCACCATTGGCTTTAAAGTACTCAATCACCATGACCCCTACTACCTCATCTTGCTACTTTCCCACTACAACCCAGCCCACAGGCTTTGCTGCTCTAATGCTAACCTTCTCACTGTACCTGGATCTTCTCTACCTCACCACCAACTCCTCACCCACATCTCTCTGGCCTGCAACAACCCCCCCCCAAATCTGACAGACAATTATTCTCTCTTTTCAGAGCTTATTGAAGCATATCTTCTTCAACAGGCCTTCCCTAACTAAGCCCCGCTTTCCTCTTCTGCCACTCTCTTCTGCATAGCCCTAACTTGCTCCCTTTATTCAACCCCCCAACGGTCCCAAAGCACTTATATCCATATCTGTAATTTTTTTATTTCTATTAATGTTTGTCTCCCTCTCTCTACTGTAAGCTTGCTGTAAACAGGGAATGTGTTTGATTATTGTTTTATTGTACTCCCCCAGGTGCTTAGTTCAAAGCTCAATAAATATGATTGAATGAATCAAGGAATATTAAGCACAGTTCTGGGAGTCAGAAGACCTGGATTCTGATCTCAGCTCTGCCACTTGCATGCTGTATGAACTGAAACGAGTCACTTCACTATACTGCGCTTCACTTTCCTCATCTGTAAAAATGGTGATTCAATATCTGTTCTCTCTCATTCTTGAACTCAGAGCCCCTTGTAGGACTATGTCCAATCTGATTTACTTGTATCAACCCCAGCTTCTAGAACAGTGCTTGACACATAGTAAGAGCTTAACTAAAGTCATTATTATTTATTATTGTCCATGGTTATAACTGAACAAACGTATCTTGAGGTTTTTAACTCTGTCATGTATCTTATGAGCGACAATAAATCTATCTTCCATCCATGGCAAATGGTCACTTTTGATTTTTTAATGATATTTGTAAAGTGCTGAAATGGTGTAAAGTGCTATTAAGTCTCTATAAAGCATCTAAAATTGATAGTTCATTCAGTCATATTGTTGAGCACTTACTGTGTGCAAAGCACTATACTAAACGTTTGATAATGTGGATAGTAAATATTTTAAACCATTAAATCTTGACATATTTCACTTATGATGTGTTTGTCATTGAATGTTATGATAATTAAGTTATCTCTTCCTCATTTTGGTCACAAGCTTCTGGTACATTTGACACACTGCATTTGAACCTGGAAAAATGAGAGGGAGCAGTAAAAAAAAGATTAAAGTGAATGATTTTTACTTCTATCTCCATGCTCAAATTGAAAAATTGCTTGACTGCTTGTGTGGCCCCACTTTTTTTTAATCTGTCTTCTTGTGTGCCTTCGTCAGTGTGGCCTATTTTAGAATAGAAGCTCCATACTCTTGCACTATATTAAATTGCTGCTATGCTGATTACCATATTGGAACAAAGCCCGAGGAATCTCTTTCTGACAAGAAAAGTCAGTAAATTGTCTTGGTGAATAGTTAGAAAATCCAGGGATGAAAGTATGAAAATTGAGTGACTCAAAACTTTCTAGAAACAGTTATAGACACAGTTGAATCCATTTAAAATCCATATTATCTATGTATAACTCTGAGAAGGTATGATTGAAGATATAAATTTTGCATACAACACAAGCAGAAATATGACTATATGGACTTCTCCCCCTGCATGTAGGGTTCTTCGATTTTCTGAATTTTCCTCCTTTTCAACTATCCAACTGAAGTCCACCATGTCTAATGGTCTAATACATCCCCTGTCCTTCTGTATAATCATCTAGAACATAAAACACCCATCTGTCCAATGCACAAACGTATACTGTCATATGGGAATAAATTGGGTCCTCATATTCTCTCCTGGGATGGAACATGATGGAATAATCTTTGTTTGGGTTTATCCATGTTCTGTTTTTTTATCATGGTATGATTTTTGGTCAGCCCTCTGATTCCACTCCCCTTGACCAAAGATTAGACTCTGAAATAACAATATGAAAAACAAAAGGGGTTTGAGGTTTATAGTCAGTTACTTGGATTCTCTTTTTCCCTCTCTTCCCAAAGCTCTTTTTCCTTTTCTGCCCAATTTTTCCTGCTTTCTCTCTCTGTTTTACATATCTTTTTCTGTCATCTCCTATCTCTCTAGCCCTGTCTACTTTTCTCTCCCTGTCTCTCTCTTTCTGTTTCTTTCTAGTGTGTGCATGTGTCTCTCGCATAACACAGCCCCATTGGGATACGGGTTGACTGTTGGGGAACTGTGCATGTGAGGACAGGAAAAATTAGAGCCACAAAGTTTGGTAAGGAGAAATAGTTTTAACTATTTATTCTCTGTAGATATATTTGAAACAAAACCAAGGACAGTGGTTCATTCACAGTACTGGGGGGAAAAGAGAATAGGTTTTTAAAACCCATTTCATCCCCCATTTACAGGCCCAGTGAGCTTAAGTGGCTTGGCAGAAAAGCAGCATGGCTCAGAGGAAAGAGCACGAACATGGGAGTCAGAGGTCACGGGTTCGAATCCAGATCCCCCACTTGTCAGCTGTGTGACTGTGGGCAAGTCACTTGACTTCTCTGTGCCTCAGTTACCTCATCTGTCAAATGGGGATTAAGACTGTAAGCCTCACGTGGGACAACCTGATTACCCTGTATCTATCCCAGCACTTAGAACAGTACTCTGCATATAGTAAACGTTTAACAAATACCAACATTATTATTATTATTATTGGCCAAAATCACACAGCTTACAACTGCTGGAGCAGGAATTAGAATGTAGTTTTCTTACTACCAGTCCTGTGCCCTTCCACTAGGCCATGCTGCTTCTCCCTTACAAATTGTGACCAAAGGATGTGTGTAATTTATTTTCTATCATTATTTTGGAAATATTGTTTGCAAATGTTGATATTCAATCATTCATTTATTCAATTCTATTTAGTAAGCACTTACTGTATGCAGAGCACTGTACTAAGTGCCTGGAAAGTACAATTCAGCAGTAGACAATTCCTGATATGTTGAACAGACTATGTTATATACATGATAGTGAAAAGCTATCTATTCTAACCCTAATGGTTATTGGTAGACTTTTTCCTCCATTTATTCCCCCGAATAGAATAGGTAATAGAAGACTAGAGAAACTGTAAGTTAACAAGTTAACAGCATTCTGATCTAGAATACAGAGTGACAAAGACATCAGTATTTGACTCTGATTGCATCAATCAGGCTAAGTTCCACAGAATCTTTGGTTATAAACTGCAAATAGCTTGAGGTAAATGAAATAGCATGCTTCACTTTAGAGATGTAAGTGTTGAGTATGTTAAATAATCATCACTATAGCTATTTTAGCAGGATTCAAGGGAAATAAAATGACAACAGGAGCTCCCAAAGGAAGGCTAAATTATGAAAATAGCTAGATGTTCAGAGAAAGTTGAACCAAAAAAATCACATCATATAAGGCAAATATCTGATTGTTGGTCTACTTAAAGAAACCATCAGAAACTCTTCAGAAGAGCCATGTGATTTAATTACCTAAGTAAAAAGAGAGGGAAAGAGGAATTCAGAGGATGAAGAGAGACTGTTTCCTGTGACTGCTGGCAAACACATTAATCTGGCTCCAACATTGCGGGTGGCAGGCGAGGCAGGAAAAGAAGTGACAGGAGAGGAGAGGTGGGGGAAGCATGAGAATCCAGGGGTACTCAATTAGACACTCATCCCCTCCAGAACTTATCATTTTTTTCTCTCATATACATTACTGGGTACTACATTACACCCACCCTCTCAACCAAGTGTTGAGGCAGGGTGCTGTTTCAGTACATTTTACCCAGCTGGGCAACAAAGTACTTAGGGGGCCTGGAGAATTCTGAAGATAGTATTGGTATCTCCTTGCTCAAGCACTTTGCCATTAGGGATAGAAGGGAGTACTAAATTCAACTTCCCAAACCAGTTCTTGTTTTCTTGTTTAAGTGAGGTTCACAACCAGTTAAGTATTTAACTAGTTTTAGTACACACCCTCATTTTACCCCAGATGGAGGGGTAAGAATATCTCATGAGGCTACAGGATTACAGAGCTTTAGGCTCACATTAGGATATTACTGGGGGATGCTGGTTTTGAGGGTTAACACTGCAACTAAGACCTACCTAAAAGAAAGACTGATCATCCAAATCCCCTTCATTCCAGCTTGGTCACCCTGTTTGGCAACATGACAATCTTAACATAAAGAGTGAATGCTCTCTGGATAAAATAAAGTCAGTCAGTTTCTACATAAATCTCATGCCTGTAGAGGGTAGCTGAATGACTGTCAAATACTTCTACCTTGTTTGGGCGGTTGATAAGAACAGTGTGAAAATGTCCCCTTTTACTGCTGGCAAATGATCAGTCATGTTTAGAAAATCTTATTTAGTCATTATTATGAAACTTCAGGCCACACAAAATGATCACTAAAATGTAAACATTACTTCTACTCTTCAGATAAGTCCACAATTCTACCCTGAATCTATAAAGTATTTTTCTTCCAAAAGGCAGAAAAGATTTTACTTAAATGCCCCCCTGTATTCAAAGGAAAAAGTACTGTATGAATTTAAGGTTACTCTTTGAAAATAAATATATAGAGAGAAGCTTTTTCTAAAGAGAAGCATAAAAAACCCACTCAGCTGATTCTATTACTTACTGTTTTCCCTTGGAAAAAATAAACCTAAAATGATGACAAACTCATCAAACAAGGAAAAAAAAATGGTGTTCTCAAAGTCTGGTCACAGTGTGCTAGGATGTAAAATAAACACATTACCTCAGAGTCTATGAAGGAAAATGAGGGACAATAATATATGCTTCTAGAGTTACAGCTCCTAATAGAACAAGGTGTACAGCTTCTAATAGAACAAGGTGTCATATATGACTTTTTAAAATCACTGACATCTTATGAAAATAGAGAGGCTTCATCTCCTTCTGGAAGAGGGTGGAGAACTGGATTGCTGCATTCTGATGTCGTACATGGGTTCCTAGGTGTTAACCAGATAGAAAACCTAATACAATATGTAGAGTATTTTACACAGAACCATGGCAAAAACAATAGGCAGGGAATTTGGCTCTAGCTGTAGGAATTTTGCTAGTGTTAATAATAATAATAATGATGATAATAATAATAATGATAGTATTTGTTAAGCGCTTACTATGTACCAAGCACTGTTCTAAGTGCTGGATTAGATACAAAGTTATCTGGTGCTGGATTAGATACAAAGTTATCTGGTTGTCCCATGTGGAGTTCAAAATCTTAATCCCCATTTTAGAGATGAGGTAACTGAGGCCCAGAGAAGTTGAGTGACTTCCCCAAAGTCACAAAGCTGATAAGTGGCGGAGCCAGGATTAGAACCCATGACCTCTGACTCCCAAGCCCATGCTCGTCCCACTAAGCCACGCTGCTAGTGTTATTGGTTGATATGACCAGTTCAAAGATGACTGCATGAAGAACATCATCTCAACAGAACTCTAACTCCAACTGTTACTACTACTAATAATGATGATAATAATTTTGCTATTTTAAGTGGCTACAGTGTGCCAAGCACTGGGCTAAATACAAGATAATTAATTGAGACACAGTCTCTATCTCTGCAATGTCTAAGACTCTTTGGTGGGAGGAGAGAGGGAAGATGACTCTTCTTTTTCTCTCTTCCTCTCCCTTCTCCATTCCTGCCAACAATTTGAAAGTGGAAGAATACAGCCTATTTAAGGGATGGATCTGAAATATAGTTTGTATTTGCAAATTTTCAAACAAAACTTCTAAATTATCAGTGTTTGGCTAGAAGCTAGTTGCCAATGATAAACTATTGATACATTACCAAGCACACTGAGAAGAAAACCAAAACCATCACACCCCAAGCATTCAGAAGAGCAAGAAATGCTTTTTGGTAGAAAATATCTTACTGTTTGCAGAGCACTGTACTAAGCACTTGGGAGAATACAACAGAGTTGGTAGACATGTTCCCAGCCCACAGTGAGCTGACAGTCTGGAGAGGGCGACATTAATATAAATTAATGTTACAGATATGCACATAAGTGCCATGGGGCTGAAAGTGGGGTGGTAAAGGGCGCAAATCCAAGGCAACACAAAAAATATCATAAAATTATTTTCATCACTCATTAACTATGAAAATCAATCATCTTTTCCTCCTCATCAAACTTAATTGAGCACTGAGCTAGCCAATGGAAGCATACAATTAAAGAAGATTCAATTTTAATGTTAATGGGTTTTTCCAGACTATCTACTCAATCAATAGAGTGCAAAGTACTGTACTGAGTGCTTGGAAGAGTACAATATAACAATGAAATGGGCACATTCCCTGCCCACAATGAGTTTACAGTCTGGGGGCAGGGGGGGAGCAGACAGTAATATAAATTGATAAATTACAGATATGTATGTAAGGGATAGTGGCCTGGGGAAGGGGTGAATAAAGGGAACAAATCAGGCAGATAAAGGGAGTGGAAGAAAAGGAAAAGAGGCCTTATTCTGGGGAGGCCTCTTGGAGATGTGGCTTCAAATAAAGCTCTGAAGGGGAAGAAGACTAACTGTTTGTCGGATATGAAGAGGGAGGGCGCTCCAGGCCAGAGGAAGGATATGTGCAAGAGGTTGGCGGCAAGAAAGATGAGAAATAGGTGTAGTGAGAAGGTTGGCATTACAAGGAGTGAAGTATTCCAGCTGAGTTGTAGTAGGAGAGTAGTGAGATGAAGTAGAAGGGGGAAAGGTGATTGAGTGCTTTAAGGATTTTCTGTTCGATGCAGAAGTAGATGGGCAACCACTGGAGGTTCCTGAAGAGTAGGGAAACATGGAATGAATGCTTTTGTAGAAAAATGATCCAGGCAGCAGAGTGAAGTATGGACTGGAATGGGGAGAGACAGGAGGCAGGGAGGTCAGCAAGGAGGCAGGGAGGTCAGCAAGGAGGCTGATACAGTAATCAAGGCAGAACAGAATTAGTGCTTGAGCAATCATATTGTTTGAGAGTTTACTGTATGCAGAGCACTGTACTAATCATTTGGGAGAGTACCATATAACAGAGCTGGTAGAAATTAAGCCAATCTTCATCAGTTATTTGTTTAGTATCCTTTTGTAACTTTTCTCAAAGACAAATGCTTTGCAAATACTTCCATTAGCAATCCTCAAATGAAGATTTTCCTCTTGCAAAATGATGAGGTGAAAATGGAGAAAGTAAGAAAAATGAAATTAAAATCCTAACCTTTCTGTAAATGAAATCATCTGATCTGAGAGCAGGGTCTTATATGGGCTTCAGCCCGGGCCATCAGGTGATAACCTGATGAGAGCAGAAGGGACCAGTCAGCAAGTTGTTACCATCCCCACCAAAATTCCACCAGCAATTTGAATAATAATAATATTAATAATAACAATAACAGTAATCATTATTATCATGGTATTAAGTACATGCTGTGTGCCAAAAACTATCTTTGTAGTAGTTATAGCATAATCATATTAGACTCAGGTCCTGCCTCACATAGGTCTCTTACTAGGAGGGGGAATAGGCATTTTATCCCCATTTTTCAGAAGGGGAAACTGAGCAAGAGACAGGTTACTTGCAGCAGGTCAACCAGCAGGCAAGTAGCAAAACCAGAATTAAAACCCAGGTCTCCTGACCCTCAGTCTTGTGCTCTTTCCTAGACCACACTGATTCTCAATCCCTCCATCCCTTTTCCCCTATACCACCCTCACCCTTCCCAGCCCCATGGTCCAGCCAGCACTGGCTCTCACAAACCTTGATCATGTCCTGCGTGATAGTGCTCCCCACACATACCAACCCCATTCTGTGAACTCCCACCACCACTCTGCATTCATGCACAACTCTGCTCTTTCAAACCCCTTCAGGACCCAAGAGAAGCATAGCATTTTGCCTTATTGCCACATATAGTGAGGACCTTCATTAATTCATTCATTCAACTGTACTTATAGAGTTTACTGTGTACAGAGCACTGTACTAAATGCTTGGGAGAGAGCAAAATAACAATAGACACATTTCCTGCTCACAATGAGTTTACAGTCTAGAGGGGGAGACATACATTAATACAAATATAAATAAATTACAAATATGTACATAAATGTTGGGAGGCTGGAGAGGAGTTGAACAAAGGGAGCAAGTTAGGGTAATGCAGAGTAGGGTAGTGGGAGAAGAGGAAAGGAGGGCTTAGTCAGGGAAAGCCTCTTGGAGGAAATGTGCCTTCAATAAGACTTTTAAGGGGGTGAGAGCAATTGTCTGTCAGATTTGAGAGGGGAGGGTGACCCAGGCCAGAAGCAGGACGTGGGCGAGGGGTCAGTGGCGAGACAGATGAGATCTGGGTACGGTGAGAAGGCTAGCATTAGAGGAGTGATGTGTGTGTACTGGAGAGTAGGAGAGTTGTAGTAAGAAAGTAGCAAGGTAAGATAGGAGGGGGCAAGGTGAATGAGTGTTTTGAAGTCAATGGTGAGGAGTTTTGGTTTAATGTGGAGGTGGATCGGCAACCATTGGAATTTTCTGAGGCGTGGGATAACATGTCGTGAATGTTTCTGTAGAAAAATGACCCGGGCAGCAGAGTGAAGTATGGACTGGAGTGGGGAGAGACAGGAGGAAGGGTGGTTGACAAGGAGGCTGATACAGTAATCAAGGTTGAATAGGATAAATGAATGTATTAACATGGTAGCAATTTAATGGAGAGGAAAGGGAGGATTTTAGTGATGTGAAGGTTGAACCAACAGGATTTAGGATTTAGTTATGTGGATTGAATCAGAGAGAGAAAACAAGGATAACACCAAGGTTACAGGCTTGTGAGACAAGAAGGATGGTGGTGCCACCTACAGTGATGGGAAAGTCAAGGGGAGGACAGGGTTTAGGTGGAAAGATAAAGGAGTTCTGATTTGGATATGCTATACTTGAGGTAGCAGAAGAATATCCAAATAGAGATGTCTCGAAGGCAGAAGGAAATGGGAAACTGCAGAGGAAGAGAGATCAGGGTTGGAGACGTAGATTTGGGTTTCATCCACATAGAGGTGGTAGTTGAAGCCATGGGAGTGAATGAGTTCTCCAAGGGAGTGGATGTAGAGGGAGAATAGAAGAGGACCCAGAACTGAACCTTTCCCCGTCACTGTAGAAGGTACCACCATCCTTCCAGTTTCACAAGCCTGTAACCTGGGCATTATCCTTGACTCCTCTCTCTCATTCAACCCACATAATCAATCCGTCAACAAATCCTGTCAGTCCCACCTTCACAACATAGCTAAAATCTGCCATTTCCTCTCCATCCAAACTACTACCACATTAATATAATCACTCATCCTATACGCCTAGATTAATGCATCAGCCTCCTTGCTGACTTCCCAACTTCCTGTCTCTCCCCACTCCAGTCCATACTTCATGCCAATGACTGGATCATCTTTCTACAAAAACATTCAAGACATGTCACCCCCTTCCTCAAAAATCTTAAATTGTTGCCTATCCACCTCCGTAACACACAAAAACTCCTTACCACTGACTTTAAAGCACTCCATCACCTCACCCCCTCCTACCTCACCTTGCTTCTCTCTTTCTACAACCCAGCCCACATACTCTGCTCCTCTGGTGCTAGTCTTCTCACTGTGCCTCAAACTCACCTGTCTCTCCACCGACCCTTGGCCCACATCCTGCCCCTGGCCTGGAACACCCTCCTCAAATCCAACAGACAATTATTCTCTCCCACTTCAAAGCATTTTTGAAGCCACATCTTCTCCAAGAAGCCACCCCAGACTAAGCCCCACTTTTCCTCATCTCCCACTACCTTCTGTGCCTCCCTGACTTGCCCTTTTGCCCCCTATTGCCAGCCCCACAGCACTTGTGTATATATCTGTAATTTTATTTATTTGTATTGATGTTTGTATCCCCACTCTAGACTGTTATATTGTTTCCCAAGCACATAGTATAGTGTTCTGCACACAGCAAGCGCTTAATATATATGATTGAATGAATGAATGAATGCTGATAATACCCAAATCTACAACTCCAGCCCTGATCTCTCTCCCTCTTTGCAGTCTTGCATTTGTTCCTGCCTTCAAGACATCTCTACTTGGATGTCCTCCTGTGACCTTAAGATTAGCATGTCCAAAACAGAACTCCTTATCTTCCCACCCAAACCCTCTCCTCTCCCTCACTTTCCCACCATTATAGACAACACTACCATCTTTCCTTGCCTCACAAGCCCATAACCTTGGTGTTATCCTTGACTCCTGTCTTTCATTCAACCCACATATTCAAGCCATCACTAAATCCTGTTGGTCCCACCTTCACGACATCACTAAAATCCTCCCTTTCCTCTCCATCCAAATAGCTACAATGTTAATACAATCACTTAGACTATCACACTTTGACTGCTTTATCACCCTCCTTGCTGACCTCCCTGCCTCCTTGCTGACCTCTTGCCTCTCCCCACTCCAGTCCACATTTCACTCTGTTTTCTGGATCATTTTTCTACAGATACATTCAGTCTATGTTTACCCATTCCTCAAAAAACCCCAGTGGTTGCCCATCCAACTTCACATCAAACAATTCTCCTCACCACTGACTTCAAAGCACTCAATCACCTTGCCCACTCCTACCTCACTTTGCTATTCTCCTACTACATTCAGCCCACACACTTTTCTCATCTAATGCTAGCCTTCTTACTGTACCTTGATCTCATCTATCTAGCCACCAACTTCTCAACCCCGCCATGCCTCTGGCCTGTAATGCTCTCCTCACATCTGACAATTTCTCTTCCCCCCTTTCAAAGCCATATTGAAGGCACATCACCTTCAAGAAGCCTTCCCTGACCAAACCCTCTTCTCCCCTTCTCCTACTTCCTTCTGCATCACCCTGACTTGCTCCCTTTATTCATCCCTCCTCCCAGATTCACAGTACTTTTGTACATATCTGTAATTTATTTATATTAATGTCTGTCTCCTCCTCTAGACTGCAAGTTTGTTGTGGGCAGGAAATGTGTCTGTTATATTTTACTCTCCCAAGTGCTTAGAACAGTACTCTGCACACAGTCAGCACTCAGTAAATATGATTGACTGACTGATTGAATGAATAGACACAACATGAGAACATGGTAGGGACACATACATGAAAGGATACTACATGCTTTGCTGCAAACATTTTAGAAACTCACTCTCCAGCCTTTCTGCACCAGAGCAGCCCTGGTACCGACCTGGAAAGGCCACTCACTCAGAGGAAGAGGACAGCGCCTAAATCTCCCACTCTTCTCTGTATTTCAGAGTGGCTCCTGCCATGATGTCACACAGTAAAAATGTTGGTTTTTGTTAAGCGCTTACTATGTGCCGAGCACTGTTCTAAGCGCTGGGGTAGACATAGGGGAATCAGGTTGTCTCACGTGAGGCTCACAGTCTTAATCCCCATTTTACAGATGAGGGAACTGAGGCACAGAGAAGTTCAGTGACTTGCCCACAGTCACACAGCCGACAAGTGGCAGAGCTGGGATTCGAACTCATGAGCCCTGACTCCAAAGCCCGTGCTCTTTCCACTGAGCCACGCTGCTTCTCAGTAGGCATTCACCAATATGTAGTGCATAGAGCACAGGCTTGGGAGTCAGAAGGTCATGGGTTCTAATCCTGTCCCCACCACTTGTCTGCTGTGTGACCTTAGGCAAGTCACTTCACTCTTCTGTGCCTCAGTTACCTCATCTGTAAAATGGGGATTGAGATGGGATAGGGACTGTGTCCAAATTAATTTGATTGTATCTACCCCTGCACTTTCTACAGTGCCTGGCACATAGTAAGCGCTTAACAAATACCATCATTAGTATTATTACTAATACTACTCGTAGAGCTCAAAGTGACAGTCCAATAGGAAAAAGCACATCTCAAAAAACAACAAATGTTGAATAAAGCTATTAATTGTTTTTTATAATCAAATACTATCCTAATCCTCCTCAACCTATAAGCTGCCTTTGCCACTGTCAACCCTTCCCTTCTCCTCCACACTTTAACTCACCTTGGCTTCATGGACTCCCTCCTCTCCTTGTTCTCTTCTTATCTTTCTGGCCATTCATTCTTGGTCTCCTTCGTGGGCTTCTCCTCCCCCTCCCATCCACTAACTGTAGGGGTTCCTCAAGGGTCAGTTCTTGGCCCTCTTCTGTTCTCCATCTATACTCACTCCCTTGGTGAACTCATTCGCTCCCATGGCTTCAACTACCATCTCTACACAGATGACAACCAAATCTACATCATCCCCCCGTTCTCTCCTCCTCCCTCTGGGCTCATATCTCCTCCTGCCTCCAGGACGTCTCCACCTGGATGTCTGCCCGCCACCTAAAACTCAACATGTCTAAGACTGAGCTCCTTATCTTTCCTCCCAAACCCTGTCCTCTCCCTGACTTCCCTGTCACTGTGAATGGCTCGGCCATCCTTCCCGTCTCACAGGCCCGCAAACTTGATGTCATCCTTGACTCAGATCTCTCATTCACCCCACACATCCAATCTGTCACCAACACCTGACGGTCTCACCTGCACAATATCGCCAAGATCCGCCCTCTCCTCTCCATCCAAATGGCTATCGTGCTGGTACAAGCTCTCATAATATCCCAGCTGGATTATTGTGTCAGCCTTCTCTCTGATCTCCCTTCCTCCTGTCTCTCCCTGCTCCAGTCTATTCTTCATTCCGCTGCTCGGATCATCTTCCTACAGAAACGCTCAGGGCATGTCACTCCCCTCCTCAAAAACCTCCAGTGGTTGCCTATCAACCTTTGCACGAAACAAAAACTTCTCATTCTTGGCTTCAAAGCTCTCCATCACCTTGCCCTCTCTTACTTCACCTCCCTTCGCTCCTTCTACTGCCCACTCCATCCATTCCGCTCCTCTGTTGCTCACCTCCTCACTGTCACCCGGTCATGCCTGTCCCGCTGTCGACCCTGGCCCACGTCCTATCACTGTACTGGAATGTTCTCCCTCCTCGCATCCGCCAAACTAACTCTCTTCCCCTCTTCAAAGCCCTACTGAGAGCTCACCTCTTCCTGGAGTCCTTCCCAGACTGAGACCTCTTTCCCTCTACTCTTCTCTCTTTCCCTCCTCTCAGTACTTTGCCCATTTGTATATATCATTTATTGCCCTATTTATTTTGTTAATGAGGTGTACATCCCCTTGATTCTATTTATCTTGATGATGTTTTCTTGTTTTTGTTTTGTTCTGTTTTGCTTTGCTGTCTGTATCCCCCATTTAAACTGTGAGCCCATCACTGGGCAGGAATTGTCTCTCTCTGTTGCTGAATTGTACATTCCAAGCACCTAGTACAGTGCTCAACACATAGTAAGCACTCAATAAATACTATTGAATGTAATACTAAAATTATTAGTGACAATATGGATACAGTTCTGGATACACTACCAGAACGATTGCAGATGGAGGTGGCTTGTTCTAGGAGAGAAGTGTCCATGGCATCACTATGGGTTGAGACGACTCAACAGCATAAGACAAGACAGTTAACGACAGAGTTTGTAGACAGTGGCTCGGCAAACAGTGCATCTCAGACAAAGAATTCTACAGGGCCTACTACGTTCACTGGGAAATTTATGCCCATGTTACTCAGAATCTGCTTATCCCAGAAAGAGGTCATCAGCCAATTACAAATACAGGCTTTTTCTGCCTAAACCCTCATTTCCCCTATCAGCTTTCTCCTCTGAATAGACTATGCACTTGGCTGAATACCCTTTAAGCACTTTGATACTCACCCCAGCCCCACAGCATTTACCTAAATATTTTTATACTCTAGTATTCTATCTGAAATCTAATATAATGTTGGTCCCCTTGTCTAGACTGTAAGCTGCTGAGGACAGGGTTCATGTCCACCAAGTCACTGTATTATAAGAATAATATTATTTATCAAGTACATACTATGTGCCAAGCACTGTAGTAAGAGCTGGGAGATAATACAAAGCTGGGAATTCGGCATGGTCTTTGTCCTTGTCGCTTCTCCAAGTGTTAATAATAATAATGTTGGTATTTGTTAAGCGCTTACTATGTGCAGAGCACTGTTCTAAGCGCTGGGGTAGACATAGGGGAATCAGGTTGTCCCACATGGGGCTCACAGTCTTAATCCCCATTTTACAAGTGTTTATTACAGTGCTTTGTCCATGGTAAGTGCTCAAAAAATACCACTGTTTGACTGAGATAAACCTTTTAACACTTCAAATGAGGGAACAAGTTAAAATCTGATCCATCATTTTGGGACACATTTCCTCTCAGTGATCCCAATTCTTTATTTTGTTTAATTTTATTTTATGTAGTTAGGTGCTTACTTTATGCCACACTGTACTAAGTGCTGAGGTAGATGCAACATAATGAGAAGCAGCGTGGCTCAGTGGAAAGAGCATGGGCTTTGGAGTCAGGGCTCATGAGTTCAAATCCCAGCTCTGCCACTTGTCAGCTGTGTGACTGTGGGCAAGTCACTTAACTTCTCTGTGCCTCAGTTCCCTCATCTGTAAAATGGGGATTAAGACTGTGAGCCCCACGTGGGACAACCTGATTCCCCTGTGTCTACCCCAGCGCTTAGAACAGTGCTCGGCACATAGTAAGCGCTTAACAAATACCAACATTATAATCAGTTGGGCACAATCCCTATCCTAAATATGGCTCACAGATTAAGTAAGAGAGATTCACGGCAAACATGCAAATAATTTTAAAACTATCTGTCAAGTCACTAACCATCCATTAGCTCCACTCATATCATTTTCACAAATTAAAAACTGATTTTTATATGCAGGAAGGCAATAGATTCAAAGTGACAACTGGTCGCAAGCATGTGTTATGAAGATGAGGCCAAGGGTCTAGTAATATTAAAAAAGATTACACATTCAATGAGCTACACATGTAGGTACACAATAGCAATGCAGCAGGATGCTGCTTTTTTTAGGTTTCTTCAGAAGTCTTTGAGGCAGCACATAACTGTGCTCTTGAGGTACACACATGAGCACAAGCAAATGATGATGAATTGCTTTGCAGATGCAGCACTGTGCTAAGGACTGAAAATAAATCTGATAAAAGGAGGAGGTAATGTACCAGACCACATTCATGAATCCCTCTACAGCTAGCCAACAGTTAACCTTTTCCCACCTCTTCAATCATGTCTCTGGCATCTACCCTGGTGCAGTCCTCTCATGTGAATTCTCCTGAGGGCTATGAAGGATGTATATATCAAAATGGCATGGTACGTAGTTGGGTGCATTTGAGAGAACTGACACTGTGCCGGTATAGGCTGTAATAGCTATAGAGCAGAAGGGAAGGTGAGCTGGTTGCTGCTATGACTGAATTGGTTCATGAGGATACTGAGGAAATCCCAGCAGGTTGGTGTCTATGTGAGCTGGGGTGGGCCCTGTACCAACCACATTAGCTGTGTTTGGCCCTGTGCTGCTCTTTTCCTGGAATGAAGAGAAAGTAAGAGCCACTCAGAACCAGAGAGGGTAGCCTGGTAGATGGAAATAGAAAATACTATAGCTCACAAACCCTTCCTGCTTTCAAGATTGTAGGCCTAGCCACAGAATTGGAGTGGGGAAAAGATTCTTTTCACACAGACAACCTCTTTAGAGCTCCTGGATGTGTACGACACAGCAACAGAGACAAAGAGACAACATGCTAACATATGGAAAGTGGGTGAAACACCATTTTCCCATTAAAATACTAATGAAAATGAAATTGTGAAATAATAGAAGACATGTGTAGCTCATTGAATGTGTAATCTTTCTTAATATTACCTTGGACAGTTATCCTCACATTCACATGACATGGTTTGGGGGAATGGTACATTATTATTTTCCATCTTCTGTTAAATAGATTGGTCCACTGCAATTTCTTATTTTGTGGAAATATGAATCCAGAGTAAAAAGGGAAAAGCAAATGTATGAAAACACCTGTCAAAGTGATTTTCTTTGTCATTCAGGGAAAGGGCAAAGAGAAAAGATGTAGCCTACATTATCATTTCCAGGCTAGTGGATCGTGGATTCACTGACTATGAGGGAAAAGACACCAGCTGTGAACCTTTAAAGAAAATATCTCTGCCTCTCAGTTCTTGGCATTCAGTTCCATTAGCAGAAGTGCTGCTGTTTATCTCAGTTATCACAAAGATGCATAGAGACAGAAATTATTACTAAGATAACTGAAACTCAAGCCATAAAGGCCTTTGCAGATCAAAATCATTATTTAGATTGCCCTTGCATGAAAGAAAATAACCACTGGAAGAATATGCTCCAACTGAGTGACGCTCTTATGACTTCAGAACGTTGCACATTTAAATTTACTTAAAATCTCTTTTATGCTCATATGAAGGGCAGCAACATCAGGTCAGGGTGAAAAAAATCTCTGAATATGATTAAAAATATTTTTCTTTCATGAGAAATGCTAAAAATTGAAATTACTCCAATTCATGTTTGCTCAATTGGCAAAAATCACATTTTAGAATACAATCTCAAAAGATTGAGCCATAGTATTGAAAATCTAATTTACCACAAGGTAGTAGTTTCAGCATTGGAAGAATCTGGGCTAGGATTTAATCTAAAAAAAATACTCTTATTAAAAAGATAAATGATGGAAAACTAAGACTGAAGGTAGGTGCTCCATTACAACTTCCATTTAAAATGTGACATTCTCCTTTAAAGGATAAAATGCTTGGTGAAGTGTGGGAATAGGGAGAACACAGAATTGCTCTTTTATTAAATTCCCTCCACCTGAATGAGGATACACCCCTAAAGCTTGAGGCCAAGAAATCCATAAGAAAACAAGGGAAACATATCTTTCACATAATAGAGGGGAGAAGCTGGAAACTGGGAGGAAACACATGGCTGCAGGGAGAAAAGTTGGGGATGTTAATGGTCCATCCTTAAACATATGACTAGAAATGACGCCCCCCACCCAAGACTGTGAGCTCATTGTGGGCAGGGATTCTCTCTCTTTATTGCCCTATTGTACTTTCCCAAGCACTTAATACATTGCTCTGCACACAGTAAGTGTTCAATAAATACAACTGAATGAATGAACGAATGAATGAAATGTCAGTAATGAATCAGATCAATTCTTTATGAAATGACAACAGGACACTTGGAGGAAGAGTGCAGTAATTGCCTTCTGACTTGCAGGCTAATGGAAAGAGGGTGTAATATTGATAGTACTCAAATTATCCCAATTTTTTCAAAATTTCTCCTGTCATAATTTATTACAAATTCACCTCCATACATTTATCCAAATCCCTCTAGAAATGTATATTTTCATCCCACACAACTTCATTTGGTATTAAATATGCTCATTCTCCCTTGCATGATGAAGCCTTCCCATTCATCAGCCAGAATAATGACAATTATTGTTATTATATATATATATATAATAATAATGTTGGTATTTGTTAAGCGCTTACTATGTGCCAAGCACTGTTCTAAGCGCTGGGGTAGACATAGGGGAATCAGGTTGTCCCATGTGGGGCTCACAGTCTTAATCCCCATTTTACAGATGAGGGAACTGAGGCACAGAGAAGTTAAGTGACTTGCCCACAGTCACACAGCCGACAAGTGGCAGATCTGGGATTCGAACTCATGAGCCCTGACTCCAAAGCCCATGCTCTTTCCACTGAGCCACGCTGCTTCTCCCACACACACACACAATTACTATAGTTCCTTAAAATTCAAGATCTATTGCATTTCACAACTTATAACCCCTTTGGCTCATAGTCCCAGAGCTATGTTTCAGTCCAGATTTCAGTTTTAAGAAGTCAGGACATCAACTATCTTCACCCATTTCAATTTCTGAAGGGAAATGAAGCTTGGGTCAGACACATACTGGACAGACCAGTGTGTGTGTGTGTGCGCATGCATGTGCAATATATCTAGAAATCCTTCATTACCTCTACAGTCAAAGAATTTAAAAATGCTTGCTATATCTTACTCTACAGGAAATGTCACCTTTTATTGTTGCACTATACTTTCCCAAGGGCTTAGTAGAGGGTTCTGCATACAGTAAGCGTTCAATAAATATAATTGAATGAATAAAAGTGTGAATAGCCATTAGTCTTTCAAATAATTCCCTCTACAGAAAAAGAATCTCTGTAGTGTAATTGGTTTCATAACAAGTGCCACAATGTACTGGCAGGACACCAAATACCGATTGCAAAATAATAAACATTACTGGTCTATTTTACAAGGTACTATGGCAGAGTGAACCACATGAACAAGAATAAGTTCATACTCCAAATAGCAGAGTTTTAAAATGTCATTGGATAAGCATGCATTTCCAATTAACCACTGCACAAGTGAAAGAACTTATGTCCAGTTTAATCACCATTTTCTGTAATATCCTGCAGAAACTTTAATGCCAAATAGTATTCTTAATTACCATACAACTACTTGGACCAAAGCATTCAGGAGCAGCCAGAAACCAAACCATTTGTAAACAAAGAATGGGAAACATAACTTGCCTGAAAGCACGGCACTGTCTACATTCAGGAGAGTCTGTTGCTCTTCCAGAACCTAATATGTCAGGGCCAGATAGGGTTGGCACAAGTAGAACTCACCTAAACTCAGAAGGCCTGTGGGTCTGCCGCAGCCCTGTTTTAGAAAGGAGGTTGCATTGCCCTGAGGTTGTGGAAAGTAGATGAATTTCAATCTGGCAGCACTGCATCCATGGCACATACAGAACTGGGCCAAGCATTGGAGGCAGGCAGGGACAAGCCCCAGACTTATGGCAGTTCACAGGCTCTGTCTGAAAGTGTGTGTTGAGGCTTTAAGTAATAATTGATATCAAAAAAGGAAAAATCATTTAAACAGTAGGGAAATCAATCAATCATATTTATTGAGTGCTTAGTGTGTGCAGGGAATTGTACTAAGTGCTTGAGAGAGTAACACAACAATATAACAAACATATTCCCTGCCCACAATGAACTTATGGTCTAGCGGGATAGCAATACATCATTTTTACCCCAAATGACATACTGTTTGCTTCCTAATTACCGTAAGGATGGGTAATGATAATGAACAGAAAAAGAAAGAAAATCTCGAAAGATCTAAGGATTTTTTTTCCTTCACTTGGGTCTTAGTAAAACTTGAAATGAACTGAGGAACACAGATCACATTCTGATCAATCAATAGTATCTTATCAAAACATTTGCTCCCTGGAACTGCCATTTTCAACTGTTCAGTCTCGAATGACTTCTCCCCTACTCTCAAACATGTTCATGTATCCACTGTGCTAAAAGACCCTCGCTGGGATCCTGATATTGCCATATTTCCCTCACACCTCTCTAAACTCCTTGAAATAGTTGTCTACACCCACTGGCTCCACTTCTTCTTTTACAATTCTCTCCTTGACCCCTTCCAATCTGGCTTCCACCACCTTAACTCCACCGAAACTACCCTCTCAAAAGCTATGAATTCTTCCTCAATCTAATGGTCTTTACTCCATCCTAATTCTCCTCAACCTCTCAGCTGCCATGCTGCCTAATGATAAGAGCCTGGGTCTGGGAATCAGAGGACCTGGGTTCTAATCCTGTCTTCACTATGTGCCTGCTGTGTGGAGCGTGAGCAAATCATTTAACCTCCTTGTGCCTCAGTTACCTCTATAAAATGGGGATGCAATGCCTGTTCCCCCTCCTACTTAAAAAACTGTGAGCCCTGTGTGGAACTGTGTCTATCCTGATTATGCTGTATCTTCCCCCGTGCTTAGAACAGTGCTTGTCACATAGTAAGTGCTTAACAAGTACCACAATTATCATTATTAGTACTACTTTTACTATTGGTAGACCACTCCTTGCCATTATCTACTTTTGGCTTCACTGACATTGTCCTCTCCTGGTTCTCCTATTTTTCTGGCCACTCATTCTCAGTTTCTTTCACAGGCTCCTGGTCTGCCTCCCTCCCCAGAACTGTGGGAGTACCTCAAGGCTCAATCCTTCCCCCTTCTATTCTTCATCTATACTCTCTCACTTGGAAAACTCATTCACTCTCAGGGAATCAACTACTAGCAATACATGAATGATTCCCAAATCTAGTCCTAAGCATCCCCCCTTCTCCGCAGTCTCGTATTTCCTTGGGCCTTCAGGATATCTCTGGTTGGATGGCCTGCCGGCACCTCAAAAGTAACATGACCAAAACAGAACTCTTCCTCTTCCCACCCAAACTCTGCCATCCCACTTACTTTCCTATCACTGTAGACAGCACCACCATATTCCCATCTCACAAGCCTGTAACCTTAGCATTATCCTTAACTCATCTCTCACATTCAACCCACTTATTCAATCTTTCAGCAAATCATGTCAGTTTTACCTTCACAACATCACTAAAATCTGCTCTTTTCTCTCCATCCAAAATGATATGATAATCCAAACATCCTGTCCCATCTTGATTGTTGAGGTGTATTTTAAAATTCCAATGACTTATTTCCCAGAAATAATTTGAGTGAAACACAAAAGAATGCATAAAGGAAAAATATAACAAACTTCTAGTGGCTAAACCGTAATCTTGGCATTATCCTTTGATTCCTCCCTCTTTTTCAGTCTGCTGCCAATTCTTGTTGATTCTTCCTCCACAACATTTCCAGAATCCACCCTTTCCACACCATCCAAATGGCCAACATGCCGGTCCAGATATATCCCAGCTTTACTATTTCATCAGAATCCTTGCTGACCTCCCTGCCTCCTGTCTCGTCCCACTCCAGTCCATACTTCATTTTGCTACCCAGATCATTTTTCTAAAAAAATTCAGTTCACATTTCTCCACTCCTCAAGAAATTCTAGTGGTTGCCCATCCACCTCTTCATTAAACAGAAATTCCATACCATTGTCTTTAGAGTACTAAACCACCCTGCCACCTCCTTATCTTACCTGCCTATCTTGATGATGATATTTTACCTTGATGATTTCCTACTATAATCCAGCCTGCACACCTTGCCCCTTTAATACCAATCTACTCACCATACCTTGATCTCATCTATATTGTTGCCAACTTTTCACCTACTTCCTGCCTCTGTTCAGGAACTCCCTCCTCCTTCATATCCAACAAATCATAACCCATCCAACCTTCAAAGCCTTAATTAAAATTACATCTCTTCCAAGAGGTCTTGCTTGACTAAGCCCCTATTTACCCTACTCCTTCTTCTTTCTGCATCACCCTCAGCTCCACATCATTTATGTGCACGTATGTAATTTATTTTAATGTTTGTCTCCCTTTCTGGACTACAATCTCCTCGTGAGCAGGGAACATGTCGACCAACTCTGTTGCATTGTATGCTCCCAGGCACTTAGTACAGTGCTCTGCAAACAGTAAGTGCTCAATAAATAAAATTGACTGATGGATAGTATTTGCTGTGAACTTCTTGTGTGCAAAACACTCTTCTTAATGTTTGGGAGAATATAAAACTTTAGAAGACACATTTATTTCATGCCCTCAAAAAGCTTACAGTCTAGCAGAGGAATAGCAGAGTAATAGATTACATAAGGTATTCATAAATGAAATGGGGGCTGTGGGAATTTGAGTAATTAAGTGACACTGAAGAACTGAAATGGCAGCTGGAAGTTGTAAAAAGGGTTGCTTAGAGATCACTTGGGGAAACATCCTGGAAGAGACCACAAGTCCCACCTTTGACTATGAGCCCTGTTGGGGACAGGGACTGTGTCTGACCTGATTACTTTTTATCTAACCCAGCACTCAGTGCATAATAAACATTATTATTATCATTATTGTGATATTAATAATAATTATACTAAGAAGAGATGTAATATTAGAAGAGCTTGAATATGGGGAGAGTTTTGGTCAGTTAAATAAGTGAATAAGGCACAGTAAATGAGTGAGCTTGCAAGGATGGCAAGCTGTGGTATAGAGGAAGAAGATATGGTGCTATAAAACCAATAATTGCATGTCATTTGGTGCAACAAAAAGTACTGATTAGGAATTTCAGCTTGATACAGGGAGATTAGAAAGGAGACTGATCAAAAAGTAAAGCTGAGATATGTCTGGACCAGCATGCTAACCAATTGAATAGAATGAAAGGGACAGAATCTGGAAATTTCTGGAAATTTTTGTCCGCTTCCAAATCGGACAAAGTGAGGGTTGAAAGGGAAGAAGTGGAGTCAAGAATAATGCCAAAGTTGTGGGCTTAACCTAGAAAGTTTGGTAGTGTTATCAATTGTAATACATGCCCTTATGTATTGCTCAAATTATTTCCTGGAAATCAGTCATTTGGATTTTAAAGTACAACTTAGTCCTCACACCCCTAATTAAAAACTATCTTTTATTCATCTTTATTGCATATTTTACGTTTGACAAAAATAAGATTAGCCTCTGCTTTTGGCTATATCTCTCCTAGAGTTTCTTTCTACTCAAGCATGGAGTCATTCAGGAAAGTTCACCATTAATCATTTTTCATTGTGAAGTTATAGGGAAGAATAATTTGTGATTAGCTTTTTTATTTATCTTTGCAGACTTTCTATCTGCATCTTCATCAGAGATTCCACCTATAATTCAAACTCTATCTACATCAGACATGCATCTGATGTAGGGAAGCAGTGTGGCTCAGGGGAAAGAGCATGGGCTTGGGAGTCAGAGGTCATGGGTTCGAATCCTGGCTCTGCCACTTGTCAGCTGTGTGAATGTGGGCAAGTCACTTAACATCTCTGTGCTTCAGTTACCTCATCTGTAATATGGGGATTAAGACTGTGAGCCTCACATGGGACAACCTGATTACCCTGCATCTACCCCAGTGCTTAGAACAGTGCTCTGCACATAGTAAGCGCTTAACAAATACCAACATTATTATCATTATTACCTGTGAGTCACAGAATTCCAGGTGAAGACAGGGGCTGATTTCAGAAAATCAACCATGAGCTCCAATGCCCAATGGTAAAATTAGAAGGAATCAAAGCCCTTGGACATGCCCATCAGAACAAATCATCTAGTGTACAAAACACCACTTGATAGGTTGAAGAGTAAGTTGAGAATAGGATCATGCTGCTCTCAGGGGCTGGGGGATCCCGGTGAACACCCTGTCCTTACATACTGGGATAACTCTAGTTATTGATAAGACATTTCCTAACATTGCAAAGCCCTTTTTGCAGCTCTTCCCTCCTGGAAGATGGCCTCAGGTAACGATATCCAAAGTGGAAAGTCTGAAGAAACCAATTTAGCAAAGCAATGTTTTGACTGTAATTCCATCACGCTTTGATGAAATGCTGACTCAACTCCACATTATCATCTGGTGTGATTTAGGAATTAATATTTATGGCAATCATTAAGTCATAGCCACCACAATGATAACAAGATGGGGTTTGAAGGTCTTATGGAATGGTAATAAAACTTCCAAAAGAACTCTCCTATCTGTGGGGGAGGAGAAGAAAGATATATTAGAAGAGAGGTCAAATATTCACCATGTACTAATGTGACCCATAAGGTTGAAGTACTGCATTCTATTGGATAAATACTAACCAAAGTAACTTTAAGTAGGTAATTTGTCTCAGAAACTGTAAAACCATCCAGACGTAGAAACTACCTCTCGAATGCCACATTTGGGATCTGCCAATCGATGATGGGCTTATCTCAATCAATCATATTTATTGAGTCTTAGTATGTTCTATATTAAGCACTTGGGAGAGTACAATACCGATGCTGAGATCTCTCCATCCAGAGGGCCACAAACCATCGTGGACCATCAACCACTCTCTGAGTCAAAGACCGGACCAAGGATGCCGAGATCTCTCTGCCCACATCGAGTGGGTCAAAGACTTACCCAAGGATGCCAAGATGTCTCCTCCCAGAGGCCTCAGCCTGACCAGGTAATCAGCCAATGGAACTACTGCCTACCGTCTGCCCACCTGCATGCCAGGATTGTGGTACATTCCGTTTCCGAGCTGCAGCAGCCAAGAAGAAGCCATCTTCTTCACCTTCCCTCTTTCCCTGCCCTCAGATCAGGGTGTGACTGATACATTATTACATTTCACTAGCTGCCTGCCTTCTCACCTACTCTACCCATCCCAGTCTATTTAGTTCTACTCTCTCACCTCTTCACTTCCAAGCCCACTCAGATAATTCAACCACCTCAGGATTCTCCTAAATACTGGACTCTACACTCTCCATGCCCCAAGGATAATTCAACTTTCGCCCTAGGACTCCACAAGTCACTGGCCTTTACACACTCAGCAGCCCAAGGACAATTCAACCATTTCCTCTGGGTATCACCAGATTATGTTGTGATTGCTGTCATTTACCTCACTGACCTCACCATGACCCTTCAATCCCCTCGCTCCTGTCAGCTCATCCCAATCGTCTCCTGTCACCTCACCTCCCCTCCACCACCCAACTCCTCCCCTCCCCTTGTACCGCCCCATCCTTCCTCTCTGTAATCCCTCTGTCCCAGCGCTGCCACTCATCCCCATCCCTCCACGCGGGCCCCACCCTTCTTCCCTTTCCCTCTGCATGGGGCCCCATCAACTAGCTCCCATCCAAACACTCCCCACCCCTGGCTCTGTCCCCTTCCCCACTACTCCCTCCACAACTTCTGCAAAGTGTGGCCTGTGGAACTCCCGCCCCATGATGAGTGGGGACTCATCATGGAGAAGCTTTCTCTTGTCCTTGACCTATTCCTGCCTCAGTCACTGCTCCTTCTCGTCATGAGTGAAACCTACCGCTCCCCAGATGACACGGTCTCCCCTGCTGCTCTCTTGAGGCGGGGCGGGTGTCTCATCTTCACCCACTCCCCCAGGCTCACTGGGCAAGGAGGAGGTGTTGGGGTCCTTCTCACATCCCAGTGCCACTTTTGCACCATTCCACCTCCCTCATCCCTTTGTTTTTTTTCCTCTGAAATACATATCATCCACCTCTACCACCCACTTCAGATTCTACCACCCGCCAGGTCCCGTCTCCAACTTCTTTAACCATTTTGATCCCCTTCTCACATTGCTTCTCCATGCCCGCATTGATCCTTGGGAACTTCAATATCCACAAAGATGCTCCTAATGACCCTTCTGCCACCTGCCTTCTATTCCTCCTCAACTCTGTTGATCTCCTGCTCCACCTCACGTCTTCCACTCACCAACTTGAACTATTGATCTCATCAACCCTAACCACTGCACAATCTCTACCTTCACCAACTCTGAAATCCCTCTATCTGACCACAACCTCTTCACTTCCCTCCTGTCCCACACACCTCTTTCCTATAAATCTGTACTATTCCCTCACAGAGAGACCTCTTATCTTTGAACGCCATCCAACTTTCTCAACTCGTCATTCCTCACTAAGCCTCCATACTCAGACTACCCTCACTGGATGACCCAACAGACATTCTCAACACTACCCTTTCTACTGAACTCACTTACTCTCTCCTCTATCCCTACATAGATCTCATACCACAGACCTCGATCATATGCATAGTCTGCCTCCTTCGCTCTTGTGCTCAAGCCACAGAGTGCTGCTGATGGAAATCTAAATATCAGGCTGACTTTGTCCATTTCGAGTTTATCCTTGCATGCTTTAACTCCACCCTCTCCTCTGCCCGGCAAAACTATTTCTCCACCCTTATTGACACCAAAGCTCATCACCCTCACTTGGTCGCCTACTTTATTATAAAAATTGACACCATCAGGTGTGAGCTCCCTAAAATCACCCCTGACCCTCCTCAGTCCCTCCCATTTCCAGCACCCTCTCTTCAACTCCCCCACCCTTCCCAGAAGAATCTCTAGAGGAGACCTGCCTCCTCTCAAAAGCCACTAGCTCTAACTGTGCATCCAACCCCATTCATTCACACCTTATCAAAACTCTCGCCCCCACCCATCTTCCCTAACAGCCTTCTTCAACCATTCACTCTCCAGTGGCTTCTTCCCCACTGCTTTCACACATGCCCATGTCTTCCCTATCCTAAAAAATCCCTCCCTTGACCCACAGCTCCCTCCAGTATATTGCCCTCTCCATTTCTCTCCACACCCCTTGAGTAAGATGTCTATACCTGCTATCTCAAATTCCTCTCCTCCAATTCTCTCTTTGACCCCCTCCAATTGTCTTCACTCCCCCTCACTCCAGACAAACCACCCTCTCAAGGTCACCTGATCTCCTTCTTGCCAAATCCAGCAGCCTCTACTCCAACCTAATCCTCCTCAATTTCTCAGATGCCTCTGACACTGTCGACCAACCCCTTCTCCTGGATACGTTATCCAACCTTAGCTTCACTGACTCTCTTCTCTCCTGGTTCTCTTCTTATCCATAATTCACTCTGCTTCCTGGGTCATTTTTCTGCTCCAAAAATTCCAGTGGTTGCCCATCCACGTTCGCATCAAACAAAAACTCCTCACCAATGGCTTTGAAAAACTCTACCACCTTGCCTCATCCTCCCTCACCTCCCTTCTCTCCTTTTACAACACAGCCTGCACACTTCGTCCTCTATTAGTAATCTTCTCATTGTGCCTCAATCTTACCTATCTTGCCACCAACCCTTAGTCCACATCCTGCGTCTGGTCTGGAATGACCTTCTTCTTCAAATCGAACAATCACTCTCTAGCCCTTTAAAGCCTTACTGAAGATATCTCTCCTCTAAGAGGCCTTCTCAGACTAAGCCCCACCTTTCCTCATCTCTCACTCCCTTATGCATCTCCCTGACTTGTTCCCTTTGTTTTTCCCTCCTCCCAGCCCCATAGCACTTATGTACATATCTCTAAATTTATTTATTTGTACTAATGTCTGCCTCCCCCTCAAGACTGTTAGCTCACTGTGGACAGGGAATGTGTCTATTTTTGTACTGTACTCTCCCAAGTGCTTAGTACCATGCTCTCCACACAGTAAGCACTCCAATAAATGATTGAATGAATGAATGAACAACATTTATTCCCTGCCCATAATGAGATTACAGTCTAGAGGATAATAGAGCCAGGATGAACTTACCAGACCTGGACATGTGCCTTCCCCTTTGAATTGCATAGCTAGCACTCACTGAGTGGTTTGATCAGAAGGAGAATTGCTTGCTAGGCCTACCTGATTCCCAGTTTGGAAGCTAAACCCTGGGATCATCTGGATCATTAGCAATTATTTGAATACTTCAAACAGCTGTTTCTGACTCAGATATCTGTCTGTACCTTGGAAGTTACCTCTGAAAAGGAAATAACAGCTATCCAAATTGTTTAATTCATGTGAAGCTGTCAGAACACCTTAGAACTTCAGGATAAGGCCAAAGAGCAAACAAATCCACTAGAAAATGGTTCATGCCAAAAATGTCACTGGTGTTTAGTCCTTAAAGAGCCATTTAAGATGATAGTTGATGGTAATATGATGTCCTTAAGTAGGCAAGACTACCGTAAATTTTAAGGACCTTCTGACCCTTCAAAAAGTGGTCACTGGGACTAGATAATGCTTTGTCAGCTGGCTTCAGGAGAGGGCATGGTGATGACAGAGCAGATAGATGCTGGTGAGGCTCTTCCTTTCTTCCTATCTTTTTATTCCATTCCTTGGTAATCTACTCGGATTTTCCTCTTTTCCTTTCTCCCACTTCAACTTATCCCACTTCCTCCTCTTCTTTTCTTTCACCCCAGCTGCCCTTCTACATACTGCTCCCTGTTGTTGTTTTCGGGCACTGGGAACAACATGTGGGGAGGGCAAGAATATTTGCAGCTGGTACAGCCAAAGAAGAGGCAGTGCATGAAGAGAAGCAAGATGGAAGTATGAGGAAAGTTTAAGTCATGAGGTAGAGGTAGCAGGAGGAATAGAGAGAGTGCTTCTATGAGGGCAGAAATGTACTGTGTATATATCTTGGTATATGTGGCCTTTGTGTAGCTTTCATCTGTGACTCAGTGCCTTTAACCCTCACTCTCTTATCTTTCTGACTATCCTGCTTTTTGGGTTCTATCCCCTGGAGGCCTATCCCCAAAGAGGTTCCTTCCCTGTCACATTTGTAATATGAAAAATATAATCATGGTCCATCAAGGGAAAATGTAAAACCATTTTTTATCCCCAAATCACAAAATTGAGCTATGTCCTTACATGGAAGAAAAGAGGAGAAAGGAAAAAATGTCTACAGTGAGAAAATGCAAATATTGGTTCATTTTGACCACATCTCATACATTCCAGTTCAGAATGTGTTCCAATTCCCTTTCCAAGTTACACTTAGGCAACTGTAATTGATAAATGCACTTCCTTGGTTGACCAACCTAAAACCTGAATTAGTAAAGCCCTGGAGAAAATTGAACCTTGAAGAGTAAAGGTAAAGCAATGCCCCTAAGTTCTGTGCTCCTAAGTTTCATACTGTGATGCAAACTGGTTCAACTCCTACATTCAGGGCATTCAATCAATCAAATCCATGATATTTTTCAATCCATGATACCCTTACTGCAAAAATGATTCTCTCTAAGGTATAATAATTGGAACCCCACCTTACAGGGCTAACAGGCACATACAAACACTAGTAGCCTTAGCTTAGATGCTCATAGATCTAATTCCTTTCCTTCAAAATGAAATGTGCACTGAGATTTATCAATGAATAGCCTTTATTTCCAAGTTGTTAAATCTCTTTTTACAGCTGCTCAAAAAAAATATTTTATTCACTGGATTTAGTTCATCTGCCAGGTGCTCGCCCTTTGAATAGATGTGTGACTTCATATTTAACAGTTCCAGTACATTAGGGGAAGCAGCATGGTGTAGTGGCTAGAGCTGGCCCAGGAGTCAGAGGATCATAGGTTCTGATCCAGGCTCTGCCACTTGACTGCTGGGTGATCTGGGGCAAGTCACTTCACTTCTCTGGGCCTCAGTTACCTCAACTGTAAAATGGGGAGTGAGACTGTGTGCCCCACATCGGACAGGGACTGTGTTCAACCTGATTTACTTGTATCCACTGCTTAGTACAGTGCCTGGCACATAATAAACGCTTAACAAATACCACAATTAATACTGTCAGTGGATTTAATAATAATACAATGGAAGTCTTCGCCTTGAGATATGAAATTGCAGATTTCTTAATAATGCAAATATAGGTGTAATCTACTATTCATCCTATTTAATCATCCTCTTCATTTTCTTAAACAGATTTGATCTACCCTAGAGGGATTTGGGGCAATAGCTTAGGTTCCTGTGTACTGTTAGTTTGGCCTGTTCTGAAACAACACACAAAGGAAAGAGAAGAAGTGAGGCAGAGCACAGGTCTGGGAGGCAGAGAATCTGGGTTCTAATTCTGGAATCGCCACAATCTGTCACTCTTGCATTTGAATTTGCCCTCTTATTCACTCTTCCATCAACCCACAGTACTTATGTACATACCATAATTTATTTTATATTAATGTCTGTACCTCCTCTAGGCTATAAGTTCATTGTGGGCAGGGAACATGTTCACCAACTCTGTTATACTGTATTCTACCAAATGCTTAGTGAAGTCATCTGCACACAGTGAATATTAAATAAATAGGATTGAATGATTGACTGATTATCTACCCAGAGCTTAGTACAGTGCCAGGACAGAATAACCACTTAAATACTATTAAAAAAATTGAGATTCCATCCTAAACTTTGAAAAGCCTATGCAAGAACAAAATTTAATTTCTGGGCAGCAGCAGCATGCCCTAACAATGGCAAGGGTGAAGGGTGGCAGTGAGACTGCCCTGCCTTTTTCTCTTCATTCTTCTCATCATTCTCTTCCTCTGTCTTTTTCATTGGCATCAGATGGCTCTTCAGCTTCTGCTAAAACTGAACTGGTCATGTGGGAAGTGAGGTGGTTGTGCTGATGGTTTTGGTCGTGTCAGAATGACAATGATAATGATAATGATAATAATCATAATAATAATTACGATATTTATTACATTCCAAGTACTGAACAAGATAGTCAGGTCCCATATGGGACTCACAATATAAGAAGCATTCTGTGTGGGAAGCAGTGTGGCTCAGTGGAAAGAGCACGGGCTTGGGAGTCAGAGGTCAGGGGTTCTAATCGCAGTTCTGCTGCTTGTCAGCTGTGTGACTTTGAGCAAGTCACTTAACTTTTCTGTGCCCCAGTTACCTCATCTGTAGAATGGGGATGAAGACTCTGAACCCCACGTGGGACAACCTGATGACCTTGTATACCTCCCAGCGCTAAGAAGAGTGCTTTGCACATAGTAAGTGTTTAATAAATGCCATCATGATGATTATTATTAAGTAGGAGGGAACTGAGGCAAAGAGACAATGAGTGACTTGCCTAAGCTCACACATCCAGGAAGTGGCAAAGCTGGGATTAAAATTTAGGTCCTCTGATTCCCAGGCCCATGATTTTTCCACTATACTGTAAATTCGTTGTGGCATGGAATGTGCCTGTTTACTGTTGTATGGCATTCTTCCAAGCACTTAGCACTTGTTCTGCTCACAGTAAGCACTCAAGAAATACGATTAACTAGGCTACACTTCTTCTAACCTCTAGAAGCACAGAAAATTGTGATTTGAGGGGATGGGAGACTCTACTGTGCTGTGAGCAGTGTTTTGTGTGTTTTGGTACATCCATGATATCTGTAAGTCTGTACATTGTGTGTGTGGCTCTCTGGAAGCCTTGGAGCATCCCTTCCAACTCTTCCACACAACATGGCCGATTGAAATGGCTTAGATGTCAGCTCTCTGTGAGATACAGACTGCATCCAACCTTATTAACATATCTTTTTCAGTATTAGAACACACAGCAATGTTTAACAAATATTATTATTATTACTATTATTACCATTATTACTATCAGCCACACAAAGGATAAAGATTGGGAGACCTGGGTGGAGAAGTGAGAAAACCTCTCGTCCCTGTCCTCTCAAAAGCCTGAGAAGGATGGGTCACCAGCCCACTCTTCTCCAGACTGGAGCACAGATGACTTTCCTTTTCAGAGTTTGAGATTACCTTCCAGCCCATAATCAACTGGATTACAATTACCCATGCATCAGCATCTTGGAGCTTTAAAAACAAAATCCCTTCACCAATGATAGGTGATGGTAGAAGAGGGAGAGAAAACCATCACAAGACTTCCAGTGCTTTTTCTCAGAGTAATAAACAAAGCTTTCTGAATTACAATACAGCATTTTAATAATAATTCTGGAATTATTTCACTAAAAATCACTGCTTAAAATAAACAGCAGTTACCCATTAAGGAATTATAGCTATCAAAACATCCCACTGCCTCAATAGAGTTATATTTATTGAATCTACCACAAATTAATTAACTTTAATGTAAGTGCATTTCAGTCTAACTCAAAGTTTATAATTAAAAGAAAAGAAACAAATCCAAACTGAACAGGCTTGAGTATGTTTGAAAATCCTAACCCTTATTAGGACATTTCTTCTGAAGATGAAGAACGATAGTCAAATCATTTCTAGTAATGCTAGTGAATTCCTCAGCTAGACAGAAACAGTAAATAAATGAACACTTGCTTACATTTACTTGCCAGTTATGATGACCCACATTGTACATGGCTTTTCAATTAAAGAAAGGAGGAATGAGAAACATTTAGTTTCGAAGGATGATTTTCTCCTGGATTAGAGTTTGATTTAAAGAAGCAAAATAAGTGAGTGTGGCCTTTTTTATTCTTTTCAACAAAATCTTTGCACCATCTTAGTTTTTGGTTTCTGAAGGTTGGAAATAGTAGCCACCAACCTCTCCTACAATACCACAAGTGCTAATTGTTGATAATGAGCCAAGCCAATAATTTTTCTCAGTGTGATTAAAGAGAAAAGGACAAATTAAAATTTTTGTTTTTCCTGCTGTTTTCTACCTGCCATTGTATAGATTAAAGGATAAACATCTTCATCAAGGGGCGCTCCCATGAAAATTGGGTGTATTTTAAAAAGCAGGATCAAGATACTTCCAAGACCAGGTTAGTGCTAATAGTGACTCAAATGACCATTTGCCAATGAATACTTCTTGGTTCTTCTTGTTTTCATTACTTGTATGTCTTTGGGGGATGAACGAGTGAAATGAAAGTATCATCAGTTTTAGGGGTTTTTTTGTTTATTTTATGGAAAATGTCACTAAACAAATGACTGTAGTCCAAGTGTAACAATACAACAAAAACTATACCTTAGTAAACTGATAAAACATTGCACCTAGCCAGCAAAGCATTTGTCAAAAAAGAATGACATCTCAAGTGCATATTCAATAAGGGCTTCAAAAGTAATCTAGGGCACTCTACTTTCGTTTGATTGGGATTCATGGAAATACAATGGCAAAACAGCTATATGCAAATTAGACTGGAAGGTAGAATTCAGATCACCATTATTACCAGATTAAAGTCTAATAAGAGTGTAGGCTTTCTCCTTAACCCACACCCAGACGACTTTGGGGGGGGGCTCTATCCCACACAAAGATGGAAACATGGCATATATAAACCCTAAATGATTATATAAAACCTTAAAATTGCCTCTCTCTCAAAAAATGCATATATATATATATACGTAAAATATAGATATATGGTCTATATGTACACTATTTTATCTTTTCTCTACATATTAGAGGGAGAAAATGGAATTTTAAGGTTTTATCCAATTTATCTACTCTCCAATTCAATTTTTTATAATAGATGTGAAACCTGATTAAAGAATTTAATTTTCTTTTTTATTCATCCTTCCATCCAGATACATACTCTCTTTCCCATTATGCTGGGCTATATTTAGCATGGAGCAATTACCACAGAATAATCAGTCATATTTATTGATCCCTTATGTGCAGAGCACTGTACTAAGCACTTGGGAGAATACACTCTAATAGAGTTGGTAGACATTCCATTAGTAAAATAGGGTGGGTTCTTGTTTGTAGGACCACACTGGAGCTTCCATAAACATACATGAAACATACATCCTTGAGGTGGTATGCCCCTTTTGCCCAGTGTTGAAAGCTATTCATATATAACTATGCAGTCTTGGATGTACTCCAAAACAGAAGTGTGCAAGAACAGCTCTCTGTCAGCTGTGTAGAAACAGCCCTCCCACTCCACAGGAACAGCAGTGGAAGGGAATGTTTGTCATGCCATCACGACTCAGTCTTCCCTTCTGAAGAGCGAGCAACTATTGTGATCATCTTTCTTGAAATCAACCTGAAATTCACAGGTTCTTCTGAAATCATTCCTTGAATTGGTATAGACCTAGAGTTTGTGGTAATGAATATCTCAACTCATAGCCATAATAAGAAAACTGCAAAGGGTAACAGTTGAGTTCTTCAAGAAATCCTAGTTAAATATTCAGGATATGATATAGTTCAATGTTTGAAATTTTATTTGTTTCTGACATGAATATCTGCTGTGCACTATCATTATAGTGCACTATCATTGTAGAAGCAGCGTGGCTCAGTGGAAAGAGCCCGGGCTTGGGAATCAGAGGTCATGGGTTTGAATCCCAGCTCTGCCACTTCTCAGCTGTGTGACTCTGGGCAAGTCACTTAACTTCTCTGTGCCTCAGTTACCTCATCTGTAAAATGGGGATTAACTGTGATCCTCATGTGGGACAACCTGATTACCCTGTATCTCCCCCAGCGCTTAGAACAGTGCTCTGCACATAGTAAGTGCTTAACAAATACCAACATTATTATTATTATATTTATATTAAAATTTCTTTGAGTTGCAGTTTCACTTTAAATATAAAGATTGTCTGAAGCAAATAACCCATGTCAGGCAGATATCCCCAGGCCTACTACTAACATGTGGGAAAAATGAAACTTCTGATTCCAGGAGTAGCATTCCCCAACTTCTTCCCCTGTATTTCCTATATCCAATGGAAAAAGACAGATGGAGGGGAGTGAGGGGGAAGATGGGAGAAATACATATATATTTTTAGAGAGAGAGACAGAGACAGAGACAGACAGAGAGTCAGATAGGTCCTTTTCTAAAGGGGCATTTAGAAATATGGCTGATCTGTTATTTTTGGAACCTTATCCTGAGTTAATACAATATAAGATTTCTACATTGGTGAGTTTTGGAAATTTACCAAAGTATCAAATACTTATATACTTGATGGTATTCAAAGATCTTCCTATGAAAACAGATGTAGTAAATGAGTATTAAGAAGCATATTTTAATGAATTTACGCAAAAATATTGTGTATTTTCATAGTTGTTTTGAACTATGAAATATATAGATGAAATATATATGATATATATCCACCTATATTTTAAATAGAAATTCCTAGCCCCATCACAGTCAGTACAATGTTACAAGCAAGTCTTGTTCCTTCTCAATATTGTGGATTTCTTTCAAAAGAAAGAAATTCGAATGCAGTTCAATGATAGGAATAAGCATGTCTATTGTGCCCCTTCTAACACAGTAAAACATTTTAGCTAAATCTATCTCAGATATTCATAATTTTGATTACCCTGAAGCCCTGAAAGGTAATATTTTCATGACTCAGTTTGACAAGAGCTGATGTTAGCTATAACATCATCATGGTAAGTATGAGGTTATGTTTAGAAAATTATACATTTCTTCCAGTAAGCAATAAGCATCAGTATCATAACAACCTTGGGAAGGCCCACTTAAGATCCTGTTATGTAAGACACTGTTAAGAGTCTCTTACTGAAGAACAGATGCCTTACCATAAATTATAGAGCAAAATAGCATAAATATGTAATTATCTTAAGGAAATATAAAACCATTCCAGCATACAAGCCCCTGCACAATCTCTACCTTCACCAACTCTGAACCCTCCATCTGATCACAACCTCCTCACCTGCCTTCTCTCCCACATACCTCCTCCCTACAAATCTGTGCTGTTCCCCAGGATCTTTTGACCCCATCTGATTTTCTCAATTCATCATACCCCTTTGAGCCTCCATATCCAAACTTCCCTTGATTACCAAATTGACACACTCAAAACCACCCTCTCTACTGAACTCAACTCATTCACTCCCCTATCCCTTCATTAATTCAATTGTATTAAGCACTGAATGTGTGCAGAGCACTGTACTAAGCACTTGGGAAGTACAATTCAACAACAAATAGAGATAATCCCTGCCCACAATGGGCTCACAGTCTAGAATGGGGGAGACAGACATCAAAGCAAGTAAACAGGCATCAGTATCATTATTAAAATTAAAAAGAATTATAGATATATACACATCATTAATAAAAATAAATATAATTATAACTATGAACTTATACCACTAACCCACATCCCTGTATCACCTCCACAGTCCACCTCCTTCACTGTGTACATGAACCATGGAGCACTGCTAACAGAAAGTGAGACATCAGGCCAATTTTCTCCACTTCCAGGTTATCCTTGTGTGTTTTAACTCTGCCCTCTCCTCTCTCCAGGAAAATTATTTCTCCATCCTTGACACCCATGCCCAACTCCCTCCAGACATTTAACTTCCTTCTCAAATACCCTTTCCCCCTGACTCCTTCATCCCTTGCTCCTAATGACCTGGTCACCTAGTTTATTGAGAAAACTGAAACCTTCAGGCATGACCTCCCTAAAATCTCCCCTGCCCATCCCCATTCCTTTCCCTGTCCTGTCCCTTCTTCAACTCTCCCATCTTTCCCAACAGTATCACTTAGAGGAGATCGCCTGTTATCTCTCAAAACCCACTTTCCCCATCTGCGCATCTGACCCCATTCCTTAGCACCTTATGAAAACACTTTTCATTTTCCTTATCCCCTCCCTAATAGCCAACTTCAACTTTCTCTCCAATTACTTCACTCCTACTGCTTTCGAACATATCCATGTCTCTCCTATCATAAAAAAACACTCCTTTGACCTTATGCTCCTTCCAGTTATTAGCCTCATCTCCTTCCTACCTTTCCTCTCCAAACTCCTTGAGTAAGTTGTCTACATTCTCTGTTTCAAATTCCTCTCCTCCAATTCTCTTCTTGACCCCCTCCAATCTGGATTCTATCTCCTTCACTCCACAGAAAATACCTTCTCAAAAGTCACAAATGATTTCCTTCTTGCCATATCCAATGGCCTGTACTCCATCTTAATCCTTCTCGACCTCTCATCTACCTTCGACATCGTCGATTATCCCCTTCTCCTGGAAACACTATTCAACCTCAGCTTCATTGACACTGTCCTCTCCTGATTCTCATCCTATCTCTCTGGCCACTCATTCTCAGTTTCTTTCGTGCGCTCCTCCTCTGCCTCCCACCCCCTAACTGTGAGTGTCCCTTTAGGTTCAATTCTGCGTCCCCTTCAATTTTCCATCTACACCCACTCCCTTGGAGAACTCATTCACGCACATGGCTTCAACTACCACCTCCATGCAGGTAATGTCCAAATTTACATTTCTAACCCTGATGTTGCTCTTTCTCTGCAATCTTGTATTTCCTCCTATCTTCAAGACATTTCTACTTGAATGTCCTCCTGTCAGATCAAATCTGACATGTTTAAAACAGAACTTATCTTCCCATCCAAACCGTGTCCTCCTCCTGATTTTCCCATCTACAGTGATAGCACCACCATCCCTCCTGTCTCACAAGGATGTAACCTTGGTGCTATCCGTGATCCTCTCTCATTCAACTCACATATTCAATCCATCACTAAATCCTGCCGGTTCGAACCGTCACAAAATCACTAAAATCCTCTCTTTCCTCTCCATCCAAACTGCTATCAGGTTAATCCCTTATCCTATCTCACCTTGATTACTGTTGATTTTACGAGCTTCTGTCTCTTCCCACTCCAGTCTGTACTTCGCTCTGCTGCCCTTATTTTTCCACTTCTCAAGAATCTCCAGTGGTTGCCCATTCACCTCCACATCAAACAGAAACTCCTCACCACTGGCTATAAATCACACTACCCCATGCTACCTCACCTCACTACTCTTCTACTACAACCCAACCTGCACATTTTGCTCCTCTAATGCTAAAACTTCTCACTGTACCTCAATCTTATCTATTTCGCCACTGACCTCTTGCCCATGTCTTGCCTCTGGCCTGGAATGTCCTCTTTCCTCATATCCATCAGACACTTACTCTCCGCCCCTTCAAAGCCTTACTGAATGTACATCTCCTCCAAGAGACTTTCTTTGACTAAACCTTCACTTCTTCTTCTTGTATTCTCTTCTGTGTCACCCTGATTTGCTACCTTCATTCATGCCTTCTCCCATCCCCATAGAATTTATATACATATCTGTAAATGATTTGTTTTTATTAATGTCTGTCTTCCCACTAGACAGTAAGCTTATTGTGGGCAGGGAATGTTTATTGTTACATTATACTCTCCCAAGTGCTAAGTATGGTGCTTTGCATGCTATAAGTGCTCATTTAATACAATTCGTTGACTGACAAATAACTTAATTCTGGTTCTGGAAACAAACATATGTTTTACCTTTTCCAGTCCTGTAAGAGGGGCATGCTAAAAATACTTTTCCTAGGTAAAAAAGTCAAGACAAATGCTACTATTTCAGGCTTGTTTTCATTATTATTATTTTTATCATTATTATATAATATGTAAAGCATATATAAAATAAAAATAATAATAAAAATAAGGAATGAATATTTGTTAAAGCACTTACTATTATATTCTGGATAAGAACCAAGATAAAAGCCACTCTTTCAGGCATGTTTCCACTATTATCATTATTATTACATAATGCATAACTACATATAAAATACTACTACTACCGCGTTGAGTGTGGTATTTTTAAGCAATTAATTTATCACCCCTGTTGTAAGGCTATTAATCAATCATATTTATTAAATGCTTACTGTGTGCCAGGCACTATACTAAGTGATTGGAAGAGTACAGCATAACATAATTGGCAGGCATGTTCCCTGCCCACAATGATCTTACAGTCTAGAGGGGGAAACAGACATCAATATGAATAAATTATGGATATATACATAAGTGCTATGGAGCTGTTGGAGGGTTGAATCAAGGTTGCAAATACAAGTTTAAGGGTGATGAAGAAAGGAGAGGGAGAAGAGGAAATGTGAGATTCTACTGGGTAATTAAAATGAAGCCCAAAATAATAAAAAGAATGTCTCTAGAAGTTTACAGAAGTAACCGTTAAATAAACTTTCTTCCCACACAAGACCTTTGTTGATAATTTAAAAAACACATGAACAGGGTGTGTGGAATAGGGTCTCAGTATTTTAAACCAGTCACATATTTACTTACCTCTAGTTTTACCTTATGTTGAGAAGTAGTAATGAATCTCTGAATTCTACCTGACTGAACAATACTGTTTCCTGAGGCAGCTTTTTGGAGGCACATAAAGCCTTTCATCTGTCTTTGCTTCTCTTTAAGTAAATTTGTTTTTCCTCGAGGCCTCACAGATATGAAGCTTTTTACGATGTGAAGTTGCAACAAAGAATGGAAACCTTAATGCCTACATTGAAACGTGCTTTAATGGAACCTACTAACCCATTTAGCTCAGATTAAAAGTAAGTATCTTGTTTTCTATTCCTTTCAGCATAAAACACATCTTAGATAGGCACAATACCTTATGACCCCTTTCTGGATTGCACAACTGGTCTTCTTTTCCCAAGGGTGTACCTTTTGTATTTGTGAAAATTACGTTTCCCAAGAGGGTTTTTTTTTCCTTTTTTCATGTAAAAATCAGGTTATTGAAATCAAAAGTCTATTTTTATCATCTGATATTTCTTTGCATTTCCTTGCACATTTGTAAATAAGATTATTATAAATCAGCACATACATTCAGCAAAAAAATAAAATCAATTGTTTTTTATCATTTTTCTTCTCACTGTAATGAAAACCTAGAAATATGTTTTCAGAAATGGTCAAAAGCTTTCTCATCAACAGATACACTTAGTCCCACTCAAACACACAAGACTACAGAAAAGAGTGTGAGCTTCTAAGACTATCAATAGTTTGATTTTGTTTCAAGATTTGAGTTTATTGCACTCACCTGTTTGACTGAGTTGTGATGTGCTTCTGCTCCTTCGGGACACAATGGCAACTACTTTGGCACTGAGACTAGATCTTCTTTTCTTTCCGCCTGTTCCAACAGTACCAACAGCAGTGTCTGACTGACTGCCATCATTATGCTCCAATTTATACATCTCTCCACTCACACTTGTGCTCTTTGTGATTGTTCTTCCTGAAGTCCCCATTCGTCTGCCTTGCATTTTTGGAGTAAATGAACTATATATATAAAATAAAAGCATAAATAGAGACATCAATTAACAAGCAGTGTAAAATTGTCTCTAAGTTCATCCTAATTTACCAAAAAATAATTTACAAATATTAGATTTGTGTCCATATTACATTAATGTGATATACTATTTCATTTTCATATCTATTATGTTATAGTTTATAGATGTTCATCTCCCCCCTAGATTGTAAGCTCTTTGTGGTCAGAGAACCTGTCTTCCAACTCTGTTGTATCATGGTATCACAAGCAGTTAGCACATCATCAATGGTATTTTTTAGTGCTTACTGTATGCAAAGCATTGTACTAAGTGCTTTGGAGAGTACAAGTGCTGTGATCGGGCACACAGTAAGTGCTAAATAAATGTGATTGATGATGATGACAATGATGATGATCCCAAATTACTTTAAAAAAGGAATGTGGATTATCAGTGGCAAAAGGAAAGAGAGAAGTAACTAAATTATAGTATCAATTTTTCAGGAAAGAATATTGACAGATTTTGTATTTCATGAATGAAATTAAAATGTAATTGTACGGCATACAGATCTTAAGGCCACGAAATCACTAGCAAATTGTCTGAATTATTTAGAACCAAAGATATACAATGGTCCATTATTCAGATTTTTCAAACCAAAGTATACTTAGGGACTGGGTTATCCAGGCAACAACATCTAGAGTGGCCACTGACAGGACTTGAGAACATTACGCTGACCTGGAACCACAGATATTTGTTATCTTACTTGGACTATATATTGAAATATAATGACATCATAAGAACGCAAGAAAAACTGTATGGAAATCTGCAAAGTTTAGACATATTACCTGGAGAGTTCCTAACCTTCTTTGTGGTTTCTACATCAAGGGTCATGGTAATGGGGAGCTAGGTGTTAAAAAAAAGTTGCAGATATCTGGCATCCATATTTACCAGAATAAGGACAGATCAGTTGAAAAACAGAGTGTTCAGTAGGAAACAATATGAACTGCTTCTCTACCATGAGATCTACTTCTGTTATTTTCTCTCTTGTTTTCAGAAATGAGTATGTCTGAGTTTCCTCAGGAACTGAACTGGTAATTTCCCATTCATTCTCCATGGATCCATTCCTGGTGTTGATAAACCCATGCCATTTTTTTACAAGACCCTCCGCCCAAGGGGAAAAGAATAAAAGATAGAGATGGTGCTTCAAGAGGTTTTTTTTTAATCTTCAAGATATAGGTAGGAAATCAGAGCCAGGGTTAGAGGCCCTGGGTCTGGGCAGCTGGCCCTAGGGCTGGAAGTAGGAATTTGGGCCTGGATTGCTTTTTCTGGAATAGCTAGAGATCTGAGTAATTGCAGATCTATATACTCTCAATTCTTCGGTAATGTATTTCCCAATGGGCTTTGGGTAGAATTCTGTTGAGAGTTATGAAATATTCTTCCAGCAATACATGCATTCCTATATGGAATATTATGCAATGTTAGAAAAGATGTTTGTGCCCATGCACGTGGTATCAGTCTAGACAATACACACTATAATGTGAGTTTACCTTAACATGAGGCTAATCAGGAATGAAATCCCTTAGGGGAAAAGTGAATATAGTTGGAAATTTTCTAATTTTTTTCAGATTGCTTTTCTAGTCCATCCATATCAAAATACATCCCACCAGATCACTGGTAAATATGATTAGAGTGATAACTCTAACAAATAAATACCAAATCTGACATTGAGATCAGTCATAATTTTTGGTATATTCACCAATTCCTTTGAATAGTTATCCATCTTACTTCAAACTCTTTCTTAGGGCTACCTTACATAGAACCTCTGCCGATAGTATGACAATGGAAGTCTGTTCCTAGAGTACCTTTATTTTATTAGTTGCTATGTTAATCCTTCATCTTCCTTGAGTGCATAATAAACTTTTCTTTGTTTTTGTTGTATCTTCTTTGGGTTGGATCTCTAGTTCATTAGGCAAAGACTGGTATTTACAGAATATTTAGTGCAGTGTTTGGGTTGAATACCTAAAGAATGAATTGCTTCAGTTCTAATTTTTACATAGAAAAGTCTTAAAAAGGTCATTTTCAGAAATGTATAACACACATTCACCTTGTTATCATATGATTAGCAAAAAATAGAAGCAACCAATAAATTAAAATAAAATTTTCCTGTTTACTTGTTTTGATGTCTGTCTCCCTCCTTTTAGATTGTGAACCTGTTGTTGGGTAGGGATTGTCTCTATTTGTTGCTGAATTGTACTTTCCAAACACTTAGTACAGTTCTCTGCACACACAGTAAGTGCTCAATAAATATGAATGAATGGAAAATGAATGAAAATATTGAGTATCTGTTGCATCTGAATTGGGACTTGCAAATTGCCTTAGAAATTTTTGAAAAAGTGGAATGGTAACTTAAAGTATCCCTTTCACCTTGAAACACTTAAAATGCATTTTAGAAAGCAATTCATCATGTAGAAAATAGACAACTATATTACATATCTTTTACAGATCACTGTGGGTAAAAAAAACTAGGGCAATAGGACAGTATTGATAAAAATTCATTTTTAAAAGAATTGAAAGTATTGTTTGACAAAATTATCGATCCTTGGTCATTTCTCGAAATGTCTATTTTTGGGGGTTAAAAAATAAGGGAAAATATAATGAATGACGCTGCTGGAAATTTGTAATTTAGTGACAAAGTATAGGGTTCAAATCATACCAAAACCTGCTCCCCCAAAAAAACCTGGACATAGTTTTTGTATTGGAATGGAATTATAAAGACAAAATGCTCATTATTTAAATCATAGAACAAGAATGGAGAAGCTACCCAAAAGTGTCATTAGTGCTTATTTTAAAATGTGATTTAGTGTTTGGTATTTTTGTGAAATTAGCAACTCATTTACAATATAGTGAATTAAAAATTATAATTTCCAGTTTTGAGTGTCTTTTATAGTCATTAAAAATCTGTTTCCTTTTATATGTGTATACTTAACTACAACACAGTATTTAGAATTCTAAACTTGAGTTCTGAGCTCTGAAGTGTCTAACATTCATCTCAAGTCATAAAGAATATAAGATCAATAAACTGCACTTGTCTTTAGAACTGATTCATTTTTACTTACCACAAACTACAATTAATGTGATCAATAATCAGAACAAAGTATTGAAATACTGTAATTCGATTCAGAGCAATTAATTCACATTACAGGAGCTGTTCTTCAGCACTGCTGATGCATGTCAATTTTTTAATCCAAAAAGGATTTTGAAAATACTCTTGTATTAAAAATATTTTAAGAGCTAAATTCTGTCCTATTGCTTTACTGAAGTGACAGAACAATCATAACTAGGTAAATTTTTATCTGTGTTGCTTCCCAAGAACTAGAAACTACTCATTTATAAAAGCTTTCTTTGTACCTAAAATACTTCACTGGTATATGCTTGACCAAATAATCAACCAGGATATATCTGTCAAATAATACACCTAATATATTTAAATACTAACCACACTAACTCTGCAAATTTAATATCTGTACAACCTGAACAAAAAATCTGAACCAAATGCATGCACCAAATAATCCATAAGAATGGTAAATTGATTAAGTGATTAATTTTGAGATTTTTTTTAAAGCTTGATTGCTTCAATTCTGTTTTGAGTAAGTGTACTGCATTTTACTCTCACAGCCATGCATAAACTGTCTACACATTCTGAACATAAGCTTATGTCATAGTAGCTAATTATATATGACTAAGGAACTCACCCATGCAATTTATGAAAAAATAAATTCTATTCATAAATGAATTTAGTCATTTGTCATATGCTAAAGCCACTTAGGTTCTTTTATCTGGCCAGGCACAGATAAATTTTGAAGAAGTGACTGAGATGTTTCTTTGTCTGATAAAATGTCTTCATTACAGCCATTTTTTCGTGGACAAGTTTCTCCATCAATAACTAAAAACATTTTAATAGTCCTTGCATGACTAATGAAATTAATATGGTTTTTTCACATATACATTTTAGCAACTTGTATCTTTAGATGACATCTCTGGTCTTCATTTGCTCCATCTAATAAACTGCTTTTCTTGTCTTTAAAATACAGAATCACAAACTAATCTTTAAGGCCCTATTTGCAAAGAGAGAGCTCATGAATACTAATAACTTTTAAAATATTTCCTGGATCCATAAATTCAAAGAAATGATAATCATTTCATTTTGAATAAGAACACTATTCTTAAAAGAAACTCTGTTAGGAAAACTTCATATAAACCTTTACACTAAATGCTTAAATCTTTTAATTGTCTGGCTAGTCTTAATTAAATTCATGATAGGTGCTGGCAGAAATCAGATAATTTGTGTGTTAGTGGTTAAGGTAAAATGATCATATGTAAAAGAGAATAATTACTGAATTCCACACCTGAAAATGCACTTGCTAAATATGTACCTTCCAATGTTATTTTTTTTAAAAAAGTAACTTTCAATTAAGCTAAAATTAAAAAGGATCAAGCAGGATTGATATAAGGGCTAGTATCTTTTCATAGAGGCTGACTTTGCATGGGCAATATATTTTACTACAAAAAAAATTAATTAAAAACATAGAGCTATTCCATGCAACATAGCACTCATATACATGACTGTATATGGCAAAATAATTATTGGTTAACATATGAAATGTCACATGGTATCTTTTTCTAAGTTAATTTTCAGAATGTACATCCCTCCCTCCATTTCTGATCACCTCCTTCTCAGAATATGGGAGATTTCCAGAAAACATTAAAAACACAGAAAAATGGATTGTTTGACAAAGGGCCATACTTTGTTGCTACCTTCACTATCTCAACCCTGAGACTGCAAGCTCATTGTGGGCAGGGAACCTGTCCTCCAACTCTGCTATAATGTACTTTCCCAGGCACTTAGTACAGTATTCTGCACACTGTAAGAGCTCAATAAATTTGATCGTTGATTGAGATAAGACTGCATTTTAAGAGCTGTTCCCTGATCCTATTTCTCCCAGTTCCTCTTTCTCAGTTGGTTGCTATTGTTCGAGATGGAAGGAGTGGCAATATGGTCTGCCTATTGGAAGTTTCCTGCACTTATTTCCGATAGCAAAAAGGCAGGCTGGATTATACTGTTTCCAATAATTTTTGTTCTAGATACATGTTCTTCGAATGACTAAATATAAACTGAATTTGATCACTGAAAAGCTGGGTGCTTCATTCCTGAGAGTTGAATATACATCCTTCTTTGAATTCCAACTTAGGTCAGAATCTTTCTTTCATGGAGAGGTACTAAAGCCTTGTATTAAACTTGTATCTATCCCAGTACTTAGAATGGTACATAGTAAGTGTTTGACAAATATAATAAAATAACAATAATGATAATATTAATAATAATAAATACTGTGGGGCTGAGGGTGGGGTGAAATCAAGTCCTTAAGGAATACAGATCCTAGTGCATATAGGATGCAGAGGAGAGGGCAGGTAGAGGGCTTAGTCAGAAAAGGCCTTTAGAGGAGATGTGTTTTTAGGAGGACTTTGAAGATGGGGAGAGTAGTGGTCTGTTAGATATGAAGGGAGGAGGAGTTCCAGGTCAGAAGGAGAACTTGGGCAAGCAATTGGTGGTGAGATAGATTAGATGTAGGTCTATAGAGTAGGTTGGTGTCAAGTGAAGGGGGGGAAGAAGGCCGATTGGACAGGGTCAGGGAGAGAATTAGAGGAGAGAAAGTAGAGGAAGTGGGTGTAGACCACTCACTCAAATAGTTTGGAAAGGAATGGTAGCAGAGACCTGGGGTGATCATTGGAGGGAGTTGTGGGGTCAAGGGAAGTTTTTTTTTTGTTGTGCTTTTTTAGGATAGGCAATACAAGAGCATATTGAACAGCAATGGGGAAGCATTGGAGAGTGAAGATGGCAATCAGGGAAGGGAAGAAAGGAGGATTCAAGTGTTTTGATAAATTGCAAAAGAATGAGGCTCAGGAGAAGGGGGTAGATTTTGAATTGTGCAGCTTCTCACTTATTAGAGTTATGAACACTAATTTTTGTTTCAAACAATATCCTATTTAAGGAATTCTCAATTATTAATCACAAGCATCTTCTAATTAATAAAAACTTAATGTGCACACATTTTTAAAAATGATCTTATGTCCATTATCAAATATTATAATTTTAAATTACACTCTCAAAGTTAAGGAGAATTTTGTCATGGGAAAATTATATATTCTTTATTTTGAAAAGTAATCAATTACATTTACTGTTTACTATACTAAGCAGTTTTTGGGAGAGTATGGCTTTTATCCAAATTTTACATATGAGAAAACTGAGGCAGAGACTTGTGCAAGGTTATACAGCAGACAAGTGGCAGAGCTGGGACTTCAACTTGCGTCTCATGACTTCCAGCCCCTTGTTCTTTCCATTAAACCCCACTGCCTTTCATTTGATGTATTTGTACTGCTTCCACCTTTAGACTTATCCTTCCTCTGGCTTTCACTATCTATATATACATTTTTGTCTGTTTCACACCATTAGACTGCAAGATCCTTAGGACAGGGCAGTTGTGCCTTGCTAATAATTATGGTACTTGTTAAGTGCTTACTACATACCAAACACTGTTCTAAGCACTGACTATTAGTATTCTAACAGGTGCTCGATACTGTTCCTAGAACACATTGATTAGATTAATTCCACTAGGTTGTAAGATCCTTGTGGACATGGAGCATGCTTACTAACTAAATTGTAGTTTCTGAAGCTCTTACTAAAATACTCTGCATATAGTTAGTACTCAAAAATACCACTGATCAACTTGAATGTTAATCAAACTTAATCTTCATTTTAGTAAATATAATAATCTTTTATAAGCTGTAGTATTCTACTTGATTAAAAAAGTTTTCTCTTGCTAATTTTCAAGTGTTTTATAATATGTGTGAAAAAAGTGAGTGTTGTAGGAGTAATCAATTTTCTCAATTTACCATGGTATTTTTTATTTTTTTTTTGCAGGGGGCGGGTGGAATTTGTTTTGTTTTTTACATGACTCTATACAAAGTACTTCTTGGAGTATCTGCAACCAAAAGCTAAATTTAAATAGTATAAGGCTAAATAATCCGATGCTAGGGAAAAGAAATAATTTGAAAAACTCAAATCCCTTCAAGAAATCTCAAAATATTTAATGAATGTGGGGTTTTTTTTTACATTTTAACTCCTTTTTAAAGAAGACGCACACTACAGAAAGTCTGTAACCTGTCAGTAGGGCAGTATGATTAACAGACACAAGAAGCTTTGAAATTAAATACATTCCTTTCAGTAATCTCAGCTAAGTAATCATACAACGTCAAAGAGAGGCTATAAACAAGTGTGCTGAATGCATTTCAAATGTTTTTTTTGACCCTAAATCAGAAGTGAGCCTTCAAGTGGATGAACCAAAATGCTCCATGGACTGTTTATAGAACAAAACCTAGGCTACAGGAAAACAGCTAAATAAACACTGCTCTTCAGACTAACTGTCTGCGGCATAAGGGATGACATAAGTGCTGCTATCTTTTTCCCCAAACACTATGGCCTTTTTTTGTACATTGTATGAAACTAGAGTGCTTCCCTATCTTTTCAGGACTTCTAAAAAAATCCAATAATTAAGTACAGCACTCATTGATCGAGTCAGATGACATAAAATTATATATATATAATTACAAATATATTACATATATTTTAATTATATAAAATTCTGACTGTGCTTGAATAGTTCATAGCTTGTTATGAATGTAAAACTAAGGCCCCTTGCAGGTCATTTGCAGAACTAAGACAGAAGGACTCTTTGTGAGTATTTTGATGCCAGTCAAAAGAAGAATATGAAGACTGACATTTTAGGTGCGTGATAGATCATTTTCACCCAATTGCATAACTGTTTAAAAGCTAGCACTTCATGGAGGAAAATACCTACATCAGTTCAATTACATGGGCAATAGGTACTATCCCAAATGCATATTATTGAGATGCCCATCAAATTGTAGCTAGTGAACTCAAGAGCCTAGCATGTAACTTTCTTCTTTTTCAGGCCACTAGAAGTGCCTCCATATCAAGATTTGTTTAAATTTGTCTGTTTTGTCTACTGAGCCAATTAAGGCATGGATTGTGTTGTTTTAATCTCAGTTTCTAGTATATGTGGGATTCAAAAAATAGTTATGTTACTATTACTAGTGAAACAGTGGAGAATTTCACTTTTGTAAAATAAATGAAGTCTAATCCCATTCCCTTCTACCCCTGACCTTCTCTTGGCTCTTGGGGCTCTCTTGGTAAATGTGCAATCCCTGGATAGCTGACTCCACATTTCACTAAATCTCCATTTCCTAAACCATCTACATATCTACATGACAAGAACATAAGTGTTGTGAAGGATTGTGAATACTTAAACTCTTAGGCTGGCCAAAAGAGTTGCCATGGGATTTGGGGAATCAGAGGTGGAACATTACAAATTAATCAGGAAAGACTTCCTGGAGGAGATAAGATATAAGAAGGACTTTGAATAGGGGGAGAACTGTGTTCCGTTGATTCTGAAGAGAGAGGGAGGGTCTTAGCTAAGGTTGGCAGCAAGAAAGATGATAATGAGACACAGTGAATAGGTAAGCACAAGAGGATCAAAGATAGAGAGCAGAAGGTAGAAAAGTAGTAGCGGGAGAACTAATTCAGTAACTGAAAATCAATTATAAGGCTGATGTGGAGGAGAATGGGCAATGGTGGTAGGTATTTGAGATGTGAGGAGATGTATGCAGAATGTCACTTTAGAAAAAAATATCTGGGCAGCAGAGCAAAGTATGGACTAGAAAGAAGTAAGACTGGAAGGCATGGAGATCAATGAGGATGCTGAATCTGACAAGTGCTTGGACATGGGTGATGGTCGTTTGGATGGAGGGCGAGCATTGAAGCCTGGACATGTTGTGCAGAAAGAACAGACAACTTGAATTCAGTGATTGAAAAAGGGAGGAGTCAAAAGGCAATGCAATGGTTGTTGGCTTCAGGGAGATGAGAAAGGTGGTGATGTCAACTGTAATGGGAAAACAAGACAGAGAAGAGGATTTGGGAAGGAAAACGAGAAAGTAATTTTTGTACATTTTGAATTTGAGGTGCTGCTGAGTCACCCATCTAGAAATGTCTGTGAAATTTTAAGTTCCTTGATGGCAGGTCTACTTATTTCACTGTTCTCTTCCAGTGCCCTGAGCCAAATAAACTACTGGCCTATTAATCAAGTCTGAGATTGAAGTGTGTGGTAGAACCAAAGTTTTAAGTTCATTAGATGAGATCCTCCCCCAGAGGAGAACAGAAGGATATGCCAGAAATTGGAGGACACTTAGAGAATGAGAAAAATTATTGGGGGTATAGAGAGAACAACAGTACATTTAATCTGCCTTGAGGACATGGGGTGATAAGAGTATTGGAAGTTGGGGAAAAGAGATGAAGTTTTGATGGTTCAGATGTGGAGAAGCAAAAACACAGAAGGGAGAAACAGTGGGAGTCTGTCCATACCTCCTGAGGGAAAGGTCCTTGTTTAGACTCCTAAGACCTAACACAATGAGGATCTATGATTTATGATTTGTATAATCACTAAAATGATTAGTTTCCATCAAGATAATAATCATAACATTAATGACATTGTTTATTCACTCTAGACTGTGAGCTCATTGTGAGCAGGAATGTGTCTGTTCGTTGCTATATTGTACTTTCCCAAGTACTTAGTACAGTCTTTTGCATACAGTAAGTACTCAAAAAATTCGACTGAATGAATGATTTAACAGAGAACTGATTTAGTCCCCCAGCTTCAACTACCATTTCTACATGGACTATACCCAAATCTATCTCTCCATCCCCAACCTTCCTCCTTCTCTGCAACTTCATATTTTGTCCTACTTTCATGACATCTCGTCCTACTTGGATGGCCCACCAACACCTCAGGCTTAACATGTCCAAAACAGAATGCCTCATCTTCCCACCCAAACCCCACTCTCCCCTGACCTTACTATCACCTTGAACAACACCACCTTCATCCCTGTCTTCCAAGCCTTTTTTGGCATTATATTTGATCACCTCCCTTTTTCAACTTTGCATATTTAATCTATCGCAAACTTCTGGGATTCTACCTCCACAACATCTCTCTACTCTACCCTTTCCTCTCCACCCAGACTACCACCAAACCGACTGAAGCATTTATTTCCCACTTTGATTACTGCGTCAGCCTTCTCACTCTCCCAGCTTGAATCTTTATTTCACTCTGAAGACCAGACCACTTTTCTAAAAAAAGTTCAATCCATGTCTTCCCACTTCTAAGGACTGCCCATCCACCTCTGCATCAAAGAGAAACTCTTTACCATCAGTTTTAAAACAATGAATCAGTTTGTTCCTCCTACCTTATCTTGCTGATTTCATTCATTCATTCATTCAATAGTATTTATTGAGCGCTTACTATGTGCAGAGCACTGTACTAAGCGCGTGGAATGAACAAGTCGGCAACAGATAGAGACAGTTCCTGCCATTTGACGGGCTTACAGTCTAATCGGGGGAGACAGACAAGAACAATGGCAATAAATAGAGTCAAGGGAAAGAACATCTCGTAAAAACAATGGCAACTAAATAGAATCAAGGCGATGTACATTTCATTAACAAAATAAATAGGGTAATGAAAATATATACAGTGCTGAGGGGATGGGAAGGTAGAGTGGGAGGAGCAGAGGGAAATGGGGGGAAAAGAGGGTTAAGCTGCGGAGAGGTGAAGGGGGGGCGGTAGAGGGAGTAGAGGGAGAAGGGGAGTTCAGTCTGGGAAGGCCTCTTGGAGGAGGTGAGTTTTAAGTAGGGTTATGAAGGGGGGAAGAGAATTAGTTTGGCGGAGGTGAGGAGGGAAGGCATTCCAGGACCACGGGAGGACGTGGCCCAGGGGTTGACGGTGGAATAGGCGAGACTGAGGGACGGTGAGGAGATGGGCGGCAGAGGAGCGGAGCGTGTGGGGTGGGCAGTAGAAAGAGAGAAGGGAGGAAAGATAGGAAGGGGCAAGGTGATGTAGAGCCTTGAAGCCTAGAGTGAGGAGTTTTTGTTTGGAGTGGAGGTCGATAGGCAACCACTGGAGGTGTTTAAGAAGGGGAGTGACATGCCCAGATCGTTTCTGCAGTCCTAATTAATCTTTCATTTTTCTATGCTATTTACACACCTACCACCACTTCAACATCACCTAAGCATTTAGGAATTACTATAGACCAATCATCATATTCTATGCCTCTAATACCAACATACACTTTGGACCTCCATCTTGTCTAACTCACTACTGATTGATTGTCCATGTCCTCCTTCTGGCCCGGAACTCTGTTGCCTTTCTTAGGCTACAGACCTCCCATCCCCACCTTCAAAGTTCTCCTAAAATCACATCTCCTCCCAAGGCTTTTTCTGACAAAGCCCTCATTTTCCTTACCTGCCCTCTTGTCTCCATTCTATACACATTTGGATCTGTTCTCCTTAAGCACTTGATATTTACCCCATCCTTAGACCCACAGTACTTATTATTATCATTATTATTACATTTTTAAGCACTAACAATGTATCAAGTACTGTCTAATTTGGAAGAACAGATATTTAGTCTCCATTTTATAGCTGAGGAAATCGAGGCACAGAGAAGTTAAATGGCTTGCCCAACATCACAGAGCAGGTAAGTGGCGGAGCTGGGATTAGAACCTAGGTCCTCTGACTCCAAGATCTTTCACTAGATCGTGCTGCTTCATATGTACCTATCCTTACACTCTGCCATTCCCCCTTTATGTAATTTGTTTTCTTGCCTTATTTTCACCTTCTGTAAACCAGAGATTAAATACTGTTATACTGTGACCGCCCCAATATGGGACAGAATCTGTGTCTTATCTGATTGTACTGAATCGATCCTTACCCTGAGTACAATGTTTGGCATACAGTAAGTACATAATAACGCATGGGGTTTATTATCATTATTATATATCATCATCGTTATTATAATTATTGATAGTAATAGTAGTAATAGTAGTTTAAACATAAAAATCAACCTGTTGCTAACCTCATCATCAGTATTATAATTATTGATAGTAATAGTAGTAATAGTAGTTTAAACATAAAAATCAACCTGTTAGTAATCTCAATAGTTAAAGAAAATTCCCTTTTAACTAGGATTAGAGTTATCTCTAGCTTTGAGTGTGAATAGGGCTCAGTATAAGAGTCAGATTAAAGCAAGGGCTCCATTTATTATCTCTGCAAACAAAATCATAATTAAATATATATTAAATATACTCCCACAAGCAGAGATTTGTTCTAAGTACTGGAAGAGTACATCACAAAGAGTAGAAGGCAAATTACATGCCCTCTGGGAGCTTTAAATCTATTATTTGTGATTGGGGAAGTAGGGAAGGAGATGCATAGAAAAAATATGCCCTCAAAAATTGATGAGAAAAGAATGAAAAAACTAGAAATTCCCAAAACTGACTCAAAACAGATCAACAGGCGTAAGCCAAACAGTTGCCATTTTTAGCTTAGCACCCCTGCTGAAGCAAAGCCCCAGAGCCACAAATTCTTTACAATCTTCTTGATCAGGAATGTGAAACTTATTCCAGTATATTGACTCAGGAGGTAGTTTTGTGTAAGTATACAGTTCATACTTAACAGAAGGAGGGAGGGTCTTGAGGGTGGGTGGTATTAGTTTCGGCTCTGTCAGAATGGAGCTCAGAGACTTACTGAGGACTTGTTAAGCACTTATCAAGCACTTACTGTGTCTCAAAGCAGACACTAACTTCTAACTGCTTAGTCAATACTCAGCTGATCATTGTTCATTACCAAAAAATGACCCCTAGATGTTGATGACCAAATCCAGAAAAAAATCAGATTGGGCCTAACAGGAATGAAGCAATGGGACTAAGAAAACACAGTATTCTCAACCTCTCTCTACTAATCCCTCTATATTGGAATATGCTTTAGAGAGATCTTTTTGCTGGAAGTTGGTGCTTTTTTTCTTAAGGGTAGAGGCAGTAAAGAAAATGAGAATTACCAGAAGCAGTGGACTATAAGTGCGGAAGGGAAAAATGTCAATTTTGTGACGAAATAGAAGTTTCACAAGCTTAATGTATTGTGAAAATGATTCGGTAAACTGTAGGTTTGCAAAACTGTTTGAGATGATTATCATTTTGAAAAGTGTAATTTTCTATATGCAAGTCCTAAGGAGATCCTTATACCTGCCATGCAAGTACTTTTCAAAATTTGGCATGCTTAAAATTTCCGTTTAGTCCTCAAAATCTGCAATAGCCCAAACCACATATATAAATGCTACCTTTCCCATCATTCCTACATTATTCAACTGCTTTCCAGAGCTCCCGGATAAGAGCATATAGATGTCTGCCGTTGCAGGAATACTCAAAGTTTCCCCAAAACTACCAAATAAATACCTGTTCTCTCTCATACTTAGACTGTGAGCCCCATGTGGGACAGTGACTGTATCCAACTTGATTAACTTGCATCTATAATAATAATAATAATTCTGGTATTTGTGACGCTCTTAACTATGTGTGCCAGGCACTTTACTAAGCCTGGGGTGGGGAAGCAGCATAGTATAGTGGACAGAGCACCAGGTGGGACTCAGAAGGTCATGGGTTCTAATCCCAGCTCTGCCACTTGTCTACTGTGTGACCTTCGGCAAATCACTTCACTTCTCTGGGACTAAGTTACCTCATCTGTATAATAAGGATTGAAGCTGTAAGCCCAATGTGAGACAGGGACTGTGTCCAACCTGATTTGCTTGTATCCAACCCAGCGCTTAGTACAGTGCTAGGCACATAGTATATGCTTAACAAATATCATACTAATAATTATTATTATTCCAAGCAAATTGGGTTAGACACAATTCCTGTCCCACAAGGTGCTCACAATCTCAATCCACATTTTACAGATGAGATATCTGAGGCACAGAGAAGTGAAGTGACTTACCCAAGGCCACACAACAGACAAGTGGTGGAGCTGGGTTTAGAACTCATGACCTTCCAACTCCCAGGCCTGTTCTCTATCTAATATGCCACGCTGCTCCTCTATCTAACCCAACGCTTATAGAAGAGTGTTTGACACATAGAAAGAAAGCACTTAATAAATGCCTTTTTTTAAAAAAAAAATGACATAGATTGCTCAAAGTTCCTACAAAATAGAAGAAAAGATACGTAGAGTGAATTTAATTTCTCAATTTAAGCTCTCATTGAGCACTATAAATCAACTCCCTCTATCTGCATTTATGAACCCATCCCCTTTCACCCGATAATACACATTTTCTTCAAACTCTTCTCCTTCCCTTAGTGCTGTCTTCAACTTTTCACCTTTAGATGCCTTCAAGCATATGTAAATCTCACCTATACTAAAAAAAGGTTTTTTTCTGAATCTCACAGTCCTTCCAGATGTCACCCCATCTTCCCTCATCCCAATCCTTTGTGAGTTTCTTGAAAGGGTTATACATACCTGCTTCCTTCACTTCTTCTGCACCCACTGTCTTCTTGGATTCTTACACTAAATTTTTGCCTTCACTCAACTGAAACTGCACTCTACAAGGTCACCACCAAATTTCTCAGAGCCAAGTCCAATGGCCTTTTCTCTGTTCCATTCTTCTTTAACCCTCTCAAATGCCATTAATACTGTTCATCATCATGTTTTCTATAGAATGCCATCAGGTCTTGGTTTTTAATAATGGTATTTATTAAGCACTTACTATGTCTCAAGCACTGTTCTAGGCACTGGGGTAGATAGAAGTTAATCAGGCTGGACACAATCCCTGTCTCACAAGGGGTTTACAGTCTAAGTAGAAGGAGAATAGTTATTGAATTCCCTTTTGCAATTGAGGAAACTGAGGCACAGAGAAGGTAAGTGACTTGTTCACTAGGTGAGTGTAGGAGCCAGAATTAAAATCCAGTCCTCTGTCTCTCAGATTCTTGCTCTTTCCACTAGGCCTTGCTGTTTTTCCAACACACAAACTCAATTGACTATCCTCCTTTCCATGCACTCCTTTTCGGTTTCAATCAATAGCTCCTCTTTTACCTCTCAACTAACTACTGAATCAACCTCTTCACTGATCCTCCTGCCTCCTGCCTCTATCCCCTCTTCACTTCAGTCCATATACCATGTTGTTGCCCAAATGATCTTCCTGAAATGCTGCTCATCATAGGTATCTTATTCCTCAGAAAAACATAAAATGGCTGTCCATCTCACCAATGCATCAAATAAAAATTTCTTACCATTGGCTTCAAGGCATGCCATCAGGTTTCTGATCTTTTTTTATTGGCTATTTTCATCCCCTATTTCCGAGATTGCACTCTTCATCTTCCCCAAACTTATTCTCTAACTCTACTCTCAACTTGCTTCACCCTGATCCCTTGCTCTTGCCATTACCACAGCCTGGAATCCCCTGTTCCCTCAGCCCCCATCCCCTCAGCCTCACCCCATCCCCCTACGCACACACACACCCCAAATCTGTCCCAACTCAGTCCTTTTCATCTTTAAAGCCCCTCTAAAGCCCTATGGACAGCTTTTCTTGATTAAGTCCCAATATCATAAGACTTATCAACCAAACAGCCATCTCTATCACTTATTTATACTCAGGCTTATCATTTTATGCAGATGTACATTTCAATTATGCTGTCGATGATTTACTATGTTATTTTACCCTGGCATCTTTTTTCTCCTTCCAATCTGATCTTTTTCATTTTACGGCTTTCACTATTTTTAAATATTTTGAATGTCTCTCTCCTCTGTTAGATGTTAAGTGTCTTGTATACAGAGACCCGTGTCCTGATTGCATACTTTTTCAAGCAATTAAGTAGTTGAGATTGGGTAGTCACTGAAAACCATTACTACTTCTACTAACTACTACTACCAACCCCACTACTCTAGCTTATCTTATTGGCTCTTTTGTGGCTCATGTTAAATTTCTTTACCTCTCAGCAGGGGTTTATTTCCCTTAGTGTTATCTTCAACTTCTCACCTTGATATGCCTTCAAGCACAGATAAATCTCACCTATACTAAAAAAAGTATTTTCTGAATCTCACAGCCCCTCCAGATGTCATCCCATCTTCCTCATCCCATTCCTATGAAAGCTCCTTGAAAGGAGCTGCTTCATTCAAATATTTTATTTTTAAAACGTATTTTTGTTTTGATTTTACCATGCAAGGCCACAAATGGTATAACAAGGAAATTCCTTGAGCTTGCATAGATTATGTTTCTTTGAGTCAATACCTGGGAAGAATATTGCAAAGAAAGATATAAATGAAACCAAAGATATTCCATAAAAGACCCTGTTTTATATTTATTTTGTGTTATTATTTAATTATGAGTCTCCTTTTTCTGAAATCTTGCCTATATTAGTTCTGAAATGGGGGCATAAGCAGACTTAGTGTTTGTAAGGAGTTGGCATTTCAGGATCAATCATTTGTATTGATTGAGTGCTTACTGTGTGCAGGACACTGTATGAAGCACTAAAGGAAGTACAAAAAACAATATAACAAACACATTCTCTGCCCAAAACCAACTTAGAGGGGGAGTCAGACATTAATATAAATAAATTACAGATATGTATATAAGTGCTGTGGGGCTGTGGGAGTGGCGAATAAAGTGAACAAGTCAGAGCATTGCAGAAGGAAGTGGAAAAAGAGGAAATGAAGACTTAGGGAAGGCCTCTTGGAGGAGATGTGCCTTCAATAAGGCTTTGAAGGTGAGGTGAATAATTGTCTTTTGGATATGAAAAGGGAGGGCATTTCAGAACAGAGGCAGGATATGGGCTAGGGGTCAGCGACGAGTTAGATAAAATCAAGGTACAGAGAGTAGGTTGGCATTAGAGAAGAGAAGTATGTGGGATGTCATTTTAAAATGATGGAGAGACGAAGCAGTAGTCAGAACCAAATTGGCAGTAGAGTGAGCAGCAGGCAAATATATGCCTTGGCCTCTCAAAAACTGTTGAACAACCTCTAGAAATGAGCCAAAAACCTTAGTCCATCAGGGAGAAAAAAAAGAAAACTGGATTTATAAAAAAAAGACATTCCATTTTACAAAGAAAATACTGTGTAAGTTCTTTGGAAGAATACTTTAAAGATGATTAAAATAGACATCATCCAGTAATGGCCAAGTCTTACTAGACTGTTTAATAGCTTAACCAAATATAGCAGTTGGTTAATGGTCAACTGATTCAAACCATGGCCTATTTCAACAGGAATAAAATATTCCCTCTATTGGTCTGAACTCCCTGTGGACTCCAAATCTTAAAATTCTTTCTGGCAAACATATGGAATTTCATTTATAAGCCACATCTCTAGAAAGAATAATGATAATAATAAGAATTTTGATATATTCCCACTATGTACCAAACACTGTACTAAGCTATGCAGTAGATATAAGATTATCAGGTCAGAACGTTGAGAAAAAAGGAGGAAGACAAAATGATAGTTGTCTTCAGTACATTTCCATTCATTTTACAACTGACCTAGTTTTACACCAAATGAGGAGCCCCGAATCCCATGATAGAGTCTTGCAAACTCACCTGACTCTGCCCCTGGGACGCTCAGATTGCTCTGACATAAAGCTTGTGCTGCTGAGGCGGGAGGCACTGCTGGTGCGTGAAATGGCGGACACATCGCTGACATCACTATCTGATGATTTGGCAGAGACGTTATCACAGCTTCTGTACTGCTCTTTATGTAGGTTATACTAAGAGTAAAAACAAGAAAATGTCAGCTCTCTCATCAAATCCCCATACACACAGAGATACATGCATGTCCCTTAAAACCAAAAGGTCTAGCGAACTCTATAAAGTATGCAGAACTTTGGGCAGGTGTACAGACTAGAGGCCTGTTCCACTTACGTCAAGTCTTTGCAGAAGAACCATCTTAGAATGACAACGCTAATACATTGCTTATGGAGGATTTTAATTATAAGGATCAGGCCTCTTTACAAACAATTCATTAGCATGGAATTGCTTCTGAAATTGGAATTAAAAATAATGAGCCCAGTTCTCCTAAGCCTCTCCAGGGAGGGTAGCTGTGCAATTCTTTGAATTTCATAGAGGGAGGGCAGTCCTGTTGAACTCCTTCCAATTCTTGAAATAAAGCAGCACCATGATGGCCTCATGTACAGTGCTCAGCTTCCCCCCATTCACCCTCATATTAGAAATGCAGCCTGCTCTGGTGGGTTTCCAGAAAGCAAAGTCACCAGCTGAATTCCTTGAGCAACAAGGAATTTTGGGTACACTGAACCAAAGTGAGACATAGCACAGGCTTGGTGGGAGTTTCTCTTGGGTATCAGGGGTTCCTTGGGAGAATGTGTATGTTATATAGTTATACTCTCCCAAGCACTTAGTACAGTGTTCTGCACACAGTAAATGCTTAATAAATATGATCAATTAAACTATCACATGGTATCTCAACTTGGGGCATCCTGCACAATTGCATTAAAATGGTTTTGAGAAACATTTAATTCTTCCCCTTGACTCTATTTATTGCCATTGTTCTTGTCTGTCCGTCTCCCCCAATTAGACTGTAAGCCCGTCAAACGGCAGGGACTGTCTCTATCTGTTGCCGACTTGTTCATCCCAAGCGCTTAGTACAGTGCTCTGCACATAGTAAGCGCTCAATAAATATTATTGAATGAATGAACAGCTGGGTTTTGAACAGTCCTCCATAGGGCTGATTGAGTTCCACACTAATGGGCTTGGAAACTGGCTCAGAATGAGATGGATATCCACCAAATATAAGCTCCACAATCCTGTTTTAGGGTTACCGGGATACTCCAATTCCCACATTACTTTTCTAATACACCTCAAAGTGGAGTTTGTGTTTGGGTGTGTCAGCGAGGAAAAGCACCATGACTCTGCTTATTGCTCTACTGGTGGAAGTGTGTGGCCTAAATTGGAATAGCGGCCCTATATTACCAACAGTACAATTTCCTGATTAACATCCCCACCCAACTTCCTGGTTATGCCACCACATCAGCTACAGAGGAACTTGTTATTTATTCATTATACCCAATTAGCCTATGTACACAATGAAATAGATTTTGCCTCTTTAGGATTTGCTCTCAAGAAGATATCTGACCATTCTCAGAGATGCCCTCTGCCACTTCTGAAGTTTCCCAACAGCAAGTCCTACCACAAAGGTCAAAATTAGCTGGTTAATACCTGACTGGAAATCAGAGTTATGCAGAAAATGCCATTTTAGTTCAGAAAGATTCTAGCCAACAGTGGTTAAAGTTATTATCACTTGTGAAATTAAGCCTATCAGTAAGGGAATGGAAATGAGAAAAAAAGAAAGGAGAGAAAGCAGGGAAAGGAGAGAACAGAGGAGAAGGAAGGAGAAGAAAAGGAAGAAGGGAGAGGACACTTGGGACTACTTCTCTTACTTCTACTGCAGTTTCTCAAGTGCTACATTCAATAAGTAGTCAATGAATCACCTCCCCTTTGCCTCCCCCTCTCCTGTTTTATTGTCTGAATTCTCACCCTTCTGCTCCTCCTTTTTCATTCATTCAATCATATTTATTGAGCGCTTACTGTGTGCACAGCACTGTACTAAGACTGCACTTGGAAAGGACAATTCAGCAACCAATAGAGACAATCCCTACCCAACAACAGGCTCACAATCTAGAAGATGGGTTTTCCCCAGTCTGTAGTTACAACTGATTAAAATTATATAAAAATTAATCCTTTATTTCCCTCTCAAAAATCAGGGCAAGACAATTATGCAATTGAGATAATTATGAAAGTAAAAACTGTATTCAGATTATTTAATTTGTAAATATTTTTATTCCACTCTCAGCATCACAACTGGAGAGTTTCCAGTTCTCTATCACTTTCGACTATGGGAGGGAGAGTCACGCAGAGGCATAGCCTTTCCAGTCCTAGCTTGGGTAGTGGGTAGACAGTGGAAGGCAATCTGCTACAAGTCAAAACTCACTTGTGTTGGCAGCATTGTGACATGGGAGAGAGTCGAGGGCAGAGACTCAAGTTTACTGGGTGGAAGAAGGCAACTAAACCACTTTCATATTTTTATGAAGAAAACTCTTTGGATACACTACTGGAATGATTGCAGATGGAGGTGGGGTGTTCTAAGAGAGATTTGTCCATGGTGTTGCTATGGGGCGGCGGCAACTCGACGGCATAAGACAAAACAAATATTTCTATATCTGTTTGCCCCATTACACCCTGAAGGCAACCTGACTACATTTTTCTATTGGGCATATGTTGTATTTTCTCAAGTGCTTAGTTCAGGGCATTGAACTCAGTGGACAGTTAGATAAATACTGCTACTACTAGCTCATGTGAAGTAGCAGTACCAGGTCCTTAGATTGATGTTTCTCACTCTTTTTTTTGATAGCTTCACTTCTACAATTCCCAGTTTCTCACTTGTACCATAGTTGAAAAGCTCCTGTCCTATCCTCTGCTTCTTGTGGTAAGAGAAATAGCTGACAGGCCCAAATAGATAATTAAAACAATTGAATGAGACATCGCTAGCAAAAACTAAACAAATGATCCCTTTACATTAAAGGATAAAGATCTAAAACAAAGAAGTAAACAAGCAGATAACTTTCAGTGGTTGGATTGCAAAATAGTGATTCATCTAGACCCAAGAGCAAGAGGCAGGGAAATAGGTATATTTCCTTGAGCTTTCTTGATCTTAGTCTCTTGGGCAAACTCAGATTCAGTCCTACTCTCGCAATACATCCTCTTTGCCATTACTAATGGCAAAAGTGATTCACTGAGAGAAAGTCTGGTTATGAATAAGGCTAAGAAGGGTAGATGTATGATAAAGTAAGTATGAGACCAAATAAGTGAATAAATGAAGGATAAAGAGAGAAGGAATAGAAGTAGAGGGAGTGGATGAAAGAGAGAAGAAAAGAGGTTTGGGGTATAGAAAGGAAAACATGAAGCATAATGTGGACAACAGAGGTCATTTTATGAAGCAAGGTTCATAGTAATTACACAATTTATAGTAGAATAGGAATTCATTTAGAAACAAAACAGAGCACATATTTTCCCCCTAAATTATACATTTCATAAAAAATAGGACTACCTCTTATTCAACCAAGTAAAAAAATATGACCATTAATATTAGTAGTAGTAATGAAAATCACATTTAAGCACTTACTATTTGCCAAGCATTGTACCAATCAACGAGTGATATTTATTGAACGCTTACTCTGTACAGAACACTGTCTAAGCACTTGGAAGAGTCCAATACAGTTCATAGACATGATTTCTGTCCTGAGGAGCTTACGGTCTACATAAAATGCAGTCAGATTAGGCACAGTCCCTGTGACATATGGGGCTCGCAGTCTAAATATAAAAACTAGCTATCCAAAATGACAGATGTCCCCATAGTAATTTGGGGAACATTGAATCAACAGAATTAAATCCCAGTTACAAAAAAAAAAAATCCTAAAATTTGTTTTTTTGAAAATGTTTCTAATTGTAGAACCTCTATCCACTCGCAGTAAAACAATAAATAAATAATATCATCAACTGAAGCAGCATGACTTAGCAGAAAGAGCCTGGGCTTGGGTGTAAGAGGACATGGGTTCCAATCCTGGCTCTGCCACTTGTCTGTTATGTGACTTTGGGCAAGCCACTTACCTTTTCTGTGCCTCAGTTACCTCATCTGTAAAATGGGGATTAAGACTGTGAGCCCCAGGTGGGACAACCTGATTACCATGTATCTCCTCCAGTGCTTGGAATAATAATAATGTTGGTATTTGTTAAGCGCTTACTATGTGCCGAGCACTGTTCTAAGCGCTGGGGTAGACATAGGGGAATCAGGTTGTCCCACGTGGGGCTCACAGTCTTAATCCCCATTTTACAGATGAGGGAACTGAGGCACAGAGAAGTTAAGTGACTTGCCCACAGTCACACAGCCGACAAGTGGCAGAGCTGGGATTTGAACTAATGAGCCCTGACTCCAAAGCCTGTGCTCTTTCCACTGAGCCACACTGCTTCTCCAAAGAGTGCTTGGCACATAGTAATTGCTTAACAAATATCATTATTGCTATTATTATTATTACTTGGGTGCATTTGCTTCACAGGGTTGAGATTAGGGCCCCCATTTAGCAATATAGAACTCGGGCCAAATTTAGCCATTCTGTATTTAGAGCACTCTAAGGAAGCTGTGGGAATTAGAAACTCCAGCCAAAATACAATTGGAAGTTCTGTGAAGGCCTCAAAACCATAACCCTATGAATCAATCGTATTTATTGAGCACTTACTCTGTGTAAGGCATTGTACTAAGCACTTGGAAGAGTACAGCACAACAATATAACAGTCACATCCCTGCTCACAGTGAGCTTACAGGTTCTTCAAACAGAACAATGACCAAAGTTGAGATTTAATCAATACCCAACTTGACAACTTGTAATACTGTTGTTACAAAGAGCAACAATAACAAGTTGAGACTTATAGAATGATCTTTAAAACCACTGAGGTATAAGTTGCAAACACCCAGCTTGATTGTTGTAGTACCAGTAACCAGTCACCATGCACTTGCCCAACTGACCGTCTTGCTTTGTTCGGAGGAAGTGTCTGAAAAGGACTTAGGCTAAAAATAACACCAAATTAATCCCCTAACTTATCTCAAGTATAGTGTAAGTATTATCATATGGAGTTCTTCAGGTGTGGTCTTGACCAGGGCTAATCTTGTGGACAATCACCACAGGTCAAGAAGCTAAAGCTGAATTTCTTCACCAAGCTCCACTCAGCTATATCCCTAGGGAATTGAAACTTTCCCAGTGTCTTCTTCCAGAATATCCCAATAGTTTGGGGGAGGTTAAGGGGGTATATGTGCTTCTCCTTCCTTCCGGGCAATTCTTTTTCCAGGCCTGTTTGACCTTGCTGTCTAACAGTTGTTACATTAGCACTGACTGCTGCTAATGGGTTACAGAAGCATAAACATTCTCTAAAAGTAAATCTCAAGTGCAAAATTCTTAGAGTCCCATTAATTTCCACTGTATATTTATGCCTTATGGCTCTGTATACATCAAAGAAGCCAAAAAATATTTGATAAACTACATGTGTACCAACTTCAAAGAGTGGAAGTATAGAATTACTCATTAACTGCTGTACTAATCACTTGGGAGGCTATAAGAGAGATAACATTGCCTATTTTCATTACTATGAGGTGTATTCAATTCAATAGGGAGATCCACTGTGGCTTGATTGGACCCCAATAATACTTTAAGATGGTGGGAGCATATCTAATTTCTTTGCTATTTATGCACAGGCAAATAGTTTAGGCTCAGATAAGTGTTTTCTCTTCTGACCCCTGGATTCTGAGTGGGAGGTAAGATATAGCTAGCAATAATAATAATAATAACAATAATAAATAATTGTTGCATCTGTTAAGCACTTACTAGATTCCAAACACTGTACAAATCCCTGGAGGAGATACAAGATATTCAGGTGAGACCATCCCTATACTACATGGGACTCACAATCTAGAGGAAAGGGATAACAAGTATTGAATCCCCATTTGATAGATGAGGAAAGTGGACCACAGAAAAAAAAGTTAAGTGATTGCTCATGGTCAAACAGCAGGCAAGTCCAGAACCAAAAGTAGAACCCAGGTCCTCTGGCTCCAGGCCTGTGTTCTTTCAACTGGCCCATGTTACTTCTCAAATAATCCAAAATCTGTCTCCTCTGACTTTGAGAATAGGACTTCTGGGGAAGGAGGGTACAGGGCTCTATGAGGTATTTTAGAGTCCCTCAACAGGTTCATAAAATAGGAACCTGGTTTCTGGTGAGTGACATTATTTGGGATCACCCACAAGGGGCAGGAAAAAGAACAATTGGATCTGCCATTGTTTACTTGGAAAGCCTAGGATAGCCTGGGAGCCAAAGGCTCAGAGCAGACCAAAGAGTTGTGTTTTTCAAATAAATGATTTGATCAGGTTTATGAGGTAATACTTTAAAAATAACTGATATTTGATTTCCTTTCCCAAAATTTAATTACTAGATTATCAATTCTGGCATTCTACAAGTGATTAATATAGTCTGCTATGAGGAAGACAGTTTTGTCATAATATAAGGTTACCCTAAAATTCTGGGTAGAAGGTCAATCAATTCTGGGCAGCAGCTGCATTGGAAAGAGTCAAAGGCAGATGATCAAGTGATCAAGATGTTCATGAAAGGACAATGACAGACATTTAAATTTTTACTGAGCCAAAGAAGGCAATGGTAAACCACTTTCGTATCTCTATCAAGAAAGGTCTATGGATACTCATACCAGAACAACTCTACGACAAAAGATGAGATGTTCTAAAGAGGGTATGTCCATGAAGTCACTATGGGTTGGAAACAACTTGATGGCACTTGAAGACAAAGGGTCAATCGACCAATGATATTTACTGAACATTTACTATGTTCAGAGCACTATACTAAGTGCTTAGGAGAGTACAACAGAATTAGCAGACACATTTTCTGCCCACCACAGGCTTACAGTATAGAGGAGGGGCAAGATATTAATGTAAATAATTTACATTGGAGTTTTCTGACACTGAATAGTGCTTAAAGTAAGCTGGAATTGCCCCGAACCTGACTCTGGGATATGAAAAAGCCCCGTGAACAGGCAAGAATGGGTGGTTGGTGATGGAAGTCGGGGGGATTGGCAGAGGAGAGAGTGGTAGCGGTGGGGGATGTTATCGCCTCCCATGTGGGGACTGGCAGGGAGGGACTGCATCAACCAGCCCAACCCCATCCCCTGCTGTCTCCTTGCAACCTCATTGCCTCTTCTCTTATATAACCCCACAGTACTGGCTAGGGTGCCTGACATCTTGTTCAGGGGTCGGCTGAACAAAGCAAGACAGGATAGGAGGGGGCAAGCTGCTGGCGCTCTGGTCAGAAATGTTTTCTTCTTTCAATACTGAAGCAGCATCCTGACCAGATACCTGAACCAAAGTACGGCCAACGTCTAACAAATCAAGGAACTCCCACTTCTGACTGATGCTTCTTGCAGTTCTTCCTAGACCAACTGTGATTCTATAGCAATTTTATTCCTAGTTATGTGACTCCATTTGGACCTCCAGATAACATGTGCATAGTTCCATTCTGGGAAAGAGGTCCTGAGTATCTCTGACATTTTGTTAAACAAACATTTTGCCTATCTAGTGTTTCCCAGCCTCAAAGCAGGCTGGATAACAAAGCTTTTAGTGTGAAATTTGACTTATGTTTACAGATGAAATGACTGATGCTGAAATCTTAACTATCCATGCAGTTATGGCTGAAAAGGTCAGTCTGATGGAAAAAATTTTCCAGGCTGTGTGGATGTAGAAATTGTCTTTTGCTGAGCTAATGAGAGTGCATAGTCTTCAAAGGACCAGAAAAGTCCAATTGCTTTAAATTATCCTAAGAACTCTCTTCACTTACCTGCAATAATGCATATGCATATGAAGACTCTTCTGTTGGCTACCCACACCTAGCATTAGTTTCAGGTCTACATCTGGGCTAAGGGTAAGCCCAGAACTTCTGGTAATTCCTTTATCTCCCCACTCCTCAAAAACCTCCCATGGTCCCCATCATTCATTCATTCAGTCAGTCATATTTATTGAGCACTTACCGTGTCCAGAAAACTGTATTAAGTGCTTGGGAGAGAACAATATAAGAGTAAGCAGTCACATTGCCTGCCCACAATGACCTTAAAGTCTAAAGGGGGAGATAGACATTAATACAAATAAATAAATTACAGATATGTACATGAATGCTTTGGGGCTGGGAGAGGAGATGAATAAAGGGAGTGAGAGAAGAGGAAAGGAGGGCTTAGTCAGGTAAGGCCTCTTGGAAGAGTTGTGCCTTCAGTGAGGCTTTGAAGAAAGGGAGAGTATTTGTCCGTCAAACAAATATGCCTCATCGACCTTAAGGAACTAAGTTAACTTTCCCCATCTTACCTTACTTCGCTGATCTCCCAACATGCACACTCTGTTCCTCCAGCACTAAACCTACTCTCCCTACCTTAATCTCATCTATCCCACCACTAATCCCTTACACACATCCTCACTTAGCCCTGGAACTCCCTCCTGTTTCATATCCAACAGGCACTGGGAAGCAGTGTGTGTGGCCTATTGGAAAGAACATGGGCCTGAGAGGCAGAGGACCAGATTTCCAATTCTGGCTCTGCCACTTGCCTGCTGTGTGACCTTGAGTAATTCACTTAACTTCTCTGGGCCTCAGTTCCCTTACCTGCAAAAATGAGGATTTGATGCCTGTTCTCCCTCCTACTTAGACTGTGAGTCCCATATAGTGCCTGATGATTTTGTATCCACCCAAGCACTTAGTACAGTGCTTGGCACATAGTAAGTGCTTAACAAATTCCACAACTACTGTTGTTATTACTACTCTCCCCACCTTTAATACCCTCCTAAAGTTACATCTGCTTCAAAAAGCCTGCTTAATCAATCATTCAATGGTATTTAATGAGTTCTTACTGCGTTCAAAGCACTGTACTAAGCGCTTGGAAGAGAACAATACAAAAGAGTTGGTAGACACAGGTCCTGACCAAAAGGAATGTGTCTACCTAGATGGAGAGACAAATAATATTAAAATAAATAACCCCAGACTAAACCCTCTGCAATGACATGAACTTGGCTTTGTATCCCTTAAGCACTCTGATTCTCACCCTAGGTCCTCAGTGTTTATGTAAATATTCTGATACTCTCTAATTTTCTCTATACCTAATCTATTTTAATGTCTGTCTTTCCCTGTAAACTGTAAGTTCCTTGTGGGCAGGGACCATCTCTGTTTATTTTCCCAAGTGTTTAATACAGTGCTTTACACACAGTACCTGTTCAATAAATGCCACAGATTGACTGATTGATCCTGAGACCTGGATTAGACCTGCAGGACCTCTGAACTGAACAATGCTTCAAAATTCTACCTGCAGTAGAATGGTTCTAGAAGTAAAGGATCTTCTGCTCTTCAATCCTGCTATCTACTGCCTGGTCAGTCTCCTATAGCAAACCTACTCTTTGCTTCCTTTGTTCTAGACCACCCTTCCTGGTACAAATTAAGCAGTAAGTAGTTTCTATTTCCTCCACATGATGGTTCTCCCTATCTTTAAAGACTTGTTGAAGGCACATCATCTCCAAAAGGCCTTCCCCAACTAGGCCCCCATTTCCTCTTCTTCCACTTCCTTCTGTGTCATCTTTGTACTTGGATTTGCACCCTCTCTCAGTCCCCCAGCATTTATATACAGAACTATAATTTATATCAATCAGTGATATTTCCTGAGCACTTAATATGTGCAGAGCACTGTACTAAGCACTTGGGAGAGTACAACACATAATGAGCAATACTATTGAATGAATGAATAATATGTGCAGAGCACTGTACTAAGCACTTGGGAGAGTACAACACATAATGAGCCTCCAGTCTAGCGGGAGAGAGACATTTATATAAATAAGTAATTCATTATTATAACTATAAATTATATATAACTTAAATATATGTACATTGGTGCTGTGGGGTTGGGGCAAATATCAAATGTCCAAAGGTCACAGATTCAAGTGCACAGATGATGCAAAAGAGAAACAGAGTAAACTGGTGCTGGAAAAGCAGAGTATACAGACTGGGCTGTAGGAGAATAGTGAGGTGAGGCAGGTAGGGTCAACTGATTAAGTGTTTTAAAGCCAATAGTAAAGAGTTCCTGTTTGATGCTGAAGTGGATGGACAGCCATTGGAGGTTCCTGAGGAGTGGGGAGACACGGAGTGAATATTTTTGTTGAAAAATGATTTATGCAGCAGGGTCAAGTATGGATTGGAATGGGGAGAGGTAGGAGGCTTGGAGGTCAGCAAGAAGGCATATTGCAGGATACAATAAAGGATTCGATAAATGCTTGGATCAGCATGGTAGCTGGAGAAGATGGATGGAGAGGAAAGGGCGGGTTTTAGGTAAAATAGTGGTATCTACAGTGATGGGAAAAATGGTGGAGACAGGGTTTGAGGAGGAAGATAAGGAGTTCAGTTTTGGATAGGTTTAATTTGAGGTGGCAGGACATCCAAGTAGATTTGTCTTGAAAGCAGGAAATGCAAAATTGCAGGGAAGGAGAGAGGTCAGGGCCGGAATTGTACATTTGGGAATCATCTGCATGGAGATGGTGATTGAAGCCATAGGAACAAATGAGTTCTTGAAGGGAGTTGGAATAGAAGGGGACATAGAACTGAGCCTTGAGGGAACCTTACTGTCAGGCTCAAGAATATTGCCTTTCTCAAAAATCTCGGCACTGCCGAATATGAGTATCTAAATTTGTAGATTCATACTTTATAAGTACCCAATTTCAATCAATTGTATTTATTGAGAGCTTACTGTGTGCAGAAAATTGTGCCAAGTGCTTGGGAGAGTAGAATATAACAAGATAACAGAAGCATTCCCTGCCCACAATGAGCTTACGGTCTAGACGGAGAGACAAACATTAATATAAATAAATTATGGTTATGTCCATAAATGCTATGAGGCTGGGGTGGGAGGAGAAGATGAGTAAAGCAGCATGCCTTAGTGGCAAGAGCAAGGGCTTGGGAATCAGAGGTCATGGGGTCTAATCCCACCTCTGCCACTTTCATTCATTCATTCAATTGTATTTATTGAGCGCTTACTATGTGCAGAGCACTGTACTAAGTGCTTGGAATGTACAATTCAGCAACAGATATGTCTGCTGTGTGACCTGAGCAAGACACTTAATTTCTTTGTGCCTCAGTTACCTCATCTGTAAAATGGGGATTAATATTGTGAGCCCCACATGGAACAACCTGATTACCTTATATCTATCCTAGCACTTAGACAAATGCTTGGCACATAGTAAGCGCTTAACAAATACCATAATCATCATCATCATCATCATCAAAGGGAGCAAATCAGGGTGACAGAGAAGGGAGAGGGAAAAAAGGAAGTGAGGCTTAATCAGGGAAGGCCTTTTGAAGGAGCTGCGAGGGGATGTGCCTTTAATAAGGTATTGAAGATGGGGAGAGTAATTATCTGTTGGGTATGAAGTACGAGTGTTTCAGGTCAGAGACGGGACTTGGGCAAGAGGTCAGCGGATAGCTAAGATCAAGTAGGTTGGTATTAAAGGAGCGAAGTGTGAGGGCTGAGTTGCAGTAGGAGAGTAGGAAGGTGAGATAGGAGGGAGCAAGATGATCATTTCTGTTTGATGTGGAGGTGCATGGAAAACCACTAGAGGTTTTTAAGGAGTGGGGAAACACAGAAGGAATGTTTTTGTAGCTAAAAGATTTGGGCAGCAGAGTGAAGTATGGGCTACAATGGGGTGAGATAGGAGAGAGAGCAATGAGGCTGACAGAAATAAAGGTAGGATAGGATAAATGCTTGGATTAACATGATAGTGGTTTGGATGGAGAGGAAAGGGCAGATTTTAGCGATGTGAAGGTTGAATTTACAGGATTTAGTGATAGATTACTAGATAGATAGATATGTGGGTTGAATGAGAGAAAGGAGTCAAGAATAATGCCAAGTTTATGGGCCTGTGAGACCAGAAGGATGAGACTGCTGTCTACAGAGATGGAAAAGTCAGGGGAAGGACAGGTTGAGAAGATAAGGAGTTATGTTTTGCACATGTTAAGTTTGAGGTGAAGGCAGGACATCCAAGTAAATATATATAATTTTCAATTTCTAAGAAATCAATGAAAATAGAAGTCCTATATTTCATACAGGATTTCATTTTTGCGGTACTGATGTTTGGTACAAGCAATCCCAGGTATCCACATTTCATACAAGGAATCTGCATGCATGGTAATGTTAAATGGTAGATTTTTCAGATACTGATATCAAATAAAGGAAGAATCCTCACTTCAAAGCATAGATTATAACCATATAACCATCACTGCTACTTAAAAATGATCATCCAATAATTGACAGACCATGTTAGTACTTGCACTCTTAAGGGAGAAAATACTGATTTTAATACAGTACTGTTTTTACCTTAGAATATTGCTCTCGATCAAGTTCTTGGCTAGAACCAGACCCTGTTGTCTGCTTATATCGGTGTACTTTCATTTTCATCTGTCTCGTTCGCTCCTCCACTACTAAGCTTGCTGTAAAAACATACAAGGAAGTCCATTACAATATGCAGAATACTTAGAAAGAAAGGAGTGGTGTAAGATTACAGGGCTTTTAGTTTTACTTTGAATCAAACGATAAATTGAAATACTGCACATAACATGTTAAAAATGGATGCTTTTAAAACTCTTTAGATCCTACAATAAAAGATGATCATGAACTGAACCACAAAGAACGGGGACACATGCGTTAGTCACTCAAGATAACTGACTAGAATCTTTACCTGATATTGAGTATTGATAAATATTCATTCATCAGTAAACTCACATAAAAGCAGCAACTTCAAATTTAACTTCAAAATTCCTAATGTATTCAATTGATTTCAGGGCCAGGATGGCCAGGATTGAAATGGCCACTGTGATACCAGGAAAATGATGGAGGCCTGTGTCCGTGAAGCTGTAAGGGATGTTTTAGACTTGAAGTAGCTCAGAGAAGTTTGTTATTTCCGCTATGCTATTCTTATAGGCTTCAGGCCTGGGGAAAGCTCGAGGCAGGTAGGAATGGCAGCCCAGTGGAAAGATAGGAATGGTGTTGGCTCCTCAACCCCATTCATTCCCCTTACTCTCAGCTGTTCTCACCAGAATGCCCCTTTAAGAATTTTGGAGCCTGACTGGCCCTGATTAAGTGCAGTGGATACATATAAAGAGAATAACAGGATACAGCTACACAGAAACGAATACAAACACACACACTCAGATATTTTTTGAAAGATTATCTAGGAAGTATTTCAAGACTTCAAAATTTCTGCCTAGAGATAATTTTTTTATTAGCATGATTTTTCCATATTTGAAAGGACTATAAATTCAAGTCCATTGGCATTATGTGAAGCAGGGCCACAGTGAACAAGAAGAAAATAGTGATGTTATTTCTTTATTATATTTTTGTTTTATAAAAACCTATGGAGTGGAACTCAATACCTCCTTCAAACCTGATTAGAACAGAACAATTATTTCCTACTGTAGTTTTTATTTCATGTTTGGATTACACATAGAAATGACCAGTTTTCACAATTTACAATACACGCCACTTTCTCATTGCTTTGTCCAAACCACTAGCACAGAAGCTTAAAAATGTGAAAATATGGCTTCAAAGGTTTACCTGTCTTTCTTCAACTTAGAACATGTGAAGAAATTTATTCCATTTTAGGATGTTTTTTTCTCTTATAGTAACAATAGTCATTGACTTTTGGAGGCTGCAGCCTTGAAGACAACACCATCTTCTATTTTTAAAAAAATAGTTACAATCACCAATAAGCACCAAGGCTTCAGGAACATACCTTCTTACATATTTTTGCATTTTTTGACACAGTTGGCAGAATTGGTGTGAAGGAGACTTAATTAATAGCATGATAACATTCTCTACCAAACAGGATCTTATTCACTGAGCATATAATGGTCATATTTTACACAGCCTTGGAAGGGCCAGGATTGTGTAATATATCAGTCATCGAGAACTGCATCCTTAATATGGAGGTAGGTACAAAAATTTAGCCCCAAGTTTGAATTTGACTTGTCATGTCATTGACTCCATCCAAACCGCTACCTGGCTAGTACAATCACTCATTATATCCCGACTGGTTTACTGCATCAGCATCCTTTCTTATCTCCCAACCTCCTATTTCTCCCCACTTCAGGCTATACTTCACTCTACTGTGTGGATTATCTTTTTACAGAAATGCTGTGGGCATGTCAGCCTGCTCCTCAAAAGTCAAAAGTTGCCAATCAACCTTCATATGAAGCAAAAACTCCTCACAATTGGTTTCAAAGCTCTCCATCACCTTGCCCCCTCCTAACTTACCTTCCTTCTCTCCATCTACAGCCCAGTCTGTACACTCTGCTCCTCTGCTGCTAACCTCGTCACTGTGCCTCGTTCTCACCTGTCCCACCGTCGAACCCTGGCCCACATCCCTCTTCTGGTCTGGAATGCCCTCCCTCCTCACATCTGCCAAACTAGCTCACTTCCCCCCTTCAAAGCCCTACTGAAAGCTCACCTCTTCCAGGAGGCCTTCCCAGACTGAGCCCCCCTTTTCCTGTGATCCTCCTCTCATTCCCTTAGTCCCTACTCCCTCTCTCTCCTCTACTTCCCTCCCTGCCCCACAGCACTTGTGTATGTATGTATGTACAAATTTATTATTCTATTTATTTTATTACTAATGTGCATATACCTATAATTATATTTATATTGATGTTATTAATGCCTGTCTACTTTTTCTCCCCTGCTTCTAGACTATGAGCTGGTTACTGGATAGGGATTGTCTCTGTTGCCGAACTGTACTTTCCAAGCACTTAGTACAGTGCTCTGCACAAACTAAGTGCTCAATAAATATGATTGAATGAATGTATGAAAGTGGTTTGTACCAAAACAACTGTAATGTCAATCACAGTAGCTACTAATTGATTCTGAGGACCGCTACATATGTAGTCAGGAGCCCATGTGCTGTGACCCCTAGAACTACGGGACCAGGGAGGATGCTGTGGCAAACTGCTCCCTGCATTTGTGGTATCTATGGCATGATCACGTCCAATTAGAAGCTGCTGTAGACAGAGGTATAGCCAGATTCACCTCTCCCTTTCTGCCTCCAACTCTCTCACCATTACAAGACAGAGAAGTTGGGAAACCAGTCTCTGAGGCTTAGTGATTCCTATGCTTGGATCACCAGCCTATCCTTGTCATATACTTTGTAGTTATCTCATTGTTTCAGAGAAGTGAGACAGACCACAGCACATTCCAGTGAACTGGCTTCTGGATAACCAAAAATCACCTGGGCAAGCAGGTACATTTTAATTCAGGGTGTACCTAGAACAGTCACCCAGTATACTATCAAAATGGCAACAAAAGCCTCATTTGAAATGTTCTGGATCTAGGGTGATCTTGACTGAAAGGTGATAAAAATGAAAAGAAAATTCATGGCATCTCATATTTGGATGTGCCGGCATCATCAACTTCATGTTCTACCTCTTTGAGGGAGGTTTGGGAATATTTTTTTTTTGACTCAGTATAACATGTTTAGGATTGAGAATCCTACATTGAATTTGAGCTCACAAGGCCAGGGTGTGACCATTTAGCTTCCCTGCAGCAGCCTTCCGAATGATCCAGAGCTGAAGTTCTCAACTTGGTAGTGTCTCCTTTGTGTTGGTTTCCTCTGTACGGCAAGGAGCTGCTAACATCAACTGGGAACTTAATATTTTCCTCGTGAAGATTTGGGGCACAATGATCCCTTCCACTGGAAATAGATCTCCAACAAATATGCTTGCTTTATGCAAGCCTGTACGTTGGTAACATCTATATGAATTAAGCTACTCCTCTGAATATTACCTGTTGCTGTGGAGAATATTGATTCTCTTCCCCTGGAGCCCAAATCCCTTCCGTCATTAATTTCTGCCTGAACCTCCATCCAGCATGGTAGCATGACCTAGAGAAAAAAAACCTGGACCTGGTAGTAAAGTGGCCATTACTTAAATCTGACTCTACCACTTGCCTGCTATGGGACCTTGGGCAAGTTGCTTAAACTCTCTAGGTCTCAGTTTCATCATCTGTAAAATAGTGATTAAATCCATGTTTTACCACCCCATTAGACTGTGATATTCATAAAAGTTTCTTGTGGTTTGGGTTCTAGTCTACCAATTCTATTGTATTATACTCTCCCAAGTGCTTAGTACAGTGCTCTGCACATTAGTAAGCACTCAATCAAAATAATTGATTAACTAGTTGATATGGGAAAGGGACTGTGTCTGACCTGATTATCTTGTATCTACCCAATGCTTGGTATAGTGTATGCTGAATAGTAAGCACTTAAAAATATGATCATAAAAAAATAACCAGCTGGCACACAGAGACAACATTTGGGTAGATTATATCGGTTCTGGTTGATTGTGTAAACATTGCTTTCAAATGTGAATTACATAGGTTTGGTCTTTGGCCTCCAGAGATACTGCTCACCGGGTAGTGATCAATCATTTTTATTTATAACCTAGTTTATAGCTTAGTGTTGAACTTACGTATTTTATTCTTGATAGTCAATGGTGTTTACTGAGCACTTATTGTGAACAAAACACTGAACTATGTTGTTGTGTACAGTACAATAGAGTTGAAAGACATGAATCCTACCTTGCAGAAACTTACAAGCTAGTGGACCTACCTGGAAGCTATTTTGGTGTTTGTCTCCCCTGCTAGATTGTAAACTCCTTGAGGACAAAGATCTTGTCAAGTAATTCTACTGAACTCTGCTAAGTGATTAGTACAGAATACAGAGTAAACATTCAGTAAACAGTATTAGTTTATTACCAGAAAAAAATAGGTAACGGGAGTTCTAATCGTGTCTGGAGCACTAACTTGCTTCTCACTTGGGCAAATAACTTGCACCTTCATTAATTTTACAAACAAGGAAAGCAATATTTTCCCAGTTCATATTGAATATTATAAATATAAATTTATTTTAAGGGACAAAAATTTAAGAAAATAAATGTCAAATAGTGTCGTTAAAATCAAAAGATGAGGGTTAAGTGGCAACTGAGGTATAAAAGCTCTTTCCCAATGCAATTACCATAGATGAAAGAGAATCAATGATGAACTTTAAAAAATTAAATATCCTCAGAAACTCAGATTTACACCTAATTAACCAAAAATGAATAATGTTATCCTACAAATTGTATTTTGCAAAATGTAAGCAGGGTGCAAATTCCAGAGAAATAATGTCAATAATTTGTTTCCCATGTAATATTTGTACTCAAACTAAATAGCTTAGGTACAAAAATTCTACCACTTGTCATGTAGAAAATATTTTTAAAGGAATATAATTTCAAAATTTTCAAATATATGTTAACTAGATGTATTACCATTTTACCCCTTTTCCAATCAATGAAGCAGAAAAAAAATTGTACATGTTCACAAATAGAGAGTTAATTTCAGAATGAAGAATCAGGACATTAGAAAAGCAATTTTTTCTTTGGACGCTCCATAAGTATATAACATAGGTGATCACAAGGAGCAACAGATAAAAAATAAGAAGGAATTGTACATGGCGCAGTAGATACAAACTAATTTTTATAAGTACTGCATGTTTGCACTATATATAGTTTACATGCTTTCAGAATCAATTTAAGATTGTGAAATATGATTACATAGCCTTATGTATACATGCAAGATTTTTCAATCTTTTATTGACTGATGTTATATGGTATAAAAAAGGCTGAGCAGACACCAGGTAAAATAAATTTGAATAATGCGGCATCTGTCTTAAAAAAAAAAGTTCTCTTTATTTCCTTGCATTCTACTAAAGTGTGATCATGCTTCCTTTAACATTTGACAAATCATTCTACTGGAACACTGTATGCACTTAATTTTTGAGACACTACTACTAATAATATTGCCAAGCTTTCCAAATATATGCCATATTCCAGAGATTTAAAATGATCAAAGTATAAATTCAAAGTTATTCCGTAACTTGAGGGAAGTGGTCATGTGTATAAATGTATATAAATGTGTATAATAGTTTTAAATACAACTATTTTAACTTTCTAAAATATTTGAAGGATTCCACTGGAATTCAAAATACTTCAAAATAATTTTAAACATTGGTTAGGTTCTGTTTAATGTCTACATAACAGTGAAGAAATTAATGAAAGAATGTCCTGTTCCTAAACAATTCCAAACCCTGTAGGAGACTATAATTTTAGGGAGAATGAATATGGATGCATTAACTTTTTTTAATGTATATGAAAATAAAACTGTAGATTTCTGAAAATGTCAATATCAAAAATGTATTTGCACTGTGCTTTCAAAATGTAAACAGCTTATTTTAGGCAATGCTTATTCAAGCTGGCTTTCTGTAGGTAAAATTATTCATTGAAGGAAAATAATTTTAGCCCTTCTTCAAACCTATTATTTTAAAAAATACCTTCATCACAAATGACTCAAATGACTTTACCTCAAGTGGACTTCAATAGATGAATGCATTTTGGGGGATACAGAATCACTGATAATTTCTTTCAGGATGTTTTGTAACTGAACTCAGTCATATATTATACAAAATAAGTTAATCATATTTATTGGGTGCTTACTGTTTGCAGAATATTGTACTAAGTACTTGGGAGAGTACAATATAAGAGAGTTGGTAAACACGTTCCCTTTTCAGAGTGAGCTTACAATTTAGAGAGGGAAACATTAATATAAATGAATATTGATTTATTAATTAGGGTTAGTAGTAATATAATACTAATATAATATGTCAATTTATTATATATCATATTTTCTAAACATCTGAACTTCTTGAATGACGAATGATGAGAATAAAATTACTTTGAGCATATAAAACTATATAATAAATAAAATAATCAGCAGAGAATAGCAAACCCGTAAAAAGTATTGCATGCTATAAAAATTTGGAAAGAAACAAGTAAAACAGATTTTTTGAAACAGGGTGACAAATACGGCCGGATAATAAAATAAGAAGTACTTTTCAGTTCGGTTCACCAAACTAGAAACATTTAAAATTCTATGCTTATTCAACTTGCGTGCAAAAATGATTTGTCTATGACTCCCTTGTTAATTTTACTTTCTTCTATTTCTGTAGTTCATGTAACATTGCTTAATCTTTTATATATTGTGGCTCACTTTTTCCAATCACCAAAGTGAACAATATGTAGTAATTCATTCAATCATATTTATGGAGCACTTACTGTGTGCAGAGCACTGTACTAAGCACTTCGAAAGTACAAGTTGGCAGCAAATAGAGACAATCCCTACCATATGAATGAATGAAAAACAGAAGCTTGTACATAAAATCTATCTCTATTGCACTGGAGCAAGCATATTCAGGAGACATCATAAACCAGGGTGGAAATTTGAGAATTTGTATGGTACAAAAACTAGTTCACTGCAGGACTAGATCAAAAGACTGTGATGTATATACACACATCTCATTTGGAGGAAAGATTATCTCAATTTATCTGGGGACATGTTTTCCCCCTTTACGTTATTTGTACATGCTACTATCTCAATAGGTACCAAATAATAATATCGACTTTTTAGATGCTTGGGACTGGGAGTCAAGAAAACTGTTTCTGATCCTAGCTCCACCACTTGCCTGCTGTGTGACCTCGGGCAAGTCATTAACTTCTCCATACTTCAGTTGGAGAAAAATGGGGAACTAGGCGATTCTCTCTATTACTTAGACTGGTAGCCCCATGTGGGACAGGTACAGTACCTGCCCAGATTATTTTGTTTCTACCCCAGCATTTAATACAGTGCTGAAAACAGAGTAAGGACTTAAATACCACAATAATAATTTTCAATATTAGGACAAATATGTCACTAGATAAATCTAGATGATCATTCTTTCAAATTAGAAGACAGATGTTTTGAAGTGAAGTTGAAACTGAACTGAGGTATTTAAAAAAGTTCAAAAGTGAGTTTAAAAACAATTGAATAAAGATCAACCAACTAATGAATACATAGAAGTTAGGTGTAACCAAATAGAAAGAAGTGTAGGTTTTGACACGGAGTAAGTACACAGAACTGAGAATAACTTGTGACACTGTGATACTGTGATTTCTTGTGAGGAGCAGCAAGATACAGTGGCAAGAACCCGGGCTTGGGAGTTAGAGGTTGTGGGTTCTAATCCCAGATTCGCCCCTTGACTGCTGAGTGACCTTGGACAAGTCACTTAACTTCTCTGTGCCTAGTTAACTTATCTGTAAAATGGAGATTGAGACTGTAAGCCCCACACAGGACAACCTGATTACTTTGTATTTATTCCAGTGCTTAGAACAGTGCTTGGCACATAGTAAGCACTTAACAAAATACCATAATTATTACTATTATTATTATATGTTACAAAGACAAATGTGATAATAGGACACAACAATTGCATGGAAGGTTTCAAAATTCCTGGTCCATGATTTCCAAAATTCCCACTGCTTCTCCTGCCCTCCATGCCATCTCCCCTAGACCTATAGCTCTCACGTGGCTTAGTGGCAAAAGCCTGGTCTTGGGAGTTGGAGGTAGTGGGACCTAATCCCCCTCTGCCACTTGTCAGCTGTGTGACTTTGGGCAAGTCACTTAACTTCTCTGTGCCTCACTTCCCTCATCTGTATAACGGAGATGAAGACTATGAGTCCCACGTGGGACAACCTGAAAACCTTGTATCTACCCCAGCGCTTGGACCAGTGCTTGGCACATTGTAAACACTGAACAAAATCCATCATACTCTCATCTGTCCCCCAACTCCTGCAGTTTCTATCAGGACTGTGCCCCCAACCCCGGCAGCTTCCGATTTTGCCTTAACCCAAATCTGCCCCTCTCCCCAACTCACACTGCACCTAACTCTCGACCTATCACTGGCCCCCGCCCATCCTGACCCCTGCTTAAGTTTACCACGCCCCTCTGGGAAGAAGGGGGGTATTCAGGGAGTTGGATAATGAAAATTACGATCAGTATGCATGGGAATAAAATGAGGATTGGGTGCGTCACGGGTGGTGAAGGTAATCCATGTTGGCAGCTGGCAGGGGAAGGGGAGCAGGGACAGCCCCGGGTCCTATGAACCAAGGAAGAGCGAGAAGCAGCGTGGCTTAGTGGAAAGAGTACAGGCTTGGGAGTTAGATGTCCTGAGTTCCAATCCCAGCTCCACCACATGTATGCTGTGTGGCTTTGGGCAAGTCACTTCACTTCTCTGTGCCTCAGTGACCTCATCTGTAAAATGGGGATTATGACTGTGAGCCCCACATGGGACACCCTGATTACCTTGTATCTAACCCAGCACTTAGAACAGTGGTTTGCACATAGTAAGTGCATAATGAATACCACCATTATTATTATCCACCCCACTTACATAGTTCCTGATTTTTAATAATTTAAAGTCACTGATTTCATTTCACACAATGGTGACTACAAATGTAGCATTTGTTACTTTTCTTCCTCTACCAACTAGTGTCATTTTAGTGCCTAAAGTAGTATGGAGTTCATCGCAGACCTTAGCTGCTTGGCTGGCTTCCAATAATTTTTGTCCACAGTGGTGAATACAGCATAACCCTTCATTTTAGATGCCATGATTTTCAGACTTGTTGCCACTGATCAGGCAATAAAGTATCAGCTCTTTTAACCCTGACAGACAATTACTATCTGACTGACAATTACTCTCCCCTACCTTCAAAGTCTTCCTAAAAGCACATCTCTTCCAAGAGGCCTTTCCTGCTTAAGCCCTCCTTTCCTCTTCTCCCACTGTCTTCTGCGTTGCCCTGATTTACTCCCTTATTCATCAACTCTGCTCCCAACCCCACAGCAATTATGTACATATCTGTAATTTATTTATATATGTATTAATGTGTGTTTTCCCTTCTAGACTGTAAGCTCGTTGTGGGCAGGGAATATGACTTTTTATTTGTTATATTGTATTCTCCAAGCACTTAGTACCGTGCTATGCAAACAGTAAGCACTCAAAGATGATTGAATGAATTCTTCTAGATTGTGAGCTCGTTGTGGGCAGGTAATTTGTTTACCAACTCTGTTGTATTGCATTCTCCCAAGCGTTTAATACAGTGCTCTGCACACAGTAAGCACTCGATAAATACAATTGATAGAACTCTTCCTTCAGAATGTTGCCCTCCTGCCACCAACCACAAAGATTTCTGGAAATTTTGAAGTATATAACTCCTTCAAGTTAGTAGCTTTATAAAAATATATTTCACTTGGAAATGAAGTGATCAGTCAATTAATCAAATAAATAGACTATATGTTTCCCACTTATGTTCAGCTGCCTCGTTAGGCTGGTCACATATTCTGCTTTACAAAAGCCTGAAATTAATATGAAGAGCAGAGAATAAAACTGTTCCTGTATAAATCTGAAGTTATAAAAATTCAAGATGTTTTAATTTAGTGGGAAGTATCGTTATTTGTCCTAGACTACTAAAATTTCAACTGGAGCAGAGAAAATTGAATGTGCACAAATATTTCTTTTACAGCAGCTGATAGAGGGCATATATATAAATATACTTCACATCTCTCTCTGCCTCCCACTCCCTAACTGTGGGGTTCCCTCAGGGCTCACTTCTGGGACCCCTTCTATTTTCCATTGACACCCACTCCCTTGGAGACCTCAATCGCTCCCATGACTTCAACTACCATGTTTATGCAGATGATTTCCAAACTACATCTCCAGTCCTGATCTTCCTCCTCTATAGTCTCGGATTTTCTCCTGCCTTCAGGACATCTCTACTTGGATATTCCTCTACTAAATTACTATGTCCCAAAAAATATTCCTCAAATTCACACCCAAACCTTGTCTTCCCCATCTCTGTAGACAGCACCACTGTCCTGTCTCACAAACCTGTAACTAGGCATTATCCTCAACTCATCTCTCTCATTCAACCCATATATTCAATCTGTCATCAAATCCTGTCGGTTCAACCTTCACAACATTGCTAAAATCTGCCCTTCCTCTCTATCCAAACTTCTACCATGTGAATCCAAGCACTTATTCTAGCCTACCTTGATTTCTCCATCAGCTCCTTGGTGCCGGCCCAACCTCCTGTCTCTCTCCAGTCCATACTTCACTCTGCTGCCTGGGTCATTTTTCTACAAAAAGATTCATCCATGTTTGCCCCACTTCTCAAAAACCTCCAATGACTGCCCATCCCTCCTACAGAAACTCCTTGACATAGGCTTTAAAGCATTCAATTACTTTGCTCTATCCTACCTTACTTCCCTGATTTCATGCTACAACCCAGCACATTCACTTTGCTCCTTTTATGCCAACCTATGCTCTTGATTTCTTCTATCCCACCAGCGACCCTTTACCCATGTCTGCTTCTGGCCTGGAACTCCCTCCCTCTTCATATTTGACAGACGTTCAATCTCCCCACCTTCAAAGCCTAATTAAAGACCCATCTCCTTCAAATGGCTTTTCTCCAACTAAGTCCTCATTTCTTCTTCCCCCACTCCTTTATCAGTCTTGCACTAGGATTTGCACCCTTTATTCACCCATCCCTCAACCCCAAATCCCTTATGTACATATTGTAATTTAATCTGTATATTTATATTGTCTGCCTCCTCTTCCAGACTGTGACTTACTATATGCCAAGCACTATGCTAAGCTCTGGAGTATATACAGGATAATCAGGTATCACATGGGACTTACAATCGAAGTTGGCAGGAGAACAGGTATTGATGTAGTAATGTCTGCCTTCCCCTTTACACAAAACCACTATGGGTAGGGAATGTGACTACCAACTCTGTTATATTGGACTCTCCCAAGCACATAGCACAGTGTTCTGCACACGGTACAAGCACTCAATAAATACAATTGATTGAATCCCCATTTTGGATGAGGGAACTGAGTCTAAGAGAAATTAAAAGACCTGCCCAAGGGAACACAGCTGGCAAATTATGGAGAAGAGATTACACTCCATGTCCTCTGACTCTCAGGCCATGCTCTTTCCACTATGCCACACTGATCAGATTATCTCTGAGAAAAAAAAATTGTGAAGGATTTGCTTGAGTATGAAAATCTGCAAATACGGAGCCATAATTCAATTAGCTATGAAACAGTATTATGTCAGGCCTCTCCTCCAAGAGAAGGCCTTAGTCTTAAAGAAGCATGGATTTAGGAGTTCTAATCCCAACTCTGCCACTTGTCTGCTGGGGGACCTTGAGCAAGTCACTTCACTTCTCTGTGACTCAGTTACCTCATCTGTAAAATAGGGATTGAGACTGTGAGTCCCATGTGGGACACGGATCAGGTCCAGTCCAATTTGCTTGTACCCATCCTAGACCTAGAACAGTACCTGACACATAGTAAACATTTAATACCATTATTATTATTATTCAGATAGAGGAGGAAAAGAAAATATGGTGGTGATTTTGTGTTTGCCTTTCTCCTTGGATAACTATTTGACAGAGATTATATTTTTCAAACATAATTCATCACATTATGGTTAAAATAGATATATATATATAGCATTGAGAATCACCCTGCAGCTCCCTTTCTCCATCTATTTTCCTTCCTTTAAAGCCCATATCATCCATGTCTACGACTCACTCCAATTGCTATTCACAGTCATCTCCACCTCTGAAACCTTACCTCCAATTTTCTGAACCACTGTGATGTCTTTTTCACATCCCTCTTTTCTTTCTCCATCCCTACACTGATCCTTGGGGACCTGAATAATAATGATATCGATATGGATGTTCCCAACAACCCTACCAATGCCTGCTTCCACTCACCCCTCAGTTCTACTGACTCCACCTACTCACCAATTTTGGACACAAGCTTAATCTTATCATTTGAAATCACTATCCAATCTCTACATGGGGCTCACAGTCTCAATCCCCATTTTACAATCTCTACCCTATCAATCAGTTGGGAGCTAGAGGTCGTGGGTTCTAATCCCTCTTCTGCCACTTGTCTGCTGTGTGGCCTTGGGTAAGCCACTTAACTGCTTTGTGCTTCAGCTACCTCATCTGTAAAATGGGGATTACATCTGTGAGCCGCACATAGGACCACCTGATCACCTTGTATCTACCCTAGTGCTTGGAACAGTGCTTGGTACATTGTAAGTGCTTAAATACCATTATTATTATTACCTATACCTACTCTGAAATTTCTCTATCTGACCACATTCTCTTCACCTGCCTTCTCTCTCGCATACACCCTCCTTGCTAATCTGTCCTGTTCTTCCAGAGGGACATCTGATTTTAAACTCCTCTAATATTCTTAAACAAATCAATCGTATTTATTGAACTCTTACTATGTGCAGAGCACTGTACTAAGAGCTCGGAATGTACAATTCGGCAACAGATGAGACAATCCCTACACAACACTATGTCCCATTGTGTTCCCAAACCCAAACTTCTTTGTCTTGATGCACACACTGATGGGCTCAACATGGCCCTTTCCACTGAATCCAACTTCTTCATTTCCTTCCCTCCACCAGTTTCTTATCACAAACCCACAGTTTTGTTTCCTCCGCTCCTATGCATGAACTGCAGAGAGCTGCTGGCAGAAATCCAGTCATCAACATATTCTCGTTCATCTAAAATTCATCCTCACCATCATTAACCCTGCCCTCTCCTCTGGACGACATTACTGCTTCATTCTCCCTCCCCTCCTTCACCTCTCCCATCTTTCCCAGCAGTATCTCTAAATGGGATCTCCTGCCTCCTCTCAAAATTTAGCCCCTTAAACTGTGTCCATCCCTATCCCTTCGATACTTAACAAACCACTTGCTTCTCCCTTCTTTCCTCCCTTACCACCATCTTCAACCTTTCCCTCTTCAATGGCTTCTTCCCCTCTGCTTTCAACATGCTCACGTACCACTGCATATCCTTAAAAAAAAAAAAACCCTCCAAAATCTCCCTTGATCCTAAAGCTCTCTCCAGTTATCACTACATTTCCGTTCTACCGAGCCCGTTGTTGGGTAGGGATTGTCTCTAATAATGTTGGTATTTGTTAAGCGCTTACTATGTGCCGAGCACTGTTCTAAGCGCTGGGGTAGACATAGGGGAATCAGGTTGTCCCAGGTGGGGCTCACAATCTTAATCCCCATTTTACAGATGAGGGAACTGAGGCACAGAGAAGTTAAGTGACTTGCCCACAGTCACACAGCCGACAAGTGGCAGAGCTGGGATTCGAACTCATGAGCCCTGACTCCAAAGCCCGTGCTCTTTCCACTGAGCCACGCTGCTTCTCACGCTGCTGCTGTCTCTATCTGTTGCCGAATTGTACTTTCCAAGCGCTCAATACAGTGTTCTGCACATAGTAAGCGCTGAATAAATACGATTGAATGAATTCTTCTCCAAACTCCTTGAGCGAGTTGTCTACATCTACTGGCTCCATTTTTTCTCCTCCAATTGCCACCTCCGCCTGACACCCACCCACCTCTGTGCCAGAGAGAGGGGTCGCCCCCCCCCACCCCCCAGAGAAGCCAGGGTCAAAAAACTGACCCCCCCTAGGTGGGGGAATTTAGGATAGCTCTGGAGGAAAGTGAGGCCACTGACACCAGAGGCCTAGGTTCACGCCTAAGGGAAGGGTCCCCCTCTGCCCATGGGTGCAAAGGGGAGGACTGCTCTGGCCTCCTCGGATTCTCCCGCCCTCTTTGCACACCATCCCCCCAAATGGAGTTTAAGGCTCTAACGGGGAAGGGGACACGGCACTCTCATTCCCCACTCCCCCCATCCAGAGCACGGGCGTGAGAGTCAAAGGTTGTGGGTTCTAATCCCGCCTCCGCCATTTACCAGCTGTGTGACTGAGTCACTTAAATCCGCTGGGGCTCAGTTACCTCATCTGTAAAATGGTGACTAAGTCTGTGAGCCCCACGTGGGACAACCTGATTACCTTGTATTTACCCCAGGGCTTAGAACAGTGCTTGGCACACAGTAAGCGTTTAACACCATGGCTCAGTGGAAAGAGTCCGGGTTTGGGAGTCAGAGGTCATGGGTTCTAATCCAAGCTCCCCCACTAGCCAGCTGTGTGACTTTGGGCAAGTCACTTTAACTCCACTATACCTCAGTTGCCTCATCTGTAAAATTGGGGATTACTGATTACCTTGGGGACAAACTGATTACCTTGTATACACCGCAGCTCATAGAACAGTGCTTGGCACAGTAAGCGCTTAACAAATACCATAATTATTATCATTTGGTACTGCACGAGGAAGGAATTGTCAATCCTTTGTCAATTGTCAATAGTTCTGTTTTGCTCTGCCGTCTGTCTCCCCCGATTAGACTGTGAGCCCGTCAATGGGCAGGGATTCTCTCTATCTGTTGCCGAATTGTACATTCCAAGCGTTTAGTACAGTGCTCTGCACATAATAAGCGCTCAATAAATACTATTGAATGAATGGAATGAATCCTCCCCACCCCTCCGCACACCGGGATGCCGAAGAAGCAGGATAGAGACTCACCAAAGAGATAACAACGTGTAAACAAGGACCCATTAACACCTAGCGACTTGAGAGCTCTCGCCCACTCACGCGGGACAGCTGCTTTAATGATTTGCTAACCGCAGTTTAGAATTTGTGGTTTCCCACCTGCTACTAGAGGAACCTGTATTTCCCACTGGGTTCTACGGATCAACTGCTGCAGCTCCGGACTTCTTTTCTCTTAAGGCCTAGTGTAATAATAATAATGGTGGTATTTGTTAAGCGTTTAATATGTTCAAAGCACTGTTCTAAGCGCTGGGGGGGAGGAGATACAAGGTGATCAGGCATTTTTTAAGCTTTTACTATGTGCCAGGGACTGTTATAAACGCCACAGTAAATACAAAATAATCAGGTTGGACACTCCCAGTCCCACAAAGAGTTCACAATCTTCATCCTTATTTTACAGAGGAGGTAGCTGAGGCACAGAGAATCGAAGTGACTTGCCCAAAGATTAGAATCCATGACCCGCTGACTACCAGGCCCGTGCTCTATCCATTAGGCCATGCTTCCATCCAACCTCTCCACCCACCTTGCACCACTCCCACTCCTCTCTCCTCCCCATCCCTGTCATCCTGTCCCAGTGCCTCCTCTTCAGCCCCCAACAACTCACTCAAATATTCAATCCTTTTTCTACGCCTCTCGTCTCCTCCTCTCCCCGCATTCTCAACCCATAGCCTCAACCAAGAGAGGACTGGGAACACCTGCTCCATCACCTTGGGAAAAATTCCCTATAACAGTGACCTGTTCCTGACCTAATCCCTGCTCCTCCTCGCCATCACTGAAAGTCTGGTTCTCTCAAGATGTGGTGGCCTTCTGTTTTGCCAATCCTGTAGATTCACCGATCTCTTTCTCGCTCCCCAAAGTCACTTTTGCACCATCCCACCTCCCCTACCCTTTTCTTTCCCTTTCTCTAAAGCCATATGCACCTGTGCCACCCACTCTAATTACTAATCACCATCATCAACCACACTCCAGAGCTCCCCTCCAACTCTGTGAACCATTTTGATCCCTTTCTTACATTCTTTTTTCATTCTCCACCCCCACGTTGATGCTTAGGGACTTCAATATCCATGTGGATGTCCCCGACGACTACTTCATTCATTCATTCAAAAGTATTTATTGAGTGCTTACTATGTGCAGAGCACTGTACTAAGCGATTGGAATGTACAAATCGTCAACAGATAGAGACAATCCCTGCCCATTGACGGGTTTACAGTCTAATCGGGGGGAGACAGATCGACAAAAACAAGACAACTTAATCACGATAAATAGAATCAAGGGGTGTACCTCATTAAAATAAATAGGGTAATAAAAATATATACAAATGAGCACAGTGCTGAGGGGAAGGGAGAGGGGGAAGAGCAGAGGGAAAGGGGGCTTAGCTGAGGGGAGGTGAAGGGGGTAGGGAGAGGGAGCAGAGGGAGGAGGGGGAGCAGAGGGAAAAGGGGAAGCTAAGTCTGGGAAGGCCTCTTGGAGGAGGTGCGCTACTTCCACTCTCCACTTCCCCTCACTCCTCTAGCCCCATGACCTCTGGCTCCACCTTACCTCACACACCCAGCAACTCGGGCCCATTCTTGATTTTATAATCTGTAGTCACTATACAATCTCCACCCTTACTAATGAAGCAGCATGATTTAGTGGAGAGAACACGGGGCTGGGAGTCAGAAGGTTATGGATTGTAATCCCGGCTCCCAACACTGGCCTGCCATGTGACCTTGGGCAAATCATTTAACTACTGTGTACCTCAGTTACCTATAAAATGGAAACTGAGACTGTGAACCCCATGTGGGACAGGGACTGTGTACAATCCGATTTGCTTGCACCCACCCCAGCGCTTAGTACTGCGTCTGGACTTCGTTTGTTAAGTGCTTAAATAAACCGTGGCTCAGTGGAAAGAGCACGGGCTTAGGAGTCAGAGGTCATGGGTTCTAATCCAGGCTCCACCACCTGTCAGCTGTGTGACTTTGGGCAAGTCACTTCACTTCTCGGTGCCTCAGTTACCATATTTGTCAAATGGGGATTAAGACTGTAAACCTCACGTGGGACAACCTGATTACCCTGTATCTCCCCCAGCTCTTAGAACAGTGCTCGGCACATAGTAAGCGCTTAACAAATGCCAAGATTATTATTATTATTATACCATAATAATTACTATTATTATTATTAAAAGAGAAGCAGCATGATGTACTGGATTATGAATCGCAGGGACCTGGGAGTCAGGTCATAAATTCTAATCCTAGTTCCGCCAAATGTCTGCTGTGTGACCTTGGGCAAATCACTTCCCTGGGCCTCAGTTACCTCATCTGTAAAATGGGGATTAAGACTGTTAGTCCCACATGGGAGAGGGATTGGGTCCGACTTGCTTTGCTTGTACCCACCCCAACATTTAGTACAGTCCCTGGTGAACAGTAAGAACTTAAATACTACAGTTATTATTATTATTACTAATAATAATTCTGAAATTCCTCCAACAGGCCACCTGTTAGAGTTAACACAACCTCCTCATCTGTTCTATTTCCCATAAACCCCTCCCATACAAATCACTCCTGCTTCCCCACAGATACCTCAGATCTTTTGACTGCCTCCAATATTCTACAAGCATCCTATCCCTTTGGTATCCATATTCAAACTACCTTTTCTTGATCGACAAATCGACACCCTCAACACCGCCATCTTCACTAAACTCAACTTCCGTGCTCCCCTGCCCCCCTGTCGATCTTAAACCACCCACAACCCTGGAAGTGATCACCTCCACAGTACACTTCCTTTACTCCCGTGCTTGAGCTGTGGGGGGCTGTTGGAAGAAATCCAGACAATGTCTGACCTTGACCACTTTAATTCTTACCTGCATCAATTCAGGTCTTTCCTCTTCCCAACAACAATACGTCTCCTTCATAATTCACTCCCATGCCTGCTGTCTCTGCCATCTATTCCAGACATTTAACTCCCTACCAAACTTCCTCTCTCCCTCTCCCACTATCTCATTCTCACATAGGTTAGTGGCAAGAGCCCGGGCTTGTGAATCAGAGGATGTGGGGTCTAACCCCAGCTCTGCCACTTGTCTGTTGTGTGACCTTGGACAAGTCACTTCACTTCTCTGTGCTTCGGTTACCTCATCTTTAAAATGGGGATTAAAAGAGTGAGCATCACGGGGGGCACAACCTGATTACTCTGTATCTACCCCAGCATTTAGAACAGTGTTGGGCACATAGTAAGTACTTAACAAATACACTTATTATTATTATAATGATCTAGCCACATACTTCAACAAAACTGAAATCATCAGGTGGGATCTCCTTAAAAATTCCTCTGCTCATATCCAATAATTCCCCTTCAGCTCTCTCTTTATTCCCTGCAGTGACTCAAGAATAAATCTCACTCCTCTCTAAACCTATCCCCTCCAACTGTGCTTCTGATTCCATCCCTTCATACCTTTTAAAACACAAGGCTCCTACCTTCTTACCTCCTTGGCTGCCACTGTCAACTGTTCTCTTTACAATGACTTTTTCCTTCTGCTTTCAAACATTTTAAAAAAGTCACTCCCTTGATCCCATGGCTCCCTCAAGATATTGTTCCACCATCTCCCTCCTATGATTCCTCTCCATACTTCTTGAGAGAGTTGTTACATCAGCTATCTCTGCTTCCTCTCCTCCAATTCTCTCCTTGATCCTCTCCATTTCAGCTTCTGTCCTGTTCAATAGATGGAAACAGCCCTCTCTAAGAGAACAAATGACCTTCTTCCAGCGAATTCTGATGGCTTCTACCTCTATCCTAATCCTCCTAGACCTCTCAGCTGCCTTTGACATTGTCAAATATTCCTTCTCCTTAATAATAATAATAATAATGTTGGTATTTATTAAGTGCTTACTATGTGCCGAGCACTGTTCTAAGCGCTGGGGTAGACATAGGGGAATCAGGTTGTCCCACATGGGGCTCACAGTCTTAATCCCCATTTTACAGATGAGGGAACTGAGGCACAGAGAAGTTAAGTGACTTGCCCACAGTCACACAGCCGACAAGTGGCAGAGCTGGGATTCGAACTCATGAGCCCTGACTCCAAAGCCCGTGCTCTTTCTACTGAGCCACGCTGCTTCTCCTTGAAATGCTATGCAATTTTGAATTGAATAACACTGTCCTTTCATGGTTCTCCTCATGTTTCTGTGACTCCTCCTGCTCAGTCTCTTTTGCTGGCTCCTTCTCTGCCTTCCTCCTTCTGACAATGGTGGGGGGCGGGGGAAGTGGCTCAATACTCAATTCTAGATCCTCTTCTATTCTCTATCTATTCCCACTCCTTGGAGAACTCATTCACACCCATGGTTTCAACTACCACTTCTATGTGGATAATTCCCAAATCTTCATCTCCAACCCTAACCTCTTTCCTTTCCTGCAGACTCTCATTTCCTCCTGCCTCCAGGACATCTCTACCTGGATGTCTCAATCACACCTCAAACTAAACATGTCAAAAAAACTGTACTACTTATCTTCCCACCCAAACCCTGTCCTTCCCCTATCTTTCTCACTGTAGACAATACCACCTCCCTAGCCTCCCTATCTTACAAGCCCATAACCTTGCTGTTGTCCTCAATTTATCTTTCTCATTCTACCCACATATTCAATCTGTCACCAGATCCTATTGGTTCTACCTTCACAACAGTGCTAAAGTCCAAGCTTTCCTCCTCTTCATTCAAACTGCTTCTACACTGACCTAACAACTTATTCTACCCCACCTTGATGCCTCCTGGCTGACCTCCCTACCTCCTGTCTCTCCTCACTACAATCCATACCTCCCTCTGTTACATTTAGTTCCTGCTTATCTATAAGTAGGAACTTCCTATGGTTGCCCATTGAACTCTACATTAAATAGAACCTTCATACCATTCATTCATTCATTCACACTGTGTGCAGACCACGTACTAAGTGCTTGGAAAGCACAATTCGCAACAGATAGAGACAATCCCTATCCAACAATGGGCTCACACAATCAATCAATCATATTTACTGAGTACTTACTTTGCGCATAACACTGTACTAAGCATGTGGAAGACTACAATATAACAAAAGTGGAAGACATGCTTCCTGTCCACATGGAGCTTACAGTCTAGAGGGGAAGTCAGACATTAATATAAATAAATAAATTACATTTATGCACATAAATGCTTTAGGGCTGAGGGAGGGGTGAATAAAGGGGGCAAATCCAAGTGCAAGAGTAAGGCAGAAGGGAGAGATAGAAAAGGAAATGAGGCCTAGTGGGGGAAGGATTCATCAGCTGATAAACTATTTAGACAGACCACCCCATTCTACCTTGCCTTACTGATCTACTACAGACCAACCCATACCTTTTGTTTCTCTAGCACCAGCTTGATCACTGTGTCCTGATCTTGTGTATCTCAGCACTGACTCCTTTCCCACTTCCTCCTCCTTGCCTGGAACTCCCTCTCACTCCATATACACCAGACCATCTCTTTCCCTACCTTCAAAGCTTTATTAAGGTCACATCTTCTCCAAGAGGTCTTCCACGATTAAGCCCTCTTCCCTGACTCCTTTCCTTTGGTGTCATCTATACACTTGGATCTGTGAATTAGGGCATTTGATATGCCCAAATGAGCGTAATTCATTTCATGTTCAGCACTCATGTACATAGCTTTCAATTATTTCTTTTTAATCACATATTAATGTCTGCCCCTCTAGACTGGAAACTTGTGGGCAGAGAACATGACTGCTAACTCTGTTATATTTTATTCTCTTAATCGCTTAGTCCACTGTACGCAGTAAATGTTCAATAAATACCTTGAGCTTCTTGAGCTCTTCCAATCTCACTGACTCTCACTTCACTCCAAGGGAACTGTCCACTCTAAGGTCACCAATGACCTTCTTCTTGCCAAATCCAACTGCTTCTACTCCATCCTAAACTCACTCGACTTTTCACCTGCCTTTGACAATCTAGACCACTCCTTTCTCCTAGAAACATTATCCAACCTTGGCTTCATTACTGTCCTCTCCTGGTTCTCTTCCTATTCCTCTGGACATTCATCCTCAGTCTCTTTCACAAGTTTCTAATCTGCCTCTCATTCTCTAACTGTGAAAGTCTCTTAAGGCTCAGATTTGGGTCCCTTTCTAGTCTCTATCTACAGCAACTCCCTTAGAGAACTCTGCTGCCTTGGCTTCAACTACCATCTATATGTGGATGATTCCCATATACCTCTCCTATATCTAACTTTTCTTTCCCCTTCTCTGCAGTTTCAGATTTACTTCTGTCTTCAGGATATCTCTATTTGCTGTCCTGCCAACACCTCAAACTTAGCATTTCCAAAACAAACCTCTTCATTTTCCCACCAAAGTCCTGTCCTTCCCCCTGTCTTTTCCATCATTATAAACACCACTACAATCCTGTCTCACAAGTCTTTCATCTTGGCATTTTCCTCTCTCATCTAACCCACATTAGTCATTCTGTCACCAAATCCGGTCAGTTCTTCCTTTTCAATATCGCTAAAATCCTCACTCTCCTTCCCATCCAAACTGCTACTATTCTGATCCAAGAACTTACCAGACACTGCCTTGACTACTGCATCAGCCTCCTTGCTGAGCTCCCTGCCTCTTGTCTCTCCTCACTCTACTTCATACTTCACTCTGCTGCCCAGATCATTTTTTTGAAACAAAACCGTTTAAATTCACATATCTCCATTCCTCAAAAACCTCTGCATCAGAAACTGCTTTAAGGCACTCATTCAGCTTCTTTCCTCCTTCTTACCTCACTGATTTCCTAGCCTGAATGCTTCACTCCTCTAATGCCAACCTACTCATTGTACCTTGATTTCATCCATCTTGTCACCAACCCCTTGGCTACAACCTTCCTCTGGCCAGGAACTCCCTCACACTTTGTATTGGACAGACCACCACTCTCTCCATTTGCAAAGTCTTACTAAAATCACATCCTCTTAAAGAGGCCTTCCTAGAAAAAGCTCCTACTCCCACTCACTTCAGCAAGGCTCTGGAACTTGGATTTGTGCTCTTTCAGCATTTGGTAGCCACCCCACCCTAAGACTCACAGTACCTATTTATAATATCTATAACTCATTTTAATATTTGTTTCTACTTGTGGGCTGCAAGCTTCTTGTGGACAGAGAACATATCTACCAACTCTAATGTATTGTTCTCTTAGCACAAAATATGCACTCAATAAATAGCACCAATTGATACTCTGTAAGGCTTAGTCAATCTCTCTGATCACTGGTTCACCCTTGGGACCTCCGAATTAAATGCAGTATGCAGTACAGAGTATTATACATTTTAAGGAAAATCATGCAGTTAAAAAGATTCTAACAGGACCCTGAGTGAGAAGGGATACCCTAATCTCTGGCTAACTCTGAGCAACAGGCTCCTTGGTTCAGAAGCTAAGAGTCAGTCCCTTGACCTATTCAGGCTACTGTAGTCATTTGAGAAATAATGGTTTGGACATGCACTGAACTCTATGCACTAAATTCTAGGTATTCTTTATATGTTACCACGAAAGTCTTCCTAGCATTCTAAAGGTTGAAAAGGTTGACCTTGAGTGACACTGTGCATATGCGCACAACCGTTTCTTCCAACATGGCATTGGAAGATTAGAAGTCTAACGTATGTTATCATAAGAATGTCACCTTTATTGAGTATATGAATATGAATCGGTAGTGAACTACAAAAATTTTTGATCCTGAATGGCAGAATCAGAAGTGGTTCTAGAGCTCCTGGCTCCTATTACGATGTAGTCATTAGAACATATGAATGAATTTGAAATTACCATACCCTTTAATGATGTATTAAACAATAATGTGATCATTTTGAAAGCACAAGCACTTTAAATGACTAACTTCAGAAAACTTCAAATCAGATCTGCAACAGAAACACAGTTAAACTGATATTATAGTACTAAAATCACTGAACATAAAATCACTGAACATCAACAGCTCATAGACTCCAGATTATTTAGTCATTATAATAAAATGGCATATGTTAGAAAGCTCTAACTTAGCAAAATTACTCCTTTAAATATACAAAATCTCCAATACTCCCATTGACCTATATGTAGTATCCTTCTAATTTTGGGAATCTGTGTGAAAGTTGTTTTTTTTTCAGGAAATTTTATCACTGGACAATAAAAGCAAAGAAGTTTTTTTTCCAAAATATGCCCAAGACATACGGCCAACGTGAACTACAGCTTCACCTTAAATTTTATACATAAGCTCTTTTCATAAATAGAAGTTATTTATTTATTTTTTAAATTTCAAATTTTTCATGAATCCCCTGCAAGTAAGGATAAATCAGGCTTCTTTCAGAAGTACCTCCAAGTCTGAATCAAAAACCTTCTGCTATGTCTACTGAGAAAAAAAAACCACACCCTACAGTTTAATTCTAAATTATAATATATAAAAACCACATTCCATTTGACATTTTAAGATAATAGCAGCAAATCTCATCACATTTGCTTTATATTTCCACAGCTTTTTCCATAGGGCATCATGAATTTCTTTCATAAACATATTCTACTGCACTGTGATGGCAATTCTTGCACAGTAGCATGACTTGCATCAGTTCCCTAATTATTTTACAAAAAAATCCATCACCAATTTTAACTTTTTTTGGTAAACATAAAAATACAGCAATATTTAGTCACCTTATTATTTTGATATATATATTAGGTTCTTGAGTTATTGTTTGATATATCATGACTAGAATTTAAGGAAAAGCATTAAACACCTGACAAATAGTTTTTGAAACAATTACCTAATCACCTAATCTTTATTCCTTGCTTCTAACCTTTTATTTACCCTTCTTTTCGTTAAAAGAAACACAAGTTCAATGTTATATGACATTAACTACTTAAAATCTCACTTTCAAAATTTAAAAAAGGTAATTTGATAAAGAATTTAAATGATTTTAATTATAAAATGTTTGACTTTAAAATTCATGAGACTTAAAAAATTACTGGTTGTTAACTCAGCCCAGGCAGGGGAAGCTTTTCAGAAACACCTGTGCATTCATCATGCATTTCTTCCCAACCACACTCTGACCAGTTTGAAAACCAAGCTCTTTTTCCTGACAGTCAGGGCAGCTATTAGTTGGGAAGAAACTCCTGAAGAACGATTGTTGTCTGACAGAACCTTGGACAGATGTGGAGAATTGGATTGAGATTGGCAGAGTAATGGTGTGAACTCTGACTAGCCCGCTGAACTCTTCTCTTCCAGGCCTCTCTAGACTGGCTCTCTTTGCTGATTTCCCGACATGCTACCATGATTTGAAGGGACTACCTATAAGATTCAATGTTGATATAAAATAACACTCTTAAAATATTTAAAAATCTTATATGGATATTTACCTTTTGAGGAAGAGCTACAATTCTCTCGTTCTTCAATGAATTAAATGCACAGAATGATGGAAACAAAAGGAAGAAATCAGCAAGTTTATAGTTAGACAAGGAAATGTGTAATCTGAAAATGGCAGAACAATAAAATATGCAAGGTATAAAATGACATGAAAAATTGAATGGCGAACCATGAAAGATTAAACTTGAGTATTAACAGTAATCAAAGAAAAAAAATGAGTTTTTTTGACTTCTAAATGACTCCAATAACTACAAAATGCAAAATGAAATTGGGAACATGGAGACATAAAAATATCAAATGTCTAAAACAAAGAGTTGTTATGGCAACTTCCTTCTTTTTAGAAATTTTATAGTAGTCAAGCATCTTTGTTCTATATAATATGACACTTGTTCAAATGTATTAGCAGCTCAAATTACCTATTGGAACACAGACCAACTGAGGGGAAGGGTCCTGGGATGGAACAGCTCCTAGATTGGCAACATTTGTACATGTGTACAATTAGTGGTAATTGAGTGCTTACTGGGTGCCATGTACTCTACTAAGCACTTGGGAGACTATAACACATCAGAGTTGGTAAATAACAGAAGAGTGCTTCAAGCTCCATATTGGACCCAGAATACATTCAACTACCAGGGATTCAGAGGACCCAGGAAGATATTGTGGCAGCTGGATGAATTCTAGTTTGCTTAGGACTGGTTGTGAAAATACAATATTTTAAAATATTATTTTTAATTCAAATGAAAATTAATCACTTCCTTCTTGCAAACATATTTAATCAAACAATTTTTACTAGACTATCAATAAACCTAAAATATAAATGAACAAATTTTGGGTAAAAATTTTATAAAAGAAATTCTACTTTCTTTACTGGGTTGCCACTGGCAGTATTGTTGCTAGCACTCTTTCTTGATACTGTTCCCGATGAATAAATTTTCTAATTAATAAACCCTTCTCTCTCCTCAAATAAGCTGCACTAAAATAGCAAAAGGAACATGCACAGAAAAGCATGTACTTAGGTGCTTTAAAAGGTTACTATAGATCCCATCATATCACCTGAGCATATATGCCAGGATTACATCTTCTCTAGAAACTTCAACCCTACCTGCTTGGGAAGGGTGGGGTAAATCATCTAGAGCTATTGGATCACAGCAGTCCACCAAAAGTGGTGATAGTATAAGACACTCGGTGTAGACTTCTACACACCCACCCTTTCCTTTCTCTCTTCCTCCAAAAGGATTCTGATTAAGTAGCAACAGCAATTACTACTATGTTTTGGCTGAGGAAAATCTCTGAGATTTCATAATATAACGTGATCAACTCACCTCTTCACTGCCTCACTGGGGGTACCGATTCCCCACTGTGTCTAGGAACTTTTACTTGCATGGATGGCATAGTAACTGGGGGCTTTATCCCACCTGGTAAGGTTTTTTGAGTATTAATTACGTTTTAGACTGTTTATTGGCTCCTATATTGTCAAAATACATTTCTTGTCTGACCTCAAAACCCCCAGACTCTATTAAAAATGGTGGGAACCCTACTTTTAAAAAGAAGCTTATAAACATTTTTGGAATGTATTTCATTTTTTTCTTCCTTAGTAATATACGGCATTTAAAAAATACAGAATGCAAATAACTCACAGAATTGACTGGACAGAAAAATACACCTAGGCCTGTGTAGGCGTTCTGATAAACACAACACAAAACTGAGGAATAATCACATAAGGAAATTAATAACAAATTAAATTATTCTGTGAAGATTAAATCACATTAGAATAAAAAATAAGCTTGTCCATAAGACTATAAAAATCAGACACTACACACAATTGGCAAAATAGCTGTCTCAATGTCTCCAAAATGTAGATAACTGAATTAACTCATTCTTCAGTATCCTTTCTACTATATCTACCCAGTAACAGAACCTCAATGAACCAAGACTTCTCATACCACAGAAGTTAAAATACTGGTAATCAAATGTATCACAATTACATCAGCATGGAGGAAAAATGACAATCAAATTCATTTTGAGAATCTATAATTAGAAGAAATTCCAAAGAAAATAATAATAGGAGAGTCATAATTTTAACAACTCATTGGAATCCTAATCTAATCTTGTTTTTTTCTCACTGGCACAATTTAAGACATTCAGTTGATTAGGCATGGAGGTTTTTTTTAAAAAAAACAATTGCTTAAGAGGAAAAAATATAACAGTAATCACAGTGTGGATAATAAAATGGATTAAAGCTTATTGCACATTTCAACAAATTTTACCATATTGGCCTAAATAGTATTGTTTTCCAAAAAAATAGCTAAAACACATAAGATTTTTTTACATACAATTCAAACATTGTGCCAGATTTCTATGACTCATTTATAGCTCAAATCTCTGTAAGAGTTACCAACGGCCTTAGTAAAAGAGGAAACCTTGTATTGTTATGAAACAAAATATAAAAATAAAACAGAAAAAAAAATTCATTCACTTTCAGCTACTCCTTTCTATACCAAAGCTGAAAGACATCTGTGAATATGAAGATGAAATAAAGTATTTAGGCTTTATAAATATGCAATCTTTCCTTGCTGTAGATAAGATCTATTGAATGAGTAGCACTTTGGGTATAACTTTAACAGTTCAGTTGAAATATTATGATCAAACATAAACAATGTTTTCAAATGCATTGAAATTTTTTCAGATAAAAGACCCTTAGATAATTTTATTTACAACTGGAGGAAATGCAAAGAATTTTAATGGCAGAAACACCAACTCCCAGCACAAAATGGCTGGCCAGACAACTCATAGTTCCTTATTTTAGCACAATTTAGTAGTGATTTAAATCATTTAGTTGTTCAAAGAAACACATGTAATACTTTTCACCAATTCTGCATTTTGAAAATCAGTACATTTTTAACAACAAATTGTCCTGTGTTTGTGCAAATCAGAAATTCAAAAACAGTGTTCTGGAAAACATTTTTAAAAATAAAAAATCAATTTACCATTCAAATGAAAGCTGAATTTGCTTTTGAAGTCATTTAAAAAATATATTTCCACAAAACACATTAGAATTCATGCATGTTCAGTGGATGAAAGAGGTTGAATATCTTGTCTAGGTAAAATAATCCTTGCTATAAATATGGAAGAGTGATCATTAGTCATTTTCTACTGCTTGGAAATCCAACGTTCAGATGTATCCAAATCATTTGGAACATATACTTTCCTCTTTTCTGACTTATGTGCTACCTTTTTTTTTTTAATTGTATCTGTCTTCCTAAGCCTCTCCACTTTGTTCACCATGTCTTTCCTGATACTGAAGCAAAATAATTACTGCAAACTATTATTTACTAAAATAAGTACAAATTGAATTCCTACAATATTAAAAGAGAAGTGATGACCTAAATTTACATCAGAAACTGAAAACAATAACAAATAGACTTCAATACCTTAGCATTGCAACCCTAAGATTCCATTTGAAAAATACATCACAGAAGTCAACCAGCATGTAAACATTTAGCATATGTAGCAATTGATAAAATCCCTGAATACAAAATGAACTAAAACCAAGTTGTTAAAAATGTATTAAACCTCATGGGAAAACAAGTAGTCAGATTGGGAAAGAGAGGAGGCTTCAGATACCAATTATAATTCAGGATGAGTTTTTGTTACTTATTTTTTTAGGGGGAACAAATATCTGTAAACTTTTTGTATTTTGTTATACAGCAAGGGTTTAGTGGGCCTCATATCTACTTGAGGTTACAGGCCAGCATAAGAATAAACTTCATTAGCATTTTGATGTCTAACATTGACCTTTTTTATATTCTGATTTCAGCGTTGTCTAGAGATCAGTAAATTAATTTATGGTATTTATTGAGAACTTACTGTATACAAAGTATGATACTAAGTGCTTGGGAGATGTAATTCATTTCGTATTTAATAAATACAGCACAGCATACGTATTCAAAATAAGAATTGAGAAGTTGCTGAAATCAGATTACAGTAGGTTCATTCATTCATTCATTCAATCATATTTACTGAGCGCTTACTTTGTGCAGAGCACCATACTAAGAACTTGGAAAGTACAATTCAGCAATAAAGAGGTTGTAAATAAATAAGTAGATTGGATGTGCATTATTTCATCTAGTATTTTGAATCCAAGAAAGAGTTCAAATATTCCCAAATACAAAATCCTAAAGTGAACACTAACTCAACAATGACTGTCTCACAGTAAAAGTCATCCCAACACATTTTTTCAGACTGACAATTCTTTCACTATTAGCTTCCTGCGTTCCTTAATAATTGTTCATAAACCAAAATTTACTCTTCTCGTCTGTACCTTTATCATATAGCAAAGATATATGATCCAGATAAATGCATTCTTTTTTTTTAAACTGACAAGGAAAAGAATTCAGGCTTAAAGATATATATTCCATAACCATTTTCTTTTGAATGTATGATATAAAACCAAAGGTGAAGGTTCTTAATTAAGTTTTTGATATTGGTCAGAGTTGGCAAATTGATATTTTTTGAACTCTTACTATATGCAAAGCATTGAACTAAGCACTTGGGAGATGTAATTCATTTCTGGTTTAATAAATACAGCACAACATATGCAATTCAAAATAAGATTTGACCAATTGCTAAAATCAGATTACAGTAGATTGCATGCGCATTACTGCATCTAGTATGTTGAATCCAAGAGTTCAAATATTCCCAACTAAAAAATATTAACGTGAACATTAATTCAACAATGAACCAAAACTGTGAAGATCAAGTAATAAAGCAATTCAACACACTAACTTCCATCTTAGTTGCATATTATGTTTTCTGTCATCCTTATAATTTGCTCAAACTCTCTGTATTTAGGAGGAATAATAGAATAATAGGGTCTGGGTTCTAATCCTGACTCTGCCACTTGACTGCTGTGGACCTTGGGCAGGTCATTTAATTTTTTTGTGCCTCCATTTCTTCATCTGTAAAGATGGCATTCTAAAAGATAATCAAAGACTATAAAAAGGGAGGTCTCAAACCCCAAAATTTTGGAACTACAGATTGCACATTATGTGATACCTTGTTCTAAACTGCCACTTCTCACTGGAAGCTGTGGAAGTTGTCTTCCCCTCCGGTTGCTGAAGGAAGTGTCTGCAGGGGGGGACTGCCCTTGACTTCCCTGTTGGTGTATCCTGCAGATGAAATAAAGATTAAAATTAAACAGTGCAATCAAAAACACAGCTCAACAAAACTTGGTCTAATCCACAGTCTCTCTGGAAAAGTCTAGTTACCCCAGATAATGAAATCCTGAACCTCAAGACAAAGATGAACCAATCTGAAGTATGCATAAAGAAAATGCAATGAAGAACGGGAAAAGGCAGTGTATATCTGCAACAAAGCAATAGTTACTGAATTTCTGAGGGCTGCCAATATTTGATTATTCTTCAGCTGAAATGAGCTACTGTGTGACATTTCTATACCTGATAACAATGAACTAAAAAACTCTTAATTCTGGCCCCTACAAGTTTAAAGCACTGATTGCAAGGACGGTCTTATCAGTGACTGAAATTGCTATGTTAAATTATTGAGACTTTTTAAATGTAGATGAACATACTTAGGATATTTAAACTGCAACTGTTACTCTAATTTCCATTCAGTTATATAGTCTAGAAATCTGTTGCTTAGAGTATGAGTCAATCAGATAAATATTTATTTAGCACTCACAGAGGGCACTACAGTGTTCAAAAGAACCTCTTATTCAGACACTGGTCTGAATGGAATAGGTAGATTAGGTATAAATTGAGGAAACTCCCTTTATCTGGTCCTAACAGTAGTATAAAAAGGCATGAAACATCCTACCATTCTTTAGCTTGAAATTCATTAGCGTACTAAAGCTACATAATAGTTCAGGTATGTCTTAATACACGAACAAAGAGACGGGGTCCTACACTTCAGAGAAAGAGAAAATTCATTCAGCTTTTCTTCAGGTAATTTACTGCACATTAATTAAATTATTTCAAAAAAATTCATATGAATATGCCACAAACAAATGGAAGGACAGAACAGCCAACTGTAAATTTTAATGGCAGCTGTTGGGTAGAGACTATAGAGAACCATCAGAACAGAGAAAGTGGATGCAGTGGAGGATGTGGGCGAGCTATAAAAAATATCACAAAATAGATCAATAGCAGAGTGCCAGAATGAGTGAAAGCACTGTGTGTTCAGGAAGATACACCACCACACTGACACCTGGGAGGCAGAACATGAATGTTGTGCTTTACAATGAATAGCAACCTTGTCAGAAGTGGAGAAGGTGGCGCCGACCCTCCGGGAACAAGATGATGCATAGAGCATAATGGTCTGACACTAGAATGCTCACTAGACCTTGAGCGAGTGTGATGTTTTCCCCTAATGAGTGGCTGATCAGTTGTTCTTGGGGCTGGGTGTCCCCTTCTAGAAACACATGGTGGGAGAACCCTAAAACATTAGGGTCAAAAAAGAGTTTTCAGTCAACAGGTCCATATTAGCTTCACCGCTACACAGTTGCCCAAGGAAAACTCCTGAACACATATTTGACAGTGCTACTGCTAAAACTGTACTAATGTAAATGTTATAAATTCTGTCAGCTGAAAATGGAGATTGCTGAAACTCACTGAGAAGCACCATTCAGTTTTGCTTTTCTAAATCTAGGTCATCGCATTTGAAGGGAAGGGGATTTTTAAAAGAAAATGTACTTGAGATTTCAAAGTATGACCTTAAAACAAAGCTGGGCTCTTGATGAACCCTTGATATATGATGCAAAATTAGTTCACATTTCCAATCACACACATTTCTGTAAATTTGCTATTTGCTTTTTTCCCTCTGTAACACATCACAAAGGTTGCTGTCTTCTTCCCTTGTCTTTATTTTTGCCTTTTAATATATATGCTGCATCATTTTTTATTTCCATGCTTACATTTCTTTATACCAGTCAAAAGGAGAGGGAAATGAGTCTTTAGGTAGAAGGAGACAGACTCAGAAAAGGATAGAAAGTGAGGAGGGGGAGAAAGGCCAATATATGGACACACAATGGATGACAAAAAAGAGAACTTGGTCTTGTTTGTCTTATCTTGTAGCTAAACAGGGGCTAGAAGAGGAGTGACAAGAAGAAGTAAAGCTTCCTCAGTTGGGGTAAATAATATTAGCATGTTATTATTTTTCCAAGGATGAAAACGTTTCTACCATATGTCTTTGTGCTTGGATGCCTCAAACTGAAGTGATTTGATGGCCCTGAATGAAGAATCTAATTACCAATTACTTCAATTGTTTCTCTAGATAAGTAAACTTAGAATAGTAACACTGAATATTCATTATTTATCAGGATCTTAGACAATCAACCAATTGCAAATATTCATAAATTCTAATTCCTAGTTGTTGCTGACATATGGAACAGGATTTTATATTTTGCATATAGAATAGTTTAAAAATAAAATTTCATTATTTCAGAAATAAAGGGTCAAATTTGTCATGAAGTTAAGGTGAGGAACATTACAGTCTTTTATAAAAATCCCTCCAGAGGCCTTCCGTTTTTTAATTTTCTTTTTCCTGGGTACTATTTCCCCAGTTACCATCTTGGTACTTCTATGCTAATTATCAATTTATGGACAAGTAACTTATGCTACCTTTTAAGCAATTATTTTCCTTTTCTTCAATTTAGTGAAGCAGTGTGGCCTACTGGAAAGAGGTTGGGTCTGGGTTCTAATCCTGACTCTGCCACTTGACTGCTGTGGACCTTGGGCAGGTCATTTAATTTTTTTGTGCCTCCATTTCTTCATCTGTAAAATAGGGATTCAATTAGGGAATCCCTACTGCTCCCCACTTCCCCTCTTCTACTGTGAGTCCCATATGGCACAGGGACTATGTCTGATTTATTTAACTGTATCAAACCCAGCCCTTAGTACAGTGTAAGAACTTAATTACCACAATTAATGTTCTTATGATTCTACCTTACTTATCTGCTTTCTTCATGTGCTACTCCTCAATCTGGGGTCTCCACTTCTCCCAATCCAACTTTCCAGCTGTATCTCGCTTTCAAGTCTCCCACCTCTACCCTTTCACTTACACTGTTCCCTAAGCTTTGGACTTCCTCCATCCTCACTCCAGATAGACCACAGCTCTCCTTACGTTTAAAGTCCTCTTCAAATCCTACCTTTTCCAACAAGGATTGCTAATTATTTTATCAGAACCATAACCCATATCATCCTTTTAGTCATTTCTAGCATTTATGAACTTTGGAGTGAAATGAAATTTTGTCATGATATTACTTTCTTCAATTTTGAATTTTGTGGCAGTCTCTAGAGCAGACCACAATTATAAATGTTTGTGGAAAATTCAGCTAAATTCTCTAATGCATTTCATAAGCTTTGCTTGCTAACAGTAAAGGTGGACAGTTGTGCAAGTAGGGTTATAAATAAATGTTGTCAAACAGACAGAATACTGGAGTAATAATTGAGTAACAAACTCAAATTGAGTAATAAACTCAAAGCAACCTTATGATATTATTTCTAGACTTAAATCTAAGCATATCACAAAATTTTTAGACTTCATATTTTCTGAATGTATCATGTGTAGATATTAAAATTATAGAGTTTCTATGTCTATTACACATCATTAAAAATCCATTCTTCTATAAGCTTATACATATCAATCTCTCTATAAAGGATTTGAAAGAAGATACTTCAACAATGAACTTCTGGTGTGGTTACACAGACCAACAAATGAGATGCCACACTCAGAAATTGAGTACAAAATGCAAGAGCAAAAATACAGCACATGAAAGAGAGGAGAAAACAATTCACTTTTTCCAGTTTTACAAATGAGGTTTTGGAGCTTGGTACATTTAATAACTGGATTAGAGAGTGACAGGTAGAAAAAAATGCATGAATCCCATTTGTATGAAATTCTGTTTTCCATACGGAGTCCTCATTCATTATGGAAGAAAGTCCATTCCTTTGGAAATCTGATAAATTATTTCTTGATAATTTGAAACCTTAGCTGAATATGCTTTAAAACAAAGGAATCTTTAGGCTCAAAAGCAATTTGCTGATTATTTATTTATACTTTTAAAGTATGGGATTTTAAAAATAGAATCTAATTAATTTGTCTTTGCTGAGGATTAATAACACCAATTCTACAATGAACAATTTCTCACTCTTTACAAAGCTTTATCTTTTCCACTTTCTGGATAAAGATGTAATATTAGGTGACTATAGTTACTGAATCTTAATGCAGTAGAAAGGCAGTGCTTCCATGAAACAGGACCAGAGAGTAGGGGATAAAAGAGACAGAAAAAAAACAGAAAGAGGAATAAGCAGGGTCACTGGATATATGCACGCACGCAATCACACGCATACGCACACACCCACACCCACACCTTTTTCTATGCAGTGTTGGCCAAAACAGAAATCACTGAGGGTAGTGTATAGCATTGGAAACAGGAAAGGCAAAATCAGTGGCAGAACTGATTGATGCAGTAGGGAAGGCACATTATTCGATGCCTTTTCTTTCAGTTTTCCAGTTCCTGCCATTGCTGACTTCTCCAGCCTACCATTACCACTTAACTGCCACAGCTGTCCCTCTCACTCCTCTGGCCAAAAGTAAGACTTCTGAAGGTCCTCGAAGTCCAATTTTCATGTAGGTCCAAAGTCCAATTTTATAAGGACCAAAATTCTTTTTAATTCCATCAAATACACACCCCCCACTAAGAATCTTATAAAATGTAAAGTATCGATTGTCTTTTGAATCTGAAAGAATTCTTGTCTGCATTTTTTCATCATCTGTCCCACAAGAGTGCTTCTTATTGCTCTAATTTGCCTCAATAGTAACTAAATATCAACTATTTTAAAAGAGCAGGCATAGCATGAGGGAGATGTGCCAACTTTAGTTTCTGTAAACAAATCACATCTGCCTTTCTCTAAAGCAGACTAGTTTATACTTTCTACAAAAGAAGATCAATCATCATCCCCACCTGTGGAATGTGAATTCAAAATCATTTGGATGATTAGGAAGCTTACTAATTTGACTCCCAAAGCATTAGTAGTAATGTAGTTGATATGATGAAAGGTTGTCAAGGGAAACAGGCTTAGGCTTTGGGTCTGTTGGAAAATGAATTGGGCCTCAAGTTGCCAAAATAATAATGTGAATAATTAAATCAAATGAATCTGATGAACCACAATATTGGTACTTATTGCATCTGTTTAGGAATGCTCATGAGCATCACGTAAACCATCACCAAGATGATACTAGGAAAATGCAGGAATTCCTAATGAAAATAATATATTGCAACATCATAAGATGGTAATACATAAGAAGGAAAAATATAATTAAGCATGGCCCATTCCAATAACAAGACAAACACCTGGGGTATCCATGAATTTAAGCACAATCCAAATAGTAAATATTTCCTGATGGCAATTCCTTACCAAGGGTAAGGTAATTAGGTAATGTAAAGGTTATGTCCTCCCATATGTTCTGTAATTTCATTTAACTATATCTTTGAAAGCAACCAAGTTCATTTTAGATTAGGTGAAATATCTAAAACATGTCATCTGTGTTTTACTTTTTATATAATCTAGAATTAAAATATTTCTTTCAAAAGCAGTGGAAGTGCATTTTTTTCTGATTCATACAAGAGCTTAATACAGTGCCAAGCGCTTAGTACAGTGCTCTGCACACAGTAAGTGCTCAATAAATACGATTGAATGAATTATAGTGATTGTGCAGCAAAAATATATTAATGTATCAAGACCAGAAAAGGTATAGGTAACAGGAGCCATATAAACTGTACTCTATACCAATCAAAGACATCCTATATAATTCTGAATTCATTTTGTAAAGTGATCTGAAAGTCGACCCACTTCAATTTCATACACAGAGTTAGTATTTGAACCCTTTAAACCAAGAGTTTAATTTGTTGGTTAAAATAGAAGCTGGCTGTGTAACATAACAGAGTCCTACCTTTCTGTATCAGAAGCAGTGCCTTTCCTAGTCTGTTTTTGGTTGCTAGATCTTTCTGATTTTCGGGACTGCCTGTGAAATGAGATGTTAACAAATTAAAAAAAGATGAATAGTCATATAATTCGTATAACATAATGATAATATTGATTGGTAGATGGAAAATTGGCAGGTATCTTAGGCAAATGATTTATGAGTTAACATTTGGAAATAAACAGCCCAGTTCAGACTGGTGAGGTGGAAGAAGGATGTTATCAAACAGGACCACCTTGTGGTAGGAACAGAAAGTAATTATATTAGCATCTCCCTGTCACCAGTAGGAGCCAAAAACATAATCTAGAGAAATAGCAGAAGATTACACCCTGAACAACTTTCCTCCATTTGACAAATAGAAAGTCCTCTGAGGAAAGAAGATGATAGTTCATATACTGAAGAAAATTTAAAGAATTAAAAATATATCAAAAAATAAATATATCAGAAGAACACCATATGATTTGCACAAAAGAACCATAAAACAGGTGAAAAAAATACAACAATAAAGTAGGCACCAAAAGGGTGGAAAAACATGTAATCAAGCTATTCTATTCACACTGTCCCCTATTTTCTTTCATCGAGTATGAGAGAGTAGATTTTGGGGATTTTCCCAATTAAAATGTTTTCATTATATATATATGGCCACTGAGGAATGCAAAATAGTTTTACTATAAAGCAAATTGAATTAACTTTTTATGCTCAGTTTGTCCTTGCCTCCTAATTATTTTCTATCCTTCAGTCAGGACACATTCTTGGAATTGTGCAGGCTTTTAAGCTCTTCGATAGGCAACGTATGGCTGACTACCACAGCAGCAGACATGATGTCCGCAGGCAGTTATACTCACTTTTCACGATCCTCCTACTCCTCCTACCCAGCCTCATCTCCCAATTCCTTCTTCATTGCCCTGACTTGCTCCCTTTGCTCCTCCCCCCACTCAGCCCCACAGCACTTTTGTATATATCTGTAATTTTATTTATTTGTATTAATGTTTGTTTATTTGTATTGATGTCTGTCCCCTCACCTCTAGATTGTGAGCTTATTTTGGACAGGGAATGCCACTCTTTATTGTTGTACTGTACTTTCCCAAGGGCTTAGTACAGTGCTCTGCACAAAGTAAGTTCTTAATAAATATGATTGAATGAATGCATGAATTTAGCCAAGGGGGAAAAAAACAGGAAGGAAAGGGGAGATTCACTGCCAAAAGTCTGAGACTTTGCCTTTTAGCCAGGTGTCTTTTTCAGCTCCCATCTATTGATTTCAGTGAAGAGAAGGGACAGTGATGCTCATTTCTGACTCCACTGGATCCACCTTTATTTGCTATTGTTTTAATGAGATGTTCTTCCCCTTGACTCTATTTATTGCTATTGTTCTTGTCTGTTTGTCTCCCCCGATTAGACTGTAAGCCCGTCAAAGGACAGGGACTGTCTCTATCTGTTGCCAATTTGTACATTCCAAGTGCTTAGTACAGTGCTCTGCACATAGTAAGTGCTCAATAAATACTATTGAATGAATGAATATATATATATGTATATATATATATATATATATATGCACACACACACATACATTTAGATACATACATACATTTAGAGATAGAGAGAGAGGGAGAGAGAGAGAGAAGGTTATGTATTTTCCCACCTTTTGGTAGCCTATTTCAATGGGGGATTATTTTCTCACTTTTTTTGTGACTGCTCTGTACAAGTTGTGTGGTGTTCATATGCTACATTAATATTTGGAAATACTTTTTAATCTTTCAATTTTCTTCAATGTCCAAACTGTACACACACACACATACACACACAAATCTATATATGAAAATACATGTTATATTAGAAAACATGTATATATATATATCTGTTTTTTAAATAAATTTGGGCTAAATCTCCAAAATAAAATTACTCAACATTGTGTTGAGTTTTTTCTACTGGCTGATTAGAGTTGATTCAGAACATCTGTGTTACATAATGTCAGTATCTTCATTGTTATCAATTGAAGAAAATATAATCTGGAATGTGTTATCTGGAAGATTTGGTAATACTTGGATTTATAATAATGTTGGCATTTGTTAAGCGCTTACTATGTGCAGAGAACTGCTCTAAGCGCTGGGGTAGATACAGGGTAATCAGGTTGTCCTGAGTGAGGCTCTAAGTCTTAATTCCCATTTTACAGATGAGTAACTGAGGCACAGAGAATTTAAGTCACTTGCCTACAGTCACACAGCTGACAAGTGACAGTGCTGGGATTCAAACCCATGACCTCTGACTCCCAAGCCCATGCTCTTTCCACTGAGCCATGCTGCTTTGGTGACTTCCCTTCCCTGCACCATGAAAATTGTGTGGTTTTTCTATGGTTACTGTATGTATGATCAGTTTCTGTTGATGCCTTGTATGTATGTCATTTCCTTATTCCAATATACAAGCCTTAACTTCAAGATTAGGTTAGTGCTCAAACTTGGATATACGCAGGAGTCTGATTCCCATGTTATACAAAATTATTTTAAAACTACTGTGCGGGCAAACTAGTAGTTGTGCTTTTTTGTTCATTTATCTATTTGCATAATTTGCAAAAACTACAAAGAATTATTAGCTAAAGAAACATTTACGATGATGTTATTATGTGAACCATTAAAATAAAAATTAACTGCAAGTTTCTGGAATTTAAAATGGAATATACCCTTTCTAAAGAAAAATCCTGATAATTTCCACTACAATTATTCATTTTTTAACCTGAAAATTATCCTTTAAGAAAAAAACTCATGTATTAGACTGTTGTTACTTTACACACCATAATTGTCACAATCTCATTGTAATACTAAAAGTTTTTAATCTTTCTACTGAGATTTGGGCAGAACACTTTTATTGGAAATCCCTTAACTACATAAACACAATCTGAAAAAAGGTTCCAAATGGTGTTTTAATATGATTTCAACAGTTTAACTTTGGCAAGAATAGCAGGAATTAAAAGAAACAATGTTTTTCCTAGATAAAAATGCTTAATTGACCACTGATTTATTTAAAAAAATAGGATCCACTTACAGCATAATAATGTCTTAGATTTGTAAGATAATTTTACACTAATCAAAATTTGAAATATATCTAAATTTTTATCTCCATAATTTCAGATATAATTGGTTTGCATCGAAATTGTACACTACACAGGGTTCAAATTTCCATGACCCATCAACATAGTTTCTGATTATTTCTCCTGCAGGTCAACTTCTATGAATAATTGGCTAGGGAATTTTTATGGAGATTCATGATTTCAGGGAGGATGAAAAAAGAGATCAATGTTTCCAGTCGGTGAAGGATGAGAGCATTCATATTCTCAGGAATTTTAAAATTTTAAATATTTCTCTCTGAAATGAATGTATAAATATATTTTTACATGTTTAATTATACTATGGACAAGGGTTGTTTTAATATTTCCCTTGAATAACTGGATTACTGGGACCCATTTTTGATTAACAAAACCAGTGAAAGGAATCAACTGACTAATATACCTCTGAGTGACAGCTTACTTCAGTGTATTTGGGTGTAAGTGAGGTGGTGGTGAGACAGAGCATAAATGATTTGTGGAACTATCCTTCTCTAGGGATGGCCTAGACATTTTTAAGGCCTGGGATAGGCTGTGTTCCCTTAAGGACATCTATAGGATCTCCAAAAGCTGATAGCCATTTGAAACTCCAACCAGATTTGTACACTGCATTCTAAGATAGCAACCAATTTAGGGCTGCACTGGTCCAGAACACAGTCCTGTACCTACAGCAATCAACCTTTCGAAGATAAGAAGCAATAAGACTCTATATTCCCCTGCCTCACCAAGTGTTACAATTGCTGGGCCTGGGAGAGCCTGGGACTCAAAATTTCTAAATTGCATGTGGTGATATTAGGTGATTATCAAGCGCTCCATCCTAAACAGGCATTTTATTCATTTGAAAGATTTACAGGACAAAAATTACTGTTACTATCATATCAACAAAATAGTAGCCAAAATTATTTTGCTAGCAATACTATAGAAAAGCCCTTGCAAAGAAATAGCAATTTGAAAAAGAAATGACAAGGCAACTCATTTTGTTGAAACTAAAATCTAACATAATAAGGATACCTCTGGGCTGCTTCCGGTTTAGCACTTAGGCCACTTATACTGTCTTGTTTAAGAATGCAAGACTCCAATGCCTCAGTTCTTCACAAATTTGGGAACACAGAAGTGAATGTGAACAGAATGCACAGAAACAGAGAAATGGTCACATGCAGTGAAGATGAAATCATGCAGTCAAGATATAAAATTCAAGTAAATAAATATTCAGCCCTAAAATATACATCAATCATTCATTTAATACAATCCAAGAAAAAGATACAATGAGTTTAAAATGGTCAAATAAACTAGTGAATACAATAAATAAAAAAGTATCTGATGCCCAAATTAGATGTATTACTTTCATGTACATTTAAGGAATTTTTGAGAAGTGGCATCTAAAACAAAAATTACATGGTATGTTGTATAAAAACCGAAGCTCTGTATTTTTATATCATAATACTTATGAAAATGTTTTAAATAGAATAGTGTATATAGTATAGGACTATTGCTATTCCACAAAAAGCCAGAGGCTCTGTCGGGAGGATCCGGATTCTAATTTCTGCTTCACTACTTGCCTTTTGTTTGACCAATGCAAGTTATTTAAGTTCTCCGTGACTCAGATTATTTAATGAATCTGAACCTGTTCTCCCTCCCCATTACACTGTGTGCCCCATGAGGGAAAGGAATAGTGTCCAACATGGTTATCGTATTTCTACCACAGCATTTAGTAGTACAATGCTACTACATTTCCTAGGAAACAAAGGGGCTGTTTTCTCCTATTTTCCAGAGGCTTCTTAGGAGGTATTCGTCTACATGTCCAGGAGTGAAAAGCTAGGCTCAGGAATCGAGCAGAGATAATAGTAGTAAGAGTGGAACTGTGTGAATAGCGCTGTAACCCTTTACTAGTGAGTATTCAGACTTTATACCCTTCTCTTTGCTGCTGATTGCTTTGGACTTCGCCAAGAGAAAATTTTAATAGGTTTTGCTCCCAATCTGATTTAACAACATGTATGGTGAGTGCTCTCTGCTTTACCAGTTCTTTTTCTCTCTGTGCTCCTTTTCAGATGCCTTGAGAAAGGTGGAGGTTCAGTGGGGATACACTTGTAGGAGATATCTGGGAACCCACCCACAGTCTTATCAGGGTTCCTGTGTGTGATTACCAAACAGTGCTCTTTAGGTTTTGAGAAAAGAGGACATTGTTTTGGGCAGGGAACATGTTTACCAACTCGGCTGTATTTTATATGCTCCCAAACTCTTAGTTCAGTGCTCTGCACAAGTTAGTGCTCAATAAATACTACTGATTGATTGGTATGCCTTCCCTATTTCAGCAGTTCAGGATAGGCATCCCTACATGGAAACAGGACTATCTGACCTGCCCCCTGTAGAAGCCGTATGACATAATACTTTTATTTTTGGGAGTCAGAAGTCATGGGTTCAAAACTCGGCTCAGTCGCTTGCCAGCTGTGTGACTTTGGGCAAGTCACTTAACTTCTCTGTGCCTGAGTTACCTCATCTGTAAAATGGGGATTTTACAGATGCCCCACGTGGGACAACCTGATAATCTTGTCTCCTCCTCAGCTCTTAGAATAGTGCTTTGCAAATAGTAAGGACTTAACAAATGCCATTATTATTATTATTTGCAAACTGCTTCCATATTATTTACCACATTTTGTCTTGACAGCATCCTTGTGAGTTAGAGGGCAATAGTTCTCTGTACATTTTACAGAGAAGAAAACAATGGTTCAAACAGCTTTTGTGATTTGCTTAAGATCATACAGCAAGGCAGTGGCAGAATAGGGAACAGAACCCATGAGCTTCAGCATGGCTTAGTGGAAAGAACACTGGCTTGGGAGTCACAGATCGTGGGTTCTAATCCCAGTTCCACCACTTAAATAATAATAATGTTGGTATTTGTTAAGCGCTTACTATGTGCAGAGCACTGTTCTAAGCTCTGGGGTAGACACAGGGGAATCAGGTTGTCCCACGTGGGGCTCACAGTCTTAATCCCCATTTTACAGATGAGGTAACTGAGGCCCAGAGAAGTTAAGTGACTTGCCCACAGTCACACAGCTGACAAGTGGCAGAGCCGAGATTCGAACCCATGACCTCTGACTCCAAAGCCCGGGCTCTTTCCACTGAGCCACGCTGCTTCTCCAAAGTCACACACTTATCAGTTGTGTGACTTTGGGCAAGTCACTTAACTTCTCTGAACCTCAGTTACCTCATCTGGAAAATGGGGATTTAGACTGTGAGCCCCACACGGCATAACCTGATTACCTTGTATCTACCCCAGCGCTTAGAACAGTGCTTGGCACATAGTAAGTGCATACCATCATTATTATTATTATTATGCGCATGCTGCTTTTTAGCAATGTTCTTCAAAGATTGAAATACACTATTACAGGAATTAAAGTAGGAATGACTATGAATATGATGACCTAACCAACAGACTGTTTAAATCAATAATATTACAATTAAATAATCAAAAAACAGCATCAGTAAAGAAAATACAAATTACTTCAAGAGAGGCAAATGAAATAATTATTGAATTTAAAGTGTGAAGAAAGAAGACTATTTTAAAATATATTGAAAACCTTTAAAGTGGTTACATTTATGTTGATTCCCCTACAAAATATCAATTATAAGAATTGTTCTATTTTATGTTTAATGACAAAATGTATCATGCCAAACACTTGAATTTAAAATAGATAGCCTAATTTTTAAGCCCATCAATATAAATCTATAAAAAATGGGCACAAATGTTGTCATATTTTCCTTCATTTTGTGGGCCGAAATGACCCTCACATTTCTGAAAAAGTTAACTACTGTTCATTTTCCATTTTCTCCAATCATTGAGTTTCTCCCTTGAGGGAAACTTTTCTACATTTACTTGTTATTATTTTTTTCTGCAAGGATGGTAATATTGATGTTTTTCTGGAATAAAGTTGTCAAACCATAGACATTTCAGGAAATTCATACCTTACTTTAGCCGAATAATATAGTAATGATATTTTCAATGATATTTTAATTTATACTATTTCTAATAAAACCCTGAAACAAAATATAGAGTACCCATTTCAAATGATTAACCTATTAAACATATTTTATTTGAATGTCACCTTTGAGTAATATTTAACATATATGACAAAGACCTTCACCACCAACTGGATGGTTTATAATGCGCAGTGATTATAAAGATCTCCAATAATCTTCTAGTATGATAAACAGTTCAAACTGAAGAGGTAAAGATTTAATTTGAGATTTACTAGAAGTGCCCCGTTTGTATCAGTGCTCAGATATAGTTTCATTAAAAAATTTCATTTTGTGATACTCAATAACTAGGAAGAAAATGATGGGAATTAACATTAGAAATCAATGGATACTATTATCCCAATAAAAACATATAATAATAATAATGTTGGTATTTGTTAAGCGCTTACTATGTGCCAAGCACTGTTCTAAGCGCTGGGGTAGACATGGGGGATCAGGTTGTCCCACGTGGGGCTCACAGTCTTAATCCCCATTTTACAGATGAGGGAACTGAGGCACAGAGAAGTTAAGTGACTTGCCCACAGTCACACAGCCGACAAGTGGCAGAGCTGATAAAAGCACCTGTATTTCAATGAGAGAATGATTTTAAACATACTTTTCTGAGTCTGTTTCCTAAAATCAATGTTTCTTCTGTTTATCTGAGAAGATTTTAAGAAAATAATGAAGCAGTGGGTATTGTAGAATAGCAATTGAATTAATGCCACTTGAAGCCTCCTTTGTTTTTTTTGGACATTCAAAATTTTAATAATACCAAATTATTTCTAAAATAAATTCAATCATAATAAAATTCCAAGGGTATTATTAATGATACACATTATTGCCTCTTATCCCCGAGGTTTCATTTTTTGAACGTGACCATATATATCTTCCGTAAGAATCCTATTTAACTCATTAGCTATTCCCCCCTAAAACTCTACCTCAGTGTCCAGAGTGTAAGTAAATATTTATAAGCAAAAATGAGAATAAAGAAACCCATAAAATTAATTATAATGTTGCTAATTAAGGCCATACTACTGTAGAATAGGATATATATTTCTCATAATAATGGCCAAAAGTTCCCTGAAATAGAAGAATGAAAGAGTCTAGTAAGCCATAGTGAAAACAATACAATCTTTTGAAAAATGTTTTAAATGTCAAATGAATTGCTGCCTGTGTCAGTAAAGCATATTCAAATAAACAAATAGGGTGAATAGAAAAAATAGCGATATTTAAATAAAAGAAGTAAAAACATAAAGAAAAACTAAGACAAAATTGAATTCATCAACCCTAAGGGAAACAATGAAAAATGTAGATATTGTAATTTTTGGGAAATCAGCATATACAATGAATTCCAAGTACTGATCATATTACTTGAAAACCTACCTGTGGAAAAAAAACACTGCCTTTAAACAATATTTCACTTGAAAAGCAAATACAAATGCAGAGCAGTGCCACTTATGATAAAATTATCCCTATTAATACATACCCCAGAACTTCTTTCTAAACATGCATTAAAGTGCTTGATAATCAACAGGAGAGTCAAGGGAAAATGAAATAAAAGTAAGCATTTCAGTCTTGTTACAACTGAGAATAAAATATTACCTTATATGAAAGAAAGCGGTTCCCTGGCAGGTATTAATACATTATAAAGCACCTCAGAAGACATTATATCTAAATGTTAGTTTTTATTATGAATTATGACAGCCCAATAATACATCATCAATTTTGTTATGGAGGCTATTGAATTTGCAGTAGCATTGGCTGAAACATCAGTGTCAAATGTTTGCATGATTACCCAAATAAACATTCCTAGGTGCTTTATAATAGTCCAAAGTGCTCACTGATGAAATCGCAAAATGCATCTCACTTTGGGCTCCTGCAAATAAGCGTATAATGAATTTTCTTTCTGCTACAGAGGCATATGGCATATGCTACGCCACTGTTTAGTTAGGAGGAGTTGTCTAGTACCTGTCATCCTCCGGAGACGCATGCTGGATTTGAATCCTGGGACTAGTAGGTCGTCTCCTATCTAGGGAGGGGGACCATGTACCCCTGTTTGCCCAATCAACAAGACAGGAAAAAATAGGATATTTAGTATCTTCTGTAAGGATAGGAAAAAAGGAATAATGGGACTGGAAGAATACCCCAAAAAGGCAAAGTCAGTTGTTTTCAGCCCCACAATTTGCTCCTGTATTAAATTTTAAAAATAACAACAATCAAATTATGTTAATGTGCATAGTTTTCCATTCTTAAATTGTTGCTCTAGAAATAACAAATTTGGAATAATCTAAATAGCCCCAATATATACAGTAGATTGAATGTTCATGTTGTATTCAGAAATGTGAGAAACTAAAAACTCCTATTTGCATTTAATTGCATTTAATTAATAAAATAGTATGTCAAAGAATTTTATTTGCAACATGGTAGCGACCTTTCTCTAATCCTTTATTTATTTACTCTTCCTAATATGCTTCCAAAATGAATATGGCACTTTTAAATTAAAATTTACATTTTAGGGTAATTTAGGGAAGAACAATAAATCATTGTAATAAACTTACTTGGGACTGCCTTCTGAAAACTGAATATATTGCACAGACTTCCAATATTAGATTTAAAATCTGTACATCATTGGCTGAATGTAATGTGTGGTGTCACTCTCAGACCCTGATAGAAGAAATACAAGCTCCTATGGAGAAACCTGTAGTGTGCTCCGGAGGACTAGGAAATTAATTTCACTGGGAAATATTTATAATGGGAGACATCTACACATCTGAAACATTCTAAGTATTTACAATACAAATGGCACTGGCACAGTTAAAATGAATGAATGAGCAGATTTCACATCTCAGTAAAGAATTTTAGCCATATTTTTGTCCCTTCCACATCCTCCATTTCTTCAAAAAATTGGCATTTACAGGAATTTCACAGAAGGAAGGTTTTTTTTAAAAACATTAAAATATTTCAATTAAATTTATTTAGATGAATGTATTAAAATAGTAAGTGTAACTGGATGTGATTGTTTGGTGTTATAGTTAATAACAGATATTTATTTAAAAATATAAAAATTCTCTAAATTTCAACACTTTTCAGACATATTCATAGCTTACAAGCAACTGATGTCACAAACTAATGTTTATTTCCCGCTGAACTGATTCTGAAACATTGCGAAACATCATGTTGAGTGAACAATGTACATTAATTTTTATGCACCAACTGAAACATTATTTATTTTACTATTTTCTATTTTAAAATTGCACATGAGGTATTTGGAAATTTTTAGGCATATATATATTTATTTTCTATAGTACATTTAGATTTTATTAAAGATTTCTTGTTTCTCTAGCCGCTCTGTAAGACTAAAAATTTATCTGCAGGTAGTTTGAGCTAATATATTTCCTGAAGGTTATATTAATATTTTTCATTTAGTAGCCCCATATTTTCATTAATGACTCAAAATTAACAAATATAGTACATTGTTTCTATAATTTGTTCAAAAGTTTGACAAAAATAGAAAAAGAACAAACCAAGAAGTACCACCACAAAACACACTGATTCTGATGATGGAGTTGCTTTGGCAAATTAGACATGAGTCCTAGCCAACTCATGATGATACTAACTGGCGATGCAGGGCTAGAGAATAAATATATTGACAAATATTTTTAGTGGGGAGGAAATAAATGATTTTATATTTCTACAGATTTTAAGTATCAAGTATTATAAACTCTTTCAAAAGGTCTTTCTCAAAACTCCGGTTACAGATTTGATGTGAGAAAATAATGAAATGGGTTTGGTGGTAGGGAAAAGAAAGTGGTAACTAATTTAATTAGGGAAAATTGACAATAAGTGAAAACTTGAATCCATAGTTTTAATTAGGATATGAACTAAAATGAAATTCATGTGTTTATTAAATCATTTGTAAATTCCTCAAAGTTCAGGATCTTTAGAGTACATATTCTAAACATTCACTATAAAAAGAAGGGGGTATATTTGAGAATTCTAGTATTTTCTATTTTGGATAATGTTCATTAAAGTTTCATTTTCATATTGTTTCTGATTCATTACATCTGCAATCCCCTTTAAAAATTATATTAAATCCACCAAAATCCAATATCAATTATCATCACACATCAAGGTAAGGAAAAGCTTTTCATTTTATTAATAAGGTAATGTATTATGATATTTTAATTTACTAAATATGAACTTGCTTCTTGAGGCAAAATTCCAGTCCATATGTTTGAAACAAAAGAAAAGGAAATAAGAGCACTTTTTCATGGAACACGCAGTTAGACATTTGAAGAAGATTTGCACATTTAGAAAAACACTTTAGGAAATGAGTAAAGTGTTTGTTATAAAGCAAGAATAAAGCACAGTAAATGCACCAGTGCACTCAATCAAAGCTCGTAATATGCCGATAGAGTGCATAAACACTAAAAATTGTTTACCTCATTTCCTCTCATATATTAAGTAACTTCGAACATGTTCTATCAACATAGCTATTTTTAGAGTTGGATTTGATACCACTTTAGTATTACACTATTAAAAGCCAACAATATTGCCAAAATACATTTTCCTATTTTGTCATACCATTTAGATAATTCCATGAATTTTCTTACTAATAGTATGCATTTTTCTAGGTCATCTAACACTTTCCGCAGGATTTACTTTTAAATGTATCACATTTCCTGCTCATATGCTATTTTCAATCTCTATATTTTTTAACATTCTGTGAATTCAAGATAACAGTGACACTTTATTTCCAACTAAGATTAAAGAACATTGTTGCTGCCACCTTCTTAATACTTAATCTCATTTCCTTGAGACATATTTATTAAAACATGTTTAGAATAAATATGTATTTTTATTTTGTGTATTTTAAATATGATGTATTCATAAATATTTTCATTACCCTATTTATTTTGTTTAATGAGATGTACATCACCCTGATTCTATTTATTTGCCATTGTTTTTATGAGATGTTCTTCCTCTTGACCCTATTCATTGCCATTGTTCTTGTCTGCCTGTCTCCCCCGATTAGACTGTAAGCCTGTCAAAGGGCTGGGACTGTCTCTATCTGTTGCCGATTTGTACATTCCAAGCGCTTACTACAGTGCTCTGCACATAGTAAGCGCTCAATAAGTATTATTGAATGAATGAATAAATGCACATAAAAGTATTTTTTCTTTGAATGACTCTATTCATTAAAATGTGCATGTTGCCATTGCTTTATAATCCATAATTTAATATATAATGTAAATGGAAAATATTTTTAATATAATTGAAATGGAGAGTGTGTTTTTAAACGCACATTTTCACTTAAGGAGAATATTTGAATGAAAGTTTTTAATCCTAAATGCACTCAATGTAAATGTGTATGTGGATTATGAGGAAATATATATTTTCATTTTGCAGCTCTCTTAAACCCCATTTACTGAGGGATACACTGCACTGGTGAAATCATTATTATTACTACTATTAATGATAATAAAAAATCTGACAGATTTTTCAAAGCAAATACTTTTTTTTCCCCTCCACCACAACTCATGAGGGGTAATTTTAATCAGTGGGCCTGGACCACCACTGGAACACAACAGAATTATCCATTTTTGTTCATCAAATATATGGCGCGGGTAAATCTGTGTGGACGTAACGTTAAATGCCAGTTAACCTTGAAAAAAAGAACTTACATTTTGAGTGGCGTTTTTTTTGACAGTTACAATAAATATAAATAAAACTTCTGAAAAAGGAAAGGTATGATTTGAAGTGAGAGTATAAAGTGTGCAATGAAAACTAATTGAACAAATTGGCATTAGAGTTTATTAGAGGTAACACACCTGTCTCCATTTTCTCACCAAGACCGATCAATCAATTGATCACTTGCATTTGCTGAACACTTACTGTAGCCGAAGACTGTACTAAGCACTTGGAAGAGTAATATATTTTATAATATATTTGTATACATTTTCTCTGTCCATAAGGAGCTTATAGACTATAGGATATTATATCACTTTAGATAGACTCTCCTCTTCCTGTTCTAAGCATTTTGCCAAATAATTAAAACTTTATTTTAATTTCAGAATTGTTTTTAAGTGGGAGAGAGGCAGGGTGCCCTACTGAAAACATCACGGGACTGGGGATCCTGGGTTATGGTAGTGGCTCTGCCACCTGCCTGCTATGTGTCCCTAGGCAAGCCACGTAACTTCTCCATGGCTCAGTTTACTCATTTGTAAAATGGGGATAAAAGTACTCTTTTCCCTCTCTCTTTGCCCGTGAGTTCCATGTGGGACATATATGTTGTGCAATCTGATTATCTTGCATGTACTTAGCTTAGTAGGCAGAAAGCACTTAATAACTACCACCATAAAACATCAATACATTAAAACATTCATCATTAAGTGAGATCAAGCCTTCCTACCATGCATTATGTCCTATATACAGCCAACCAGTTTTAAGCTCATGGAAAATATACTCTGACTTGAGAGAAGGGTGATTTGCCTCTCCTGAATGTGGAGTATGGATGTTCTAGGAATTATGTGTAGCCCCGCATATGTTTATGTGTGTGTGGGGGTGTGTGTGTATGTAGAAAGCTTGGGGGTAGGGTGAGCACGTACTCCCAACAAATGTGTAGTCAGTGCCACTATTGATGCCTTTGCTCTCTTTAGAAAATATCTTCCTCATACATGTTTAAGAGAGGCTCAACCTTGGGGAGAAACCTGCTGCTGAGGAAGTGGGTATATTAGCCAGGCCACTATTAGCCACCATATTGGTGCAAACCTTCTTCCACCCATCCTTCTGAGATGCTTCGAATCATATGGGGAGGACCCAGCCTTTAGCTTTTACAGGAGGAGGAAGGTGGAGCCGAGCTCTGGGAGATGAGAAGGGGGAAAACTTATTTACCTGGGATCTGTGTATAAGATTGGAGGTTTGACTCGCGTACTGAGATGCCTCACACCTAATTCTGAAACCCTCTGGATTTTAAGCTCATTGTGGACAGAAAATGTGTCTGCTTATATTGTACTCTCCCAAGCACTTAGTACAGTAGTCTGCACAAATAAGCACTCAATACATATGATTGACTGACTGACTAATTCACCTCATGGAGTAACTGTTTCTCCCTCTCCAAACTACACCAGGAATAAAAAGCTTCATGACAATTAACTGTGTTATAAACATCAATTGATTTAGTTTAATCTCTGGATTTCAGGGCTCTCTCAAGCAGCTCAGGTCTCAGCCCACATGATCTTAGAGTTGGGACTAATACCTAAGTGGAGAGCCTTTTATGAATTTATTTTATGAATCTCCTTTCTCCATATTCTGAGCTGTGTCTATTAATGTTCAGAATTGAACTGTGGTTGTTTCTCTTTAATACCTGTTTGTACTAAGTGCTGGGCCAAATACAAGATGTTTGGGTTGGATACAGTCACTGTGCCACACAGGGCTCACAGTCTTAATCAACATTTTACAGATGAGGTAACTGAGGCAAAGAGAAATTAATTTGCCAAGGTCACACAGCGGTTATGTGGTAGATACAGTATTAAATATAATGTTGGTATTTGTTAAGTGCTTACTATGTGCCACACACTGTTCTAACTGCTAGGGTAGATACTGCTAGGCTCATGAGTTCAAATCCCAGCTCTGCCACTTGTCGGCTGTGTGACTGTGGGCAAGTCACTTATCTTCTCTGTGCCTCAGTTCCCTCATCTGTAAAACGGGGATTAAGACTGTGAGCCCCACGTGGGACAACCTGATTGCCTTGTATCTACCCCAGTGCTTAGAACAGTGCTTGGCACATAGTAAGCGCTTAGCAAATACCATCATTATTATTACAGCACTCTTAGGGAGTGAAGATGGAAAAACACGGCTTCATCTGAGTGATCAGTATTTAGAGCAAATGGAGATTCCCCCAAAGAAAACTTTTCACAGAGCAAGCCAAAGGCAGATTCAGCCATTTTTTCATGGCAATGGTGCAAGCAGAGTATTTTTGGTATGAAGATTGCATTCTCGGTTCAGTTTACCCAGTCAACAGCTGTTGCCTGGGACTACAGGCAATCCTGGACTCTTCACTTTCACCTTGACATCCTCAGCCAGAATGCGGGGTACTGTTCTTAAATCAACCATGTAGTGGTTTAGGTTGATGAGGATGGAAAGGTAGAACCTAATATTCTTTTAGTCAATCAGACAGAAATCTTGAAGTTGGATCACCCAATTTACTCATAAATAAACTAATGTGTTTCTCCTTTGTAGATTTGGGTCAAAAATGGATTGCTGTAATGAATACCTCTTAAAGGACAGAGTTGCTCTGTGAAATCTGGGACTTCTTCTGGGTGTTAGTAGTAGTAATAATAATGATGGCATTTGTTAAATTCTTACTATGTGCCAAGCCCTGTTCTAGGCATTGGGATATATACAAGGTTATCAGGTTATCCTACATGGGGCTCACAATCTTAATCCCCATTTTACAGATGAGGTAACTGAGGCACAGAGAAGTTAAGTGACTTGCCCAAAGTCACACAGCTGACAAGTGGTGGAGCCGGGATTAGAACCAACATCCTCTGACTCCCAAGCCTGGGCTCTTTCCATCCTGGCTCCACCATTTGTCTGCTGGGTGACTTTGGGCAAGACACTTCACTTCTTTGTGCCTCAGTTCCCTCATCTGTAAAACAGGCAGTAAGGCTGTGAGACCCAGGTGGAACATGGACTGTGTCCACTCTGATTACTTTGTATCTACCCCAGGGCTCAGAACTGCACCTAGCATGTAGTAAGCACTTAACAAATACCATAAAAACTTTTGGCCAATAAAATGAATCAAGGAGGTTTAGCATACCCAGACTTAAATAGTATGCAATGCATTCTCTAACACTGATATCCTTTGGAACAATAAAGATTAAACAATTAGCTTACAGTATCCCAGTTGATCTGGTGAAAGTGATTTTTTTTTAGGTATTTGTTGAGTACTTACTAAATGCCATCTTTCATGGCAACGGTGCTGATGATGGGTGAAGTATTGTCTCTTTACAATACAAGATATGCAGAGAGAGGTTTCTCATAAAAGGACAGAAGATCTTATTAGGATGGACACAATTCATGTCCCACATAGTCTTCATCCCCATTTTACAGATGAAGGAACTGAAGCACAGAGAAGTGAAGTTACTTTCCCAAGGTCACACAGAAGACAAGTAGCAGAAATGGGATTAAGCCCAGGTCCTTCTGACTCCTAGGCCTGTGCCCTTGCTGCTGGGCCATGCTGCTTCTCATGAATTGCAACAATTTTAATAGTAACAGGCAATTAAAAATAGGTAATGACAATTTACAAAGTGCAACGAGGCCTGTCAAAATGGTTTAAATTTAGTGGATAATATTAATGTTATGTCTCATTCTGCTAAAACAAAAATATTTTAAATAGCATTATAAACTCTATGGCTGAGAAAAATTAGGATTTGAGAGCACAGAATATATAATGCCAAAATCTGAATAATGTTGGGGTGCTGAACCTCTAGCAAGAGTTTATGATGGAGTAGATTCCCTGAAAAATATTGTGAACCTATCCTAAATATATATCATTGAAGATAACTATATTGATTTTGTGGGACCATTAAAATTAAAGGTATTTTACATCTAATCTAAGTTTATATTATTTAGATGTACAAATGTAAAAACCAAAAGTTTGTTTCATTTATCATGATTGATTAAGCTTTCAAAAGTAGTTTTTCAGATCACTTTATCTCACAGTCTATCTTGTTCCTTTATAAAATGGCTTTCTTTTCATTTGAATTGCCATTTACTTTCAGTCATTAACTGATTCCTTTCAGGTGATTTAAAATAGTAATTTATAGAAACCATATCTCTTGTTAGGCGACTGAATTCTTTCTGACTCTTAGGCCCAAAAAGGGCCAGACAGTCCCATGAGTTTCACTCAGGAAAAAGCAAGTTATCTACCTGATGCTGCCTACCTCAGGGGTAGAATGGCTGTTCAGAGTTCCATGCCATAGAACCGGGAAGAGGTACATTCTTCCCCCTCTTTCCTTTGGGAACATCAAAAATACTTTTCCATAGACTTACAATATCCAAATCGCCCCTCAAGATGGTAAACTCACTGCAGACCAGGAATGTGTTTACCAACTCTGTTGCATTGTACTCTCCCAAGCACTTAGTATGCACATAGTTCTGCACATAGTATGTGTTCAATAAATACCATTCCTTGATTGGATGACATTTTAAGATTGTTATAGGCAGGGAATGTATCTGCTAATTCTGCTGTACCCTCCTAGATGCTTAGTACAGTGCTCTGCACATAGTAAGCACTCAGTAAATATGATTGATTGATTGACTGATTGATACCTAGCTGGAAGAGTAGGCATGCTATTATTTCTTTATACCTTAAAACACCATGGCCATTTAGCAAAAATGTTCTTCAGTATGCACATGAGTATGGACATAATTTTTAACATGCAATAGTGAACTGTCACAGTCCCAAACAGCAAAACTTTGTTTAGCTATAAATTAGAAAGAGTTAAATATATAATTTTAGTTAAACACATGGAGTTTCCTTGCAACTTCACACTTGGTTTTGTACCATTTTTTCACTCCACCCTCAGCCCCATTATGTACATATTTGTAAATTATTTTAATGTCTGTCTTCCCCTCTAGATTGTAAACTCCTTGTGGCCAGGGAACACATTACTTACTTTCTTATATTGTACTCTCCAAGCACTTGGTACAGTATTTTGAATGCAGTAAATTCTCAATAAACACAATTGATTGATTTTTTTTTCTTTTTCAAAATTATTTGTAGAATGCTTTCCTTTTTTATTAAATGACCTGAGAAGCAGTGTTAGCTTAGTGGACAGAGGGCAGGACTAGGATCAGGAGACTTGAATTTTAATCCCTGCTCTGTCACTTGATGTTATCTGATCTTGGGCAAGATAATATCTCTGTGCCTCAGTTTTCTCATTTACAAAATGGGGATTAAATATCTCTCTTCCCTTTAAAAGGTGAGCCCTGTGTGGGACAAGAACTGCATTTGATACGATTACCCTGTATCTATCTAAATACTCAATACTGTACTTGGCACATAATAAGCACTTAACATGTACCATAATTAATAATAATGATGATGATAATAATTATAACAGTGTATGACTGAAAAAGTCAATGTAGAACAATTTTGTGCATAATATGTTTGGACTATTAAGTCTGTATTGGGCTTTTCAACCACCCAGGTTTACAGAGGTAAAGCTAGCTTGTTGGTGAAAACTCTTCTATTATTACTATACCATTACTATAACTACCAGAGTTTTCATTAACAATGAAATTATCTCTGGAAGACTGTGTGGTTGACAGGACCCACGTAGAATGACAGCCTGAACACATTATTCACAAAGGTTGTTCTATAATTACTTTTTCAGACAGATACTGCTTTCACTTATGTTCATAAAATCCTCCTGAAGTTTCTGCTCCCGAACAACCACTTCTTTTTGATTGCATAATGCTTTGACTGCTGCAACTGTTCCCTAAGTGACCAGCTGTGTTGCCAGATTGTATGAGACTTAACTTTATCTCTCTCCCTCTCTGCAGTCTCACATTTCTTCCACATAGTCCTTAAAACTATTTCCCCATGGACCCTTTGTTTTCAGCCATCCCTTTACCAGTTCACCATTCAAAAGCTGTTTGTGTATCCTAACACCATCCATTCTTCTCATAAAGTCCACCCAGTGGAGCTGCGTTAAAGTGACCACAGCTTCAATAATGAAGCTTTTGTTCCTTTTGTTCCTTTTGTTCCAGGTCTCTCATTCAACCCACAAAATCAATCTGTCACCAAAGCCTGTCAGTTCTACCTTCACAACTTTGCTAAAATCCACCCTTCCTCCTCCCAAACTGCTACTAGACTGATCCAAGCTCTTATCATACCCTGTCTTGATTACTTCATTACATCCCTACCTCCTTTCTCTCCTCCCTCTAGTCCTTCCGTCATTAAGCCATCCCTATCATTTTTCTAAAAATAATTAAATTCACATCTCCCCCATTCCTCAGAAATCTCCTATGGTTGCTCATTTACCTCCACATTATAACATTTTAAGAAAAGAAACTCCTTATCATTGACTTTAAAGAACTCAATCAGCTTGCTCCCCCTATTTTACATTGCTGATTTCCCATTATAATGCATCCTACACACTTCATTGCTCCACATCAACCACCAACCACATCCAGAGTGCACCTTGATCATGGCCTGGAACTCCCTCTCCTCCCCATTCTCCTCATCTTCAAAGCCTCATTAAAATCACATCTCCTCCAAGAGAACTTCCCTGATTAAGTCCTTCTTACCCCTACTCCTTTTCCCTTCTACATCACCTATGCATTTGGGGCTGCACCCTTTCAGGACTTGATAGTCACTCAACTCTCAGTCCCACAGCACTTAAGTACAAGCCCACAATTTATTTTAATGTCTGTCTCATCTAAACTCCTGGTGGGCATGAAACTCTATAGTATTGTACTCTCCCAAATGGGTAATGTACCTCTCTGCACATAGCAAATGTTCAGTAGAGGTCTTTGATCTTGACTTGCCATGTTTAGTAACAGCACTACAGCTCCAAAACTTCCACAGGTCTAAACCCTGAAGTCCGGTTGCTATCACAATCTGTTTTCTGGCAGTCTTCTAAAGAATGTGTCAACTAACTTGGAATTCCTTGTCCATAGTTAGGTTGTCTATACCATTTATCACTGAGGCAGGATAATTGACAACTTCTAGTTAGGGTGGTCACTGATGGTCCTCACACACATTGGAAAGGAGATATGATGACCCAGGCATCACAACAGGCTTGCAGCACAATAAAATGGTAAAACTAAGGCTAGTACCCATAATTCTGCAAAATTTGTGGGTTCCTGCAGTGTTTTCCTAAGTTCTCCACTTGCTGTAGAGCCTTTGCATGCCCCTCCAATGTCAATGTCAAGTTTGTTACCATGCCCAAGTTGCAGAAGTTGTGTCAAAAAAAGCTCGGTGCCAAAAGTTTTAAAAAGCATATATAAAAGCTTATGTTTATTAATAGCAAGAAGGTAACGGACCAGTTGAAAACTGGATATTTTCATTTAAAACTCGACTGCTGGCCACCTACTCCCCTAATACACCATCTTCATTAAATGCAGATTTTGTCAGGTCCAGTAGAAATGTATGATTCCTTTTAAGAAACTAAATAAAAAGGTCTTAAAAATTGGGGGTCTGAAAGGCATTGGATTTTTAAAGAAATCACTGGGTTTACTTGGTTGAACAGGTCTGTGGAAATGTCAAAGATGATGCAATAACTGAAACAGCAAGTGTACTTTTTCCTTGAACCCAACTGTCTACATAAGATTCTTTTGTATTTTTTATATAGAGAATCTCCTTAATATTATCTTCATTTATAAACTGGGTGCTTTATTTGGCTTTTCTTTAACTATGGTCTTAGTTAACCCATTTTGACTCTTTGAATAGGTCCAAATTTCCATAGGTTTCCAAGTCCCTAGTAATTTGAATTCAGTCCATAATGAGAAGACTTTAAATTATTCATCGATGTTCAGGAATGTCTGGGAGTGGGTAAAAACTACATTTTTAAAATAAAGTTCCACAATTGTAAACTTTAGGTTTGGAAATGCTATTTTCTTTTTTACCATTTTATCTATCTACTAAATCACTGTAGATTTTACTTCATAAGCATTTATTTTATTTGTTTGTATTTACTCTCTTAATTTAAAACTGAGGAAAGTTTGTTTTCTATTTTATATTATATTTATTATATTTATATTTTACATTATATTTACATTTTACTAAGGAGCAGATTTTAAGAAAATGTTTAACTGACAAACAGAAATATCACTATAATGTCTCAAAATATTTGCCTCACCTATTTTTCTTTTTAATATTTTACACGAAGGAGGGAGGATGGTTACTAATCCTTTCATCATTTTAATTCTGTTTAACATTTTAAATGCATCTTTTCATTTAAACTGTTCCTTCATCCCATCAATAAGTAAAAAGAGGGAGACACAAATCCAGGCATTTTTGAATCCAACAAAATGAAAAGCTTCAGCAATCACAACTAAATACTACAGAAACAATTCAAGTTCTTCACAAAGCTAAGAAGGATTATATTTCACAACACTATCTCTGAGGAGAATTCTTAGGTTTATAATATGTACTAAAATGCCTTTTCTATGCCACGCATCTCTAGGTATAGTCTGCATTGAAAATCATTGAAAGCATTAGAAAAAAATAGGTTTACTATTAAATAGAAAAACACTCATAAAATTAAATAGAAATTCCTGAAAATATGTGATCATAACATCCTTTATATTAGTGAAAACATAGTTTATGTTAATGATGATGATTACCAAAGATGAAGAATATATAAAAATTGGTGTCTTTGCTAGCTCAGGGATAGAATCCTTTTTGAAACATGGCACCTTTGAATCATGTTGTCTTTTTTTCTTTTACATAATAGAAGAATTACATCCCATTTTGAATGAATAGGTTGGAATATAAACAAAATCATTTATAATAGCACTGACAGACAACAATGGATACAACAGTCGAGCAATGGTCCCTTCAGCTACTTCACTGAACCCTGCACATGAGAGCATACTGAAGGCTCACTGAGCTTTTTCTTGGGTTAATGATACTGGACCCGAAATGAAAAGGAAAAAGCAGTACCCAGGAGAAACTGTATTCGCTCACACCAAACACCAAAGCCGACAATGAATGAACAGACAGGTAGAAGATTCACATGGAACAAGACTGATAAAGACTGCCAAAAATGATGACAAGAAATTAAGAAAGTCTTTATTTTATACCTTTCTCGTTCTGGTGAATGCAAACTAGTATCTGGTCTCAAGCAGTTGGTACTAGCACTCCTAGCCCTGTCAAGGGAGGGCTGCAGTTCACTAGTGCCAGTGCAATGCATCCAATGGTACAAGAGAAAGAAAAAGAAAACAAAGAAAGGAATATCGTGTTAGATATTAAATCATAAAATAATGCTTTCCTTACACAAGATGCAGAATCATCATGGGCTAATTGATAAAGGATGTAAAAAGAGACGACTGGATGACCTTGTTTAGAAAACGAAACTAAACAAAGATTATGCTTGAACTGCTTTGCATAATTGTTCAAAGTATTGTGGACTGAAAATGAGAATAAAAAATACCTACTCATGGAAAACTGTAAGGGTAGCAATAAAGCAAAATATCAACCCCTTTTATAGAAAAAAGAAATGCTACTCCAAAACAAAATGAAGGGCAATCCAGAGGATCATGAATTATGCAACTGAACTAATATGGCCATCAAGCCACATTAGACATCAGACATGGAAAAAAAGCAGTTCCACTTGATCTTACCTAACCAATAACTCATCTGGAAAACTCAGGAGTTATGAATTTAAGCCCATCACAAAAAGGTATATGTCCTGTCTAATCACTAAGCTGGTCTTGGCAAATGCAGACAATATTGTGCTTTATAAATTAAAATGATTTCAAATAATACAAATTAAATCTCACATTCAAAATCAAACAATTGACACACATAAAATTAAATTACAAATAAGGGGTAACTAAAATATCTGGAATTAGGGGTTAGTGGAATTCTAGAGATTGTACAGTTTATGGTAAAAATCATTTCTATGTAATTTTACTGTAATTATGGAATATTTCTTTTTTCAACATTCAAATGTAATGGAAAGCTTTCCATTCCTTGGAAGGACTCAGCTAACTGGGACTCAGTGCTTCATCTCTTACTTTCAAATATTCCAATTAGTACCATTCTCTAGCAATTAATTACATCTTGGGTGGTAATATTTTATGTTGCCTAAAAGAATGGTGGAATAGTCAACAGACAAATGTAGGAAACATTTAAAAAATATGAAGGAAACGTTATGTAAATTTGAATTAAGCTTCAGTGTTACAGCTGGTTTGTCAAGGTGTAAATAAAAGATGGTGGAGGTCCTCTTTTTTTGAGTGGAATTATTGATAGGAAAATAGAATGATTGAGATGAGTAACTGCATACTATCACTTTGTATAAAATTAAGCTAACAATATCTTAGTTGCCTAATAGTCTCCTCTGAATTGCAAGCTATTTCTAAATCAGATTTGGATTTAAATTGGTCTTTAAAATTAATCCAGAACTTTAATTCCTTTTGGATCATGGTTTTAATTCTCTGTAGCCCGGAGAGCAAAGTGCTATCGTTAATTTACTATTGACCTAGTTATCTCTTTTAAAGACTGAAAAGTACCTTAAAAGTTACAGTTGGCAGTTCACGAAAAGTTCATCTTATATAGTGGGGAGAGAAGTGACATTAGGAAAAGGGTGAGGAGAAAAAGACTGTACATTCCTCATGAGACGTATCATGGCTTAGTAGAAAAAGGATGGGCCTGGGAGTCAGAGGAACTGGGTTCTAATCCCAATTTCTCCACAAGTCAGCTGTGTCATATAGAGCAAGTCATTGAATTTCCCTGCGGCTCAGTTATCTCATTGGTAAAATGTGAATTAGGACTGTGAGCTTCCACGTGGGACATGGACTGTGTACAACATGATTAGCTTGAATCTATTCCAGTGTTTAGTACAGTTTCTGGTACATAGAAGTGCTTTGTCTCTAGATTGTAAGCTTGTTGTGGGCAGGGAATTCTGTTGTACGGTATTCTCCCAAGCACTTAGTACAGTGTTATACTCAAATGAGCATAAATATAATTGATTTCTTGATTAACAAATACCATTAAAAAACTAAACAGAGAAACCTTCTCTACTAGATAGTAAACTCCATGAGAAAATAGATCGTTTCTGGCAACTCTACTGTACTCTCCCAAGGACTCAGTACAGTACTCCGGACACAGTGCTTAATAAATACCACTGATTGTTTGGTTGGGAGTGAGGAATCCAAACCGTGTCCTCTCCCTGACTTTCCCATCACTGTAGATGGCGCCACCATTCTTCTCATCTCACAAGCCTATGAGTTGGGCGTTATCCTTGATTCCTCTCTCTAACTCAACCCACATAATCAATCTGTCCCCGAATCCTGTCGGTCCCACCTTCACAGCATCGCTAAAATCTGCCTTTTCCTCTTCATCCAAACTACTACCATGTTATAAATCACTCATCTTATCCTGCCTGTATTACTGCATCAGCCTCCCTGCTGACCTCCCAACCTTCTGCCTCTCCCCAATCCAGTCCATACTTCACTCTTCTGCCCAGATCATCTTGCTACAGAAACGTTCAGGACATGTCAGCCCCCCCTTCAAAAATCTCCACTGGATGCCTATCCACCTCCGTATCCAACAAAAACTTCTCAGCATTGGCTTTAAAGCACTCCATCACCTTGACCCATCTAACTCACCCCGATTCTCCATATACCCAGCCTGCACAATTTGCTCCTCTGGTGCTAACCTTCTCACTGTGCCTCGATCTCACCTGTCTCACCCCGATCCCTAAACCACATCCTGCCCCTGGCCTGGAATTCCCTCCCTCCTCCAATCTGCCAGACAATTACTCTCCCCCTTCCCGCCATTCAAAGCCTTATTGAAGGCACATCACCTCCAAGAGGGCTTCCCAGACTAACCCCCACTTTTCCTCATCTCCCACGCCCTTCTGCGTTGATCTGACTTGCTCTCTTTGCTCTCCCCCACCACATTCCAGCCCCACAGCACTTATGTATATATATATGCAATTTTACTTATTTGTATTTACATCGCTTTATCTGTATTGATATCTGTCTCCCCACCTTTAGATTGTGAGCTCATTGTGGGCAGAGATTGTCAGTCTTTATTGTATAGTGTACTTTTCCAAGTGCTTAGTACAGTGTTCTGTACACAGTAAGCATTTAATAATTAAGACAATGAATGAACGGGGGGCGGGGCACTTTCTCAACTTTAAAGTCTCTTGGACCTGCAACTTTTGATTTGAATCACAAGTCAAAAGTCTGGTAACTGGACTGGAAACCAGGCTTGGATGTGAGTTAGAGCTATAAATGAGAATTAGTGGAAAAGCAAGCAGACAGAAAAGTAAGAAACATCATGGCCTAATGGAAAGAGCATGAACTTGGGAGGCAGAGGACCTGAATTCTAATCCTGTCTTTGCCACTTGCCTCTTGTGTGACCCTGGCAAGTCACTTAACTTCTCTGCACCACAAATTTCCTCATATGTAAGCTGGGGATTCAATAACTGTTCTCCTTCATATGTAGACTGTGAACACTGACTGGGACAGAAGTTGTTACACTGACTGGGACAGAAGTTGTGTCTGACCTACCACTTTGCATTTATCCCACTACTTAGTACAGTGCTTAACAAATACCACAGTTATCATTACAGCCCTTCCACATGACTGCTGCATGACCTTGGGCAAGTCATTTAACTTTCTTGTGCCTCAGTTTCCTCATCTGTGATACTGGGATTAAATATTTGTTTTTCCTCTGTATTCTTTTATGGTATTAGTTCAAAGCTTGTTATATGCCAATCACTGTTCTAAGTGCTGGGACAGGTACAAGTTAATCAGGTTGGACACAGTTTATAACCTACATGGAGCTCACAGCCTTAATCTCCATTTTACAGATGAGGAAACTGAGTCTAAGAGAAGTGAAGTGACTTGTCCAAGATCACGATGCAGATGAGTGTCAGAGCCGGAGTTAGACCCTAGGTCTTTCTGATTCCCAGGCCCTTCCATTAGACCATGCTGCTTTTCTCTTAGACTGCAAGCCCCATGTGCAACAGGGCCTGTGTCTGATCTGACTGTACTGTATTTATGCAGTGCTTCAGACTGTGTCTGGCAAAAGCAAGCCCTAAGCAAATACCACAATTATTAGTATTATCATTGTCACAATCATAAACCACTAGAAAATTATCCACATCACCCACAGAAACACTGCTTTTGCTTTTATTCAACTACTTATTTAATGGTAGATCCAAATGAGTAGGGATGTATTTCATGATACATTTCAAGACAATCTAACAATTTTTCATTTTCCTAGTTCTAGGATCTATATTTACAAAAAAGGCTTATAGAGGTGAAATAAAAATATTTTCTAGTCGTGATGCTTGCCACCCCAAGCAGTAGTGAACAATGGTGAGAGGGCACTGTATGAGATGGCGAAAGAGGAGGACACGAGATCAGCCTGGTGTCTGGGGAAGAGTCTGGTACATCACTGTGGAATTCTGGGCTAGGCTAGGACCCATATGCTGCCAGCAGAGAGCGACATATGGCGTCGTCATTTCGATTCCACCTCCGATCCTGCCATATCTGAAGCAAAGTGCACTCTGAGCACCCAGTCCAGGGCTTGGGAGCAGAGCAAAAATGGAAGAGGCAGGGAGTGATCTGCAGGTGACAAAGAAATAGCAGGGGCTGGGCCTGTGAGATTGATAAGTCTATATCATTTGATAATTAGTTTGAGAAGTCTCCAATATCTTGAGCAGAAATAGTTTTAATCTGTTTAAAATACATTTGTTAGTCATCTCTATTGAGTGCTTACTATATTCAAAGAACTATATTAAGTGCATGGGAGAGTACAATATAACATAGACACATTCCCTACCCACGATGCGCTTCCACTCTAGAGGGGAGGCAGACATTAACATAAATAAATGAATTACAGATATGTAGATAGGTTCTGTGTGGCTGGGAGGGGAGATGAACAAAGGGAGCATATCTGGGTGATGCACAAAGGAGTGGGAGAAGAGGAAAGGAAGGCTTAGTCAGGGAAGGTCTCTTGGAGGAGATGTGCTACTTATTGGAAAATAAGGCTTCTAAAGAGGGAGAGTCTGTTGTATATGAAGAGGGAGGACATTCCAGGCCAGAAGCAGGACATGACCAAGAAGTCGGCGGTGAGATAGACAAGATTGAGGTAGGGAGCAGTCTAGTGGATACAGCAGAGGTCTGGAAGTCAGTGGGACCTGGGTTCTAATTCTGGGTACTCCACCTGTCTGCTGTGTGACCTTGAGCAAGTGAATTAACTTCTCCATGCCTCAGTTCCCTCATCTGTAAAAGAGGGATTAAGATTGTGAGCTCTATGTGGGGTAGGAACTGCATTTAACCAGATTATCTAGTGTCTACCCAGCGCTTACAACAGTTAAGCACTTAACAAATACCATTATCATTATTAAGGACTTTCTAACAAATTATCTTATTTTACCTTTATAACCAACCACCTTAAGAAATAGCCCCATTTTACAGGTAAGGAAACGAAGGTACAGAGAAGTTAAGTACTTGCCCAAAGTCACATAGTAGAATTAGGGCTAAAACCAAGAAGACCTCCTAAAACAATTGGGGACTTGGGACTGAGAACTGATCAATACGAATATTAGTTCCGCATGCCCTACCTTGTCAGCATTATGTTTTTGGAATAGGAGTGATGATTTAGATATGTGGCTCAGGCGGGTTATGCACTGTTACTGAAGATTGGGATAACTGATAGCAAAAGAGAAATTACTGGTGTCTTTTTTTAAAAAAAATTGCTTCCTCTGTTTCCCTTGTAACCATTATAAAAGCAATGATACTTTAGAAGCAGGATCAGTGCAATGAGGAATCAGTGATTTTTACTCCATAATTTATTTCCTAAAATTAAAGGCAGGCATGGTGTACCAGAGGGATCCAAAATTTATTACTAAATCAGGAATGTAAAGTTAAGATTCTGGAATTAGCATAAATCCTGCCAACAATGTATATAAAACATAATGTAGATAAATTAATATTAAACAAGATTTCCCTAATATGGGTTATTGATCCTTAACTTTGATACAGTAAACAGAAAATTAATAGATACTAGCTGCTTCAATAGTCTATCAAAATGAAATTCTTAATATAATTTAGCAGTATCTATCACATTCCTTGCATTGTAACTGCAGAGAAAAGATAGCAGTTCCCTGTTCAGTTTTAGTGTTCCTAGTTTTTAATATAAAGTAGGTTAACTACCCTGCATACTTTTATAAAATGAACATATTAAATACTTTTCAAGATTAAGAGAACAAGAGTAACGATTCAGTGAAAAATATTTCAGTAAGATTAAAATTTATATTTTGCAAGAAATGGGCTATTTCTCTTTGAGAAATAATCCCATGATCATTTTGTAGTTTGTTCAAGCAGTGTTGTGAATAAAACATTTTTAATTCAGTTAATGACAAAATTTATATTTAGAAATCCCTAAATCTTCCATTCTCTAGATTCAATAATCCCTATTTTGCTTGCTTTTTCTTCATAGATTTTCTAGTTTGTTTTTCCAGTCCTTTAGTCATCATGGTGACTCTTTAAACATTAGTTATGAATTCCAAAATTTGACATAGTGCAAGAGCCTTCCCTCTATATCATTGTGCACATTGCAGGGCTTGCATAAAGTAGTACAAAAACTGAGGGAATATGTTGGAGTTTTCCTCCTCTTTCCTACATGCCCAGAGATCACCCTTCTGGGCTGACAGAAACAAACCTGAATTTGCCAACACTTCGTTTGTACTTTCTATTATCTTTTACGATCATCACTTAGCAATGTTTAAAAGAAAGCTTTCAATCATCATTGAGCTCATTTAGCATTTAGGATGGTTTGAGATGTTAGCATTTGAGTTTTAATTTCACATTATGGAGTACATTAAAAATTACACACACACACACACATACACGCAGAGAGAGAAACACAGGACAGGGACTTAAATTGAAAGAAAATTTTAAAAAAAATGTAATCATAAGAGGCAAAATTATATGGCCAAACAATGAAAGACCAGGCCACTTGTGACTAGATAGGCAGTATCTAGCATATTACTTGCATTGTAACTGCAGAGAAAAGATGGCAATTCCCCATTCAGTTCTACAGTCTCTAGTTTTTAATACAAAGCAGGTTAACTAGCCTGCTTACCTTTAGAACATGAATACATTTAATAAATACTTTTCCAAGATTAAAAGAACAAGAGTAATGATTAATTGGGAACTGTGATTTACCCATCTGCAATATTTTCTACCACTAAAGGAATGAGAAGTATACAATATGAAGAACTTCACCACAGACAGTCATTGTTATCAAATTCCTGTATTTACCTGGTGGTATGTAGGCACTCTGCACTTCGTCCTCGTTTTGCTCTGGGCAGCATAAGAAGCTCACTGTACAGACAGGATGGATGTTGAGTGAAACAGATAAAAATCATGATGCATTAGATGACATGGATTGTGTCAGTGATGTAGCAATGAAAGCATAAAAAAGGGAAAGAAACCAGATAGTCTGCACTGGCATATTTTCTTGACAGTGTTAAAACAAACAAAAAAGTGACAGTATTTTGGCAAATTAAACAAGGAGGTCACAAAATTCATATTCCACACCAAAGCTTGTTAATCACTCAATTGGGTACTTCTTAAAATTATAATTTTTTTATCTGAATACTGGAAAGCAAATAATGCTTGAGATAGTTTTATTTTAATTGAGATGTTAACAGTTTTGGAAGTGAAGTGAATGAAAATTTATTCATGGAAATACAAAGGAAAATAATTGCAGATCTGACTTTATGTCAGAACATAATTTTTTACTATGTCCCCATAAACCCATGATCATTGTTGCTTTTTTATTAATCTCCAAGAGATCAACAACTGGTGAGGGTCAAACCATGCATAATAAAAAGGATGTATGACATCTTTCTTCAATGTAATTAAATTACCCTTCTTAACATATCAGTCAAACCTACATAAAATAATTATTTGACCAACAGGGAAAATACAATATTTCTTTCATTTCTCAGCCACCAACAATAATATGGAAATTAATAGGGAACAATCAGAATCTCAAGTGGAGAACAGAAATTTTGTTCACATTAGTCCACCCACCTAAACCTGTTGGAGTTGTGAGGAAGCTGAACACTGTTCCTTGTAGGTAGCAGTGAAGTATTAGTCTTACTATTTTGTTTTTAGAATTTTGAATCTCCAGTGGTTTTTTCACCTGTGACTCTTTGTCCCTTTTCTCAGTCACACTCTGTTTAGAGTACGACCAGGGACCATTTCTGAAGCAACCTCCAGGGAGCCCCCCCATAGCCCATTGCATGCACAGTGCTTCACCCACTGTACCATATAATGGATCTTATAATAACATGCACTCTTTTCACCATCTACAAGCTTTAGATCAAGCCTCCAAGATTCTTCTAGAAAGATACATGCTTTTAGACCCTCCTCATTTATGCAAATGTGCAATTCAAAATTTTAGAAAATATTAGAGAATTATGGAAGATTGGAGAGTACGTGTAAAACATCATTATATTTTCATAAAAGTACACCCTCAAAAAATGTCCATGTAAATAACAAAGTAGAAATGCCCAAATTGCTTGACTCCTTAATCAATATGTGGAAAATCTGGACAAAATCTTGTGTTCTCTGAAGAGAAAGATAATTACATAACAGAAAATCATTCTTTATTTTGCCTGAAATTTAACTGCTTTTATATGATCCAGATTACCCCAATTCTTTACCTACTCTCTGCTTGAAGTTATATGCTTTGGAAACTTCATTAATTTTTTTCAGGTGAGATATCATCATATGTCAACAATACCTATTAGCTATGCACTGAAGTTCTTTTGTTTCAAATTACTATAAAAATATTAATTCTAAGTAATGATAAATTACTAAGGGACAACATTTGATGCCCAAATGGTGCTTTTTATTTAATCATAAACTAGAGCTCAAGTCTCAGTTTCCTGGTTTGCACCATAAAACTTATATTATCCATAAGAGGCTTTTACTCCTTGAATTTCTTACCTAAGTGGCATGAATGATTCTTAGATGAAGGTGAAGAAGCAAACATGATAGTCTGATATGTTAAGTGCCTTTTAGTTCTCTACCTTTTTTTTATGGTATATGATAAGATATTATGTGACAGGCACTGTACTAAGCACTGGGTAGATACAAGTTGGACACAGTGCATGTCTCACATGGGGGTCACAGTCTTAATCCTCATTTTACAAATGAGGTAACTGAGGCACAGAGAAATGAAGTGACTTGCCGAAGATCACAGAGAAGGCTTGTGGTGGAGTCCAGGATTAGAACCCAGGTCCTTCTCATTTCCAGGCCCATTCTTTATCTACCAGGTCATGCTGCTTTCACCCTAAATTATTTTAGTTTTTCAAATTAGAATCATTACAAAATTTTAGTTTACATCTATCGATAGCATATATTGCATCACAAAAGATAATTAATATTATTTGCTTTCTAAATGTATCCATGAATAATTAAAAATGGATTGCATAGGGTAAATCTTTTCTGTTACATTGCAGGGCATATTGCAACTGAAATGTTCACATTTATTTTTAGCTATATTACAGATTGTAATTCAAATTACTCTATCATGTATATGATTCTTATGTTCAGTGATAGAATGTGAGGAGAAAAATAAGTAAAAAACCTTCAAAAATATTAACTGCCATAAGAAAGCAGATACTTAAAAAGCTTATGCACAAGATAATGGAAATAATTTGTGGTTAAATTATATTTGTGTGTCAGAAAGAACAAATACTAAAAGTATTGTATCCCAAGTATTCCAAGCCAAGTGAAAGTGAAATACTGAATTTTCAATTGAATCTGATGGTGTTAATCAGCCTAAACCATTCAAGCTAAAAAAATGATTCAATTTTCTGTAAGTTCCATGTGGGCAGGGAACATGTGTACTCTCACGTTATATTCTTCCCAAGCTCTTAGTACAGTGCTCTGCACACAGTAAGCACTCAATAAATACAATTGATAGACTGATTTAACCAGGATCATTTTGGGGGTCCACTCTTTGAGAAGTGACCTAAAGTTTCCTCATACTATTCTAGAAGCAAAAAAACTCCCAAATGAAATTCTGTTTTCCACAGGAACCTAAGTATAACAACTAGACTAAACATTTTTTCCCTCTGTTTTCCCAGCTGCAAAAAGCTCAATGAATTTTTCCAGGAGTAATTGCTAAAAGTGAGAAAGTTTCTTTTTAGATGGAAAATTATCCCATAAAAGAATGTTTTGGTCTTCAAAGGACATTCAGACTAAGTGGATATAAGAAAATTCTGACCTTAATATTCAATAATAGAGACTAGGGAGAAAACAGCTAGTTGCAGGATCCATGATGTTAACTGAACTACTTCCTATGAATAAATTATCATTTCACTGAAATGGCTTCTGTTTTTCAATTATAGAACTACAAACACCCAATCAAAGAGAGATATTTCTACTGGAAAATTACTTTGAGATAATTAAGATGAAATGGTACCTTTCTTGTTCTGACAAATACTGATCATCCATGTCTCTGGACCTGTCGTCTACTGGACTTCGAGAGGCATCATGGTGTCTTGTTGGAGAACGTGATCTTCTCATTTGATGAATTTCATCTAAACTCCTAAAAGTAAGTTCACATATATTATATCCATGCTTCCATCAGTACTTAACTTTTTATATTTCAAAAGGCATACAATATAATAGGAAAGCAGGATGCTTGTCAGCAGTTATGTTTTACATCATTTGACAAGGTGCTGGTTTTTTAACAAAATGATTGGTTTAAGTATGATAGCAGTGTATAATTATTGTGCAGTTTGATTAGCCCATTTTCCATCTCTTCAAATACATTATGAATCTTCTTTGAAAAGACTCTGCATTTGATTTGTAAACTCCTTGAGGGGAAGAATCCTCTTGACCAAATCTGTTGCATTATATGCTCTCCTATATTACATTATAGGGCTCTGCATATGGTCAGTGCTCAATTGATTGACTGATTAAGAGGATACCGGGGCTAGTTAAGGATTGAGAAGATAGGGTTTGAGGTGTGGTGAAGCCTGAAATTCCCTCAGCTTCAACAAATACCTCTTTGCAGATGACCCCAAATAAAACTCTCTAGTCCTGCTCTCTCTCCTCTGAAATCTCACATTTCCTCCTGCCTCCATGTCATCACTAAATATATGTCCCAATGGCACCTCACGCTCAATATGTCCAAAATTGAATTCCTCTTATTCAATCAATCAATCAATTAATCAATGGTATTTATCTTCTCCAAAATCTTCTCCTACACCTAACTTTCCCATTAGGCCTAGAGAAACAGTGCAACTTGCCTTTTGAATTACTTGGGGCAAGTTACTTAACTTCTCTGTGATTCAGTTTCCTCATCTGTAAATATGGGATAAAATATTTGTTCTCCCTCCTTCTTAGACTGTGGGCCTCATTTGGGAAAGGGATGTCTGATTCAATTCAATTCAATCATATTTATTAAGTGCTTTTCTGTGCATGGAGCACTGTACTAAGCACTTGGGAAAGTACAGTACAACAATAGAGAGTGACAATACTTGCCCACAACAAGTTCACAGTCTGGAGGTGGGGAGACAGACATCAATACAAATAAACAGACAACAATACAAATAAATAAATTACAAATATATACAGAAGTGCTGTGGGGCTGTGTGGGGGTGGAGAGCAAAAGTAGTAAGTCAGGGCGATACAGAAGGGAGTGGGAGATGGGGAAAAGTAGGTAGGGCTTGGAGGAGAATCTAATTTTTTTATATTTATAGTCTACTTAGCACAGTTCTTGACACACTTAACAAATGACAATATTATTATCACAGTCCAACAGCATTATTATCCTAAGTCTTGGAAATATTCTTGACAATAATTGTGGTATTTGTTAAGCAGTTACTATGCACTATGCTAAGCACTGGGGAAGATACCAGATAATCAGGTCCCCCATGGGGGTCATGGTCTAAGTAGGAAGAAAACAGGCATTGAATCTCCACTGTGCAGATGAGGCAACTGAGGCACAGAGAAGTTAAGTGCCTTACCCAAAGTCATGCCCAATGTGATTAGAACCCAGGTCCTCTAACTCCCACGTCTATGTACTTCTCACTAGGCCAGACTTCATAAAATCATATCTCCTCCATGTTAAGAACTAACTTACACGTGTATCTCCTTCTTCTTCCTTCTCCACATAAATTATTTTTGTGTCTGTCTTCCCCACTAGTTGTTTAAGCTCTACCATGTCTACTAATTCTAAGGTCCTTTTCTCTGCACACATAAGCACTTATAATGCTATTTGAAATGCTATTTGATGGATTGATTAAAATTAGGAAGGATTGAAGCAGGAATGGCTTTATCTCACCTACATCAGTTTGGTTATTAACTTGAGGCTTATCCTTTGCTAATTTAGGCTATAAAAGAATTCCCTGGGAAAGGCATCTTTAAAAATTGTATTTGGCCCATAGAGACATAGACAGAGCTGGGGGCATTGGTAATGAAATCACAAAGGAAAATTACACTCAACAATTGTAATGTAAGTAAACTCTCTCCCTTTCAAGGACATTTCTTGGAAGATAAATTGAGCAACACAGAGAATAAGCCTCTTAATAACACTGTTACCTTCAACAAAGGTATTTAGAAAAAAAAGTTAAATATTGCCCATGATTTATGTGGATTATTTATTTTCACTCATTTAAAAACTTGATCTGTTTTCTCCAGATGGCAATATAAACAGTTTTTGGATCATGTTTATCATGAAGGGCATTTGACATGCTACATAGCTTACCTCTGTAATGGCACATTTGGTAAACGGGAACGGGGCCTGCCCTGATCGTCACCACGGTGAGGAGATACAGATCGTGAGCGGTGATGAGTGGCTCTTTGCTGTTCTGGCACAGTTAATGTTGCGGATTTGCTTTCTCTAGTATTAGACCTAAAACCGACTGACAGAAGCACAACAGAACGTAGTCAGACAGTCATAAACAGTAGGAGAAAGCAATTTGATGGAAAGAGGCTTGAAATAATAGCCATTTACCTACTGAAGACTAGTGCCATGCAATTAGAATCATATTAGCATTTCCTTCAGAGCAAGTATATATACATATATATGTAGATATGTATATATACTTATATGCAACCTAATATAACATGAACATGCACAAGAGCAGATTAGAATTCAGTGATCTATAATTTTTTTTTCATAGAGCTTGGACATGATATGATAGTCGAAATTTCAAACATTATGATTTGCTAGAGATCATTTCAAAAATTATAGTTAAGCAATACGAAACTAACCCAGTCCATGTACGTACCTCAGATCTCTACAGAATTTTCATTTCACATCATTTATTAAATCACCCTACTATAACTAAAACAACAAAGACATTTTCTCTGGATCAGAGAGTGTTGGCTTTTGGAAAAAGAACAAGAACTATTACAAAAAGAAAGATACTATCAGACTCCAAGGAATTGCTGTCTTGCTACTCAAGAAAGAAGAGACTTACAAATCTTTGGAGGATTTACAGCCTCTTTATCCTCTGCCCAGTATGTTACAAATCTCCTTACATGGGAAATACCCTAAAACATGCAGACTTTTTTGGGCATGGATCCAAGGTGAATTAGAGCTGGTAAAGTGGATTCATGCAGAAGCTATATCATCAGCATGGTTTTTGCGCTTGTTCTGCTGTGACATCGTAACAGTGTAGGAGAATCAATAACATCTTATATTAATGGAGCAGGGAAGAGTTTTGTGATTCTCTATTTGCTTTGACAGGTCACTTATCTTCCTTTTCCTCCCTTACCCAGTGGAGTATTAGTGTACCTCAGGAGCCTCAGATTGGAGGTTTAGGATTAATACTGTCATTACTTCTACTAATTGTTAAATTATAGCTTCTAATAATTGTAATAAAATTATAGCAATGCAGTTTTTACAAATATTTTAGATGTTCCATTTTACTTTTAAAGATTGCAATAAAGCAAATGATTATGTTAATTGCAATTTCTACCTTTTCAAAGGGAGGAACCTGAAAGGTTAAAGTCACTGAGATTTTGCTTGAATTAAGTTAATCATTTTGGTTGACTCTACTCTATAATTTCAATTATAGTTATATTTCAATGTAAAATTTGATGTAATAGTTCTTTCTCCTATTTTCAGATAAATAAAGTTTATCTGGGATAAACAAACAACATTTTGTGGCAAAAGAAAAAGTGAAATGGAGTTCTAGCACTTTTTAATGCAAGGGCTGGACCACGTCTTGATATTTCTGTCCTTTCATAGAGGGATGATCATTTAATTAATGCTTTTTGATTCCTTTTCACAGTTCTACTAGTCTACTGACAAAAGATGAGTTATGCTATTCTTCTAAAATTACTTTGACCTACCTGCATAATCCTATTTGGTATATTCGTAAAATGCATTTTAATCTCACATTAAGTTCATGTAGCAACTTTATCACTTTTACTAGTTTCAGCAGTCTCAACAAATTACCCATTTTGTGTTTCAAATTACCATTACTGTGACATAATTTTATAAACATATAAGACAATTTATAATTGCCTATTATTTTACTTGGCCAAGCATTTGTTATGGAAACTGTAGTTAAGAATCCAGTCGGACAACTGGCTCTTGCTTTCTGATGAGTTTCTGCTTTCTTTGTAAAGAAAGGGAAGGGGAGATTGGGGAAAGGAGGGCAGGCAGTCTCTCTACATTGAATAAAGCTGTAGAGTTTACAAGAGGATACATTCAGTTGGGTACCATACTCAGTAACTATATATGGGATAAGAGACTGGGTAATACTAAAGGCTAAACTCCAATCAATGATCACCACTTAAATGGGAGATATAGAGGCAATCAAAAATATTTAATCCAACATGAATTTTTGATCCAAGACAATGTAGTATTTTTTTAGTGGAAGTTCATTGGAGTACTGCATCAGCCTCCTTGTTGCCTCCTTTCTCTCCCCACTCCAATTCACACTTCATTCTGCTGCCCAGATCATTTTTCTACAAAACCATTCGATCCATGTTTCCCCACTCCTCAAGGAGCTCCAGTGGTTGTTCATCCCCCTAAGGATCAAACAGTAACTCATTAGCCTTCAGTTTAAGCATTCAACACCTTGCCTCTCCTATCTAACCAGGCTCCTTTCCTAATGAAACCTAGCCTGCATACTTAGCTCTGTTAATGCCAGCCTACTCACTGTATCTTGAACTTGTCTATCTCACCACCAAACTTTCACCCTAGTCCTGCTCTGTCCCAGAATGCCTACATCTTTCTATCCATTGGAGTCAAAGGACCTGGGTTATAGTCCCAGCTGCACCACTGGTCTGCTTTGTGATTTTGGGCAAGTCACTTAACTTCTCTGTGCCTCAGTTACCTCATCTGTAAAATGGAGATTAAGATTGTGAGCCCAATGTAGGACAGGGAGTGTACACAACTTGATTAGCTTGCATCTACCCCAGAAAACAGTGCCTGACACATAGTAAGAATTTAAAAATGACCATCATCATATCATCATCATCACATTCCCAACATTCAAAGTCTTATTGCAGGCACATTTCCTCCAAGATGCCTTCCCTGACTAGGCTGCTCATCTCCTCTTTTCCCATTACCTTCTCCATCACCATTTGCTTTTATATTTTCACCCTTATTTCACTCCTCCATCAGCCCTATAGGACCAATATACGTATCAATCAATCAATCTCCTGGCCCGTCACTTTGGGCAAGTTACTTAACTTCTCTGTGCCTCAGTGACCTCATTTGTAAAATGGGGATTAAGACTGTGAGCCCCACGTGGGACACCCTGATAACCTTGTATCTACCCCGGCACTTAGAAAAGTGCTCAGCACATGGTAAGCACTTAACAAATACTATTATTACTGTTTATTGAGCACTTACTGTGTGCAGAGCCCTGTACTAAGCACTTGGGACAGTACACTTGGGACAGTGTTGGTAGACATGTTCCCAGCCCACAACAAGCTTGCAGTCTAGAATGGGAGACAAATATTAATGTGAGTAAATAAATTATGGGTATCTACTCTGCTGTGGGGCTGAGGTGCAAATCCAAGTACAAGGGCAATGCAGAATGGAGTAGGAAAAGAGGAATTAGGGCATAATGGGGAAGCCTCTTGGAGAAGATGCGTTTTTAATAAGCCTTTGAAGGTGGGGAGAGTGATCCATTGTCAGATATGAAGAGGGAGGATGGTCCTGGCCAAAGGCAGGATATGGGAATAAGGTTTGTAGAAAGATAGATGAGATGGAGGTACAGTGAGTAGGTTGCATTAGAGGAGCCAAGTGTGTGGGCTGCCTTGTAGCAGGAAAGCAACGAGGTAAAATAGGAAGGGACAAGGTGGTTGAGTGCTCAAAAGCTGACGGTAAGGAGTTTCTGTTTCAAGCAGAGGTATACGGGCAACAACTGGAGGTTCTTGAGGAATGGGAAAACACGGACTGAACGTATTTTTTTAAAAAATGACCCAGGTAGCAGAGTAAAGTATGAACTGGAGTAAGGAGAGAGAGGAGGCAAGGACATCAGCAAGTGGGCTGATGCAATAATCAAGGTGGGAAAGGATAATTGCTTGGATTAACATGGTAGTTGTTTGGATGGAGAGAAAAGGGCAAAGTTTAGCGATATTGTAAAGGTTGAACCCACAGACTTTAGTGACAGATTGAATATATGGGTTGAGTTTCATTCAATCGTATTTATTGAACACTTACTGTTTGCAGAGCACTGTACTAAGCACTTGGAATGTACAATTCAGCAAGAGATAGAGACAATCCTTGCCCAACAACAGGCTCTGAAATGAGTTGAGTATGATCCATACTTTATTTATGTTAATGTCTGTCTCATCTCTAGACTGTAAGCTCGCTTTCAGCAGTTAATTTGTCTATCAACTTTGTTGTAGTGTCCTTTCATAAACAAGTGTTTATGAAACAGAATATAGTACTCTGCATACAATAAGTGCTCAGTAAATATGATTATTGATTGATAAGGTATCCACAAGTATTTATGTTATTCATCAGAATATGACAGTTTACAGAGTCTTTCTAAAAAGATTAGAAGTCACCTTCCTTGTGACTTACTATAACCATATTGCTCTCAGAATGCTTTATTAAAATATGAAAATAATGCACTATGTATTAGTAATCATGACACTGCTTAAGATAGAAAGTCATGCTTTATTATAGAAATAGTCAGGGCAAAAAGCATTTTCCAGAGGGTTTTTTTTTTAAATTCATGATATTTGTTAAGCACTTTCTATGTGCCAGGCACTGTACCAAGTGCTGGGGTAGACACAAAATAAACAGGCTGGACACAGTTCCTGCCCCACTTAGAGATCACAATCTTCATCCCCATTTTATAGATTAGGGAACTGAGGTACAGAGAAGTTAAGTCACTTGCTCAAGGTCACCCAGCAAACAACTGGAGGAGCCAGAATTAGAACCCAGGACCTGCTGACTTCTAGATCCATGCAGTATCCACCAGACTATACTCCCTACCTCCATCTTATCTATCTCACCGCTGACTTCTCACCCATGTCCTGCCTCTAGCCCGGAACGTCCTCCCTCCTCATCTCCGACAGACAATTTCTCGTCCTCGTTAGAAGCCTTATTATTGAAAGCACAGCTCTTCCAAGTGGCCTTGCCTAACTAAACCATTCTTTCCTCATCTCCCACTCCTTCCTGCATCATCCAGACTTGCTCCCTTTATTCATATCCCCTCCCAGCTCTAGAGAACTTATGTACTCATCTGTAATTAATTTATTTATATTAATTTCTGCCTCCCACTCTAGAATGGAAGCTCACTGTACTAAGCACCGGGGTAGAGCCCAGCTAATAAGGTTGGACACAGTCCATGTCCCAAGTGGGGGTCACAGTCTTAATCCCTATTTTACAGATGAGGTAACTGAGGCCAGAGAAGTTAAGTGATTTGCCTAAGGTCACACAACAATCAAGTTGTAGAGTCAGGATTTCAGCTTAGGTCCTCCTGAATCCCAGGCATATGCTCTATCCACTAGGCCATGTTGCTTCAGAATGCCCAGTTAGATCAGCTATTGTACTATACTAGGAAATATTCCCCTTCCTCTTTATTCTTTCCTTCCCTCCTCTCAATTACAAGGACTTCCCTTTTAAAACTAAACTGAAGTTGTAGAGAAAAGTTAATATTTAAAAAAGGAGGCTTTATGGAGGAGTCACATGGTATTCTCAGACAGATGGTATTATTGTGTCCAAATATTGTCAAAATCAAGGATGGTAAGCAAAATTCAAGCCTGTTTTACTGTTACTGCAAATTCAAAATTTTCACTTTCATCATCATTTTTCTAACATGATTGAAAGTAAATTTATGTGCATAAAACTATGATGGCCCCAAAATATTTTTCCCCACTATTGTTTCAATATTTTGAGAATATTATTTTTCATTTTTTGTTACATTTCTTTTAAAAATAAAAGGAATATTTTCTTCTTCACTAACAGAAAGCAAACGAAACCAGATTCTGGGCAACCAAAAGGTTTCTTGCCAAACGCCATATTCTCTGGCCAAAAATTTATCCTTTTTTCAAAGATGACTAGTACAGGACAGTGAAACTCAGATGGAATTTTTAAAACTATTATTGGGTACTATTGGTTATTGTCTACTCATCAAAAAATCTTTTGCACTTTATTGCATTTCTATTTTTCTGGTGTTCTTATTTTATTTGCTGAAAATAACTTATCTGTGATGACTGTCTCTAGCAGTATAGTTACAGAGCTTAACATTTCCCTTTCTTACTCTTTCCCTTTTCTTCCCTTTCAGTAGATATCCAACACTCTGGATATCACAGGAGCCATTACCCATTAGAGCCATGAGAAGGAGCGTGACAGCGGAAAGAGCACGGCTTGGGAGTCAAAGGCCGTGGGTTCTAAACCCGACTCCGCCACTTGTCTATGTGACCTTGGGCGAGTTACTTAACTTCTCTGTGCCTCAGTTACTTCATCTGTAAAAATGGGGATTAAAAAATGTGAGCTCCACGTGGGACAATCTGATTACACCATATCTACCCCAGCCCTTAGAACAGTGCACTGCACATAGTGTTTGACAAATACGATAATTATTATTATTATTGTTACCCAAGGAATCCTCACTGTGAAAGTGAAGTCATTAGTGCTTTTTTTCTGACTGTTGGGAAGGATGGAAAATTTGGAGAAGCAGCGTGGCTCAGTGGAAAGAGCACGGGCTTTGGAGTCAGGGCTCATGAGTTCGAATCCCAGCTCTGCCACTTGTCGGCTGTGTGACTGTGGGCAAGTCACTTAACTTCTCTGTGCCTCAGTTCCCTCATCTGTAAAATGGGGATGAAGACTGTGAGCCCCACGTGGGACAACCTGATTCCCCTATGTCTACCCCAGTGCTTAGAACAGTGCTCGGCACATAGTAAGCGCTTAACAAATACCAACATTATTACTACTGTTTCTTCCAGCTGGACTTTGGGAAAAATTGTTCTTTTCATTTTTCTTCCGTTGTCAGATCATGCTTTCCTGGCTCAGCCCCAGATGTTGTCACCGGCTAAGCCAGAGGCCTGTCTCAGTCATAACTTGCTTGCCTAGAACAAAGTAGAAAGCAGCAGCAATGACATTTACTGAACACCTACAGTGGTGAAATGCACTGTATTAAGCACTTGGGAAAGAACAACAGAAGAATGAAACATCCCCTGCCTACGAGGAACTTCAAGCACTAATGGGATAGACTGAAATAAAATTCTTTCAAAAAGAGTAATTAGAAGGTATAATTGATCATACCTATGTAATATCAATTAAAAATACATGTACTAGAGATAACTGTTGGGTTAACATTACTTTGGGTACTGGAAGTTCATCAGGGAAGGCTTGTTGAAGGAGTGAAATTTAGGAGGGTTTTGAAAATGGGGAGAGATGAAGTCAGTTGGATTGGTGGAAAGGTCAGATCTGACTTGCAAAGTGCTAAGCAGGCCACTAGCTTGAAAGCAGAGGTCTTCTTTCTCTCCTGCCATTCCCACACTGGTAGTGACTCCATTTTAGTTGGACCATCCTAGACTGGGTGCTACAAGCTACTGTGGCTTGTCCAATGACAGAAGCAGTAGAAAATAGCAGGGACAGCATGTCCACAAAAGCCGATTAAATGCTTCCCTTCTTTCCTCAGTTTTCTCCCCATCCCCTTTCCTGTCCTCTCTTATTTTTCCATTATTTCCATCTCCTTCTCCCCACAAAAGGACAGCTTCAAGGAAAAACTTGCTTTACGTTTTTAAGTTGTCTTAAAAAGGCCAATTGTCTTAATACTACTCCTACCTAATCTCATCTCTCAAAATGAACCCTTTTCATAATGCATGCCTTCAACTCTTCCCTCTCCATTCATTCATTTATTGAGAGCTTACTGCGTGCAGAACACTATAATAAGCACTTGGGAGAGTAAAATACAACATTAAGCAGACACATTCTCTACCCATAATGAGTTTACAGTTTAGATAAAATTTAGCCCTCTAACCCTTCCTATCCTTCCATCAATTTTGTGCCAACTCTCAGTCCCAGTCACCTCCACAGTACATTCTCTTCATTCCTGTATTCACGCTGCAGAAGCCTCCTTTTGGACATCTAGGTATCGAGCAAGACTTTAGCAACTTCAGACTGTGGCTTCCAAACTAAGTTTAATATGAATATTGCTTCAATTATTCATAGAACTATATTTTTCACTATCTGTATCGTTATACATATAACTATATATAGCAATATATAGATTATTCACAGATACAGACATCATTTCCAGGGTGTTCTCTTCTTTTTTCAATTCAAATGGCCAACTCTCTGGCCCAAGTACTTGTCCCAGCTTGGATGCATATCTTATTAGCTGAATATTTTAGCTAGGGAATGGGTTTATATCTTTTGGAAAACATAACCTGGGTTGTATTTAGCATTTGGGTACATAGGGGCCGGCTCTAGCTCAACTCTTACTTCAATCTGTGGTTCTTCCCTGGATCTAAATCTTTACGCCAGATTACTTGTTTTATTTTGTCTGTCTCCCCCATTTAGACTGTAAGCCCATTGTTGGGCAGGGATTGTCTCTGTTGCCGAATTGTACATTCCAAGCACTTAGTACAGTGCTCTGCATATAGTAAGCGCTCAGTAAATACGATTGAATGAATGAATTAATGAGTTGTATAAAAATGTTAGAGCCTCCTCACAGGTCTCTCTGCTTCCAGGATCTCCTCTTTCCAGCACCTACTTCAAACACCTTGTGATTCCTCAAAATCCTTCAGTGGATTACCCATTCCATTCCACCACATCAAATGGAAACTCCTTCCCATTTACCTTAAGACACTCCATTCCTAAAGAAGCAGTGTGGCCTAGTAGCAAGAGTACAGGCTTGGGAGTCAGAAGTCATGGGTTCGAATCCCAGCTCCGTCACTTGTCAGCTGTGTGATTTTGGGGAAGTCACTTCACTTCTCTGGGCCTCATTTACCTCATCTGTAAAATGGGGATTGAGACTGTGAGCCCCACCTGGGACAAGCTGACTACCTTGTATCTCCCCCAGCGCTTAGAACAGTGCTGGGCACATAGTAAGTGCTTAACAAATTTGGTCATGAGCTCTGGGACTCTCTCGGCCGCTGGCCGCTTGACTTTGAGTCTGATTGGGTAGGGTCGGCTCGTCCCCCGACCCTGGTCATCGCCTGCTTATTAACACTATTGTAGTGTGCCTTACTGTAGCATGTTGCTATATTAGCGATCTCGCTTGTCATTGTTTATTGTCGTCAGACTTTGAATTTGATCAGGTCGCCCCTTAATCGAGTCTACCCCCGACCCTGATCATCACCCCTTTTATTAACACGACTATATTGTATCATACTGTATCATATTGCTATATTAGCACTACTGTGTTGTATCATATTGTATCATGTTGCTATATTACCGATTTCGTTTATTACTGTTTATTGTTGTCAGTGCTGCCACCCACCTCTCTGGCCTCGCCATGTCCCTCCTCCCCCCCTCCCCCGTCCCGCCCCTTCCTATCCTCCCCTTCCCCTTTCCCTCTCTCGCTCAGCTCTTTCCCGCTCTCTCCTCTGTCTCCTCCCCCCCTCCTCTCTCCCGCCCTAGAACCCCACTTTACCAGCGCTACCCCTCTTCCCCCTCCCCTTACTCTTCCCCCCACCAAACCCCCTCTTCACCCCCTCCCCCCTTCTCTCTTCCCCACCCATGCCCCATCCCAGTCCTCTTGTCCCACCGCCACCCCTCATCCCCCTCTCCTCGTCCAGGGCCCCGCCACCTCCTTCCCATCCAAACCCTCCCCTCCCCCCGCCCTTCCCCCCTCCTCCCCTTGCACCCACAGCTACTTTCAAGTGTGGCCTCTGGAACCCCCGCTCTATTACAGGCAAGCTACCTTTCATCCATGACCTTTTCCTCTCCCGCTCTCTCCTCCTCCTCGCCCTTTCGGAAACGTGGCTCTCTCCCGAAGACATGGTCTCCGCCGCCGCTCTCTCCAGCGGAGGCCTCTCCTTCTCCCACTCCCCCAGGCTCATCGGTAAGGGAGGAGGCGTCGGCTTCCTCCTCTCGCCCCGTTGCCGCTTCCGCACTATCCCTCCTCCCCCCTCCCTCTCCTTCCCCTCCTTCGAAGCCCATATCATTCGCCTCTACCACCCACTCCAGTTACTTGTCGCCGTCATCTACCGCCCTCCCGGTCCCACCTCCGACTTCTTCAACCACCTTGACCCCTTTCTCACCTTCCTTCTCTCCTTCTCTCTGCCCACTCTGATCCTTGGAGACTTCAACATCCATACAGATGTACCCGACGACTCCTCTGCCGCCCGCCTGCTATCCCTCCTCGACTCTGCCGACCTCCTCCTCCACCATACCGCGCCCACTCACCGACTCGGTCACACCCTCGATCTCGTCATCTCCTACCGCTGCACTATCTCCTCCCTCACCAACTCTGAAATCCCTCTCTCTGACCATAACCTTCTCACCTGCCTCATCTCTCACACTCCCTCCCCCTGCAAATCTTCGCTACTGCCCCACAGAGACCTCCGCTCTCTCGATCCCATCCGTCTTTCCAATAGCATCTCTCCTCACCTTGCCGCCCTGTCCTCTCTTCCCACTCTCGACGAGCGGGTCTCCGCTCTCAACTCCACCCTCTCTACTCATCTCGACTCTCTCGCCCCCCTTTCCCTCCGCCGCTCTCGCTCCACTAACCCACAGCCCTGGATCACCTCCTCCGTCCACCTCCTACGCTCCTATGCTCGAGCTGCTGAGCGCTGCTGGCGAAAGTCCAAGCACCAAGCCGACCTCACACACTTCAAATTTATCCTTTCCTGCCTTAACTCTGCCCTCTCCTCCGCCAGGCAAAGCTTCTTCTCCTCCCTCATCGACACCCATGCCCGTTACCCCCGCCGATTGTTTCGGACCTTTAACTCTCTCCTTAGGCCCCCTGTTCCTCCCCCTGCCCCATCTCTCACCCCCAATGATCTGGCCACCTATTTCCTCATGAAAATCAAAACGATCAGGTCTGAGCTCCCCAAAGTCACCCCTCCGCCTCTCCCCTCCCCCCCACCAACCCCCTCCCCTACTTTACCATCCTTCCCTGCAGTATCCTCAGAGGAGATCTCCTCCCTCCTCGCAAGTGCCACCCCCTCCACCTGCGCCTCGGACCCCATTCCCTCTCACCTTCTTAAAACCATCGCCCCTGCCCTCCTCCCTTCCTTAACTTCTATTTTTAACCACTCAATCTCCAAGGGCTCCTTCCCCTCTGCCTTCAAACACGCCCACGTCTCCCCCATCCTAAAAAAACCCGCTCTTGACCCCACTTCCCCCTCCAGTTATCGTCCTATCTCCCTACTACCCTTCCTTTCCAAAATCCTAGAACGAGTCGTCTACAATCGATGCCTAGAATTCCTTAACTCCCATTCTCTCCTAGACCCCCTCCAATCTGGCTTCCGTCCCCTCCACTCTACCGAGACTGCTCTCTCTAAGGTCACCCATGACCTCCTTCTTGCCAAATCCAATGGCTCCTACTCCATTCTGATCCTCCTTGACCTCTCTGCTGCCTTTGACACTGTCGACCATCCCCTCCTCCTCCATACCTTATCTCACCTTGGCTTCACGGACTCTGTTCTCTCCTGGTTCTCCTCTTACCTCTCTGGCCGATCATTCTTGGTCTCCTACACTGGAGCCTCCTCCCCCTCCCATCCTTTAACTGTTGGAGTTCCTCAAGGGTCAGTTCTTGGCCCTCTTCTGTTCTCCATTTACACTCACTCCCTCGGTGAACTCATCCGCTCTCACGGCTTTGACTACCATCTCTACGCAGATGACACGCAGATCTACATCTCCGCCCCTGTCCTCTCCCCCTCCCTTCAGGCTCGCATCTCCTCCTGCCTCCGGGACGTCTCCACCTGGATGTCGGCCCGCCACCTAAAACTCAACATGAGCAAGACTGAGCTCCTCATCTTCCCTTCCAAACCCGGTCCTCTCCCAGACTTCTCTATTACCGTGGATGGCACGACCATCCTTCCCGTCCCGCAGGCCCGCAATCTCGGTGTCATCCTTGACTCGTCCCTCTCGTTCACCCCACACATCCTATCCGTTACCAAGACCTGCCGGTTTCACCTCTACAATATCGCCAAGATCCGCCCTTTCCTCTCCACCCAAACGGCTACCTTACTATTACGGGCTCTCGTTATATCCCGGCTAGACTACTGTGTCAGCCTTCTCTCTGACCTCCCTTCCTCCTCTCTCGCCCCGCTCCGGTCTATTCTTCACTCCGCTGCCCGGCTCATCTTCCTGCAGAAATGATCTGGGCATGTCACTCCCCTTCTTAAACAACTCCAGTGGTTGCCTATCGACCTCCGCTCCAAACAAAAACTCCTCACTCTAGGCTTCAAGGCTCTCCATCACCTTGCCCCTTCCTACCTCTCCTCCCTTCTCTCTTTCTACCGCCCACCCCGCACGCTCCGCTCCTCTGCCGCCCACCTCCTCACCGTCCCTCGGTCTCACCTATCCCGCCGTCGACCCCTGGGTCACGTCCTCCCGCGGTCCTGGAACGCCCTCCCTCCTCACCTCCGCCAAACTGATTCTCTTTCCCTCTTCAAAACCCTACTTACAAATCACCTCCTCCAAGAGGCGTTCCCAGACTGAGCTCCTCTTCCCCTTCTACTCCCTCTGCCATCCCCCCTTTACCTCTCCGCAGCTAAAGCCTCATTTTCCCCTTTTCCCTCTGCTCCTCCACCACTCCCTTCCCATCCCCACAGCACCTTACTTGTCCGCTCAACTGTATATATTTTCGTTACCCTATTTATTTTGTTAATGAATTGTACATCGCCTTGATTCTATTTAGTTGCCATTGTTTTTACGAGATGTTCTTCCCCTTGACACTGTTTAGTGCCATTGTTCTTGTCTGTCCGTCTCCCCCGATTAAACTGTAAGCCCGTCAAACGGCAGGGACTGTCTCTGTTGCCGACTTGTTCATCCCAAGCGCTTAGTACAGTGCTCTGCACATAGTAAGCGCTCAATAAATACTATTGAATGAATGAATGAACAAATACTGTCATAATTATTATTATTATTATTGTTATTCCTCCCATTTATCTTCTCTCTTCTCCCACTACACTCCAATCCACAATATTCACTCCTCTCTAGTGAATTTACTGTGCCTTGCTTCTCATGTCTTCTACTTCCAACACCTTGCCCACATCCTTCCTCTTTCCTGGGTCATTCTCCCCATTCCTATCCACTGGGTCATGGCTTCCCCCATCTTCAAAGCTCTGCTAAAGTATAATTTAATCCTGGAGGCCTTCCATGATTGATTTATCATTGCCACAACTGCCTCTTGAGAATTTTGGCACCAACTAAGCACTTATATACTTGTAACTACTTTTTACACTTCTGTATATAGTAAGTTATATTTATTTATGAACTATTATTTAAAGAGAAGTATTATTTAGAGAAACAGCATAGCTCAGTGGAAAGAGCACGGGCTTGGGAATCAGAGGTCATGAGTTCGAATCCCGGCTTTGCCACTTGTCAGCTGTGTGACTGTGGGCAAGTCACTTAACTTCTCTGTGCCTCAGTTACCTCATCTGTAAAAGGAGGATTAAGACTGTTGGCCTCACGTGGGACAACCTGATTACCCTGTATCTATCCCAGTGCTTAGAACAGTGCTCTGCACATAGTAAGTGCTTAACAAATACCAACACTAGATAATTATAAAGACTCATTATATATCACCTTTCCCTTCTTCCTGTAGATTATATTAGTACTGTCTGCCTCACTAAATTATAAATTTCTTGAGGGTATGGATAATGTCTATTATCCCTACTGTACTTTTCCAAGTACTCAACAAAGTACCCTGAACCAAGTAGAGGCTCAATAAATACTATTGATTTAACTGATTTGTAGTACTGTCTTCCTACATATCATAGACAGATGGATAGATACTTATCTAGCTATCTGTATATTTATCTCTCTCTCTATCTCTCTCTGCCTCTCTCTCTCTTCCTCTGTATATATACATACATATTAATTTTCAGATACGGAAAGAGGGAGATTTGTCACTCATACATGCCCATTCAGGTAAATAAGTAAGGCCCTTCCTTCAATCTAAAGGAAGTCTGGAACCAGTTGTATATGAAAAGCTTTGGAGATCATTGAAAGAGAGATGCCGCATGAAGTACAAGTAATGCCATTTCTATTAACTCCATGTCTCCTTTGAGAACTATTCCTTTAATGTTCAGGAATATACTATGGTAGTATCAGAGAACTCCAATGTCAGGAAGTGGTTTCCAGCTCAAATATGTGGAAATTAGAAACAACTGTAGTTTCTTTTTCCCCACCTGGAGCCTATATGAAATTACAGTATGCAAGCCTCATGAGCTGAATAATAATAGTAATAATAATGTTGCTATTTGTTAAGCACTTACTATGTGCAAAGCACTGTCCTAAGCATGGGGGGTGGCGATACAAGGTGATCAGGTTATCCCACGTGGGGCTCACAGTCTTCATCCCCATTTTACAGATGAGGTAACTGAGGCCCAGAGAAGTTAAGCGACAAGTGGTGGAACCGGGATTTGAAGCCATGACCTCTGACTCCAAAGCCCGTGCTCTTTCCTCTGAGCCACACTGCTTCTCTATATAGGGTCACTTCTACTTTGAAGGACAAAGAATAAAGTAATATTGACTCTTTGTGGAAAAGCTGCTTCAATTGTGGTGTATGAAAATCCTTGAGTTTGGAGTGGAGACGGGACTTTAAGCAAATATTATACTCCATTATCCTACCTTTCTAATCCGCAATTCTTGTCTTATCATTTCCTCTTAATTTACCACTAACTAGAAGCCAGAGGAATTAGTGTCATTACAAATTTCTGTTTCAACATGAAACATGCAGTGAAGTTGATAGTGAATAATCCATGAATGTGATGGTCCTAAATACACGTTATATATTTTACAAACTAAAGGCAATCTCACAAGAATGCCCCAAATTCATTGAATATACACTGTTGACAGCTATTTATTGCTATGTGCAGAGACTATTTTTTTATCTAGATCTTTTCATTTTAATTTATTCCTTACCTTTCGCAAGTAGAGCACATCAAAAAGCATTATATGCAAACAGCTTTGATACTAGTGAAAAAGTTTTATTCTAACCTCTTGGACAAAAGAAATGTATAAGTAAATTGAGTCTAGTATGTCACAAAACACTTCAGAAACTGAAAATAAGGTATATAGATGTTAACTTAAATGAATAGGGTATCATTCTCATGCATCTATATTTAGTTATACATTTGTATCCATTTTGGAATAATGATTATTCATAAATATATTTGAAAAGCATACAAGATATTGTCATGCTGCATGCAACGTCATCTAGTACCATGCATCTTTTTCAGTATATTCCATGGAAGGCTTCATTACATTCAGAAGTTTAGGAAGCAAAATTATAAAAATGCAATGCAAAAAAACACGAGAGTAGGATAGTTATTCAATAAAATTAACCACATTCTTTGAAATAAAGTGGATCTTTTCACTTGTCCTCAGAGCATTGTGAAGTAATTTAAGTAACCCAGCTGTTCATGACAGAGGTAATAGCCCAAGAAAAGTGAATGAACAAAATGTACGTGACTAAATACAAGCCCATTTTACACTCTGAATAATTTAGAAGGAAAGAGTCACCATGGAATAATTAATACTGATTTTTCTACAATACATTGACTCTCTAAATCAGTATCCTGCAGGAGCCCAAAATATTACAGTGAAAATAAGCAAAAGCACAAAGAAGCAGTGTCATGCTCTTCATCCACGCACCTGGAGGAACTACTCCAATACCATCATCAATCTCATAATCTGAGATGTCACTATCACTGATTCGCTGAGATCCTGTGCAACAGTAAGGCAAATAGATACCTATATATCTGTTTAATTTGTAAACTGTCAAAAAAGAATCTTTACATTAAAAATTCCAATTACAGCTAAGGTACATATTGACTGTTTTATAATATTACCCACGGTGATAGAGCCCATTTCCTTAGCATTCTTACAGTGAATCAACACCCTGATATCCTTACCCAACACCACCATTAAACACCAATGAAGAGATGGTTGATTTTTACCACTTTTTCCATTTCAAAAATGTTATTAAAAACATATTGAACTTGAGAGATGGAAGAATGATCCCAAACTAGTTGTTTGGAAACTATGATTTTTGAAAAATGTTTATTAAAAGTAAATTCCACTAAGAGAAGAGATCTGGTTCAAAATTTCCAAAAGTAACTTCCAATATTCATATAAAGTTATAAAACTTCATAATTCTATATGTTTAATTACAGAGTCTATACGCTCCCTCAAACCATGCATACATCTAGTCTACAAAAAATTGGCACTGGATTGAGATTACCTAAATAAGGATGCTTTTAAAGTAAATCAAAATTCATATCTGACCAAAGATATTTTTGAATCATTCTCTTATGATGAATCTTCTTCCCTTGTCAATCCTAAAATCCACACATTCACAGTCTTCACTATCAAAAATGATTAATATATACTTTTTAGTTATTTTCACTGGTACACAGGAAGTTGCTTCAGGTTGATGATTTCTACAAGGCTAGCTAAACTCCATCCCTAAATGGCCCACCAGCAACATATGAATTAGGAAAACAGTCCTCTCAACTGGAATTACAGTAATATAACTGTAAATACTAGGTAGTTTAAGGCAGTAAACAAAAGTGCTTTGTAAAGCATATTGAAAAGTTAAAAGATACCATTTTTGAAGTAAAAAATTGATGCCAATGTGCTTTAGAGAGAGAAAACCTTGCCTATAAAACTTTTTCCAAGTTTGGATTGGTTTTGTTAAAATCCATAGGAGTTAGCATATAAGTCCTTTAATTTTCTAAGGCTTCACATGAAAAAATTACCAAGAATTCCATTTGTTCACATCTACTAAATGTACATATAATCCTTACAACACCACACTCTGCCAATCAGGGAAAATGCTGAATAACTAGAAATCATTTTGACTTACGTTGAAGTTTTTTGCTAGAGCTCTCTGGGTGAACATGTCTCCTTGGCATGAAGGGTGATGGCTGAGGCAGAGGTAGTGAGGATTCATCATGCGTCTGCAGTTTATACCAGTGTGGCTCATCATCTAATAGTGCTGTCTCCAACTCTATGAGGATCTAGAAGAAAATTTGTCAAGTTAAGTCAAGGAGATGACAAAATGCTCAGTGTTTAAGTTTTGTCTACGAAATGCCAAAACATTTGATTAATATTTAATATATGATTAAATTCAGAAACAGCATGGCCTAGTGGAAAGATCATGGGACTAGGAGTCAGAGGACTTGGGTTCTAATCCCGGCTCCACCAACTGCCTGCCATATGACCTTGGCCAAGTCACTTAATTTCTCTGTGTCTCAAATTCCTCATCTGCAAAATGAGGATTAAATATCTGTTCTCCGTCTTACATAAATTGTGAGTTTCATGTAGGACAGAAACTGTGTCCAATCTAATTAATTTATATAAATGCTTAGAACAGTGCTTGACACATAGTAAGCACTTAACAAACACCAAAGATATTACTGGATAAGCAGCTGGGCTTAGGGGAAAGACCGTGGGCTCGGGAGTCAGAGGCCCTGGGTTCTATTCCCAGCTCTGCCACTTGTCAGCTCTGGGACTTGGGGCAAGTCACTTTCATTCATTCAATAGTATTTATTGAGCACTTACTATGTGCAGAGCACTGTACTAAGTGCTTGGAATGAACAAGTCGACAACAGATAGAGACAGTCCCTGCCGTTTGACGGGCTTACAGTCTAATCGGGGGAGACAGACAGACAAGAAAAATGGCAATAAATAGAGTCAAGGGGAAGAACATCTCGTAAAAACAATGGCAACTAAATAGAATCAAGGCGATGTACATTTCATTAACAAAATATTGACTTCTCTGTGCCTCGGTTACCTCATCTGTAAAATGGGATTAAGACTGTGAGCCCCACATGGGGCAACCTGATTACTTTGCTCCTACCCCAGTGCTTAGAACAAACAGTACCTGGCACATAGTTACTGCTTAACAAATATGATTATTATTATATGATAAAATATGATGCTAAAAATACATCACCTCTCCTAGAAATTCACTTTCTTCTTCTTGTACTCTTGGTTGATCCCACACAGTTATTTCTAACATCCGTTCTCTAAAATCTCTACGATGTACATGTGAGTAGAGGAAAGTTTGGTTCCATTTTGGTTCTAAGATCTTCTTTACCGTTTTAGTCCTCCTTTTACTTTTATCACTGCAGATAAATACAGTTAAAATTTAGAAAGCAAAACAAGGTATGCACTGCCACCTACTGTGGTTTATTATTGCAGTTTCATTGTTCTTAAAACACCTGTGAAAAGGGTTGTCAGCTGAAAGGTATTCTGGTTTAATCTGTATTTCAATTGTTCAGTAGATTTACTCTAATCAGACATTACCCAGTGTTACAATTGATGTTTATTTCCCAATTAAAAAAAATAATGAACTCAAGGCCAAAGCAAAACTTCAGAGTCTTGATTCATATGAGTGGTGTTGGGAGGGAATGTGTCTGCTTTATTTTTATATTGTATGCTCCCAAGCACAGTGCTCTGCACACAATAAGCACTCAATAAATATGATTGACTGACTGACTGACATAAAGGAATCAGTCACTGCCAAAGCTACTGTATATGTGCAAGGAAGAATGGATACTTAATTTAAAAGGTATAAGAATGATATCTCAGAGTATTCATAGAAAAAAATGCTGCTACAACCTAATATCTAGAATGTCACATGTCTAATTTAGATGTTCTAGGTATTTTATGGTTACTAAAGACAGTTATGGATTTCAGTTCCAATGAAACAAAACAATTCAATTGATTTCTCATAGAAACCTTATACTAGAAAAAGGACTCTGAGGAAACTCCTAATGCATTCAACTTCCTCTTTGGCAGAATTTTCTCCCCAGGTTTTAAGAGTTTCCACAGAAGAACATTCTATAAAGTCCTGTGGCAATCACCAAGGGGCTCATGACCTTTACACCCAGGGACTATTTCCTTTTGCTAATGAAAATGCTGCCTCTGCTGGTTTTGGTAGTTCTTCCTCATTTAGTTATCAGTAGAAACACTTGTACAACATTATTACCTTCTATCTGGAAGAAAGTACATCTTCACATAAGGATTCCTATGACGCCCATCTACTCGAGGGGGCAGATCTGTTGCCTGCAGAACATTTACTATAAGCTGATGCCCCACTTTGTCATACCATAGCTTCACCTGAGAAAATAACAGCAGTTAACAATAGCAGTTATTATTCACGATGATTTAAGAAAATGATTTCATGCTAAATAGAAAAACAAAAACCTTAAAAATCAATTCATTATTTTATCAATTTTTCTTATCAAATTTCAAGCTATATTCTAGTTTAGGTGTGTTTTAGTTTCATCACTTCAATCGACAGTGAAAGAAGAAGTCTGCAAATCACCCCTAGCAGCAATTGATACAGCACAGGCCTGGGACTCAGAAGGACCTAGGCTGTAATCCTAGCTCCACTACCTTTCTGCTATGTGACCTTGGGTGCATCACTTATTTCTATTCTACTTCAGTTACCTCCTCTGTAAAATGGGGATTACTATTGTGAGCCCTATGTGGGATGTGGACTGTGTCCAACTGGGTTAGCATGTGTCTACCAAGCGTTTAGTATAGTACCTGGCACATAGTTAGATTTTAACAAATACAGTTAAAATACACAAAACAGGTTTTTTATGGCAAGTGAGGTTATGAAGTGTTGCCATGCATGTGTGATTATTCACAACTGCTCACCTTCTCTCCCTCACGCCACTTTCCCTGCTTCTTCTAATCTCACCAGTGGCCAAATCAGATATCAGGGAAAAAAAATCATTATATTATATATTCCATGAGGGCAGGTGTTATTATCTTATACTTTTATTGTATACTCCCAAGGGTCCTGTATGGACAGTCCTTTGCATTCAGTAGATGGTCAGTTAAATGGTCTTTACACAGCAGGCATTTGATAAATACTTAAGATGGAGATGATGAAGTGTGGAAGGCAGCAGGCAATTTACTGAGAATTCAATTGGCTGTGGGAGGGGTTTATCCCAAACTCCTCAGAATATCGATAAAAGCTTTAGAGGAACATATTGTAAACTGTCTGTAACATACTATATATCATATAAGTATGCTAATTGATGACTGTTTTTTACATTAAATTATAGCAAAAGAGACTTGGAGATTTTTTTCCCAGAAAACCATCTTAATTACTTTTCTAAGCCATCATGCACTCTGTTTCCCATATTCTTAGGATGAAATGAGCAAGGAAAATAAGCAAGCGTCCAAATGATTGCATTTACTGAATGTCTACTGTGTGCAGAGAACTGTACTAATTTTGTGGAAGAGTACAACCAGAATCAACAGACGCAATCCAAGTCTTAAAGAGCTCACAGTCTATCAGGGGAGACAGACTGAAATAATTATAGTTAGGAAGAAGAAGGTGGTTAGAATATTGTGCTTAAGTGGCCTAGTGCACAATCTAAGGGAGAAGGAAAACAGGTTTTTTATTGCTATTTTACAGATGAGGAAACTGAGGCATAGAGAAATTAGGTGACTTGTCCAAGGTCATTTGCTTCTTGGAGCCAGTTCTATAATCCAGGTCTCCTCACTCTCAGCCTGTGCACTTTTCTTTAATCCACAAAAATGGTTGTGAGTACACAAATGCAGTGTTGGCACAGAAGTGCTGATGTTGTAGTTGGGAGATGTAAATTGGGGAGAACACAGAGTTAGAACAGTGTGTGACACTTAGTGAGTTCTTAACAAATACAATAAATAATAAAATACAAACAGAAAATACTTACAGAGAGCTGCCCTGGCAGGACCTGAGGGGCGTCTTTCAGTGCTCCGGGACTAGTTGGGGAAATGACGGAAATGGATGGCCTTTCCATCTTTTGAGATTCAAAAGAACTTGAGCCTGAAACAAAATAAATAAAGTGAAAAAAAGGCACAAAAAGAGCCGCAGCAACAATAAAAATGGCAAAAAATAGTTGTCTTCCACAGAGTAGTTGGGCCGGAACCAGAAAATAGTCAAAGCTGGGCAGATGCAAGCAAGGTTGATTATTTTAGGGGGCAGACCACTGGACAGAGAAAACCTCAAACATTTCGAATACCTCGATGAGGAAAGACGTCCCCAGTACAAGCTGTCATCAGATACCATCTACAAGAGCCATCTTTCATCGGGCCATAGAGTTTTGTCCAGGGCAGTGTTATCAATATCACAACCATTCAGATGGCATATTTTGTTGGTGATGAATTCTCATCAACATGCACTACCCCAGTCAGAGGGATTGTGACGATTATAAGGTGGAAGCAGTATGGCTTTGTGGATAGGGCACAAACCTGGGAGTCTGAAGGACCAGGGTTCCAATCCCTCCTCTGCCACTTGCCTACTGTGTGACCTTGGCCAAGTCATTTCACTTTTCTGTGATTGAAGTTACCTCTTCTGAAAAATGGGGATTAAGACTGCAAGCCCCACCTGGAACATGGACTGTGTCCAACCTGATTAGCTCAGATATACCCCAGTGCTTAGTATAGTGCCTGGCACATAGTGAGAACTTAACAAATACTACTTTTTTTAAAAAAAGAATGAAGTGATTCTTATAAATAGTGAGGGAGGAGGGTGGGAAAAGATAAAAACCTATCCTCTTCACTCAAGCCTGAAAGCCCAGAGCAAGGGAATGAAAGGTTTCCTTTTTGAGGCCAGTGGTAAGACATATAAAATATGATATGGCTTACTGCCCTCTTGTTGCCTGGATCCAGTCTGTACACTTGTGAGAATCATTTCCAATGTGGCCCATATTGACAATCACAAGGAGGGAAAGTGAGAAAGCAAAAAAAAATGAATTTAAACTATGAGGAGTGGAGTCCAAATAATTAAATACTATTTGGAATGTGACAAAGTAGTAATAGTACTAGTAATCAAAGTAACAGAATATGCTAAGTGCCCAATAATTGCAACATGCTATTCTAAATGCTTGAGCAATATAAAACAAACAAGCAAGACATCTGCACGTAAAGAGTTTGCACCATAATGGACAAGGTTACATCTCATCACTTTTCATTCTTTAGTGTTCTTTACTTCTATTACATTCTCCCCAGTATTTAGCATAGTGCTCTGTACATGGCAGAAACTCGGTAAATACAAATTATGTTGAGAAATGAATATGGCCTAGATTTTCATGAAGATCAATTTGTTTTGATTTGGTATGAATTTCAAAAGAAGTCGGTGCATGTTGAAAACGTCAAACCTGATAGAATTAAATCCTTACTCAAAATTTATAACCAACGTGAAAAATTTTGACATAAATTGGAATTTAAAGTTGTTAGCATGAATACAAAATGGAATAACTTTTATCATGAAATAGAGTAATATTAAGAATATCTTTTGAGAGTAATAGAATATTATGTGAAAAAGTGATTAATTCTGCAAGTGCCAATATGTCTCCACTTCACAGAGGAAAGAAGGATCAGCTTAATAAAGTCTGTAGATTCCTCTTTAGCTTCTGGGGGATCTTTTATGAAGCTAATCTTCCTGTTGTCAAACCTCTCTTCTGCCATTCATAATATTCAGGCATTGGAAGTTTTTTTTTAATCAACTGTTCAGGTTACAATTATCAGTTTCCTATATAAGACGTATGACCCAGTAAGTAGGATCATGGACTAGTGGAAATATCACGGGTCTGGTAATCAGAGAACATTGGTTCTAGTCCCAGGTCTGCCAAATGCTAGCTGTGTGACCTTCGGAAAGTCACAACTTCTCTGTGCCTCAGCTCTCCCTTGTATTTAGACTATGAGGCCCATGCAAAACAGAGACTATATATCTGTCTCAGCGCTTAGAACAGTGTTTGATACATAGTAAGTGCTTAACAAATACCATAAAAAAGTCTGTGAATGAGCAGTATCATAACCACATTTTGCCCCATCTTTGTTTTAAATGAGATAAAATTCTAAATACTCACTAGATTCTAGTGGAGGATGGGAACTCTCAGGAATCCTTGGAATGTCACTAAAAAGAGAATATTAAGAAATTAATGTGACAAGTCAAAATGCCATTTGTGAATAATGCATGACACAATTTACTTCATGCTATAATCTTTTGAGCTATCATAAATTTCCAAAAGAATAAAGTAAATTCTTAGAGGAAATATGAATTCATAAAAATAGCATAATGAACACAATAAAGTAGTGAATGAACAATCACATTAATATTGTGGTTAGACATTCCACAATATTTTATACCACTAAACAGTAGAAATATGGAAATAGAAATCATTCAGTACTTTATCCATAGTACTTTAAAATGTCACAAAATTAAAATGCCAGAGTATTCAATTCCATAGTAGATTTTATAATAACATTTGGAGGATTTTGAATGAAATGGATGAGAATTTGGTACTGAAGAGAACAAACGGACCACACAAGCAATGTTAACTGGATGAAAATGTTTCAAAAAAGGAAAATAAAATCATCTTGTGTAAGAAATAAAAGCACTGAGGTTCTACGTATAGTCACACTGAGATAACTGCCTTCTCCTTTTTGAAGCATTCTAGTGTATGATTATGTCCACACAATAAGAAAATGACTTTTTATCTGTGAGAAAGTTCCACAAGTTTTACCTCATTATCGTAACTATTAACATGATTCACATGGTAATTACTCTATAACCAATTTGTAATCGAAAGGTTTTCAAGAATGAAAGTAAGAGGCACAAATAAGCAAGCAAAAACATAAACATAAACAAAGGAAAAAAGATTGGTTTGGAGTACCAAAATGACATCATCCCTAAAATAACTTAAAAATGACTAAACAGTTTACAAAAATATGACTATTCAGAGCACTATAAGCTGTCAAGTAGCAGACACTATAAAGTGTCTATCAGAAAGTGCAATGAGAATATCTCTTTAATTGAAGCATGCAGCATCCTTAGTGATTTTGAGTTTTTATAGAAATTATTTGCAGGAGTTTCTATTTTACAGGTTTACACACTCAATTCAAAGATAAAATATTATTTGAAATATTTCAAGATCAAGAAACTTTCATACAATCACCTTATTTTATGTTTCAAAAGGTGTTTACAAAGTGATTTACAAAGTGAACTGCCCAACTGGCTGGGAATTAAAAAACAAAAATGAAGAAAAAGGACTAACTGAGAAGAAATCCCAGCTACTTGCACATCCATTCATGATGATTCCAGCCCTATGTAACTTTGAGTGCCGTTGTTGCTGCTAATAATTCACCACTGTTTACTCTGAGTCTCCTAATTTGGACTTGTGATGAATCAGTATTGCTTTCTGTTTGTACATACAAATTGGTAGCTGATTATCTGGAATGCTGCTGGCCCTGGGCTCCCTATAACTACTCTACTGCCAGCATCCTGATTTCTAGGGACTGTTCAATAAATTAATAGATTCATTCATTCAATCAGGCAATCATATATATTGGACAGTCTAGTTGGGAACTAACCACGTGTGCAGGAGGAAATGGCAGAGGGAAGCAGAAATGCTTTATATCATTTCATGGGTGGACCAATTGTGGACTGAAAGACAGGCTTGATGAATGCACTTCAGGTTGTTGCTTGTGAATATCCTCTCTAGAGGAGTCCACTTAGTGTCCTATGCTCTTGCCCTCATATTATCATGACCAAAATGGAGGAAATCAACTGAAAATTTCATTCAAGAAAAGTCAAATATTACTCTTGTGGCCCAAATGAAATTTCTAAACAGAAGTATTGTTCATCATAACCATTATTCTTGGGAAACAATTCTAGGAAGAAAGCATTAGTTCAATGTTTATCGTAACTCTTGGAAATAGATTTCAAAGCTAAATCTAACAGAATGGGTACCAGTTACTCTCCTCTTTCTCCCTCTTCCTTTTTTCTCTCCCCCTTTTTCTTCTTCAACAATACTATCTCTCTCTTGCTTTGTGAGATTAATAAACTATTCTGGATAAGAAAGTGTTAAATTGAGCTACTTTGGGGTTATTTGCAAAGTAAATGCAAAAACGTTTTACATTTTTCACATTCTTTTACTTTGATTTCTCTTTTTAATAAAGAGATGTAAAAATATTTTTTAAAAAAATATCAGACAGACCCTGTCCAACACTGAAGAAATTATAATCCATACGGGAACAGGTATTAGGTAGGTGTACCAAATTCCCTTTAAAAACACATTAATATCTTATAACCTAAAATTAAGAAATACTTTGATTTTGCCTTACCCAATAGGCCTTGAAACAATAATTTCAACTTGAGGTTCTGATTTTGATTCTAAAATAATGTTGTAAACTTCTTCATTTGTAGCTCCAGGTAAGGGTTTTCCATTCCACTCTAGTACTTCATCTCCTTGAATTTAAAAGAAAGATATAATTAATCTTGTTTTTTTATTACAAAGTTCAAAAAAGATACAAGAATTTTGGTGTTCTGATGAGGACTGTGGAAACTAGTAAAATGAATTCATTAGCTTCTGAACATTCCTTTCTCAGAAACCATTATGCCTTTCTAGCCACAACTATGTAAAATAAACTTTATTAAACATACCAAAAAAAGCACTTTACTTTGTAACTCAACATAGGTAAAATTCTTACTTTGAACTGACATACACACAGCCTACGCTTAGCAAAAACAATATCTATTGTATAGCAAAATTATTTTCCTAAGCATAGTATGAGCTTCATGAAATCTCCAAATGCATCCAAAATTAAGAAATGAGTAAAACTATTTTAAGATTGCAGACAAAGTATAATGTAGGGTGATGTGGCAAAATAAAGCCAACAAATATGAAACTCTGCCTGATGTTAGCTTATTTCCAGATGTTCACAGCTCCCACAGTAATTACCACATTCTTTAAAGCACTTAATATTGAAAAAATATTTCCAAAATGTATTCTGAAATTAAGGCAAAAGCTGCAACATCTGAAATCCTAACTGGATCATTCAAGCATAACTGTCAATAAGAACTGAACTGTGCTGACACAAGTCTTGCCTAGTGCCCAGAACATTGAATTTATGGATAGGTGGGGATCAGGGACTGAGATCTACTGGGCCTAGTCCTTCTCTACACTCTAGGTTTGCCATCTGTCTTTCCCATGCCTCCTGCCCCACCTTTCTATGTGAATTTATTTCAGTAATTTTTTTTCCCAGATCCAATGCAGTGGTCATCACTGCTGCTGACACTAGCTCAGAGTATGACTGGGAAGGAGAGCTGAAGGCTGTGACTTCAGGTGAATGGAGGGATTCAGATGAAAATGGATTTTGGGGAAAGAGGTGACTCTGAAGACAAGTTCTGAGGCTCTTCCTTACTCACTGTTTCTCCTCCTTTGCCACTTCCCCATGTTTTTACCAACACCGCCCCATTCAGCCCCATGATTTTGTGATCACAATAAAGAATGGTCACAGAAGTCCAGGATTTTGGGGTCACAGTATAGGGTGGTGACAGAAGCCGGGGCAGCAAGGGCTTCATGAAGGTCCACTGCATCAAAGCTTCATATTGGTAAATTGGTAAATGGAGTACATTTGAGGTGGAAAGGGACATGAGACTATAAGTAATAGTAATAATAATAACTATAATAATAATAATAATAAAAATAATGATAAAGTGACTATTATGTGTCAAGCACTGTATTATAAGCCCTGGGGTAGATACAAGATAATCAGGCCAGATATAGTCCCTATTTCCCCATGGAGCTCACAGTCTATGTGGGAGGGAGAATAGATACTTAATCCTCATTTTTCAGATGAAGAAACTGAGGCATAGAGAAGCTAAGTGACTTGCCCAGGCTATCACAGAAGAAAAGAGGCACACCTGGGATTAGAGCTAGATTCTCTGACTTCCAGGCCTGTGTTCTTTCCATTAAGATTTACTGCTCAGGGTGTGTAAAGCCATGGAACATCGGATGTGGGCAGGGCAGGTATGAGCATAAAGGAGATAGGAGTAGGACTAGGTTTACATAGGTAGACTGGAAAAGGAACAAAGATATAGTTTCCCAGCCTCTTAAACCATCTGTTACCACAGATCTTAGCACAATGTTTAGAAATTGTTAGCATTTAATCAATTCTGAAACTAATTTATTTTTGAAGTGAATTGTGAATCAGTTAAAATATACACTTTTTGTTTCCGGATTTAAGATAAGGAAAGAATTTAGACAAAGAACCAGGCTAACCAATATATCCTTCTAAATTTCTTTAATGTTCCTTCTGTATAATAGATCAAAGAGATGACATCAATGCAGCATGGTAATGAAAACTTTGGTAAAGCACATTTGTAAACAAAAATTATGCTAACTATTCTTGTTAAAATATGACTACTATAATTTAAAGTATATGGTTTTTAGGCTATCCTTTAAAAAACATTTCTAATAAGAAAAACATTTGTGAAATATGAAGCTATTCATACTTATACAAGTTTAACATTGAAATAATTATCTGGACAGTGAGATCTGGGAATTCAACTATATTCATGGCACTGTAATAGTAATAATAATATCAATAATAATAATAATTTTAAGCACTTTGTGCCAAGCACACTGTGCTAGTGTAGATATAAGAATCAACTGTATTTTGAAAATGAAATCATATTCAATTTCAAGTGTATTTTAAAAGGAATTTTAAAAATGAGACCATACACTCTGCTTGGAGTATAATATTTTCCTAACAGTAGCTTTTAAAAAATTTCCATTTGGAAACAATATTTTTTCCTTAAAAGAAACTTAAAAATCTACAAAGACTCATAACTATTTCCAGTTTTTAAAGTTATTTATAAATATTTTTAGTATGTGTGTACCTTCAATACTAGTGAAACAATTCACTAAATGACAGGAAAATCTTGTGATTGATTACACTCTGCACAATCTGCACAATTTTGAGAAAAGAAACACCATGCATTATCTATAAAAATTCTTATCTTTACCTGCTCGTAAATGTCCCACTACATCAGCTAAGCTACCCTTCTTCACTTTGGTGATGAAGGCACCGAGACGTCCTAAATCTGTCATTTTTCCCCCAACGACCTAGGCAATTATAAATTAGCAAATTTTAAAATATAGAATTGAAAATGTTAGGCATTCTCATCTACAATTGACTCAGAAATCATTTCTTTTTTTACCTTAGGCACTTCATTTAGGAACACTGGTTGGTACTATTTTTCCACGGCACATGAAACCTTCTGATTTACATAACACATGGTTAAACAATAGAACTGTAGAAATGATAAAAAGATATAAATGTCTGCTAGACTTCCCTTCTGGAGCCTTCTGTATCATACGATGGTGTAATAAACTATTGAAGTGATTTTTTAATTTGGCTATTATGATATTATGACCTACTTAGTTGTATTCAATTTTTAGGCTTACGTTGTCAGAGGATTGACAGCCTCTATCTTTAATACTACTGTTCAATGTCTGTGCTAGTTCCCAGTGGATCAAAAGCTTCTCTTGATACCAACTCCCAGGTTCCTCATTAAATTCTTCAGCATGGAAGCATGATTTGATTGAAAGAGATTCAATCTTCCATATAGTTCACTTCATCGGTGGTGGAGAAATTTTTCACTAGACAGGCCAAATTATTATGGAGAAAGATCAAGATGAATTTCTATAGCACCTAGATTTATTTAGAGATGCCAGTTGAATTGATGTTTTATTAAATCAACAGAAACGATATAGAGGCTTACACTTCTGCTCGGCTGCAAACATCAGGCTAATTGTCTTAATGTTTTCACCTAAAGTCACATTGATATTCAAGGAAGACAAGGTTAACAAAATCTTAGAGAAGCTTGTGTAGGAATCTGGTTAGGATTTTGCCAGTTAGGATACAGAGTCCGTCTTTGATCTCTGCAACAACTTTGAAGTCTTGCAATATTTCCCCAGTGTTTCTCCCAAATGTTGAAGAATAATAGCTCATTCAGAATTCCAAGATTTGGCTTCCTTCTTTTCATCATTTTCATCCATCACCCATACTTGTGTAAGATTTATTGTGTGCATATCTGTGCACTAGGCCTTTTTACAGTAGAAATTAAAAATATGGTCACTATCTTTAAAGACCTTGAAATATAAAGTATGGCAAGCAGATATAAACTGACAAATGCACAAAGAAGTAAAAGAGTAAGAGCATAGATTATAATGATATAAACAAAAGAAAGCAGCTTAATAAATAGCCAGGTAATATGCTAATAGATAGGTACACAAGTGGTTGATAGGATGTTATATCCATGAAATCAAGAGATTAGTCAGGGAATTCCTTTTGAAATAAATAACTTTCCAGGAGAGTTTTGTAGGTGTAAAAGAATCTGGTTAGGTGGATTTGAGTGGGGAGACGATTTCCATTCAAAGAAGAAATGGATCGGAAATGGATCGGCAATGGTCAAATTATTTTAGGAGAAGAGAATTAGAAAATGGTGGATAAAAAATAAACAGGAAGCAGTTGATGGGTTAGACGTTTTGGTATGTTTGAGAAGAAATGGTTAATCTTAGAGTTTGGAGAAGATGTGTGATATTTTATATTCAAATTTAAGACAAGTGACTTTAGAATAGACCTGAAGAGGGGAGTTGAATAGACTTGAAGATGAGGAGAACAGATAGGAAGTGCGGACAAAGGTTTGAATAAAAATGCTTATCATAAGGCTAGAGAAAAATGGGCAGATCTGTGAAAAGTAGAAGATTTAGAGATTGATTGTGGTAGATTAAATGATTCAGAAGAGCAAAAGGTGAGAAAAGCTTCATAGGCTTCTGATAGTGATAGGTGAATTAGGACAAGGACAAGGTTTAAGAGTAATCAGTCCATCAGTGGTATTTATTGAACTCTTACTGTTTGCAGAGAACTGTACTAAGCACTCGGGAGAGTACATTACATGAGCACTTACCTCAAGCAGTTTACAATGTAGAGGTTTTGGCAGACAAACTAAACTACTGACAGAGGAAGCTGCGGAGTGTGGGGATTTGTACATAAGTGTTCTGGGTTTGGGCATGGGGTGATGAATATCAAAGTGAAAGGGAAAAGAGGCGATTGGGTGCTTAAAGTTGATGGTCAAAAAGTTTCTGACTTTTATGTATAGGCAGGTCAGCCAAGAGGATATGTCCCAGACACAGAAGATTTCACAAGAATGCAGTGCTCAGAGTGATCCAGCTTTGCTGGGGGAGAACTGAGAGGTAAATGAGTTATTACTGATATAACTGAGAAGCTGCTGTTCAAACTTAATTGGACCCATGCTATAGGAAAGGCAAAAGAAACGTACAAGGAGGCATAATCTCAAACAAATATAAAAACGTTTACAGTTGGAAGATAACTGCAGTACAAAGGCAAGGCTGGTGAGCACCAGTCAAGAGAAGAGCTGATCAAAGGACTTAAAAAGACCAGGATATCTAGATGAAAATCTGTAAACAGTGGCAGGTTGGTGAAAAGCAAGCACACTAGAACAGCAGGGTCAATCAATCTTTGTCTGCATAAAGAGAATGAATTGTTTGTTATGACTATTATAACCCAGAGGCATACACATGAAAAGGCTTTCACCCTAAATAGCACTCCCTATCTGTGACTACATCATATTCAAAGATAAATCAATCAATCACTCATATTTATTGAGCAGTTATTGTGCATGGAACACTGTTCTAAATGCTTGAAAGAGTGCAATATTGTAACAAGTTTACTCTCCATTTGGGGAGACAGACATTGATATAAATAAATTATTACTATGTACCTATGTGCTGTGGGGCTGACGTGGGGTGAATAAAAGAGTGTAAATCCCAGTGCTAGGGCAACACAGAAGGGAATGGAAGGAGAGGAAATGAGAGCCTAGTCAGGGAAGGCCTTTTGGAGAAGATGTTCCTTAAGAATGGCTTTTAAGATAGGGAGAGTGATCATTTGTCAGATATAAAAAAGAAGGGCAGTCCAGACCAGAGGCAGCATGTGAGCAAGAGGTCGATGGCGAGATAGATGAGATCAAGGTACAGTGAGTAAGTCAGCATCAGAAGAGCGAAGTGTGTGCATCCATGGTTGTAGTAGGAAAGCAATGAGGTATGGTTCGAAGAAACAAAGTACCTGAGTGCTTTAAAGCTAATGGTAAGGAGTTTCTGTTTGTTTGATTGGCTGATTGATTGATTGATGAGGGGGATAGAAAACCACTGGAGGCTCTTGAGGAGTTGGGAAACATGGACTGAATGTTTCTGTAGAAAAATGACCCAGGCAGCAGAGTGAAGTATGGACTGGAGTTGGGAGAGACAGGAGAAATGGAGGTCAGCAAAGAAGCTGATGCAGTAATGAAGGTAGGAAAATAATAATAATAATAATAGTAATTATGGTATTTGTTAAGCACTTACTATGTGCCAAGCACTATTCTAAGTGCTGGGGTAGAGATACAATGTAATCAGGTTGTCCCAAATGGGGGTCACAGTCTTAATCCCCATTTTCCAGATGATGTCACTGAGGCCCAGAGAAGTTAAGTGACTTGCCCAAGATCACACAACAGACAAGTGGCAGAGCTGGAATTAGAATCCACATCCTCTGACTCCTAAGCCCAGGTGCAGCATGGCATAGTGGATAGAGCATGGGCCAGGGAGTAAGAAGGTCATGGTTTCTAATCCCAGCTCTACCACTTTTCTGTTGTGTGACTTCACTTCTCTGTGCCTCAGTTACCTCATCTACAAAATGGGGATTGAGATTGTGAGCCCCACTTGGGACAGGAACTGTGTCCTGACCAATTTCCTTGTATCCACCTCAGTTCTTAGTACAGTGCCTGGCACTTAGTAAGCACTCCACAAATGCCACAATTATTACTATTATTATTATTATTAAGTGCTTGGATTGCTGTGGTATTGCTTTGGAGAGGAAAGGGCAGATTTTAGTGGTGCTGTGAATGTTGAGCCTACAGAATTTAGTGGATATAGCGTGGTAGCACAAGTCCCAGGAAACAGCTTGGCTTAGTGGCAAGAGCATAGACATGAGAGCCAGAGGTCATGTATTCTAATCTCAGCTCTGCCACTTGTCTGCTGTGTGACCTTGGGCAAGTCACTTAACTTCTCTGGGCCAAAGTGACCTCATCTGGAAAATGGGGATTAAGACTGTGAGCCCCACTTGGGACAACCTGATGACCATGTATCAACTGCAGCGTTTAGAACAGTGCTTGGCACATAATAAGCACTTAACAAATACCAACATTATTGTAATTACTATTATTCTTTGTGCCTCAGTTACCACATCTGTAAAATGAGTTTTAAAAGTGTGAGCACCACATGAGATAACCTGATTACCTTGTATCTACCCCAGCGCTTAGAACAGTGTTAGCCACATAGTCAACGCTTAACAAATACCATCATTATTATTAAATGTCTGGGACAACTGGAGAGAGCAATGCACACAGGAGTCCTTAAGGATGGAGAAATAGATAATTCACATGTGTTGCTTAGAGATCATCTCTTCCATGCTGTGACCATGAATTTAAATGGTCCCTTTTCTCTTAGGAAGAGAGCATTACTTCAGTTTTATTTATTGAGTACGCACTGGGGGATAAACAGTGCTGCTCAGACACCAAGTAGTCATGGGAAAGCAATATTATTTCTCCCTTAGCAAGAGAGCAAAAAGAGGATGCTCAGGTTTCACAGGTCCTCAGTATATGTTTGAGAATTTGTCCTGGAAAAATCTATCCTATCAGAGGCAGGACATGCCCTTGAGTTATTTCTTTAGTAATGTGTGCTGTTTAGTTGTAATAATAATAATAATAATAATTATGGTATTTGTTAAGCACTTACTATGTGCCAAGCTCTGTTCTAAGCACTAGAGTAGAACAAAGCTATCAGGTCACTCCATGAAGGGCTCACAGTCTAATCCCCATTTTCTAATTCCCATTTTACAGATGAGGTAATTGAGTCACAGAGAAGTTAAGCGGCTTGACCAAGTCACATAACAGACAAGTGGCAGAGACGGGATTAGAACCCAGATCCTCTGACTCCGAGCCCATGCTCTTTCCACTAAGCCATGCTGCTTCTCTGGTAGTAGTAGTATTTATTAAATTTTTACTGCATGCATAACACTGTACTGAGCACCAGGAAAGAATACACCTGTGGGAATTAAACATGGTCCCAGACCTCTGGGAGGCTCACAGTCTAAGAGAGTGGGGGTCAAAGGGCTGGAAATACATCCAACGGGAATGATAAAACTTTAGAATGTAGCAGACAAATACATAGCATAAAAACAAAATCCGTAAGTTGTTGTTGCTAGAAGAGCAGAATTTCAGGCTCTTCAGGGCTTGCACTGAATCATCGTCACTCTCTGGTCTCCCTCTGACCAGCAGCATGCACTGGCTGGTGACTGCCACTGGTGACTGGCAAGCATAATGGCTGCGGTATGTGGTCATGAAACAGAAAATCTCCATGAGATGTCATCAGCACTGCTGGGCTCTCATTTATAATCCACTGTTGAGTGTGGCACACTCTTGCTTGAAACGAGTTTGGGAGGGTCTTTTTTCCTTTCTCACACAAATCAAAACCCAAAAGTGGAATTGTACTGAATATTTGAAGTTGTTTTGGAGATGATTTTCTGGTAGAAGTGATGGGTGCCACTGAGTCTTTCACAAATCACCTGTTTCCTTTGTGACTAACAGAATATATCACCAGACTCGGGTAAAGGCACGTCACTGGTGGTAGAATTATTCATATTTGCAATCCCCCAGCAAAAGGCAGAGAGGCTCTTTCATTTGGTTCATGTACCTTCATTGATGTACAAACACTTGGAATGAAAACCCAGTAGTTGGAATTTGGTAAATATATGAAAAGGGAATAAGAGTTGTTGGTTGATGAGGTGGAAGGGCAATAAAGGAAACTGAAAGAATAAAGAAAATCTCAAATATCAGTCATCACCTCTGGTCAACACATTTGTCTATGGAATAAAACTATTCTCTAGTTGAACTTGTTTCCAAAGTGTTCTGTGGCTTCTTTGTTTCCTATTTATATAGCATGCTTGTGGTGAACTGGATCTACGTGAATATTGGAAATTTGAACACATTTTCAGTCACTCATTGAAATGAATGTGAAAATTGCCAAACTGTTTCAACACATAAAATATAAATGAGATACTTTTCAGGGTAAGAACCACATTGTGTAAAGATAAAAAAAATACAAAAGTATTGACTAAAAGCTATTCTTAGAAGAAGATGCTGAGGATTTTCCAACATTATTTGACGTTACATCCCATGATTTGGGTGGCTATGTGATGTTTTTCAGGGCCCCACTCTTAAAGACTCTTAGCATACTTACTTTAAGTCCCAGTAATGCGCCTGCTTCTTTAGGCATAGTTGTTCTCTTGTTAAGAATGACACGCCCTATTAAGCGATCTCCCTCTTTGGATGGTTGCCACGTTACAGGATGCTATTAAAAAATAGAGGACAAAATGGAAATGTTATTAAACTGGCACCTCATGTGTGTCAGGGATTGTGTCCACCCTGATTATCATGTCGCTGTTGTGGTTGGGGAAATGTGTCTAGTAAAGTATAATTACACAACAATTCTAGAAGTACTTCATAGTAATGATGCTAAGACTCAGGGAAGATAATATTTAAACTGTTGTTGCTTTCAATTAATTGGTACACTTACTGCATACTGTTAAAATGAGGCTGGAAAACTAAATTTACATAGCAATAATTGTTAATTACTGATCTTACAAATAACATGTATTTTACATTCTATCTGGTTTTGGCTTTAAACAGATTATTCTATGTGTTTTTCTTTACTGTTCATTTATATATCTTAACATGAATAATTCAATATCACATTCTTTATTCATTAATTCCAGGCATCTCGAAATTTTAAAAGCTATGTATTTAGAACACATCAATACTTTGACTATACTTACCAGATTGAAACTGATAGGCAGCAAGATCATAGCAAAAGCAGTGTGCTTTAAAATTATTTTAAAACAGACCCAGCTGGAGGAGTCCAGGGAAAGAATCAGAAACTCCTTGCTGTCCAACTAAACTGCTACCAGTTTGGATAGGTTCTGGTCTAGCTATGTCTAGACTACTGCATAAACCTCCATACTATTCTCCCAGCCTCCAGCATCTATTTGCTCCAATCTATAATACATGCTGATGTACAATCATTTTCCTGAAGCACTCTTTTGTCCACATTTCTCTTCTCAATTAAACATTTACCCTCAATTCCAATGTCTTCCCATATCAAAAAAATACCAAAAGCTTCTCACTATCTGCTTCCATTATCAACCTCACCTCATCTACCTATTCTCATAATCTGCTATTATCAGTCAATGATATTTATTAAGCACCCAGTTTATCCAGAGCATTGTACTAAGCAATTGAGAGAGTACAACAGATTTGATAGACATGATCCCTCTCTTCAAGGAATTTACACTCTCTCACTCAATGTCTTCTTTTCACCCAAGCCAAAATTCTAGTTGTACCCTGATCTTGATTCTTCTGCTTGCACCCTTTGGCACACACTGTTTCCCCAGCTTTGAATTCGCTCCCCCCTCACCTCATAGAGATCACAGCTCTCTCCACATTCAAATATCTCCTAAAAATCCAACATTTTTCAGCAAGACTGCCCTGGTTAACCTCTCAACATCATTTAATTCCACACATCAACTCTAACAGTTATGAGTTTATTTATACCAAACAACACATTTATTTTGACCACATTAGTTGTAATATTTTTTATATTTGTCTCCCTACTTAGAGTGTAAGGTCCTTACACTCGTGTAATAATAATAATTCTAGTATTTGTTAAGCACTTACTCTGTGCCAGGCACCGTACTAGGTGCTGGGTGGATACAAACAAATTGGGCTCACAGTCGTAATCCCCATTTTACAGATGAGGTAACTGAGGCACAGAGAAATGAAATGACTCGCCCAAGATCACACAGCAGACAAGAGGTGGAGTCGGGATTAGAACCCATGACCTTCTGATTCTCAGGGTCTGGCTCTATCCACTACGCCATACTGCTTCTCTTTTCGGCAGGATACATGTAACTTAATTTTTCTGTTCCTCTCAAGAACTTAGTATAACACATTACTCCAAGCAGGATCTTAAATTCTACTACTACTGCTACTACCACTGCAAGCACAAAACTAAAATGTTAATAGTTCATAAGGACTAGTTTCACCAACAATCCTGGAATCTACGGGGATTTTCTCAGAGATATTTGTTCTTCTGCCAATACCGGGAAAATCCTCTTTGCCCAGGTTGAATTCTTCTTAGGAAGAGTTTAGAGAAGAAGGTCAATTTTTGGCTTCCTGTACCCATACTGTTTGTTTGGTCAAATCCTGGTTGTGACCATACCAGAAGGATAGTTCTCCATGCTTTACATTTTCATAATTTATTCATTTATAGTTCTTTCTGTATACCCCTCTAGTCATTTACACAGGGAACATACCTACAAACTCTGTTACATTTTTACATTGTTACTCTGTTACACTGTACTCTCAGCAGCTTTTCTTACAGTGTTCCGCACACAGCAAGGGCTCAATAAATATGATTGATATATTGATTACATGCTATTGTATCGTCTTTGCTTAAGAAATACTGGGGTAACCGGGTAAACTAAACCCCTCTTCAGCCACTACCTCAAGTGAAGCCTTAAGTAACCATATGGACCAGTCCTTGGTAACTGGTTTCTGGTTGTTAAGGCAATTGAGTTTGACATTTGCAGCTTTAAACTATTGTGGCTTTAAATATCATTTGAAAATCATACCTCAAGGTTGGTATTTTTCTGTTGCTAGTCTTTCAATCAACCAATCAATAGTATTATTGAATACTTATTGTGTGCAGAGCACTGGACTAAGCACTAGGGAGAGTACAATACAATAGAGTTTGTAGACATGTTGTCTGCCCACAATGAGCTTACAATCTAGAGGGGAAAACAGACATTAATATAAATAAGTTACAGATTCATATGTAAGTGCTGTGGGGCTGAGGGTGGGATGAATATCAAGTGCCTAAATCATACAGATCCAATGCTTTGAAGGTGGGAAGATTGGTCACCTGGCATATATGGAGGAGGAGGGAGTATGTGGGAAAAGGGTCAGCTTTAAGTTATATTAGATTTGGACAGAGTGAGAAAGTTGCTACCAGACAAGGAGTGTGTCCTGGGCTAATGCGAGGTAAGGTAGGATGGGAGGCCAATCGGATTAAGTGCTTTAAAGCCAATAATAAGGAGTTTATGTTTGATATGGAGATAGATGAGCAACCACTGGAGGTTCTTGAAGAGTGGGGAGACAAGGACTGAATTTATTTTTAGAAAAAATATATGGGTAAGAGAACAAACTATGGACTGAAGTGAGGAGAGACAGAAAGCAGAGAGGTCAGTGATGCATTAGTCAGGACAATTTATAATACTGGTCATAATTTTAATTGGTCACTTGGGCATCTTTTCTGGCTGTGATTACTTAGCCCTTCACAGAGTTACCATCAGTGTCCTGGATGGAGTATTTCTCAGATTGCTCAAAATATGAAATAACTAACTTTGGCCTTTTTTGATGTTATACAGCTAAATGGTCTCAATCTCAAACTCATGAAGCAAAAGCTTCTGAGAAGAACAGAAATTCAATGAGTTGCACATCTTTTAACTGGATCCGATACCTAACTATTCTATTACTTACCGAACTAATTGGGGATGTCTCTCGACTGTGCCACGTTGCAGGATCCAGCCAGTAATAATCCAAGTCACCTGGAATAACATTAATGAACAAAATGTGTAATTTCTCAAACTAAAAAGAGTAAATGTATTAATTCCCCAAATAAATTTATGGTTTAGAGCCCATATTCCATATCCCAAAATCACAAAGTTAAATTACAGCTGTTGCACCCCAAATCTATTTAATTTATATAAGATTTTCCAATCTTATATTGCAAGTATTTCACCATTACCTTAAACACTTTGGTAATCTTAAGAGCTTTAGATTAAAATTTAAGGGATAATTTTATTGAACCCAAAATGACTGGGTTCAATACATCAACAAGTAAGACAAACTAAAATACAAAGTAGATATTTAATATCCCAAAGGGAATCTTGTTACTGAGTTCTCTGTATTCTACATAATGAACTCCAAATAATGGATTCAGAAATCTGGTTTCTCATCCACCACACTTTCTGAATATCACTTCCATAGCCCTTTTTCTCACTTCTTTATTCTAGGTGCTGAAATTAATACCCTAAGCATTTCTGGAGGTATCATGATCAATCAATCATATCAAAGGAGTATGTCTTAGTCAACTTGCCCATGCACTAGTAGTGCTCTAATTTCTGTATATAATGAAGTTAAGCAAAGAGGGTGAGGCCAACCGTCAGTATAAGGATCTTCAGAAGTGCAAAACTACAAATTTATTAAACTTTATCATGGGTGACAAATAAGACCTGGAAATCTGGAAGAAAAGAGGAGTCTCTATTAGGAAAAGAAGTAGTTACGGTGAGTGTTCTGCATATAGTAAGTGCTCAATAAATATGATTGAATGAATGATAAAACCATCCAAGTTATTATGGGGGAGGAGGAGGTAAACCTTACAGACAAATTCAGGGAGAAAAAATAAGAACAAGGTGCACTGTGTTTGAAGATAAGTAAAACTGCATTGGGTGTGATGGAAGGGAAAGAAGACTGGTTCAATTAAAAACAGGAGTGGGAAATGGTAAAAGAATGAGTTGCTCATTGATAAGAATCAGATTATCTCTTTTGTGCCCAAACTCTTCAAATTTTAAATAAAAGACTTTGCCTGTAGGTGTGGATGGTAGTTAATGATGTCCGATGGAGTTGTGAAAATACATCATATACATGGGTTCGTAGTGTGGGGCAACCTGAGTAGATCATGAAAAAGAATGAAAGGCTTTAGGGAAGGCGACCTAATGGAAATGGTAGTCAGAATACAAACAGTGAGCAACATGGCATCTATTAGGAGAAGGTGATTGGAAAGACAGTTTATGCTGTATTAATTACTTTTAAAATTTCACGTGACTTTTTAAAATAACAAAGTTAAAACCTCTGTGCCCTTAATACTGTAGCACACTTCTCTCCTGAAAGGAAAATTAAAATATTCACGTGGGTCTAAGATACAATTAATGCTAAAAATAAACTAAGTTGAAGATATAATTGGCATCAAAATTCTCACACATTTTCTTCCCTAACCTGTCAACTTGGTGATTGACCAAAGATGCTTTCTAAGAATTTAGATTTTTTTTAACAGTGAGAATACATCATCAGTAATTTTTAGATTCATAAGAAAGAAAAATATTTTATATTTTACCAGTATTCATGGAATTATAAAATTGGAAACTTTGCCACAATAATCTACCCCTGTCCATGCAAGAGCACCTCAAAACCACTCTAACAGATGAAAATCAATCTTACTTCAAGCACCTTGTGGTCAGGGATTGTCTCTACCAATTGCATTGCACATTGTACTCTTCCAAATGATTAGTACAGTGTTCTGCACCCAGAAGGTATCCAGTAAATACCACTGATTTATTCAGAAAAGAAGATTCCATCAGTTTCCTAAAAAAAAAACTTCCACGATGAAATCTCCCAGTCAGTAAATGCTGCTTTAAATCTAACCTAAAGCCATCCAATTGTCACTTTCTCAAGTTCAGTGTTTGGCAGAAATAGAAATCAGCAGGTTACATTTTAATATCCCTTGAGGGCCATATAATGAAACTGAATCTTCCCTTCTGATTTCCAAATGGGATAGTCTCCATCCCTGTAACTGTTTCTCATGTTATCTGTTTTCCAAATCCTTCAATGCTAAGAGTTTCACTGGGAGAATGAGTTCAATATTATCTAATTTTTGAATCTCCTTTGAAATCTAAAGGTTTCCTTTCCTGTTTTGAAGTGACCCCAATCTAGGCACAATATTCTAGTAGTCTGGGTAGTATAATAAATATAATTGGAGAATTATCTCTCCCTATCTACTTGGCTATTATGTATACATTCTGTAACTAAACATTAACATAATTTATTTCCACCCTCAAAATACAAAAGAAAGAATTTCATCATTTTAAATTTCTCACAAAGTTAGTCCAATGACAAAGTAAAACTACATGAGAAATAGATGTAGTTTCATAGATGTGAAAGTTTTAAGCCTTTCTAATATTGGTGTATAAGTTCCTTACATGCATTAATACTTCTAAAATTATCATGCATACAGAATTTTGTCAAAACTGGAATTTTCTATAACATATGTCAAAATTTGTGGTCTTCGTTATTGGTGAATTGCAAAAGAAATTTTAACATTTAACATTTTAACATTTAAAAATGCAAAAATATTCTTAATACATTACATTGAAGTAAAGAAGAAAAATGTCTTATTTGCAGTGACACAGAAGATAATCCTAAAAAACCATTTAGTGTTTTAAAATTTGAAGGCATTCTACCATTATAAAATTACTAAAAAATTTTAATTGGGTTATTTATGTATGCCATTTAAGCCTAGAATCACTTAATGGTGTTACTTAAGCTAATATGTATAAAGTCTTTAGAACTAACAGAAAAATAATTTTCAATGGATTAAATTAATTTCTATTATACCTCGTAGTAGTGAAATACACTACTGGGATTCTTAGATCATGGATTAACCTGATGGTTTCATTTTTGGCAGGGTGGAGAAACAATAAACTTATAATAATAAAACACATACAAAGAAGGAGCATGACTTACTGGAAAGATCATGCGCCTGGGAGTCAGAGGACCTGGGTTCTAATCCAACCTCCACCAGTTATGTGCAGTGTGATCTTGGGTTAGTCACAATTAGTATTTTTTTTGCATTTGTTAAGTGCTTACGATGTGTCAAACACTGTTCAAAGCACTGAGGAAGGTACAGGTTAATTAGGTTGGATACAGTTCATTCAATTCATTAATTCAATCGTATTTATTGAGCCCTTACTGTGTGCAGAGCACTGTACTAAGCACTTGGAATGTGTAATTTGGCAACAAATAGAGACAATTCCTGCCCAACAACGGGCTCACAGTCTAAAAAGGGGAGACAGACAGCCAAAGAAGACAAGTAGTCAGGCATCAATTCCATCAAAATAGATAAACAGTATCATAGATACATACACATTCTTAAAATAGAGTAATAAATACTATATACAAATATACACAAGTGCTGTGGGGAGGGAAGGGGGAAAAGTAGAGGGAGGAGGGAGGGGAGGAGGGGCAGAGGGAAAGGGAGGGCTCAGTCTGGTAAGGTCTCCTGGAGGAGGTGAGCTCTCAGTAGGGCTTTGGAGAGAGGAAGAGAATTAGTTTGGCAGATTTGAGGAGGGAGGGCATTCCATGCCAGAGATAGGACATGGGCCAGGGGTCGACAGCGGGACAGGAAAGAACAAGGCAAAGTGAGGAGGTTAGTGGCAGAGGAGCAGAGTGTATGGGGTAGGCTGTAGAAGAAGAGAAGGGAGGTGAGGTAGGAGCAGGCAAGGTGATGGAGAGCTTTGAAGCCAAGAGTGAGGAGTTTTTGCTTCATGCAAAGGTTGACAGGCAACCACTGGAGGTTTTTGAGGAGGGGAGTGATAGGCCCAGGGCATTTCTGTAGAAAGATAATCCGGGCAGTGGAGTGAAGTATAGACTGAAGTGGGGAGAGACAGGAGAATGGGAGATCAGAGAATGGGCTGATGCAATAATCCAGTAGGGATATTAGGAGAGATTATATCAGCAAGGTAGCAGTTTGGATGGAGAGGAAAGGGCAGATCTTGGCAATGTGAAGGTGAGACTGGCCAGTTTTTGTGATGGACTGGATGTGTGGGGTGAATGAGAAAGCGGAGTCAAGGATGAAGAGCAGAGTCTAGGACAGACCCTATTTTACAGGTAAGGAAACTGAGGTACACAGACATTGAATTAGTTGTCCAAGTTCACAGAGCAGACAATTGGCAGTACTAGGATTAGAACCCAGGTCCTCTGACTTCTTGGCCTGAACTCATTCTATTAGGCCTAACCTCTTCTCAAAATTTTAATTTGCTCCCACAATCTCCCTGCAAGGTAGGGTTCAGGTATTATCTCCATTTTAAAAATGAGGAAACTGAGACTTTGGATAGTTAAGTGACTTGCCCAAGGCCACGGAGTAGACATGTGATGCAACCAGGACTGCTTGGCACATAGTAAGCGCTTAACAAATGCCATGATCATCAACGTGGGGACCCTGACTTCTAGGACTGCAAATCCCACACTACACCACACTGCCTCCAGTGTCTGTGTCTCAGTAAACTCAGTTGTAAAATGGGGATTAAGACTGTAAACCCCATTTGGGACAGGGACTGTGTCCAACTCAATTATCTTTTATCTACCCCAGAGCTTAGTACACTGTATAAATCTTTAGAATTAACAGAAAACCATGCCTAAGATCCAATTTTACCATTTTAAATGGATTAAGTTATTTCTATTTTACCTCATAGTAGTAAAATACAATGCTGGAATTCTTAGATCATGGATTAACTTGATGGATTAACTCAACAAATACCATTAATAAAAAAAAAGGCTCCATCTGAAAGCCACCGAGCACTGATTAAAAAGTTGGGTAGGCAATTTTGATCAATGTTTTCATGTTCCATCTATTCTAGTTGAATTTATTTTGACACAAGTTTATTATATGAAGTAAAATCTGTATTGGTCTCCAGTATTCATGATTCTTAAATCCAAACCATTTTTTATATTTAATTCCATGGAAATTATCATCTCTCATATGTAGCTTGGCAATAGGATAAATCTTTCTTACCAGATTTTAATCTCTTGATTTTAATTTTCTTTTTCTAATTTTAAAATGTTCTTTAATTTTGATTTTTTTATCCAGCCTTATCTGACCATGCTTTGGCCCAATCATCCATTGAAGAGAAAAACAATTCCAAATTCCCAATTGACAATACTTGAATATGAGAAAAATACATTTGCAGTTTCTATCACATATAATACATTACAATGATATCTTAATCATTAGACATTAACCTAAATGTTTTGATTCTTTCATTAAACACAGATTTTTGAAGATCATTACATTTTACTCACTTGATTTGTTTTTATTCACATCTATGTGTATTTTGTATTCCAAAGAAAAATGATATTTACAAAGTCATTTTCTTGAATACACAAGTTACTCTCCTTTTAAAAATTATAAATTCTTAACATCGCATTCTGAGTAATAAATCAATTAAAATATTCTATGTGAACAATAGTTCATAACATTCAAATCTAGTGTTCAAGTAGCTTGTAAAAGAGATAAACTGACAATGATCCTTGATGGAGAATCTACGGAAAAGGTGAACAGTTAGCAAATGTTTCTACCTTTAAGAATATTGTCTAAAGTTACTTTTACATAAGTTCACTGAAGTCCTCTAAATTTGGGTATTTTTTTCTGTGTGATTATTTCAAAGCATAAGATTTGCTGCTGAATGCATTGTACGAATTTTAGGAGACTTATGCCTCCAACTTTAAAAAAAAATGACCAAAAAATTAAATGGGGGGCAAATGGTAGCTCTTCCTTTAAAGGAGGCTTTTCATATTAAGATTAGAGTATTCATTCATATTAAGATTAGAGTATTCATTCACTCCATAAGCAAGCCTCTCTCTATAAGCAGGATGACAACACACTGAATTCCTAGTGCAGCAAATTTCCATAAAATTGATGAAATCAATTTAAATCAGTTTATGTGTAGGATTGTAAATGATGAAGGATTTCAAGGGAAACTATCTGCACCTCTAGTTTCACATTCAAATGGATTTTTATGTGTAAGTAGATGGGAATAGCAGTTCTATGAGCTAAAAATAATTCCATTGATAGTGAGATTCTTATCAGTGTATGCAAGTGAGGCTGAAAACATCAGTGTGGGACCATCATTCTCTTTATGTGTTAACAAAAATGGATGTTTGCAACATGCTTGCTTTACTTAGCCACAGTGCCTGGCAACACTGACATTTCTCCCTTTGGTGTCATAATTTTCCTAAAAACTTCATTCTAAGATCTATATTTCCTATATTTCAGGCTCACCTGTCACCCAATTATCCCGATATGCCACATTACTTGACATTTTACTTCATTGCATTTACTTCACTACATTTTTAAAATTTTTATTCTGCTCACCACATTATCAGTTACTTGCTTCCTTTCACCATCACGAAGCTTGTGGGAAGCTTGCAATCATGAATTGCCTTTTCCCATCCTGCACAGTGGAGCTTTAGTATGACAAACACTGCTCCAATGATTTTGATCTGATTGCATTGCTCATGACGTTATGCCATGTTTATGTCACTGCTCTGAGGCAGATGTGGAGTCTGTGATAGGTTCATACATGTCTGCCAACAGGAAGGTTAGACACAAAAATTCTTCAGTTGATTTTCATTTGGAATTAATTCTGATGCAATGTTGATGTTACACTGTTGATCTCCCAAACTTCATACTAACCATCTTGAGTCAATATTTTTCCACGTCTTCATCTACCCTGTTCTACTGAATTATGCACTAAGTGTTCACTGGCAGATTTCACTGAATGCTTATATGTATATATACATATATATATATATATATATATATATACGTACACATAATATATCGTGTATGATGTTTATTGGGTCAGACTGTTACATTACTTCCCTTTTCTTCAAACTCTTAGTCCATTAAATTATAAAAAGTAGGACTTAATTTTTTCCTACCTTTGGGTGTGTGAATGTGTGTCTGTCTGTGCATGTGCTTCTTGAGAATAGGAACTCCTGTGACATATTCAATACAATTTAATCTTATTCCCAGCCTAAAGAGTTGAAAGAATTTCAGAGAGGATCACATAGTGATATTAACTTCCAAAATACCTTAGTGCATCCTTGACACTACAGCACAGAACAGTTTGAAAAGGAGCCATATTTGATACTGCTGGTGATGGAAAAAAGACTGGATCGCTGCTTTTAATTTAATATAGCTGCATCATGAATCTTTAAGAATATTTCAGGAGTGGAAAATCTTTTCAATTGACTGAGCCAAGATTAATTGTTGGTGTCACATGTTTTAATAAGGTCTCTGAACAGCATGAAGAAATCTTGTTATTTATTATCTAATAATAATAATAATAATGTTGGTATTTGTTAAGCGCTTACTATGTGCAGAGCACTGTTCTAAGCACTGGAGTAGACACAGGGGAATCAGGTTGTCCCATGTGGGGCTCACAATCTTAATCCCCATTTTACAGATGAGGTAACTGAGGCATAGAGAATTTAAGTGACTTGCCCACAATCACACAGCTGACAAGTGACAGAGCCGAAATTCAAACCCATGACCTCTGACTCCAAAGCCCATGCTCTTTCCACTGAGCCATGCTGCTTCTCTACTTCTCTAGTGGACAGAGCATGGGCCTGGGAGTCAGAAGGACCTGGCTTCTAATCCCAACTCTGCTACTTGTCTGTGGTATGACCTTGGGCAAATCACTTAACTTCTCTGTGCCTCAGTTGCCTCATTTGTAAAATGAGGATTAAGACTGTCAACTCCATGTGGAACATGGACTGTGTTCAACCTGATTACTTTGTATATCTACCCCTGTATTTTGAGCAGTGCCTAACACAAACCATAAAGGACTCCCCCTAGACTGTAAACTCACTGTGGGCAGGGTACACATATATCAACTCTATTATACTATACTCTCCCAATCGCTTAGTACAGTGCTCTGTATACAGTAAGTGCTCAATAAATATGATTGATTGATTGGAATTTGTTTACTTTGACCAAAGAATACTCATTTGACAGAATCATATAGCCTTCCTCTTTGTCACTCACTGTGATGCAATTTTTAAACTACTCAGAAAAGGCAGATAGGGTGCCCCAAAAAATCAATGACAACCTTACTACTAATTTTTGTTCATACTTTCTATATAACTATCTCCAAACAGGTCATGTTGGCTACTTACAATATCTGGCATAGAATTCACAATATAATTGTTACCCCATTAACTTTTGATTGTCCTGCTTCTGAATATCCATAGCCTTGGATTTATCTCCTTCCTATTTCCTGCCCTCTGGCCATGGCTCCGCTAAGGTCCTGTGATGTGGAAAGGGAAACAAAATGAGATGAACTCAGATCAGACCCTTGACCTATTTGTTAGCACTAGACTCTAGTGCCTAACTGGTGTGGTGGACGTTAAACTATTGGCAAAATTTAAGTTTGGGATATATCCTTCAATTTTATTTGTCTTTGAGATCCCTAACAGCAAACTATAATAATAATGATGATGATGGTATTTGTTAAGTGCTTAACTATGTGCCAAGCTCTTTTCTAAGTGCTGGGATAGATACAAGGTTATCAGGTTGTCCCACGTGGGGCTCACAGTCTTAGTCCCCATTTTACAGATGAGGTAACTGATCACAGAGAGGTTAAGTGATTTGCCCAAAGTCACACAGCTGATAAGTGGTGGAGCTAGGATAAGAACACACTACCTCTGACTCCCAAGCCCATGCTCTTTCCATTAAGCCACGCAGCTTCTCCTAATGATGGTATTTGTTAAGCGTTTATTATGCTCCAAGCACTGTTCTAAGCGCTGGGGTAGATACAAGGTAATCAGGTTGTCCCACGTGGGACTCAGAGTCTTAATCTCAATTTTACAGATGAGGGAACTGAGGCACAGAGAACTTGAGTGACTTGCCCAAGGTCACACAGCAGACAAGTGGCGAAGCCTGGGGTATACTGTTCTTGGATGATACCAGTCTGTGTTTCATGTCTTCAATCAGTTTTAAAATTGGAAGGCAAGAGCTTGTTGTCTGTGTGTGTGTTTGTTATTTGTATGCGTGCTTGTGTGAATTTTTTTGTGTGAAAGAATTGAATGCAGTATCATTTACATGCCATTTAATGGTTATCCCTGATGTTCATCAAACAGCATTATTACACTGTATTTATTTATTGGCAGATTTATAAATATTTTTTGGAAAATACTAGTTGATCTAATACATTGAGCTGACTTTGAAAATCAAAGGAAATGTTGGGATTCAGAGAACAAGGAATAGTTCACATGAGATTTAACGAATTAATAGAGGCTATAATATACTATTATTTCTCAACTACAATAACTTTAGGCTAGGTAGTAGTATATCAGGCAATGGAATGCTGGAAATTTGTACCTCTCCTGGCTTGCAAAACTCCCAAATAATACAAGTTTAGAGAAGGGTGAAAAAAATGTACTATCCAGAAAAGAAACAAAAAGAATTCACCTCCTCATAAAGAAGAATGCCTTCCCATTAGTGATTAAAGTATAACATTCTGCAGGCATAAAGATCTACTCACTTAATTTTGGAGTACAGTGGATGGCTACATATTACCCAATGTTTATTCAAGAATAGTGAAATAGCTTAAAGCACTTACTATGTGGTTTCCATTCACTAAACCAGAAGTTGAAAATAATGACTGAACCAGTTTGAACACCCACACACATTTTGGACACTCTGTAGAGAAGCAGCGTGGCTCAGTGGAAAGAGCACGGGCTTTGGAGTCAGAGGTCATGGGTTCGAATCCCAGCTCTGCCACTTGTCAGCTGTGTGACTTTGGGCAAGTCACTTAACTTCTTGGTGCCTCAGTTACCTCATCTGTAAAATGGGGATTAAGACTGTGAGCCCCACGTGGGACAACCTGATTCCCCTGTGTCTACCCCAGCGCTTAGAACAGTGCTCGGCACATAGTAAGCGCTTAACAAATACCAACATTATTATTACTTTTAACTATAAATGTTTAAATAATGTATTTTTAAAGATTTTCCATTATTTTATGCTAAAATGATTATCTGAAGTCATACTTATTAATCTTCTATATCTTGGTTTGTTGATAATAGATGAAAGTGAACATCTGTAATATATATATTTGAAATATTTCATTTTACTATCAACAATTGAGAACTAAACTTGAAATCAGTCTATCATCAAGGAAACCATGTATCTACAGTACATATGGGATTTACCTAAAGGAGTTGGTGTAGGCACAGTTTGGATAGCTAATCAAATCATTTATTGAAGTTTTTACAGTAGGCAAGAATAAAATATTCTATTACGAGCCCCACTTCTCACTTGGGTTTTAAATGAATTTGAAAATGATTAAAGTCCTCTTTTGTTTTTTTCCTTATTAATGTGATTCAAAACTATGCTATTTTTCAAAAACGTGTTATTTTTTATAAAACTCCTGTGAATAATGAAATTTGCACTAAAGAGTTGTTATTCTCATTGCTGTATAACAGTATTACAATTGTTACAGAAAGATGCTTCCAATCCAAACATGTGAACAGTACTTTTACCAAGTGATCTGAAATATTAATGTGGGAACCTTTTTTCAGAGTTTGGCTTCTTTTGTAAATTTACCAAAGAAAACTTTCTGCCCATTTTGGACTTGAATTATCATATACATAGAAAAGAACTGAAGTTGTTATCCTACTGTTGGCTCAAGAAATAATTTAGACAAAGATTCCTAATATGAAAATATAAAGGGTCTGAATTAATAGTTTGCACCTAAAGAGAAAGATTATCTACTAATCCTCATTTTTTTTAAAGCTAATCAAACTAAGCATAATGATTATGTTCAGTTGAAGACATAGTATAAACTAGTGGAAAGAGCATGGGCCTGGGAGTCAGAGGACCTGGATTCTAATCCCAGCTATGTCACTTCCCTTTTGTGTGTGACCTTGGGAAAAATCACTTAACCTCAGTTTCCTCCTCTATTAAACTGGGATTGCATACCTGTATTCCCTCCTACTTATACTGTGATCCTCAGAAGGACCGTGTCCAACCTTATTATTTTGCATTTACCCTTGGTTTAGTTCAGTACTTATAGTGCAGTATTCCTTACCATTGGCTTTGAAGCACTCAATCACCTTGCCCTCTCCTACCTTACCTTGCTACTCTCCTCCTACAACCCACCCCATACATTTCGCTCCTCTAATGCCAACATTCTCATTATCTCACCACAGACATTTTGCCCACATCCTGCCTCTGGCTGGAATGCCCTCCCTCTTCATCAAAAGACACACAATTAGTCTCTTCAAAATCTTACTAAGAACTCATCTCCTCCAAGGGGCTTTCCTTGACTAAACCCTTCTTTCTTCTTTTCCCTCTCCCTTCTGTGCCATTTTGATTTGTTCCCTTTATTCATTCTCCCTTTAAGCCCTGCAGTACTTGTGTATATATCTGTAATTTCATTTATATTAATTCCTGTCTCCCTCTCTAGACTGAAACTCACTGTGGACAGGGTATGTGTCTTTAATATTTTTATATTGTATTTTCCCAAGCACTTAGTAAAGTGCTCTGCACACTGTAAGCACTCAAATAAATATGATTCACTGACTGGCTGCCTGAAAGATAGTAAGCACTCAACAAATACACAATTATTATTGGAGCATGCTACGATGAGAAACCTGAGAAGCCTTAATTCCTATCAATTTTCAAAACTGAAATTTAAATTGTGAACTAGTTTTTATGGAAACTATTCCAATGATAACCTCATAAATAAACTGTTTAATGACAAATTACTTGAGAATTTATTATTCACCTCTTGATCAACTTTTCAGATTTTTTAAATATTTTTTTTCAGATTTTACTAACCCAATATATAATGTTAGCAATGAAGGTCTCAAAAAAAAGATGAATTGCACAATTTAAGCTTCTAAAAGATAAAGAAATATGGAAAACAGTGAACTTGATTGGGTTCCAATCAGGATAGAAGACTTTTAAAAAAAAGTAAAATAAAATGAAAAAAAGTAACAGATGCTTCTAAAATAATGAGTACCTATCTAATATTTTTTGTGGGCCCTAGAGAAATCTAACTTTCATAGTCTTGTCAGGTTGACAAAGGATTTTATGTATTTGAGGAAAATAATAGCTAAATGTATGATTTCCAAGACTTCACAGAATATTTGGATGAAGAGTTACTGAACTATAATGGCAAATCAAAGAAGCATGAGTTTATATGCATAAACAACGTAGGTAGGGATTCTTCTCCAGTGTGGGGAAATAAAGTTAGCACATCATGGCTCTAAACATCACTAATAGGGAAAATTTAGCCAACATAAAATCTATACATTAAGAATGATTTTGGAAGTGCTTCCAGCAGGACGTAAAAATTTAACTGCAACTTTCCAACTGACCAGGCTTCCACATTGACACTGAGTATTCCATTCACGTGGGAGAACAGGTTGTCACGTGCAAAGCCTCGTAATAACCAGCCAGGAAACCCTGTGAAAAAAATTGGGGTTTATTTCTTTTCATTGTTTGGGGACTGGATAGTTACCAAAGGTTTAAGAAATTGTAGTGCTGGGCATAGTCAAAGCAGAGACATTAGAAGAAAGCAGGCCAGATGTAAATCATCTTGGACAAAGGGCAATGTCAATCATTATCCAGAAGTGACTCTCAAACATCACATCCCCAAAGCACTAATAAAAGCATATATCTTACAGTGGCGATTCTGCACACAAAGCAGCTTCTGCTAGACTTTCACATGCTTATGGAAATTATGAAAACTGAAATAAGGTAGTGATTTACTCATACAAATTGCAAGGATGCAAAGCCAGATGATGATAATGATGAATTTGTAAGAGCAAAAAGAAAAAAATAAATGGAAACACACAAACTAGATCAGCAGTGCTGATTACTTCTGATGTTTACATTACAAGTATATACTCAATTGTGAAAACTCAGGTATTTTCTTGCAGTACAAGAGTAATTTTTATCATTCATGGTTTGAATTTCTTTCATTCTTCTAGTCCAACAAAGTGTTCATCCTTTTTTTAGAGACAAACTTCGTTAAGATGGTTGATGACAAGCAAGGCAAATTCACTTGGCAGGACCATCTGTGGGATGTTTTACTGACTTCCTTATGTACTTGTTTTTATGCTTCATTTTCAGAAGAAAACTGATATGGATACAACTTTATAAATTCAGAGGATCAAGTAAATGAAACTGAAAGGGACCTCAAGGAAAATGGTGTAGAAGCAGTCATGTTATCTAAACAGACTCTTTTCAGTGGTACTCTAACTTTTTTTTGCAACACATTACATAACATAGTAAATAAGATTATCAATGTTAAGCCAAAGAGAAACTGAAGGGAGTGTTATGAAAAATGCTACCAGGAATATTCCAATACTCTAAAACCTATAAAAATTCTTATTTTTCACAGTGAAAGCTTCCAAGAGTTGAATAAATCTTAGGCATGCAGAATTGTTCAAGAACACAAGAGAAAAGGAGGTATTTTAGAAAGTGTGAATGGGGGAAAAGCTCATTGGTAATAAGTAAACAGACCTGTGTTAACATGTCAGGATCTATACTACAGGTTATAAAATGAATTATTTTCTAAAATTCAAGATTAATTCTTTATCAATTTTAGAACAAAGGACATCTAAGTAGATTTTATACAACTTTATCATCTGACACTGCAAGAAAGTCAGTCAAAGTTACACTTTGCCAATAAATCCTTACAGCGGAAATAGGAACTGCTTAAGCAAATAGCTCTGCTCACCCACAGCCTTGTGAATAGAATGGAAATTATGAAAGTTCTTGGATCCCACTTAATGTGTAATTTATGTATTTGTTTATTTTAAAAGACTGGCAGTCCATGTGTAGTGACATACGCTGAGAGGATAATTTGTAAATCCATTCCATGTTGACAGTTTATCACAATAGCCGCATAACCACAAACACTGTTCTCAGTGTAACCTGGATTTAAAGTCATGATTTGATCATTTCACCCACCCTCGTTTGTTCTTTCAGGCATCCGTGAGCAACAGGAATGAAAATATTGTCTAACAGGCATGTAAAACTCATTACCCTAGTGGCTACTTCTGGGGATCATACATTCATAGGGAGAAACAGGAGTTTTAAACTCTGCAAATGACTAGTAGTTCCTTAGTGAAATGATTAACAATCTCAGGCAGAACATTATAATCAAATAAAACATATGGAAATGAAATTGGACTAAAATATTAATCATTTCTCGCTCTATTGGTGAACAGGGCTTCCACAGGACAGGAAGTGACAAGGTGTGGGGTGAGAAGAAGTCAGGAAAAGACAAAAGAGACACAAAGACCCTGGGAGAAAGAGAGGCAGAACAAAATAACATATAGACTTAAAACACAATGCAGAGAGACAGGGACTGAAATAAGCAAAGATCAAAATTTACAGAGGGTGAAAAATAGCAAGAGAGACAGGTTGTGACATGGAGACAGACAATTCCTTCCTCACTGTTTTCACTCAATCAGTTGACCTCCTCTGTGGAGAATGGTAATTCTTTCTTCTGACCTCACGAAGCAGTGTGGCTTAGTGGAAAGAGCACAGGCTTGGGAGTCAGAGGTCAAGAGTTTGAATCCCAGCTCTGCCACCTTTCAGCTATGTGACCTTGGGCAAGTCACTTAGCTTCTCAGGGCCTCAATGACCTCCTTTGTAAAATGGGATGAAGACTGCGAGGCCCATGTAGGACAAGCTGATTACCTTGTATCACCACCAGCGCTTAGTTTTTTTGGCACATAGTAAACACTTAACAAATACCAAAATTATTATTATTATCAGCACCCAGGCTTCACTAACTCAGGGTGGAAAAGGGGCTGCCTCTGACATTGTCACTGATTCTAGGGTATCTCTCAGAGAAATAAATGTGCTCCTCTTGGAACCTCAAAGAGTAGTGTCCTGGAAGTGACTGCAACAGTCCGTTCAGCTCAGAACAGAGGTAAAGTGAAGGGATTGGGATTGACCAGACCTCTCCTTCCACCTTCCCATTGTGGTTATCCCTTTTGGGCCCTAGTCAAACTCACTGAGGCCCTCATGTTGCTCATGAGTTCACTGTGCTCAGCACAGAGCAACTTTTAACATGATCTATGTTACAGATGGAGGCCTCAGGCCACAGTTCAGTCTTTTAAAACATGAACAAGAGTCACATCAGACATGATCATGATCACCAATCACAGCAACAAAAAAAAATAGCCGGATCCCAAAAGTCATGTCTGGTTTGGCTGGTTGGTGGAGGCTGCCACTGGCCAGTCAGAAATGGCAATGTATTAGACTGAAAAGGGAGGCAATGCTGCTCTGATGCTGTTGCCATGAGCTGCTCTCCATATTTCCAGTAGGGCCTGAACCTCAATCAACCGATCAATCACATTTACTGAGTGCCTAATAGTGCTCTGTTCAAAGTACTAAGTGCTTGGGAGAGTACAATAGAACAGAGTTGGTAGACACATTCCTGCCTCATAAATGATGCTCATGGTGGAAACCTCCGGGGAGTACTGTGTAGCCGGAGAGGACATGATAGCAGTAGTGGAAATGGCAGTGGAGAATCAGTAAGTTAGTCAATTGCATTTATTGAGTACTTACTGTGTGCAGGGCTCTCTACTAAGTGCTTGGGAGAGTAGAAGTATATAAAAGATACATTTCCTGCCCACAAGAGAGGACAGCATTGAATGTCTTTTCTCTACATTTAACTGTTTTAGTTATTGCATATTTCAGTGCACCAAAACATTAATTGGGAGAGTATTTTTGCCAGGGGAGAATGGGAAGGGGCAGATTTCTGTAGGGGTGTGCAGAAATGCATCCTGTGGATATGAATAAGAAGTGACAAACATGTTTTGTCAGCATATTGCTTTCTCTCCTTCTGACCTTCCCTCCCTCCATTTTTTGTCATTTCTTTCTCTTCTTGACTGCTCATTTCTATACTCTGGATAGCTCTCTTTCTCTCTCACCTATCACATCCCAACAGTCTCTTTCTTTTGCTACTCTATCTCTTTTCCTCTTCCTTTTACCTTTCTTCCTTCCATCAATCAGAGGTATTTATTCAGACCCACATCTCTTCCAAGAGGCCTTCTCTAAGCCACCATTTCCCTTACTCTCTTTCCCTTCTGCATCACCTATACATTAGATCTGTACCTTTTAGCACTTGACATCCATCCCACTTTCAGCTCCACAGCACCTATGGACATATCTATAATTTGTTTGAATGCCTGTCTCCCCACTAGACTCTAATCTCTTATGGGCAGGAACTGAAGGTCTAACAGTTCTGTTTTGTTGAACTCTCTCCAAACTTAGCATGGTGGTCTACACACAGTACGCTCTCAAGAAATACTCTTAATGGACTGATTGAATACTTACTGTGGGCAAAGCACTGTACCTGGGAGAGTACAGTCAAAAGAAACCTCCTTTCCTCCCTTTTGATCCCTCCTAACTCCCTTTCTCTTTTCTTCCCACACTGTTGAATCACGAACTCAGCTTCTGTAGGGGGTTTCTAACTAAGTCCTGTCTATGAAATTCCGATCTTCTCTTGAGTTACAAAAAGTATGGCCACCTTACTCTTTCAACATGCTGTGAAGAATAATAGGTTATCGGTCAGTCATCTCTCAAATTATGTTGTATTACAATTTTAAACTGTCCAAAATTATTGCAGTCCTCATGGACCATTATTAACTTGTGTCTCGTGATTACATTTTTGAGAAGGCTAGATGTTTCTGGATGTTTTTCAACTGATTTGACATATATAGCCTTCACATAGGGAATTCAACCTGGTCTTGTATAAATATTTCAGTATCTGGAAGGTAAACAACATTTTGATGAATAGTAAACACAAGAGGTTAACAATCATCATAAATATAAACTGGAGCTCTTACATAGCTATAGTATGTAACAATTTAGAATCGTGATGGACATGCAGGATTCTTGACAAGTGAGATTTTGATGTCTACTACCAGGTTTTCTAGTCTTTGTTCATTTCCTTTCCAGTACCTCAGCCAGTTTGCTTTCCCCAAGACTTCAAAGCCAGGCTCTTGGTAAACTATGGCTTACTGGAAAGAGCATGGGTTTGGGAGTCAGAGGTCATGGGTTCTAATCCCAGCTCTGCCATTTGTCAGCTATGTGACCTTGGGCAAATCACTTAACTTCTCTGTGCCTCAGTTACCTCATCTGTAAAATGGGGATTAAGACTGTGAGCCCCACGTGGGACAACCTGATTACACTGTATCTACCCCAGCACTTAGAACAGTGCTTGGCACACAGTAAGCATTTAACAAATACACATACAGTACTAATACAAGGCCAACACTGCAAATGCAATTTATGGCTATATCTTACTAGGATCTATCACATCTGAACAAAATTCTTATGCAAGTATGCTGTCCAGATTATTATTGGTAATTCAATTCAGCTACCACTACTCATTTGAATAGCATTCAATCTTTGAGTGAAATCTGCAGCAGCAATAGCACTCAACATGAGGGCAAGGGCTGAAAATATATCTAATGATGGCTGGCCTGTTAACTAATATTAACAGTTGTGATATTGTTTAAATGCTTATTAAGTGGCAAGCACTGTACTAAACACTGGGGTAGATATGAGATGATTAGGTTGGATACACTGTCTGATATGGAGCTCCAAGTCGAAGAAGAATAATGATGGCATTTGTTAAATTATTCCTATGTGCCAAGCACTACTCTAAGCGCTGAGGTAGATACAAGGTAATCAGCTTGTCTCACATGAGGCTCACAGTCTTAATCTTCATTTTACAGATGAGGTAACTGAGAAACAGAGAAGTTAAGTGACTTGACCAAGGTCACACAGCAGACAAGTGATGGAGCTGGGATTAGAACCCATGTGCTCTGACTCCCAAACCTGTGCTCTTCCCACTAGGCCATGATGCTTCCCAGATTGGTAGCAGTCTGGATGGAGAGGAAAGGGCGTATTTTAGCAATGCTGTGAAGGTAGAACCGGCAGGATTTAGTAACAGATTGACTTTATGGGTGGGATGAAAGAGATTTAGTAGAGGACAACACCAAGTTTATGAGCTAGTGAGGCAGGGAGGAGAGTGGTGTTGTCTATAGTAATAGGAAAGACAGGAGGAGGACAGGGTTTGTGAGGAAAGATAGGGAGATCAGTTTTGCACATGGTGTTGGCAGGACATCCAAGTAGATCTATCCTGAAGACAGGAGGAAATGTGAGATTGCATATAGGTAGGTGGCAGGGGGCGTCGGTGGTTAGAGTTGCTTAACAAAAGGACAGTACTATGTTTCTGGGCTTTTATCCATAAAATAATAATTGTGGTATGACTTAAGCAATTACTATGCACCAAGCTCTGTACTAAGTGCTGAGGAAAACATGACATACTCAAGTCCCACATGGAACTCACAGTCCAAGTAGTGGGGAAAGCAGGCACTGAAAAGCCATTTTACAGATGAGGGAACTGAGGCACAGAGCAGTCAAGTGACTTAAGGTCACCTATGGGGCAAGAGGCAGAGCCCCAGTTCCTCTGTTCCACTAGGCCATGTTACTTCTATTCTGAAGATGGTTAGAAGTTTGTGGAAATTTATGGCTGTGATCACACATGGCCTAGTGGAAAGAAGAGAGTGATAATTAGAAGGGAGAGAACTGGTGGACTGCCTTTGTGAAATTGGGATTCAATACCTGTTCTCCCTCATACCTAGACTGTGAGCCCCATGTGGGATAGGGACCTTGCCCAATTTAATTACCCAAATGCTTAATACAGTACTTAAACTGTAAGCACTTAACAATTACCACAATTATAATAATAAGAATTATTACATGAAACCTATGACCTTAAAATAATCTCTCATCAATCAGTAAATGGTGAGTAGTGAATTTCCATTTTACAGATGAGAAAACGGAGGTACTGAAAAGTTGAGGTACTTGCCCAAGATCATAGCAGGCAACTTGCAGAGCCGGGACTAGAACCCAGGTCCTGTGACTCCTGGGCCTGTGCTTTTTCCATTAGGCCAAGCTCTTTCTCTCCAAGCAAATTCAACTGAGGACCACATCTGTTAACCTTAGCCTTGGGTTTCTATGACTAGTAGACAACTCAAAAACTACAAATAAATGTATCACTATGGCAAAGACATTCTTTTCATGCACACGGAATGAAAAAGACAGACTCTCAGTCGTGTATAGGTCATTTCTGTCACTCCTACATACATAATGTATGTTTACCCTGAGTAGCATTATCTCTGAATATGAAGGAAATGCGCACTCTTGGCAAACAGGAAAACTCCATTTGAAAGAGGTTAGATTGTAATGGGAGTAAGATCCAACTACCATATTTGAAGCTACTGCAGTCAAAGCTTCACTATAAAGATGTGCTCACTGTGGAAGAACTGATAAACAGACTTCAACTTCAAAGGAAAAGATCCCTTTAGTTAGATTAATGATTGAGCTGAATAATCAATCATCTAAAAAATGACTAAGAACATCTACAAATTAGAGTCTATCATTCTCCAAAGTTCCTGAAAATTAATTTTCATATAAAATAAGATTTTCCATCAGTGACTCCATGATGATTTGATCACTGCCTTTTTAGTAGTGCTGATTATGGATTTTAGAATCCTTAAATATTTCAGTTTTTAGGTAACCTGACTTGAGACATCTGCCATCAAACCTAATGCTTGCTATCAGTGGTATTTAGAAATTAGAAAGGAACCACTATCAGCCTCTTCTTTACTCTCCCACCAAATATCATCATTGGCTTATCAAACTTACATGATGGAATGCTATGAAAACATACTGATAGATGTAAAAATGTCATGGATGCTAAACCATTCAAGAGACATTAACCAATACATAAGTTGTAATGTCATAGCCTAAAATCCAGCAAGGCATGGCACTGTATCTGCAAACTTCAAACATGCCTCCACCATTGAGTAGACAGCTGGAATCCTAAAATATAACTGGCTAATGGGGGCAGAAGATACCACAGGAGTTACCAAGGTGATTTCCACTGGGTTCTGATGCTACAGCACAGAATCAGCACTATGCTGTGATCAGTTGTGAATGAGTCCTGTTCATAGGAAACCTTTAGCAACTCACAGCTCCATGCCTGGTTTCTTGTTAGCTACACTCTGTGTGTCCCTTTGGGGACTGCATGACTGAGAGGGAGCGAGTGGCAGTGCACCAATCTTCGTCATTATCATCACTACTTCACTTAGGTTCTTGATCCTGAAGTCTCAGGACTGAAGCTCATCTTTTTTGTGATGTGAGAGTGGATAATGAGCTCCCAGTTTGAAAACCTGAATTCACAATGCCAACCCTGAAGGAGAATGAAGACAACAAAGATAAAGCCAACCTTGAACTTCTCTGTAATGGACAAAATGTCAGAGAGATAATGTTGGCAGAGCTTGACTGCCACTGCTGCCTCTACATAAAATCTTAACTATTCTTCTCCAATCTATTGAATTTGGAGCACATGATCACTCTTTGTCCCATCCTTAAGTTTCCTCCTCTCTGCTGACTATTTAAGTTGTAAACAATTCAAATACCCATTTATGAATATATCTGAGAACAAAAATAAAGAAGGCATCTTGACAGAAAAGAGTGAAAAATATTTTCTTACTTTAAAATTATCCTTAAATAGACTTGAATGTCCCTGTAACTATAAGCTCATCATATTTACAAGATGAGAAAAACTGAATTACCTCAATAAATTAAAGAGATGTCACATTAAACTTCCATACCTTAAGGTAACATCTGGAATGTGTGTGTGCATATATGTGGGTGTCTATGTTCAGCAATCTAAAGTGCAAACCAAAAGAAATCATGTTCTTCACAAATGTTTAGGACGCTAAGGTTGGCTCCCCAATCGCCATAGGCTTAAAATACTCTATAAAACCAAAATTCACAGAAGCCAGATTGAAAGAGAAGAGAGTGTGCATTTATCAGCTAGTATTTATTACCTATTAGTATAGGACAATGTCCCTATATCCTTATTTAAGGTTTAACTTAACATGAGCATTAACAAGCAAACAAAAAAGTTAACACATTTGCCTTGCTAAGTCACTTATACAAGAAAATACATGGGCCTGTCTGGGTGGTTTCCTTTATGGAGCTGTATAAAGGTAATTTTCCCCATGATTAACCAACTCCTTCTGGTTTTATTTACCTCAGCTTCTGCAAGGAGCAAAGAGAGGTCCACTGAATGCAGCATGGCAATGGGAAATTCCAGTACATAATGTCCTGTACCCTCAGTTCCCAGAAGCCCAGAGAGTCATTGTATCTGGCAAGCCCCCAAGAATCTATCCAGTAGCTTTCTCTCTGCATTCATTACCTAAGGCAATAACAGTAAAGCATGTGATGTCTTTTCCACTTGTGTGAAGTGCAGTATAACAACTCCAATGCCTTCAACTTTCTCTACACCTCCTTTTTTTATTTGGTTTTGGTCATGGAATTAAAAAAACTAGATGAAAGAAATGTCTCACTCTAGTGTTTAGTACAAAGCCTTAACAAACATCATTAAAAAAGTATAGGAACACAGCAGAAGAGATTAAGTGAAAAGGCAATCAATTTTCTTCTTTGATAAGAAAGTCTCAGCTGAACAGTCAAAGAGAAAGATCACAGGGCTGGGAGTTGTACCTGGGTACCTGGGTAGTTGTCCCAGCTTTGCCACTGGCCTGCTGTGTCAGCCTCAGTTTCCTTATATATAAAATGGGGAAAATAATGTGTGTATTTCTTACTATTTCTTACCAAATGGGATAATTGCTGTGAAAACACTTTGGAAAAATAGTTACTGTTTAGACTTAGCTTTTCCTCTGAAGATCTCAAGGCACTTAAACAAAAAATATAATGTAATCAAGTGCTTAGTTCAGTGCTCTGCACAAAGTAAGTTCTCAATAAATACCATTGATTTATTGATTATTATTCCTATTTTGCAGAGTAGAAACTAACTGCAAAGGTTCCTTGAGTTTTCTGCCTCATTCTAAATCTCCTTCTGTTGCTTTACCTTTGAGAGAGAGAGTTTGGTTATTTTTTCTAATGTATCTAAATTACATTGTTATATAAAGCAAAATACATATTCAATCATTTGCTTGTAAGAACAATTTTTCAATTAGAAGCTACAAGGCCTCTCTATCTCACAATTAACTACGTCACAAAGGTGCTTTCAAAAATACCCCAATGTAAAGGATCGCCCATCCTAACACACCTTTGGATTAGCCTCCTCATGATTCGGAAAACACAAATTGGTCCTTGGTCAATTGAACCAGGAAAAAATATACCTAGGAAATCATTTTCTCAAAGTCATGTTTTCAAATTATTACCATGTTATTTAACTATTGGGACAGGTATAGTTCCGCACAGTAAGAGCTTAATACCTTGCAAAAAATCACGCACTGTGGTTTTCTGAATGAACATTTTCATCTGAAAGTCATCTTTTGAAATTGTGTTACGATATCTTAGATATATTACATTATGTAAGAATATTGCAATAGTTGTAAGTCATCGCACTGTAAAAATGACAATCTGCATACGGAATTCCAGGCTTTGGGGAAAAAAAAGATATAGTATTCTCAATAGAGAATGAAATTACATTCTAATAATGTCTTCCAGACATTAAACTGCATATTTCAATAATTCTCCATATAATCACAATAATATCACAGTTGAGTTTACCTGTTCCTGAATACAGCGTATGGAGAAGGAGAAATTGCAGAAACCCAGAAACCATAACAGCAGCATCAGAGTGGTTAAATAAATGATACCGGCATCCAGTCGCTCCCCAAATTCCAGCAGGCGAAAGAAACAAACCCACAACACAATCAAAAATCCATCGGATCATAAAGGAGATTCGGGAAAAGACGTGTCTGTGGCCTATGCGTTCTAAGTCAAAGCCAAAAAAGCCTGCAGTGTCCAACATTATACAATGGTGACACCAAACAAGGCCATAAGTGCTGCTGTCATCAAAACAAATCTCTGCAGTGTACTGCTCTTATTGATTACTGCATTAATCTATAGCTGCTCAGTGCTATGCTAAAAAGGATCCCGCTGAAAGAGACATTAAGGGTTGGATGAGCCCAGAATTAACTACCTTCCAAAGCAGAATACAAAATAGCTGCTACCTCTCTGCCGGCAGTGGGAGATGAATGCTGAAGCCCCTTAAACACCGACGGAGGGAAAAGAATGTACAGGCTCTCGAACCTGCTTATTATTTCTGTTCAGTCTGTTTCACTGACTGAGACATCAAAGGACTAAACAGAAAACACTGTTATGTCCAGACAATTTGAGAGCTGCAATACACTTACCTGAAATTATCTGTCACAGTTGTATATTGTTGGATAGGACACACTTCTTTGTCCCAGTGCAATGTCTTCAGTGAAGACTGTTTATGTAGGACTACTCTTATCTATCATCTTTGGAATTTTAACCTCTACTACTGGCTTTAACAGGCAGCAGAGACAATTGTAGAAACTGAATGGATACAATGATTGGTAGCACAGGGGAGCAGTGCCCTTTGAAGTCAGCAATTCACTCATTCCTACTGCTCGAGTAGATATAGGAGGTTATCGCTAGGAGATACTGAATCTGGATTCCCCTAAAGCTTTGTCAAATGGCTAAGAGAGAGTTTTCAGATATGGATAACTCCTGCTTATAAGTGGAAATCCTAAATGGACTCGAGTTATCCAAAATGTCAGCTGTTTGGGAGTCAGATTTCATCTCTATCACATATTTGATGGTCTTTAAAAAGTAGTAATAGTATGTATTAAGTGCTTCCCTTGCCCCCTCTGGACTGTAAGTTCCTTGTGGGCAGGGAATATATTTACTGATTCTGTTATATTGTACTCTCACAAGTGCTTACTACAGTGCTCAGCACATGGTATGCCTTCAATAAATACCATTAATTGATTATTTAATGAAGAACACTGAACTAAATACTGGGAAAGAATACACAGGTGGGAATTAGACATGGTCCCTGTCCTGTAAGGAGCTCCAACCCAATTTACCCCATACAGGAAAAAAATCCCTCCACATCAAGTTGCCCAAACTTGAATTCTGAATTATATTCCCTCCCAAAATAAAAATAAGGAGCATAAGTGAAATCCTATGGGATGTGGTAAAATCCTACTCTATTAAATATAAATCTCCAAAAGTAGTAAGGAAACTAAGAAATATATCAGCTGCTGAATCTATCTAGAAAAGAGGAAAGCTTTCATTATTTTTGGAAAATAAAAGGTAGGGGTGAGAAATAAGTAAAATAAAGTACAGCTATTGTATGTTTTCTCCACTAGGTGTGAATTACTCTTTTAATCACCTGATGTAAGCTTTATATGTTTTTTTTCCCTTTTCCTTTCCCCTTTTTCCTTCTCTCTGTTCTGGCCTTTGATTCAGACTCATTCATGTCTCCCTCCCTACTTCCACAGCATCAAGTACCAGTGCTTCTTTAAACCCCAATTTAAGTTATTATTAATAGCATCATTATTTATGTACAGTGTATGTTTATAACTATATTATAATGATCCTTTCATACCTGAATGGATACCTCCAAAGTATTTTTAATCACTTCTTTTACTGTGCTCATTTTCCTTAAGGCTTCTTGGAAAATGTTCAGAAACTACTGCAACAATTCAAAAACGTAACTCCAACGTCAAGATTCTAATGAACTGGTTAGAGAAACTATTCTTTAGGGTAAACACCATAAAAATTACAGGACTAGAAAGGACCCTACTGGACTGGAAAAGATAATAGTAAACTAGGCTTCATGGAAGTAATTTGACATCTTAAAACTTTTCTACTATGAAAATTATCAGTCAATTCATTTTACACCTACCTAAAATAAACAGAACTAATTCCACTTAGCCCATCTGTTTTCCTTTCACAAAATCATATTTGAACCTAATCCAAATATTCCTACCAATACACCTGGCATTTATCACTTTAAAAACCACTGCTTTCCTTATGTCTCGGAAAGAGTTTGACATTTGGGTACAATCGGTCAAACACGGAGCAAAATATTTTGAGATAAATAGATACTTAATGAATGACTGCCAACAATTTTTGTATTGCTTTATAAATTTTATAATCCTAAATCGAACAAGGTCAACTACCAGGAACAATGTTTCTCCCTTTTAGTATCTCAAAAGACATGGGGAGCCTGGGTTGGTATTACAAAATTCTCCTTTGGAATGGCAGCAGGGCCTCTCTCTCCACAAAATCAATCTTGCCCATTTACTGAAGCCCAGGCACTATCACTGTGAAGCCAAAATCCAAGAAAAAGTATCTTGGTTTGATTTCAAACTAATAGCAACCCCTATCAGGCAGTCCACCTGAATGGCTTACTGTCACAATAGACTCATTAGCTGATTAATGGAAGGTAGACTGGTGCAAAACATAGACATCAATTGCAATTATGGAATTAATATACAATAATATCAAATTGAAAGATGCTCATATATTATCTTAGGACAACATACAAGAAATCCACTGCAGTGATTGAATTTTTCACTCTATTAAGGCAAGTGTCTAACTCAGTCATCCTGATTCAATAACATGATACTCTGCTCTGGGAAAAACACAAAATAAATTCCCTCGGCACCCGATACCATAAAAGAGAACCAGCCATGCTGGAGAAGCAGATGCTAGGAGAGCCAACTGCAGGTCCGAATTCCTATAGGAGTAAAAGATTAGCCATTAATTCCCCACCCCAAACTGATCTTCAGTTGCTTACCAGCAGCTGCCAGTTTTGCCTCAGTTGCTTGCTCTTCTGAATCAACAGACAACACTTGCTCCAGCCCTTCTGAAGGGACAGACATCTCAGGTGCACCCACTACAAATCAAAATGGAGTCAGCCTTGCAAACAAGCTCCTGCTTTTCACACATTCAATCTTGCTTTTTAACTTCTCTCCTGGCTCCTGAGAGTTTATCTACAAAGTGCATGAAGGATGAAATTCTCCCTTCACTCTGCTTATATCATTGTGCAAAATACTATGGGTCAGGAGCAGCAGAGAATAGAGCCTGAAAGAGAACATTAGTATTGCATAAGAAAAACTCTTTTGCTTGACTGACTCAGGTCATTGCAGGCACGGTGTAGCTATGTGAAGAATGGTTCAGATAAAATACAGTGCATAATTATTTAGCCTATGTGGGCCTGGTGCATCGTAGATTGGTAGAATTTACTGAGCAGCAGCATATTGGTATCTCTGTTGGGTCCTCGCCAGATCCACAGGAGTCAGGAAATAAGCCTCTTGATGAATGACGTACTCCTCCAAGCCATTCACTCCTGTTTCCCATCCCAGATCTGCTCTAGCCGATGTCCTTTCTCCTGCTGTGAATTTATTTGCAGAAAGGACTAAATAAAGCACAACTAAGTGGCCGTCAGCCTTCTGAATGATTTCTTCTCATGACGTTCTTGGAAAAAATGAAACTCAGATTTTACCTATTGTCTTTATTATCTTGAAAATAAGACTTACTAATGAAAATACATTTTAAATTGTATACTCTTTGCACATATCCATTGTCATTGAAACACTTATATCAATTGTTTTTTGTTTTTTTTATGGTGTCTTCCTTCCCCATACTCCTGTGGTTCTTTGTTAGTTCACAAAACCTTAGCCACATAAAATATTTCCCAGAAAGTAAAATCTTGATTTTTAGGTATCTCACCACTTCACAATATAGATTATATCCTATCAGGCACTAATTCTCTCTCTGTTCATAGGTTCCTAGGTTTCCTCATCTTGTGAATATGTCCAACTTGTTGATTTCTTTCCCCTCTCTTTTCATTTAGTCCTGAATCTCCCACTCTCTTCAGTATATCTCCAATAGTCTGCTCTGTACCACCTCTCAATCAATGGAATTGAGATGGAATTCTTTATCTTCCTTTTAATACCCCTCCTAATGTCCAGTTTTCCCATAAACGTGGTCAGTACCACCTGTCCTAACCAATCCCCAACTCTGAAACTTTAAGACAATCAACTGCCTCATTTGTCTTTCCCCATGCCTAGATGCTTCCTCTTCTATAGCCCAATGCAAATCAGTTGGAGTCTATAGTTTTTACTAAGGATGATAGCCAAGATCTAGTCACTTGATTCAGTCAATTCTTATAGGCTTGCTCAGAACCCAATAAATACAGAAGAATCTACATACTGAAATATAACAACAATAATAATAATAGTGACCTTCTCCAAATAAACCCTGACTTACTATCTAATCCCACTCTTCTGCATCGCCTATACACCTTGGTCTTTTCCCTTTAAGCATTTTGATTTTCAGCACCCCTCCAGCCCCACAGCACTTATGTGCATATCCCTTTGTAATTTATTTTAATGCCTGTCTCCCCCTCTACTCTATAAGCTCTTAAGGGGCAGGGATCATCTACCCCTACTCTTTTGTTTTGTACTTTCTCAAGCACTTAGTACAGTGTTCTGCACACAGTCATTCATTCAGTCATTCAATAGTATTTATTGAGCGCTTACTATGTGCAGAACACTACTAAGTGCTTGGAATGTACAATTCGGCAAAAGATGGAGACAATCCCTGCCCAAAGACAGGCTCACAGTCTAATCGAGAGAGATAATGATGGCATTTGTTAAGCGCTTATTATGTGCAAAGCACTGTTCTAAGTGCTGGGGGTGATACAAGGTGATGAGGTTGTCTCACGTGGGGCTCACAGTCTTCATCCCCATTTTACAGATGAGGTCACTGAAGCCCAGAGAAGTGAAGTCACACAGCTTTCAAGCGGCAGATCCGGGATTAGAATCCATGACTTCTGAGTCCAAAGCCTGTGCTCTTTTCACTGAGCCATGCTGTCCATTCCAATAATAATAATGTTACTATTTGTTAAGCGCTTACTATGTGCCGAGCACTGTTCTAAGCTCTGGGGTAGATAGAGAGTAATCAGGTTGACCCACGTGAGGCTCACAGTCCTAATCCCCATTTTACAGATGAGGTCACTGAGGCACAGAGAAGTTAAGTAACTTGCACAAAGTCACACAGCAGGCAAGTGGCAGAGCCGGGATTAGAACCCATGACCTCTGACTCCTAAGTCCATGCTCTTTCCACTGAGCCATGCTGCTTCAGTACTCAATAAATGCCACTGATTGATTGATCAATTCATGGTGCTCACAGTCTATGTAGGAATCAATCATTCATTCAATCGTACTTATTGAGTGTTTACTCTGTTTAGAGCACTCTACTTAGTGCTTGGCAGAGTACAATAGAACAGAGTTGGTACACACTTTCCATGCTCACAATGAGATTACAGTCTAGAGGGAGGCAGGCATTAATTTCAATAAATAAATTAAAGATGCTTACATAGATGCTGAGGGAGAGGTGAATATAGGCTGTAAATCCAAGTTTAAGGTAGACACAGAAGGAAGTGGGAAAAGAGAAAATGAGGCCCAAATCAGAGAAGGCCTCTTGGAGGAGATAAGGTGGCGGAGGTAGTCTGTCAAACATGAGGAGGGAGAGTGTTCCAGGACAGAGGCAGGATGTGGGCAAGAGGTCAGTGGAGAGATAGATGTGATTGAAATACAGTGACTAGGTTGACCTTAGAGGACCAGAGTGTGCGGGGTGGATTATAGCAGGAAATCAGGGAGGTAAAATAGGAGGGAGCAAGGTGATTTAGGGCTTTTAAGTTGATTGTAAATAGTTTATGTTTGATGCAGAGGTGGATGGGCAACCACTGGGAGGTTCTTGAGGAGGGGAAACATAGAATGAACGATTTTTGTAAAAAAAAAAAAAAAAGATCCGCACAGTAGAGTGAAGTATGGACTGCAATAGGGAGAGACAGAAGGCAGGCAGATCATACAGGAGGTTCATGCAGTAATCACGCAGGATAGGGTGTGTTTGGATTAACATGTTAGCCGTATGCTTGTAGAGGAAAAGGGGGATTTTAGCAATGTTCTCAAGTTTGCACTGATAGGATAATGGTGACATTGAATATGTTCACTGAATGAGAGATGAGTCAAAGATAACGCCAAGGTGGTGCTGTCTTCAGTGACAGAAAAGTCATGGGGAGGACAGGGTTTGTTTGGGAAGATAAGGAGTTCTGGTTTTGGACATATTAAGTTTGAGGTGGTGGCAGGACATCCAAGTAGAAATGTCTTGAAGGCAGGAGGAAATGTGAGACTGGAGAAAAGGAGAGAGATCAGGGCTGGAGATTTGGATTTGGATATCGTCTGCATGTAGATGGTAGTTTAAGCCATGAGAGTGAATGAGTTCTCTAAGGAAATGGGTATGGATGGACAATATAAGCATCATGGCTTAGTGGAAAGAGCACAGGCTTGGGAGTCAGAGGTCTTGGGTTCTAATCCTGGCTCCACCACTTGTCAGTTGTGTGACCTTGGTCAAGTCACTTAACTTCTCTGTGCCTCAGTTACTCATCTGTAAAATGGGGATGAAGACTGTAAGTCCTACATGGGTCAACCTACTTACCTTGTATCTACCCCAGTGCTTAGAATAGTGCTCGGCACATAGTAAACGCTTAACAAATACCAACATTATCATTATTATTATTAGGGGGACCAAAAACTGAGCCTTGAGGGACCCCCCATATACAGGGAGTGGAAGGTATTGTAATTCCAAGCACTTACTACAGTGCTCTGCACACAGTAAGAGCTCAATAAATACAAATTAATGAATAAGAGGACTCCATCAAAAGGACAGAAAATTAGCTGTGAGAGAGATAGGAGAAAAACTAGGAGACGACACTGTCAGCAAAGTTGACGTTGGATAAGATTTCCAGGAAAAGGGGGTGGTCGACAGCACCCAAGTCAACTGAGAGTTCAATGAGAATTGGGATGGAGTAGAGGCTGATGGATTTGACAAGTAGGATATCTTTTGTGGCCTTTGAGAGGTCTGTTTTTGTGCAGTGAAGGGAAAGGAAACCAGATTGGAGGGGATGAAGGAGAGAACTGGAGGAGAGTAAATGGAGACAGCAAGCGTAGACAACTCATAGGAGGGAAAATAGATCATGAATCCCCATTTTGGATTTGGAAACTGAGGCCCAGATAAATTAAGTGACTTGTCCAAGGTCACACAGGAGGCAGGTGACAGAACCAGGATTAAGCCACTCATTGGTTTCCAGGCTTTAATTCTTTGCCTTCCATCTGGGACAGGAGTGTATTGGGAAGTGACAAGGAAAGATTGATAGGTGCATGGAAAGGGCTTCTCCTTTCCTCTGTCCTTCCAGATGTTTGCTCTAAAATGAGAAAAGTATAGAACTGGGTAAGCTGGAGTTCTTTTAAGTTCTTTTTTTATTGAATGTTGCTCCAAAATAATAATGTTGGTATTTGTTAAGCGCTTACTATGTGCCAAGCACTGTTCTAAGCGCTGGGGTAGACATAGAGGAATCAGGTTGTCCCACGTGGGGCTCACAGTCTTAATCTCCATTTTACAGATGAGGGAACTGAGGCCCAGAGAAGTTAAGTGACTTGCCCACAGTCACACAGCCAACAAGTGGCAGAGCTGGGATTCGAACTCATGAGCCCTGACTCCAAAGCCCGTGCTCTTTCCACTGAGCCACGCTGCAAAATGTATTGTTATCAACTGAAGTAAAATTGGGGAAATAAGCTTTTGGCCAGGATTTTGAAATTTTCTATTTGTAGAGCTCATTTCACTGTTAAAAATACTTTACTGAATCAGGATTCATAAAATCTTCAAAAACCTGCCAAAGTTGCATGTAAAAAATGTTGATGCTGGAGCATTTGTGAAATATAAAGAGAAAGTAAATTCCAATATCTTTGTTGAAAATAATTTAAAGCTCCTTGAAAGGTTTAGGGGTGGCACTGTGTTGTACACTTACAGTGAATCATTTATGGTCTCCCTTTTTTTCTATTCTATAGGCTTCACCCTTCAAGGAGCTTAAAATCTGGGAGATAGTAGAGAAGAGGACAGACAATGGAACTGCAAAGAACAAACACATAAATCAAATATAAAAATAAGCTGCATTTATCATTATGTATACTCATTTCTTCCATTATAAGTGTTTTCACTATGCTTTTTGAGTAGAGCGTTCTTTCAACAAGACACTGTGGAACTTGTCTACCAACAGTGTTATAGTGTACTCTCCCAAGTGCTTAGTACAGTGCTTTACACACATTGTGCTAAATAAATACGATTGATTTATCTATCCTTCTATCAATCACCTGTGCACTTTGCACAGTCCCCATTCCTTGAGCACTTGCTCATTTACCTACCCCCTTATCTTCTTTCCTCCTATGGTAAAATTATTTTAGGGTCTGATTTTCCTGCTGTAGGGCAGGGTGCTTGTTTCAAATAACTATATTGTCCTTGCCATTATGCTGAGTTCAGTGCTTGGCAATCAGTAGGCTCTCAACAAATACCATTTATTTATTGACTGAATGTGATTGTTGCATTCAGTCAAAAGTGTGAGTTTTGTTTCATGTGCAATATATAGGAGTACTGGGTGTACCAACAAAGAGGTAGGTATGCATCAAGCACTTCATTTCTTTTCTAATTAGAAGGGCTTCTTATAGAGGGTGGAATTTCAGGAGCGGTTCACTTGAAGAAAGAAAGAATTCAGTTAGCCAAGAAGCAGATACCAAGTTAGCTGAGGATGTTGCTGAGAACAATGAGTAGGCAAGGAAAGTAAGGAAATCTGACTTGACTTCGTAAAGGGCTTTGAAGGAGAAGGGGTGATCCAAATTCAGTGAACAGCCTTGATAAGTCCTAAACATGCTGTATGCTTCAGGGTCATGGACAAGCCATTCAGAATGAGGGTGGTAATAAGGGGATTTGTAGTGAAGAAGGTTGCACTACTACCATGCTATCATTCATAATTTCCCCCTTTGAATATTAAATCTCTCTTTCCTACACAGTCCATACTTCTCTCTGCTGCCCAGATCATTTTTTTGAAAAAAAATCATGCAGTCCATAGCCCCCTACTCCTCAAAAACTCCCATTCATCTCCACATTAAACAAACTTCTCACCATCAGCTTTAAGGCACTCAATCAGCTCTCTCTCTCCAACCTAACTCCACTATCTACTACTACAACCCAAACCACACTTCAGTCCTCTTAACACTACTGAATGAACACCAACCTAATCTCTGTACTTTGCTCTCATCTATCCTGCCATCGACCCTATGGCCACATTCTACCTCAAGCTTGGAACTCCTTCTTCAGATCTGACAGTACACCACTCTCCTCCTCCTCAAAACCTTTCTAAAATCATATCCCCTCCAAGAGGCCTTCCCAGTCTAACCCCTTCATTAAGCTTACTCTTATCCTGCCTCCCCTCTAACTTAACTGTGAAGCATCTTGATACTCCCTCCGGCCCCACAATACTTATGTAAATATTCTCAGGTTCTATTTCCCTTATTACCCTGTTTTAATGTCTGTTTCCCCCTGTATAATGCAAGCTCCTTGTAGGCAGGGATCATGCCTACCAACTTTGTTGTATTGTATTTTCCCAAGCATTTAATATAGTGCTATGCATACTTAAGCACATAATAAATTGTCAACAGAGTCATTTCCAACCCACAGCGACTCCAGTGGCCCAAGGTCACACAGTAGACAAGTGGTGGAGCCGGTGTTACAACTCATTACCTTCTCACTCCCAGGCCCCTGCTCCATCCACTATGCCATGCTGCTTACCACAATATGTAACATTGGTTAAGCACTTACTATTTTCCAAGCCCTATAAAGCACTGGGGTAGATACAAGATAATCATGTGGGACTCAGAATCCAAGGAGGAAGAGACAAAGTATTGAATTTCCAGTTTACAGAAGAGGAAGCTGAAACACCAAGATGTTAAATGACTTGCCCATGGTCACATATACCAGTAAAATAGCAGAGCCAGGATTAGAACATAGGTCCTCTGGTTCCCAGACCCAGGGTCTTTCCAAATGGCCATGCAGTTTCTGACTAACCAAACCAATCTAAGCCATCCAATTTAAAACAGCCAAAAAAAAACCATATAAAAGAAAAAGAACAAACTTTCAATAGTCTTTTTTAAAGTCAGTCATTTAAAATTGAATATTCTCTCATTTTCTTCTAATCTAATGAAATAGATATTCTTCTTAAAAAAAGGTCTACTTTATATTCAGATCTTTACTTTTCAATCCTCTACTCATAAGTGTTTTAAACAGATCTTGATTGTCAGAGTTTGTTCAGAATATCCCAGGGCCCATTTCAACAAGGCAATCAATGTGCAGGATCGAAATACAATTATTAGCATAATTAACTGTATCAACCCCTGAGATGGAGGGTTAACTAACAGTAGTGGGTCTAGAAACTCCACTCTTCCTATGCAGAATGTACAAACTAGCTATGAAATTGCATTTGTACAAAAAGGTAAGCCAGTCCAGACTCAAAAAGGATGCACAAGAAAGTATTTTTCAGACTTATGAAAGAGGACAATTAATTTTTTAATTAATTAGGAAGAACTTGGGGAGAAGAAGGTTCCTTATGATCCTGATGTGTTAAGCAGGAAGGTTTTCATCTTTAAATTTCTTCCTACTTCCAGCAACTAGGGGTACCACCAGACTGCCCTCTTACTTGTCTTCTCTCCCTGTATATCTGTATTCTTCCCCTATAGAGAATTCCAATTTCTTTGCCCCATAAATTTTCTTAACTCATTATGCCCTGCTTGGCCTCCATACCCCAACTACCTTCCCTTGAGGAACAAATTAATGTTCTCAACACCACCCTGTCTACTGAACTCAACTCACTCCCATATCCCTTTGTCAATTTCGTACTACTAACCCACAGACCTGGATTACCTCCACAGTCTTCCTCCTTGTCTTATGCACGAGCCACAGAATACTGCTGGTGGACATCTATATATGAAGCCTACTTCATCCACTTCAAGATTATGCTTGCGTGCTTTAACTTCACCCTTTCCTCTTCCCAGAAAAATTATTTCTCCACCCTTATTGAAGCCCATGCCCATGGCCCTTGCCACTTGTTCCAGACATTTAACAATCTCCTCAAACCTCCTCTCCCCCTGCATCCCCCATCCCTTGCCCCCAGTGACCTGGCCACCTACTTTATTAAGAAAATTGTTACTATCAGGCATGATCTCTCTTAGCTCTCCATCACCTTGCCGCCTCTTACCTCACCTCCCTTCTCTCTTTCTAATGCCCGACCCCTTACACTCTGCTCCTCTGCAGCTCACTTCCTCATGGTCCCCCATTGACAGCCGTCCCGCCATTGACCCCTGGCCCCCATCCTACCGCTCTCCTGGAATGCCCTCCCTCCTCACATCCGCCTAACTCTCTTCCCCTTTTCATAGCCCTACTGAGAGCTCACCTCCTCCAGGAGGCCTTCCCAGGCTGAGCCCCCCCTTCCCTCTGCTCCCCCTTCCCTCGCCCCACTCTCTGCTCTTCCCCCTTCCCCTCCCCTCAGCACTGTGCACATTTGTATATATTATTTATTACCCTATTTATTTTGCTAATGAGTTGTATATCTCCTTGATTCTATTTATCTTGATGATGTTGTCTTGTTTTGTTTTGTTCTATTTTGCTTTGCTGTGAGCCCGTTACTGGGCAGGGATGGTCTCTATCTGTTGCTGAATTGTACATTCCAAGCACTTAGTACAGTGCTCTGCACATAGTAAGTGCTCAATAAATCCTATTGAATGAATGAATCTCCCTAAAATCTTTCCTGCCTCTTCCCAGTCCCTCCCTCTTCCCAGTCCCTCCCTTGTCCTGCCCCTTCCTCAACTCTCCCATCTTTTCCAAAAGTAACTCTACAGGAGATTTCCTGCTTTCTCTCAAAATCCATCCCTTCCACCTGCACATCCAACCCCATTCCTTTCATCTTATCAAAACACTTTCCTCTTCCCTTCTTCTCTCCCTAGCAGCCATCTTCAACTGTTTGCTCTCCAGTGACTTCTTCCCTACTTCTTTCAAATATGCCCATGTCTCTCCAACCTAAAACCCCTCCCTGGATCTCACATCTCCCTCCAGTTACTGCCCCATCTCCCTCCTACCATTCCTTTCCAAACTCAATGAATGAACTGTTTAAACCCACTGTCTCAAATCCCTCTCCTCCAATAATCTCCTAGACTCTTCTCAATTTGGCTTCACATTCCCTTCATTCCACAGAAACCTCCCTCTCAAAGGTCACTAATGATCTCCTTCTTGCCAAATCCTATGGCCTCTACTCCCATCCTAATCCTCCTCGACCTCTCAGTTGCCATTGAAACTGTGGACCACCCCTTCTTTTGGAAACATTATCCAACCTCTGTTTCACTGACACTGTCCTCTCCTGGTTCTCCTCATATCTCTCAGGTCACTCACTCATTCCCAGTCTCTTTTGCGGGTTCCTCTTCTGCCTCCCACCTCAAACTGTGGGAATCTCTCAAGGTTCAGGTTTGGGTCCCCTTCTATTCTCCATCTATACCGATTCCCTTGGAGAACTCATTTGCTCCCATGGCTTCAACTACCATCTCTGTGCATAGGATACCCAAATCTACATCTCCAACTCTGATCTTTTTCCCTCTCTGCAGTCTCACATTTTCTCCTGCTTTCAAGACATCTCTACCTGGATGTCCTCCCTTCATCACAAGGTTAACATGTCCAAAACTGAACTCCTTATCTTCCCATCCGAACCCTGGCCTCCCGCTGACCCCTATCCTCCCCAATTTTTCCATAACTGTAAATGGTACCACCATCTTTCCTCTCTCACAAGCCTGTAACCTTGACATTACTCCTCACTCTCATTCAAGACACATATGCTATCCATCACTAAATCCTGTTGGTTCCATCTTCCCAACATAACTAAAATATGCTCTTTCCTCTACTTCCATACTACCACATTAATACAATCACTTATCCTGTCTCACCAACATTACTTTGTCAGCCACCTTGCTGACCTCATTGCCCCCTGTCTCTGACCTCTCCAATCCATACTTCATTCTGCTGCCTGGATCATTTTTCTACAAAAACATTCAGGACATGTTTTCTCACTCCCCCAAAAGCTCCAGTGGTTGCCCATCCACCTCCACTCAATAAAAAAACTCCTCACCATTGGCTTTAAAGAACTCAATCACCTTGCCCCCTCCTACTGCATCTCACTACTCTCCTACTACAACCTAATCCACAGACTTAGTTTTCCTAATGATAACCTTCTCACGGTACTTCCATCTTGTCTACCTTGCCACCAACCCCTCACCCATGTGCTGCCTCTGGCCTGGAATGACCATCCTCCTCAAATCTGATAGACAATTATTCTCGTCTCCTTCAAAGTCTTATTGAAGGCATATCTCCTCCAAGAGGCCTCATCCTGACTTGTTCCCCTTTTTCATCCCCCGCCACCATGAGCCCCACAGCACTTATGTACATATCTTTAATTCATGTATTTATATTAATGTCTGTCTCCACCTCTAAACTCTAATTTCATTGTAGGCAGGGAATGTGTCTGTTTATTTTTATACTGTACCACCCAAATGCATAGTACAGTGCTCTGCACACAGTAAGCACTTAATTAATACGACTGAATGAACTGCTTCAATGTTAAAAAGAAATTTTCAATATCAACTAGTACACCTAGTTGTAACTGCAGGTTACACTCAAGTTCATTGCGCAGTCTTCCCCTGCCCCATTCCCCACCGAAGTATGGATATCAGGACTCTTTTAACACCTGGCCTGAGCAGGAGATGATTTGGTCTTACCAATTCTAAGTCTTTGAAAATTTTATCATAGTGTATTATCAATATTTTATACTGTTCTCTGGAGGCTGACAATGCAAATGGCTGTTTAAAATATGCATCGAGACCTGAGGCAAGGCAATTTTCCAATTTTTCTATTAATGGATGAATATATTAACATCTCTAAATGCTAAACCAAGCTCCCACCAAAAGATCACAATGAAAAAGACTTACATTTTAACATAAACATTGATGTACAAGTTGTCAGTCCTCTCCTGGGACAAAATAAGGCAATTTAACAGTGCACTTCTTTTCAAAAGGGCCTAAAACCATTCCTTTAACTTTCAGTAAGCTTGAAACCACCTACTTTCACAATTGACTATCACTAATTGGCTCCTCTGTGTATTTTGTAACAGATTGTTATTGCTCAAGGACTTAATCTTTTCCAGCTGTTCCATAATTCTATGTATTTTATACCACAGCAGGTATGATTACACTTTCCAAAATATCAGGAACTCATAGTTCAGATAGAACCGAACAGCAATCAAGGTAATGCAAATGATGCTGGCATGATATGGAAGCTCTAGTATATACCAATCTCAGAGTTGAACCAACTAACCTACACCCAGGGTACAAGGAAAACAAATGTATAAATTAAGGCTACACACCTAAGTACTATGGGGCTGAGGATACAGTGAATATCAGGTGCTTAAAGGCAACAGATACAAGTTTATAGGCAATGCAGGAGGGTAAGGGAGTAGAGGAAAAGACGGCTTAATAGGGGAAGGCATCTAGGAGGAGATTTTATTTTAATAAGGCTTTAAAGATTGTTGTCACTGTTTCCTTGTTACCAAACAATAGCAAGCAGAGATGACAGAATACAAGATATTAAAAATATATTTTAAGAGATCATTTACTAGCAGAATTTTCCTTCCACTTAACAGGTTATCCCAAGAAAGAGCTGAACTTGGGGACTGAAGAAAGATTTAAATGATATAGCATGAACATAAACATTGGAGAGAGCGGCGGCTGAAGGCATGAATGCCAGAGGGGCTTCCAGCCAATTTCTAAGGCCCATTCATATCATGAACATCACTGCACACATCTCAGAGGACATAACCTTTTTCTGCTGACCGAAATTGATGACAAATGGAACTATCAACATTTTTTTTAATGGAGAAATTGAGTTGCAAAAAGGTTAAAGTGACATGACCTAAGTTTACATATTGCAACTATGCTGTCGATTTGCCTCCAACCCACAGAGATTCCAATGGAGTTTCTTTCAGAACACCCCACCTCCATCTACAATCGTTCTGGTAGGGTATCCATAGAGTTTCCTTGGTAAAAATATGGAAATGGTTTACCATTACCTCCTTATGTGCAGTAAACCTGAGTCTCCACACTTGACTCTCTCCCAAGCTGCTGCTGCTCAGCACAGGTGAGTTTTGACTTGTAGCAGATTGCCTTCCACTCACTAGCCACTGCCCAAGGTAGGAATGGAATGGATACTCCTCTGCTTGACTTTCTTTCCTTTAGTAAAGACTGGCTCTCTAAGTGCGACTCTGAGAGTTTATTGCAAGTCATCTAAGCTAAATTTCCACAAAAGGGTTGTTCCATCACCCTGTTTTCTATTGAGTAAACAAAATGTCTTGAATGTTTCCCAAGGGTAGTGATGAAATACAGCACTTTTGGTCTTTCTTACCCCTTAACTCCCCTTTCCCCCAATCCGCTGTGTATAGTGCCGTCTAAAATCTCATCTTTTCTCTTACTTGAAGCCTTCCAAAATACCCACCTATTCCAAATATGCTTCCCCAATTCACTACAGTAATAGTACCCATATTTATTGAACATCTACTACATGCAATGCACTGTACTAAATGTTTAGAAAGTACAAAACAAGGATGTGACACATTCCTTAAAAATAAAGAGTTTACAGTCTCATGGGAGAGACCCACATAGAAGTATTTACAAACAGAGTAATCAAATTTAAATTAGTGAGTGTACAATTGGCTAAAGGTATGTAAATAAGTCCTGAGGATGGATATAACTAAGTGATGCCATAAGTGCTAGAGCTGACCGATGGCTTTATATGACTTAAGATGCTGGAAATTAATAGGGAAGGACTGTGGCCTGTGGAATTGAGGCAAGAGGGAACTCAAAGCTGCAAAGAATGGAACAAATGAGGGGTTGGAAGCAGAAGTGTTGGGAGTTAGATTAATTTAAGAGAAATACAGTGAGTTGGTGGGTGGGTAACCTGCAAAGAGAGCAGACTTGTAAGGTGAGTGAGTTGGTGAAGAATTCTGAATCAATCAATGCTTTTTATTGAGCTTTTACAGTGGGCAGAGCACTATCTGAAGCATGTGAAGAGTTTTTCCTTGATGCAGAGGGAGCCTAGGAGCCAATAAAGGCATTTTGCAAATTGGAGAGTTGTGTGCCACAAGATGGCCAAGGAAGATGATCTGTGCAGCAGAATGCAGTAGTGACTGGAAAAGGCAGAGGCTGGAGGCATGAATACTAGAGGAGCTGTGCCAGTCTAATGCCCACTCTTATCATTGTTTTCATTTATCCCTCAACTTGGACTCACGCATATAAATAGATGATGTTTATTTAAATAAAGTAGTCATTGGGACCTGTGGATTTTTTGTTTGTGGTTTCACCTTCATGGTCGGCTGTGACCATACTCCTGGTCATGGAGGGCCCCAGCTCTGCTCCCCAAACATCTTTCATGTTTAAAGTTATTTATATACCAGAAAGCCTGTAATTGGGCTTGCTGCTTATGATCAGGAACTTGTTTAAATTACAAATCTTTATAAATCAATCATATTTATTGAGCGCTTACTGTGTTCAGAGCCGTGTACTGATAGGGAGAATATATGCTAATAGATTTGATAGCCATGTTCCCTGCCCACAAACCGTTCTACTAGTACAAATGTTGGAAAAATCATTCCTATTGACATTACAGCTTGTCAGAGCAGGATGGATAATTGTCAAAACTATGAAATTTTTCAAGTAAAGCAGAGGAGCTGCAAAAATAGAATAAAAATACTAGAGATGATTCTTCACAACTGCATGTAACTTAATCAACAGTAGTATATTATTTGAAATGGTTGTTTTACGAAGTCTTTTTTAAATTTCAGAACATGGCCAACAGAACCAAATCTAGAAACTTACAGAAAAAAGAAACAATTCCATTTTATGACTATCATCATATAAACTTAGATGTTTTTTATTATATACATTTTGGTTCAAAACCTTTAGGAATTACTCAAAAGATCAAATATTTAAATATTTACAAATATTATTATTCACTCAAAGGGCAAAATAAATTAGAAAACAACCACATGACCTCTAAAGTCTTATCTGATGCCAAAGTTTGCATTTGCCTATCCACATTTACCAAACTCATTTCCTCCCCTTCTAAAGGCTTCTGACCCACTGCTTTCAACATTGCAAAGCTAAAAACATACACGCATCTGCCTGCAACAAATGCACTTAAGAATTTCCCCACGCAACACAAATTCCCAGGACAACGAACCCAAAAGGGAAGTAAGGAGGGACAGCAGAAACAATCTGTTCTGGAAAATTATCCATAAATGAATGAATACGCTACAATTTTGAGTGTTTCTACACTGACAATATATTTGCAGGTAAGAGCCCTATACTTCTTACTCATACCCATATCTAAAAATCAATAGTACATGGATTTGGGAAACTCACGCATCTCCAGAATGCCGAGGTCAGGCCACCCAGAACACATCAGGTCCACCCCTAATGCTGGCTGGAGTAGGACAGGGCGAGACACAGCATTAGGGTTCTGGCCATTCTCATCCTATCACAGGACTGAGTCATGCCTCCCAATCTCAGTGTCACTTATTCATCCTGTCCTGCCATGCTGGAGCAGGGGAAGGGAAGGCTGAAATGGTAGCACTGCCTTCTGAACTCTTAGAACACTGGCAAGGTTGTGGCTGTTGTTAGCATCACACTCCCTGCCTGAGTACTCAACAGTCCAAAAACAGCTTCGTTCCCTTCAGTGGTCTATTGTTAGTTTTGTACTTACATTTTATGTTTTGTTCTTATTGATGTCCTTCCATTTTTATGTTGCTTTGTCTATTTTTAATGGTATTTTTTAGTACAACCTGGCACATCATAAATGCTTAACAAATACTACAGTTATTATTATTAGTCATAATTGCTAAACATTTACCAAGTTTTGAGCATTGTTCTAAGTACTGGTGTAGATAAAATACAAACACAGTAGGTAAAATACTAGACACAGTCCTTGTGCCATATGATGTTCACAGTGTAAGAGTCAGGGAGAATAGAATTAAATCTCTTCCCACAAGTGAGTTGCTCAAGATCCTGAGGACCAGGATGTTGATGTTGAGTTTATCCTGCAAGGTACTCTTTCCCCAAAATTAGTGCAGTGCTTTGCACACAGTGCTCAATCACTGGAAATTACTGAGCGCTTCTGTGCATAGATCACCTTGTCATTTACTTCACTGATAAAACTGAAACCATTAGGCACAAATTCCCTAAAAATTTCCCCTCACCTCTTCAGTCCATGATCCATCCAACTCCCAAATACATGCTCTCATTCTTCCCGGCTGTCTCCCAAATGGAGATCCCTTATCTTCTTTGAAAATCTATCCTTTCCACCTTTGCCTCCACACCAAGCCCTTCATCACTCATTATTTAAACACTTGCTCCCACCATTCTACCCTTCCCCACTGCTGTTGTTAACCACTCACACTCCAAATGGCTCCTTCCCCTCTGCTTTCAAACACACTCATGTATGTCTTCTCCTAAAAAAAAAAAAAAAAAAACCTCCCTCATTCCCACAGCCCCTTCTACCTATCATACCATCTTCCCTTGCACCATTCCTGTTCAAACTCCTGGAACAAATTTATTCACACCATCTCCACTTCTTCTCTCCCAACTCCCTTCTCAATCCCGTACAATCTAACTTCTGCCTCCTGCACTCCATTCAACTTCCTCTCTCCAAAGTCACCGATGACCTCCTTTTACTCAAATCCAAAGGTCTCTATTCCATTCTAATTCCAGACTTCTCAGCTGCCTTTGGCATGTTGAATCACATCTTTTTCATGGAAACACTATCACCCTTTAGACTAAAACTGTTCTCTTTCTGGTTCTCCTCATACTTCTCCAGCTGCTCCTTTTTGGTCCCTTTAGCTGGCTCCTCTTCTGCCTCCCACCCTCTAATTGTGGGGGTCTCTCAAGGCTCAATTCTCAATCTCATACCAGTTTCCATTCATAACCACTCCCTTGGAGAGCTCATCTGATCTCTTGGCTAGCACTAACATCTCTAAAACAGTGAAACCCAAACCTACATCTCCAACCTCAACATAATCTCAAACTCAACGTCTCCACAGCTGAATTTCTCACCTTTCCTCACATACATAGTTTTCCTGTCACTGACTTTTCTTTCATTGTTGACAGCGCCACTATCCATCTTGTTTTACAAGCCGGCAACCTTGGTATTATACTGGATTCTCCTTCAACTTGCATATCCTGTCAATCACTAAATCTTATCAGTTCTAACTCCACCACATCTCCAGAATTTGCTTCTCCTTCCCCTTGTACACTGCAACCACATTGGCTCAAACTCTGATTGACTGACTCAGAGAAGATTTCTCCATTGTCAAATCCCTATTAAAAACTTATCTTCTCCAGGAAATCTTCCCTGACTAAATTCTCATCCTATTTTAATTCCCTATTTAATTCCCTGTACTTAGTCCTATTTCCTAATTATTCAGGTACTCACTCCTTCTATAAGCCAACCACAGTGAGAAGCAGCGTGGCTCAGTGGAAAGAGCCCGGGCTTGGGAGTCAGAGGTCATGAGTTCGAATCCCACTCGGCCGCTTGTCAGCTGTGTGACTGTGGGCAAGTCACTTAACTTCTCTGTGTCTCAGTTACCTCATCTGTAAAATGGGGATTAACTGTGAGCCTCACGTGGGACAACCCGATTACCCTGTATCTACCCCAGCACTTAGAACAGTGCTCTGCACATAGTAAGTGCTTAACAAATACCAACATTATTATTATTATTATCATTACCGTTCCTTACTACTAGACTGTAAGATCATTGAGGGCAAGGATCATATAATAATTGTGGTATTTGTTAAGTGTTTATTATGCACCAGGTACTGTACTAAGCGCTGGGATGGATGGATACAAGCAAATTGGGTTGGACAAAGTCCATGCGTCACATGGGGATCACTGTCTTAATCCCCATTTTACAGATGTGGTAACAGAGGCCCAGGGAAGTGAAGTGACTTACCCAAGGTCACAGAGCAGATAAGTGGAGAAACTGGGAGTAGAACCTACGTCCTTCTGACTCCCTGACCCGTGCTCTCTCCATTAGGCCATGCTGCTTCTCTAAAGTGCTTCTCTAATATCTTCCAACTCTATGGTACTATTTCAAGTCCTTAATGTAGGGGCTGCTCTAAGTAAGCATTCAATAAATACCATTGCTCGATGGCAGGTACTTAACATTCCGGATTTTTTTTTTCCAAATTGCAACTTTTTTTCAATTTATTTTTCACTGCATAAATTTTACCCATTCACTTCAAAGAATCTGTGATTATTTTCCAAGATGATGCAGGCATTATTTCACTATTTTTTGTTGAGAAATCTTAAATTCTGAAATACCCCAAATAAATAATAATAATAATGTTGATATTTGTTAAGCGCTATGTGCCGAGCACTGTTCTAAGCACTGGGGTAGATACAGAGTAATCAGGTTGCCCCAGTCTTAATCCCTATTTTACAGATGAGGTAACTGAGGCACAGAGAAGTTCAGTGACTTGCCCAAAGTCACACAGCTGACAGGTGGCAGAGCTGGGATTAGAACCTATGACCCCTGGTTCCTAAATCCATGCTCTTTCCACTGAGCCACGCCACTTCTAAATAAACAGTTCTTCAAATGATGCATTGATCTGTTTAACAATAATTGTACATTAAAATTTGATTTTAGAAGCCATGAAGAGAAATAGATCCCCAAAATTCTAATTCAGCCTGTATCTTCTAAACAGTATTCAGAGGGGATCCTGGCCAAGGAAACTGCTCATCATTGTAAATACTAAATAATAAAAACAAAACATAAAGTATCCATTTGGAGTTAGCTGCAGAAGATATATCAACATAGCACATATGTAGTGATTGTCAGAAAAAGAAGGCTTCAGGAAGATTGTGACACAGAGAGGGAGAAAAGAAAACAGCATCAAATAACACTGGTAACAAATACAACAGTATAAAGAAAGAGATTGTCAGTCAGGCATTGGTTTTATCAGAAAATACACATACAAATACACACTCTCTGCTGGCATCTCACTACTGACAGAGATAGCATCAACTCTGAACCTGAAAGACAGTCTCACTCTCTATCTCTCTACAACTTGTTCTTTTCTTCTAACGTATATATAATGTACAATATATATGTACTACAGTACATTATATAATATTCATTTATTCATTCAATTGTATTTATTGAGCACTTACTGTGTGCACAGCCCTACATTAAGCATTTGGGAAAGTACAATACAACAGTAAACAGACACATTCCCTGCCCACAGTGAGCTTATTATCTATGAGGGTGAGACAGGCATAAATACAAATAAATAAATTACAGATATATGCATAAGTGCTATTCAGGTGGGAACGGGGAAAAAAAAAAGGTAGCAAGTTGGAGTGACACAGAAGTGAGTGGGAGAAGAGGAAAGGGGGGACCTAGTCTGGGAAGGCGTCTTGGAGGATATGTGCCTTTAATAAGGCTTTGAAGTGGAGGAGAGTAATTGTAGGATTTGAAAAGGGACGGCATTACAGGCCAGAGGCAGGATGTGGGCCAGGGGTCGGTGGTGCTGAGATTGAGGTACAGTGAGACTGAGGTACAGTGAGATGGGTAGCACTAGAGGAGTGAAGTGTAAAGGCTGGGTTATAGAAGGAGACTAGTGAGGTGAGGTAAGAGGGGGCAAGGTGGGGGAGGGCTTTAAAGCCAATGGTGTGGAGTTTTTGTTTGATGCAGAGGTGGATGGGCAACCACTGGAATTTTTTGAGGAGTGGGGTGACATGTCCTGAATGTTTTTGTAGAAAAATGATCTGGGCCGCAGAGTGAAGAATGGACAGGAGTCAGGAGAGACAGGAGGCTGGAAGGTCAGCAAGGAGGCTGATGCAGTAATCCAGGCAAGATAGGATTAGTGATAGTATTAAAAGTAGTAACAATTTGGATGGAGAGGAAAGGGAAGATTTTAGCAATGCTGTGCAGATGGAACTGACAGGAGTTAGTGAAGGACTGAATATATGGGTTGAATGAGAGAGAGGAGTCAAGTATAATGCCAAGGTTATGGGCTTGTGAGACAGGAAGGATGGTGGTGCCATCTACAGTGATGTGAAAATCAGGAAAAGGACAGAGTTTGGCGGGAATGTAAGGAGTTCAGTTTTGGACATGTTAAGTTTGAGGTGACGAGAGGATATCCAAGTAGAGATGCCTCAAAAGCAAGAGGAAAAGCAAATCTTCAGAGAGGGAATTTACTGAGAATATACTGAGAGTTCAACTCCTCCCTACTGAGAGTTCACCTCTTCCAGGAGGCCTTCTAAGACTGAGCCCTCCCTCCCTCTCTGTTCCTCCTCCCCTCCCCATTGCCCCTACTCCCTCCCTCTACTCTACACCCTTCCCCTCCCCACAGCACTTGTATATATTTGTACATATTTATTGCTCTATTTATTTTATTAATAATGTGCATTTATCTATGGTTCTATTAAAGCTATTTTGATGGTAGTGATGCCTGGCTACTTGTTTTGTTTTGTTGTATGTCTCCCCTTCTAGTCTGTGAGTCCGTTGTTGGGTAGAGATTGTCTCTATCTGTTGCCAAATTGTACTTTCCAAGCGCTTAATACAGTGCTCTGTACACAGTAAGTGCTCAATAAATGATTGAATTAATGAATGAATGAGTGAATGAATGAATGAATGAGAGAGAACAGGCCTGGATCTATAGATTTGGATGTCATCCACATAGACATAGTAGTTGAAACCATGGGAGTGAATGAGTTTTTCAAGGGATTGTGGGTAGATGGACAATAGAAGGGGACCCAGAACTGATCCTTCAGGGACCCCCACAGTTAGGGAGTGGGAGGCAGAGGAGAAGCTTGTGAAGGAGACTGAGAAAGAACAACCAGAGACATAAGAGGAGAACCAGGAGTGGGCAGTGTCAGTGAAGCCAAGGCTGCATAATGTTCCCAGGAGAAGGGGTTGGCTCACAGTTTCGAAGGCAACTGAAAGGTCAAGAGGATTAGGATGAAGTAAAGACCATTGGATTCAGGCAAGAAAGAGATCATTGGTGACCTTTGAGAGGGTGGTTTTTGTGTGAAGGGTATGGAAGCCAGAGTGGTGGGGGTCAAAGAGAACACTGGAGGAGAGGAATTTGCAACAACAGATGGAGCCAACTTGCTCAAGGATTTTGGAGAGGAATAGTAGGAGGGAAATGAAATGATAAATGGAGGAGCTTTGTCTTCTAGACTGTGGGCAGGAATTGTCTCTGTTGCTGAATCTGTGCTTTCCAAGCACTTAGTACAGTGCTCTGCACACAGTAAGCACGCAATAAATGATCGAATGAATGAATGAAATTGGTCCATATTTTCACCTCCTGCTGAAATTCAAAATTGATCTTTTATCCAAAATGACCTAACATCTGTCAGAAAGTAGTCAGTAAATACCACTGACTGATTAGATTTCTTACAGATTCTCATTTTGGGCAGAGAATGTGTCTACGAACTCTTATAATGTTATATTGTGCTCTCCCAAGTGCCTAGTAGAGTGTTCTGCTCACAGTCTCAATCCCCCATTTTACAGATGAGGTAACTGCGGCACAGAAGAGGTAAGTCACTTGCCCAAAGTCATAAAACAGACAAGTGGCAGAGAAGGGAATAGAATCCATGATCTTCTGACTTCCAGGCCTGTGCTTTATCTACTGTGCCATGCTGGTCTTATATAGTAAGCACTTAACAAGTAACCTAAAAAGATACAAACAGAGGGGTAGATTGCACCATATTTACTAAAAAAATTGTCCCTCATTTTTCATAATTGTTATAGTATTAAAATGGGGTTGGGGCTATTACAGGTATCATATAAGATTAACTACAATCTCCTAATGGACAGGGCATGTATCTACCAACTCTGTCATATAGTATCTCCCAGTCACGTAGTACAGTGTTCTGCACATAGTAAGTGCTCCATAAATATAATTGATTGAGTGAATGAAATCTAGCTGTAGGGATGGAAGAGAAAAAAGAGGAAGGGAAAAGGAGAAAAGGAGGGGATTATGAAGTAGAAAGAAATAGAACTCTTGAGGCAGCATCTTGTTTCACTCTCCCAAGAGCTTCCCTATACCAGGCACTCAATGAATTAATCCTCACCACCAACCATTGTGTGTGCCACATTCTCATCCTTCAGCTGCTCCTCCTTTCTTGAGATAGCTCTCACCACTAACAATTTTATGTGGTATTAAAAATAATCTATTTCTCCCTCAAAAATTGGGGTTTGGCAATTACGAAAGGGAGGCGATTATGTGGGTAATTAGTAATAACTCCCCAGCCCATTATGTCTTATTTACACTCAATCAGTGGTATTTACTGAGCACTTATGGTATTAATTGAGCACTTATAGTCCAGAAGAGAGTAGTCCCAGTCTACAGGCTGCGGCATCTTTCACTTAAATATTCTCCTTTAGGGTATGTCAGGAAACCAAAGGAATGCATCAGAAATTAGAAGAGTGGAAATGCTTTTTCAAACTAAATCTCTTCTCTGACAACTTAGAACCACTTTCTAGTATTAACTTCTAGCCTTTAATCCCCTCTGTCTGATTATCCCATTAATTGGATTTCAGATTTTGTAAAGGTTTTTTAAGCATGCTTCTTATAGAGAGCAGAAGGACACAAAGGTAATGAAGATCAAGTATTCATTGGAAATACCCATTTTATAGGGAAGGGAGAATCATATGTGGGGAAGAATGAGGATATATCAATAAGCGAGGGAAAGGGAACGTATTAAGAAGACAGAAAGAATAGACAAGATAGTACTTTTGATTGAAGGGCCACAGAGAACAAAATACATTGATTCCAAGGTAAGACATAGTATTCCCTATCACAGCTAATCACATTGTGTTGTTCTCTGAAGTAACCCAGTGTTTCTTTGCTTGACCAAATAAAAATAAAAATAAATAAATGTTGGCATTTAAGCGCTTACTATGTGCAGAGCACTGTTCTAAGCGCTGGGGTAAACACAGGGGAATTAGGTTGTCAACCTAATTCCCCCATGGGGGGCTCACAGTCTTAATCCCCATTTTACAGATGAGAGAACTGAGGCACAGAGAAGTTAAGTGACTTGCCCACAGTCACACAGCTGACAAGTGGCAGAGCTGGGATTTGAACTCATGAGTCCTGACTCCAAAGCCCGTTCTCTTTCCACTGCGCCACGCTGCTTCTGCGCTACTGCGCCACGCTGACCAAAAGTAGGAGTTAAGTTTTTATTAACTTTTATTATTTTTTTCCAGCAATCCAGCTACTACATCCCAAACCATGGTAACTGGGTTAAGTGAGTCAGGGGTATTTGTCAGAGTAGCTCACATGAACAATGTAAGTAAATCAAAAGAAATATTCAACCTTGTTTTCTTTAATGTGGCTCAGTGGAAAGAGCACGGGCTTTGGAGTCAGCGGTCATGGGTTCGAATCCCAGCTCTGCCACTTGTCAGCTGTGTGACTGTGGGCAAGTCACTTCACTTCTCTATGCCTCAGTTACCTCATCGGTAAAATGGGGATTAAGACTGTGAGCCCCACGTGGGACAACGTGATTCCCCTGTGTCTACCCCAGTGCTTAGAACAGTGCTCTGCACATAGTAAGCGCTTAACAAATACCAACATTATTATTATTATTTAAGAGAACTCACAGTAACTAATTTATGATTCCTCCCATCCTTTAACTGTTGGAGTTCCTCAAGGGTCAGTTCTTGGCCCTCTTCTGTTCTCCATTTACACTCACTCCCTCGGTGAACTCATCCGCTCTCACGGCTTTGACTACCATCTCTACGCAGATGACACGCAGATCTACATCTCCGCCCCTGTCCTCTCCCCCTCCCTTCAGGCTCGCATCTCCTCCTGCCTCCGGGACGTCTCCACCTGGATGTCGGCCCGCCACCTAAAACTCAACATGAGCAAGACTGAGCTCCTCATCTTCCCTCCCAAACCCGGTCCTCTCCCAGACTTCTCTATTACCGTGGATGGCACGACCATCCTTCCCGTCCCGCAGGCCCGCAATCTCGGTGTCATCCTTGACTCGTCCCTCTCGTTCACCCCACACATCCTACCCATTACCAAGACCTGCCGGTTTCACCTCTACAATATCGCCAAGATCCGCCCTTTCCTCTCCACCCAAACGGCTACCTTACTGTTACAGGCTCTCGTTATATCCCGGCTAGACTACTGTGTCAGCCTTCTCTCTGACCTCCCTTCCTCCTCTCTCACCCCGCTCCGGTCTATTCTTCACTCCGCTGCCCGGCTCATCTTCCTGCAGAAACGATCTGGGCATGTCACTCCCCTTCTTAAACAACTCCAGTGGTTGCCTATCGACCTCCGCTCCAAACAAAAACTCCTCACTCTAGGATTCAAGGCTCTCCATCACCTTGCCCCTTCCTACCTCTCCTCCCTTCTCTCTTTCTACCGCCCACCCCGCACGCTCCGCTCCTCTGCCGCCCACCTCCTCACCGTCCCTCGGTCTCGCCTATCCCGCCGTCGACCCCTGGGTCACGTCCTCCCGCGGTCCTGGAACGCCCTCCCTCCTCACCTCCGCCAAACCGATTCTCTTTCCCTCTTCAAAACCCTACTTAAAAATCACCTCCTCCAAGAGGCGTTCCCAGACTGAGCTCCTCGTCCCCCTCTACTCCCTCTGCCATCCCCCCTTTACCTCTCCGCAGCTAAAGCCTCATTTTCCCCTTTTCCCTCTGCTCCTCCACCTCTCCCTTCCTATCCCCACAGCACTGTACTCGTCCGCTCAACTGTATATATTTTCGTTACCCTATTTATTTTGTTAATGAATTGTACATCACCTTGATTCTATTTAGTTGCCATTGTTTTTACGAGATTTCTTCCCCTTGACGCTGTTTAGTGCCATTGTTCTTGTCTGTCCGTCTCCCCCGATTAGACTGTAAGCCCGTCAAACGGCAGGGACCGTCTCTATCTGTTGCCGACTTGTTCATCCCAAGCGCTTAGTACAGTGCTCTGCACATAGTAAGCGCTCAATAAATACTATTGAATGAATGAATGATTCTAAATCCAATGTAGTATACTTGTATCTTTGCTAAAATTCCTTGAAGACACTGAGTTATTTGAAAAGAACTTGAGTACCATGTTTTATTTTTCACTTAAGTTATAAATAAATAGACCTAGAGAATAAATACCTTTAGGTTTCCAGTTTAAATCCAGTGTTAACCATGGGTATACTGTTCTTTGATATCCATTGGGAATTAAAACTCTACCAGTCAATCAGTGGTATTTATTGAGTGCTTTCTGTGTGCAGAGCAGGTGCAGAGCAGTTTACTATGCCCTTGGGAGAGTACAATATAACAAAGTTGGTAGATATGTTCCCACCTACTTTCATCCGACCCCATGGTAAAGAAGTTGCTTTTGAAACCTTGTAAAGGCAGTGAAGATGGTGACGAAATTATGTGTAATTCCCCTCTGTTCACTCATGAAAGGCAGAAGTTTCTTCAGGGACTTCCAGTACCCTAAACAGTTAAGTTACTATGCATCTTCGCACAAGAATATCTCTGCAAAACTGGTCTGTTTTTCAACAGAATTTCTCCTAATTCAAGAGCAGAAATCTGTTGAAAAAGTGACTATTTATATGACTAGTATTTTTGGCTGCAGCTTTTCTATAAAAAAACTGTCTAAACATGTTATATTTACAAATTTAATTTAGTTTTGTTTATCGATCTCCATTGCAGTAATAAGTGCTCCTTTAAAATTGAAGATAGTTCAGTCGTTTATACAAAGTTTGAATAGCTGCAGCAATAGAAAGTCATTTTTTCAAAGGGATGATTAAACTTTCTTTTTAAAATGCTCTCCAAGAACTGTGGAGCTTGCACATGCATAACCCTGCCCCTCCACTGTTTCTCAGCCACTGGTTGGAGGGCAAATGCAATTCATTAAAACAGGAAGTTGGTTAGGCAGAAAATATCAGTATATTCATTCATTCATTCAACAGTATTTACTGAGTGCTTACTATGTGCAGAGGACTGTACTAAGCACTTAGAATGTACAATTCGGCAACAGATAGAGACAATCCCTGCCCAGTGACAGTCTCACAGTCTAAACGGGGGAGACAGCAAAGCAAAACAGACCAAAACAAAAACAAGACAACATCATCAAGATAAATAGAATCAAGAAGATATTCATGAGATGTTGGTTAAATTCAAATTTGAAGAGTCTGCAATGGGTTGATTAAGGAAAAGTTAGATATGCAATGGGGATACTGGAGAGAGAAACCATTGAACAGTTCCCCTGGCACCCTACTGGAAACAGGATTCAGGGCCAGATGAAAAATTTGCTTGACTCATCAATGACATTTCATCTCCTGACTGGCTTAAGAAGCAGAGAAGTGACTTGGCCCAGATAGAGCCCTATTGGGGACAGGGATTTTGTCCAATCTGATTGTCTTGTACCTACCAGCATTAAGTACAGTGTTTGACAAATACTAGAAACTTCACAAATACCACTCATCATTATTACTATTGGAAAGACCAAAGAACTTGGAGTTAGGAGTCCTAGTTCTGATTCCTGCTGCAACAAATCCTACTACTACAACTACTAATGATATTTGTTAAGCACTTAGCATGTGCCAAGAACTGTTTAGATACAAGATAATCGGGTTGGACATAAGCCCTGTTCCAAAAGGGCCTCATAGACTAAGGGGGATGGAGAACAAGTATTTAATCCCCAACTGACAGATGAAGAAATTGAGGCATGAAGAAGTTGAGAAACCTGTCCAAAGTGGAAGAGTCAGAATTAGAACGCAGGTCCTCTGCTTCCTGGGCCCACGCTTTTTTCATTTTTTATGGTCTTTGTTAAGTGCTTACTATATGCTAGACACTGGGGTAAGCACTGGGGTAGATACAAGCTAATCAGATGGACACAGTCTATTTCCCATGTGAAGCTCACAGTCTTAATCCCCATTTTCCAGGTGAGGTAACAGGACCAGGGAGTTAAGTGATTTATCCAAGGCCCAAGCAGGCAAGTGGTGGAGCTGGGATTAGAACCTAAGTCCTTTTGATTTCCAGGCCTGTGTTGTATCCACTAGATCACGCTGCTTTTTTTTCCACCAGGTCATGTTGCTTTTTATTCATTATTATGGCATTTGTTAAGCACTTTCTATGTAGCAAGCACCATTCTGGGGGTGGATACAAGTTAATACAGTTGGACACAATCCCTGCCCCTTATGGGGCTCACAGGAAGAACACACTAATCAAATCCCCATTTAACAGATGAGGACACTGGGGCACAGGAAAATTATATGATGTGCCAAATATCACACAGCAGGGATTAAATATCAGACAGCTGACTTCCAAGCCCACGCTCTTTCAAGTAAATCACGCTGCTTCTAGGCCTTTGACTAGCCACTAAAACAGGCTTTGGTAGGGTGAGAAAGTGAACCCAACCAGCCACTAAAGAATAATAATAATTGTGGTATGAGTTAAGCTTCTACTATATGTTAAGCACTGTACTAAGCTGTGGGTAAACACAAGACAATCAGGTAAGACACAGTCCCTGTCCCATCTATGGCTCACAGTCTAAGTTGGAAGGAGGATAGGTATTGACTATCCATTTGTAGATGAGAGAAATGGGGCACAGAGAAGTTAAGTGGCTTGACCAAGGCCACACAGCAGGCAAGTGCCAGAGACTGGATTAGAACTCGTGTATTCTACTCCCAATCAATTAACCAATCAATCATTCATACTTATTGAACACTGTGTGCAGAGCATTGTACTAAGTACTTGGAAGAGTACAATATAGCAGAGTTGGGAGGTACATTCCCTGCACACAACAAGCTTACGGTCTAGAGGACTATGCTCTTTTCACTACAGCAAAAGAAGGCTGCAGATATTCCACTCAGAAGCTCTAGGCATAATAAAAGTGGGAGAGGTGTGGCTATGGCTTCTGTAGACCACAAAGGCAGTAAACACAGTATCTGGAGGCAATAGTGAGCTGCAGGGCCCCTCCCCAGACCTAGCCGGGCCCCTCATCACCATTTCATTACTTTCTCTTATTTTAGAGCTAAATTCAGATCAGTTCTGACCATTTCCAGCACTGAATGGAAGTGACTTTCAGATGGTAGACACATGGCAGACGAGGAGAAAAGTAAATGGACGATTTTTTTTCCCATTCTATAGGGCTGGATTTTAAAGCAGAGATATTTTTGGTTTGGGGACAGTGCAATGTGTTTTGCATGTTTTTGCATTTTTTTTTTCTTTGGTTGAAAAGAAATTTAACTTTATAAATGAGTCAAAACACATAAAAAACAGCTTTCAACCAAGAATCCTCCTTTGTAAGACTACAGAAATATGAATAGTTTAGACAGATATTTCAATCGAAAAATAAACTTCTAGGTATTTTTAAGAACATATCCAAAGTGACAGATTATTAATATCTGACTTCAAATCTGCCTAAAGGTCATGTAACTTGTTTAAGTGACCCCCAAAGTGGAAATTTAACTGAAAATTTGTTTTTTTTAATATAAAAAATGGTTGATAGAAGAAAAGATGAACAAATGCTTTGGAGGCTTCTAAATAAACTAACTGCTGTTTCTGCTTTTAATCAAATTGATTTTCCCAAATGACCTGAATGTGTGGAGACATCTTCTAGATTCATTCCATATATTATCAATTCAAACAATTAAGGTAGGCACAAACAGAATCCTGCTAGAATAAACATAAATTTTTGTTTAAATATGATTTCAAATGATTTAATGTAGTATGTTGTATTTCATTTTCAAAGCACATGGGAAGGATGCCCTTGAGTGATACTATACCCTATACTTAGCTTTATCGATTAAGTCATAGGACTTAGGCAAAAGTACTATTCTTCTTATTGAACATTCAGTAGGTTTTACTTTCAAAAAAGACATGTTGTTCTTTTTAAAAAGAAATCTATATTTGAAAATGAACTTATAACATTATCCTTGAAAAGTAGAGCACAACCAAGGCCAGAGTCCTAAATTTTAGGTGAAAAATACAACTGCTTGAATTAAACCAGTTTTTACATTGTGTGTCATACTTTCACCTGATAGCATAATTAAGAGAAGAAATTAAGACCGGAAAAAACATGCCATATCACAAAGCAAGAATGTGGAAATAAGATGTGCATTGCTTCTTTGCAACTAGTATAATAATAATCTCTTACCTTTTTCACTGACACTTTCGCTTTCTATTTCCACATCTTCACAGCTAGTGTACTCAGGTGTTGATGCTCCTTCTTCCTCTGAGCTGCTAACTGACATCTGCCTTTTTTTACCACCTCTCTTAGATCTATGGGGCTTGGGTGGAGATGGCCGAACTGATTCAGACTGGTCAGAACTAAGGGAGTCATTCCTCAGCATTGTTTCCATTTTCTCCCGTTTTGCTTTCCTGACAAGAATAGCAGAGCTAGGATCTAGGCGACTCTGTTTTTTCAAAGACTCCTGACTCTTAGACTCTAGGTGTTCTGAAGGAGCGGGACCGTGCCTAGGAGCTGGTGGGCTATGATTAGTTAATTGTTTGGAAACAGAAATTCTAACATCCCCAGTTCTTTCAGTGGAATATGACCTCTGTGTTTCCAGAGACTTTCGATCCTGAGGTCCTGGTACCTGGGAATGTTTCCCTAATTTATTCTCCGGGGCTTCTGCTGCTTCCATCTCCGTGTGTGGTAGGGAGACATCACTGTGCCTCCTTTCGTGCCTTGCTTTGGAAACCGTGGCATGCATGCGCATCTGTTGTTCCTCGGGATGCGGTTTGACAGGATATCTCGCTAAATTGGGGTCACTGCGGTACCTCGTTTGGTATTCCTCTTCTTTTCTTTGTTTCTCATCATCTCCACCCTTGCCTTTATCGCGTTTTTCTGGCACGTCTTGGGATCTCCCTTTTTCTAGTCTTCTCGTTTCCCGCCTTTCTTTACGTTCCCTCTCATCCAATGGTGCCTCCCCTTGCTGAAGAGAGGATTTTGGCACCCGCTTCCGCTCACTTTTCAGGGCTCCTTTGCCATTCTGCTCAGAACCCACTGCAGTCTTCTTCCTACTGTAAACAGAGAGAAGTACCACAATGAGCCCAACAATAAAATGAAACAACAGTAAAAATACACAATTCTTCTGCAGACCTGAAAGACTAGTTAGTATATTATGTCTCCAAGCCTGGACAGGAAAAAGGATGAGCGTTTTGTTTCACATTTGGTATGGAAAAAGCGAAAATCATTAGATTGCGGCAGTGCAGTCATTTTGTTTTTCTCTAAGCTTATGTTCTCATGCATGATGGCTGCTGGTAGTTCCTTGTGGCTTCCTTCATCCTACCTGCCTGAATTCTGGGGTATGAATTACAACCTCCAGGTTAGCAGTGGGCAAAGTAAAGACCACCTTCAGAAGCAAATCTTGCATCAGAGTGCATCAATAGATAGATGGCGGTAGGGTGGCAGAGATGTAGCACGAGTTTAAAATTGAAAATTTTCTGCACTGCCTGTGGAAGAACTACCTCTGTGACCAGGGACCTGTGAGGGGAAACACAGTGGCTCTATAGCATTAGGGAACGGGTCACAGATCTCCCCTGGAATAATGCTGTAATATGACCCAAACCTTGTCTTCTCCATGACTTTCCCATCACTGTAGAGGACACCACCTGTCTCACAAACCCATAACCTTGGCCTTATCCTTGACACCTCGCTCTCATTCAATTCACATGTTCCTAAATCCTATCGGGTCTACCTTCACAACATCTCTAAAATCTGCTCTCTCCTCTCTATACAAACTGCTCCTATGTTAATCCAATCATTTATTTTATCCCACCTTGATTACTATATCAGCCTCCTAGTTGAACTCCCAGCCTACTGTCTCTCCCCATTCCAATCCATAGTTCACTCTGCTGCCCAGATCATTTGTCTACAGAATCGTTCAGGACATGTTTCCCCACTCCCCACAAAACTTCCGTGGTTTCCCATCCACCTCTGCATCAAACAAAAACTCCTCACTATTGGCTTTAAAGCACTCAATCACCTTGGACCCACCTATCTCACTTCACTAATCTACAACTACAACCCAGCCCACACACTTTGCTCCTCTAATGCTAACCTTCTCACTGTATCACAATCTCATCTTCTCACTACTGACCCCTCACCCATATCCTGCCTCTGGACTGGAATGCCCTCTCTCCTCAAATCCGACAATTACTCTCCTTCCCTGCAAAGCCTTATTGAAGGCACATCTCCTCCAAGAGATCTTCTCTGACTAAGCCCTCCTTTCATCTTTTCCCACTCCCTTCTGGGTCACCCTGATTTACTCCGTTCATTCATCCCCCTTCCCAGCCCCACAGCACCTATGTACACATAGTAATTTTTTTTTATTTTAATGTATGTCTCATAAGCTTGTTGTGGGCAGGGAATGTGCCTGTTTATTGTTGTATTGTACCCTCCCAAGCACTTAGTACAGTGCTCTGCATTATATGATTGAATTAATGAATGAACATCATTCAGAATGTTGCGTGTGCCTGCAGTGTAATGAAGTCATATGAAACAGAAGGCAAGGCAAATATTCTCCTCCGTCAGGGTACTCAAATATGTGAAGAGAGTCCGGGAAGAAGGAACCAAACAGGGAACTGCAAAAGTCTGAAACTTTGTCTGTAAATCAACAAATGTGTTGATGTCAACATTTCTCTAGTAAATTATTAGGTAGGTCAAGTGATACTTCTAACCAAAAATATTAGTCTTACTTTAACAGAGAGATCTCTGATAGCTTGACTTACATTTAAAGTCAGTTTTAATCTTGGTTAATTGGGAAAAAAAAATCTGAGCCCCTGTGTGAGAAATATATCTCCTAGACTGTAAGGTCCTGGTAGTCAAGGAACGTTCTACAAACTCTGAAAGTTCTCAATAAATACAACTGATTGATTGATTTATTTGAGATATTTAAAATGACAGTACTTTCTGGGTAATCCCCTATACCCTTTGGGGAACAGCTTTCAACCCCCATTCATTTGTGAGAAGATATTTTCAGTTTGACCTCAAAACATATATCTAAAATATTTATAAGTTGCTTAATGAAATGCAAAATAGTTGGGCAAAGAAAAATGGAGATTTCTAGACAGTTCATTTAAGAGCAAATATAAATAAGTGCTCTGCATCAACATCATGAATGGAAAATTTGTTTTGATATGCTTGTCAACTTACAGACAAAAATTGGAAATATGTCATAATATCAATACGTTTATTAGGAGTATTTTTCAACTTAGAAAAAAGAGGGTTAATGAAAGTTGTTCTTCCTCTAAAAGATGTCATGACCAACATTTGGAATGTTTTTTGCATACTGCTGAGAGGGAATCTCTTCCTCACTGGAAGTCAGAACCAACTTGAATTTGCAATGGCATAAGATTAATTCCCAGAATAGATATTCTGAGATGTGATGGTGGGGGAAGGAATTTGTTGGTGAGGGGGTTGGGATGGTTGGCAGAGGCTGCCATTGATCTAGTTAGAAATGCAGCATTGACTTATACACTAAGCCCATAACCCTAAAGGAGTTCACCTTTTACGGTTCCTTGACATTTGGGAGAGTATTGCCCAAACTCCAATTTTTCCTCCACCATTTTATTCCAAGAAAAATAAGCTTCTGAAGACAGAAGTGACCCTGCCTAAGTATTCTGCCTAACATAGTAGAGGCAACCAACATATTTTGCTTTTTCTTTCTTTTCCATTCCTTCGCTAATTGAAATCCCTTTAATTACCAAAAGGTTAATAATAATGTTGGTATCTGTTAAGCGCTTACTATGTGCAGAGCACTGTTCTAAGCGCTGGAGTAGATACAGGGTAATCAGGTCGTCCCACATAAGGTTCACAGTTAATCCCCATTTTACAGATGAGGTAACTGAGGCACAGAGAAGTTAAGTGACTTGCCCACAGTCACACAGCTGACTAGTGGCAGAGCCGGGAGTCGAACCCATGACCTCTGACTCCAAAGCCCAGGCTCTTTCCACTGAGCCACGGTTATACAGCTGAAGTGGCTACCTTACACCACAAGGTGTATAATCAGATGCAGGGAACTGTAAACTGGCCCGTCTAGACTGTAAGCTCATTGTGGGCAGGAAGTGTGTGTACAAACTCAGTTACACTGTACTCTCCCAAGCAGTTTGTACTGTGCTTTGCAAACAGTAAGCTCTCTTAAATACAAATGATTGATTGACTATGAGGACAATAAGTAAGCAGGTGTGAGCCATTTCCTTTTTGTGTAATATGTTTTCCCATTGATTTAACCCCCCAAATTGGCAGGAAGTTTGGTGACTCTAGTGGGGGCAAAGTGGGTTTACATCTATTTAGGCATCTAACATTTTCTAGGCCATTCTTTTTCTATCTATAAGTGTCATTTCCATATTGTACCTTACCAATAGTAGCACTGTGCAATGATAAGAATAGCTATCACCCAGAATTGGGTATATCACTTGTAACAGATGAGTTGGCAAGGAAGACATCCAAGGAAATGGTAATAGTGAGTTGGACAACTTTTTTGGCTAGTGGAAAACATGAGTGACAGGAAGATCTTTGAATTATTTTTCACAGTGACAAGAGATGAATGTGGTCAGCTTTATAAAGTGCTATTCTGTTCTTTGTGCAATATTCTAGCCTGGACCTTTCACCTGGTCCAACCGAATTGATCACATAACACATTAATTTTCTCATGCTGACTTTAGTAACAGTTTTTTTTTTTAAATTCTCGCTTGACTATCTGCTTAACTTATTAAAAAATGATGTGTCCAAGAAACTTTAGCAACTAAAGTTATTTTTGCATTCTAATTTTCTTCATTCTCAAATTTTCATTCCTAATTAACACTCTTATGCTTTTTTTTTTTTTTACCCGGTACCCAGGTTCCTGAAATCCCCAAGTGTTCACGGAAATACTGAAATTAGAAAAATGTATGTTTTCAGCTGCAAAAAAGTTACACGAGGAATCTACATTAGTATTATTTAACAAAGAAGGCTTCCAGATGAGGTGAACTCAGATCCCAATGCTGGCATTATTGTACATAGTAAAACACAGGTGAGATTCCCCAGGAGATGAAGCAGTTTGGGTGGAGTTTGAAGCCTGGGAGTATGACCTAAAGGTAAATTATCAGAGCTATTGATTTGGTAGCAAATATTTCTGGAAACATGCTGCCGAGTTTTTTTTTAATTCTCTCTTTGTTGTGTAGAGTTGGATTCAGAATATTGAACTGTGAGGGCATTAGATGAGCAACAGAAATGTTGAAAACATGTAGCCAAGAATAGATAATATTTGAGATAATAATAATGATGGTATTTGTTCAGTGCTTACTATGTACCAAGCACTGTTCTAAGCACTGGGGTAAATACAAGATAATTGGGCTGGACACATCCCTGTCCCACATGCGGTTCACAGTCTTAACCTCCTTTTACAGATGAGAGAAATGAGGTCACGCAGCAGATAAGCGGTGCAGTCAGGATTAAAATTCATGACCTTCTAATTCCCAGGACCATGCTCTATCCACTAAGCCCAAACAAAAAGTTACATATATGAACTATCTCCCGCAATGCACTTCTAGATCATTTTATGTATTGTAATTACAATACATAATGCAATAATGTATTCACTTACAGGTACAGAAAAGTCATACTGGGGAAAGATCAAATAGAGCAAGCAATATTACATTCTTCTCTTTTTCTGGTCATTTTGTTCTTGTCCCCTGAACTCTAAACCCTATTGTCATTTTCATCCCTTTGTTCCCATTTCACTTAAAGGACTAACAGCATGCTTATTAAAATAAAGGGTAAACTTGTCCTTTAGACCGTAAGCTTGTTGTGGGCAGGGAATGTATCCTTTGTGTTGTACTCTCCCAAGTGCTTAGTATAGTGCTCTGAACACAGTAAATGCTCAATACATATGATTGATTGTGGAATTTTTGCCAATCATTGCTATGTGACCTTGGACAAGATATTTAACTTCTCTGCGCCTCAGCTGATTCATCTGTAAAATGGGATGAAGACTGTGACTCCCATGTGGGACAGGGGCTGTCTCCAATTTGAGTACCTTTTTATTTACTCCAGTCCTTAGAACAGTGTCTGGCACAGAGTAAGTGCTTAACAAATACCATAAAAAGGACCTTTTCCAAATTACTTAGTTGATTTAATACGTGTTAAAGATTGATCAAGCTCTAGGCATTCAAAAAATATCAACTTAGATTTGGTTTCCTATCTCCTTCCTGTCTGTACGAACATTATGGGCAGGGATTGAATCTCCCTATGCTACATACAAGCAAGGGTACATAGCAAGTGCTCAATGAATGCCATTGATTAAATGATTGAACACAGTTAATCATGCCATCCTAAAATAATGAAAGGTCACTGGAAGTCAATGGAGAATTGGGAGGAAGGCAGGAGACTTTTCTCACAGGGTGAGGTATTTACTGCCAAAAGAACAATTTGCCCAGGTGAAATTTAAGGGAAAATTGTCTAAAGACTACGCTGAACCTACCTAGGAATAAGCCAATGTGTGAGGAAAAGCGGTATAACAAGTGGTGAGGAAGGACAGGAGATAGAGGGGATGGGAAACAGAGAGAGTGTGCATTATAAATAAAGGGCTATTTCAGTTTTCTTGGAACTGAGAAAATAGCTTCATCTTTGTAAGGGTGGTGAGTTCATTCTGAAAATCCTGACACATTCAAGTTAAAATTAGTCATTATTATTATTAGTAGTAGTAATAATAATAATAGTGGTATTTTGTGCCAGGCACTGTACTAAGCGCCAGGGTGGATAGAAGTAAATTGTTTTACTCTAGACTGTAAGCCCTTTGTGGGCAAGAATTTTCTCTGATTATTGCTGTACTGTACTTTCTAAGTGCTCTGCACACAGTAAGCACTTAGTAAATATGACTGAATGAATGAATTGTTTGGACACAGTCCCTGTCCAACATGGGGTTTATAGTCTTAATCCCCATTTCACAGATGAGGTAACTGAAGCACAGGGATGTTAAGTAAATTTCCCAAGGTCACAAAGAAGACAAGGGGCAAACCTGGAAATAGAACTCAGCTTCTTTTGACTACCAGACCTATGCTCTATCCACTAGGCTACAGTGCCTTGAGAAGCAGCGTGGCTCAGTGGAAAGAGCACAGGCTTTGGAGTCAGAGGTCATGGGTTTAAATCCCGGCTTGGCCATTTGTCAGCTGTGTGACTTTGGGCAAGTCACTTCACTTCTCTGTGCCCCAGTTCCCTCATCTGTAAAATGGGGATGAAGACTGTGAGCCCCACGTGGGATGACCTAATTCCCTTGTATCTACCCCAGCGCTTAGAACAGTGCTCGGCACATAGTAAGTGCTTAACAAATCCCAACATAAACATAAGTGCTTACATAAGTGCCATCATAATCGGAAAAAGCATCCTCACGAGAATTGAATTCTATCGTGCTAGGAAACTCAGGATGGGAGGTTTGAGGAAGTGAGGCTGGTCGCCTCTATGTGGCCGGATTGCTGGGAGGGCTCTACCTCCACCCTCATCAACATCCCCAACCCTGGCAGTGTGGGCACTCACTGAATGAGGGTGATGAATCATTACCTCTCTCGTGGGGGTTCACTTCGAGACCTCGAAGAGGCCTGTTTCTGCTCAGGACCCATAATTTGCTGGGATGGTTCTGCTCTTTTGCTTCTGTCAGGTTGTGCTCCAGATGGAATTTTTTCCTGTGCTGAGACAGCTGCTGTGCTTAAAGGAGTTTGGGATCTTGATCGCTCTTGAAGTCTTGCTTTCTTTTCTCGAGGTGCATCCACACCAGTAGTTGTATCACTCAATGTTCCATCCTGGCTAGGTGGCTGTTGAGGCCCACTACCGAAAAACCAGGCTCCAGATTTGGTTAAAATTTCCTGTTGCTTCCGACACAAATTGCAAACCCACATAACCTAGTTGAGGACAAGGAAAAAACAAAATGAATTTTCTAGCCTCAAAAATGGAGATTGGGGAAAAGATGGAGAACAGGGAATGGAGATAAAAGGGAAATAATTATTTCCAACTTTTATTATACTATTTTTAAAAAAGAAATTAGGAAATTCAATAGCTTAAAATGTGCAAATTTAATTTCTCCCAGCATATTTGCTTGGGTATTTTCCCCTTTTAAACTTTGTACAGCACTTTTTATTTTTCCAAGTAGCTTTCAGATCAGTTATCTCACATCACCCACACAACTGCCCTGTAAGGCAAAGAGAGGCAGGTATAATCATTCCTATTTTACAGGTCAGGAAACTGAGGCACATAGAGTTAAGTAAGTTGTCCAAAGTGACTCAACAGACTAATGTCAGAGATGGAACCTGAACCCAGGTCTCCTAATTCTCCCATGATCATTCTACTAAACCATGTTTCCCTCAAAGGGATCAAGTATAATATACACAGGTACTAGGTAATTTTTCCTAAAAATCCAATTTAGTATGCTTCAGCATAGAGATAATCATTTGCTTGAACTCAGGTTTTCTCCTTATAGTGGACTCACTGTCCAAATGTTGTGAGCATTTTAATCAGACCACAAAATCATATTTAATGACAACTAAACAATACATTTTTTAAATATCCAGAGTGAAAGTTTCAGGTTTATTTATTCCACTGCCAGCAATTTTCATTTCTACCCTTTCACCTTCCTGCCATTAGTTCTTCAGTTATCAAATGACAGGAAAGAAGGAGGAGAAAGATTTGTTGGGAGTATGGAAATTGGAAGATGCAGACCCACATCTCACTAACAAATGAGCTGGTGAGAAGCTCATCTGTGAGGAAACAATTCCCTCATGTCTAGCTGTTCAGTCAGAAAGAGACCTTGCTGGAGCTCTGCCAGCATTCCCCAATGTATAGTTCAGTGCCTTGCATATAAGAAGCACTTAAGAAATACCACAATTATTATTAGTTAGTATTAGTATTATTATCTCATTCATTCTTTCAATCATATTTATTGAGCGCTTACTGTGTGCAGAGCACTGTACTAAGTGCTTGGAAAGTACAATTTGGGAACAAATAGAGAGAATCCCTACCCAACAATGGGCTCACAATCTAGAAGGGGGAGACAGACAACAAAATAAAACGTTACAGGCATCAATAGCATCAAAATAAATATAATTATAGATATATACACATCATTAATAAAATAAATAGAATAATAAATATGTACAAATATACACACGTGCTATGGGGTGAGGAAGGGGGCAGAGCAGAGGGAGGCAGTAGGGGCAACAGGGAGGGGAGGAGCAGAGGAAAAGGGGGGCTAAGTCTGGGAAGGTCTCCTGGAGGAGGTGAGCTCTCAGTAGGGCTTTGAATGGGGAAAGAAAGCTAGTTTGGCTGATGTGAGGAGGGAGGGCATTCCAAACCAGAGGTAGGATGTGGGCCAGGGTCAACGGTGGGACAGGAGAAAATGAAGCACAGTGAGGAGGTTAGCGGCAGAGGAGTGGAGTATACAGGGTGAAAGAGAAAAGGGACGTGAGGTAGGAGGGGGCAAGGTGATAGAGAGCTTTGAAGACAAGAGCAAGGAGTTTTTGCTTCATGAGAAGGTTGATAGGCAACCACTGGAGATTTTTGAGGAGGGGGGTGACATGCCCAAAGCGTTTCTGTAGAAAGATAATCTGGGCAGCTGAGTGACGTATAGACTGAAGCAGGGAGAGACAGGATGATGGGAGATCAGAAAGGAGGCTGATGCAGTAATCCAGTTGTGATATGATAAGAGATTGTACCAACAAGGTAGCAGTTTGGATGGAGGGGAAAGGGAGGATCTTGGCAATGTTGTGAAAGTGAGACCAGCAGGTTTTGGTGATGGATTGGATGTTCATTCATTCATTCATTCAATAGTATTTATTGAGCGCTTACTATGTGCAGAGCACTGTACTAAGCGCTTGGGATGAACAAGTCGGCAACAGATAGAGACAGTCCCTGCCATTTGACGGGCTTACAGTCTAATCAGGGGAGACGGACAGACGAGAACAATGGCAATAAACAGAGTCAAGGGGAAGAACATCTCGTAAAAACAATGGCAACGAAATAGAATCAAGGCGATGTACAATTCATTAACAAAATAAATAGGGTAACGAAAATATATACAGTTGAGCGGACGAGTACAGTGCTGCGGGGATGGGAAGGGAGAGGTGGAGGAGCAGAGGGAAAAGGGGAAAATGAGGGTTTAGCTGCGGAGAGGTAAAGGGGGGATGGCAGAGGGAGTAGAGCGAGAAGAGGAGCTCAGTCTGGGAATGCCTCTTGGAGGAGGTGAGTTTTAAGTAGGGTTTTGAAGAGGGAAAGAGAATCAGTTTGGCGGAGGTGAGGAGGGAGGGCATTCCAGGACCGCAGGAGGACGTGACCCAGGGGTCGACGGCGGGATAGGCGAGACCGAGGGATGGTGAGGAGGTGTGGGGTGAATGAGAGAACAGAGTCAAGGATGACAACAAGGTTGCAGGCCTGTGAGATGGGAAGGAAGGTAGTGCCATCCAAAGTGACAGGGAAGTCAGGGAGAAGACAGGGTTTGGGAGGGAAGATATAGGAGCTCAGTCTTGGATATATTGAGTTTTAGGTGGCAGGCGGACATCCAGGAGGAGATGTCCTGAAGGCAGAAGGAGATACGAGCCTGGAAGGAGGGAGAGAGAACAGGGGAGGAGATGTAGATTTGGGTGTCATCCGTGTAGAGATGATATTTGAAGCCGTGGGAGCGAATGAGTACACCAAGGCAGTGATTACAGATTGAGAACAGAAGGTGACCAAGAACCGACTCTTGAGGAACCCCTACAGTTAGGGGATGGGAAGGGGAGGAGGAGCCTATGAAGGAGACTTAGAATGAATGGCCAGAGAGATAAGAAGAGAACCAGGAGAGGCCAGAGTCCGCGAAGCCAAGGTTGAATTAAGTGTTGAGGAGAAGAGAATGGTTGACAGTGTCAAAGGCAGCTGAGAGGTCAAGGAGTATTAGGATAGAGTAGATGCCACTGGATTTGGCAAGAAGGAGGTCACTAGTGACCTTTGAGAGAGCAGTCTCGGTAGAGTAGAGGGGATGGAAGCCAGATTGGAGAGGGTCCAAGAGAGAGTTAGAATTGAGGAATTCGAGGCAGAGAGTGGAGATGACTTGCTCCAGGAGTTTGGAAAGGAAGGGTAGGAGGAAGATGGGGCATAAGTGGAAGGGGCAGTGGGGTCGAGAGGTTTTTTTTAGGGCAGGGGAGATGTGGGCATGTTTGAAGGCAGAGGGGAAGAAACCATTGGAGAATGAGCGGTTGAAGATGGAAGTTAAGGAGGCAAAGAGGGAAAGGGTGAGAGTTTTTATAAGGTGAGAGGGAATGAGGTCAGAAGCACAGGTGGAGGGGGTGGCACTTGAGAGGAGGGAGGAGATCGCCTCTAAAGATACTGCTGGGAAGGATGGGAAAGTAGGGGAGGAGATCGAGAGCAGGGGGATGGAGAAGCTGGAAGGGTGACTTTGGGGAGCTCAGACCCTATGGTGTTAATTTTCCTAATGAAGTAGGTGGCCAGAGGAGTTGAGGGTGAGGGATGAAGGACGGAGAGGAACAGGGGCCCTGAGGAGGGAGTTAAATGTCTGGAAGAGTTGGCGGGGGTGATGGGAATGGTATCAATAAGGGGAAAAAAATAGCTTTGCCTGACAGATGAGAGGGCAGAGTTATGGCAAGAAAGCATAAATTTAAAGTGAATAAGGTTGGCTTGGTGTTTAGATGTTCGCCAGCAGTGTTCAGCAGCTCAGGCATAAGAGCAAAGGAGACGGACAGAGGCAGAGATCCAACGTTGTGGGTTAGTAGTGGGAGAGCGACAAAGTGACAGGGAAGCGAGCAAGTTGAGTTGAGTAGATACGGTGGAGTTGAGAGCATCAATCTGGTCATCAAGAGTGGGTAGAAAGGGAAGGAAGGCAAGGTGGGGTGTGATGGGCTGAGAGAGATGGATGGGGTCGAAACAGCAGAAGTCTCTGTGGAGGAGTAATATAGATTTACGGGGGTGGAGTGTAAAAGAGGAGGCAGGTGAGAAGGTTATGGTCAGAGAGAGGGATTTCAAAGTTGCTGAGGGTGGAGATAGTGCAGCGGTAAGGGATTATGAGATCGAGGCTGTGATCAAGTTGGTGAGTGGGCGAGGTGGGGTGGAGCAGGAGGTTAGTGGAGTCAAGGAGTGATAGAAGGCAGGTGGCAGAGGAGTCACATTTCCCTCCTCCACTCCCAAGGTCCAAGTCAGAAACTCACAAAAAAACACTGAAGAATCCTGATTACTATCACTAGCCTTGCTCTATTAATAGACAAGATGAGGACAGTCAATATTTATTTGAATAAATTCTCTCATAAATATTGATTTTCCTCATTTAGACCAATTTCTATTTTATTGTCACACTCATCAACAGACCAATTTTTATTTTACTGTCTCTTAATATTTTTAAAGCCAATTTATCAATGGCTGTTAGGCCGTAGAGTCTAGTTAAGATGGGGAAGAAGCCTGTCTCTCAGAAGCGTGGGCTCCGTCTCTAAGAATATTTTCTAAAATTTCTAGGATCCTGTTCCTTCTATTTATCTTCCTCTAGATGCTTGGGAAGCAATGAAAAGAATTGGGATTTTGTTAAATAGTGAGTTTGTAGCAATTGTTCCTTTCTTCCATGTTTTCCCTCGAGGCCCATAATATTAGATAGGCTGATAAAATACAAAATATTTTACCCAGTCCCAGAAGTTGGATCTCCCTTCAAAATTCTTATTTAAGACTAAAGGATCCAGATTAAATAAAGTTGTAATAAAATTCTCAGAAGATCAATGATTCAAGAGCTGCATAAAAAATCCAGCTGTGATAGAGACATGAACTGATGGAAAGGTAAAAGGAAAATAGAAAACTTAGCAATAAATATGAACTCTTGAAATTGTTTTTATTTGCAAGAGGTTTATTTTTATCTGGGAATAGTTTTCCTTTGGCATGTTTTCATAAAATTAAATTTCTACATCTTAGAACTGTTTTGTAATAAATAATAGTTTATTAATTAAAAATTTAAAAAATAAAATGCAAGTCTAAAACTTTGCATAGGATTTAAAAGATTGAGTAATCATTAAGTACTGATTATGTTAATTAGTACTACATGAATAAAACTTCAACTAAAATTTAAAATTCAATAAATAAATACCCTAGATAACTTGAGTGGTGTGATTTCTAGTAGACGTAATTATTTTTCATGATTAGTTCAAATATTTATTTTGGGCAAAGCTAGGAAAAGGTGATACCACAGTTTACTATTCTTTTTTAATGCAATTAACATAATTAACATAAATGATCCTAGAGTTTAAAAGCTAATGAAGATACTGTAAAACACCAAGTTTTAATACTGTTGTATAATTTAGGTCATACATTGAAGATGATCTTGCACAAGCAAGTATATCACTTCAAATAGGAGACTGAATTTGAACAAGTACTAACTAGAAAAGCCCAAACCATTGCTTTTTTTTAAGAAATTTGCTACCTCATTTTTACTTAATGCTCTTCAGTTCGATTATACACTTGTTTCTTAATTAGCCAAATATACATATCTGAAGCACAAAAAAATACACTCAGGAAATATAAGAAGCAGAAAACTCTCTGAGATTAAAATCAAACATTTCTCTGTTTCAGAGTTACGGCAGCTCTCACAGCACAAATGTTGAGCCCCACAGATTACATAGCAGATCATTAGCATGATAGTCACGTAGAAACTATGCTACCATGTCTACTTAGGATTCTCTTCATGAGTTTGAAATTAAGTGCCCTGTTTCCCTTGAGCTCTACTTAGTCCAAAGGGCTAAAAAACATTTCCCGAAAGTAAAAACAACAAAAGGTTTTCTTTGAGATGACAATAATAAAAAAAGCATAATAGTTTCAGCAAGAATGCTGTTTATTGAAAAACATTTTGAAGAAATGTGTAGAGCAGGCAATCTAGCAACATGCAGGAATGATCCTGATTGAATATCCTGGGATCAAATCCAAACTAATCTAAACTAAAGCAAGTCTGTGCAATAACTTATTTTAACAATCCACAGATGTTGAGGCAACCAAGTATACTCTCTGATGAAGGATTATACTGATCTAATGTGGCTTCTGAAATCCCTTGTAATATATCAAGAAAATGATGAACAATTGAAATTTCCTTCTGGTCTTTTCCTTTAGCAACATTCATAATTCAGTCTTTTTCACTTGATGAAGTCTAATGCATTATTACACTAGACCACTCTGGAGATTTACAGGACATATTTGTAAAAGAGGACAATCAGGATATATACTGCACATTTGCAAATGGAGCTATAAACATCAAACTGCTTACCCCAGGCAGAATTTTTAATTCAGAAATTCAAGAACAGAGAAAATTCCATGAATGGAAAAGTGGGTATTTTCTCAGTCATAAGTTTTGCTATCACTTCACACACTACAGAGCACCCATGGCATTTGACTAAGGGGCTTTAACAACCACACATACTTTTACACAGAACAAAGTATGAGCTTGAGGGAAATATATTCTTCAAATATCTAAATCCCATTTAGAATTCTTAAATTAATGCAATGTAAAATCTCTGCTTGGGAGAACCTGTACCAAGGATTTAGAACCATTCTACAGAACTTAAATACGAGAATTTTTCTGTAACAGAATGTGAAAACTGCCTCATGAACTGTTTTCATTCTACAGACTAATTTTTAATTGTATCTCATGCTGATCTGCAATTTCCCATTACTTCTCATTCTAAATAACTCACACTGTAGTACTCAGCTGTTCAATGTCATGTGCACATGCATGAACCATTTCTCCTGCCCCAATGGTACTTTGTCTCTAAACCAGCTTTTATTATTGACCAGATGTTCCTCAATTTCTTAACAATCCTCTGGTTAAAAAGACATGCTATGAAAGAATTAGGTGCACTGGTAATACTTTGTAAATAAGCCAAAATTTAACTTAGTTCTCACTAATATTTTTACCATCCTCTCTCATGATTATAAGATCACTATAACTGGCTACTGAATGCAAAATGTCTTAACGACATCATTAAAAGGTTGAAATAGATACCCAATGGTAAATCTGTCTGTTAAAGTGATAACAGTTATTGAAAATATTTCTTTTCTAAGCTTACTTCATTAGCACTTTGAATGTGACCTGTTCTCATCTGCTCAGAAGGTTCAACTATTAAAGAGGTGTTTGTAAAGGTATCTATACAACAAGCTATGAAACAAAGAATTATCTACTTGGATCAGGGTGGAGGGTGCACTGTCTGATCTATTCTCCACTAGCAATGAGACAAAGCTGGGAAGAATAGTGGACCTCGTCCTTGTCAATTTATTTTATGCAGCCATTCTGGAAGATTCAGTGAGAAATCTGAATGCAGGCATTAGATTCAGCTTCTGTACTTCCAGGAAACTTTTCCAATTCAAAATTTGTTGTGCACCACTCAAAGTCCTAGAATCAATTATTGAATAATTCACGTATGCAAATGACTGCACCCTAGAGAGCTCAAGAACTTAGTATGTGCGGATTCACTATATCAATCAGGCATTATGAGTTGACGATAAGTTTAAGGAAAACCTAGGTGATATACTAATATGCGCCAGGGAACTATACCCAAAGCTAAAACTGTATATTGGCAACAAAGAGCTAAAGGCTGCAATAGAATGCTGTCATCTAGGCAACACACTGACCAAAGACATGATAGACAGGGAAATGGAAATCCAAATCAAGACCTATACACCTTATTTGGGAAGGTGGTAGTAATGTGGGATCAGGTTCATGACCAAGCTAAAGATTTACAGAACTCTAATGCCGTCCAAACTTATCTACTGCTGAGAGATCTGAACACCACACAGGGGACAGAATCAATCCACCAATCATATTTATTGAGCAAATACTATTTACACAGCACTAAGCATCTGAGAGAGTGCAATGTAACAGAGTTGGTAGACACATTCCCTGCCCACAATGATCTTATAGTCTAGAGGGGGAGATAGGCATTAATAATAATAAATAAATTATGGATATGTACAAAATTACGTAAATAATAAATAAATTACGGATATATCCACACCTTGGAGGAGGTGTGCTTTTAATAAGGTTTTGAAGGTGGGGAGAGTGATCATCTGACAGATATGAAGGAGGGCATCCTAGATTAGAGGCAGTGGGGGACAGGTTGGCAGTGAGACATGAGATAGACGTATAGTGAGTAGGTTGGCATTAGAGGAGCGAAGTGTGTGGGCTGGGTGGTAGTAGGAAAGCAATGAGGTAAGATGAGGGGCATCTTGAGATGAGATGAGCAATGAGGGGGCAAGGTGACTGAGTGCTAAGGAGTTTCTGTTTGATGAGGAAGTGGATGGACAACCACTGGAGGTTCTTGAGAAGTGGGGGAATATTAACTGGTTTTGTAGAAAAATGATCTGGGCAGTAGAGTGAAGTATGGACTGGAGTGGCTAGAGACAGGAGACAAGAAGGTCAACAAGGAGGCGGATGCAGTTATCAAGTACAAAACCAGAATCTCGAACAGATCCATCAGCATTACTCATGGTCCATATTCAATACTAGCTGCCAAAAAAATGAAATTCTGGAATATATTTAGTCTTTCAGTATCAAAGTTATTATCACCTCATCATAGGTGCATTGGATGGGATACATGACAAGTGTAAATGACAGCTGGATAATTGTTGTATGGAGACCTCAAATTGGGAAATCAAGGACAATTAAGACAGAAGAAAATATCTGACGGACACCGTAAAATAAAGCTTCAGTCAATGTTGCATCCCAGCTGAAAATGGAGTCAAATGTCAAGGATAGACCGGCATAGCATACTGTGATCAAGAAAGGAGGGACTCTTTTCATATAAATGTTTTTCACAGAATAAGAGACAAAATGACAAGAGAATATAGCACCAAACACTAAAAAAAATTAGATGAAATGGCATAAGGGTACTTTTTTGCATATACAATGATCAAGCGTTTAGTACAGTGCTCTGCACAGAGTAAACGCTCAATAAATCCCCTCCACTCTACCGAGACTGCTCTCTCTAAGGTCAGTCATGATCTCCTTCTTGCCAAATCCAATGGCTCCTACTCCATTCTAATCCTCCTTGACCTCTCTGCTGCCTTTGACACTGTCGACCATCCCCTCCTCCTCCATACCTTATCTCACCTTGGCTTCACGGACTCCGTCCTCTCCTGGTTCTCCTCTTACCTCTCTGGCCGGTCATTCTCGGTCTCCTTCGCTGGCGCCTCCTCCCCCTCCCATCCTTTAACTGTTGGAGTTCCTCAAGGGTCAGTTCTCGGCCCTCTTCTGTTCTCCATTTACACTCACTCCCTCGGTGAACTCATTCGCTCTCACGGCTTTGACTACCATCTCTACGCAGATGACACGCAGATCTACATCTCCGCCCATGTCCTCTCCCCCTCCCTTCAGGCTCACATCTCCTCCTGCCTCCGGGACGTCTCCACCTGGATGTCGGCCCACCACCTAAAACTCAACATGAGCAAGACTGAGCTCCTCATCTTCCTTCCCAAACCCGGTCCTCTCCCAGACTTCTCTATCACCGTGGATGGTACGACCATCCTTCCCGTCTCTCAGGCCCGCAATCTTGGTGTCATCCTTGACTCGTCTCTCTCGTTCACCCCACACATCCTATCCGTTACCAAGACCTGCCGGTTTCACCTTTACAGTATCGCCAAGATCCGCCCTTTCCTCTCCACCCAAACGGCTACCTTACTGCTACGGGCTCTCGTTATATCCCAGCTAGACTACTGTGTCAGCCTTCTCTCTGACCTCCCTTCCTCCTCTTTCGCCCCACTCCAGTCTATTCTTCACTCCGCTGCCCGGCTCATCTTCCTGCAGAAACGATCTGGGCATGTCACTCCCCTTCTTAAACAACTCCAGTGGTTGCCTATCGACCTCCGCTCCAAACAAAAACTCCTCACTCTAGGCTTCAAGGCTCTGCATCACCTTGCCCCTTCCTACCTCTCCTCCCTTCACTCTTTCTACCGCCCACCCCGCACGCTCCGCTCCTCCACCGCCCACCTCCTCACCGTCTCTCGGTCTCGCCTATCCCGCCGTCGACCCCTGGGCCACGTCCTCCCGCGGTCCTGGAACACCCTCCCTCCTCACCTCCGCCAAACTGATTCTCTTCCCCTCTTCAAAACCCTACTTAAAAGTCACCTCCTCCAAGAGGCCTTCCCAGACTGAGCTCCTCTCTCCCTCTACTCCCTCTACCACCCCCTCTTTACCTCTCCGCAGCTAAACCCTCTTTTCCCCCTTTCCCTCTGCTCCTCCACCTCTCCCTTCCCATCCCCACAGCACTGTACTTGTCTGCTCAACTGTATATATTTCCATTAATCTATTTATTTTGTTAATGAATTGTACATTGCCTTGATTCTATTTCGTTGCCATTGTTTTTGCGAGATGTTCTTCCCCTTGACTCTATTTATTGCCATTGTTCTCGTCTGTCCGTCTCCCCCGATTAGACTGTAAGCCCGTCGAACGACAGGGACTGTCTCTATCTGTTGCTGACTTGTTCATTCCAAGTGCTTAGTACAGTGCTCTGCACATAGTGAGCGCTCAATAAATACTATTGAATGAATGAATAAATACAATTGGATCCATGAATGAATAATGTGGCCATCAGTGGTATCTTCTTTGAATACTATAAACTCCTCTAGACCGTAAGGTCATTGTGTAATCTCTCCCAAGCACTTAGACCGTGAAGTGCACACAGTAAGCATTCAATAAATACGACTGATTGACTACAAGACCATTACAGACTTTGAAGACTATAAACTGTTGACTCTGCGAAGTAACTCATATTCACCTGCATGTGTCCCTATGTATGTACCTCTAGAGCATAGTCATCAGTATATATGGGGCAAAATGTCATTTTACCTCAATGCTTCAATGTCCTCATCTATAGAATGGGGATAAAGTACTTCTTGTTTCTCTCAGGTTATGAGTTCTTAAAAGGACAAAATCTGTCTCCAATGAGATTATCTTGAATCTTGCCTCAGCACCTAGTACCCTGCTTGCTGAGTTTGCAAGGGTGACTGGGGCACTAGAATTATACACTGACAGTTGGTTCAGGATTCTTTGCTGTTTCCTCAAACATTGCTGCACAGAAGTGAACAGTGCTTGAACAGTGCTTTGATGATGTACAATTTCATCATCATATCCATTTCCCATAAACCTGCATGTTGAAAAGTGGGATTGATTCCAGAACCCCCAGAAAGCTAATATGAAACTATTTTCAATGTTGTAAATATTAATGATAATTGTATGATATTTTAAAAATAATTTGAAACTCACTATCCCAACAGTAAATAAATGAGTGCTTGCAGGAGGTAACAGGAACAAACAAAAAGAAGTTTGCAGATTGTGGTGGTGTTTTTTGTTTTTCTAGGGGTTTTTTGGTATTTGTGCTTGGCACTGTATTATGAGGTAAGATAGGTACAAGCTAATCAGGTTGCATACAGTCTCTTTTCCCCCATGAGGCTCATATATTAATCCCCATTATAGATGAGTTAACAGATAAGCAGCGTGGCTCAGTGGAAAGAGCACGGGCTTGGGAGTCAGAGGTCATGGGTTTGAATCCCCGCTCTGACACCTGTCAGCTGTGTGACTTTGGGCAAGTCACTTAACTTCTCAGTGCCTCAGTTACCTAATCTGGAAAATGGGGATTAAGACTGTGAGCCTCACGTGGGACAACCTGATACCCTGTATCTACCCCAGCGCTTAGAACAGTGCTCTGCACATAGTAAGCGCTTAACAAATACCAACAATATTATTATTAACTAAGGCACATAGATGAGTTAACTAAGGCACGGAGATGTGCAGTGACTTGCGCAAGGTCAGACCGCAGACAAGTGGTGGAGCAGCAATTAGAACCCAGGTCCTCTGACTCCCAGACCAGTGCTTTAAAAAGGCCTTGCTGCTTCAATGAATAATTAGTCCAGTTTAGGTTGTACAGCAGCCTTTTCTTTTTCTTAAAGCATATTTGTAGCAGGCAGGTTCTTTCTGAACACTTCTGGATACTTTCAATCTTTAATCACATTTAAATATTCAACTTCTTGACAATTGACTTGAGACTTTGAAATTTCAATATTTCAACTAGTGCTGGAGAGACCAAAACTTCTCCAGCTCTTGAATGATACACTGGATTTCTGAGGTTTGATCAGATCCTCTGAATTTCTCTGAATGAATTGCAGTTAACACACCAACATCCTTTTCTAAAATAAACTGCTTTTTTAGAGTAACTTCATCACTTCAGGGGTCTCAACCCCTTGAAAATATGACGCAAACTGTGGACAGAGTTTCTTCCACTCTCAATCGTTGTTGATTGATTAATCTCCATCCAGGTGGGGAGGAGACAGACAGGGATTTACTTACTTTTAGCATGCAGCTGGAATGTCACATATTAGCAGGTATATATCTGTAGGGTAAAGCATTAAGTGATCCAGGTTGAATTTCAGTGTGGTTGTAGCCTAGCTTTCCTCTGACACTGCTGTGTCCTGCATTTTTATGATTCTGTTATGTGTAATATGTGCAATATCATCATGTCTACTGGGATTCATATTTGAAGCTTCACTGAAACTGTAGGAACACATGGCTCCCAACATTCTTCAACTGTCTGCCATGAAGGACTCTCTATATGATCTCCTCAGCAATGGTGTACAATGATAATCCACTCTCTAAATGTAAAACTGTCCTTGCTTCCATCACCTCTGGAAGCTTTACAATGAAATATGGTGTAATTCTTTCCAAACCACTTGAGTGTTAGCTTCCTACAACATCTTCAATCTTAATGGCTGTGGAAATACTTTATAATATAGAAACATCCATTTATTTGGCACAGAAGTAGATGGGGCTACTTGCTTGGTTGTGGTTGGCCTTGGAGTGTGGTTCGGGAGATATCTTTAGCTCCAAGAGTTTGACATTTTACTATATGTGTGATGGATGTTACTTTGTAATAATATTTTGTCTTTAGCCTTAGTGAAAGTTTAGAAATCCAGACCTTAAGCTGAAGCAGCAGCAAAAGAAAGTGAGGTAGGAAAACAACCAAGAACATTCGATATCTACTAGTAAAATAAAGAGATGTAGTTGTGAAATACCAGCTGCTTCTACTATATATTGGCGCCAAGCTTCTCCTGCCTGAGGGAAACATTCTGTTACCCCCAAACTATTGGGAGCTCTTTTCAACTAGTTTCAATTACATAGTTTTTAGCCCTCATCATGTTTCCCATAGTCCTCTTCATTTTTACATTATGCCTGTATTCATTATTTCTAGGTGTGTTTGCATCAATGTGAGATCTGTTTTTGAGGCTTTTTCAGGATTCTTCCTGCTGTTTATTTCACACCTTCTAATTATAATCCTTCCTCAGTGATACTGTTCTGGGTTACCTTGGAAATGATGATGTCACAACAGAGCAGAAACACCTGTCCTTTCAGGATTATGCCCACTTGAACAATATATCTGGCAAAAATCAGGCTAGAACTGGATGTGAATTATACAATGGAATGAAATCAGTGGACCAACTATTTATCAATTCTGCTTTTTAAATAACAAAATGACTGGCCTTAGGGGAGGAGTTATATGAAAGTCAAAGATCTGAGATAATGATAAATGAGAAATTTTTTTTTTCCAGGACCTGGATAGCATATCTAATTCCATTTAAAGATTTTAACTGGTGGGGGAGATGTACTGCCAGTAGTCTTAAAGACATAGGTTTCGCAATGTGTTTCTTATGATACTGTTTGTAAATTTCTAACCATGATAAAATGCTCTCAAGTCAATTCTAATAGTAGAATGGTGGGTTTTTTTCAAATTTAGGAAGGAGCATATAGCTATTAAGTTAACTGGAACTGAGGAATATTTACATATGACATATAGTTTTTAAAATGGACCTTATCTCAATATTGGCAATATGGCTTAGAGGAAGGGGCATGGAAGTGGGAAGCAGAAGGTCTGGTTTCTAATCCTGGATTTGCCATCTGCCTATTATGTGACCATTGGAAAAGTTACTTAAGTCTTCTGAGCTGGATATCTTCATCTAAAAATGGGGATAAAATGCTTGTGAGCTTCAGTGAGTAACTGGGTCGAATATAATTATCCTGTAGCCAACCCAATGTTTAACATAATACGTACTTGATAAATACTATTATTAATATTAGCCTCAATTGCATTTATAATAATAATAATAATAATGTTGGTATTTGTTAAGCTCTTACTATGTGCCGAGCACTGTTCTAAGCGCTGGGGTAGACACAGGGGAATCAGGATGTCCCACGTGGGGCTCACAGTCTTAATCCCCATTTTACAGATGAGGTAACTGAGGCCCAGAGAAGTTAAGTGACTCGCCCACAGTCACACAGCTGACAAGTGGCAGAGCTGGGATTCGAACTCATGACCTCTGACTCCAAAGCCCGTGCTCTTTCCACTGAACCATGCTGCTTCTCTAATGATTTAATTTATGATCACTTAAGTGCTTAGGAAATACAAGACAAGCAAGTTCATTCATTCAATCATTCAGTTGAATTTATTGAGCGCTTCCTGTGTGCAGAGCACTGTACTAAGCACTTGGAAAGTACAATTCAGCAACAAAGACAGACAATCCCTGTCCACAATGGGCTCACAGTCTAGTAGGGGGGACACATGCCCTTCCCACAAGGAGCTTATACTCTAATGGGGAGCCAGACCTAATAAATATTTAAAAAGAGTCACCGAAATAAATAATTGAATAAATATATAAATGCTGAAGATGGGTATACATTAAGCACAAGCATGCTAAAGTTGGCTGCTGGGTTGATGTGACTTGGAATGCTCAAAAATAATCAGGGAAGGCATAGTATAATGGACTTGCGGGAGGGCTTTGAATTTGGAAAGGGTTATTTATTGGAATTGGGGAGAGGAGTAATCTCATGTCAACAGTTATAGTGTACTCTCATGCACTTAATAGAGTGTTCTGCACACAGTATGCAAACAATAAATGCCACTGATTGAAACAGCCTTAGAAAAATGAAACTCAATTTCAGATATGCCAAACATATCTACTATATTACATAAATAAGATGGCTCCTAAAAGGAAGGATTTCTTAACCTGCTTTCATATGGTTTATATTTATTATGCAAACCATTTGGAGGACTCTATTATGCCTGTAAAAAATTGCAGGACACTCATTCTAGGATAGCACCAAGAAGTTCTGGGCATTTCATAACTCGGCATTCACGCCTTCGGTCTATCACACCAGTCTTTGTTACAAGCCACTACTTTTTCTCTGACTTTCGGTTTCCATCTGGTCCTAGCAGCCATTACGATATCCAGATCCAAGTAGATGACCTATACCAGCCCATCTCACCACTAAAGCAGCAGAGCATCAGTGAAGGCACAGCAATAGCTCTGGAATCATGACAAAGATGGAGATAGTGACAGAAATGTCTCAGAATTCTACAACCAGGGGAAAAGTGGAAGTTTTCAGAAGAACCTCTCTCCTCTTCCCCAAGCTTCTCTTGAAAAAAAAAAATACCACTTAGAAAAAGCATGCTGATACATGTCCTAGAACAGGCCACTCTGGCTTAGTGGAAAGAGCATGGGCTTGGGAGTCAGAGGACTTGGGTTCTAATCCTTCCTCTGCCATATTTCTGCTCTATGATCCTGGGCAAGCTCCTTAATTTCTTTGTGCCTCAGTTACCTCATCTGTAAAATAGGGATTATAACTGTGAGCCCCATGTGGGACAACCTGATTACCTTTTATCTACCCCAGCACTTAGAACAATGCTCAGCAAATAGTAAGCACTTAACAAATACCATTATTATTATTATTATTATTCTAATCACTCTCTGAAACCATCTATAACAACTGGAAGATATTGGCCAGCAGACTCTTCTGGGGAAAAAAATGATCCATAAGTTTAAAATTTAAAATAAAGTGTCATGTACCTATCAAACTATATCAGAGAATGACTAATTTTGTCACCTTTATTCCCTCTTTTCAAAAGAAATTGCACTTTGTCTAGTAATAGCATATTGGTCTCCCACTCTGTACTGCCATTAACACAAAATAATGTAGCTTTTTCAAGACTGTGACCTCAAAACAAGCAGTGACTAAGAAATAATTGTGAAATGATATAAAAATGGCATGTCACAACATCAGCAGATTTTGGTTTGAAATAAACTGAATTTCAGATAACTTGGTTGTCCATAAATAGCCTGTATTTCTAATTCCTTAAAATATTAAACTAAGATGATATATTTAAAATAGAAGCAGAATCTCATTTCTTTAAAAATGCCAGCAACCACTTTTGTCAGCAGACATTCAAACTGCAAGTTTTCCAATTCATGGAGGAAATTAGAAAATGTGATATTTATCTTTTCAGAACCCCAATAAGCTGAAAGTTACATGCACTCTGGCCTAGTGGAAAGAGCACTGACCTAGAAGTCAGGGGAGGTAAATTCTAATTCCATCTCCTCCATTGGCCAGCTTTGAGACCTTGGGCAAGTAACTTAAATTTTCTGAAACTCAGTTTCCTTATCTGTAAAAAGGGCATAAAACAACTCCCTCCCTATTGAGTTGCAAGCTCTTTCTGGGATAGGGACCTAATTGTTTTACATCATCCCAGACCTCAGTGAAGTGCTTGACACATTGTAAGCCCTTAGCAAATTATTATTATTAATGATAATATATTATTATACATTATTGCTATTATTATCATTTGTAGCCCCACTGTTGGAAAGAACAAGGATTTGGAAATCAGGAGACTTGGATTCAGAACTGGCTGCACAAATTAGGCAATGTATGTTGGGACTACCACCAGTGGTGAAAGTTTCTGACTGAAGAAATCATTTAAGTGCTTTTAATGAGATGGACAAGCCTACCAGATAACCTGGCTAATGTAGGCAGTGAAGACCCCACAGCCTTCCCAAACAAACAACTTTTGGGATGTGTCAGTTGAGCAGAGAAAATAATTCATCCTGTGGTCACTTTGGCCTAAAATGGGGTCTGCACCAAAAAAGTCTTGACTTGCATTTCACAGTGTGGTGAACCCCTGCTCATCTACTCTCTCACTGTTCTCCACACTGTATTACATAACTGATCTACTCTCTACTCCACAATGTATTACAAAACTGACAGAAGTGAGAGTGCAAATGGCACTGAAATGTATGATCAATTATTCACATGAGTTCTTGGACCTAAAGTATGAGGTCTGAAACTCATCAGTTCTTGACAGGAAGTCTCCAACATCATCATCAAGGTGGAAATTGTGATAAACAGACCACGGCATTTTCCCTTTTGCTAATTTATTTTCATCTTTTCACTGAAGTTAAAAGCAGGCAGATTTCAAGTTAAGTAAAAAGATTCTGATATTCATTGTGGTTACCTGAGCCTCAGTATACCAACATCAAGAAAGTGTGACTAGACAGTGTGGCACCTAAGTAAATGTGAGTTGGCAGCAAGAAGAGACACCCAGGAAACCTATGCCCATTAGGTCTTTCTTACATGAGCAGCCCTTCAACCAGAGCTAGAGAGCAAATCTAGACTTAGAAAAGCAGCTTGGCCAAGTGGATAAAGCACAGGCCTGAGAGCAAGAAAGACCAGGTTCTAAATGCAACGCCACCTCTCGCTTGCTCTGTGCCCTTGGACAAGTCACTCAACTTCTCTGTACCTTAGATTCCTCAAGTGAAAAATGGGGATTCAATACCAGTTCTCCTTTCTACTTAGACTGGGAGCCCTATGTGGAAGAGAGACTGTCCAATCTGAATAACTTTTATCTACCCTGGCACTTTGAGCAGGGCAGCAGGGCTTGGCACCCAGCAAGCACTTAACAAATGTCATTAAAAAAAGCAAGCAAGCAAGAGGACAGACAGATCAGTGGAGACATACTAACACCAGATGTTACATGTGCAGGTGTACAGTTGCTCATATATGCACTTTTGAAAAATACTTCTGCATGTGAGATTGTGAGCTTGTCTCCTCAACTGTGAGCTCCTTCTAGTCAGAAAACATGTCTACCAATGTTATTGTATTATAATCTCCCAAGTGCTTAGTACTATGCTCTGGGCTTAGTAAGCACTTAATAAATACCACTGATTGGCCAGCTTCTTTGCAGATTGGCCTCCCCTTCTTTACCTCTTCCTCTTTAACAGATCATATAGCTTTAATTATCTATTACCCACCAATTACAAAGGGCCTGGATACTGTATAACATGCCAGTTTATTGCCACTCTTCTGTCTGTTTAGTTTCAGGCCTTGATCTGGCTTGTGAAATGTGAGAGTAAGCACTCAACCTTAATTGGTGTTATCTCTCTATACATCCTAAATACACTACTTCTTCAATCCTAATACTTTCTCACTTCTGGCAGGGAACTTTCAAGTTTCTTCAGAAGACTCAAAAATCCCAAACATCAAAAGGTTTGGCAGCCTGGATAACCTTACTGCCAACTTTCCTGGAATCGTACTGTTTTAAAAAAAACTTAGTTCTTTCATTCTCTTTCATGTTATGGAAGAAGAAAAATCTCATAGACAGCTACAAAATGCTAGCATTTCAACTCTTGAATGTTACTACAAATAGAAAGGAAAACTAGAAATGCACAATATGAAATGATAGAAAAGCACAAAGATGCAAGGTTTATAACTGGAAAAAGATGAATAAATAGAACGATATTAGTGTTAGCTAGTGTTGTTCCTAAAGAAAATATATTCATCTTGACTGTCCTCCAGTATCATGGGAGTAATGAAAATGGAGCATGTCTGTCACTTTCCCAATTGCCCAGCTTCAGTGTGAAACTAAGGCAACCACTCCTTAAAGCTCACTGTGAGAGATTTGGGCTACTATATATCCACAAGATGCCATTTTTAACATATGAATGCCTTCAGGATTTCTTCTATTTATTTAGTAAGTGGGATGGGGACATTTCAAACAATGAAGAGATATTATGGATCCTAGTTTACCACTGACTATATTCTCCGATGTGTCACTCCACAAAAAACGCCTTCTCGAAATCACTAATGATCTCCTTCTTGCTCAATCCAACAGCCCTTACTCCATCCTAATCTTCCTCAACCTCTCAGCTGCCTTCAACACTGTTGACCACCCCCTTCTCCTGGAAACAACAACCCCAACTTCACTGGCACAGTCCTCTTCTGTTTCTTCTTCTATCTCTCTGGCCACTCATTCTCAGTCTCTTTCATGGGCTCCTCTTCTGCCTCTCACTCCCTAAATATGGGTGTTAAGGGTCCCCTTCTATTTTTGCATCTATGCCCACTCCCTTGGAGAACTCATTCACTCCCACAGCTTCAACTACCACCTCTACGTGAATGATTTCCAAATCTGTCTCCAGCCCTGATCTCTCTCTGCAATCTGTCAATTCCTCCTCCCTTCAAGACAGCTCTACTTAGATGTTTCACCTTCACCTCAAACTTAACATGTGTAAAACAGAACTTCTTAACTTCCCAAACACCCTGTCCTTTCCTGACTTTTCTATCACTGTAGACAGCACCACCATCTTTCCTGTCTCACAAGCCTGTACCCTTAGTGTTTGCCTTGGCTCCTCTCTCCCATTCAACCCACACATTCATAACACTAAATCCTGTCAGTTTCACCTTCACAATGTGGTTAAAATCTACCCTTTCCTCTCTGTTCAAACTATGTTAATCCAATCACTTATCCTATCCTGCCTTGATTTTTGTATCAGCCTTCTTGCTGACCTCCCAACCTCTTGTTTCTTCACAATCCTGTCTATACTTCACTCTGCTGCCTGGATCATTTTCCTACAAAAAATATTCAGGCCATGCTTCCACTCTCCTCAAGAACCTCCATCCGCCACATCTTCCACCTCCACATCAAATAGAACTCCTCACCATTGGCTTTAAAGGATTCAATCACCTTGCTCCCTCTTACCTCACCTCACTACTCTCCTACTATAACCCAACCCTAACACTTCTTTTCTTCCAGTGCTAACCTTCTCACTGTACCTTCATCTCCTTTATGTCTCTACCAATAATGTTGGTATTTGTTAAGCGCTTACTATGTGCAGAGCACTGTTCTAAGCGCTGGGGTAGATACAGGGTAATCAGGTTGTCCCACGTGAGGCTCACAGTTAATCCCCATTTCACAGATGAGGTAACTGAGGCACAGAGAAGTTAAGTGACTTGTCCACAGTCACACAGCTGGCAAGTGGCAGAGTCAGGATTCAAACACATGAACTCTGACTCCCAAGCCCGGGCTCTTTCCACTGAGCCACGCTGCTTCTCTAATAATGTTGGTATTTGTTAAGCGCTTACTATGTGCTAAGCACTGTTCTAAGCACTGGGGTAGATACAGGGTAATCAGGTTGTCCCACGTGAGGCTCACAGTTAATCCCCATTTTACAGATGTGGTAACTCAGGCACAGAGAAGTTAAGTGACTTGCCCACAGTCACACAGCTGACAAGTGGCAGAGCCGGGAGTCGAACTCATGACCTCTGACTCCAAAGCCAGGCTCTTTCCACTGAGCCACGCTGCATATATATGTACCCACATGTATATATAATTTCATTTATTTATATTAAGGTGTAACTCTCCCTTTAAACTATAAGCTCGTTGTGAGCAGGGAATGTGTCTTAAATTGTTATAATGTAGGCTTCCAAGTTCTTAGTGCAGTGTTCTGTATACAGTAAGTGCTCAATAAATGTGATTGACTGACTGATAAAAATGGCTGTGTAGTTCTTTAATGCACATTCTTGTAAGAGTATCAAATTATGACCCTCATCACTGTCAACAACATTGATTCAGGGCCCAATATTTTCAAAGCACTGAACTAAGATTTGGGGAACACATAACTGAGGAAAAAGACCTAAGTTCCTGTCCTTGAGGAACTTACAAACCATTAGAGCCACTCAAATCCAGGGAGATATTATAGTATCTCATACCTAGGGATTTCACAATTCTTTCAATAGGCACCATTTTGGGTGAGCTACGGGAGAATGAATTGGAAAGCATTCCATTACTTGGATCTTTTTCCCTTGGCTTGATTTATCTTAGCTGAATACTTATATTTATAATTATCTTTTCAAATTAAAGCTTTCACTAGTACTTAGAACAACTTCTTCCAATCTCTGCTGTAATACATTTTATGCCATTTTTTTAAAAAAAAACTATTTTTGGGTGGATCTAACTATTACTGTCTAAACATTGAAAGATATAAGATATTTTTCATGGCCAAATCCACTAGCGGCAGAGCAAGCAACTATTGGTCAAAAACATCTTAATGCAACAACAGAAACACAGGGGTCTTTAATACTGTCTAACTGGTAGAGTCAGAGCTGTGCAGGGTTTTTACATAGCAGTTTCCCAACACATCTTAAGGCTAATAGACCCTTGGTTTTACATGACCTCCAGATTTCATCTGTCTAGACTGGCAGCTGATTCCTAAGCTTCTGTCAGTGGACTAACAGCACAGTTACAGACCACTGATCAACCCTGAACTTCTGGGAGTGGTGGTGGAAATCCAATCACATTATCTAAGAAGCCCACGATTAGGTGCTCAAAAGTACATAAGTCCCAAGCATCAGGCTTTCTCTGGGCCAGGATTCAAAAGGTGACTTGTCTGAGACGACAAATCCATAACCTGTCAGTCAGTCATTTGTATTTATTTACTGCTTACTTTTTGCAGAGCACCGTATTAAGTGCTTGGTAGAGTACAACACAACAACAGATACATTTCCTGCCCACAGGGAACTTACGGTATAGAGCGGGAGGCCTATTGTCTCAGGGATGGTCTCCTGAACCTGGTTCAGTGAACCATAAGAAAACTGTAGCCCAAAGGCACACAGCTGCTTGCTAGCTTTCATTGTTACCATGATGAATTGAATCAAAAATGGGTGTTACACTATTTTATCACATCATTTCTTGAGTCTGTTTCTCCATTCTGATATAGGAATCTCCTGGTACTTCCTCATTCTTCCACGAAATTTCAAAAATGGAACCCAATTTTAGTCAATTCCCTCTAAACTCTAGGACACATACCCTAAGGGTTTGCATACGTGAATGCGACTGAATACCCAAAAGGACTGTGTCTGACCTAAGCAATTTGTACCTACCCCAGAGCTCAGTGTTTGTCACAAAGTAAGCACTTAATAAATGCCAAAAAAGAATGCATCTTTATTTCCCCTGGGAAACAGCATAGCCTAATGGAAAGAGCACAGGCCTGGGAGTCAGAGATCATGGGTTCTAATCCTGGCTCCATCATTTCATTCATTCATTCAAGAGTATTTATGGAGCACTTACTATGTGCAGAGCACCATATTAAGTGCTTGGAATGTACAATTCGGCAAAAGATAGAGACAATCCCTGCCCAATGACCGCTCACAGGCTAAATGGGGGAGACAGACAAGCAAAGCAAAACAGAACAAAACAAAGCAACATCATTAGGATAAATACAATCAAGGAGATATACACCTTATTAACAAAATAAATAGGGTCATAAATAATATATACAAATGAGCACAGTGCTGAGGGGAGGGAAAGGGGGAAGAGCAGAGGGTGGGGGGGGGGTAGCAGAGGGAAAAGGGAGGCTCAATATTGAAGGCCTCCTAGAAGAGGTGAGCTCTCAGTAGGGCTTTGAAGAGTTAGTTTGGTGGATGTGAGAATGGAGGGCATTCCAGGACAGTGGTAGGGCCAGGGGTCGATGGCAGGACAGGCGTGAATGTGGGAAGGTGAGGAGGTGAGTAGCAGAGGAGCAGAGTGTACGGGATGGGCAGTAGAAAGAGAGAAGGGAGGTGAGATAGGAGGGGGCAAGGTCATGGAGAGCTTTGAAGCCAAGAATGAGGAGTTTTTGTTTCGTGTGAAGGTTGTTAGGCAACCACTGGAGGTTTTTGAGGATGGGAATGACATGCCCAGAGCGTTTCTCAGGAAACATGATCTGGGCAGCGGAATGAAGAATAGACTGGAGTGGGGAGAGACAGGAGGAAGGGAGATCCGAGAGGAGGCTGAAACAATAATCCAGTCAGGATATTATGAGAGCTTGTACCAGCACGATCACTGTTTGGATGGAGAAGAAAGGGCGGATCTTGGCGATATTGTGAAGGTGAGACCGGTAGGTGTTGATGCTGGATTGGATGTGTGGGTGAATAAGAGAGCTGAGTAATGGATGACACCAAGGTTGCGGGCACGTGAGATGGGAAGGATGGTAGTGCCATTCACATCACTTGCCTGCTGTGTGACCTTGGGAAAGTCACTTCCCATCTTAGTGTTTTAGTTACCTCATATGTAAAATGTGTGGGGAGACTGTGAGCCCTACGTGGGACAACCAACTTAATTTGCTTGTATCCACCCCAGCATTTAGTACAGTGCCTAGCATATAGTAAGAGCTTAACAAATACCATGTCCTCTCCTATTTATATTTATGTCCCCCTACCAATTTTTTGTGTTTCCTGTTCCTACTCTCTCTTCTATAGGCAGAGATTTAAAAGAATAAATTAAAAATAATGGCTTTTCATGCCATTTATAAACAGATGGACCATTACTACTGCTTTCTTAAGAAACATCCAGTTCTTCAAGTCTCCTTCACCACTTATACTGTGATGTGTATATATCTATAATTCTATTAATTCCTATTGGTGCTATTGTTGCCTGTCTACCTGTTTTGTTTTCTTGTCTGTCTCCCCCCTTCTAGACTGTGAGCCTGTTATTGGGTAGGGATTGTCTCTATTTGTTGCCCGAACTGTACTTTCCAAGCAATTAGTACGGTGCTCTGCACACAGTAAGTGCTTAATGAATACAGTTTTATGAATGAATGGATTTTCATATTGTTCTGTGAAAATGTGATATTAAGAACATTCAATGGTAACTTTAGTCAATTAGTCAGTCATATTTATTGAGCACTTACTGTGCACTGAGTACTGCTAAGCACTTGGGAGTACAATATAACACATACATTCCCAGCCCACAACAAGCTTACACTTTAAAGGGGGAAACACACATTGATATAAATAAAATCACAGATATGTAAATAAGTGCTGTGGTGGCAGGATAGAGGAATAACAACAACTACCTTAAACCCACAGGATACTGCAATATTCTGAATTCTAAACATTTGGCTAATTCTACATCCAGGTTTAGACTATTTTTATTGCACTTTCTTGCTTTGTAATCATGGTTTAGTAATCTCATACTTTCCTTACAAAAAAGATATTTTTCCTGTTTTGATTGTGTAAACTAATTTTTAAACACAAAACTGAATTAAATGTTCAGAAAATCAGAGTAATTCATTTATGAAGCTTTTGTATAAAGTCATTGAGCAAGATGTATTAGTTTATCCTTTAAAATCAAATCCATTCTGACATGAGATAAAGGAAACTGAAATTTTAGGAAGTTATTTGCCTTAGATTGTGTGCTATAATAACCACAACAATAATTTGATACAATGATCAAGAACTTTAGTTACCATTTCTGTCTCAATCTATTATTTCTGATGAAGAAGAACTACCAGTATAGGTTCATGAACATGTAAAATAACCCAGAGGAAATACAAAACTGGAAAAGTGACAGTAAAATGGATTTGACCATAAGTGCTAAACCTTCTTCCAGAGTAGTTCTCATTTCAGTGTAAGATGTTTAGAAACTAAGCAAGTATTAAATGGGAATTAACACCCTCCTACTGTTATATTGACAAGTCAGGGAACAAAGTCTAAATAAAGGTAACCTCAATTATTTGTAGCACATTAAAATAAGTCATGTTAGCATCAAGATGCATATTGCAAACTGAAACCTAACAGGTGGCATAAGAAAAATTTGGCAGCACAGTGTATGTAGGTCACAGAATTCTAAAAATACACTGAATTTTAATCCTGGATGAGGATTAAATTTCTTTCTCACAAAGTAGAGTGAGAAGGGGAAGAGATTACATCAATTCCAAATAATGGCTCCTTCTCTGGAAAAGAGCCCAATTTTTTGCAGATTTACTTATGTTGAGTAAGCCTGAACCATTAAAAAATCTTCAGGCCTTAACTCACATAAAATTTCTCATTTTGTGAAATTTTTATTTTTATATAATTGTCTTACACACTCAAAGACAATGGTCACTAATGGGGAAATTCACCTAGAAGTGTTAATACTCAGAGTTTATAGCACAATGGCACCATTTTTCTTTTGCTTCTTTGTCTCTCTTTCCTTGGGAAGGTTTTGTTAGAAAAAAGCTACTCCTTTCTTAATGGCAGTGGATTAAGCATCTGACTTCAGGTTTACAGCTGGGTTGCAACATTTCCTAAAGAATTGTTTAACCAAGCCCTTAAAATGTTCCTCTGCCCTCCTCACTTACGTTTCCCAATTTCAACTCTCCATAGAGCAGTTGTTTCCACCTGTCACTAATTCTCTTTATGTGTTCCACTCATCTTAGCAGTGTTAAGAGAAGCACAGTTTTGATGACAGAAGATTTACTACATTCCAGAACTTGATTGTTTGAGACTTGCCTTGCAATTTGATTTTGGGAATGGCCTTTAAATTACATTGTTGGAACTTATGGAACTGCTCAAGGAGCCAAATGTAGAGTCAGTGTGGGGTTCAGGTCTCACATTGGGCAGATTGGACAACACTAAAGCTCGGTAGATCTATAGTCAGGTCTGGTCCCTGATACCAACACACTCTAAAAGTCTCCCAAATGATTTGCTCACCTTCTAGATTTGGTTTTCTACTTTCTTGTCTATCATTGTGTCATTGGTCAGTGTGCTTCCTTGGGAACCAGAATTCTGTGACTGGGTGTATAGCTCTATATTACCAATGTGAATTTTTGAGTGTGCATGTCTATCCTAGTGCAGGCTGATGCATCACCTCAGTTTTATTCAGATTCATCATCGGCCCATAATAGACCCTGGCTGTTTCAGTGCACAGGTTCATAATTCTTTGCATATCTTTTATTGATAATAATGATAATAATAATGACAATATTTGTTAAGTGCTTACTATCTGCCAAGCACTGTTCTAAGCACTGGATTTTTTGTATGTGTGCCTGTATGGTGCAGTCATCTGCTTCCAGTAATCCTTGAATAACTGGTTCTAGGGCTTTGGATGATGTTCAAAGTCCGATTAGATGGAAGAGTTTACCAGAGGTGCATAGAATAAATTGAACAATACTGAGCCCACTATGAATTTCTGCTTTACTACATTAGCAATGGGGAATGGATTGGACAGTAACCCCTTGGTTCTGACTTGGCCAGACATACTATCATGAAGGAGGGCCAGAATCTTAATAAACATGATATTATTTAATCTGGATTAATTTGTCTAAAGTTAAATACACTATAAAATTATTGCTTTGAACTCTGCAAATATTGCATTTTAACTCTCCTCTTACCAGTGCTTTACACACATTCCACAATGTTGTAATACCTACAATTTATAAATAAATGGAATGGCTCTGTTGTGAGCAACCAAAATTTTGTAGAGAAAGAAATATTTGTTTATAAAGCATCGTTCACCTGAGAGCTCAAAATTTCATATCATTTTTTATTTTCGAATCTCATTCTAGGTATGTCTATGGGAAGCTTCCTATAGAGAGAGTGAGAGAGAGAAAGAAAAAGGAGAGACAGGGAGATGGAAAGAAAGAGAAAAAGAGAGAAAAAGAGAGTGAGAAAGAATTATTTACATGCACCCCATCTGAATTTGGCTTAATTCATTCAATATTCATTCAATAGTATTTATTGAGTGCTTACTATGTGCAGAGTGCTGTACTAAGCGCTTGCAGCAACAGATAGAGATAGTCCCTGCCCTTTGATGGGTTTACAGTCTAATCAGGGGAGACAGGCAGACAAGAACAATGGCAATAAATAGAGTCAAAGGGGAAGAACATCTCATAAAAACAATGGCAAATAAATAGAATCAGGGTGATGTACATCTCATTAAACAAAATATACGATCTATGTTTAGAACACATCTTGGAAGTAGGTAGGCATCGTGAGGACTATTATTTTAGAGAAAAAAAAACTTTTGTTAACCAATTTCAAAAAAGAAAAATGAAGGACAATAAAGCAGATTAAGGTGCTTAATGAAAAAGTTACCAATCCATTTTCCAGCTTATGCCTTTAGTTTTTTTTTAATAGCTGACCATTCTGATTGTAAATGAGATCAACTCCATTGCCCCAAGAAAACAATAGAAAGAGCCAGTATTTCTCATCTGTTTGCAAAAGTGGAAGAATGTAGGGTTTTTCTTTTCATATATTTTAATTATATTGCAGGGGTGGTCAACCTGCAGCGTTCAACTGGCACGCGGACCGAGGTAAACAACTTGGGAACGTTTCTTTGGGACTCACTATTCACAATGTCAGGGGGCTTCAGTGTGCCATTGATTCAACTCTTAGGATGATGGTTCCCCTCACAACCATGTGACCTCCACCCGACTCTCCCCTCCTCACCACCCAGCTCGTCTGTTTATTGTCATATTGTACTCTCCCAAGTGGTCAATACAGTGCGCTGCACAAAGTAAGTGCTCAATAAGTACAACTGAATGAGTGAATGAATCGGGGGGGAGATACAGTGGAATAATGAAAGCTTTGAAGAACCAGAGAAGTAGCTTAGGAGCAAAAGTCAAGTAAAATGTTGATGAACTAATGCCAAGAATTTTCAGTCTGTAAACTTAACTCCCCATTACTCTGAGATTTTAAAGGCAAAGATTGTTTCCAAGGAGAAGGGGTAAACAAAGGCAACATCTCAAGAATTCAATAAAATGTAATAAACTGCTCTTTAGAGTAACATCAGTACTTAGTACAAAATATTCTTAGTGTACTGGAAACTCTGCTCTCTGTTGTGAAAATAAAGACAAACTGGAAACGCATCAAAGCACATTTTCAGTTGCTATATTTAGGAGATGTTTTCTAGAACAATTCTAATCAACATTTGTACCAAATTCTAAAGGGAACTGAATTTGGAATTCTCAATTCATCTGTCCCACTCACTGCACAAGTCTTTTTGTTATTACGTGAGCTTTCCAAATTCAGTTCAGGCTTATCCAACTGGAAACATCACAAAATGATATGGACCTTAGGCTGGCAAAGAGAGTATCTCATTACTGTGTTTAGAATAGGAGACTCAGACACCTTTCCCTTAGGTGGGAACTGGCATGTCAGGGAGAATTTTTTGAGATTGGAGATGTCTTTTTATAGTCCAGTAAATTTTCCACTAGATAATAAGGTCTTTCTTTCAGTGGCAAACTTCTGTAGAGTGGTGATAGAGTGATTTGCTTCTGCTGTACATTCCCAAGCATTGACAGTGATTCACACTCCGTAAGTGTTCAGTAAATATGATCATTATTGAAGAAAGATTCTAAGCAAACTCCATTTTTGAAAGATTTGATTTTTTTAAGCCAGCCATTTTCTGAACAAAGGACACTATTTTCCAAGGTATTTGCAAATTATTTTTGTTGAGTCTTAGGCTGAAATGCCCCATGGCTGAATATGACTATTAGTTTTTTGGCAAAGAGTAGCAAAGAAAATATACTTCTTTTATTTATGAAACTGTTATATAGTACATTTAAACAAGTTTTAATAATATATATGGTAATGAGGTAGGACACAGTTCCTGTCCCATATGGGGCTCACAATCTTGATCCCCATTTTACATATGAGGTAACTAAGGCTAAGAGAAGTTAAGTGAATTGCCCAAGGTCATACAGAGGACAAGTGGCAGAGCCAGGAATAGAATCCAGGTCCTCTGACTCCTTGGTTGGTGCTCTTTCCACTAGGTCACACTGTTTCTCAAAGTGTGACTAGTGGTATACAGTCCATTTCAAGAGAAGCAGTGTTGGTTTAATGAAAGAGCATGGGCTTGGGAATCAGAGGTCATGGGTTCTAATCTTGGCTCCGCCACTTGTCAGCTATGTGATTTTGGGCAAGTTTTTTCACTTCTCTGTGCCTCAGTTACCACATCTGTAAAATGGTGATTAAGACTGTGAGCCTCATGCGGGACAACCTGATGATCTTGAACCTACTCCAGTGCTTAGAATAGTGCTTGGCACATAGTAAGCGCTTAACAACAAATACCATCATCATCATCATCATCATCCGTACTTTGATTTAGTCCTGACCTTTTGATTGGTGATGTACAAAAGTCTCTTACCTTTGGTGCCTCAGTTTCTGTGACTGTAAAACTCAACAATTATGCTGAACTATCTCATTAGATTGCTAAAAAAAAAAGCTGATAAAAAGCTATGTCACAGTTACCAAACACGTTGATGGCTAAATCCTTTGAATGAGTTCAGAAAATTCTGCATTATACTTTTCTAAAGTTCAGAGCTCATCTATTAAAAAAAATTTCTACTTGAAAATGAAACGTGCTGGTAAACATTTTAGAATTCAAGAGCCAATGGGTCTGTCTTAAAGCATAAGACACTGTAGCAAAACTAAAAAATCACATTTATCAGGATAGCTCACATTCAGTATGAAAATGCCCCACCTATTCTATTCATCTACCTGATTTTTTTTAAGTAATTATTACACACTAAGATGTAATTTCCTTTTGACTTCACATGTAGTTTAGTTGTAATTCTGTGTTTAAATGATCCTAAGGGGAGACAGAAGTATGAAAGCCATAGGTATTCACTACCAAAGTGAATTGGCAATTATTGGAAATATCTTATAATTTTGCTATCTTCAAGAATTTGCAAACATTAATATTATACCTGTAAGTGTCAAAAAGCTGTAATGACCCTGGAGGCTATTCTAAATTTTTTTATGCTAAAAATATTCTCCTTTTAGAGCTCATTACTCTAAGATGTACAGTGGCTCACATCAATAAGCTGAACATTGATTTAATAAAGATAATAACATCAGAATTATAAATGATAAAAGAGAAAGCATGGATTCTAACCACTTTGTCCTCCTTTGGGAAAGCATCCAAGGAAGCAGAGTAAAGGGAGAAAAGAAACAAGAAGAGAAAAAGAAAAAAGGAGGAAAATATTAATATGCAGGTATTTTTAAAAGTCCATTCTAATAAGTGTTTCTATGAGGCGTTGAACCTTACATATTTTAAAAGCAAAAATATAATATTCCTAAAAAGAAGTATAGTTTTCCATACATATAAAGTATGTGGTGCAATATGGACAGAGTTAAAAAATGAGAATGATGGCAAATAAAGACCACAATAGCAAGAAACGTCAGCAGATATCACTGCGGTTATGCTATAGTACTTTCTTCAAGTGGGGTTTTTTACAGTCTTCTGTAAGCATTTCTGTTAATAACATATTTGTTTTCAATGCGTTGTTACTTTTCAAACATACTCTATGAAGAAATACAGGACACAATGTCTAAGCCTAAGAGTGCATATGTACAGTTTTGCTTCCTTTTCATATTTCTTTTAAGCATTTTTCCAGTCCCATGGGTATGATGGCATTTCTCACTGAATGTTTTAGAGCAGGGGAGGAAGATAGTATCTATTATCTGAAGACCCCCTCTTCAGAGAAGGGCTCTGAACTATATTTAGTTCAGGTGATTCTTTAGTTTGACCCTAATAGTTTAATATTTAGATGGCCTATCTGGTTATATTTTTGGCTCTTCCCCACATTCTGTCCTATTTAGCAGCTGAACATTTCTAAGTGCTTTGTTTTCCCCAAATAAGATATTTTTTATATTTAAAGAAGCTTCATTTCCAGCTAAAGCTGCAGAGTTGTGGGCAACTGGGCTAAGGTGACCCTATTTTCCAAAGCATAAAGTGTGTTAGGGGCCAAGGAGTTTGGAGACATGATTTCAATGAGGAAGGGGTCAATGATCTGAATGGGTACAAAATAGGTTCGAGTCTTACTAATTTTCAACTTCCATGACAAGGAGAGGCTTCCAGGAGAACTTTGTTGTTCGGGTTCTTTAAATTAAAACATAACTTATGATCTGCTCCTCCTGCGCCTTCTCTGAATGGTAGCTCCAGGCAGAATCAGATTGGTGTGAAAATTTGCTGACTGCTCACCACCATCTTATTGGTTGGAAAATCTGAATGCTGAGTTCCTAATACCAGTGATGTAACCCAACTCATGGTTTTTAAGGCGGGATGTTGGTATGGTGGACACTTAGCATCCCCTGTATCTTGATTCTCAAGACAGCAGGAATTTTGTTTCCCAGATCTCTTGACTACTGCGATATCATTGCTAAGCATTAAGATAGAAGGAGAGATGCCTTTTCCCCCCTTACAACCCTGGCAGAGTTTCAGTATCTTTTAAAATCGAATAATAAATTGCAAACAAGTGGGTGGAAAATGGAAAATATTTTATTGTTCCACAGCTTTTCTCTTGATTCTCTTGCTTCCCCCTAAATCCTGTTTGGGAGGAGGGAGAAAGTGGGAGGAGAACAGAGGGAGGAGAACAGATAACAAAATGCAAACTAGTGGGAATAAAAGCTGAAAATAGTCTTTTCTCCTGCAGCTTCTTTCCTTGTTGGTAGCAGTGTGGCAGGGCTGGGGGAGACAGTGGGAGGAAGGAGATAATATACTGCAAATAAGTGGGAGGGAATGCATAAAATATTCTTTTCTCCTGAAGCTTTTCTCCTCCTTTCCTGCCAATCTCCATAAAAAGCCCTGGCAGGATCCTGATTCACCTGCTTTCTCCCCCTTACCTTGCCCCCATTTTGCCAGCAGCCCTGAAACCAAGCCTTAGTATAAGCAGCATGGCTCAGTGGAAAGAGCGCGGGCTTGGGAGTCAAAGGTCACGTGTTCTAATCCCAGCTCCGCCGCTAGTCAGCTGTGTGACTGTGGGCAAGTCACTTAACTTCTCTGTGCCTCAGTTACCTCATCTGTCCAATGGGGATTAAAACTGTGAGCCCCACGTGGGACAACCTGATAACCTTGTATCCCCCAGTGCTTAGAACAGTGCTTTGCACATAGTAAGTGCTTAATAAATACCACAATTTATTTTTTATAATATGAGATTGGGAATGATTGCTTTGTAACCTCTAAAGTCTTTGGAAAATTCGCCAAACATGAGAATCACTGTCCATAAAGTTGAATTGGCTCCCCGATGCCATCTGAATATATTGATGAAAAAGGGGCAAGAAAGGAAGCCAGAACAAAAGCTAGAGGAAGAAAAAGACAGAGAAGGAGACCGAAAGTAAGAAAAAGAGAAGTGTGAGAATAGAGAAAGGGAATAGAGATAGAGACCCAAAGCTAGGGGTAGAGTGGAATGAAAGGGGAAGAAAGGAACAGATAGAGAAAGATGGGCAAAGACATAGGCAGGGGGGACACATCACAGTCACCATGGAAGTGACTATAGCTGAGTAAAGCTGAGAGAAATCAGTCACTCCACTGCTGCTGCTTCCCACTTCTCCACCGGTTGCCCTGGCCCAGTCCTTTCATGTGCTTTGGGAGGACTTCTGTTGTGGCATCTACTACCGTTTCTGCCAGAAAGCAGCTTCCTCAGTACATTCTGCCCCATGGAGGCCGCAATAGCAGCGGAACAACAACAGAACTAAGGAGTCGAGTTGAGGCCAAACTGGGAACATAGTTGTGGGAAACAGCGAGAACTCTGGAAGCAGCATGGAGTAGTGGATAGAGCACGGGCCTGCGAGTCAGAAGGTTGTGGGCTCTAATCCCAGATCTGCCACTTCTCTGCTCTGTGAACTTGGGTAAGTCATTTTACTTCTCTGTGCCTCAGTTCCCTCATCTGTAAAATGGGGATTGAGACTGTGAGCTCCATATGGGACAGGGACTGTGTCCAACCCGATTTGCTTGTATCTATCCTAGTGCTTAGTAGAGTGCCTGGTACATAGTAAGTGCTTAACAAATAAAATTAGTATTATTGTTATTATGATCTCACTCCTCTTTATGTTCTCCATTGATCAACCAACCAAGTGACAGCAGCAGGAAACCACAGCCATGGATCTTCCTGACAAGCTGTTCTCTTTCCACCATCTCTTTCTTGGTACCCATTCTTGCCACTAATAATGTGTGTGTGTGTGTGTGTGTGTGTGTGTGTGTGTGTGTGTACATGTATATTTTGCATTCAAAGAAGGAACCTCTAATGGTAAAATTCACCTATGAGTGTGTGGGTGCCTAGAACTGCCCATTTAGGACCCACAGTCCAGCCACATTGTGCAGACAAAAATGCTGTCCCTTGTATTGTCATGTTTGATTTTTGCAGCACCTGGTGCTATTTTCTCTTGTGTCTCTTTGTCTCTCATTCCTTATGAAATTTTGCCCAAAAAGAGTGTCTTTTTTTGATAAAGGTCAGCAATGCTGATATACAGAGGATAGAGCACGGGCCTGGGAGTCAGAAGGTCATGGGGTCTAAACCCAGCTCTGCAATTCATCTGCTGTGTAGCCGCAGGCAAGCCACTTAACATCTCTTTGTTTCAGTTACCTCATCTGTAAGATGGGGATGAAAACTGTGAACCGCATGTGAGACAGGGATGGTGTCCAACCCAATTTGCTTGTATCCACCCCAGCACTTAGTACAGTGCCTGGCCCATAGTAAGCACTTAACAAATACTATAATAATAACAATAATAGTAATAATTTATCCTTGGCTATTGATGCCTCTTTTCTTTGGGATGTAGTACTGTCTTAGATTTCAATTTAATATGTTCTTAAAATGTTTCCTCTGCCCTCTTGTTTTATTGCTCAGTTACAGCAAATGTTTAAGAATGCTACTGTCATTCATTCTCTTCCCATATCCCATTGAGAATTTCTGAGGACCATAACCCAAGACTTCTCTTTGGGGGTTGCAGTATCTGAACTCAGAAGTCTCTCCTTTTAGACTGTAAGCTTGCTGTGGGCAGGGAACATATCTACCAACTCTATTATACTATACTCTCCCAAGAGCTTAACATAATGCTCTGTTCACAGTAAGCACTCAATAAATATGACTGACTGATCGGCTGACTGAATAGAGAAGCAGCCTGGATAGAGAATCGTGGATAGAGAATGGGCCTGGGATTCAGAAGGACCTGGGATCTAATCTCAGCACTGCCACTTGCCCACTGTGTGACCTTGGACAAGTCACTTAACTTCTCTGTTCCTCAGTTACCTCATCTGTTAAATGAGGATTAAGATTGTGAGGGACTTTGATAACCTGTATCTATGCTAGAGTGCCTGGCACATATTAAGTGCTTAACAAATAACATCATCATTATTATTACTAATTATCATTATTATTATTAGGTGATGGTAGCAGACCTTGACACAGCCTTCCCTACTGCTACGGCTCATGTCTTGTGTAACTAGCTAAGGGTTACAGTAGAGTTTGATCACCAAGCCAATACCACTGACATCACGTCCAAAGACATCTTGGCCAAATCAAACATATTTATAGAGAACTTACAGTGTACAGAACACTGTACTAAGTGCTTGGGAGAGTAACATACCAGAATTGGCAGACTGCCAACTCTGCTCAACGTGAGACGTGAATGGATCCTGTCAGATCTAATTTTGGTGGCTAATGGCATTCAAACTCTCCTACCTAATGTGGGATATGCTGTCACATTAGACTGTGCCATCAGTACTCTAAATGGACATTCCTTACATTTTGGCCTCAGACACACTATCCATCATAGGAAAACTTACGTGCTGCCTTTTTACTTTAACTTTTAAATTTTTCAGTTGTGAGTTTCTGACTCCATATCCTTAAAAATTACTTTAACTGCAAGAGGAGAAAAAAAAACGAGCACACTCTGTAAAGAGTGTAATACTGAAGTTCATATTATTCTACCTGATTTTTAAAAAGGCAGTTCTAACTCAAAGTAGCTTCTGCAGAAGTAGATACAGAATTGGAAAGCTGTTTTACAAGTTCAATTGGTACCATCTGCAGGATATATGTTGTAATGCATTTCTAAAATGTTTTTACAATTTTTAGAATAAGTACCCAAGCTCTCCTCACTAAATTATCACACTCCAATAATATTAGTGGAAATGGAACCATCAGTTCATACAGATATGAATGTGAAAGGGTTTAATTAGACATTTAAGAAAAAATGAATAAGGTGTCAGAGGAGAAAATGTGCAAGGAAAATTGTAAGTGTAATGAAAATTATTTTATGGCTTTATTCAAACTTCTGGGTTTTCAATCTGCCAACATAACTAAAGTTTACCACATTTAGGACCTTAGAATTTACATGTAATAGATAAATATTTGTAGTATTCATCAGAGGCTACTCCATTTCTCAATATTTACCATAAAATGCAGAGTTCCATTTACAGATTTTACTTATGAAATTAAACTTTCCTTTAAAGCAATAAATGCAAGGAAAATATGTAATTTAATCTGTCAGCATCTTTCAGATCAAAATTATTTTATACTTTAATAAAATTAGTTATGAAAATTTGTACTACTGGATTGTACAATTGCACTCATCCTGTCCAAAGAAAAGTGTATTCTCTAAAAGTAGGCCCTATATTTCTTCATACGTAGTAAACGAAACCTTAAACCAGTCATTCCCTAGTGTCATCTGCACCACTGAAGCATGTAGGAAGGAAATGCCTGGAAGAATACAGAGAAGGAGAAGATAGTACCAGAGCAAATAACTTGTAAAAATAAAGAACTCCTTAAAGTTGATCCAGACCTGCAGGTGTTCACGGGTTGGCGTGTTCTAAAACATTTTAATTTACAGAACACTTACATTGTTTGACCGTAGAGAAACGCGACCTCCACAACGTGCACAGAACTTGGTCCGGCAATAAGAGCATAAGTGGCCACATCCATCGGCAAACTTTGTTTTCAGACAGATTCCACATGTGGGGGCATCATCTTTATGCTCTCCTTGGTAGCGCCGGGCTTCTTCTCCAATTTTTCTCACTTGTTCTTTGTAGCTTTCAAACTGTTGATGCAATCTCCTGAGAAAAAAAACAAAACAGAGGAAAACTAAGTAAAACTTGCCTGTGCAAGACATTTCCTTATAATACGATGACCAAAAAACAGCTATTTGAATAGGTGTGCACCATGGCATATGTAAATTAGATATCAAGGAGAATAAAAAATAAATGCCTTATTGTACCTTCCAATTTCCACAAGTTTATATTTATCTGACATACTGGAGAAACCAGTACCCACAATGCTTAAAAATATTATTAATACTTGGATGACTATTACTTGGCAATGATGTCAGTAAGTACTTAATAAATACTATTGAAATATGATTGAATGAATCAATAAGATTTTTTTTTTAGAGGTGGAAGTCCCTTGCAGACTAAGAAGGATTTTACATTCCAAATATAAATTCTAGCTTCTTACATTATGATTAGAAATGACAGTGCTTACAGTTTTACCCAATTTAACATGATTTAAGTCCTTCAATTTTTTCTTTAATTTTGGCTACACTAAAAAATTTGTTAGGTTTTTCTTCATATTTCACCCACCAGAATTGATTAACTCAATACATGTGAATTTTAATTCTGGCCCTTGGATGATGAATTGTTAATAAAGCTACTGTACTCGACGGAATCAACACAAATTTTAGAAAATGCTATCTAAAATTTTTGGTCATTTCTCTTCTTCCCACTCTACTAAAGGCCTAGAATTTCCTTAATTAATATCAGTGGTCAGTTTTGTGCTTATTTCTTGTGTGAGGGCCATCATTTTCTTGCTCTAACACGTATCTCTTTCAAATAAAGACCAAGATGTGCAACACTGGAATCTACCATCTTCAATTAAGCTCCTTCTATACAGTAAAGATTCCTCTAGGCTAAACTCGTTAAGGGCAGGGAACGTATCTACTAATTATTATGTACTATACTCTACCAAGAGCTTAGTACAGAGCTCTGCACACAGTAAGTGCTCAATAAATACGACTGAGTAAATAAATGAATGCTCTGCACATAGTGAGCACTCAATAAACAAATTAACAAATACCAACATTATTATTAATAAACATGGCTGATTGATTGATGATAATAACTGAAATGTGTTATTTAATTCCAGAAAAGTGAGCATGGCACAGTGGAAAGAGCCCGGGCTTGGGAGTCAGAGGTCAGGGGTTCAAATTCCAGGCTCAGCTGCTTGTCAGCTGTGTGACTTAGGGCAAGTCACTTTACTTCTCTGTGCCCCAGTTCCCTCATCTGTAAAATGGGGATTAAGACTGTGAACCTCACGTGGGACAACCTGATCACCTTGTATCCTCCCCAGCAGTTAGAACAGTACTTTTCACATAGTACTTTACAAATGCCATCATTATTACTATTATTGAAGAAAACATGCCATAAACATGCTGTTGTATGCAAAATCCTAAAATCAAGGCTAAAAGAAAACACAATGATTATTAATCTTAAGCTTGCTTTTTTTGTACGCTGAAAAAAATTCAGATCTACTTGTTTCCTAGTGCCACATTGTTCACAGCCTCCATTTCAATCAAATTGAAGTGGATTTTGCAACTTGCTTTTGGGTCTTCCATTCATGTCTTTCTACATTCATTCTGATTAACAACCTGACTGACATTTGCTGCCCAAAGTACTGAAGACTCTCTGCTACCTTCCTCATCCTATAGTCAGGGCTTGAAGCTCTACCAGATTGCCAATAGGGTCAGCAGGCAAGGATGAGGGTAGAAAATACTTCCAATTACTCATACAGACGGTTCCCAGACGGAGCCTAGGTTGGAACTCCAGAATCATTTCCGTCTTCTGCATGATACTATTCATGCAAATAACTGGCTGGCACCAGGCTAGATATGCCTTGAGCAAATCTGGATCAAAATCAGATTTTCCTCTCCAAAAATATGTCTTTCACATAGAGAAAGTCAATTATTCTAAAAAGAAAAACCTAAAACTACCGCTTTTTACCATTCCTGCCAACAACATATTTCCAAGTTCTTACTTCCCACACGCATCCAAATTTGAACCATATAGAAATATATAGCTATGTAGCTCCTTGTGGGCAGGGACCATGTCTACTGACTCTGTTATACTGTACATTCCCAAGCACACTGTACATTGCTCTGCACATAGTAATGGCTTAATAAATAAATCATTAATTGATTGATATATGCATAGGTGTATATGTGTTTAAATATTGAAACTTAAAGGCTAGGGGAGTTTCTGAACTCCAATTTGGCCACATCTCCCAAGAACTCAGGGCAGTGTTCTGCACATGGTGATTGATAAGCACACAAGATAGAGAGATACATAGATGCATAGATATATGATAGATAGGTCGATATTAATTGTCATTCAATTCTGTAAACTGAGTGAGATCGTATCTACCCAAGAAACTGACTGAAGTGAAGACCATGTGGCCAACATGCTGTTTTGTTAGCTCCTTGCTGCATTATTGGAGCTGTGCTTTTTGGTATTCTAATTTATTCTTTTTGTGCCAGGAGAGTATTTCTTCTCCTGATTGCTGCTCAGTAGGCTGGTCTAGCTGCAGGAGTTTTCCAACTGCCAACTACCCCACCACTTTAAATGAGACCATTTTTCACTATGATTTTGAACTACATTGGTCATATCATAGATATATGATGCATTTATCTGATGCATACTTATATATGATACATATTTATATGACTGTTTATGATATTTATGTGTATTTATGCATATCAATGTACATATGTTCATATACCATGAGACAGAGAAGCAGCATGGCTCAGTGGAAAAAGACCGGGTTTAGGAGTCAGAGGTCATGGGTTCTAATCCCAGTTGTGCCACCAAATTGTTAGCTGTGTGACTTTGGGCAAGTTGTTTTAATAATAATAATAATGTTGGCATTTGTTAAGTGCTTACTATGTGCAAAGCGCTGTTCTAAGTGCTGGGGGGGATACATGGTGATCAGGTTGTCCGACGTGGAGCTCACAGTCTTAATCCACATTTTTCAGATGAGGTAACTGAGGCACACAGAAGTTAAGTGACTTGCCCAAAGTCACACAGTTGACAAGCGGCAGAGCCAGGATTTGAGCCCATGATCTCTGACTCCCCTGCTTGTCCTCTTTCCACGGAGCCATGCTGCTTCTCTACTTCTCGGTGCCTCAATTCCCTCATCTGGAAAATGGCGATTATGAATGTAAGCCTCACATGGGACAAGCTGATTACCCTGTATCTACCCCAGCGCTTAGAACAATGTTCAGCACGTGGTAAGGGCTTAACAAATACTAACATTATTATTATTATATAAGGGGTAGAACAGTACCCCTTATACAGCAGAAGCAGCGTGGCTCAGTGGAAAAAGCTCGGGCTAGAGAGTCAGAGGTCATGGGTTCTAATTCTGACTCTATCGCTTGCCAGCTGTGTGACTTTGGGCAAGTCACTTCACTTCTCTTTACCTCAGTTACCTCATCTGTAAAATGGGGATTAAAACTGTGAACCCCACATGGGACAACCTGATCACCTTGTATCTCCCCCCAGCGCATAGAACAGTGCTTTGCACATAGTTAGCACTTAACAAATACCATTATTATTATTATTATTATTACATAGTGTAAAGAGCACGACCTCAGACGTAGAAGATCTGGGTTCTAATCCTACCTCTGCCACTTGCCTGCTATGGAACTATGGCAAATCACTTGACTTCCCTGTGCCTCAGTTTCCCCAACTGTAAAAAGAGCATTAAACACCTGTTCACCTTCCTAAGAACCCTATGGAGGACAGGGGCTGTGTGACCTGATTATCTTCTATCTACCCCACTGCATAATACAGTGATTGGCACATAGTAAGTGTTTAACAAATACTACAGTAATCATCATATATGAACGTATATGATATTTGTATATTCATGTGTACAAATCACTATCTACTGCCGTAGATTTCAGATTTAACAAATAGCAAGGCCAAGAGGGATCTAATTCACTTATTCTAGCAAACTGACATGAACCACTTTCCTTTGGAATCTTTGCAGTGCAGGAGTATCAAAACTCGCTAGTGGATCCAGCTACGGTGGCAGACAGTGGAAATGCTGGAATTCCAGCAAGAAGCGGCAACAGCAGCAATTGATCAGAGAGCACATTACTCAGTACTCCAGGCTTTGAGGATCCTGAATTTGTTCATTTTTGTCAACTCCTCCCACTGCAAATAGAACCAGAAATAGTTCTGGAAGACTTCCTCCTGTAGGTACCTGCTGCTACTATCTGCTTTTCTATGCTTAAGTGAGTGGATGGGCAGAGATAAGGATGAAAGAAGGAAGACTGGGGAAAAGAAGACTGTGGATGAGTAAGGGTAAAGGTGAAACCTTCAGGCATCAAAAGTTCAATTTCTTCAAGTAGGTTGAACAGTCCCCCCATTCCCCCCACCCCATGCTCATATAACAACAGAAATAATGTGAATTCTCCAATTTCTAGTATATAAATCATTGATGCAGATAACCTGATTGGCCTCTGTCACCTATATGGGAGATTAAGAAAGCATATACAGGGGAAATGTAATGAACAAAATCAAGAAAATAGAAAATAAAATATTCTGTTTCATTTTGAATTATCTACAGTTTGTGCTACAGCAAAACTTGTCAGAAAAAGCAAAATGCCTTTTTCTAGGTGCCAGTCAAACCATTTTAGCATCTTTTTCATTGTTAGATGATGAACTGAATGTGGGCCAAAATTACTAGTCAAAGATCTATATGGACAAAATTATATTAGAATTTATTATTATAATTCAGTTGAAGGTGTATCTATCATGACATGATGATACCCATGCATCCGTTATATGGTAAATGGAAACTGGTAAGCAATGAGGACAGAGGAACAACTTGAAGAAAACTGTAAAGCAAAGACTTAAACATTTCTATATTTTCTGGTTCTCCTTGGAGATGCATCCAGGTCTGCTCATAAGAGCCTAAAGATGTTACCCCAAATAAGGTTAGGACCAGTTTTCTGACCACATTTTCTTAGTTCCTGGAGTTACTGTTTATAGTTAGGCAAAATTGGTAGTTTTCCTAGACCCACTGATCACCCCTAAAGAGGTACTTGGGCACCTGCCTTTACACATAGTAAGCATTCAATAAATACCATTAATTTACTGATATCACTGTTCTTAACTTCCTCTGTGGCTATGGGTTAAAAATAGTTCAGGCAAAAAGGAGGAGGCTAGGGATAGCCTATTCCAACCCCAGATCTTTGCACCCAACATAGGATCTATGGGAGCATAGGTCAAAGCAGGCATGGATATTACTGGAGGACAGGGGAGCAAGAGAAAATCTGGTCAGATGCTCAGCTATCTCGCCCTGGGAACCCCCCTTAAACTGTGCAAAGCCTGTGCATCTTATCAGCTTCAGCCCTGACTCACTGTTAGACCTTGGCTTGACACTTCCTCATCTTTCCACCTGATGACATGATTTATTTACCCTACAAAATCCAGGTGAAATATATTGCTCCACCTTCCTTTCCCCCTCTCAAGATCACACCTGGAGAGTTTCCAGGACTCTACCAGACTTGACTATGGGAGGGGCATACCCATTCCATTCCTAGCTCTGGCAGTGACTAGTGGTTGCTATAAGTCAAAATTCACCTATGTTGGACAGCAGTGGCATGTGAGAGAGTCAAGGGCAGAAACCCAAGCTGATTGCACAGATGAAGGCAATGGTTAACCATTTCCATATTGTTACCAAGAAAACTTTATGGGATACACTACCAAAATGGTTGCAGATGGAGTTGAGATGTTCTGGGAGAGATGTTTCCATGGAGTCATTATGGGCTGGAGATGACTTGACGGCATAAGATGAGACCTTCCTTTCTCCCTCCAATTTGTATTCATGTATCCAGGGGGCAACACCAAGTGGGTGAGAGGGCAGTTTCAGGCATGGTTGAAAGGAAGTGCTTACTCATCTGGTTCTCTCCCAGTATAACTCAGCCTGCCCATTTCACTCCCCAATACCAAACGCTTATTATGGCTTGCGTTCATCTCAACCGCCAGAGACTCCTTGCTCAAGCCTTCCCTCCTGCCTGGAACTCACTTCTGCAATATGTCTGACAGACCAACACTCTCCCCATCTTCAAAGCCCTATGGAAATGATATCTCCTCCAGAAAGTCTTCAGTAGAAGGGATTATATGTCAACTTTGTTGTACTCTCCCAAGCTATTAGTACACAGAGTAAGTGCTCATAAGTACTAATAATTGATTGATTGATTGATTTGGCATAGCTGAGGAGAAAGAAAAGTGTCCAAAGGGAAGAAAGAGAGAAGTAGCTGCCAGGAGAAGAGGGACAACTATTGCATTTCCCCACATTCTCCACAGAAAAGCAGTACCTAAACCTGGTATTTGGTGAAGAATTCTGTGCCATCTTCTAAATAATTCCAGTTATTCTCCAAATATGTGACACTAAGTGTCAGGCTATTAGTAATGATTTTTTTTCTGGCAGTAGTTAAGGAATGGTACAGCTTCCCGGACTACATGTTGAGTTGTTGAGATAAAAATAGTAATGCTCAGCGTTCATTCTCTGAAAAAAACACTGGAATAACACAATAGAGATTAAGACTCCATGGGACTCTGATTACCACAAATAGTTTTATTGTCAAAAACTGCAGTACCTCTTTCTGATAATTTTCCTATTGCATTCTTTTGATAATTGCTTCAATTGATAAATATTTAATCATTTAATAGCCTGTGATTTACATGTTCATACAGTTAATTTTTTTAAAGCAAATGCCTGGTCTTCACACATTTCCCTCTGCAGCTTTGAAACAACAATGGAAACAAGCAAGCTAGAAGGACAAGCATCCTACTCTAAAGAATTTGTGCACACAAGGATGCGATGTTTTGTTTTGTTTTGCTGTCTGACTCCCCTTTAAGACTCTGAGCTCGTTGTTAGGCAGGGATTGTCTCTGTTGCCGAATTGTACATTCCAAGCACTTAGTACAGTGCTCTGCACTCAGTAAGCACTCAATAAATACGATTGAATGAATGATGTATTAGCATGAAGTCATGTCCTTACTCTGCCACTCAGTTATTAGACAAAGACCCAAATAAATGAACAAATCAGAAAAGGTTAGCAAGATTCAGAGATGTGATCTTCCCTGGTTTCTGTAATATGAAGGCTGTTGATTATTTAAGCACATATTGTCCTTTGACATATATCAATCATATTTATTGAGTCCTTACTGTGTGCAGAGGACTATACTAAGCGCTTATGAGAGTACAACAGAAATATCAGACACTTTTCCTGTCCATAACAAGCTTACAGTCTAGAGAGTACAATATAGGACACTGTAAGTGCTGAATAAATGCTAATGGTAGAGGGAATATGCCATACTCTCCAAGAGCTTAGTACAGTGCTCTGCACACAGTAAGCACTCAATAAATAAGATTGAATGAATGAATGAATACCCTCATGCTGTATGGAAATACAATCTTTCTTATGATTCTGAGATTTTTTTCTCATTACAATTGATACACTTTACATCTATTATTATTTTAACATAAATATTTTATTTCATATGGACTTTACAACTTGCAATTTCTGTCCTCATTTTGTATTTCTCTGACTTTTTTGAGAGATTTTTTATAAATTGCTATAGCGTATTAATAGGCAGCTTAAGTTTATATGCAAGAAAAGAAGTTAACAGATGTCCACAAAGTTTTGATACTCTATTTTTTAATGAGTAAAGTACTTTAAATGTATACATTTTGGAGATACTAATAATGTATCATTTATACCCATTAATAGTCACTGTTTTTAATGTAGGTCATAGTCTCTTCATATGTCCAGCAGATGGCACTGGAGATTTTATTTTTACATGAAGTTTTCAAGTAGTCATTTAAATGAGAAAACCTTGATTTTCAAGTATTTAATGTGTGGAAATATAATTAGTATGATTAGTAGGAAATATAAATCATTTTTTAAATGTATTGGCATTTTCAGTGATGGGAAAACACCAAGTGCATTTCACTATATATGTTGCTATTGTCTACCATCTTCAACCTGCTCACTTAATTTTTTTTAGTTTCATGGCATGCTTTTCTTACCCTTCTTATGTTGAAATTTTCTTTCCAAATGTATATGATATAATTACCACCTAGTTGTGACCTGTAAGTCTGACAAAACATACTCATGAAACTATATGAGAAGTAGTGAGAAGCAGTATGGCTTAGTGGAAAGAGCAGGGGCTTGCGAGTCAGAGGTAGTGGGTTCTAATCCTGACTCTGCCCCCTGTCAGCTGTGTGCCTTTGGGCAAGTCACTTAACTTCTCTGTGCCTCAGTTACTTCATCTGTAAAATGGGGATTAAGACTGTGAACCCCACGTGGGACAACCTGATTACCCTGTATCTACCCCAGCGCTTAGAACAGTGCTGGGCACATAGTAAGAGCTTAACAAATACCATTCTTCTTCTTATTATTATATGGACAAAAGCACTATTGGCTACTGGTCCCCTAAATGCTTTACTTAGGCAAACTATCATTGAACTTGTTCAATTAATAATAATTATGGTATTTGTTAAGCACTTACTATGTGCAGAACACTGTTCTAAGCACTGGGGTAAATACAGGATACTCAGATTGTCCCATGTGGAGCTCACATTTTTTAATCCCCATTTTTGCAGATGAGATCTGCAAATTATCAATTATCCAAAAGTCATCCTCACAGGAAAATTACCTTTGATAAATGGACAGACTTGGAAATAGCTTTTTCAAAGTTAAAAGAGGGTAACATTGTTCAAACAAGTTTTTCTAATTCTGGGGACCCTTCAGCATTTGGAACTGAACGTTTTTTATAGTAGAGAGATCTTACTAGCCTAACCTAGATATCAAAACCTCTAAAGAAATACTCTTTTGAAAAGAAAGAACAAACGAAAGCTCAAGAGAGAATGATAAATTATAAATATCATCAGAAGGGTATGGCGACACTTTGTGTTCAAGGGGTTGGCAACTGTTGTACCTAATGGTTGTATAAGCAGCAGTGGGGATACAGTTCTCAGGTTTTGGGAGGTTGCCCTCTTCCTGGGGGAATAAGGGGAAAGTCTTTCAGAGCTGTGTTGCTACCCCTTCCATTCTCCCACTGCCACCTCACTATATCACCTTCTTCCATCTCCCTCCCAACAAGAACCCTGTCAAATCGAGTTCCTCTAGACTGTGAGCTCACTGTGAGTGCACTACAACAATAAACAGACACATTCCCTGCCCTCGACGGGTTTACAGTCTATGTTTTTATAATTCTCTGTGGCTGGCGTTTCTAATGTTGCAACTGGTACCAATCCTCTGGTATGAAACTGCCACGGGTCCACAGGAAAATAATTATCTTGTCCAGATTTACATCATGAAAACTCGGACACAGGGTGCTTTTCAATGCTGATGAGGGGGAGTTGTTGGAACATCAAAGAAAAGTCCACTGAGAAAAGCTAGGATGATTTCATGAAGTCAAGTAGCTGTGTGTAATTTCAATTAAAGAATAGCAAATACATTTCCTCAATGTTCTGGTTATGACACAAATATTTCAATGCCTTGTCTTTTATAAACAGATGTGAATTTCACCATGTACATGCTTATGCAGGGAACTTTAAAAAAAAATAAAATTCTTAAGCAAAAAGAAAAAATCTAGTTATGCTTTTTTCCCCTTATATCTGACCTACTGCAGAATGGGTTGGGAACAGGGAACACAGGCAAGAGAGCAGGAAGGTTTGGGAAAAAAGGAACTGAATAAAAGCTGTTGAGCTTTAATATTTGTTTCACTTGGGCACAGGGAAGAGAAATGTACTCTGGCTCTGATGAAATTCAGTCCAAATTCTGCCTCCCACTCTTTGGTACTCTGCCCTGATTCTTTAGGACATTTAGCAAGAACTGCAAAACTTCTAGCAGCCAATGAGAAGGGAAGATTCTATCTTCTTGTGCTCCACATTTGGTCTACCTCATGGGAAAGGTTCAGATAACTATCCCCTCACTTTCAAATGTGTAAGGTATAGTAGTCTCAAAAGTTGTTACAAGACATTGGACAAATTATTTAACTAAGGGGCAATCCCTAACAAAACTATCTGATTATTTGAAAAAAAATCAACAAAAATGTGAACCATATGCACATATTTCTCTTTAAAGTGGTGTACATCAAAATAATTGTGCATAGTCAATATCTCAATACCAGTAACTGAAAACTACAGAAAATGCTATAGTTGGTAAAACCCCCTGTTAACAGGTGTCAGTTTTCAAAGAGACTCCTTAAAATTAATTCCAACAGTTGCACTACAAGGACTTATCCCCAGGTCTCACAGCACTAAGAGGGCAACACACTAGGCTACTTTCCCCAGAATGTCAGCCTGCAATACAACCTATCTACCATTGCTTAGGCCACAAGGACGGAAATGAAGCAGACTTGATCCAGAACAGAGCACCGGTGAAAGGAGAAATACCGGATCTTCTGTTCTGGCTGAAAATGTTTCAAAGCAGATGCTTTTTCTGTATTTTCTTCTGCTCTGAGTCAACCATGACAGAGAGAGGGCTGGGCAACCCTTCACTGGCAGAGCTGCCAAGGAGTGGACTCAAACCTGAGGCAACGTTGGGCCCTGCCTGAGAAAACAGCTCAGAGCCAGGCTGTATATGTCAGGCAGCCAGTCGGCCACCTGCAACACTGCTGGCTCCCACAGTGACCCAGTGGGAGTCGGTGGGAGCCAGTGAGACTGCGTGGCTCTGGGTGAAGTACAGGAGACAGTCCATTGAGGAGACAGGGAAATGTTGAGTCCACCCTTGCTGCTCCAGCCTGGCCTGGTGACCTGTGAGATTCACCTATAGTCTGTTGGGCTTTAGGGTCAGGTGGAGTCTCACAACTGCAGTGGTTTTGATTGCCCTGCTCCACCCCACCACCCTCTTCACCCAATTCCCCTCTTATTGGAACATCCAGGCATTAAAAGATGCCTTGTCCCCTGTGCCCCCTACCCTTAATCCAATGAGAGCCAACTTTTATTTCTATTTTTCCCTCTATTAGGCAGAGATCACTGAGTCAACATATTAGTGCTGCTCTGGGATTCTAGCCTTTGCTCTGAGTGTCCAGTCCCCTTTGTCCACTCTTTTTGATATCAGAGGAATTGTGGGGAGGGCAAAATGGGCACAAAGAAGACATCTCAGACCTGAAATATTATTCATTACGTACCTCCCTTTTACAATAAAATGTGCAAGCATCAATATAAGTGCAATATAAGAATGCTCTTTTTCAATTAGAAATGAATCTCCTCCCCAAGTTCTTCACTTCCGGATAAGGGCTGGAGGGTATCATGTCTGAATAGGTCAATTAAAATTATTGTCACCTGAGTCCAGAAGTTGATAAAGATGAAACCTATACCTGAGAGACTGAATCTTGACAGTGCCAGCATTAGACACTTAGATGAGCATTTGAATGGGCTAAAAGAAGGGGTCCTAGAGGTGGAGGGCAAGGGGTGGTGCCTAAAGGGAGGAATCTATCCCTGGGATGGTGTCTCTGAAAAGTCAGAAGATAGGAAAACACAGCTTCAGCTCTGGAAGCTATGACAGCTTCCATTTACATCATAATGAGCTCCCTGAAGTCTTATTTTGAAATCCTTTAAAGAAGACTGGTCAGTGCTTTTTGAAAGATTCCCAAATTCTGATCTGCAGAGAAACTAATACCTAATGGACTAGCACAAGTTCACTGCATCAGTGAAAAGTAGCAAGTGTCACTGCACCCTTGAAAGATCCCACAGTGACGGCTCCTCTTCTCAATTAGTCTTCTGTTCTGTCTGCTTTGTTTTAAGCATTGGTAAATGGGTGCCCTAGACTATAAACTTACTATCTAGACTGTAAGCTCGTTGTGAGTGGAGAATGTGTCTGTTCACTGTTATAGTGTGCTCTCTCAAGTGCTTACAACAGTGCTCTGCACACAGTAAGTTCTCATTAAACACGATTGAATGGGTTCCCCAATGACCTGGCAGAAATCACTTTCTCTTGACCTTCTGCTTTTGTGAAGTTGACAGAGAAGTAGCCCTGTCCCCTCACTAGGTCAGCTATTTCCAGGTTCTGGCCCATGTCTGCACAGGTAGAGGAAGAGGCGTGAGGGTGAAGATTCAAAGTGGAAGGATAGGAGGGGGCTGCTGAGGACGCTGATCCCCTGCCACCCTCCCTTCCACCTTCTGCCCCCTCCCCTGTGCAATCCAGTCCAACCGCAGACAACTAGCTTTTCAGCCCCGATTGGCAGGCACTGAGAACTGAAAATGGCCAAAGTTATGGGTGGGGTGTGTGTGTGATGGGGTGACGGGGGGTAGAGGGCAAGGGAGGTGTGGTAGCAATGCTAGAAGCAGAGAGGTCCCTAAAAGACTCTACTGATGTTGCAACTATTAAAAAAGAAAACAGTTCAAAGAATATACACAGAATAGAGGGATTAATATGATGGAGCTACATTAGAGGAGCAAGTTAAGGGTATAAGGAGGGTAGCCAGAAAAGTTGTGGTAGTGGAGAGGGAAGCCCTGACTTTACAGACCTGGGAGTTTATTTACCTCATCTTTACATACCTATATTGATGTACACAGTCTACTACCCCACTCCAGTCTATTCTTCATTCCGCTGCCCGGCTCATCTTCCTGTAGAAACTCTCTGGGCATGTCACTCCCCTTCTTAAAAACTTCCAGTGGTTGCCTATCAACCTCCGCATGAAACAAAAACTTCTCACTCTAGACTTCAAGGTTCTCCATCACTTTGCCCCCTCCTACATCTCCTCCCTTCTCTTTGTCTACTGCCCACCCCGCATTCTCCGCTCCTTTGCCGCCCACCTCCTCACCATCCCCCGTTCTCACCTATCCTGCCGCTGACCCCTGGGCCATGTCCTCCCGCTGACCCGGAATGCCTCCCTCCTCACCTCCGCCAAACTAATTCTTTTCCCCTCTTCAAAACCCTACTTAGAGTTCACCTCCTCCAAGAGGCCTTCCCAAACTGAGCTTCCCCTTTTCCCTCTGCTCCCTCTGCTTCCACTCTACCTCCCTTTACCTCCCCTCTGCTAAGCCCTCTTTTCCCCACTTTCCCTCTGCTCCTCCTCCTCTCCCTTCCCCTCCCCTCAGCACTGTGCTCGTTCGCTCAATTGTCTATATTTTCATTACCCTATTTATTTTGTTAATGAGATGTACAGCACCATACCTTATCTCACTTTGGCTTCACAGACTCTGTCCTCTCCTGGTTCTCCTCTTACCTCTCCGGCCGGTCATTCTCAGTCTCCTTCGCTGGAGCCTCCTCCCCCTCCCATCCTTTAACTGTTGGAGTTCCTCAAGGGTCAGTTCTTGGCCCTCTTCTGTTCTCCATTTACACTCACTCCCTCGGTGAACTCATTCGCTCTCACAGCTTTGACTACCATCTCTACGCAGATGACACACAGATCTACATCTCCGCCCCTGTCCTCTCCCCCTCCCTTCGGGCTCACATCTCCTCCTGCCTCCAGGACGTCTCCACCTGGATGTCGGCCCGCCACCTAAAACTCAACATGAGCAAGACTGAGCTCGTCATCTTCCCTCCCAAACCCGGTCCTCTCCCAGACTTCTCTATCACCGTCGATGGCACGACCATCCTTCCCATCTCTCAGGCCCGCAATCTCGGTGTCATCCTTGACTCGTCCCTCTCGTTCACCCCACACATCCTATCCATTACCGAGACCTGCCGGTTTCACCTCTACAATATCGCCAAGATCCGCCCTTTCCTCTCCACCCAAACGGCTACCTTACTGTTACGGGCTCTCGTTATATCCCGGCTAGACTACTGTGTCAGCCTTCTCTCTGACCTCCCTTCCTCCTCTCTCGCCCCGCTCCAGTCTATTCTTCACTCCACTGCCCGGCTCATCTTCCTGCAGAAACGATCTGGGCATGTCACTCCCCTTCTTAAACAACTCCAGTGGTTGCCTAACAACCTCTGCTCCAAACAAAAACTCCTCACTCTAGGCTTCAAGGCTCTCCATCACCTTGCCCCTTCCTACCTCTCCTCCCTTCTCTCTTTCTACCACCCACCCCGCACGCTCCGCTCCTCTGCTGCCCACCTCCTCACCGTCCCTCGATCTCACCTATCCTGCCGTCGACCCCTGGGCCACGTCCTCCCGCGGTCCTGGAACGCCCTCCCTCCTCACCTCCGCCAAACTGATTTTCTTCCCCTCTTCAAAACCCTACTTAAAACTCACCTCCTCCAAGAGGCCTTCCCAGACTGAGCTCCTCTTCTCCCTCTACTCCCTCTACCATCTCCCCCACCTCTCCGCAGCTAAACCCTCTTTTTCCCCTTTTCCCTCTGCTCCTCCACCTCTCCCTTCCCATCCCCACAGCACTGTACTCGTCCGCTCAACTGTATATATTTTCATTACCCTATTTATTTTGTTAATGAATTGTACATCGCCTTGATTCTATTTAGTTGCCATTGTTTTTACAAGATGTTCTTCCCCTTGACTCTATTTATTGCCATTGTTCTTGTCTGTCCATCTCCCCCGATTAGACTGTAAGCCCGTCAAACGGCAGGGACTGTCTCTATCTGTTGCCGACTTGTTCATCCCAAGCGCTTAGTACAGTGCTCTGAACATAGTAAGCGCTCAATAAATACTATTGAATGAATGAATGAATGAATCACCTTGATTCTCTTTATTGCTATTGTTTTAATGAGATGTTCATCCCCTTGATTCTATTCATTGCTATTGTTTTTGTCTGTCTGTCTCCCCCAATTAGACTGTAAGCCCGTCAATGGGCAGGGAATGTCTCTATCTGTTGCCAATTTGTACATTCCAAGCGCTTAGTACAGTGCTCTGCACAACTGTAAGCGCTCAATAAATACTATTGAATGAATGAATACTATTTAAGCACTCTTCCCCTATCTGCATATTTTTACCTCCCATTGGACAACTGTAATTTCCTTAAGTGAAAAAATTGTGTCTTCCACCTCTACAGAAATCTCCCAAGTGCCTATTATAGTGCTCTGCACATACGTGTTCATTAAATACTGATTAATTGAAAGGACTGAGGTTCTGTGGGTAATTTCTGGATTCCCTGTGCAGCAAAAGTCACTGCCCTGATGAATACCTCCGCAGTGAGGGACCGGGCTTAGGCACCCTTCCATAGCTGTCACAGCTTTCCAAGGCATGTCTATCATTACCATTCATTGCCATTGTCTCTTCTTTCCTATTAAGCAAACAGTAGTACTGATTGAGTAGCTACCAAATGCTAAGCACTAGTAGAGTTCAGCAAAAGCAAGACACACATTGCTTGCCCAAAATATCTTAGAATATACTGGGAGAAATATATAGACCAAAATGACTTAACAGCATATGAATCAGTGTGATCTAATAGAAAGAGCAAAGATGATCTGGGAATCAGAGGACCTGGCTCTGATCCACACTGATCCAAGCACTTTTCATATGCTGCTTTGATTACTACATACTCCTACTCACACTTTTTTGTTGTTTTGGTTGTCAATTTTTTTTATGTCATTACTAAGCACTTACTATGTGCCAGGCACTTACTAAGCACTGGGATAGATACAAGCTAATCACGTTGGACACAGTCCATGTCCCACTTGGTGCTCACAGTTTCAATCCCCGTAGATTTTGTATTTCCAATTCTAAATGATGGGACATATAAAAAATATCTGTTAAAAAACAAAAAAGTGGCCAATGGAAAAAGAAAATTCAGTCTTTCAACAGTAGACAAACAAGTAATCACCTGAGATAAAATTATCATTTTAATAAATTATGCATATATATACATATATGTAACCTATAAATTTATATTTGAACACATAAAATAAGGAACCCTGGTAGAAAACAGCCAAGGTTTATTTTGTATATTAACAGGAGACCACAAACTGATCTGAAGCTCATTTTGGTTTCCTAAGCATGAGAAAATGTATTCATAGCCAACTTATTTAATTTTCAATTTTTAAACAGAGATATCTTCATTTCCTGGATTTTCCTTGTGCTGTATCCAAATTAGTCAGCAGTCATTAGGTACAGTATTTCAAAGTGAGTTTTGAAGTACATTTCAATGCCTAAGTGACAAGTTGTAATTTCCTTTCTGTTATATTTGCTAATGGTGACATCTGTTTTCATTCTTTAATTAAAACATATTGTTAAATAAGCTTTTAAGACCTAACTATGATCTGAAAAATAAAACAGATGTTGCATCCACTTTTACATACATGCAAATGCTGATCAGATGGCAAGTCATTTCAAAGAGTCAGCTTTGAACACCACCACCCTGTGTAATATGCAGCATTTTCAAAGTGGAAGTTGCCCTGATCCTTGTGAACATACCCTACCCTGAGCCACAGCAGTACTTTGATTCCAGACACCACCTAACTAGCCTTCAGATCCACTGCTAGGGGGACCACTCACTCCCTTTTTAAAATTTTACACCAATTCTACACCCAATGACAACAACAATAACAATAATACATATATCTAAATGATAATAATAATTCTATTATTATTGTTATTATTATTATATAAGTTAAGAGTTTATTATTTGCCAACCACTCTACCAAGCACTGGAATTGGTAAGAGATGATCAGGTTCATTCATTCAATCATTTATTCATTCAGTCGTATTTATTGAGTGCTTACTGTGTGCTGAGCACTGTACTAAGTGCTTTGGAGAATACACTATAACAATGAACAGGCACATTCCCTGCTCAAAACAAGTTAGATACAAGCCCTGCCCCTCACAGGACTCACTGTAAGTTGAAGAAAGAGCAGATATTGAATTCCCATTTTACTCAAACAGGAGGCAAAATTAGACCTTTCTAATCACATGGTGCACAAAGTAGGAATAGTCCATTTACAATTTTATATTGTTTTGCTACTTTTAATACACTTCAAATTCCAAAGGGACACACTTTTTTAAGGGTAATTTTGTTAAGCACTTACTACGAGTCAGGCACTGTATTAAGCGCTGGGGTAGATTCAAGTTAATCAGTCTAGATATGGTCTATGGACCACATGGGGCTCACAGCCTTAATCCCCATTTTATGGATAAGGTGACTGAGGCACAGAGAAGTGAGGTGATTTGCCCAAGGTAACACAGCAGAAAAGTACTGGAGCTGGTATTAGAACCAGTCCTTCTGACTTCCAGGCCCGTGGTCTATCCACTGTCCACTGTTTCTCAGTAATGTCTAATATAAACATCTAATCACTATCCTATTTCTCCATTGACCGAAAATCAAGAAAAGTTCTAGTGAAAAGGTTGAGTGGATTATGACCAGTTTGAATTAAATAAAATATGATATATTCAGTTAGTATGATACTGCTGCTAAAGATTGAATTTAAGTGTTTAATATATGCCAAACCTTGATGTAGATACAAGATAATCAGTTGAGACATAATCTCCACTGGGTTCACAATCTAAAAGGTAGGGAAAATGGGTATTTTAATGCTCTTTTAAAGATAAAGAAACTGAAGTAGTGTGTTTAAATGACCTACCAAATATCACTCAGCAGGCAAGTGGGAACAGGAACTAGAACACTTGTTTCTTGGTAGCCAGTTACATGTTCTTCAGGCCATGCTGCATCACTTTGTACCGCAACTGGACGATTTTCAAGATCTCTAGATCTTCAAAACCTCAGTCCACACCTTGCTTTGTGTCTCTCTCTATATATGTAAACATGTATACTTATGCATATGTATCTCTTTATGTGTGAGTGAATGTCTTCATATCCTTCTTTCTTTCTGTGTTTGCCTCTTTGTGTGTATATGGCTTTATGACTTTACCAATGTATTTAAGCTGCTGGCAGGGGGCTGCATGGCTTCACCCCTCCCCAACCCCATCACCACCATTTAATCTCTACTGAGACTCCCAGACTCATCACTTACAGACAGAGGAGAAAGATAAAGGGACAGCAGTAACACTCCTAACTTTTCATTTTTCAAATGTTCAGAAAGTCATGACACTTTGGACCAAGGACTGCCACTATTTTTTACTGAATTCAGCCCTGTAATTTCCTCCCTGTTTGTACTTTCCTCTCCCCAGTATTCCTAAATTGTAACTCCTGTGAGTCAGGGCTGACTGCATCAGTTGTCCTGTATTGCTTCCCTGTCCTTGGCACAAAGCTCTGCACAGTAAGCTCACCCTCTAAACTATAAACCCATTGTGGGCATGGAACGTGTCTGCTAATTCTGTTGTATTGAACTCTCCCAAGTGCTTAGCACAGTGTTCTGCACATGATAAGCATTCAATAAATACCATTGATTGATTGATTGCAAGCATGTAAAAAATTTCACAAAATAGAGAAGTGTCACTATGTGCCTTGGACTCATTATTGTCTTAGCGATGCAGTACCTGTATCTTTGCTATAAATGCTAAACTATCTTTCAGGCTTACATGTAGAGAAACAGGGCTGACAGGCCATTTTTAAAAACCTTTTTATGGTATTTTTTAAGCTCTTATTATGAGTCAGGCTATCTTCTAAGTTTTCTACAAAAAACATTCAGAGCATGATTCTTTCTCCTCAAGAACATCCAGTGGTTGCCCATCCACCTCTGCATCAAAGAGAAACTCCTTATCATTGGCTCTAAAGCACTCAATCACCTTTCCCCTTCCTACCTCACCTCACCTTACTATTCGCCTACTGCAACTCGGCCCATACACTTCTAGTATTACTCCTCTAGTACCAACCTTCTCACTGTACCTCGACTTCGTCTATCTCTCCACCAACCTATTGCCCACATCCTCCCTCTGGAAAGGCCTCCCTCTTCACATCTGAAAGACAGTTACTCTCCTCCACTTCAAAGCCTTACTGAAGGCATATCTTCTCCAAGAACCCTTCCCTAAGTCCTCTTTTCCTCTTCTGCCACTCCCTTCTGCATCGCCCTGACTCGCTCCCTTTATTTAAGATCTTACTATTTGTCAGGCTCTGTTCTAAGTTTTCCACAAAAACATTCAGGCCACGATTCCTCTCCTTAAGAACATCCAGTGGTAGTCCATCCAACTCTGCATCAAACAGAATCTCCTTACCATTGAGTTAAAGCACTCAATCACCTTTCTCCTTCCTAACTCACCTCACTATTCTCTTCCCAGCCCCATAGCATTTATGTATATATCTGTAAGGTACTTATTTATATTAGTGTCTGTCTCCCTCTCTAGACTGTAAGTTCATTGTGAACAGGGAATGTTTTTGTTATATTGTTATATTGTATTCTCCCAAGCACTTAGAAAGTGCTCTGAACACAGTAAGCACTCAATAAATATGTTTGACTGACTGACAGTCCATATCCCAAATGAGGCTCACAGTCTGAATCCGCATTTTAATCATGAGGTAACTGAGGTACAGAGAAGTTAAGTGATTTGTCCAATGTCACACAAACAAAGAAGAACAGGAAAAGATATGACCTCATGGCTGATTCACATATCTTAAACTGGGACCCACTTTGGCAAATGGTTGTCTACTATTTGGTCATTCAATAAATGTCTATGTCCCTGTAACATGATGCCTACCTCTTTTACCTTTCTTCTGAAAAGTTAAACCCCTAACTGACAAATAACTCTTTCTGCAAAGTCTGCATATTCCCTCTAATTGCAGAGCAATAATGATGGTGATTGTGACAAATTACTGGTCCTACCCCTATGAATTAATGGACCTAATCCCTAGGTAGTGGTTAAACGGATCACTTTTTCCTCCTCATCATCATTTTTCCTTAATATTTACTGAGCACTTATTGGAGCCAGGCATTTTACTACCTGCTAGGATGTAGTAAAATACAAATACAGCTAATTAATTAACCTAAAAGATGAAATAAAGAAGCATAATCAAGCACAGATAGGTGGTGGGCTGATGATGGCATCACAGAAGAGGGAGACTTTAAGGAATAAGAGGTGTGTGACTTGATAGGTAATGAATTAAAGGTGTGTCTATCAGTGAGGGATAGCATGACCTAAGGAAGAGAGGAGCAGGAGCTGGAACCAGTAATTATCTTGACAGGTTGAGGGGAACAGGAGATAAAAGGGATAAAGACAGGATAAGGTGCACAGATACTGAGCTTAAGGAAATGTGGCCTAGAGTGGAAAGAGCAACGGGCCTGCAAGTCAGAGATCCTGGGATCTAATCCCGGTTCCACCACTTGTCTGCTGTGTGACCTTAGGCAAGTCATTTCACTTCTTTGTTCCTCAGTTCCCTCATCTGCAAAATGGGGATTTAAGCCTGTGTGATCCTATGTAGGACAGGACCTGTGTCCAACATAATTATCTTTATATAGCACTTAGTACAGTGCCTGGGACATAGTAAGCGCTTATCAAATACCACAATTATCATTATTATTATTATTTTTATGCCAGCATCTAAGAAAGTCTAAGCTTGGTTAAACAATTTAAGGCAAATAATTGAAGGCAAATTGAAAATCTTTTAGAAGACTTTCATTACGAGGATGTATTTTGCCATTGGAAAGCCTCCATATATTTTCATTTCATGTCTAAATTGTCTGTGTGACTGAACACACACACACACACACAAACACACACACACACACACACACAAACACAAAATACACAAATAAATGAAAATACAAAATACAACTTATTTTGAAAGATGACACTAGAGATGGTGAGACTATATGAATGCATGTGGCTCTGGTGAAAAGGCCTAACACAACTAATATTTGATTCCATATTTTGTAGTTCCTATCCTATATTTAAAAAATGTTCATTCTGCCTTCCATGCTTATTTTATCCCCTGTAAGTTCATCATACAACAGTTTCTTGGGAATCCAGCTCACAGCCCATTCTCTTTCCATGTCCTTCCCAGAGAAGTTATCTCCAGGCTCCTTAAATCCTACGATTTCATTGTGGAGAATGGTGCCCTACATTTTGACATTAAAATGGCTTCTAGGAAATTCTTCTGGAAGACATATATTCTGTTCTGTTGTAATTTCTTGACTTGCAGCCATAAAGAAGTCTGGATGGACATCAGCCCTACTTTGTAAATCTTTGATTTGCTATGAAACATACTGCTTCACTGCTAATGTGCTCTGTCAAAACTTTTTTTTAAAAATAAGAAAATAAATGAGGCTTCTTTGAGCCTTTATATTCACTTATCCTGTATTACTTGGTGGTTTATTGCCTAGGAAGCAGAACTTCTGATTCTACATTTTCTCTGCAATGGCCTCAAAAGTAGTCTTCGGCATATTGCAGTTTTTATTGTATAGACATTTTTATTGAATAGATTTATTGCAAATGGAAATTAATTTATCCTCTATTATATTCATTATTTTTAAATAGAAAGATGAAACATAAAACCCTCTTGTTACCAAGGTTGCAATAGCATACAATTATTCTTTTGATTCTAGATATCTTATTTTTGGATCTTACACTGCACATATATCAAGAATAAGACCAAATAGCTTGGCACTACTGGGAAACCAGAGGTCAGAACATGGAATTTTGTTCAGGGGTTGAAAAGAGCAACTGATGCTCTTCCCCTCCTCCCCTAATTCCATCTCTGTCCTCTTACTGTGGAGCCCCATACCTCCAAGTCATTCAGATGCCCACCAAATGCTGGCCACTGATGCACCTGATTGTGTCTTAAATCCAACTCCTCATATCATGGCTGGCTACATGTCTCCAATCTCCACTCTGCTCCCCCTTCCCATCACCCCAGACTTTATGCCAGTGTATCCATAATAGGATAGCAAAGTTTTCTCTGTAGTCTTCATTACATTTTTCCATTTTTCGCTACACTTCAGATGTGGCAGTGACTTAGAGCTTTGCTAAAGGCACTCCTTGTCCAAAATAAATGGCATATATAGTATTATGACTGATCATGATCTATTGATCTACTGAAGGCAAGTAAACAAAACCTTTCTTGAATTCTTCTCAAATGATTTCTTGGTAGATAATCCTGAAAAAGGATATAGTTTGGGGTGTCAGAAACATATTTTGTACTTTATGTTTCAACATCCTCTCTCTGTCTTTTACCTTGAGTATAATGCTTTTCTTCTATTTTGCTCACTTCTCTGACCACTGACATTCACATTCCACCTTTCCTTTGATTCTCTGATATCTCCCCTGGCCATAATAATAGTTTCCATTAAGTTTCTAGTGAAAGTTATGAGTGGCACTGAGCCTCAATTTCAGTTTTTCCACTAATTCCTTGTGGAAAAATGTAAGTACTGAGGGATAAGTGAAAAAAAACACCTTTTTAATTAATTAGAGATGAACGTCTCCCGTACCTGGCTTGCTTGTGGAGGATCAGAACCTTCCCTGACAGGGCCATAGAACACAGGGGGATTACATTAAGACAAATCTTAGTCCAACATAAATTAGAGTGTTATTTATTGAGTGCTTACTCTGTGCAGAACTGTCCACGGGACAGTTTGCAGTCTAGAGAGGGAGATAGACATTAAAATAATTTACAGATATGTTTGTAAGTGCTTTGGGGCTAAAGGTAGGGTGAATATCAAGTGCTTAAAAAGTAGAGATACAACTGTACTCGTGACACAAAAGGGAGATTGAGTAGGAGAAATAAGGGTTTAGTGGGGGAAGAACTCTTGGAGGAGATGTGACTTTAGTGAGACATAAAAGTGGGGAGGAAGGTGGGCTGTCTTATATGAAAAGGATGGGAGTTTCAGGCCGCAGGGAGGATGTGGGAAAGAGGCTAGCATTGAGATAGGTGATATCAGGGTACAATGAGTAACTAGGATGGTGTGAATGGAGTGAAGTTCGGGCTGGGTTATAGCAGGAAATCTGCAAGTAAGGTAGAAGTGGGAAAGCTGATTGAGTGCTTTATATTTTATGGTAAGGCATTTCTACTTGATGTAGTGCTGAATGGGCAACTACTGCAGGTTCTTGAGGAGTTGGGAGATGTAGACAGAATTTCTATTAAAAAATGATGTGGGCAACAGAGTTATATAAGGATAGGCATGGAGAGAGAGATGAGGCAACATTTCAATTTTAACTGTCTCTACCACAAACTTGAGGAACAGTGACCAAGGGTTTTAACATTGACCTTCCTCATTTGTGATAGACAACAGTGATAGCAGTGATTCCTAGGAGTCATCCTGAAGAATTACAATAAAAATGACTATTAAAACTTAGAATTTTCAATAGGACAATGCCATTAGTAATGTTAAAATAAATAATCACTAATGTCAAGAATAGTTATTTAAATCAGTCTCTGAGCAATACTGCTAATACACAGGGGAGTAAAAGTGATGCCAATTTCCTATGTCCCTGTTGTGTCACATCACTCACAGCCAGCTTAGCTTAGTGGCAAGAGCATGGGCTTGGGAGTCAGAGGTCATGGGTCCTAATCCCGGCTCTGCCACTTGTCTGCTGTATGACCTTGGGCAAGCCACTTAACTTCTCTGTGCCTCAGTTACCTCATCTGTAAAATGGGGCTTGAGACTGTGAGCCCCACATGAGGCAACCCGATCACCCTGTATCTTCCCCAGTGCTTAGAACAGTGCTCTGAACATAGTAAGCGCTTAACCAATACCAACATTACTGATATCATTATTATTACCTTGTAGTTACCCCAGAGCTTAGAACAGTGCTTGGCACATAGTAAGCACTTAAATACCATTATGTTACAAAATTTTGGAGGAGAACAGTGTGATGCAGAAGAGCTTTTGAGAAAAGCAGTAAAATTTCCACAGGATGAGAACCTTTAGAAATAGGTCTGAAAGATTGGTGGCAGGGTTTTTCCACAGCTATCAAAATAATTTTCATGGGTAAATATTTCATTTCTGCTGATTTATTTTAATTCAACAATATAAGGCATCACTAACCGTAAGCATCTTTACTTCTGATTCAGCCAGAGATGTCTGGTATAGAAGTAACTCATAAAATGTGGTTTTACATATCAGGGAAGAAAGAATTCCTTCTACCTTAAAATGAGCAGTTTTTATTCCCTGTTGGAAAATCATCTGGAAATGACTAAAGAAACCTTTACCTTAACAGTTTTCTGTCTGAGAATGAAGTACATTTTGCTTAAGTTGCAATTTTCCAAAAAGTTTATATTCATTATGTGTCCAATGAGAAGCAGTGTTTTCTAGTAAATAGGGTACGGGACTGGGGGACAAAAGGGGTTCTAATCCCTCCTCCACCACTTGTCTGCTGTGTGACCTTGGACAAGTCACTTAACTTCTCTGTGCCTCAGTTACCTTATCTGTAAAATGGGGGTTAAGACTGTGATTCCCATGTTTGGACATGGACTCTGTCCAATATGATTAGTTTGCATCTAACCAAATGCTTAGTACAGTAACTGGAATACAGTAAGTGTTTAACAAATACCATAAAAACTCTTACTTCTTACTTACTTCTTACTTACTTCTTACTTCTACCACGGCGCATGTACACACACAGACACACACACACACACACACCACACACCCCTAGATGAGTGATGGAAAATTTAAATAATTTCTGAATTTCTATTAAAATGTTCCTGTGATTCATCTGTGTGTTTTTTTCCAGAAATTCACCCTAACAAAACCTCTTCCCTTTCAAAGACATAAAAGAGATACCATAACATCTACAACCAATTTTCTGGTTATTTTCCCTTAATCGCAACCCAAATGGCTTATGCATGCCTAACAATTTTTCCCAATTTTCCCCCCTCCATCTTTGGATATTATGTCAGAGTTTAAAATTAAATAATTCATTAAAAACCTGTCTAGAGGGAAATGATCCTGCTCTGAGCCTTGGCTCTCTACACTCCAGGGGACAGGGATGGTGTGAGAAACAGTGAACCTCAGTTGATACCTGGAGTAGCTAAAGCCACTGTGACAACCTGAGCACAGCAGTCTGGCATTCTAGGGCCTTTCTACAACTGATGTTCCTGATTTCTTCAAAATGAAGGCATAAAATATGCTAATAAATTCTGTGGGAGATTGCTGCTTAAAAATGAGGGGGAAACCCATTGATGGGGTGCACATTTATTTCATCCTGGTAGGGCAACCCCACAACTTAGCCCTCTCGGAGTTTCTCATGGAAATTTCAGCAGGCTGAGTCAGGGAGGGCTGGGGCAGGAGCACAGGCCTGGGAGTCAGAAGGCCAGGGGTTCTAAACCTGCCTCCACCACTTGTCTTCTGTGTGACTTTGGGCAAATCACTTTACTTCTCTGTGCCTCAGTTACCTCATCTGCAAAATGGGGATTGAGACTGTGAGCCCCACATGGGACAGGGACTGTGCCCAACCCAATTTGCTTGGGTCCACCCCAGTGCTTAGTACAGTGCCTGGCATATAGTAAGCGCTTAAAAAAATCATTATTATTATTAATAATACATTTCCTGAGAAGAAAATGGCCTACTACTTTTATGGTGAAATGAGGTCAGTCACACTTTAAGGAGAGAGATCCTCCTATTTGGAGGCTTCTCAATGACTGACAGTTTTCAAACTTTCATATAAAAGTGACCATTTCCTTTCTTAAGTGATTTAAGACTTTGTTTCTGCACTGCTAGTAAAGAGAGGGCAAACTTATCCCTCTAGACTGTAAGCTTGTTGAGGGCAGAGAATGTGTCTACTTATTGTAATACTGTAGTTTCCCAAGAGCTTCATACAGGACTCTGCGCACAGTAAGTGCTCAATGAATACTATTGAATGAATGAATGAATGAAGGCAGAGGGAGGAGGCAGTGTAGAATTCCCTCCAAAACCAGGTCAGGTGTTCTGAGTGGTGTTCCCCATACTTTCCAAGGGATTGGCTTCTCTGGAGGAGCCTCTATAAGGGTCCCTCTGGGTTCCAGACCTGCTCCTTTCCTTTGACTCACACCTCTAGGACTGGAGATAGATTTGGGCTCTGTCTGGTCCAGGACAAGCAGCGGCAAACAAGACTCATCTCAGACACGTTCACGGTAGGTTCCAAAATGGCATGGGGAGCTCAACAGGCAGATTTGCCCACCAATCAGAATCTGCCTGGGAAAAACAGAATCGTATACCAGTGTTTGAACTGGAAGAATCTGAACAAAGATGCTTCCTCTGTGTCACAGATTACCAAGGAACTGACTCCTCATGTACCCTCTAACACTACACTTGGCCACTGGAAAATTGAGGTCTTTGTCTTCACTACCCATCTGAATTTTTAAATCTTCTGTTTTCCTGCAGCAATGGAGTTACAAAAATGAACTTCTAAGTGTGAGGAATTAAGAGCCCTGATTATCTGGGAGAAGTTGAGTGAATTTCAATCCCATCAGGACCACACCATTTTGCCTTTGGTGTGGAAACTACTTAAGTAACGGTTGCAAAGGAGCGTCAATGGAAGGAGTGGAAATAGGAGTACATTAATGTGATTATAAATATAAGTTTCAGGGAGAGGTTTCAGTTCAAATAATATTTCATTTTTTCCAATACTAAGGGGATTTTACTGCTTAGAATAGAGAACTAGATTCCACAGGGAAGTCAACTCTTGCCAGAAAGTATGTTAAAAACTTTGGGAGCAGAATTAATTATTTCAGTCAGTTACTAGGCTAATGTTAAGTAAATTTCAGTTCCAATAACTTTCTATGAAGACTAGCAAACAGCAAAATTCTTGAGCCACCACCTGCTCCTTAGCAAAGCTCTCAGTAACTGTCACTTCAGCTCCTGTTGTTAATGATAATAATAATATTTGTGGTATTTATTAAGTCCTTACTACATGAAAGATTCAAGGTAATCAAGTCCCAAATGGGGCTTACATTCTAAGTAGGAGGGATCACAGGTATTGAGTCCCCATTTTGCGGATGAGGGAACTGAAGCACAGGGAAGTTAAATGACTTGCCCAAGGTCACACAGCTGGTAAGTGGTAGAACTCAGGTCCTCTGACTCCCAAGCCACGCTCTTTCCACTAGGTCTTCCAATGTTATAGACACTATCCTTCCAATGCCAGTACCTCTGCTTCGTTGGCATTGTGAGTGTGCTGCAGTGGACATATTGGTCACATTTTTATGTTTGGATAGGATTGCACAACCAAATGAATTATTTTTGTCAAATGGATAAGTGTGTATGTGCGTGGGTGTGAATGTTAAGCCCAACGTGATCAAGGTGAGAAAGAGAATCTTTCAACAGTTAAAGCAGGGCAGTAGTTACAAATTGCCAGTTTTTGTAGCCTCTTGGTCCTAACCATAACCACCACCTTCTACTGCTTATCCCACCTTGGCATGAGAAAACAAAAGCATCCTTCTTCAGAAATAGTATAAGCTCCCAGAGTTCCCCCATAGCACAGATTCCTGTGGAAAAAAATAAAAAGAAATAAATCAAAAGGAGAGATGGAATATATTAAATGTCTCTGTGTGATTTTCACAAAGACTCTTTTTGATTTTCATTAGGCCTTCTCAGGTTTCTTCAAAGCCCTGGGTATGAAGCATATTTTTTTAAATGTCTGTCTGCTTACTAGTTTCTCGGATTTGATTACTTTGATCACTTGGATTATGACCCTGCACAATTTACCACTCCATGAAATGTAATTATTGCTGCACTGCATCCAGAAAAGAGAGCCCAACTTAATAATAATACACTATTACTACTATAGCTACTAGTCCTACTAATGTTAATATTTGTTAAGAGTTCACTATATGCCAAGCACTCTACTAAGTGCCTGGGTATATATATCACAATTGGATACCACAAAATCCCTGTCCCTCATGGGGCCCAGACTAAGTAAGAGGAAGAACAGGCATTGAATCATTTTACAGAGGAAGAAACTGAGGCACAGAGAGGTTAAGTGACTTGCTTAACTTCATAGAGGAGGCAAGTAGTAGAGCCAGATTAGAGCCAGGTCTTCTGACTCCCAGGCCTGTGATCTTTCCATTTCCAAAAATTGTTGCTGAGGGATTCTACCACAAAATCAAGAGAAACATTATGCATGCTAAACCTACAGTAGCTGATAGTTTAAAATACTACTGTATTTGAGAATCCCTAATAAACTGCTAGTAGCATACATTTCAAATTATGTATAATTTGGCTCTTCATCAATTTAAAAAATTGATTTACTAAATCTACTAAAATATATTGAAGAAGGAAGGAACAAACTGAATCACTTGCCATTCCAAGAAATTCAATGCACTCTAAATTCTCTAAGTGATTGGAAATCTGGTGGCCAGGAAACTATGGATTTCTTTAGGTCTTCCATGAAAGGTTTTCCTTTGACTCACTGAATCCACTAGATGAAAATAATGTTGCCTGGATAGGTAAACCTGATAAAGACTTGTAAAATGTCATGTTCAGTTTCCCCAGCCCTATAGCCTTTATGTACATATCCTTTTACTCTACTATTTTCCCTCTTTGTAAGCTATTTTAATGTCCATCTCCCCTGTAGACTGTAAGTTCCTTGTGGACATGGATTGTTTCTACCAACTCTATTGGATCGTACTTAATACTTGAGTGCTTAATACACTAAGTTCTCAAATACAATTGATTGATTGAATGATTGGTTTTATACTCTGCTGGCCATTGTAGAAATTGCCAATTTGACTACTATTATTCTTTTGGGGAGGAGGAGGGGTGCTTTTAGTCACTCCAGAATCAACATCAATGGGCTAAGATAGCAGTTAAGAGCTAAGGAGATACTTGGGCCCTAAACCTCACACTATGAATGGATATCACCCAGCATGACATATTCATCTACTTTATATAGAGCATAGGCACTATTACCCAGTGTACAACAATTATGGTACTTGTCAAGCATTACTATGTGCCAAGCACTGTTCCAAGCACTGGGGTAGAAACAAGTTATTAATCAGGTTGGACACAGGCCCTGTCCACATGGAGTTCACAGCCTAAACTGGAAGCAGTAGGATTTAACCCTCATTTTACAGATGAGGTAACTGAGGCAGTGAGAAGGTAAGTGACTTGCCCAAGGTCACACAGAAGACGTATGAAAAAGCCAGGTTTAGAACCCAGGATCCTCTGACTCCCAGGATGTGCTCTTTCCACTACGCCACACAGCTTCTCAGCAACTACTTGCCCTGTATATGTGGAAACAAAGTACAGTTAAATGTTTTAAAATCTTGCTCCATCTACAAATTCAACAAATGGTATTATGAATGTATGAGAAGCAAGTATGTAGAAGAAGCAGTGTGGCTTAGTGGAAAAAGCATGGGCTTGGGAGTCAGAGGTCATGGGATCTAATGCTGGCTCTGCCACTTGTCAACTGTGTGACTTTGAACAAGTCACTTAACTTCTCTGTGTCCCCAGCTACCTCATCTGTAAAATGGTGATTAAGACTGTGAGCCCCACATGAGACAACTTGATTACCCCAGTGCTTAGAACAGTGCTTGGCAGATAGTAAACGCTTAACAAATACCATCTTCATCATGAATGTATACGCTGTTTCCTCTTTCCTTAAAAACACTTATTTTTGGCACCGAAATGTCCAGGATGAGAATAATGTGTCTTTTTACTAAAGAGAATTAACTGTCTATAGAAAGTACTTGTGGTTTCACTTTTCACCCAGCTCCATAAGAATGTCATTATCGGCTAGAAGGTTGAAGTACTGAAGAGAGAGAAAATAAAATGACTCCAACAGGGAAGAGGAAAGAGTGAATGTCACCACAAGAAGAAAAGCAAATCACCACTGACTCCCTAAGAAAAGCCTATAGGGATCGGTCACGGTCTTATATCCACAAATACAAGAACAGACGATCATTGTTTAAATTATTTATAGGCATAAGACTCAGTCTGAGAATGGGCACCACTAATTGGCCCCCTATCACCATTCAGTTTATACTGCTTTGTCTAGGAGACAAATAAAATCAATTTTCAAAAAGTTCCAAAACCCATTTCAATACATCATCCAAGCTACTGGGTTCAAAGAAAATGTTACCTTTATCTATCACTATAAGGTCTCAGATGAATACTTGAAATGTGAAAATGACATTTTTGAAGAATTAAGAAAGTAAAAGGAAGCTGATGCTTTTTAAAAATATTGAATAATAATAACAATAACAATTTTACAGATAAGGAAACTGAGGCACAGAGAAGGTAAATGACTTGCCTAGATCACCCAGCAGACAAATGACAGAGTCAAGATTAGAAACCAGATCCTCTGATTCCCAAGTCTAGTGTTTCTACTAGGCAACACTGCTTCTCTAAAAAGATGTTCTTAAAAAAGACACCCAAGATACATAGGAATACAGAAAATGTCAGGTTTGTTGAGTTAATATCCTGGCTGTTGAGACCTTACTTTACCTGTTGAACTAGAAGCACTCAGCTTTCATATTCATTCATTCATTCATTCATTCATTCGTATTTACTGAGCACTTACTATGTGCAGAGCACTGTACTAAGCGCTTGGAATGTACAATTCGGCAACAGATAGAGACAATCCCTGCCCATTGACGGATCTTAATGTCTTTCTATCTCTACAGATCATATTTATTAATACTTGAATCAACTACCAAAAGTGGAAAGATTGATCCCCTTTTCATTAGTAAATTTCTGGTGTTTAGAGATTCAGTTTTTATATGTTTCTGATCACTAGCATATACAATAAACATGGTGAAAACAATGGCTTTATTCATTTTTTTGGGAGTTAATAAACATATCTGTTTGGCAGCCTTAGACCTAGCATGTGTGTGAAGCTCTTTGTACCTAACTAAGCTCTTTATGGGCAGGGAATGTATCTATCAACTCTCTGGTTTTGTATTCTCTCAAGTGCTTAGTACGGTATCCTGCACAAAGGACACACTCAGTAAATACCATTGACTGAATAAGGGATACTTCTTAAGCTCCCATAGAACTGACTTCAAAGGTTGCATCCTAAAATCTCTGGCACTCTTTGCATACCATGTCTTTTTCTTCCCAACACCAGTGAAGCAGATTAATAATAGCTTTTGTAACTGCATCGGACATCACCCTACCCCTGGGATATGAACTCTTCAAATCAGATTCTCCGTAGGTCTGAAAAATCTGAAAGCAATCATTATCTAAATATGACTCTTCAAAATAGCCTATTGGTATGATTAAAAGTAGTACATGTATGAAACAATCTAGACCCAATGCACTACCTATTACTTACAAAATGCTTTTGCTTTATTTTTGTTTGGTTTCATTTGAAGGAATCTGTCAAATATGCCTATAAATAATTTGGTTTCATTTGAAGGAATATCATTAAACAGTAGATTCTATGTCTAGGAAGTTAGAGATTGAAATTCCTCCTATGCTTCAATTATTCACACTTAAATTGCATCACAAGCCATACAAATTCATTTGCTATTACTGATTAGATAAGAACTAGTCAACTGATACATTTTACCTTAAAAATCTATGTATGTTTAACTAACGAGTACAGAACAATGATTCACCACTGTGCTTACCAATTATTTCAAGTGGATGAACCCCGATTTTGGTAATATAGACCTTGGTTCTCTACGGAGAGCCTGGGTAAATCAATCAATTGTACTTATTGAGAGATTACTGTGTGCGAGCACCATACTAAATGCTTGGTTCTGTTTTGTTGACTGTCTCCCCCGTTTAGACTGTGAGCCCATTATTGGGCAGGGATTATCTCTATCTGTTGCTGAACTGTCCATTCCAAGTGCTTAGTACAGTGCTCTGCACAGAGTAAGCACTCAACAAATACGACTGACTGACTGAATGAATGAATAAATGAATGAGACTACAATATAACAGAGTTGGAAGACACACTCTGTGTCCACAAAAAAATAATGACAGAAAGACTGCATTGCTTTTTCCTGAGCCCAGCATTACACTGATGACCAAATCCTGGAGTAATAAACCAGATTAATTTCAGGCAGGTGGCCAAAATATGTTTACTTATTTAGTTTTTACAGACCTCCAGCACTGGAAATTCCACAACCTTCCCGTTAGCCTGCTTCAGCCTGTAATCCCTCCTTCAGTCATGCAGTCTTCTTCATGTCTAACTCAATTATTTTCCTGCAATTTAAGTGCTTTTCTGTTTGTGTTGTCCCCAGTGAGGAGAACTCCTGGTCAGCAGTCTCCACATAAAAGCCTCCATCCATTATCATCCACTTAATCGTCTATTTTTTCCAGGTTTTATATACCCAATTCCTTGAATCTCTACTTGTGGAATCTATTCCAACCCTCTGATTTTTTTAATCACTTTTCTCTGGGTTTTATGCTCCCATTTTTAAACTGCAGTGACTAAACATATATACAGAGTCCAAAGAGGATCTAGTCATTGCAAAGGATAATGAAAGAATGGCTTTCCCAGCTCAGATGGCCAAAGACTCCCCAGAATTAAAGAAAACCCAATATGTCTGGGATTGAACCTCTTAAGGGTAGCTTGATGCTGATACTGGCCTTTGGAATTATCTGAGTAAATTTCACCTGATGTCTCAGTGTCTCAATTTTCTGACTGTAGTCCCACACAGGACAGGGATCTGATCCGGCTACACTGTCAATACTTAGAACAATCCTTGTCACATAGCAAGTGCTTAACAAATACAACAGTTTACATTATTATTGTGATAGACAGTTTTTCCAGCCCTTTGAATTGAATAAGGAAAGAATACCACTCAAGCCAAACTGTTCTCCCTTGAGAAACAGATTTTAATTGCCCAAGGGAGCATTCATGCTGATCATCCCCAGTACACAGAAATAAAATAGCCCTGGAATTTCAAACAAAACTATAAATGTAAACACAAAGTAATTATTAGTAAATCTGAAATAATATGAAACATTAAAGTCATCTGACCTCACTTTATGAATCTCAAAATGTTTATGGTTTGGATGCAGAAACCCTTTTTACTTTTCCACTCTAGAACTTCCTTTGCTAAAATATCTGAAGCTATCTCCTTGGCCTGACATTTATCCAACAACCGCCACCCCACCATCAACTAATCTCAAAAATTTTATACAGGATTTTAGAACCACTAGCCATGATTAGGTCCTATTTCAACAGTTAATCTATAACTTAGAAGTCCAAAATCCATCTTTTAGCCTATGAAAAACAATGTTCATATCTTCTGAATTTGTGGTTAACATTTTGAGTGTAATTCAGTTGAAAATTTGCATTGCATTCAATGTGGTTTTTTTTCCTGCCCCTAACCAATGAATCTCAATTTTAACCTTTGACTATTTGTTCTGATTCTCTTCAGATAAGTGCTTAGTTCTGGCAAAGCTATGATTTACACTTCAATTTTAAGAGAGACCAACACTGATTCACACAATGGAACATTAGAGCAATAAGAGCTAAGGCATTACAGAAAATTTCCAGTTCAAACCTGAAAATAGTAAAAAATAAAATGGGGGACTAGCAAATATTCCTCAAGAAAAAAGAGCAGGGATGAAGGATAAACAGTCAAATATTTCAAGAATCACTTTTTTTCCCCAGTCCTTGTTCTTAATCCTTATAGTTCTCTATTGATTTCCTTTCTGTCACAGGGCAAGAAAATGGCCAAATCATGCCTTTGGGCTTCTTAAGGGCCTCTGATAAATGGCAATGTTAATTTTATTCGATTTGAGGCCTATTGTCAGAACAGTGTTAGTCTGAAGCAATTTGTGATTTGATTTAAATAGTGTCTTTTAAACAAATGTCTTTTAAACAGTGGCAATTGCCTTCTGTACAGTTAAATGAGTGGAAGAATCTTGAAAAAAATTATGATTTTCTTCCCAACCCTTCTCTGTCTTCCATATTTCCCTCCTCTACTTCATTTTTCATTCTTGTGGCTCCTTCCTTTCCAGGCTTCTCTTCTTCTTCTTCTTCAAAAATGATGCAATGGGATTTTTCCAGTTACAAAACCAGCTGACAAATTATTATTAAACCTGAGCTTCTGCCCTACTGAAAAGACTACAAAGCTACAAGGCCCCCATCCTTGAATCCCAAGGAACACTAAGAGGACACAAAGGACGAGAAGCTATGTAGGCGAAATTTTATAGTTGCTTCCATATAAAAAAATCTTATACTTCTGACACAGTTGTGAGAAGAGTGAGGTATGACTGACAAATTCCCCACTACAACATTTGTATGGAAAGGCTTTCCCATCCTGCAATCTTGCATTTGCTACCTATCATGTCTGTCACTATTTTTTTTTAATTTTCCTTCATTTCAATGCATTCCTGAACTTTCCATTTTGATAGTCACCCAGTTTCTAACAGCCATATACAAGGCTGCTATTACCCAATTGTTCATAGCTATGCCATGTCTTTTTAATACCATCACTGCTAAAAAGAGACTTTCCTGCTTTTGTAACCTACCCAAATTTTAATCATTGCTTCATCAATCTCATTTCTTCAATATCTACTCTCATCTGGCACTCACTTTTGCCAGGGCCCTTGGGTTACTCCATTTCCTCTGCATGTGTTAGTTTATTGATTCCATTACTCCCATCACTTCACAAATAGACTATAAATGTATGTCAACCAATATTTGATCATTCATTTATTGAGCACCCAGTGAGTGCACAGCATAGTAGTAAGTTCTTGGGAGAGTACGATTCAGTAATCCCCCTCCCACAGTGATTTTACAATCTAAAAGAATCTTACAATCTAATGAATTCCTCCTTTCCATTAACATTTCTTGCTGGTAGCATCTTTTCATAACCAGCCATCTCTTTTGAGACTTTCCTCACTTTTTCTGAACTCCCCTGCCCCCTCACTTCTAAACATCCACTTACAATTATTCCCATATTCATATTCCTCCCACATCAATCTACACCTTTAAAGACAACCCTCTAAGATGCAGAATCTGTGAAGAAACAGAATGCAAGGGCGATATTACATTCTTGAGCTCTGCCATTTACATAAACTCATGAAATTTTATTTGCAAAATTATTTCAAATTAGCTTGCATGACAGAATTATCAGAAAGACTGAAAATTGACTGAAGTTTAAACAAAAAAATTTAGTAAAAAGGAGTCTCATTTCTTGTGCTAGAATTTTGAGAAATGCTGCAGAAATTAGGACTATGTCATATATCATTATTATTAATTCAATAAGCAGCACAGTTAATAAAATTAGTCAATGATGTTCATCTGGGAGATATTTCAAATTCCACTGAGCACATAAAAACACAATAAAGAACACTAAAGTGGAGAAGTTGAGAAATGTAATTGACAGGGTACAAAATCCATGACAGAAGAGTCTGTCCAGAAGAAGAAATCTAAAAATCAGTCATGCTAAAACAAATATGCACAAAGATGAGCCAGAGGAGCAAATTTTGATTTCTTAGACTCTAGGGCCTAAAAAAGAAAGTTGCCGTGGAAGTTTTAGAAAGAGACAACATATCATGCCCAGTGCTGCTGAAATGGCCTAAAAAATGCTAGAGTAAATTAAAAACGGTTTTTAGTTTGGCTAATTGAAAATTTAGGGAGGACATTAAAATCTAAGAAAGAATGAAGGTTAATCATTTCTCTGTCATAAACTATTTATCAGAGAAACAGGACTGGAAGGGAAGTCTGCAGTTCCCTTTTGCCTGACAATGTGGCTTGTCATAGGCATCCCTGCCCTACTGTAGAATGACTGCGTCATAGTCCGCCTTTTTTTTTTTAAAAAAAAAAAAGAGACTTTAGGAAAATAATAATAATTATTATTATGGTGCTCAAGTGCTTATTATGTGCCAAGCACTGTTCTAAGCACTGGGATAGATATGCTTTAACCAGGTTGGACACAGCCCCAGTCCCACATTGGGCTCACACTCTCAATCCCCATTTTTTGCAGATGAGGTAACTGAGGTCCAGAGAAGTCAAGTGACTTGCCCAGGGTCACACGGCAGACCAGTGTAGAGTCAGGATTAGAACTCATGATCTTCTGACTCCAGGCCCATGCTCTATCTACTATGCCATGATGCTTCTCTACATACCACAACCTTCTTGTCACTTCACAGAGTTCTTCCCTTAAATTCTTCTGCTTCAATTAAAGTCAATACTCTTTTATTCTGCCCTTCATTACAAAGTCACCACTATCTACATTACCCTTTATAATGGGATGAAACAGTGAACACAAAGATTTAGAAATACTAATTTTCTAACTATACCATCCCACCTCACCCTGATAAAGTCCACTTAATATTCTCGCTTTTAAATTCACTTTCTGAGTTCTTCCACTCAATAATCAATCAACAGATGGAATTTATTGAGTGCTTAGTGTGTGCAGAGCACTGCATTATGTACTTGGGAAAGTACAAGAGATTTGGTAGTCAAGTTTCCTGCTCACAAGGAGCTTACAGTCTACTGGGTGAGACAGGCATTAATATAAATTACAGAATATATACATAACTGTTGTGGGGCTGAAGGTGGAGTGAATATCAAATTTTTCATTTCATTTAATTGCATTTATTGAGCGCTTACTGTATGCAGAGCATAGTACTAAGAACCCGGAAGAATACAATATAACAATAAACAGACACATTCCCTGCCCACAGTGAGCTTACATTATAGAGGTGGAGACGGAAATTAATATATGGTTCAGTGCTCTGACAGTGCCCTTCCTGGATACATACTCTACCTGAAACTGCTCCTTTATTATTATTATTACTACTACTACTAATAATGGCATTCGTTAAGAACTTATTATGTGTCAAGCACTGTTCCAAGCACGGGGTTAGACACAAGATAATCAAGTTGGACACAGTCCCTGTCCCACAGGGGGCTCAGAGTCTCAATTCCCATTTTACAGATGAAGCAACTGAGGCACAGAGAAGTCAAGCGACCGGCCCAAAGTCACACAGCAGGAAAGTGGCAGAGCTAGGATTAGAACCCATGATCTTCTGACTCCCCGGCCCCAGCTCTACCCATCAGTGTTCTACCCACTAGTGCTCTGCCAGCCAGATGCCGCCTTCCTGCTTATAACAGCAGTGGCAAAAGCCTAGGCTGGGGAGTCAGAGGATCTGGGTTCCAATCCCACTCCACCACTTGTCTGTGGGACCATGGACAAGTCACTTCACCTCTCTGGGCCCCAGTTTCCTCAACTGCAAAATGGGCAATCAATCCTACTTCCTCCTACTTAGACTGAGCGCCAAGAGGGGCAGGGAGTGCTTAAATACTTCAAATGCTTGAAGAATGTACTCCAAGTTCATTCAAGTGCATAGGCAATCCAGCAGGGCAAGTGAGCAGGGGAAATGAGGACATAGTCAGGGAAGGCCTCTTGGATGAGATGTGATTCTAATAAGACTTCAAAATTTAGGAGAGTGGTGGAGAGCAGTGGTCTGTCATTTTTGAGGGGGACGGAGTTCCAAGGTAGAGGGCGAATCAATGAATCAATAGTATTTATTGAGAAATTATTTATTTATTCATTATATTAATGTTTTTCTCCCCCTCTAAACTATGAGCTTATCATGGGCAGGGAATATGTTTGTTTGTTATTACATTATACTATAATAAGAGTTTAGTACAGTGTTTGCAAATGGGAAGCATTCAATAAATACAATTGAATGAATAAATGAATGAACTTCTTATGTGCAGAGAACCGAACTAAGCATTTGAGAGAGTACTATACAACAGAATTAGCATAACGTTCTCTGCCCATAATGAGCTTACAGTCTAGAGGGGCAAGGGAATAAGCAAAATGGACAAGTTTGAGATACAGTGATTAGTGGTTGCATCAGAGATCAAATGGGCAAGCTGGAATGTAATAGAAAATCAGCAAGATATGTAAGTAGGGGGAGAACTGATTCAGTGTTTCAAAGCCAATGATAAGGAGTCTCTGATACAAAGATGGATGTGCAACCACTAGGGGTTCCTGAAGAGTGGGGAGACATGGACTGAAATTTATTTAGACAAATAATCTGGGCAACAAAGTGAAATGAGGGGTGGAGTGGTGAGAGACAGAAGGCTGGGAGGTCAATCAATCCATTAATCAATTAACTGTACTTGGCACTTATGTGAAAAGTACAATGTAATGGGAGAGTATAATATAATGGAGTTAGTAACCATTTTCCCTGCCCACAATAAGCTTACAGTCTAGAGTAGGTGGCAGATGCTAAAATAGAAAAAATATTATGGTTATGTACACACACATTGTGGGATTGAGAGGATGGTGAATAAAGGGGGCAAGGGTGACACAGAAGGTAGTGGGAGAAGAGGAAATGAGGGCTTATTCAGAGAAGGCCTCTTGGAGATAAATACAACTGAATGGTTAAATGAATATGTCTTTCAAAGTGGGAAGAGTGATCATCTGTCAGATATGAAGAGGATGGGCATTCCATCACACAGACTGGATGTGGGAAAGATATCATCAGCGAGATAGACAAGTTGTAACTACAGTGGTCAGCAAGGAGCCTGAAGCAGTCAAGGTGGGATAGGATGAAGAGGAAAAGACAGATTTTAGCAGTGTTGTGGATGGTGAACTGACAGGATTTGGCAACACATAAAATATGTGGACTGAATTATAAAGATGAGTCAAGGATAACACCAAGATTATGGATTTATGAGATAGGGAGGATGGTGGTGCTATCTACTGTGATGAGAGAGTCAGGGTAGGGACAGGATTTGGGTGGGAATATGGGGTCTTCTCTTTTAGACATGTTTAGTTGAGGTGTCAGTGTACATCCAAGTAAAGCTGTCCTGAAGGCAGGAGATATGAGACTGCAGAGATGGACAGAGATCACGACTGTAGATATTCATTCATTCATTCAATAGTATTTATTGAGTGCTTACTATGTGCAGAGCACTGTACTAAGCGCTTGGAATGAACAAGTCGGCAACAGATAGAGACAGTCCCTGCCGTTTGACGGGCTTACAGTCTAATCGGGGGAGACGGACAGACAAGAACAATGGCAATAAATAGACGCAAGGGGAAGAACATCTCGTAAAAACAATGGCAACTAAATAGAATCAAGGCGATGTACATTTCATTAACAAAATAAATAGGGTAATGAAAATATATACAGTTGAGCGGACGAGTACAGTGCTGAGGGGATGGGAAGGGAGAGGGAGAGGAGCAAAGGGAAATGGGGGGAAAAGAGGGTTAAGCTGCAGAGAGGTGGGGGGGGGGGGTGGTAGAGGGAGTAGAGGGAGAAGAGGAGCTCAGTCTGGGAAGGCCTCTTGGAGGAGGTGAGTTTTAAGTAGGGTTTTGAAGAGGGGAAGAAAATCAGTTTGGTGGAGGTGAGGAGGGAGGGCGTTCCAGGACCGCGGGAGGACGTGGCCCAGGGGTCGACGGCAGGATAGGCGAGATCGAGGGACGGTGAGGAGGTGGGCGGCAGAGGAGCGGAGCGTGCGGGGTGGGCGGTAGAAAGAGAGAAGGGAGGAGAGGTAGGAAGGGGCAAGGTGATGTAGAGCCTTGAAGCCTTGAGTGAGGAGTTTTTGTTTGGAGCGGAGGTTGATAGGCAGCCAGTGGAGTTGTTTAAGAAGGGGAGTGACATGCCCAGATCGTTTCTGCAGGAAGATGAGCCGGGCAGCGGAGTGAAGAATAGACTGGGGCGGGGCGAGAGAGGAGGAAGGGAGGTCAGAGAGAAGGCTGACACAGTAGTCTAGCTGGGATATAACGAGAGCCCATAGCAGTAAGGTAGCCGTTTGGGTGGAGAGGAAAGGGCGGATCTTAGCGATATTGTAAAGGTGAAACTGGCAGGTCTTGGTAACGGATAGGATGTGTGGGGTGAACGAGAGAGACGAGTCAAGGATGACACCGAGATTGCGGGCCTGAGAGACGGGAAGGATGGTCGTGCCATCCACGGTGATAGGGAAGTCTGGGAGAGGACCAGGTTTGGGAGGGAAGATGAGGAGATTTGGGAATCTGCTTAGAGATGGTAGCTGAAGCCATGGAAGTGAATGAGTTCTCCAAGAAGTGGGTGTTGATGGAGAAAAGGAGACCCATAAAATGAGCAATGAGGACCTCCCACACTTTTGGGGTAGGAGGCAGAGAAGGAGCCCATGAAATTGACAGAGAATAAGCAACCAGTGAGTTGGGAAGAGAACCAGTGTCAGTGTCAGTGAAGTCAAGATTAGATAATATTTCCAAGAGAAGGGGGTGGTCAACATTATTAAAGACATCTGAGAGTTGAGAATGGAGTAGAGGCTACTGGACTGGGCAAGAAGATCACCAGTGATCTTTAAAAAGGCAGTTTCAGTGGAGTGGAGTTGGGGAATCCAGACTGGAGTTGGTCAAGGAGAGAATTAGATGAAAGTAAGTGGAGGCATAGGATGTGTAAAACTGACTCAAGGAGTTTGTAAAGGAATGGTAGGAGGAAGATGGGATGATAACTGGAGGGAGCTGTGGGGTCAAGGGAAGGGTTCTGGGGTTTTTTTTTAGGATAGGAGAGACACGAGTATTGTCTGAAAGCACTGGGGAAGAAGCCACCGGAGAGTGAACAGTTGAAGGTGGTGGTCAGGGAGGGAAAAAGGGCACTTTGATAAGACACAAAGGAATGGGGTCAAAAGAGCAGGTGAAGAGAGTGGGATTTGAGAGAACACAGAAGACTTCTCCTTGAGATACTTGAAAGATGGGAGTTAAAGAAGGGGCAGGAGGGATTGGAAAGGAGTTGGGAAATTTTAGGTATTTTAGATATCCTGGAGATTTTAGGTCAGCAGAGTAGAGAAGCAGCGTGGCTCAGTGGAAAGAGCGCGGGCTTTGGAGTCAGATGTCATGGGTTCAAATCCAAGCTCGGCCACTTGTCAGCTGTGTGACTTTGTGCAAGTCACTTAACTTCTCGGTGCCTCAGTTACCTCATCTGTAAAATGGGGATTAAGACTGTGAGCCCCATGTGGGACAACCTGATTCCTCTGTGTCTACCCCAGCGCTTAGAACAGTGCTCAGCACATAGTAAGCGCTTAACAAATACCAACATTATTATGTAGTAGGCATGGTGAGATATGATGTATCAGTGTCATATTAGTTAGATGGACAGGGAAAGGTGGATTTTAGTGATGTGAAGAAGGTAGAACCAACAAGAGTTGGTGACAGATTTAATCTGTAGGTTGAATTCTCACTGATCCAGATAACAAACTGAAGTAAGGAATAGAGAGAGAAGAGCTGGGATACAGGGAGGTGAGCAAGGAGAAAATGCAGTAGTCAAAGCAGAATACAAGTCCTTGAATCAGAGTGGCAAAATTTTTGATAGAAAGGAAAGGGCAGACTCTAGAGATGTTGGAAAAACAGAGCTGCCAGGATTTTATGACAGACTGGGTGGGTTGAATGAGAGAGTTGAGACAAGGAAAATGTCAATGTTATGGGGTTGTGGGACAGGGAGTAGAAGGGTTCTGTCTACATTGATGGGAAAGTCAGGGGGAGGATAGGGTTTGGGTGGAAAGACAATAATATAATCTGTTAGGCATCCCTAGCTAAGATCTTTCTCAGAGTTCTTTCATAGTGACAATGGGCAACACTGTCTACCATGGGGCCCAGAAATGCAAGCTTTCCATTGGCTTTAAAGCAGTCAATTTGCTTGCCTACTCCTACCTCACCTCGCTATTCTTCTATTCCAACCCAGCCCACACACTTTGCTCCTCTAATGCTAACCTCATTGAACTTCTATCTTGTCTATCTCGCTACCAACCCCTTACCCATGTCCTGCCTCTGGCCTGGAATGTCTTCCCTCCTCAAATCCTACAGACAATTACTCTCCCTCTTCTTCAAAATGAAGGGTGAAGAGTGGGGAGACATGGACTGCATTTTTTTTTAGAAAAATAATCTGGGAACCAAAGTGAAATGAGTGGTGGAGGTGTAAAATGGGGATTGAGACTGTGAGCCCCACGTGGGACAATGTGATTACCCTGTATCTGCCCGAGCGCTTAGAACTGTGCTTGACACTTAGTAAGTGCTTAACAAATACCATCATTATTACTATTATTAAGTATATGCAGCTTTTTCTCTACCTGTATATCAAGTAGATCCTGACTGATGTTGTGACTCAACATTCCTTATAATACACATCTTTGAGGTACATAATTGATTTTCTTTCATTTCTAGGAAATTGACTTTTAATTAAATCTTACCTAATTAGATCTTCAATATTCTGCACTTTATCTAGTTCCAGATTGATCATATCTAGACAGAAAGCTCTGTCAAAGTTTATCAAAAATTCAAAATAAACATTCAAGCAGGTCTTTCTGGAGAATTAAACAAAAATTGTTGGGACAGACTAGTTTTTCTATGTCAACTATGTTTTTCTATGTCGAATCAGTGGCCAGGTGAGAATCAAGGAAGTCTTCCAGCCCTGATAGTAAGGTGGAACCATTAATTGACCCGGCATACATTTTAGGGCCTGGCATTGTTAGACTGCTAGGTAAGGCTAATTCATACTAGTACATTTTATCAGAATTTGGTCTGATAGGCTGAAAATCATAAGGACGAAGTTATCAGTCAAACAATCAAGTCTTGCTCCATTAATAGCAGATGTGATATTTGGGCAGATGCAAGCCCTGCCCTCAAGAAGTTTCGAACCTAAAAGAGGTGAGTTTTAAAAAAATAATAAGAATCATCATATTTAATTGTGGTATTTGTTAAGCACATACTGTATGTGTACCAAGAGCTAAGGTGGATACAAGCAAATGGGGTTGGACACAGTCCCTGTCCCACACAGGACTCACAGTCTTAATTACAATTGACTGATGAGGTAGCTGAGGCCCAGAGAAGTAACATGACTTGTCTGAGGTCACACAGCAGACAAGTGGTGGAGCCGGGACTAGAACCCAGGTCTTTCTGACTCCCAGGCCCATGCTCTATCCACTAGCCCCAGTGGATAGGAGAATACTCAACAAATCAGTGTTTCTACTACTGTACTAATAACTTGTGAGAATACAACAAAGATAAGACCATACCCTCAAGAAGCTCACAATCTAATGGGAGAGTCAGACAAATATAAGAGGTGGGAGAAGGAGGAAACAAGACAAATAGTGGAATATACATATATATTACGTATACAGATTGCTATACATGTCCATAGTACCAGAGTGTTGGGGTGGTAGTTGTAGAGACATGATTTGGAGGAAAAAAATGTAGAGATATGATTTGGAGAAAAAAAAATTGCCTCTGAAGCAAAGAGAATTTCTAGAGGGTTTTAAAAATGGGGAGAGCTGTAGTCTGGCAGATTTAAAGTGGATAGGAAAAGGGTCATTTAGTCATCCAGTGATTCATTCACAAGTATTTACGGTATTCCTTGAGTACCAACTTTGAACAGAGGACTATACCAAGCACTGGTAAATGTTTCAAGGATGTTATTCAGACTCAGCCCTGGTCGCAGGCGAGCCACAATCTAAGAAAAAGGGAGGGTGAGGAGATGCACATCCAAGGAAAGACTGAAATGAGAAATAAAAAACTAATCAACAAAACCTTCTTCCTGCCCGTTCCAGAGCATAGAACAGGTTGGGCCACTGCCAGGTGGTAACTAAGTGAGGAGCTGTTTAAGGGTATAGACGTTAGACGGGGATGTAGTGGAATGGTAGCTTTGGCTTATGGAGGTGCCCGGGCATCTTCTATAAGAGCCAGAGGTGGGGTCTGTTCTTTAGAGGGTCATGAAAAAGGAACACAATAGCTTGGAAAAAAATGGGAAAGGTCAGTGGGTGACTGAGTAACCAAACATTTGAAACCAGCCCTGGGGGTTTTTGGTTAGCTCCTCACATAGGGATAAGGCTTTAATAATAACAAATAACAATAACAGTAATAATAATTATAATATTTTAGTTAAGTATTTACTATGTGCCACTGTATTCAGTGCTGGGATTGATTAAATCAGATTAGGCACAGACCCTGTTCCATATGGGGCTCACAGTCTAAGGGAGAAAGGAAGTATTTAATCCCCATTTTACATATAGAGAAACTGAAGCACAGTGCAGTTTAGTGACTTGCCTAGAGTCACCCAGCAAGCAAGAGGCAGGGCTGAGATGAGAACCCAGGTTTCCTGACTTCTAGCCCTGGTCACATTCAACTAGGCAAAACTGCCTCTCTGTTCTTAAACGAAGCCACCAAGTTGCCTCCCACCACTTCCCCACCTTCCTGCCACATTCCAATGGGACAGATTGGAATCTTCTGGGTGGTAGTGGCAGGAGGATGGCATCTCTCCAGGATGGCAGGCTTCAGTGCCCAGATGGAGGAGAGACATGTTTTGTAGAAGCTGTATGAATCTTCCTCACTAGCCTCGAAATCTCTCCATATACAGGGTATTTCCTCCTCATACATGCAAAACAAATGAAACCCAATCAGACCGAATTTCAGCTCAGCAAGAGCCCAAGTGGAGTATTTTTTTTCCCACAGTATGGTAAACTCAATCATGCCTTCTGATGAGCTCTGGAGTCCACTTGATTGGTGGCTGCCCATTGGGGGTATTGACCTAAAGCTCCTCCTCACCTTTCCGCTCCACCAGCTTAAATGGTCTCTGGGGACAGCTTGGAGGTAAATCAGGGTGGCAGCTGGGTGATCAATGAGACGTTAAAAAGTAGAGAAGCCTGAAGAGGAGACACTCAGTACATCAGAAAAACTGGTCCACGGGCTGAGGCTGAATTAGTATTGCATAGCAAAATGCTGCTCTCCATCACCAAGTGCACTCTCACTAACAAGTTCAATCAATCAACAGTATTCATTGAGCAACTACTGTGCACAGAGCACTGAATTGATCATATAAGGGTATGATAGGGGTAAAAGACATGATACAGACCTTTAAAGAGTTTACAATCTAATGTTATTTTAGTTCCTTTTCACACCTTACCTAATGTTAGGTTCTCTAATGAAGAGTTGAGCATAACTGGGAATTTTCAACATTTTCTGCAGATGCAAACAACCATTTAGTTGGTGGGGCACAGACAAAAAGGATTTGAAGTAAATCATATGGAGTTGGATTATGGCCTCAGTTCCATCACTGAGCTACTACTGATTTATTAAGGGAGAAATGGGAACCCAAAGAAAGATAAGAATTATACAAACAGTGAAATTACATTTCTCCCACTCCCTTCTGTGTCACCTTTGCACTTTGATTTATACCCTTCAATCACCATCCTCTCAGCCACATAGCATGTATGCACATATCTGTAATTTATTTATATATTAATGCTTGAATCCCCTCCTAGCTTGTTTTGGGCAGGGAATGTGTCTAACAACTCTGTTATATTGTACGCTCCCAAGCACTTAATACAATGCACACAATAAGTGCCAGATAAATACTACTGATTGACTGATTAAAAGTTCCAAAACACTTAATAGAGGCATACATTCAATTGTTCTTTTTTTACAGTCGACTACCATATACACTACAATCTTCTGCTAAGATTGTAAATTTCTGTAATGATGTAAATGATATAAAATGATCTCTTTCTTTTTATAGTAAAGGTCAACCACAAACTGCCTTTGCTGCTCTTGCTGACGTGACTGTTTTGAATAGTCAAATTTATGCACTTTATAATAAATATATTTATGAGAGTGCAATCATTTCTGGCCTTAGAAACAATTAAATAATCTCCCCAGGGGGAAAATGTTATTATACTTTTTTTCTGGTACTTCTGGTAACAGCTTAAATATGTTCCTGGGGTTTGCATAGATGTTTTTTATATGAACAAATTCTATTTATTTATAATACTTTTGATGCTTTCCTTGAGTCATGATATCCCAATGGCCTAGTTTTTTTACAGTGCAGTGACTCCTGATACTTGAAATTTGCACTACACGACTAGATTTATGCAGCTATAACTAGTCCAACAAACGTCTGTAAAGATTTTATTTTTGTTTACAATTTTACCTCAACATTATCCAAACTACACTGACTTTCAATAATTGCATTATGATAAAAATGTAACCAGTTTCTTATCTTTGCAACAATATGTGCCATGCTGAATTTAATAATACTTTTGACTGAAAATTCACACTATAAGATATATATATAATACATATTTCACATAATCTTTGGTATTATCATATTTATGTGGTAAGAGCTAATAAATTACTTAAGTGTAATTAAGGTCTTAGATTATGTATTTGGTTAAATATTTCACTATCTGGAGATCTAGATGATCATTTACTTTCAAAATCATTTTTAAAATGCACCCACATCTATCTTCCAAACCCTGAATTAAGAATGGATCTACATGAGTAAATCATTCAGATGGAATGATCAAAATACACCTTTTAGCCCTAATTATCAAGACATTTCAGATGAAGTTTGAAATATTTATGAACCACTGCCAATATATTTTTGGCATTCTATCCGTTTGGCTTATTATTGTGCTTCTGATGATGATGCCGATAATAATAATTAATAATTATGATTATGGTATTTAAGCATTTACTATGTGCCAAGCATGGTTCTAAGCACTGGGGTTGTAGACCCATCCCATGCCCAAGCAATTTAGAATGGGGAGGCAGGCACAAGGTAATCAAGTTGTCCCATGTGGGGCTCACAGTCTCAATCCCCATTTTACAGATGAGGTAATTTAGGCAATTTAGGTAATTTAGAGAAATTAAGTGACTTCCTCAAAGTCACAGAGCAGACAAGTGGTGGAGCCAGGATTAGAACCCATGACCTCTGACTCCCACACTGATGATAATGAAGTTTTCTCATGATGGTGACAGAGGAACCTCAGCTCTGGGATTTATGACTAGTAACTGGAGCAAAGGAATTGCATTTAGTAGCAGTGGTTTGTGCTGTTCCAATTATACTATCATACCTACTATTCTGGTCACTGCTTGGGTAATAATAATAATAATAATAATGATAATGATAGTATTTGCTAAGTGCTTACTAGATGTCAAGCACTGTTCTAAGCACCTTGTGGTAATCGGGTTGTCCCACTTAGGGCTCACAGTCAATCCCCATTTTACAGATGAGGAAACTGAGGCACAGAGAAGTTAAGTGACTTGCCCAAGGGCACAAAGCTGACAAGTAATTATACATTCTCTACAGACATACATTTTAAGATTTCAAGCATTGTATTTCCAAGGGACATATTCTCTCCAAATTATTATCACAGGAATAGTAAACCTTTTACCTCCTTGTCACACGCCTGCCAACAGTATTAAAGATCAAAAAATTTACTTCTCTGAATTATATGCAAAACGTGCTGCTTATCTACTTCTAGTTGCTGATTGGCTTCATCTCAGAGAACTATCATCTTGTAAACTGAAAATATTGAAGCAAAGCACTAGTGTCACACTCAAAATTATGTTCTTTTGTAGAGACTATCTGGTGCACTCTATTCTGTTGAAATTCAAGGTTTCCAATGTTAAATGCATTTTTAGGGAGAAAAAGGAAAATTATTGATCATTTTATTTATTTCTCTACCCTATATTTTTCCATTTATACTTTTCATCTTTTCTATTTTGCATGAACCTGAAAAAATATCTTGATCCCTGCACAGGAGTGGTACTTAGTCAAGGATATTTTATTAGCCCTGACTTGAAAAACCTTTCCTCTACTAAAAATTGAGTCACAAGAATATTGTCTTCTGTGCTCTGTATTAACTTTGAAAGAAAAGAAGTGGGAGGGAAAGACAGAGTGTAATTTGAGGAGGGGAAGCCTCGATGCAATTTGAGGACCCTTACAGTGCCCCATATTTATTGAGTAGAGAGGTTCTAACAGACTGCTGAAGGTGTCCTCATTCCTAGCACCTTCTGATCCAAGGCCGGGCAAGGCCACCATTAATCCTGCCTTGTGCCTAGTCCATAGGTGCAGTAGTTCCTTAGAACAATTGGCATGAACCTTTGAAAATGACCATCTGACATCTCTAGGATAAATGTTATGAATTATCAAAGGATAATCTATCCAAAGGATTAAATACAGTTTTGAATCTTTGAATCTATGGGGTATAGAGTTCTGATCAATGAAATTAAATGGCTGATTCTATTTGAAAAAATGGTCAGAGATGGTAAATGACTCAAATGTTCTAGGCAAGAGATGCTTTCAACTATTCTTCAAATTTTCAGTGTGCATATAGAGGGAGCAGTAACCCAGCAACCTACCTTGCCAAAGATCAGGAAAAAGTAAGTAAATGATGAGAGTGCCATGATCCTCTTACCTAGAAAGTCACATTTAGAACCATATGGCCTGATTAGAGGGACACTGCCAGAAATATTCAAAGAGAATAAGTTTGCTGCCAGTTCTGAAAGAAATGGCCACAGCACGAATCAACAGAAGAAAGATTAGATCAATATGGGGGGCAAGGCATTAAAGGAGCCCTAAGATAAAACTGAAGACTAAGATTCTAACCAAAGGAATTTTGCTGAAAAAAATGTACTTTGAACTTTTAGATCAGGAATGAAGCCCTTAATAATGTTAAACCCATGTAATTCTTATTTTCAAAAATCAAAAGATAAATTTATCCTCCAACATGTGTTTGCTAAATGCTCCATCTCTTTCATCACATTTACATAAAACTCAATAAAACGTTCTTTGCCAGCACCTAAACAGCACCATCAGTAACAAAAACCTATCCTGAAGAATCTTCTCAATTTTGCACAGGAAACAAGGTGGTAAATTAATAATCTAATTGTTCATATTACAAAAAGCATTAATAATGGTGCTAAGTGACATTAGGTGATGTCAAAGATTATCCGTGATTGCCATTTTGAATATTGTGAAGATAATTTTAAATGACCCTGAAGTGCCACTGATTACACTCAGAGACAATTATGACATCTCTTGATACAATCTTTCTCAGCACCTCTTTTTTGTCACTATTCTAGAACCAGATCTTAAAAATGTGTCAAATGAAAGTCAAAATACAAACTCAAATCTAAATCTCAGTTGAATGTTTTGTTAAATGTTAAATAGACAATATTGGTGCATTCTCAGAAATAATCCAAGTTAAGGTCGAAGGAACACAATATGTACGACTATGTAAAAGCCTTTAAATTTTATTTTTGTAAATTCTTAGTAAACAAAAGTTGTAATAAATTTCCAATTTATAATAATGAAAAGCAGGTAAGTGGAAGGATTCCCACCTAGCATCTTGTCTCAGATAAAAAAAATACTGAACAACCCTAAAAGGACATCTGAATACTGAAGCAAAGTGAAGAGTAACCCTAAATACTGCAACCACATCAATGTTTTAGGCCTTTAGGCTACATGTAACCTCACTTACATGGACTTGGGAGAAGACAATCAAATTAGAAAAGACAAATTCTGTCCTCAAGGAACTTACCATCTATCAGTTGGGACAGACACAAATCAAATTTCAGATAGGTAGTAGGTAGAAAGAAAACAATGCAAAGATAGTTATGTTGATGAATATGAAATAGCTTAAATAGAAGTTCATACTCTACTGGGAGCAGTGTATCCCAGTGGATAGAACACAGACCTGGGAGTCAGAAGGACCAGGGTTCTAATCCCAGCTCCACCACTTGTCTGCTGTGTGAATTTGGGTAAATCACTTCACTTGTAACATTTTCCTCAGCTGTAAAATGGGAATTAATACTGTGATGCCCATAAGGGATATAGACTGTGTCCAACCTGGTTAACTTGTATCTCCCCCGGGGCTTAATATAGTGCCTGGAACATAGTAAGCATTTAACTAATACCATTACAAAAAATAGGCGAGTATGCAAATCAAATGCACATCCTGAACCCCTTCTGAATCATCTATCCTCCAGAAAGCCTTCGCTAATTAGTCTCCCTTCAGCACTTTGACATTATCTATGCACTTCAGACCCCACAACCCATCATCGCTCTCAGCTATAGATATCCATTCTCTAACACTTCCCACTATCTATAATTTATTTTAGTATTTACCTCCCTGGATAGATGGAAAGATCTTTTAGTGTAGTGATCACATCTACTAATTCTACTGTAGTCTTCCAAAAACTTAGTTCAGTTAATTGCACCCATGTGATCAATGAATACTATTGACAATTAACTGAAAAATGCTACGGATCAGTGGATAAGTGTAGCGGCAGGTGTGCAATTAGATGCAGAATTCTTCAAGGCAGGGATCATTTCTACCAGCTCTATTGTATCTTACTCTCCCAAACATTTAACACAGTGCGTCCTTGAACACAATTTGTACCTAACAAACAGTAGTGATTGATTAATAAAAATGCTGTCACAATATGAAGTTGTTCTCCTTTGGCATTTTGATTAAATATATATATATAGTCACAGGTGACTTGCCCACAGTCACACAGCTGACAAGTGGCAGAGCTGGGATTCGAACCCATGACCTCTGATTCCCAAGCCCGGGCTCTTTCCCCTGAGCCATGCATTACAAATATGAACATAAGTGATGTGGGACTGGGAGGGGAGATGTATAAAGGGAGCAAGTCAGGGTGACAAAATGAAGTGGGGGAAGGAAGGAAGGAAGGAAAGGAGGGCTTAGTCAGGGAAGGCTTCTTGGAGATGTGCCTTCATGAAGGATTTGAAGATAGAGAGAGTAACCGTTTGCCAGATTTGAAGAGAGAGGGTGATCCAGGCTAGAGTCATGATATGGGCTAAAGGTCAACAGAGAGATAGGCAAGATTGAGGTGGAGTGAGAAGGTTAGTATTAAAAGAGTGTAGTGTGTAAGCTTGGCAAGGGCAAGGTGATTGAGTGCCAAGCATTTAATCAAGGTGGTTAAAACCAATGGTGAGTAGTTTCTGTTTGATGCAGAGATGGATGGGCAACCACTGCAGTTTCTTGAGGAGTGAGGAAATATAACCTGAATGTTTTTGTAGAAAAGCATTGCGGGTAGCATAGTGACCTGTGGACTGAAGTGGGGAGAGACAGGAGGCAGGCGGTTGGCAGGAGGTTGATATAGTAATCAAGGTAGGATAGGATAAATAATTGGATTAAATCATTCATTTATTCATTCAATGTAGCAGTAGTGTGGCTGGAGAGGAAAGGGAGGATTTTAGCGACGTCGTGAAGGTGGAACTTTCAGGATTTAGTGATAGATTAAGTATGTGGCTTGAATGAGAGAGAGGAGTCAAGGATAACACCAAGGTTACGATTTGTGAGACAGGAGGGATTGTGGCACTGCCTACAGAGATGGGAAAGTGAGGGGCAGGACAGGGCTTGGGTAGAAAGATAAGAAGTTCAGTTTTAGACACACTAAGTTTGAGTTGGAATTGTATTTTCCAAGCACTTAGTACAGTGCTCTGCACACAGTAAGTGCTCAATAAATATGACTGAATGAATGAATGAGTTGATGAGAGGACATCCAAGTACAGATGTCTTGCACGCAGGAGGAACTGCAAGACTGCAGCACTTCTTGTATATATCTGTACTTTAATCCATTTATTTATATCAATGTCGAGCTCCCCTTCTAGACTGTAAGCTTGTTATAGGCAGGGAACAAAACTACCAGATCTTTTTTTATTGTACTTTCCCAAGCACTTTCAACAGCAATCTGCACACAGTAAGCACTCAATAAATAAAATGGAATGATTGATAATGTTCCTATGTAAACCCTAATTAGATCCCACAGTACCTAATTTTCTCCTCGAATTGCTGTCTATTGAACCTATGCGTATGTTTCACACTTTTCATCACTTATCTGTACTTGATTCACAGATTTTAGGTGATTTAACAATTTGTTTCAGTGGGAAGACCACACACAAAGTAGGATCATGTTTGTTTTTTTTAATCTTCCTCTCTAGGCTTAGGTTCCAAACTACTCCAAGAAAGCACCTGCAGGAATCCACTTGAGGAATTAAAGATAAAATAGTAGCAAAAAGAGATGTGTCTTGTCATTTTTGCCCAATGTCACTATGTCACTGTTCATAAAGAGTGCTGGGAACAGACACTGCTATCATTTCACTGCATTTTCTGAGAAATTTCTTCTTCTAGCACTTTTTACGTCATGAGCTCTAATGCTTTACCATATTTTTCCTTTCAAGTCCTGTAATTCTTTTTCCTAATCTTCCCACTCATGATCAACTAAGTCACTTGATTACATCCTTCATTTTTCAAAGTAGCACTTCACTGCAGGTTCATTGCCATGCTTCCTGAATACCAATAGGACACTAACACCAGAATATTTTTCATTGACATATTTTCTTTTTCTTTCCTAGACACTTTGTGATAATCTGACAATATCTGAAGCTCAAGTTGTCAGTTACTTCCTTATGTGCAGAATCACTGTCAGTGGTGTAGAGAGAAAAAAATCAATCGATCAATCCATCATATCTATTGAGTTTACAGTGTGCAGAGCACTGGGCCTAGGACTTGGGAGAGTATAATATAACAGAGCTGATAAACATGTTCCCTGCCCACAAAGGTAGCAAGGAGTATATCTCCCAGGTCCCCCCACCCCACCCCCCAGTGTGTGAACACTCTTGCTCTCTCTCTCTCTCTCTCTCTCTCTCACTCTGGCAAAGGGAATCCATTTCAAAGCACTACCTGACAGATTAGCATACTGACTAAAACAGTTCTTTGAAAGCATTTCAATAAAGTAGTCTGGGGATTTCTAATGTGAGTATGAGTTTTAGAATTGTTCCAATCCCAAATTCCACTAGTGCTGTGCTTCCCAAGACATCAAAAAGAACTGCAGGACTTGACAAATCCCAAGGCCTGATTTCAAATTAAATTAATCTTTGTCAAATGGTACAATGAAGTCTGAAAGAAATAAAGCCACAACAAGGAGTAGTGCTTCATAAACATATTCAAAAGATCCCTGGTCTCCAATGACTAGCACAAAGAATAAATTAATGGTAACTGCTTTAAAACTGCCAAACTTCAGAACAGAAAAAAAATGACTACTGTCTTTTCTCATTGGTATTTTAAAACTATAATCCATATCACTTTACCCAATATAAATACATAAATAGATTTTTTTAATAACAGTGATTCGTACTATTTCTATAATGAATAGGGGCATTTCAGTAACTCAGTCAGTAGTCAGTATTTACATTTTTTTTTTGCCTTATTGACTTCAAATTTTATTTCCTGGGTATAATGCAAAGATTCATCTCTCAGGTAATTTCTTTTTAATTATTTCAATATTTCATATACACTCTATTCAAAAAACTTCAGGGCACACAGGAACAGTGGAAGCCCACTGTTTATGATAATTCAACCCAATTCTAAATCATATCAGTCTTTCTGTTGTGGTTAACACAAATACCCCACCACAAAACACAAACACAAATACCCCACCAGAACATTATTTTTCCCATAGCCTGAAGCCAAAAGATTTAATCTGTTTGGTGGTTTTGAAAATGGAAAATCATTATTTAACCAAAAGATCCTTTGGCCCAGAATGATTTGACTTTGGACCACTGGATCAGAAACTGAAATTGAAACTGTGAAAAACTACTGGGTCCTAAATCTCCTCGGCAATGAAAGGAGCTTTATCATGAGATGCTGGGAATTTCCTGCTCTGCTATAATTTGGGGAAAGAATATAGTATTTTATTGCTTTGATTTATTCTTTGGTAATCTATTTTTGAAATATATATGCTTACTATGTGCTATTACTGTTCTAAGCACTGGATAATAATGGCATTTATTAAGCATTTTACTATGCTCCAAGCACTATTCTAAGCACTGTAGTAGATACAAGGTAATCAGGTTGTCCTACGTGGGGCTCACAGTCTTAGTCCCCATTTGACATATGAGGGAACAAAGGCCCAGTGAAGTTAAGTGGCTTGCCCAAGGTCACACAGCAGAAAAGCAGTGAAGGTGGGATTAGAACCACATCCTCTGACTCCCAAGTCCGTGCTCTTTCCACTCAGCCACGCCGCTTCTCCATTACAGAATAGCATTGATTTAGCACCTGTTATGTGTAGAGCTCTGGGCTAGGCACAATAGAAAGAAAGGACATTGTCACTGATCTCTGGGAGCTTACACTCTAATGGGGAAGAAAAGCCAAACATTCAGTAAGCAAAAGAGTAAAGCATAGATATGAATGACAAAAACTATAAGCTTGTTGCCGGCAGGAAATGTGTCTATTAAATTGTTGTGTTGTATTCTCCAAGCGCTAAGACAGTGTTCTGCACACAGTAAGCACTCAATAAATGCACTTTATTGATTGATTGACATTAATAAGTCATCAGATATACCCATGAGCACCTAGTGGTTAATGGATAACATTACCAGAAATGTGTGCATCAAACATTAAGGAAAATCCTCTTTTTTTTTTTTAGCAGGGCTTTATAGAGAAATATGATTTGGTGACTTTGAAAGAAAAGGGAGTTTCATCTGTCAGTCAGAAGAATCTTAAGTGACTTTTAGTTAGAAGGTTTGCTAGGAGGATCAAAGAACGTGAGTTTGGGTTGTAGCCAATAAGGCTCACGAATGAATCATTGTTCATGGTCCACTTTACCAGAAACGAGTCCTGTGATAAAGAAAAAACCTCTGAGTGCACTTCACAGTGTGCTGCACCCCTATCCAACCCCTCACTCACTACACTCTGTCCTCCAGAGGAAACTCGGCCGGCAGGAATGAAGTAGTGCGAATGATTCTGCGAATGATTCTGCACAAACCGCTATCACTCGAATTCATTCCTTGGTACAGGTTTTCAGTTCCCAAGTCACAGGACCAAGACTCAGCCAAATTTCTCAAGAGATTCTATTGCTGTTCTCTTAAAGATCATTTTCAGGTTTGAATTGTGATTTATTCAATCATCCTTTTAAAAATTCATATTTTTTAAAGTTTCTGAATACTAGCCATATACAGAAGTTATGCTAATGCTAATTATGCTAATGAAAATAACAAATTTACTTGCATAAATGCCCCACACTTTTGCATAGTTTTGGCTACCAAAAAATAAGGGGAAGATAAAAAACGAGGAGCACTTGAAACTATATCTCTTACTTCTTCTGCACATCCCCATATGTCTCATGATAGGCATTTAATGAATTTGTTCTCCAAACCTCCTCTGTTATTTGAGTTCTCTTCCTTCTCCAGTCATTCCTATGTAATTAATTACCCTCATCAGCTTTGTCCTATTTTCACTTCTTCCCTAGCCTTTCCCAGCATGTAGTTTTCATGGCTTACAATTATGTCTTCCAAAATATAATCCTTCATTCCTTACCCCAAAATCGGTGTGGGGTAATTATGCAAGTAAATAGGGTGTTTGATAAGTACTTACCATGTATCAAGTACTGTACTAAACACTGGGGTAGATAGGAATAATCAGATGGGACACAGCCTCTGTCCACATGGGACTCATATTTTAAGAGAGGGACAACCAGCATTTTATTTTCATTTTACAGATGCATAAACTGAGACACAAGAGCTGAGTAGCTTGCCTAAAGTCATACCAGCTGAGCTGAGACTAAAACTCAGGTCTCCTGGCTCTTAGCCCTTCACTCTTTCCATTAGACCCTACTGCTTCCTGCCATTTGGAAGAAATATAGAATTTATATGCTAGAACTGGTATTTTTGATTATCTACTTTATAAACAAGAAGATATTTGGGTCACTTAGAAAATATTGCTCCCATTAATCCATAAATTGGAACTAGTCTCTTTCTAGAGCACAGGATTTTCCAAAGATAGGGAATTTATTCTCTGAAGCCCTACTGCTATTTGGTATTTGTTAAGGGCTTATTATGTGCTCAGTGCTCTACTTACACAGGATAAATAGTTCAGACACAGTCTCTGTCTTCCATGGGGTTCACAGTTTAAGTAGGCAAGCATTTCACCCCCACTTTACAGACAAGGAAAGTGAGGTACAGAGATGTCACATAGTAGAAAAGTGGCAAAGCCAGGATTACAACCCAAGTCCACTGGTTCCCAGGCCCAATCTCTTTCCAATAGGGCGTTCTAACTTCTGGAAACAGAAAGTAAAAACTGCGTGCCCCCTTGACAGAGTTTCTCTAGGACCACCTCTGGTCCGCCCAGGCAAATCCCCCCAAGATGTGGCTATTTTTGGATTTGCCTTTCTGAGGAAAAGACATATTTAGGAAAAATAGATGCTCCTGTAATCCCAATATAGGTTGTATTTTCACCACAAAAAAAGAGTAAAAATACACTTTACAGTTTAATTAGCATTTAAATTTACTTCACAATCACATTGGTTCCAGTTTCCCATTCCCACACATCTACATTATGCATTTCACTCAATCAATCAATCATATTTATTGTGCACTAGGGAAATGGGCCTAGAGCACTGTACTAAGTGTTTGGGAGGGGTCAACGTGAGAGACACATTCATTCAAAATGTCATAATGAAATTGTTTCTCCTGATGCTACTTCTTAGACCCCATATAACTGCACACTAGTCCTTTCCAGGTGTGTTTCCTCAGGGTTCATGTTTCACAGTCATCTTTACCATGAACACATCTTCTCTGGGACTCATTTCCTCTAGGCCCATTTCCCTTGTCTCCTAGTCACCAATCCTTCAGCCCCATCCCCATTACTCTTCCTCTGCCTCCAATCACAGCTCTACTTCCCTCCTATCTCTACACCCCCAAACCTTCACCTTCCCTGTAGCCTACATCATCACTTTCCCTGTATGCCCATCTCCCCTGCAGCCTTTTCTCTATAACTAGGTCTTCTCTGCCCTGCCTTCTCTTCCTGGTGGCACTCCCCTTAATTCTCTATCCTCCAAGCACATGGACATGTCTATATGTGTGTGTGTTATATGACAGAAAAAAAGAGAATTCCTGGGAAAATGTTTCCTCCTGCAAAGAGAGGAACTGTAGTATGAGTAATAGTAATACTTATTAAGAGTTTACTGTGTGGCAGAGCAGAATAGTAGCACTCGGGGAAAATATGCAGGTGGGAATTAGATACAGTCCCTGTCCCTAAGGGACTTCACAAACATCGTACCCTTTGTTTAAAGAGTTGACCAATCACCCCAAGATATCAGAATAATCCAACTGTTTGTAGAAATTCTGCTCATCTAATCATTTTTTGCAACTGCACAGACTGCATATGAATGGCATTGAGAAGCAGCATGGCCTAGTGGAAAGAGCATGGGACTCGGTGTCAAAAGACCTAAATTCTAATCTGGACTCCACCACTTGTCTACTGTGTAGCTTTGGGCAAATCACAACTTCCCTGTGCCTCAGTTTCCTCTTCTGTAAAAGGGGGATTGAATCCTACTGTCTTCTACTTAGACTCGGAGTCCCATGTGGACAGGGACTATGCCCAACCTGACTACCCCGGTGCTCAATACAGTGCTCGACAAACTGTAAGCACTTAACAAATATTATTATCATTATAATCATCTTCATCATCATGTAGTTTCTGAGAAAGAGGAATCCAGTGCTTTGCAAACTTACTCCTTAACATTTAATCAATCAACTGAGAAGCAGCATTGCTCAGTGGAAAGAGCACGGGCTTTGGAGTCAGAGGTCATGGGTTCAAATCCCAGCTCTGCCACTTGTCAGCTGTGTGACTGGGAGTAAGACACTTAACTTCTCTGTGCCTCAGTTCCCTCATCTGTAAAATGGGGATTAAGATTGTGAGCCTCACATGGGACAACCTGATTACCCTGTATCTACCTCAGCACTTAGAACAGTGCTCTGCACATAGTAAGCACTTAACAAATACCAACATTATTAGTATTTACTGAGTGATTCTACTGTACAGAGCACTGTGCTAACTGCTTGGGAGAGAGTGATACATGGGACTTGGCTGAAAGGATCCCTGCCCTCAAGGAGTATTTAAGTGTTCACCGTTATCAATTTTATTTCTTTTTTTGCAAAACAGCACCATATGAAATTGATTTATAAAGAGCATAAAAAACATTTTCCTTTCCAGGAGGTGAATATGATTCTACATAGTGGTGGGGGTAGCAATCCTACAATTCAAATATAGCACATTTGCTTTCCAGTATCCCATAACTAGGCTGTTATATGCTACATATTTTTTAAGATAAATTAAGTTATAGCTGAAATTTATAATTAGTCCTGCGTGGGTGTTGTGTAAGAGCTAACAAGGAAGAGTGGAAAAGTGAAAACACACTTTCCTCTCCAATTCCGATGTTTGTCCTCAGTAGTTAATAATATTGTCATAATGTTGTTTATTTTGAGGACCTTCTAAATAAAAATGTGTCCTTCCTACACTGCCCACACAGCACTTTCTTCACTAAATTCAATTTTAGCTTGGAGAGTTATTAAGTTAACATCAGACCTTAGTTAAGTAAGAACAAGATTTAATGGGTCTGATTCTCCCACAGTGAGGCCCAGGAATCTTATGCCCCAGGAGTTGCAAAAATGAGGGAGGCCTCTTTGGGCAGGTCCCCAGCTCTGTATTTGTGATAGGCCTGAATGCTTGCCACCCTCCTCTCCTCAGAAACGGAGTCAGATTAGGTCACGATCCTAAGAGAGCAGCAGTCAGTCAGTCAGTCAATCATTTATTTATTGAGTGATTACTATGTACAGAGCACTGTACAAAACAGACACATTTCCTGCCCACAAGGAGCTTCCAGTCTAGAGGACTACAGAACAGCAGACCCAGAGTCCTACAAGCAATCCCACTTCTCACAAACAATCACATTGGATTGTGGATTGGTCCCACAAACAATCACACTTCCCTCTTCCAAAGTCCTACTGAAGGCTCACCTCCTCCAGGAGGCCATCCGAGACTAAGCCCCTCTTTTCCTCAACTCCCCCTCCCCGCCCCCATCACCCCGACTCGCTCCCTTTGCTCAACACCTCGCCCCACAGCACTTGTGCATATATGTACATATCTATAATTCTATTTACTTATATAAATGCCTGTTTACTTGTTTTGATGTGCCTATATATCTATAATTCTATTTATTTATACTGATGCTATTGATGTCTGTTTACTTGTTTTGATGTCTGTCTTCCCCCTTCTAGACGGTGAGCTCAATCCCCCGATTAGACTGTAAGCCCATCAAAGGGCAGGGACTGTCTCTATCTGTTACCGATTTGTACATTCCAAGCACTTAGTACAGTGCTCTGCACATAGTAAGCACTCAATAAATACTATTGAATGAATGAATGAAAGGATTGTCTCTCTTTGTTGCTGAATTGTACTTTCCAAGAGCTTAGTACAGTGCTCTGCACACAGTAGGCACTCAATAAATATGACTGAATGAATGAATAAATCCCAGAGCTTGGAGACTCCAGACTCTACAGGGGGCACAGTGGTGGTGGCACAGAAAGGCGGGGGGGGGGGGTGGCTAGACTGGCTGGAACACCGAGGCCAAATGGAGGTGCCCTACTCCAGCTTCTGAACTGACCAAACCAAAACTGCACAATGGGGTTTCAGATGAGTGTGTTCTACTCAGGGCCTGGTGGAGAAAGGAGGAAAAATTATATTTCCATCCAAAATGTTACCATGTTAATCCAATACCTTATCCTAACCAGGCTTGATTTCTCTATCAGCTTCCTTGTTGACCTCCCTGCCTCCGGTCTCTCCCCACTCCAGGCTACACTTCACTCTGCTTCCCACATCATTTTTCTACAAAAGCATTCCGGATATGTTTCCCCATTCCTCAAGAACTCCAATGGTTGTCCATCCACCTCTGCATCAAACAGAAACTCCTCACCACTAGCTTTAAAACACTCAATCATCTCCACCTCTAGAATGTAAGCTCATTGTGGGCAAGAAATGTGTCTGTTCATTGTTACACTGTACTCTCCCAAGCACTTAGTACAGAACTCTGCACACAGTAAGTGCTAAATAAATATGATTGAATGAATACTCCACCTCGCTACTCTCCTACGACAATGCAGCTCACACATTCACTCCTCTAATGCTAACCTTCTCACTATACCTCAATCTCTTCTTTCTCACCACTGACTTCTCACCCATGTCCTGCCCGTGGCCTAGAAAGCCCTCCCTCCTAATATCCTACAATCACTCTCTCTCTCTCCCCTTCAAGGCCTTATTCAAGACACATCTCCTTCAAGAGGTCTTCCCTGACTGAGCTCTCCTTTCCTCTTCTCCCACTCTTTTCTGTGTTGCACTGACTTTCTCTCTTTAATCATCATCCATAACACTTATTCAAATATCTGCAATTCATTCATTTATATTAATGTCTGTCTCCCCCTCTAGACTGTATGCTCCTTGTGGACAGGGAATGGGTTAGTTTATTGTTACACCATACTCTTTCAAACACTTAGTACAATACTCTGGATACAGTAAGTGCTCAGTAAATATGAGTGGCTGACTGACTCCAGACTCTCTCATCATATCCCCCACCCATGCACACCCCGGGAGGCATAACAGACATGTACCAAATCAATCTGTAACATTTACTGAGCACTAACTGTGTGAAGAGCACTGGATTCAGACTTTGGGAGAGTACAATATAACAGTACTGCTAGATACGTTCCCTGCCCAAAATGAGCTTACAGTCTTGGAGGACAGACATTAATATAAACAAATAAAGTACGGGTACATACATAGGCACTGTGGGCCTGAGGGTGGGGTGAATATGAAGTGACTACAGGGTACAAATACAAGTGCATAGATGACAAAGGAGGCTTAGGGAAAAGAGGGCTTAGCCTGCTCCCTGACCTCTCTGCCACTCAGGTCCACACTTCACTCTGCTTCCCAGATCATTTTTCTAACAAATGTTCAGTCCACGTCTCTGAACTCCTCAAGAACCTCCAATCGTTGCCCATACACCTCTGTATCAACAGAAACTCCAAACCATCAGGTTTAAAGCATTCGATCAGAAAGTGGTGGTCTGTCATATATGAAGAGGGAAAGAGTTTCAGACCAGAGCGTGGACATAAGCAAGGTGCCAGTGGTGAGACAGATAAGACTGAGGTACAGTGAATAAATTGGTATAAGTGGAATGAAAAGTGTGGACTGTGTTGTAGTAGGAAATCAGTGAAATAAGGTAGGATCTGATTGAGTTATCTAAAGCTGAGGGCAAGGAATATCTGTTTAATTTGAAAATTGTTTAGGAATGGGGAGACCTGGACTGACCATAAAGAGAGGTCAGGGTGGAGAGGAAGATTTGGGACTCATCCACAGGAAGATGAGAGTTGAAGCAAATGACTTCCCCAATGGTGTGGGTGTAGACGGAGAATAGAAAAAGACCCAGAACTGAACCTCGAAGAACTCCCACAGTCAGAAGGTGGGAGGCAGAGACAGGACTTGCAAAAAAAGACCGAGACTGAGCAGCCAGAAGACAGAAGAAGAACCAGGAAAGGATAGTGTAAGTGAAGTTAAAATTGGATAATGTCTGTCTCCCCCTCTAGATTGTAAGCTCCTGTAGGCAAGGAAAACATCTACCAACCATGCTGTGTTGCACTCTCCCAAATCAATCAATCAATGGATATTTACTGAGTTCTACACAATATAACAGAGTTGGTAGACACCTTCCCTGCCCAGAATGAGCCTACAGTCTACAATGCGTAGTATAGTGCTCTGAACACAGTAAGTGCTAACCACTGATTGAAGTTCCAGAGAAGTTAGAAAGGCAGCAGTTTCTAGATGTCTATAGATGCTAAGCTAGGAGGTGGCTCTTGATGATATCTGCCTGGTAAACATTTTTGGTTATCAATGCTTGATTTAGGCCATCCCTTTGCATACATTCCTTTGACAGATCTGAATGACATTGGAAGAGCTCTCCAACTACAAGCAAGAGATTTCCCAAAATTGATTCCATGTACAGTGTTGAAGGTGTCTGATAGGTTGAAGAGCATGAGGGTGGAGCAGAGGCCATTAGATTTGGCAAGAAGGAGATCATTGGTGGCATTTGAGAGAGCAGTTTCTGTGGAGTGAAGGGGACAGAAGCCAAATTCAACAATGCTCTGAACAGAGTAAACAGTAAATACCACTGATTGGTTGATTGATTAAGGACTTTGGAGAAGAATAGGAGGGAAATGGGAAAAAGACTGGAGGAGACATAGGGTCGAGAGAGGGATTTTTTCAGGATTAGGGAGACATAAGCATATTCTGAAACTGGGCAGAAGCAACTGGGAGAGTGTACAGTTGAAAATGGTGTCAGGGATTGAAAAAGGGAGGAGGAAAGCTTTCTGATAAGGTGAGAAAGGATAGGGTCCGAGGTGCTGGTTGAGGGTGCGGATTTTGACAGGAGGTGGGAGATTTCCTCTAGAGATACTGCTGAGAAAAATGAGAGAGTTGAAGAAGGGCAAAAGGAGGGAGGGACTGGAGACAAATTGGGGAGATTTTAGTGTCTACTGTGTGCAGAGCACTGAACTAAGCACTTGGGAGACCACAATATAACAGAGTTGGTAGATATGTTCCCTGCCTACAACATGCCTACAGTCTAGAGTGAGGACACATTTTTTATTTATAAAAAATTTACAAATATGTACATAAGTGCTGCGGGGCAAGAATATCAAATGTCCAAAAGGTACAGAACCAACCACGCATAGAAGATGCAGAAGGGAGAGGAAGTTGGAGAAAAGAGGGTTTAATTGAGGAAGATAAATATCTCTATATCTACAGCTGTATATATACATTATAAGATATAGATGCATTATAAGATATATAAATATATATATATGGCTATATTATAAATGCACCATATAGAGGGATACATAGATATTACAAACATGTTTGTGTATATCTATAGCCATATAACACTTAATAAATGATAGAAAGTCAGCGATAGATCAGCACCAGGAGTAAAATGAATGTAGATAGCCTCACTAAATATTCCAGTAGAAAGCTGGACAATCGCACATCTCATTTGTATGGCCAAAAGCTTTTGTTTTTAAAAGGGGAAAACAAAATCTATAGGAATTCTTACTTGGTACTCTTAGAAAAGATAAGCATACACACAACATGAAATCTTTTTATTTTATGGTATTTGTTAAGCACACACTCTGTGCCAGTCACCATACTAACTTCTGGGGTAGATACAAAATAATCATGTTGAACACGGTTCTTGTCCAACATGAAGCTCACAGTCTAAATCAGAAGGAGAAAGATTTAAACTCCATTTTACAGATGAGGTAACTGAGATAAGCAGCAGACCAAGGATTAGACTGGTCCTTTGACTCTTAGGCAACTAGGCCTTGATGTTTCTCTGTTTATAAAGTCTAATGAAATACAAAGGAGAGAATCCTCATAAGATTAAAATCAATAAGAGTGAATTTTTAGCAGACATTAATGCAGCCTACCTTGGCCACTTGGCTTAGTAGAACAAAAAACATACATTCCCCTTTAAAAGAACACAGTATGGGTGTCAGAATATTCAAGAAATATAAATCTTAAGAATCATCCTTCATTCCTTGTCTGGATTGCATAAAGGAATTTAACACCTGGGGAAAATGCAAATCTAGAATTCTCTGTGGTATTAAAAGTACGATATGAATAGCACCTTTACTGCTCAAAGCACTCCAAAAGTAGGACAACATTGAGATGATTGATTCAAAGAAAAAAATTTAACTCAAATTGAAGATCAATATGGCTATTAGGGTGACATATAGCTATGTTACTCTCAATATGCTGTTTAAAATAATGCACAATCAATCACATTTATTGAGCACTTACTGTGTGCAGAGCACTGTACTAAGCACTTGGGAGAGGGCAATATAACAATATGAGACATATTCCCTGTTCCTATAGAGCTAAATAAATTAAACTTCCTAATGATTATTCTTAAACAATAGTTGGGCTTAAATGGTGTTCAATAATAAATAGGGCCAAACTTATTTGGAGTATCAAAGAAAAGAACAGATGATGCAAATTGTTTTAAGCCTACCTGTGGTATGATTTACAGTGTAGTTCAGGAAGCAGTGTTTTTATGTTTTGCAGCACAACAAGACTCAAGTAATGATAGATAGTGGGTGGCTTCACTGATAATCACCCAGTGATTTGTGAAAGAACAATACATTCATTTATAGAATTTATCTATTAATGGCTGAGCCAGTCTCAAATGCTCCTGCTGCTGCTGCAGAACTAATACTCAAACACTGTCTGATTTCCTTAGTGACTTTTCCTTCAAATAAATATCATTCCAACATGTGACTTTTCCTTCAAATAAATACCATTCCAACATCTCTTCCCTTACAGTTAGCATTCAAATAGTCAATACACTGACAACATGAAATCCAATTTGACTAGTTTTCATGTAGTCTTTCAGGCTTTACTTCTTAAAGTATCTATCCTTTCCCTTTTTCTTCACACTTGACACCAAATTTATTCCTTGTGAATTCTCTTTGAATGCTATTATTTCTCATTCATCTTCCTTATATTCAATTATTCCCCCAAGCATGTGTTGTTCTCCCTATTCTTAGTTGTACTCTTTACAAATGTTTCAGCTTAGATCTATTCCTTTTCCATTTTAAGCTCAAATGATCTTGAAGGCTTGCACAAAATCACTATCATCTAACCAACACATTCCAATGAACCATCAATCAACCTTTTTTTTTAATTTTAGAAGATGAGAACTGTTTCCATGCCATGTATTTTCTTCTTGTCTTCTTTGCCATTCTGTCTGCACTAAAGAGCCTTTCCTTCATTGGCTTCATTTCCAAATTTGTAGGCAGTCTAATTCTAACTTTTCAATTACTGATTCATTTTAATTTAGCAGTATATGAAGAGCACTATTCAAAGAAGAGCACTATTCTAAACCCTTAGGAGAGTAGAACAGAGTAAATCACATCATTTCTTCCCTCAAGGAATTTATAACCCAATGGGTGCTATAGGCACAGAATAATTACCTATAGGAAGATAAAGAAAATGGAAAGAATTATAGATAAATGAGGGTCAAAATAGTAGATAATGCAAATCTATATGAATAAAATTGCATCATCTAGCTACGACTATTTAGAGAATCAGTGTGGCTTAGTGGCAAGAGCATAGGTTGGGGAGTCAGAGGTCATGGGTTCTGATCCTGGCTCCGCCACTTGTCAGCTGTGTGATTTTGGGCAAGCCACTTAACTTCTCTGTGCCTCAGTTACCTCATCGGTAAAATGGAGATTAAGGCTGTGAGCCCCACGTGGGACAACCTGATTATCTTGTATCTACCCCAGAGCTTAGAACAGTTAAGTACAAATACCATCATTATTATTATATGCCAAGGTGGTATCTGGGAGGAAGTAACCTCAGGAGAAAACAATTAATCGGGGAAAGTCTCATGAGACAGGTGGGATTGCAGGAGGGGTTTGCATACAAGAAGGGTACTGGTTTTGGTATCTTTGAAGGAGTTCCTAGCAACAGAGAGAGAATGAGCAAGGAGTGATTGTAGAAGAGTACACAATGTGGCACAGTGGGAAGAAGATGAGCTTGGGAGGACCAGAGAGTTAACTCTACAGCTAACTATCCTTTTCTCAAAGGTGTAGGTCAGAAATTTAGTAATGGTAATAGTAATGGTCTTCTCCTGATATCCAATCTTTTAAAATCACTTAAACATTCAGTAACCATTTTTTTATGTTATTTGTTAAGTGCTTACTATGTACTAGGCACTGTTCGAAACTCTGGGGCAGATACAAGCTAGTCAAATTGAACACAGTCCATGTCCCACATGGTCCTCAGAGTCTTAATCTCAATTTTACAGATGAGGTAACTGAGGCACAGAGAAGTTAAGTGACTTGCTGAAGGTCACGAAGCAGGCAAGCGGCAGAGACTATATTAGAACCCGGATCCTTCTAACTCCCAGGCCCTTGCTCTATCTACTTAATGATACCCTTAGTCATAAATGTTAGCAGAAACAGCTAGGAGAAGCAGGGTTAGCTGGGGTTAGGAGAAAAAGTCAGGAGAAGCAGAGTGGCCTAATGGATACAGCATGGGCCTGGGATTCAGAAGGACCTGGGTTTTAATCTTGGTCCCGCTTCTGGCCTGCTGTGTGACCTTGGGTAAGTCACTTAAATTATCTGTGCCTCAGTTACCTCATCTGTAAAATGGGGATTAAGACTGTGAGTCCCATATAGGACATGGACTGTTTTCAACCAGATTAGCTTGTATCTACCCCAGTCCTTAAATCAGGTACTTCATCCGTATAATGGGGATTAATACTGTGAGCCCCATGTGGGACACTATGTCCAACTGTATTTACCCCAGTGTTTAGTACAGTGCCTAGCATTTAGTAAGCGCTTAATAAATATCACAAAAGAAAAATTAAGAGAATGCAGCATAACACAAAATATATGGAATCAATCGTATTTATAGAGCACTTACTGTGTGCGGAGCTCTGTTCTAAACACTTGGGAGAGTATAATGCAACCTTCGTTCAAATGCATTTATTGAGTGCTTACTATGTGCAGAGCACTGTACTAAGCACTTGGAATGTAACAGAGTTGGTAGATATGTTCCCTGCCCACAGGAGTTTACAGTCTAGGAGGGGAGGCAAATATTAATATGCCTGAGAAGTAGCATGGCCTATGGATAGAGCCCGGGTTCAGGGTCAGCAGGACCTGGATTATAATCCCAAATTACACAACAGCCAAAGGGCCAAACCAAGATTAGAACCCATATCCTTCTGGCTTTGGCATTTGTCTACTGTGTGACCTTGGGCAGGTTACTTAACTTATCTGTGCCTCAGCTACCTAATCTGTAAAATGGGCATTAAGACTAGCCCAACATTTAGTACAGTGTCTGGCACATAGTAAGCAACAAATACCAGAATATATATATATAGAGAGAGAGAGAGAGACAGAGAGAGAAAGATACGTACATAAGTACCGTGAAGCTGAAGGTGGGGTGAATAAAGGGTACAAATTCAAGTGCAAGGGCAACACAGAAGGGAGGCAGATTAAAGGATATGAGGGCTTACCTGGGGAAGGCCTCTTGGAAGGGATGTTCTTTTAATAAGGCTTTGAAGTTGGGTGAATGATTTTCAGGTATGAAGGGGGAGGGAGTTCCAGGCCAGAGGCAGGATGTAGGTGAGGGGTTGGTGGCAAGACAGAGAAGACTGAGGTACAGTGAGTTGGTTGGCATTAGAGGAGTTTAGTGTGTGGGTTGGGTTGTAGTAGGAAATCAGGGAGGTAAGGTAGAAGGAGGAAGTGAGTGCTTCAAAGTTGACGGTAAGGAGTTTCTGTTTGATGTGAGGGTGCGTGGGCAGCCACTGGAGGTCCGTGAGGAGTTGAGAAATGTGGACAGAATAGAAGCAACCATTGCTGGGTAGGGATTGTCTCTATTTGTCGACAAATTTTATTTTCCAAGAGTTTAATACACTGCTCTGCACACAGTAAGCGCTCAATAAATATGATTGAATGAATGGCTAATCAATCAATGACACTAAGAGCTTGTGAGACTATAATACACCAGAGTTAGTAGACACGTTTCCTGAGAGAGGTTAAAAATAAATAGCTTGAATGGGCATTTAATAAATGTGAGAGCTAAGGAGTGTGTAAATAAGTTGATAAATGCTGGAGTTAGGTGTAGGGATGATAGGGCTCAGGGTTTGGGGAAATTAATTGGGTAAGGTTTGTTGGAGAAGCTGGATTTAGGCAAAGATTTGAATATGGGAAAGTTGTGGTCTGCCTGATGTGGAGTGGGAGTCCCAAACTGGAGGAACAACGTGAGAAAGGGGATGGAGTTGAGCAAGTCAAAAGCAAGGTACTGTAATGTAGACTTGGGAAGAATGAAGACAATGAGTTGGGATATGGTGGAAAGAGAGAGTAGATAAATAAGACAAATGGAGAGTTTTGAAACAGATTGTGAGTAGACTTGTTTGATGTGATAAGACTCAAGGAGCCAATGGAGGCCTTTGAGAAAAGGAGAGATGCGGGCCGGGTAGGAAGATGAGTCACATTAAGAAGGAGAGAGGCTGAAGCAGGAATCTAGTCACTGAAAGATCAGAACTTGAACCAGGGTGGTAGCAGTTAGGATGGAGAAGAAGAAATTCTGACAAATTGTGAAATGGTAAATACAGGATTTGATAGTAGATGAATGTGAGAATTGAATAACTGAATTCTCAAATTCCTCTCTCCCAATTCTCTCCTTGACCACCTCCAATCTAGCTTCCGGCCCCTTCACTCCACACAAACCTCCCTCTCAACTTCAATGGCCTCTACTCCATCCTAATCCTCCTCGACCCCTCAGATACTTGACCGACCTCTTCTCCTGGAAACATTATCCAACCTTGGCTTTACTGACACTGTCCTCTCCTGGTTCTCTTCTTATCTCTGGTCATTCATTCTCAGTCTACTTCTCTGCCTCCGCCTTTGCCTCCAACCCCCTAGCTGTGAGAGTCCCTTAAGGTTCAGTTCTGGATATCCTTTTTATATACACCCACTTCCTTGGAGAACTCATTCATTCCCATGGCTTCAACTACCAACTCTGTGACTCCTCATGCACGTCTTGCATTTGGCCTGTAATGCCCGCCCTTCTCAAATCCAACAGACAATTACTCCCCCCATTTTCAAAGCCTTACTGAAGGCATATCTTCTCCAAGAGGCCCCCTTTCCTCTTCCCCCACTCCCTTCTTGCCCTGACCTACTGCCTTTCTTCTTCCCCCCTCCCAGCCCCACATACATAGCTGTAATTCATTTATTTATATTAATGACTGTCTCCCCCCCACCCGATTCTCTAGACTGTAAATTTGTTGTGGGCAGGGAATTTGTCTGTTATACTGCACCTTCCCAAGTGCTAGTACAGTGCTCTGCACACAGTAAGCACTCAATAAATATGACTGAATGAATGAATCAGTGAATAATAATGATGAAGAATCAATGCTGACAGCAGAGTTGGGAAGGTGGTGGTGAAGATGAGAGCAGGTTTAGGGGAAAATATTGGGACTTATAGTTTTGACTTGCTGAGTCTGGAAAGATAGCCAGGTGGAGATGTTTTGGAGACATGAGTAACTGTTGCCCAGGACTCTCATTTCAAAACATCCCTGATTAATAATGAACTATTTTTGGTTAAGCAAATCCTAACTTTTAAAGTACCAAATGCACTATAATATAAATAAAGTACGTTCTACTAATCCAACTTGAAATTTTCTAGTATATGCTAATGGCAAATACTCTTAAAAGGATGCATATACAGTATTCTGCCTCTAAGCATTGTAGTAATCCCCTGGAAAAAGCTTTTATAATGATTGGCAATTTACAACTAAGCTTACATTATTTCTCTATTGACCTATTTCTGATATTCCTTGTCTTGTAAAAGCACAAAAAAGATATGCATAAGTGTGTCTGAAGAGTGTGACAGTCAACTTTCAAAACATCTTCCATTCAATGTCTGAAATGTAATGAAATCTAGTACAAAACTATTTTTCATTAAGAATAGGAAGTCTACTGATTAACATTTATCTTAAATTTTAAATATCTTTCAGACAATTAGTTCTCTGTGGCATAGGAACTCTGTCATATCCAATTATAATGTATGTACCCCAGTATTTAGCACAGTTCTTGCAAAAAATATGGGCTTAATAAATACCATCCTTAATACCAGTATCCTTTTCTATGCTATTTCTTGTCTGGACATTTGGACATTTCCATGCTGCTGTTTTTTTAAACTTACTGTATGTATTTCTTCCAATATTATTTCCATTTCTATGACTTTGCTGAGTCAGTGTCGCTCAAAATTGATTCCATTAAACAGATTAAATTCCATCTTGCAGAATCCCAAAAGGATAGCAAATTAGCTGAGTCCAAGTTTCTTGCTTTCGCAGTCAGATAAAATACTGGACTTGGCAGGTGCCGAGTAGGTTAGGAAATACAATCAGGGGCAAGATTCAGCTGTGTAGAACAGTGTTCTGCATACAGTAAGCAATCAATAAAGGCCATTAATTGATGGACTGAGTGATGTGGGAGAGTTCAGGTTGGAAGCATTGATACTGGCAAGAGGTAGAACTTCTGCTGAGTGGGGCCCAGATTACAAGACAGGCAACAGAAACTGTTTCTAATCTAGATTTTCCTGGTGGAGGTTATCCACTCATGTGACTTCTCACCTCACCACTATATATCTCCCCAACTGCTACCTCAATGCTGACACTCCACCTAGGAACTTGGATTCTCTCTACCCTTCTCACTAGCAGCAATTATTTTATTTTATTTGAATTTTACTTTAGCATTTTACTCCCTACTCCCAATGTAAGAACCTTGAGGGTTCTTGTCTATCAATTCTATTGTATTAAGTGCTTAGTACAGTGCTCAGCATATAGTAAGCACTAAATAATTATAGTGTGGTACTGGAATGGAGGGTCTTCCTGGCTCTTAGGGTCTGAAGAAACAACTAGATTCTCGGAATGTGGACTATGCCCAAAAGCTTTTTAGTATATGTCAGTGGGTCCTCTTGAGGGCATCAGGATATCAAAAAGAAAAGACACATGAAGCATTTCTCTGAAGTGACAACTACCAGACACTTCACATCATAGATCCCTAATTCTAGTTTCCACTCTTGATTCATCGTTCACAGTCAGCTTCAGATGAAACCCCAAACAAGTAACCACATCAGGGTGCTCTGGGAAGGAGGCAATTGCAAGGAACAAGTGTGGTGGGGGCAGTAGCATCAGTGGTTAAAAATCTGAGATTCCACCAACATGATTCAGAAGTGGTATCTGCATTTACAGAGAATTGATATGGGAATGAATAGATTCTGAAGCAAGAAAGGTGGGTCAGTAATTCCCTCAAAGAAACCTTCTAGGTTCAGGACACTGATGGGCTTTTGAAAAATCTCATTATGTTACATTGTATATGTCTTGTTTTATGCTAAGTTGTCTCCAACCCATAGCGATGCCCTGGACACTTCTCTCCCAAAATGCTTCACTTCCTTCTGCAATCGTTCTGGTAGTAAATCCAAAGAGTTTTCTTGATAAAAACATGGATGTGGTTTACCACTCACTCCTTCTGTACAGCAAACCAGAGTCTCTGCCCTTGGCCCTCCCCCATGCTGCTTCTGCCCAACACAGGTGCTCTTTGACTCGTATCAGACTGTCTTCCACTCGCTAGGCACTGCCCAAGCAAGGAATGGAATGGAAATGCCTCAGCTTGGCTCCCCCTCCCATAGTAGAGACTGGTGGAGTACTGGAAATTCTCCAAGTGCTACCCTGAGAGGGAAACACTGCATATACCTTCCACCAAATATATGGACACGAAACAGAATTCTGCATACCCACACATTGAAATGTTATGAAATCATACGTCCTGGAGGATGCAGCAAATTTTTCCTGCCTTAGGTGTGCTAACATCTGCAGCTGGTCCAGTCATCAATAATTGATCAATCAATCACATCTATTAGGTGCTTACTGTGTGCAGAGCACTGCACAAAGAGCTTGGGAAAGTACAATACAACAATATAATAGACACATTCCCTCCCCACAATGACGTTAGAGTCTAGAGGGGTTATGAAGTTAACACCCATTTCACAGGACTTCATCTCCCAAGACAATCTCAATTCATTTTCATAATTCAACTCTGAAATCGGTAAATGGAATTTAAGAAAAGTGAGGTAAGAGAACATCTGTTAGTCTCAGGGACTGATTTAAAGAACACACAGCCTAGTTTCTCACTTTTAGGAAACAAGGGAAATGAGAATGGGAATGATGATCTCGGATGTAAGTGGGCAAAAGTGTTAAATCTCTTCCTGTACATGATTATTTTTAAACTAGTTCCTCCACTAGATTGAAAGCTCCTGGAGGGTAGGGATTATGTCTCCTAACTCTACCATAATTTCCCAAGCACTTAGTGTTGTGATTGTAAACTCCTTCCTCCCAATAGATTATCAACTCCTTGATGACAGGGAGTATCTACCAACTCAACTGAACTACAGTCTCCCAAGCACCTAATACAGTGTTCTGCACACAGCAAGTGATCAATAAATATCACTGATGGTTAGTTCTACCCACAGTATGCACTCAATAAAAACTGGTTGTTTGATTAATCATCTCCTTTTCTACTCCTACATTCTCTTTTTTTATTCCCATCATTCATTATTGCTGTATTTAAATATTACATAAGATACTATATTCTTCCAGATCTTCAGGGATATCCATATCAGCCATATCATAGATGGAGAGATTTTTATTTACATGTGTGAGTGTAGCTGAAAAGATGGATGGAAAGTCTGCAGTCCCTTCTAGACTGTGCAATTATAAAGATCATCTTTTATGTATTTTGCTTTTTGCAGTGCCTAGCACTATGTTCCATTTTGTTTCTTGTTATGATCTTACTAATGTGTCTCCTTCAAATGAGCCTTCTTGTCCTGATTGCTGCATCATAATAGGCTGGCTAATACCATTCCAGTATTGTCCAGATTTGAGGTTTCCTTGCTTTTTAAGGCACTTATAGTGAGTATATATATACATGTATATTTTATATGTAAATAGTTTGTGCAAAGTAATAAACTTGTAATATGCCCAGTGGAGTGGGGCCACAGCATCCACTACTGGAGGAAACAACACTTTCTATTAAGTAAAATTATTTTTTCTTATTCAAATGATGTTTTACAATTTATTTCTCTTTGTTTTCTGGCCTCAAGGAGATCACACTCCAATGTGGAGCAGCTGCAGGGAGTCATTTAAATACCATAGTTATATATTTGAGTGATTTTACTCAGAATTAATGTCCTCTTTTATGCTTTACTAACAAACTCCTCCCATCCCAGAAAAGGACAGGGGTACATGGAAAATGTGTGCCAAGGTCTCTATGTTTGAGCAAATATATGAAATGTATTTGTGCTTACTGCTAGGCCTTAAAATGTTTCAGAAACATTCATTTTGGGATATATATGCAAATTGAAGGGAAAGTAATGAAATATATTTGCTATAGTTTGTCTGGCTTGGAGAGGTCTGACAGAAGAGCCTGCTGACTCATTACTCATGTGGTGATGCCAAAGCTGAAAGAGGAAGCATTTAATTTTCCATCATGCTGAAAATAGTATTGATTTAGAAAAAGACCGTCAAAGATTACTCAGCTTCCATTGTTGGGCTTTCAGGCAGATTGGAGATTCTGAAAATTTATGTGTATAATAAATGCCAAGTCATGTAATATATTCTTAAAGAAAATATTGAGAATGGTGCTCTGAAATGTGTAGGATTTTCAAGATCTTTGATATAATATATAGTATAGCCTTACAACTTCATCTTTTGGGTTCTCCTGAATCTGGGAAAGCAAATAATAATACTAATAATAATTCCTAAGCACCTAATATGTTCTAAACACCGTAGTAGGTTCTGGGGTAGATACTAACAAATCAGGTTGGATGGAGTCCCTGTCTCAAATGGAGCTAACAGTCTTAATCCCCATTTTACAGTTCATGTAATTGAGTCACAGAGAATAATAATGATGGTATTTGTTAAGTGCTTACTATGTGACAAGCACTGTTCTTAAATGGTGCTTAGTAACTGGAATTGTATTAGCCTGACTCTAAGGCTGCAACTGTCCTGAACTTTTCTGTCCTGGTTTTGCAATCCAGCTTTGTGAAATATCCCAGAATTTGTACATCTGGGAAATGTGTCTTGGGAAATGTAGTCCTGGGTGATATTTCCACAAGATACCCACAGTGTGTACTTTGATCAAATGCAGAACTACTACATGGCATTACCTTTTCCATAAACTCTCCCCAATACCTTATACTCAGAATTTCAGAGTTGAAGTCACACTTAACTTGAAATGGATTATAGAGTAGGATAGCTTGGCTTCTTTAAAATTGTTTGTTTTATTCTAAAAGTTTCTAATATGAGGAGGGATTCAATTCCATTTTATTGGAATTCAGTTCCTATTTTCTACAGAAAATGTGTAGGGTAGTAGTAAAATGGAGGCTGCCAGCTACTCTAAAAAGTTTTGATGATTTAACCTTTTAAAACTATTTTGTAAAATATATAATGAATCTATTTTGGATGTATTTGTTCTTACAGGGAATTGAGTAAAAAACAGTTAACTGAATTACTTTGAAAAGTGTCTAAAAGGGTTATCCAGAGATCTTGTGCTAAGAATAAAAAATAGAAAAGGGAAGAGTCTGAAAATGTGTACAAAATCTCTTACTAAAAATCTGAAGTACCAGGTTCTTTACTTCAAGAAACCCCCTCAGACCTGCTAGGCTTGAGGATGACTGAAGATAATGGAGAGAAATACTACTTTCTAATAATGTTGGAACTGGAGACGAGTAGAAGACCTGTGTACAGCTATTGGAAAATACCTGGTATTAGAAGCATTTTAGAATAAAGTTGCTTCCTCCACATCTCTTCTTACCTACACATCATTTTCTAGCCAGTTAAAGAGTGAGGTAAAGAAGGCCATCATTTAGGGCAAAATCCACTGAGAATCCTCCTAAGTAAGAGGGCTCAATCCAGGAGAAGAGTGTGTGTGGGGGGGGGTCTCAAGAGGTAGACCTATATCTCTCTATACATAGAAGTGTCCTTTTAATTCAAAGATGACCATCCCAGTGGAATTGTGTCAGGTGATTCCACTCCTTAAAACCAGCACCCTTACCCCCATGTTAAATACAACCCTTGATCCGAACCCAGAGGTAGATCCCTTATATAGCTAGATATCTTTTGCCAGGCCTATGCCTGCTCTCCTAATCACTTTCTTGGGTTGTTAACTGCTTATGCTGCCACACAAGCCACACAAGGCATTCTCCAAACCTGCATTCATGAACAGAATCTGACCTTCACTCCTGTCCTTTTTGAAAATCAAAGCAGAATTCTCAATCTCTCACAGTCCCTCCATTATACACACTCATACTCTCCTTTTTATGTGACATATGCGTGTGAGTCAGTGTGTGTGTGTGTTTGTGTGTGTATCTGTGACAGAGAGAAGGGAGAGGGCGGGGACTATATCTGTTGACGAATTGTATATTCCAAGCACTTAATACAGCGCTCTGCACATAGTAAGCACTCAATAAAGACGATTGAATGAATAAATCTTTTGGTGTGTATTTTTTTGGGAGGTTGACGAATGTGGCACCAACTTGGAATCAAGCTCCAGACAAACCTGAAAACATAAAGATTTTATAGCTGTAGTTTCCAACCTATTCCAAAAAAGTCTGATCCAGGCTTACCATAGTCACAGCTCACTGTGGGCAGGGGACGTTTTTACCAACTCAGTTATACTGTACTCTCCCAAGCACTTAGGACACTGCTGTGCACACAGTAAGCACACAATAAATGTGATCGATCAATTCAGTTCTTGAGTAGTACCATCAATGTCATCTATATGCCTTTCTTAATAACAAGGAGTAACACGGGATCACAAACAAGCTACTGAAACTTCAGTAGCAGCATTGCAGAACATTTTCACTGGATTACAAATGCAAAAAGAAAGAACAAGAGCTGAAGAATCAACATCTGCAAATAGGTGAGGTCTAAAATTAGGAGCCAAAATCATGGAGAATGGAAGACATATCTTCTAGAAGCAAAGTAGCAAAACCTAAGAGGATACTGCAAAACTGTGAGCAAATGGGAGACTACAGCAGGAACAGTCCTGCATGGTCTGCAGTAATTCCAAATGAGGTTAGAAGAGAAAGCAGTGTGGCCTAGGATTCAGAAGGACCTGGACTCTAATCCCAGCTCTGCCACTTGTCTGCTGTGTGATCCTGGGCAAGTCATAACTTCTCTGTGCCTCAGTTATCTCATCTGTAAAATGGGGATTAAGGCTGTGTGTCCCAAATTGGACATGGACTGTCACAACTGCTCTGTGTCTCAGTTATCTCATCTGTAAAATGGGGATTAAGGCTGTGAGTCCTAAATTAGACATGGACTCTGTTCAATTCATTCATTCACTGATTCAATCACATTCATTGAGTACTGACTGTATGCAGAGCACTGTACTAAGTACTTGGAAAGTACAATTCGGCAACAGATAGAGACAATCCCTACCCAACAACGGGCTCACAGTCTAGAAGGGGGAGTCAGATAACAAAACAAAAGAAGTAGACAGGCATCAATAGCATCAAAATAAATAGAATTATAGATATACACATCATTAATAAAATAAATAGAATAATAAATATGTACAAATAATAATAATGTTGGTATTTGTTAAGCGCTTACTATGTGCAGAGCACTGTTCTAAACGCTGGGGTAGATCCAGGGTAATGAGGTTGTCCCATGTGATGCTCACAGTTAATCCCCATTTTACAGATGAGCTAACTGAGGCACAGAGAAGTGAAGTGACTTGCCCACAGTCAGACAGCTAAGTGGCAGAGCCGGAATTCAAACTCATGACCTCTGACTCCCAAGCCCGTACTCATTCCACTGAGCCACGCTGCTTCTCAAATACAAATACACACAAGTCTTGTGGCGCAGGAAAGGGGGTAGAGCAGAGGGAGGGAGTAGGGGTGATAGGAAGGGCAGAGAAGCAGAGGAAAAAGGGGGCTCAGTCTAGGAAGACCTTCTGGAGGAGATGAGCTCTCAAGAGGGCTTTGAAGAGGGGAAGAGAGCTAGTTTGGTGGATGTGAGGAGGGAGGGTTTTTCAGGCCAGGGCCAGGGGTCGACGGCGAGACAGGCAAGAACGAGGCACAGTGAGGAGTTTAGCGGCAGAGGAGTGGAGTGGGTGGGCTGGGCTCTAGAAGGAGAGAAGGGAGGTGACCTAGGAGAGGGCAAGGTGATGGAGAGCTCTGAATCCAATAGTGAGGCGTGTTTGCTTCATGTGAAACTTGATAGCTTGAATTTACCTCAGTGCTTAGTATAGTGTCTGGCACACAATAAGCACTTAACAAATACTATTAAAAAAAGAAAGACAAACTTTGAAACAAAAAATACACCAGGCACATTTGGGCACCAAACATGACAGTTTTTACCTGTACACAATGTGAAAATGATTGTCAGTCACACCCTGGTCTTATCTACTTCATTCACACTAAAATTTCACTAGGGTGTTCAAAGGACACTGTCTGTCTGTATCTCTTCCCTTGGATATGTAGAAAAAGAAAAAAAAGAGCAAGGGCTAATCACTTCCCTTATCAACAGAGCTACTGAAACCCTATTCTCAAGTGTTCATATAAAAAATGGTAAAGTATCATTAGTTAATTCTAGGCACAAATGTGTCTAAAAAAAAAGAGTATTCCCCTGTAAAATCCCTTATCCAAGTGCAAACTCAACTGCTCATTAATTGTGTTGTCACTTAATTTCAGATCCTTTATTACATATCTGACAGGCCTCTAATATGTGCATAATCTGTAAAATATTGTAGGTCATATTGGTATTATCAGGCACACACATAAAAAAATTATAAAAAACTCATCAATATGTGTTATAGTTGAATTTCAGAGATTCAGCATTCTCTCTGTACAACATCTACCTAGTCATGCTTCATATATGTAATACAATATGATTTCCACAAAATTCTGATAGATCTCTATTACACTCTCTAGGCTGTTGTTAGTTAAGAGATTGCATGCTATGGTTTGTACAGTGCTCTGCAAACAGTAAGCGCTCAATAAATATGATTGAATCAATGAATGAATGAATGAGAAAGATAGTTGATAAGAGGCTTAAAGTCAAGAGCTCAAGTCATTCAGGTCACAAGAGGAACCTACTAATAGCAAATTAAAGACGTCCGTAAAGAGGTCATTTTAGAAAGTGTTTTGAGTTCTTTAGAGAAAACTTGCAAGGTGGCATTCCTTCATTTAATAAGGGAGCAAAATAAAGAACAAAGATGAAGTGTTTCAAGATGGGAGGAATAGTAAATAGAATAAGCAAAGTGGACTTCAGGCCCTTGAACTTCTTTATAGGAGGCATATTAATCAATCATACTGTTAATACTACTACTAATAATCATGATAATTGAAGTATTCAATAAGCTTGACACACAGCTTACTGTGTGTCAAGCTCATTATGTGTTAATCACGATAGTAAGTTCTGGGGTAGACACAGTAAGCTTCCCTCTAGAGTATAAGCTCCTTATGGGCCAGGCACATATATACCAACTCTGTTGTATTCTCCCAGGCACTTAGTACAGTGTTCTGCACAGAGTAAGCACTCAATAAATACTGTTGATGGATTGATTGATTGATTGATCAGTTCGGGTACTCTCAGTTAGCTAAATATCTAAGTAGGAGGGAAAACAAGTATTGAATCCCCATTTTACAATTAAGGAAACTGACACAGAGAAGTTAAGTGACTTTGTCACCCAGCACGCAAGTAACAGATCCAGGGTTAGGTTCCACGACAGGTTAGTGAATTTTGATTTATGAAATGTTAATCTTCAATATGTTATGAAACACAGGTGATGTTTCGTGGCTACATATTGACCATCCCATTGTTTAAATTACTGGGAGAGAGGCAAGAGTTTCTGTAAAGCTCCGGAAGAAGGAACTGAGGCAGCCCTCTCCTGGTGGGGCATGTGAGAGCTGCCGGTACTGCTGCCCACATAACTGTCACTCTTGGGGGAGTAGGTGGGAGCCAGGATGCGCAGAGGGCAGAGAGCTGTTGCCCCACCCATTCATTCATTCAATCATATTTATTGAGCCATTACGGCCTTTCTGTCCGGGCTTCTGCCGCCATCCCAAACAGAGAAGAGAAGTAAAAAATGTAGTGGCCCTGTCCCAGCTCATGGGGTGTGGAGAGTTGTTTTGGAAGTGGAGGTGGCAAATGGCAGCGACAGCCTCTACATCCAGCCAGAAGAGTCCTGGCTCCCACCCATCCTGCAGTGGCCTCTCCATCCCCCTCTCTGGCTCTCCTCCCAAAGAGACAAGATGGAACACTTTGGTATTTCCTCTGAGTCCTCCCGCCATTGCAGATGCACATAGAGGAAGGGGTCTAGGCCAGCGTTGAGTGCATCGCATGACTGGGAGACGGGAGGCGGTGTCACATTGGGTTGTAGTTCAACCCGTTTGCCTCAGAATTGGAGGAAATGTCTGGATGCCTACACAAATCGGCAGGCCAACCAAACACATCTCATGCAAACTTCATCCCCATTGCCCAACCAAGAGTAGACCCAGGCTCTGACTCTGACTTCCAGCCTCCTCCTTTTTTCACTAGGTCCCACTGTTGTTGGACATTTCCATTATTTCATGATATTAAGCGTTTAATGTGCCAGACACTGTTTGTTCTAAGACCTGGGGTAGATACAAAGTAATCAGGCTGGACACAGTCCCAGTCCCACATTGGGCTCACAGTCTTAATCCCCATTTTACATATGAAGTAACTGAGGCAAAGAGAAGTTAAGTGACTTGCCCAAAGTCAAGCAGCAGACAAATGACAGAGCAGGAATTAGAATCCAGGTCCTTCTGACTCCCATGCCCATGCTCTTTCCAGTAGGCCATGCTGCTTCTCAATTCTGATCCAACTGTTGCTTTAGAAGGGACAACAACAAATTTGGAGGTACTTTCTCAGTGCCCACATGACCTCAAGCAGGACCCATTCGAACCTATTTTGGAATAGTGGGGAGGAGAGGTCCCTGCCCACAACCAAGACTATATCAGCTCAGCTACGCCCACTCCCACCACCTCTGCCTGGATCAAGGGTTCCTCCTCCTTCTCCTCCATCTATTTCTGCCTTCCCTGCCTTTTTATTTTCCACCTCTGGATGTCCAACCTCTGATTTCACCCATGACACTGAGTTTCCCAAATCAGGATTACCTTAAACCAAGATCACAATTGAAATCAATAGGACAAGAATGCTAAGTAAAGGAACTTTGAGAGCCATAATTATGTTCATAACATTCTGAGTCCTGTTCTTGTACCCACACTGGTGGGGAAACAGGGGACATATCACTTATAATAATAATAATTATGGCATTTGTTAAGCGATTACTATGTGCCAAACACTGTTCTAAGAGCTAGGGTAGATACAAGGAAATCAGGATGTACCATGTGGGACTCACAGTCTTAATCCCCATTTTACAGATGAGTTAACTGAGACACAGAGAAGTCAAGTGGCTTGCCCAAGGTCACACAGCAGACAAGTGGCAGAGACAGGATTAGAACCCACGTCCTCTAATGTATTCCACAAGGTTTCAATGGAAGGAAGGAAAAGATTAAGTATTAGGAGGGTGATCATTCCCCACCAGGACTGCATGTCCCTACTTTCCCCTCATGTACAATTTGATTGTAAGCTTCTGAAGGACAGGGATTGTGCTCCACACATGGCTCAGTGGAAAGAGCCTGGGCTTGGGAGTCAGAGGTCACGGGTTCTAATGCCGGCTCTGCCACTTGTCAGCTGGGTCATTTTGGGCCAGTCACTTAACTTTTCTGTGCCTCAGTTACCTCATCTGTAAAATGGGGATTAAGACTGTAAGTCCCACGTGGGACAACCTGATCACCTTGGGTCTCCCCCGAGTACTTAGAAGAGCACTTTGCACATAGTAAGCGCTTAACAAATACCATAATTATCATTATTATTATAAGTGCTCAATAAACAATAAAAATAACTGTAGTATTTAAGTACTTGCTCTGTAACAAGCACTGTATTAAATGCTTGGGTTGATACAAAATCATCAGTTCCTACACGGGGCTCACAGTATGAGAAGATGAGAGAGCAGGCATTAAATCTCCACTTTGCAGATGAGGGAACTGAGGCACCGATAAGTTGCGTGACTTGTCCAAGATCACAAAGCTGGTAAAATGGAAGAGCCAGAATGAGGAGACAGGATTAGAACACAGGTCTTCTGACTCCCAAGTTCGTGCTCTAAGTGCCATACAGTGACGGGCTGAAAATACTTTTTTAGGACTTGTTCTAAAAGGGAAACAAGCAGATACAAGTGGAATTTACACAGAGGAACAAGATGAAAATGCAGATGTAACTGGAAATGTCAAAATTAACCCAAAACATGATTACAAAATGAAATAAATAAATCAATATACAGTCAGTTCCCCCCAGTTCTGGGATTGTTTTCCGGAAGAATCTAACAATTATGAAAACTCACTTCATAGTATTCATATGCTGTGTCTGGTGTCTTAGTTGTTTGTGGGCAAGTCTGTTCCTCACACAAGATCACCATGCTCTGTACCCAGACAAGCACGTCACAAGAACGTTCCCTAATTCTGCAGTAACATTCCATCCAAAATATGAAAGAAAATACACACCAGGCAAAATTGACTACGCATATGTGCGAAGAGTGATGGAAAGTATTTAATTGGGGAGATGGAAATTTGCGAGGGAATCCCTCATGCAGGTGGCAAAGGAAGTGGATTTGGCTTTTGGGGACACCTAAATCTTAGTGGGGACGCTAATGCTAATAATAATAATAATCGTATTTGTTAAGGGTTATGTGCCAGGCACTGTACTAAGCGCTGGGGTGGATAAAAGCAAATCAAGTTAGATACAGTCCACAGCCTATATGGGGCTCACAGTTTCAAAATCCAGTTTATAGATGAGGTGAGGTAACTGAGGCAAAAGCAGCGTGGCTCAGTGGAAAGAGCACGGGCTTTGGAGTCAGAGGTCATGAGTTCGAATCCCAGCTCTGACACTTGTCAGCTGTGTGACTGTGGGCAAGTCACAACTTCTCTGTGCCTCAGTTCCCTCATCTGTAAAATGGGGATTAAGACTGTGAGCCTCACGTGGGACAACCTGATTCCCTTGTGTCTACCCCAGCGCTTAGAACAGTGCTCGGCACAAAGTAAGCGCTTACAAATACCAACATTATTATTATTATTAAGTAAAGTGTCTTGACCAAGATCACACAGCAGACAAGTGGCAGATCCAGGAATAGAATCCATGACCTTCTGACTTCCAGGCCCAGTCTCTATTCACTACACCATGCTGCTTCTCCCACTGTGAGACAAGCCCCATGAGATCCTGATGGAGTGGTGCTCACAGAGCTTGAGTAGAGAACTGGGGCTTTCCCAACTGGCTCATCCTAGGCCAGGTGCCACACCCATTGCTGCCCTTGAAGTCTCACCTCCTCCAAGAGGCCTTCCCAGACCGAGCTTCCTCTGTTCCCTCTGCTCCCTCTGCTCCCTCTGCTCCCTCCCCATTCCCCCCCCACCTCCCCTCAGCTAAACCCCCTTTCCCCCCTTTCCCTCTGCTCCTCCCCGCCTTCCCCTCCCCTCAGCACTGTGCTCATTTGTATATATTTTATTACCCTATTTATTTTGTTAATGAGGTGTACATCCCCTTGATTCTATTTAGCATGATTACGTTGTCTTGTTTTTGTCCGTCTTTCTCCCCCCATTTAGACTGGGAGCCCGTCTTTGGGCAGGGATTGTCTCTATCTGTTGCCGAACTGTACATTCCAAGCTCTTAGTACAGTGCTCTGCACATAGTAAGCGCTCAATGAATACTATTGAATGAATGAATGAATGACCAGAGCAGAGAGATACTATCAGCTCTTTCTCCTTCCTCATATTTCCCCCTCTTTGCCTTCTATTACTGTCTCCTCTTCTTCCTTTTCCCCTTTTACCTTTCCCTTCCCTATTCCCCCAGATCTAGATCCTACCCCCAACCCACTTAACTCTGGACAGTTTGTAGTTCCTCCAAATTCCCAGAGCTCCAGAATTCCAGAGCATTAAAGCATTGCCCCGGCACAGAGAGGGGCATACTGCTAGCCACGATTAACCTTTATGTACTTAATTTTAGGGTCACAACAAGGCTATGCTTTCCTCTACCTCCCCAGGAGCCAGGTTATTGTGTACTGAGAGGGAAATCCATCCCCTGTTTTATAAAGGCTGCAAATGCAATGGCTTGTAGCAATGCGAAGAAATAGAAAATCAAGGTGTCACACAGGCCTTCATTTGAAATGCCTCCTTTTAGTTACCTTTATCTGAATTTGCTCCCCTTATTTTTCTCATAGGGAGAGAATAAGGCCAATGAAAGGTTTCCCTTAGTCTTTGATGTCAACATCTTTATTTCCTAGCCAGTTGGCCTTTTACCCCCCAAATTCTTATTGTCATTCATACCTACCATATGCTTTACCATATATGATTTTTCCTTCTGATACTCTATGACATTTTGAGGTGAGGTTCCTTATACACCCGCATTCCTGCTTATACAGGTCATTGTCTTAACATGCTTAAATAATGAATGATTCTGTCCATATCAACCTTCTTTTGCAGTTTCTTTTCTTTTCAGGATGAGCCCAGATGAATGCTGCTACAGATTTAGCTCCCTGTCCACCCCAGGTAACTTTAGTCTTTTGTTCTTACCGCCCCACTGAGATATTTTTAAACACTTTCCTTTTGGATGCTATTTTCAAATGAGTTTTTTTTTTTAAATTCCTGTTCCAGACTGAGTGTATTGTTGCCAAGACTGACAATAATGTTGCCAGGAGTGCTACACCAACCTTTATTCCCTTTGAATTTTATAATGCCTTTTCCTGATAATTTCACTTTCACTCAGCGATTTGCCTCGATGACAGCTGCTTCTGGTACTTAGTCTACAACATTAAATTAGGAATGATAATTCCTAATTCCTGCATGTTTTCTCTTTTGTTACCAACTCAATGGTCCAAAGATTCACCTTCCTTTCACATTGCTATCAGTTTTCTCCATTTTTTTTGAGAAATAACTCTGATTTTCTGAAGTCCAGTTTTGTTATCAGTTGTAATTATATTATGTTATATATCATTATAATTATTATATATAACTAATCATTATCTATAATGATACTGATTATTATGCTATCGATCAATAATAGTAATAATAATAATTGTGGTATTTGTTAAGTACTTACTATGTGCCAGGCACTGTACTAAGTGCTGGGGTGGATACAAGCAAATTGGGTTGGACATAATATTTGTCCCACATTGGGCTCACTATCTTGACCCCCATTTTACAGGTGCGGGAACTGAGGCCTAGAGAAATGAAATGACATGTCCAAGGTCACACAGCAGACAAATGGTGGAACCAGGAAGTGCTTGCTAGGTGCCAAGTGCCAGGGTACATATGACATATATTTGTATACATTATTTATTATTCTATTTTATTAATGATGTGTATATATCTATGATTCTATTCATCTATTTTGCCTGTCTACTTGTTTTGTTTTGCTGTCTCTCCCTTTTAGACTGTGAGCCCGTTTTTGGGCAGGAATTGTCTCTATCTGTTGCCAAATTGCTCTGCACACAGTAAGCACTCAATAAATACGATTGAATGAATGAATAATCAGGTCCCACATGGGGCTCACAGTATAAGTAGGAAGGAGAAAAAGTACTGAATCCCCATTTTGCAGATGAGGGTACTGAGGCACAGAGAAAATAAGTGACTTGCTCAAGAAAGTGGCAGTAAGGGGGATTAGAACCCAGGTTATCTGATTCCCAAGCCTATACTCTTTCCACTAGGTCATGATACTTCTCAACAGTAATAATAATAATAATAACAATAATAATAATAATGATACTTGGGATACCTAACATTATGGTGCTACTATTTTAGAACCATGGGTGGCTTCAGAAGTTGGTCACACTGAGTCACTTTAAGATTAGAGAAGCAGCGTGGCTCAGTGGAAAGAACCCGGGCTTGCGAGTCAGAGGTCATGGGTTCGAATCCCGACTCTGCCACCTGTCAGCTGTGTGACTGTGGGCAAGTCACTTAACTTCTCTTGGCCTCAGTTCCCTCACCTGTAAAATGGGGATGAAGACTGTGAGCCTCATGTGGGGCAATCTGATTACCCTGTATCTACCCTAGTGCTTAGAACAGTGCTCTGCACATAGTAAGCGCTTAACAAATACCAACATTATTATTATTTGCCTCCTTTTTGAACTACATGCGGCACCACTATATTACATTGCGGTTTATGCAGGTATAAGGTGATGATACCATACAGAAGTCCATCTAAACCTTTCCTGACTGCTCCCTTTGCCTTGCTCCAGAGCCATGGTCATCTCCTTCAAGGACCCTGTTCACACAGGATGCTTCCGATTGCGAGGACAGTTTCAAACTTTAGCTACTACTGCTTCACAGTCATCCCCATAAGAGAAGCAGCACAGCCTAGTGAATAGAGTATGGGCCTGGGAGTCAGAAGGACCTGGGTCCTAATCCCCGCTCTGCCACTTGTTTGCTGTGTGACCATGGGCAAGTCACTTAACTTTTCTATGCCTCAACTGCCTCATCTGTACAATGGGGATCAAGACTGTGAGTTTTAGGTGGGACATGGACTGTGTCCAAACTGATTAGCTTGAATCTTCCCCAGGGCTTAGTATAGTGCCTGGCACAGAGTAAGAGCTAAATAAATATCATAAAAAGGTCCCCTGGTGGTGTGCTTTAAGTTGGCTGCTTCTCTTACACACCATCTGAAGTCAGACCTGTCTAGAACAGCGTTACAGAGATTAGAAATGCAAACAGAGAACCTGAAGACCAGAGATTCTTCTCCTGTCAACAGAAATGATTCGCTCCAAGACTTCTATTCAAATAGAACAGACACTCTGAATTCTGTGCCTTCAGAATATGACAGTTAAAGCTATCTGTATTCAGAGGTACAACAGATTTTTAAAAATTTTTAAAGCTGAAATAAAAATGCTACATAAGTGTATAATTGTATTTTCTTCCTTTGAACTCAAAAAATGAACAACTGCTCTGCTAAGAAATAACTTTATTTGAATATCTGAATTAGCTTTTAAATGGAAATTCCTACTTTATTAGAGCATGCTTTCTCACCAAGTTTTATCCCAGTAGATAAGTTTAATCAATTAATTAAGTAATCAGAGTCAGATAAATTAGTCTCACATAGTCACAATTTATAAATTTAAATAAATTTATTATGGTCTTCCACTAGATCACAGTGCCTCCCATTAGCTGGAAAAAGTGCCACTGTTAGCATAGAGAGAAACATATTAAATTATTCTGGGTTGGAATCCAAGAGTCAATGGCTCTACATAATCCAAGTATAAAGCTATTCTTACTATAAGCTAAGGGTCAAAGTAGTCTCCTATAAAGCTAAATGTGATGTGACGATACAAAGTGCTTCCTGCCTGGGAGCTAGATAAGAAAAATATGAAAAATATATTATGGTATAACCGTTGCACCTTCATCAGATACCCTGTAAAAACTGTCGACACTGTAGAGTCCACTCTAAACTCCAAGATTGCTTTAAGATACCCCAGAATCACTGTGAGGGCTTAGTAAGCATAATAACCTGGAGGACTTCTCTTGTTCAGGTCCCCAGTGAGAATAGGTTTTAATCAACTCCAGGAAATCACACTGAGGGCACACTTAATTCAGGGCATCTCCAGGATTTACTTCAGCCTGCAATTCCAGTGGGGTCATGTCTATTTTGGCTCAGGCCTGTCTCTCTCCCTTGCTCCATCCTTCCAGAGACCTACCTAACAAATACCAAGTTGAGTGCTTCTTATGAGTCGAGCATTGTCCTAAGGACTGGGGAAAATACAAGATAATCAGGTCAGGCACAGTGTCTGGCCCCAACAAAACTCACAATCTAAGTAGGCAGGAGCAGGTATTGGATTCTCATTTTAGAAATGAGGTAACTGAGATACAAAGAAGTTAAGTGACTAGTGGAAGGATACACAGCTGGCACATGGTAAAGCCGGGATTCCAATCATAGTTGTTAAGTGTGTACTATGTGCCAGAAACTGTACTAAGCACTGGGGTATATACAAGCTAATTAACTTGGACATAGTGCATGCCCTACATGTGGTTCACAATCTTAATCCCCATTTTACAGATAAGGGAACTGAGGCACAGAGAAGTTAAGTGACCTGTCCATGATCATAAGGCAGACAAGTGATGGAGCCGAGATGGAAACCCAGTTTGTTCTGACTCCCAGGCCCATGCTATTTCCATCAGGCCACACTGTTCCTCAAGTCAGTGAATTGTCAATACAATTGGGGAGGTCCTTTAGATGTCACTCATATGCCCAAATATGACTGAGTAGCACACATCATATTTTAAGCATGTCTCCACTCAGAAGAGTAAATATATACTCAAGTGTGAATTTTATGGGGTTAAGGTTAATCAAATAAAATTGTTTGTGGTTTTACAATAATTTGCCAGATTACCTGAGGTATAAAATATCTAAGGGGTAAAAACATATACTGTGTGATTTTCTTTTTAAAAAATTGGATTCCCATTGGCCAAAATCAGTCTGTATTTATTAAGGAAAGAAAGCACACATGCCTTAGTTTCTGTGAACCATTAAAGGTAAAATTATTTCTAACTATAGCCCTTATGCAGTAACACCTCCTTCATAACGCCTCACTTCCCACACATCTGTTTATCAACTTTGCAATAATGCCAACTTTCTTGTGTAATTGTTCAGATTTAGGGAAGAATCCATTCAAAGCCAAAGCCTTTATTCATGGTTAATAGTTTTAAATAACTTTCTGCTTTTGTAATATTTTCCTGTAAGCCTTCCATGATCCTTATTTGGGTCATATTTTATAGTGGGAAATTTGGAACTTGTCTTCTCGAAAATAATGGTGCAACGGTTTCATCTAGTATTTATACATTTATACTATTTTTAAAGAATTTTATATTCTTCAAGCAATGAATTTAAAGTGACACCTGTATTAGGACTTGTGCATTTTGAAGACTTTTTTTAAGTGTACATTGTCTCTAATTTCTTCAATCTTCGGTAAGGAATATCTGCCTCCCAGAAAGTATTAAATTGACATTACTTTAAAATGTGATGCCTTTCATTTTCACTTTGGAACATTCTATCATTAAGAAATGCCATATTAAGTGAGAACAACTCTCCCACCACCTCAGGGTTCTTTTCTGACCTGGGCATCAAGGGGAGCTTGGAGGGACAATGTGATAGTTGCTGTCACTTTGCTCTATCACCCAGCAATCTCTTTAAACCTCATAAGCTGACACTCGGAACTTTTCCTTTTAACAGTCCCCGTCTAATGAACAATACCCTCATTGCTTCTTGAATCATCTGAAACCTGTGCAACCTCTTATGGTGACAAATTCCATTTGTCCATTCACTTTTTGCTTTAGAATAATCACCTTTCAGCTTCAGAGATTGCCTCCTAGTGCTTAGTACTGTGGAATTTCGTGACTGGTCCACATTTGTAATTTGGGAACCCACAATCGTAGTTCTCTCTCTGTGTTTGTTTTTCCATATGGAAGAGTCATAATCTCTTTTTATGGTATTTGTTAAGCACTTACTAGGTGCCAGGTTAGCCCTGGGTTAAGCCCTGAGTTATTAAGCCCTGGGTTAGATACAAGCTAATGATGTTGGACATAGTCCATGCCTCATGTGGGGATCAAAGTCTTAAACCCCATTTTACAGATGAAGTAACTGAGACAAAGAGAAGTGCCTAAAATCACAAAGCAGGAAGGTGGTGGAGCTGCTATTCAAACCCAGGTCCTCTGAGTCCTAGACCTGGGCTCTATTCACTCAACCATACTGCTTTCCAGTCTATGCTCATTAATGTCAGCTGTGACTTCAGGAAAGGGAGTCTTACCTCTTACACCCATGAGCTAGCCCCTGGGCCACAAACCTTGGGAATATATATGAAGTGATGGCTTTGAAGCTTTGAGGGCCCCGGTCACCTTCTCTCAGTGTCCTTCATCATGCCTCTGCTGCCTTGAGATGTGACATGAAGAGGAATAATATAAGGTTATCTAGACTGTTAGACTGAGTTTTCAGAGTTCCCATGATATTATTTCATCTTGATCCTCCAACAGGAGACCAGATTGACCTTTCTCAACTGACCCTTGGGGTGCCACAGGTGTTCTTCAAGGGAACCACTGTTAGGTAGTATTTCTGCTGTCCCAACCATCCAAGAAGGTGACGAGTAGGATAGAGTTTAGGGTGTGCCCAGGGCAACATCAAAGCTTCTCAAGAGTCTTTCGACTTATAAGACAAGAGAAAGAGAGGGAGGGACTCTGTGATCTGGTAAAAGACCAAAGATGTATTTTAGATCTCTAAAGATTCATTAATATTATTTATAATTTTATTCATCAATTAAACTTACCTATTGGGGTTAAACTTTCACATGCTACAGCTAGAGGTGGCATTCAAAGTCTATTCTGTGTTGCATAATTTTTAGAACAGCATAGGCCTAGATTCAGATTTACACATATTCATGCACATACTTTCACAGACATACACACTGACGGACAATATATGTGAGGATCCAGGGCCTTCCAGGGAGTGGTAGGCAGACCTACATCACCGTTCAACCTGTCACCAAATCCTAACAGTTCTATCTTTACAACAACTCTAGAATCTGCTCTTTCCTCTCCATTCTAGCAACTACCACAGTCATCCAAGCACTTATCATATGCTGCCTCAACTACTGCAACAGATTCTTCACAGGTTTCCTGCCTCCTTCTCTCCCATCTTCAGTCCATACTTCTTTCAGCTATCTGAGTAATTTTTTCTAATATTCAGCGCATAGCTCCTATATCCTCAAAAACCTGTCTTTCTATTTCCACTTCACACAGAAACTTTTTACCACTAGCTTTAAGGCACTCCCTTAGTTCTTCCCTTTTACCTCACTAAAACACTTTGCTTCTCAAATGTCAACCTATTCACTATACCCTGTTCTTCCTGCTGACCCCTTACTCACATTCTCCCTCTGGCTTGGAGCTCACAGCCCTTCATATCCAAGAGATGACCAGTCTGCCCAACTTCAAAGCCTTCCTAAAATCACATCTAAAAGAGAAGTTCCCTGAGTAAGACTTCATTCTCCTACCCCATTCACCCTTACTTCTTTATTGTTTATACACATGTATCTGTACCCCCTAAGCACTTTGATATTCACCAAACCTTCAGTCCCATAGCACTTATATTCACATCCCCATACTCTCCCAATTCTCCTATCTGTAACTTCTTTTAACGTCTGTCTCTGGCTAGAGGCTGTAAACTCCTTGTGAGCAGGAAATGTGTCGACCAGCTGTACTGTAGTGACATCTCTCAAGTGCTTCGTACAGTGATCTGCACATAGTAAAAACTCTAAAAATTCCACTGATTGAGATATCACTATTCTTAATATTCATGGAGAATGATCAGTCATTTCACATAAAGTGTAGACATTTTACATGTCTACAAAGAAATTAAACTACTACTACAAGTTTGTTTGAAGACTGAAAATTTGGACAACTCTTGAATGCTGGAGAATTCAAACATTTAACACAGTGGTGGGGGAATGATAAAACAATTGCTTTAAAACACCCTGCATGAGATTTTAAACTCCATGTATTGCTTCTGGATTTACTCCTGAGAAATTTTTAAAAGACCATAAACCCCGCTCAATGGGATTGTATCATTGATGGGTGTAGAATTACTGAGCTTGTCTGCTCCTGCTGGTTTTCTGGTTTTTAAAGTTTAGTTTTTCCAATAAAACAATTCCCTACCCTTGAATAGGCTGTCACTTTGGAAATCAGTTTTAAAGTAATAGCACTAAATTCCCACACAAAATCCTTTTACTATAAATTATAAGGGTGGTGAAAATAAACAGCAGCAGCTAAGGGATTTCAGCAACCGTCTCACACAAAGTATCAAGAGATAAACCAAACTGCAAAATACCTCTGGGTCTATTTTCTACCCACCTGACTGAAGATATCATGCCCCTGAGATGTGACCCTTTGGAGAGTATTATTAGAAAATAAAGCACTTCCCAAAACACTGTGAATACATCAGCAATACACTGAGTCAGTAGCAAATCACATACACCAAAGGAAATTTTATCCATAACTATAGATGATGCTAAAAAGCATAATGCATATTTATACATCTTTCACTTTATTTTCCAGACCCATGGTGAAGTAAATCTGCATTTTAAAGGTCTTTTCCCCATCATTTCTTTAAACTTTAGAGTTAAATTCTAAGTGATTATTAGATAAACATCAGAAAGGCAGGATGCCTCTACAGTTTCAACTTGCAAATGATCGCATTTTATGTTATGTGAAAGTGCTGAATGGGTAATGTCAGCTACACGAATCTTGTTTTTTTCTTGCATTTAATATAATAGGCCCCAAGAGAAGCAGAAAAGCCAAAAAACGCAGACATTTTATAGCTAGATTGCTAGCTACCTCTGGTGGTCTTCCCATTAAAAAAATTTCAATAAGTCAAGATGCCCAGTATTTTTTTAATGGTATTCATTAAGCACTTTAATTTGTGCCAGACACTGTACTAAGTGCTAAGGTAGATACAAGTTAGATTGGACACAGTCTATGTGCCATGCGACTCACAAGTCTTATCTCATTTTACAGATAAGGTAACTGATGGACAGAGCCGTGCTGAAGTGACGAATAGCAGAGCCGATATTAGAACCCAAGTTCTTCTGACTCCTAGGCCTGTGCTTTATCTACCAGGCCATGCTGCTTCTCTACATTCTCTTCAATATTACAATTTGATTAAGTTCAACTAATAAGCCTATAATATTTCAGGGATCCCCATCCACCAGAAACTTATAGCAAACAATTGTCATTACAGTACAAATTAGTATGTACTGATCCTGCAAAACTTTGACTTGTTCTGATATTAAATCCTGTATTTAAGAGATTGTGACTGCTTGAGGATTTTCCATTTTAGAAACATTGACAAATGTTCTTCCTTGATGTGCAGGTCAGAAATAGAGCAGCTTTAGGGTAAAATATTGTTGAAATATAACTTAAATGCCCAGCAAATGCCCATTCATAAACCAAACTGTCACAGGTAGAAATTGAAAATGTTACCCCAAGGTTGTACTTTCCTAAGACTACATTCTTCCTAAAATTCCAAATCAAACACATAACCTAAACTACCAGAGAAAATGACAATAAAATGCTCCAGACCAAGTATTTAAACACCTTCCATAAAACAGATAAATTCTCTGCTGTTAAACTGAGACATCATTTAAAATAATAACTGAAAAAAAACCCTCTAAAATCTTGCTCACTTCTCACTTTCCATGAAGCTTATATATTCAGCATGTCATGAGTGATAAATAAATAGGTTTGATAACAGAATACATATTAGATTAGCAAGGGCAAAGTTGAAATCTATAGCTGGTTCTCCCTGGTAATTTTTAATTGCTTAAAATAGTTCTTAACGTTGAAATATAAATGTATAATCTAAATAGTATTTTAGGGTGCATTTTAAGCAAGAGCAGAGAGCAGGAGCAGGAGAGAGATCAGGGCTGGAGATGTAGATTTGGAAATCATCCACATAGAAATGGTAGTTGAAGCCATGGGAAAGAATGAGTTCTCCAAGGGAGTGGGTCTAGATGGAGAATAGAAGGGGACCCTGAACTGAGCCTTGAGGGACTCCCACTCAGTGGGAGTCAAAAGAGGAGAGTACAAAGAGACTGAAAATTAGCAGCCAGAAAAATAGGAGGAGAAGCAGAAGAGGACAGTGTCAGGGAAGGCAAGGTTGGACAATGTTTGTGGGAGAAGGGGGTGGTCCACAGTGTGAGGGCAGCTGAGAGGTCAAAGCGGATTAGGATGGAGTAGCGGCCATTGGATTTGGAAAGAAAGATATCACAGTTGACCTTTGAGAGGGCAGGTCTTATGGAGTTGAGGATGTGGATGCCAGACTGGAGGGGATCAGGTAGAGAATTGGAAGGGAAGAAGTGAAGGTAGTGGGTGTAGACAACTCATGCAGAGTTTGGAGAGGATTGGTAGAAGGGAGATGGGGCAATAACTGAAAGGAGTAATGATGTCAAGAAAGTTATTTTAGGAGCAAGGATAAATGGTCATGGCTAGTCTTTGAGCATCCATACAGAGGCTGTCTTTGAATTTCCATCTGACTTCATTTTTCTCTGCCTGCCTTGCCTACCTTCTCCCTGCTATGAGGTGAGGCAGTCCTAACCACTAGGTACAGACTATGCTTTGGTGTTGGCTTTAGGCCACCTTTGTTTCCTGACAAGTGTCCAGTTATCACTTCTTGGCACCTAAGAACATTTCTACACCAGGTGCAATACTTGGCTGCTAGTAAGCAAACATGTTAACAACATCAGCAATTTCTAAAGTAGCTGGATTGGAAAGATACTCAACTTTTCAGAGGATATTATTATTGGCACTGCCTTTCTGTCTCATAAGCATTTGTTACACATGCAGCAAGGGTTGGAGGAGGATGGAAGACTGCCTTTAGTTCTGCCTTCAAATGTTGGGGAATAGGCTGAACTGGACTACCATAAAATCCTGCCTTGATTACTGCATCAGCCTCCTTGCTGACCTCTCTGCCCCCTGTCTCTCCCCATTCCAGTCCATAGTTCACTCTGCTGTCCAGATCCCTTTTCCACAAAACCATTCAGTTCATGTGTCCCCACTCTTCAGGAACCTCCAGTGGTTAACCAACCACCTCCATATAAAAAGAAATTCCTTACAATTGACTTTAAAGCACTCAATCGCCTTGGCCCTCCCTATATTACCTCCCTGCTTTATTACAACACAGCACACATGCCTGACTCCTCTAATGCCAACCTAAGTCACTGCACCTCAATCCTTTCTATCTCACTGCTAACCTCTCACCCACGTCTGGCATCTGGTCTGCATTGCCATCTCTCTTTATATACAACAGATGATTATTCTTCCCACCTTGAAAGACTTACTAAAAGCACAACTCCTTCAGGAGGCCTTCCCTGATTAAGTCCTCAATTCCTCTTCTCCCTCTCTGTTCTGTGTCACCCTTGCACTTGGATTTACACCATTTATTCCCTTTTCCCTTAGCCTTATAGCATTTATGTACCTATCTGTAATTTATTTATTTATACTGATGTCTGTCCCCCCATCTAGACTGTAAGCTCCATATAAGCAGGGCTTGTGTCTAACAGCTCTACTGAACTTTACTTTCCCAAGCATTTAATACAATGCTCTGGACACAGTAAGTGCTTAATCAATATGATTGATCGATTGATTGCTGTCTACCCATTGGTTTACTCTGTCATTGTATTGCAAGGTCTCCAGGAGGAACCCTCTAATGAGCCAAGTTGAGTTTGGGGAGTCAAAACAGGTTTTCTAGTACCTACCTCATTCAGATTGAGCAGTGAGACCTCTAAATAGGGACCACAGCTTTGCTTCGCCAAGTGAGAGTTCCCTTCATCAGTTATCAAATTGCATCAGACTCCTCACTGACCTTCCTGCTTCCAGGCCTTCCCCTCTTTCCTCTGCTTCCCAGATCATTCTAATAAAATAACATTTTGTGTATGTCTCCTTTCTTCTCAAAATCCTCAACTGTTGCTCTTTCCTCTATGCACAAGCAAAAACACTTCAATCCGTCAATGATAGTCACTGAGCACTTACTGTATGCAAAACACAGTTCTGACCATCAGCTTCAAGTCTCTCAACTCTCTTCTCCCAACTTAGCCTCATTGCTTCTCTCAAAACAATGTATCCCACACACATCACTCTTAGAAAGTAAGTTCCTCCATAATAATAATAATAATAATTATGGTATCTGTTGAGTGCTATGTACCAGGCACTGTACTAAGCACTGAAATGGATACAAGCAAATTGGGTTGGATACAGTCCCTGTTTCCACCTGGGGCTCACAGTCTCAATCCCCATTTTACAGATGAGTTACTGAGACACAAAAAAGTGAAGCGACTTGCCCAAGGGCACAGAGCAGACAAGTGGCAGAGCTGGGAATAGAACGCATGACCCTCTTGTACAAGTAGTTCTGAGAAACAGCTGCCATCCAAGGTCTACCAGTACCATAGATATGAAATGGAAAGTTCTAAATTATCAGACTGGCATTCCCCAAAGTCTCATTACATTCATGCATCTATGAAAAAATCTCTGGTTTTTGGAAGATATAGCTTCTTTTGGGCAGGAAATGTCTGTTTCTTGCTCTATTGTACTCTCCCAAGCACTTAGTACAGTGCTCTGCACACAGCAAGCACTCAATAAATACCACTGAATGAATGAATGAATGAATGAATGAATGAATGAATGAATAATTACAAAAGCTGCCCATCACTCCGTAGATTTTGGAACGTTGATTTATGTGTTTGATCACATCAGTCATCACCACTAAATCGAAATCACACTTCAATTGCTATCATCAATTTCTTTCTCAAACTCACCCTTGATCTATCAGATATATCTGCCAGTTCTGTCACTTTCCCACTCTGTGACTTGGGCAAGTCACTTAACCTCTCTGTGCCTAATAATAATAATAATAATAATAATGTTGGTATTTGTTAAGCACTTACTATGTGCCCAGCACTGTTCTAAGCTCTGGGGAAGACACAGGGGAATCAGGTTGTTCCACGTGGGGCTCACAGTCTTAATCCCCACTTTACAGATGAGGTAACTGAGGCACCGAGAAGTTAAGTGACTTGCCCAAAGTCACAGAGCTGACAAGTGGCCAAGCCGGGATTCAAGCCCATGACCTCTCACTCCAAAGCCCGGGCTCTTTCCACTGAGCCAAGCTGTAAGTTGGCATTTGTTAAGCGCTTACTATGTGTAGAGCACTGTTCTAAGTAGATACAGGGTAGATACAGGGTAATCAGGTTGTCCCACGTGAGGCTCAAAGTCTTAACCTCCATTTTACAGATGAGGTAACTGAGGCACAGAGAAGTGAAGTGACTTTCCCACAATCACACAGCTAACAAGTGGCAGAGCCGGGATTCGAACCCATGACCTCTGACTCCCAAGCCTGGGCTCTTGCCACTGAGCCATGCTGCTTCTCTAAATGACTTCATATGTAAAATGGGGATTAAATAACTGTTCTCCCTATGAGTCTCTTTATGGGCTTACTATACACAATATTCACATTTGATATGTGCCCCCATCCTCAACCCCACAACACTTATATAGATATCTTTAAATGATATATTATGAATTACTTATTCACATTAATGTCTGTCTCTCCCTCTAGACTTTAAGCTCTTTATGAGTAGGGAACGTATCTGCAATTCTGTTGCACTGTACTCTCCCAAGAACTTAGTTCTCTGCACATAGTAAGCACTCAATAAATACTACTCATTGATTTATTGATATGCCAAGCACTGTACTAAGAAATGGGGTGGAAACAAGATAATCAGGTCCCACTTGGGGCTCACAATTTAAGTAGAAGGGAGAACAGGTATTCAATGCCCATTTTGCAGATGAGGGAACTGAAGCACAGAGAAGTTAAGTGACTTGCTCAAGGTCACACAGCAGAGAAGTGGAAGAGCTGGGATTAGAACCCAGGTTCTCTTACTCCAGGCCAAGCTCTTTCCACTAGGCCACACTGCTTCTAGGGACTGTAGGGAATTGCGTCTGACCTGATTATTTGATACCTATCCCAGTGCTTAGTAGAGTGTTTGGAGTACAGAAAGCACTTAAATATCATCATCATAATTATCATCTGACTAGGCCAAAACTTGTCAGGTTTTAATCTGCCTTGTTTTTATATCATCTGGTGGAGTCAAGTACAGCATAAACATAGGACAAACCCAATAATTGGTTGAACATTCCCCTGAATCCAGCAATCTTACAAGAAGCAAGTGAAAGTCCTCTCAGTCACCATGAATATTTAATATTAAAAATGAATTTCTCTGCTACAAATATGATTGATTGCTTGATTAATTGCAAAACTGGTAAAATTGAGACTATTTCAGTGATGAATACTTAATAATTATTGCATTCCAAAGAAGAGAAAGCTGGTAGTGGACTCTTCCTTTGGTCTGAAAAATATTTCTCTTTCTTTAATCTGATCTGGACTGGCTTAAAATCCAACAACCTCAAAGAATCCACCATATTTTTATTGAGTTTATCTGAGAATAAAGACCCCACAAGATTCAATCATGTTTTCATCTTTTACTCACACTCTCTTTTCAGCAAATTTTGCTTTAACTTTAAATTTTATGAGGTTCCACTATCACTAATTTTAAAGGATGCAATTTGATTTTTAAGCTTTTTAACCTTTTATATACTTGCCAAGCCATATCTATTTTACTTAGCAATGGAGAAGAAATTCAACGTATTCAGCATTACAGAACAAGCTATAAAGGCAGATTAGTAAATTCCACCCCACAATTAAAAATACAGCTAGCTTGTATAGCTCATGGCTATTGTCCACAACATCTTTTGCAGGTTTTATCAGAAGAAAATCTGTTTTTCAAAATCATACTTCTGACTGAGAACACAGTTTTTAATGGCTTATCATTTTTATTATATATATATATTAATGAAGCTAAACATTTATTTGATTCTCATTCTTGTACTTTATAAAATTTGCTGAATTTTTTCAATTGAATAAATTTACACATCTTTGCATTCTGCCCTTTATATACTATTACGTCATTACTACGGCAGAATGAAGAATGTTACTGCTGAATATCAAGCTCTTCTTACTGCAAACTGAAAGACTTTCAGAGAGCAGCATTTCTATCAGTCTCGGTCTTGAGTTCAATACAGAAGAATGCAGCCATGTACCAATGTGGCTACGAATGTAACATCCATATTTTGGTCTCTGACTATAGGTAGAATCGGATACTTGAAAATTCTCACTAGAAGATCACTCAGTTAAAGATGTGAGATTGTATCACTATTCTGAATGGCCAACAATTATTTTAAAGGAAATACTGAAATTTGATGTAGGGACTGAATAAGAAAGCAATGAAGAAAAATAGACATGAAAGAAGTGCAACCTGTTCTTTTTTTTACCACACCCTGCCCCAGCGCTTCCAGCAGTGCTTAGCACATAGTAAGCACTTAACAAATGCCATCATCATTATTATTACTATTAATTCAAGGGTTGCATTCTGCAAAAGCCTGTTCATTCATTCGACAGTATTTATTGAGGGCTTACTAGGTGCAGAGCACTGTACTAAGCACTTGGAATGTACAATTCGGCAACAGATAGACAATCCCTGCCCAATAATGGGCTCACACAAACTATTTCTTTCAACACCACAGCACACGACATTCAAAGAGGCTTGTGTTGTCAAACAAATATCCCCTATTAATCAATCATCAACTGATGGTATTTGTTAAGTATTTTTTGTGTGCAGAGTACTGTACCAAGCATTTGGGAAAGTACAGCACAATGGGATAGATATACATGACCCGTGCCCAAAGGGGACTTACATACTATAAAGGCATTACAGGCATTAAAATAAGTTACAGATGAATGCATCCATAAGTACCATGGGGCTGGAGTAGGAGTGACTATCAAAGTGCTTAAAGGAAAAAGAATTAAGTGTATGGTGCTGCAGAAGGGAGGCCAAATATGGGAAGGGAGGGCTAACAGTGTTCTAGCCAAAACACATACAGAAAACATGAACTTTGGCAGAAATGACTGCAAAGTGCTGTGACCCTGAAAAGACTTTCCTCATTCAACAAGTCCCAAGTGAGGAAGTGGCAAACAAAATATATAATTAGAAGTCATCCTGAAGAACGTCAAGTCCAGAAAAATAAAATCTTTGAATTTTTCAAAACACAAAAATTATTTTTTCCCCAAACTCATAGATAATCGGGTTATTTTTTCATATAATCATAGTAATGCTCTAAAGATTCATATCTATGAATTTGTAGGTAAACTTACTTAACATGAAAAGTAACATTATTGGTCTTCCCCATTAAACTGAAGGTTCTTCAAGGAAAAGGAATGCATCTTTTAGTTCTAATGCATGTTCCTAGCTACACAGTACAGTAATCTGCACCTGTAATCTCTCAATAAATGGTGCTGCCACTGCTATGATAATGTCAGTGATACTTTCTTCAATGCAAAAGCCAAGAAATTACCCAAATGACGACTTCTTAAACATAATTAACTAGCTAGAGAAGAGGTTTGTAATGCTTTTAAGAATATGCCTAAATATATTATATGTGCATATATATTCATGCAAATAAAAAATACACATATATAGAGATATATAGATACATATCTAGATAGATATGCATTTCCCTTTATACTCCAACAAGACACTACAGTGTAATTCACGTATGAGTGTGTGTGTGTGTGTGTGTGTGTGGGTGTGGGTGTGTGTGTGTGTGACTACAAAAGCCAATTGAATTCCACAGTCCACATTGTGAACACAAAAAGGCTTCCCCTGTTTTGTTGTCAAAATAGTAAATGAATTAATCAATCAATGATTTTACTGAGTGCTTAATGTGTGCAGAGGACTGAGCTAAGCACTTGGGAGAAGACAATGCAACAGAGTTAGTAGACATAATCCCTGCCAACAAGAGGTTTACTTAACCCATTCGTAGTCACTTTTTTGCACCAACCCAGAATGATGCTTGCAAATACAAGTGCTAAAATGAGAAAGGAAAAAAATGGAAAATACAAAAGGCATATCCAAAAGGTATTTGCTTAAACATCCTCCTAGTATTTTCAGTTTGTGTTGTTTTGATGACTTTACTTCATTAGGAGGAGTCAAATACATAGACTTGCAACTTGCAAAAATTATCTGACAAAATGAAGCATCAGCAAGATATAAGTTTAGTTCATCTTTTAATTAAGAATCCTACAGGCCCAAATCACTTCTGCCAAGTCCACCGTGGATGATCATTTTCCGTTCCATCTTATGGAATGTAAGCTCTATCAAATTCTGCTTTTTTCCTGTAAAGTTTGCCTCCTCTTTCCCTCCTCCACTGCAAATATCCTTGGGCAATTAAAATGTTCTTCTTCTCCTCCCTCCATTAGAGACCCAATCATTCTTCATTTTCCTCTTTTATTACCTTACCTTCCTTCTTTTATATCTCTCATCCTTAATGTTAAGACCATATTACCCAAACATCCTTCTGCTCCCACACTCAGCTTTCTGCCTTCACATCACATACTTGTTTACTTCACTTAACAGGACCAATTTGAATTAGCTCACCTGATAATTATCACACTTTTACCTTAATTTCAAATTTCTTCTGGCAATTGTTTCTACCATCAGAATATCCCAAGGAAAAATAAGTATCACACTGCAGATAATCAATAAATATTGCTGAAAGATTCTTGTAGAGAAACCTAGATCTAGTGAGGGACACAGTTTTTTTAGGATAAATAATAAACAAATAGTATTTACTGAGCATCTTCTAATAATAATAATGGCGGTATTTGTTAAGCACTTACTATGTACCAGGCACTGTACTAATGCTGGGGTAGATACAAGCAAATCAAGTTGGACACACTCCCTGTCCCACAAGGGACTCACATTCTCAGTCCACATTTTACAGAGGAGATAACTGATGAACAAAGAAGCACAGTGACTTGCACAAGGTCACACAGCAGACAAGTGGCAGAGCTGGGATTAGAACCCATGACTTTCTGACTCCCAGGTCTACGCTCTATCCACTACCCATATTCTTCCATGTTTAGAATACTGTACACTGAACTCTTGGGTGAGGACAAAAAAGAGGTGCTACTCTTTTCCTCAAGTGAAATGAACTCTAGATTAATTTATAAAGCATTAATATCAGAAAAATCAACCAAAAGTCCCATTTCTCTTAGGAATACTGACCAAGCCATCCAACAGAAATTCCTTCATCTGGCAGTTCCAGGAAGTGACTTCTGGGAAAATGATCGTGTATTGAATATAGGGTTCATTGACTTCACATAACTCTCTGTTCTTGAGAACATTCTCCCTTCAAAGAGGAAACCCACCAAAAAAATCCCACTTAGTTTGTCCCTTTTGTCCAATATTGCCAAAGAACCGGAGATGATAAAATAATTTGTGGTCTAGATCCTGTATTAATAAAGAAAGAAAGAGAACTATAATTTAGGGCTTTAAGAAAATGGAAGTGGTAGTTGGTTCTCTGAGATCCAAGTCAGAACCAGGTTTGAATTTATTTATTTCTTTGGAACTTTTCTGTCAAGGAGTGATCTCAAAAAAGATATGATTCTATGAGAGTCCTTATTTTGTAGAGCCTCAAAATAAAGGTGAAGTCCACCAAAGGATATTTCAAGTTAAGCAGTATCAGAAAGCAATTTGTTTCAAAATATGTTGTCCTGATTATAAGACAGAAAGGAAGGTCCAACAGATAAGTCAGTAATATCACAGGTAGCATCAATTACAGGCATTTGTGTAGATGTGATATGCCTTATCTCTTCCAAGAGGCCTTTCCTGACTAAGCCTTCTTCTCATCTTCTGCCACTTTCTTCTGTGTAGCCCTGATTCATCCATTTTCATCATTCCCTCTCCCAGCCCTACAGCACTTATATACACATCTTCAATTTATTTATTTATATTAATGCCTGTCTCCTTCTCTAGACTGTAAGCTCATTGTGGGCAGGAAATGTATCTGTATATTGTTATTAGAGCCCCTGAGATCAACAGCATGCTTTGCAAGAAAATAATGATAATAATAATAACAATAATAATAATAGTGGTATTTGTTAAGCGCTTACTATGTCAGGCTCTGTTCTAAGAGCTGGAGGAGATATATGATAATCAGGTTGGAGACAGTTCCTGTTTCACAGAGGGCTCACAGTCTTGGTCCCAACATTACAGATGAGTGCACTGAGGCACAGAGAAGTTAAGTGATTTGTTCAAGGTCACACAGCAGACAAGTAGTAATGCCGGATTAGAACCCAGGTCTTTCTGACTTCCAGGCCTGTGCTCTATCAACTAGGCCATGTGCTTCGAAGAAAACTAGTAGGAACAACATGTGCAGTCAGTGGTGACAGAACAGAATATCTCTTAGATCTCAACAGCAGCAAATATCACTGTGATCTCACCTATTTGATAAACCATCGTTGAGTATATATTCTCAGTGGCTGAGTAAGATTTTGGAGATTCTGATCCTGAGAGAGGAAATGTGCAATGACATATTCAAGTCTGTAGATACTCTTTTGGGTGGTGGAAAGGCCATGCAGCTAGAAAACAACTGTTGGTGACTTGATGGAAATGAATAAGCCGGCAGAAAAGTGGAAGACAAGCTTTGGTGGGAGAAGATTGGTCTGGTTGGTCCATCAGTCTTACCCAATAAAGTCATTTGAATGCAATGTTTATGGTGGAATTAGGTTATAATATAGAAAGATTTAAATGCTTAGTTTTTCCATCATATGAAATTATAGTAATTTGAAATTATCCTCCTTTGAAAAACTGGAGGCTGTTAGAGTAACAAGAAAATCTCATTCATAAAAACTGAGGGTGCAACTTCTTCCTCAGTTTCTAATGAAGACTGCCATGATGCATTTATCTAGTCAGTGACCTATTACTGTTCAGTGATCTTTTACTAAAACACTTGGTTTCAGTGGCTAAACTGAAGCTGATAGCACTGTTGAAACCTATTTCTTGAAACTATTTACTAGCAAATTTTTTTAATTTAAAAATTCCCCAACATGAACAGTACCTACCTAATTTATACATTTTGCTCTATTTCCCTAAAACCTCTTCACTCTGTATATCAATTAGTTGATCAGGAGAGGCAAAGCTATGCCTTCTGAGTCTCACTGGGCTCTCCCTCCCATGCTATGTGGTGGATTATTTGTTTTTGCACAATGGTGGACTGCAGGGTGGCACTGACTAAATCCTTTTGATGGCAGCTTCCGTGCCCACACAGGCCCAAGCCACATGCAGGGCTATGGTTCCCAATCCCACCCCTAGCCTTGGTTGTCTCACTCATTGCCAAGGCTTACCCTTCCTCTTGGCCATCATCCTTCTGGACCCCTGTCCTATAATATCCACTAGTCATTTCAATCTGCAACTCTCTGCCAAACTGTGCTTTTGGTTTGCAGCTCTTCACTTCCTGAAGGTTGCCCACTCCTAATCTAGATTATTTGGAGAGGTAGAGTTACATATAACCTGAGCTGCTTCTCTTCTTCCTATAACCATGATTAATAACTGACACTAAATTCTCAACACCCAATTTTGCATGCAGTAAAGTCTAATTCTGCTGTCAAAATGATGTAGCTGAGCATATAGACATCCCTCAATTTTCCAGGATGGCTCAGGATATTCCCAAATGGCTATTTTAGAGAGGGCATCAATGTGACAGTTTAGCAGATCTGACCTGCAAAGTTGAAACCTGTTATTTTCTCTATTTTACCCACTCTTCTGTGCCTTTTGGCCATTTCACGGCTCAACTGTATCTGCATCAGAAAAATCAATAACTCAATAGTATTTATTTAGGGCATACTGAGTTCTAAACATTTTACTGAGTTTGTGAGAATATGACAGAAGCTTGACACATAGTAGTAATAGCATTTATTAAGTGCTTACTGTGCGCAGAGCACTGGAAGTGAAAAACAGATTGTAATTAGAAATCATACCTATCCCACAATCTAAGAAATAACTGAGGTATTTCTTAAATATTATTATACATCAAGCACTGTACTGAGTGTTAATCATGTTGGACCTAGTCCCTGACACTACAAGGGCTCACAGTCTTAAATCCCATTTTACAGGTGAGGTAACTGAGGCATAGAGAAATGTAGTGACTTGCCCAAAGTCACAGAGTAGAAAAGTGATCGAGTCAGGATTAGAATCCAGGTGGTCTGACTGCCAGGTCCATGTTTTATCCTCTAGGACACCTGTTTCCCTGAACATTTGCTCTACTATTTTCCCAACTTCCAATAAATGAGTCTCATTCTGTTTTCAAGTGGTTGTTCACTTTGCTTTACTCCGTCAAAGCAACTTATCATTAGTCTAGGCAGAATGCAAAGAACGTATCGTTTCTTTTTTTTCCTTTTTAATTACTTATGGCCAGTTTAATCTTTTTGATTTCTGTTTCTCAAGCACTCAGTGAATCGATAAAAACTACTCTTTAAGTTAAACATACCAAAACATAACCAGGGATTTAATTAAAGGAGAACATTTTCAGTCAATAAAGCCAATGCCGTACTCACGTTGGAGGAAGGTGGGACTGGTTTTCAGCATTTCTTGGTATTTTGCAGGCAGCGGGCTTCGCCATGTCCCTGACAACACACCTGGGGCGCATGATAGACAGCACAATGCACTATTAATGATAAAAATGGGGAACACGCCTAGAAATTTGATCAGCTGATAAGTCTAACAAACTGACTACTGGAAATCTAAAAGAAAATTTGTGATCCCATGAATTACAAACCCAAATGCTTGGAGTGATCCTCAGGTCAACTAGTTTACTGACCCAACTCTTTCATTATCTGAGCAAGAACCAGCTATTGAGAGAAGCCAATTTGAGATGGAAAGCCAATGGAAAGCCTGTTGTGGACAGGGAATATGTCTACCAACTCTTAGAAAGAGTGGTCAGAAATATGTAAGTGTGTAAGAAATAGGATTAATTTATTGATTGATTTAAAAGTCAAAATCTCTAGGCAGCTTCTCTGAGGTCAAATGCTACTGAAACATAAAGCCAGTATAAGAAGAAAGATTCAATCTTAAAAACAGGACCTGTTAAAGTGACTGTGGCTTTGATCTGTTTCCCAGTTAGGAAGGCCAGCCTTAATAAAATCTATTTTATCAAGAGATCTGAGTCACTCCCCTCCAATACAAATGCTAGGACCTTCTGTATGAGGTCCTCCAGACTGTAAACTTCTTGCAGGCAGGGAGCATGTCTAAACGCAGTTGTAGTGTACTCTCACAAGTGCTCAGTACAGTGCACTGCACACAGTAAGTGCTCAATAAATACCACTGATCCATTGACTGACTGATTGATGGATTGAAAGAGCAGAGGGCTTCCTAATTTTTCCATCACTGAAAGTCCATTAATATTAATTCAGGATAAGGGAGGTGGGCAAGTTTACCATTCAAAATGTATTTAATGCTTCAATATACTTAATGAGGGAAATTAAGCTCAGTGCTAAAAACAATTTAGTAATCTTGTTCCCTAATTCCACTCATCACAAGATTTTTCTTTCCAAATACAGTGGAATAACAAAATCCAAAGAGAGTTCACACAAGCACCTTGTCCCAGTTAGGGACAGTCAGATCCTCATGTAAAAAGAGTTGGAGGTAGAATTCCATACTGACTCCAAAAGACATACTCTTCTGTAACTGTCCAAGAAGTTCTGTATTTTCCCACATGTTTCCAAACCACCTGAAAAACTGAAATTACTTCATTTTTACTGTGTTCATGAAAAATCTTGTTGCGAAAACTCAACTGCAACTTACTAATTTGCAAAGTGCAGATGTGGCCATAGAGCTGAGATTCTTCATCTCGGGATTCCACTCACTCAACTCAAGGCCTGGTCCCCAAGGCCTTGTCAGGTTCTAAATGAATCTACCAAGTGTTTCAGGAAAGTCAGCTAAGGATTAACCCTGATCTAACTCCACAAAGTTGTTGGGGGAACCCAGTTTAGAAAGACTAATAATAATAGCCTCCAAAGGAGGAGTTCAGAGAGGATAAACTGCAGTTAACCTCTTCTATTCTAGAAAGAAATATCTGCATAAGGACATATGGGAACACTCATACCCACACACATTCACACGTATCCCACTTCCACCCGATGGAAAGAGGATGAATCTTAAAAGTCAAGAAATATCCTTCCTGAAAAGCAAATGTGCCCCACCCAAAGTTCCATTACACTCTTTTTGAACCTCTAAAGATTCAAACTTATAAAAACATTATAACAGGAACTGAAGCCAAATGACCATTTTCTCACCAATTATATCTGATATCAACAGACTGTGAGGAATCAGACATCCAAAGGAAATACTAAAAGCTATAAACACTTTTGTTCTCTTATATGCATGAGACATGGGTATTAACGTATAGACATTTAGGCAGGAACACGAGATTTAACAGTCCAAACTGCCTGGCACTTGGGGCGTTGGGGAGTGGGAGTTGTTAGGGGGAAGGGAAGTATAATGCCCCATGAGATGAATTTCATTGCACAAAAAAATCTCAGATTCTCATCTTTCTGGGAAAATAATTGCTTCAATTTTGATGTGCCTGCATTTCTTTGTGAAGAAGCCTAAAATACCATTGAGTTAATATACTGGAGGACTTTGCCTTTGGGAAATCATGTGCTTCTTAGTTCCTAGTATTTACTTTAAAGTCAGATTTGGGTGAAATTGTTACCCAAAAGACATCTGTCACATAATTTGATGTTTAAAAAATGTATCACTCTTAATAGTGAGTGATAACTAACAAATCAGCAAGGTTGGGTAGAAGTGAAACAAATCATTCAGTCATTTGATGAGCCATCTCTTCCTTTGCTAATCAGAAGTATATATTTGCTAACCATATTACACACACACACACACACACACACAAACACACAGACACAGTTACCATATATATTAAGTTCTACCTTCAATGGCTATTATTATTGGTCTCTGGAAGCTGGGTTCCCTCTATATAACTTTGTGGGGTTAGATTCAAGGATAATTCTTAAATGATTTTCCTGAAAAACTTGGGTTCCAGTGTGGTCTAATGTTAAGTGTGAGATTTTAATGTACTTAATGTACTTATTTTAGTTAGCAACTGTACACTTCTAATGAACAAAGAGATGAGTCATTTATGTCTAGTGGGGCTTAATATTAAGTGTGAGGTTTTAATGTACTTAAATATTAGTTCCCCTGCCCTTCTAAGGCACCTGTGTTTTGTTTAATTTATAGATACTGGTTCTGTGCTGTATTAGCTTTCTTAATTATAAATCCTTGGGTAAAAAGAACACACCAAAAATATATAATTTTAAAGTCTACAACCTTTATTACATTGTACTCTCCTGTGTGCTCTGCACACAGTAAGCACTCAATAAATACAATTGATTAAAATGAATTACAATACTATCAGACCAAATCATGCATTTTAAATACTGATAATTTATTGATTTAAACATGGAAATTAGGAATTTTGTGGGATAAAGGTGTCAGTGTATAATTATGAAGTTTAATGTGCTTCTGGTTTTGGTTGACGTTTGACATTTTTCAGATATCAAAACACTTTTCTAGATTTTCTAATGTGGTATCCTTTTAACAGATCTTTCTTCAGAACATCAAGATGAAAAAAAGCAGAGGAAACACTACACTGCACACTCCAAGAGAGTAACAAATGCAAATCACACTACATGGTCTGAGGAGTATTCTTTACCTTGAACAAATATTTCCTTGAATTACACTTTAGGCGTTATGTCAGTTATTTGGGTTTAAATCTTTGAAGGTTTTAATGCCTAGGGAATCTGGGTAATTTAACTAATTCATATTTATCTACCATACATTAAATTTACTGTAATGATAAGTCTAAAAAAAAAACCAACTTTAATTTGGTTTACTGAACTGCTACACCAAATATTACCTACTAGAATTATGATGCAAAGAAAAGGATTATATTGCTTCTTATATTTAGCAATCTTTTAATTACCCTCTGATTTATCAGACTTCTCATTATATTCAGCTTCCAGTCGGTGAACAGAAATTACCTCACGATTTTATAACTGAAGTCGCTTTCCAGGAACTGCTCCTAACTCAACCTCTCAGTGCTGCTGTTTTTATGAATGCCTGTAATCAATGGCAGCGAAGACGGCCAACTGCCCATTCAACTATTTCTCTTTCTAGCATGTATATACTTGAGCAGCTGGCTAGACTAGCAATCCCTAATGACTCCAGATGAGGATCATTTCATTTCCAATTGAAGAATTTCCTTTTTCAAAAGAGTTTTTAGAAGTATTTCCTCATACTTAGGATTAGAATAATTAAACATTAAAGTCCTCCATAAAAGTGAGTTTACTAAATGTCTTTCTCTTTTCTAGCTTGTCATCGGATTACGCACTATATTTCTATTAATAGTAATAGTGGTCATAGTGATAAAGTGGGCTGAAAGAGTAAAAGAGTAATTATTACTCACAATACTATGTGCTGGGAAAGAATATACCAGTGAAGCAGCGTGGCTCAGTGGAAAGAGCAAGGGCTTTGGAGTCAGAGGTCATGGGTTCGAATCTCACCTCTGCCACTTAGCTGTGTGACTGTGGGCAAGTCACTTAACTTCTCTGTGCCTCAGTTACCTCAGTTACCTCATCTGGAAAATGGGGATTAAGACTGTGAGCCCCACGTGGGACATCCTGGTTCCCCTGTATCTACCCCAGCGCTTAGAACAGTGCTCGGCACATAGTAAGCGCTTAACAAATACAAATAACAGTGGAAATTAGACATTATCCCCTATTCCTTTAGGGGCTCACAAACCTAAAAAGAAAATGCTCATTTTTGTATGATCCTTCATTTTAAAGATCCTTATAGGTCCTTTTTTGGAAGCTGCCTTAACTGAAGTCATGGATAATATTTTATATGCAGAACTTAAAGGTTTTGTTAAAAACCTTATTATTCATATAGCAAAGAAATTTGGGGTTGGGTTTTTTGGGCCAAGGGTGTCAGAAAATCTGAGCATTTATGAGAAATCAATTGATCGGTCAATTAATCATATTTATTGAGTGCTTACTGTAGGCAGTGCACTGTACTAGTGCGTGGGAGAGTACAAAATAATGGAGTTGGTAGACACATTCTTTGCCTACAGTTAGCTTACAGCCTAGAGGAGGAGACAGATATTAATATAAATAAATAAATTATGGATATGTACATAAACTCGGTGGGAATAAGGAAGGACTGAATAAAGGGTGCAAATCCAAGTAAAAGGGCAACATAGAAGGGAGTGGGAGAAGAGGCAATAAGGATCTAGTTGGCGTTGGCCTTTTGGAGTAGATGTGTTTTTAATAAGACTTTGAAGGAGGGGAGAGTGATCGTCTGTCATATTTGAAGAGGGAGGGCGTTCCAGACTAGAGGCAGTATGTGGGTGAGAGGTCAGTGGCGAGATAGATGAGACCGAGGCACAGTAAGTAAGCAAACTGGCATTAGAGGAGCAAAGTGTGTAGAATGGATTATAGTAGGAAATCAGGCAGGTAAAACAGGAGGGGACAAAGTCATTAAGTGCTTTAAAGTTGATGGTGTAGCTGGGCAACCACAGGAGGTTCTTGAGGATTGGGAAAAACACTAAAAGACTATCTCCAAATGGTAGTTGCTGCTACAAACTCTTTATATGTGTATTCATATTTATAGATATTAATCCACATAGGAACCAGGACATCTTGGAATCTAACTGTGCCTTTTTTCTTTTTTCAAAAATTACTATTTCCAAACATGAACTGGTGACGATCCTAACATCTTTCTGCCTACAAGCTCACAAAACCACGACTTGGTTTGGGCTGTATTTCCAAGCACCCCAACAAAGATATGCTTCCATCTATCAAGGGCTGGGCTCAGGATGGAATAGGTGTAGAAGGCTCAAGGCCCCCTTATGGTCCTATAACTATGGTTGAATCACGTCGGGGAGAGGAAATCTGGTCCAAGCAGGCTTGTAAAGTAAGACTACATGTCCATTTTAGAGACCCACATATAGCCTTCCATCCATTCCAAATCCTGCCCTGTCAGGAGTGAGTAACTACTGGGTTACCCTTCTGAACCAGAAAGAGCCTATCCTAGAACCAAAAATTGGACCTGATGGTCTCTCAATAACTATGACACCAGATTTAGAGCACAGGGCAGGGGACAGGTTACATGTCACACAGTTCCCAGCTGGGATTTTGCTGAGAGTCATTAGCAACTGGGTGGGGCAGCCAGGAATTCCATCAATTTGGGATTTTCCTGGATGAATCAATCAATCATGGTAATTTATTGAGCACTTAGTCATCATCCATCCTATAAAGCTGATTAGCTTTCTCTTGTGAATGTGTTTCGTTCAATAGTTTGTATTTTAAAATCTGAGCTTTGGAACAGGTCAAAAATCAATTAAGGCTTTGGGGAACATTTTGAACTCAAGCATCTGTTTTAAAACTTAAATTGAGATTAATTTCAATCCTCAATAAGAACTATTTCATTTTAGGTAACTTGCATGCAGGAAAAGAAGCAAACCCTCCAAAGAAATTATTTATTCTTAAAGGATAAAATTGAGTATATTAGCAGATGGTGAGGTCACAAACCAAATACATCAACATTTCAGGGGATTTTTGAAAAACAGCAATTAAGTGAGAAGACTGTGGAGAGGCAGATTTCAAAACAAACAAAAACATTTGACTCATTGACATAGGACACATGTACATATGGCAAAAGAATACAGCAAGGTTTAGAAGAGATTGGGCTGTGGTGGCCAGTGACAGCCACAGATAAAGGATATCCAGATATACCTGACATTACATTGGACACACTATGTAACAAAATCACACGATACACATTTCGCTGAACTCCATCCAAACCTAGAGTGCCTCTGTGGTGGGAACCACAATTCCCCCACTTGCTCCAGAGCTGTTGAGCTCCTCAACAAAGTCCCCTTGAATATGTGCACTCCTTCCAAGCCATGGAACTTGGAGGGAGGAGCTGGGAAGAAGAAGGCAGGACTCTTAAAATAGAGCTACCATACACAAAGGTGACAAGTGCCATATCTGTAACAGAGAAGAATCAGAGAAACTGAAAACCAGACTAATGGCTATGGTGGTCAATTCAAATGGCTCCCCATACTCAGAAAAGAAAAGAGGATCCCATGAGATGGACTCCTAATTGTCTATCTTTGAGGGAAGTTCAAATAAACAGCTTCTGACACCCTATATATTATTCAATCAACCATACTTATTGAACGCTTACTAAGTACAGAGCACTGTTCTAAACACTTGGGAAAGTAAAATGTAACAGAGTAAGTAGACATGTTTTCTGCCCACAGGGAGCTTGGACTACAGTGGGAGATGGAAATTAAAATAAATTACGGTTCTAACTGGGAATCGAGCCAATCAGAGAGAAGAAGAAAGAAGAAGGGCCTTCTTCAGAAACTGGGAAGGGGCTGCTACAGAGGTGTGATTTGCATAAGAGGCATTTATTGGGATTACCACTGTGTTTGGGAAATCTACAAAATCCCAAGTAGAAGGGGTTGAACTATGTGGCCAACATGGCACCGCCTCCCCTATGATTGCCATCTGTCAATCCCATGACAATCTGACAGGCCTAGCACTTGCCTCTCACACAGGTCTGTGCAGCCATGATGGTGACATGGATGTAGGTCTGGTGCGGACACTGGGGTGGGTGTCAGAGCTTTGGGGCTGGTCCTCGTCAGGGTCAGCTCGGACAGGAATAGTTCATCTCTCCGCTCTGGGCCAGGGAGTGGCCATAGTGCTTCCCGCCTCATAGCACTCCCTGTCCTCTAGACTGTAAGCTCATTGTGAGCAGGGAATGTGTCTGTTATATTGTAATATTGAACTTTCTCAAGCATTTGGTACAGTATCCCACACACACTAAGTGCTCAATAAATACAATCAACTGACTGACTGACCACACTGCCCAATCTATAGTCAGAGCAGGTCCCATTGGCCTGTTCAGAAAAGGGAAAACTCAAACCCAGATTTATTTTTTGTCGGGTGGGTAGAGGAGGTGCACAAATCTGGAGCTCTCCCCCAAGTCCAGTGACCCAGTGGACAATTCATACCCCCTAACTCACGAGGCCACAGTCAACCTTGTCTGAAGTTTCAAGAAAATTCCCACCTTACTCTTCCCCAGTGCTACTCCCTTGCTGGAAGATCAGGCGACCTCCTAATTTCAACTATGAAGACAGCTTATCAGGAGTCACTATAAACCTCTAGTTTCCCGGGTTATCTCAAAGTATTTTGCTTAATTAACATGATGTAGCTCAAAATATGCAAATCCATTGTGGGACCACTAGGAAATTTTAGCCACTCGCCACTAGACATTTTAGTGAAAAAAGTTTGTGCTGCGATGCTGGAGGGCAGAACATGGGGAAGACTCAGGACTGTGATGCTGGAAGGACACCCGGCACAGGCAGGAATCAGAAATGTGATACTGAGGGGTTAGGATACGCAGAATGTTTAGGGTTCCAGAGCTTAGGACTCCGAAAGAATGAAGCTCCCTTAATGGAAAGAAATGGCACAAATCTTCTCTGGCACCCAAAGGACTTGGAGAGGGTGAGATTAGTATAACCCAAGAAAGGAGGGGGAAGGATCAGAGAAACATGAGCCCAGGGATGCCTACAGGAAAGTAGAAAGGGTCTTGTGGTGAAATGTATTAGACTAGGGAAAAGCAGGGTGATTGGAGTTCTTTATATCTGTTACTTGATTAATGCACTTAACTGAGAAGCAGTGTGGCCTAGTTTGAAAGAGCATAGTACAGGGACTTAAAGGAGCTGGGTTCTAATCCTGACTCTGTCACTTGTCTGCTATGTGACCTTTGGCAAGGTATTTCACTTTGTAAAGTGAGAATTAAGACTGTAAGCCCCATATGGAACATGGACTGATTACTTATATCTTGACTGTAAACTCATTGTGAGCATGGAATGTGTTTACCAACTCTGTTATACTGTACTCTAGTGTGACTTAGTGGATAGAGCATGGGCCTGGGAATCAAGAAGGCCTGGGTACTTACCCTGCTCCATTACCTATCTGCTGTGTGATCTTGGGCAAGTCAATTAACTTCTCTTTGCCTCAGTTACCTAATTTGTAAAAGGGGAATTAAGACTCGGAGCCCATGTGGGACAGGCACTGTCTGCAATTTGATTTGCTTGTACCCACCCCAGTGCTTAGTACAATGTCTGGCACATAGCAAGCACTTTATAAATACCACAGTTATAATTAATACTCTCCCAAGTGCTTAGTACAGTGACCTGCATACAGTAAACCCTCAAAAAACACAATTGATTGATCTACCTCACCATAGTACAGTGCCCGGCACATAGTGAGTGCTTTGTAAATACCATTTTTAAAATGACTATATTAAAAGTTATTGAAATCTCAGATATTGGTGTCAACTTGCAGTAGGGCTTGAGGAGAGGCTGTGGGTGCAAGGTGGACATGTGGACTTGTTTAGCCAAGGGAAGGGAAGGATGGCTTTCTCCAAAAGTTTCTCAAAGCCAGCCCCAAGATGGGGATCATAATTAAGTCCCCAAATGATCTCCTTGACTTGGGCAGACATCTTGCTTTAAGACTGGCAGGGGTGACAGCAATGTGGCTATATGTATTTGGAGATTGCTAGACAAGGATCCCCAACCTTCCATGTTCCAGGAAGGGAAGGGCTGGAGGACTTAGGACCCAGAGATGCCTAACTCCAGCTGTTATGTTGGCTGGGATTTAGGGCTGCAAACCCCCCAAAACAACCTTAGCTGGGAATCAAGAAGCACGTCATCTCAATTCTGACTCAGATCTACAGAGACCTGTAAAAGTCATCGGCTCTGGCCCTCAGTTTCTCCTCTGAAAATGAAGAAAACAACACCTTCTCCACTTTATTAGAGTGATTTACTGTAAAGACAAATGAGATCATTGTTATGAAATGTTCTGAAAATGAATGTCTTATTAAGTGCCATGTAACAATCTATTTGGTGGAGATCAGTGTCTCAGGGGCCTAGCCAGAATAATGTGTGAGTTAACTCACTGCACTAGGCTTTGTTTTCCAAATCCCAGGGGGGTTGGGGAAGGTGTCTGTGAAAGACAACCACAAGGTCAAAAGATCATCTGGTAAGAGCTGGAATTGGGCATATTTCAAGGCGGGTAATGTAAGACAGAACTCCGCAGGGAATAAGGAGGGCAAGAAGAGATAGCACAGGCCTGGGAATCAGAAGGCCCTGGGTTCTAATGCTGGCTCCACCATTTGTCTGCTGTGTGACCTTGAGCATGTCATTTATCTGGGCCTCAGTTACCTCATCTGAAGAATGAGGATTCAATACGTGTTTGCCCTCCTACTGTGAGACTCATGTGAGACCAGGCTATCTTCTAGTGCTTAGTACAGTGCTTGGCATATAGAAAGCACTTAAATACCCCAATTGTTGATTGTATGGCCATTCTCTTGCCACAGGAGCTTACAGTCTAGAAGAAATGTGAATGCTTGAATCATGGCAATTTCCAAATTTATTATTTTTCCACTTTCTGATATGCTTGTTTTTCTATTTTGCCTTTTGGTCATAAAATAACTGATCAGCATCTACTGCTCCTTGATATTTTGGCTTCTGACACCTGTAATGACTACCTTCTTCTAAAAAATCTTGCTGGCTGTGTTTTCAACAACCTAGTTCTCTTGGTCCTATTCCTATCACTCGAACTACTCTTCTCGGTCACCCTTGGTATATCTTTGACCTTTTCTCTGTGTTTTAGACTTTGTTCTGAGCCTGCTACTTTTCTTGCTCTACACTTTTTCTGTCCTTTACCTTGGGGAAAGTTTGAAGAGGAAAGAAGCTTGAGGCAAGTATACAAAAGAAGGGGCTGTAACTAATCTAAGAGCATTCTAGCCATGAATATAGGGGTAAAAGGGGACGGGAGAACAAATGAAATATTTTTTAAGACAAAATGACAGTATTATAAGTTGGGTCCGTCTATACAGAGTTAACCAATCCAAACGTAAGTCATACTGAAGCATCACACTTTCCCAAGAAGCAAATGAGTTGGCCTTTCACACCACCAAGGATAGTTCTGGGCAGAGCCAAACCCCTAGAGTTCTCTTGGTTGGGAGAAAAGGGTATGGAGACAAAAATCTCTCTTCTTTGCTGGATCTGGTACAGCATCTTGCTCTAGTTCTAAGAATAAGGCTGCATGAGATAAGAAGTCACTTTATCAGTTGGTGATGGAGATCTTTTGCCTAGCAGCAGACACACCGACTGATCTGAAGTGGGTTAGGATGTACTTCTCCAAGGTGTAGCTGCATGTTTGCTATGTCTCCAAGAATTCCCAATGCTACACCTCCCAGAAACTGCCAGCTAGCATCACCACCAGCTTGGCTAGCATAAGTAGCAACCTGGACTGGCTGGCCCAAATTTAAAGCCCACACTCTCCCGGAATGGTTCTGGTTAGAACAGAGTTCCATAGTGCTATCTGCATGGTGCCATCATCATTGACATTAGACTGGCACTTACTGGCAGGTTTGCCCAAGCAGAACTGGAATTGGTACAGAGTATTTTCAGATAAACCTCATAGATATATCTATATATATGTATGTGTATGATCCACTTAGCCATAACTAATGAATTACTATTACTCTAAAGGCTTTTAGTCCCACAGTAACAGTTCAGTGCTATTTGATTCAAAAACTAGCTCCATGAAGATCAGTCACACTTCAGCAGTTTGCCTCCAAATCTTTCCAGTCATTGTCTACCTCAAAGGTGGCCAAATAAGACATAAAGGCGGCCAAAATGGTATAGACCTTGATTTTCTTAAATTTTCCTGGAAGAAGTCCTGAAAGCCACCGTTAGAAGAGAGTGGTTAAAGGAATAACTCCCTGAGCTCATTTTAATAATAATAATAATAATAATAATAATGATGGTATTTGTTAAGCACTTATTGTGTGCCAAGCACTGTTCTAAGCACTAGGGTAGGTACAAGGCAATCAGGCTGTCCCATCGGGGCTCACAATCTTAATCCCCATTTTACGGATGAGATAACTGAGGCACAGAGAAGTTAAGTAACTTGCCCAAGGTCACACAACTGATAAGTCGCGGAACAGGGATTAGAACCCATGACCTCTGACTCCCAAACCCGTGCTCTTTCCACTAAGCCATGCTGCTTTTTAGGATGTCCTTAAACAACTTTCTTTTCATGATTCTATTTTCAGATCACCACCACGTGACCATAGAACCAATCACCTGAGGTTTCACTGGACAATGATAATATGTTGAAAAATCCTAATTTCACACCTGGCAAGATGATGACAAACAAGAGCAGCACAATCTACCAGACAACCGGTATTAGGGTTTAAATGTAATGATAATAAAACCTTCAGGGGAAGAAATCAGATCCTGTCTGAGACTGTCCCTGCCCAACATCCCTGCCTTTCCTTAAGATCTATATCCTTCGCCATGCCAGTTGAGAGCCAAAATTGACTTTCTGACATATCAATATGTTATGCAGCTCAGTTGGACTAATGTCAGGAATTTTGAGTTTCAGTCCCCATTTATCCACTGATGGGCAAGGGTTAAAGGAAGAAGCCAGTGTGAACTAATGTAAAGAGCACAAGCCTGCAAGTTAGAGGATCTGGGTTCTAAACCCTGGTCTGCCACATACCTGCTAGATGACGTTGGGCAAGTCACTTTACTTATCTGAGCCTTAGTGTCCTCATCTGCAGAATATGGATTCAATACCTATTTTACATCCTTCCTACCTAGACTGTGGGCCTCATGTGGGACATGATTATCTTGTGTCTACCCCAGAACTTAGTACAGTGCTTGACACATAGTAAACACTTTAACAAACACCACAATTAGTATTATTAAACCACTACTGTAACAGCCTTCTCGCAAAACTCCCCACCTCTAATCTCATCCTTCTCCACTCCATACTCAAATCCACTATCCAGAATATTTTTCAAAAGCATCCTCCTGCCTTCATCCCCCTACTCCTCAAAAAGCTCCAGCTGTTGCCCAGCGATCGCCAGAGCTAGCACTATCAGCTTTAAGGCACTCAATCATTGCTTTCCACAATTTTTATCAATCCTCCTCTCCTTCTATGACCCAGGCCACAGTTCACTCGTCTAACAGCAACCTACTTGCTGGGATTTGTTCACCTCCAACTCCTTTCTTAGTCACTCTGCCCTATACAGATCTCCCTCATACTTCAGATCCAACAGACCAACACTCTCCCAATCATCAAAGCCCTACTAAACCTACATCTCCTCCAGAAAGCCTTCCCTGGCTAACTTCTCATCCTCATTTCCTACTTTCCCTCTCTACTGTTTCACCTATGCACTCAGGTTCGATGCTCCCAATAATTTAGGTACTCACCCCACACCCACAATCATGTATGTAGATATTGTTATAATTCCTACAACGTTCATTTTCCTGGCTAGATTGTAAGCAGGGTTGTGCCTACTTACTTTACTGTATCTTCACAAGTGCTTAGCGCAGTGCTCTGCACACAATAAGGAATCAGTAAATACCATTGATTGATTGATTGATTTTGAACACTGCCTTTAGTGCTTTGTTTGTTCACAAATTAGGTGTTCAAATGATGTTTTTTATGATGCTGATAAGGATGATGATGAAGAATATGATATCTTTGTGGAGTATTTGTAATTCACACTTACTTTAGAGAAATCAATCAATCATATTTATTGAGCACTCACTGTGTGCAGAACACTGTCCTAAGCACTTGGTAAAGTGCAGTATAACAGTTCACAGACACGGCCCCTGCCCACAGTAAGCTTACAGCCTAAAGACAAGCTTTCTATGCTTTTTTCTAGGTTGTGTCATCAACTCCTGTGGGTATCAGGCTAAAGTGATAGAGTTGGATCCCCTGTGTGCCTTAGCTATTCCTTTAATGTTAAGCACCTTAGGAAGCTCCATAACCATTTTTAGCTGCCAGGCTATGTTTAGTACTGTTCTCTGCAGAGTGGTAACTGATGTGCATGGCCCAAACTGACCCATCCTTTGATCTAAATCTTCAAGCCCAGCTTATAAACCATAGATAAAAGATGATCAAATCCCTGCCATTAAATATTTCATTCTGTCTGACATTCATTTGAGGTAGATTCCACCAGTGCTTGACCTATTTCTTGGTGTGAGTAAGGAATATTTGGAAGCTGCCTGGGTTCTGGAACCTTAGGGCCTAAAAAACTATGCCAACCTGTAACACAAACTCTTTAGTACTAGATTCGATGTTCTGCTTGTACTGAACCCATAAGTCCTCTTGAAAGCAAAAGGATGTACCTGAGGAAAACTTTAAGTAAAACAAATAGAACCTCTGGATCTAAAAAGTTACTCAAAATATATGTACACATCAAACATAGGCCCCATGTAACAAAATAATAGATTTGGATTTCTTCGTAAGTAAAAGTATATATTCTGTTTTTGTCCTATTTCCTATTAAACTCCTTAAAACACCTTGTTATAGCAGAAACTATCAAATGTACACATAGTATACACTACTGTGAAAATACTGATTCTCATGGGGTCATCCTGCATATTCCCAAATCAAATAATGACTTAGTTATGCCCAAAGGTATCTAACTGCCTCACTAGACCTCATACAAAGCTGTATGACAATTCACAAGTATCTGTAGACCATCACACATAGACATACAAGTATTATTATGCTTATCTAGAACACAAAACAGCTGCTGCCTCCCTCTTTTTCATTATAATAAGTGCACAACTCAGCTATCTGGAGTCACATCACCAAGGAAAACAGCCAGAATTATGGAATATATTTTCCATTCTTATATCCTAATTATACTTCCAGACGACAAACACAAGCTATTTATTAAGTTCTTTAGTGCCTAAGCATTGAATGTGAATCCAGTAAAAGGGCAGAGCTGACCTAAACTGACCTAAACCTAAATGTGCAGTACAAATGACTGCTGCTAAAACATCAAATGATGGATTTCAGCACATGAAAACTTTAAGACAAAAATATTACAGAATCCAGTGAATTCCTTGTACATGTCCCAAGTATAAATCATATCATTAATATTACCATTACAAAGGTATCAATTGCATTGCAATAGGCTATCATTTCCAGAGTTTAATTTGCTTTTGTGTGCATGAAAACCATACCAACACTCAGAGGTGTACCTCATCAATCAATTCTATTTATTGAGCACTTACAGTGTTCATGAAAACCACACCAGCAGTCATAGGTGTACTTCACCATCAATCAATTGTATTTATTGAGCACCCACTGTGTGCAGAGCTTTGGGCTAAATATACAGATGAGGGAACTGAGGCACAATGTGGGAGCAACATGGCCTAGGGGCAAGAGCACAGGCTTGGGAGTCAGAGGATGTGGGTTCTAATCCCGGCTCTGGCACTTGTCTGCTGTGTGACCTTGGGCAAGTCACTTCACTGCTCTGTGCCTCAGTTACCTCATCTGTAAAATGGGGATTAAGACTGTAAGGCCCATGTGGGACAACCTGATTTCCTTGTATCTACACCAGTACTTATAACAGTGCTTAGCACATTGTAAGCACTTAAATACCAAAATAATAATAATAATAATAATAATAATAATAATAAATTACTTTGGATGCATAAAGCTTTCAAAGCAGAAGTTTATGCTTAAGTATCTGAAAAACAAAGGAACCTCTCCCACTTCTCTTAGTCTGAAAATTTTATACACTTTAAAAGTTTTCAAGTTACTAAAGACTGAGAGTTCTCCAGATTTTTTAGATCATGTCAGAGAAAAGATTAGTCACCATCCTCAGGGTAAATCTAAAAGCGAGGAGCTTTGCAAGGCTAACAGAGTCTGTGTCCTTCCCTCCAACTTTCCTGGCCAAAGCTAGTAGAGAGGAAGCAATCCTTGGAATTCCTCAGTAGCTCCTCCTCTTGCTTTGCTGCCCAGCCAATTGGGGTGTGATGAAAGAGTGTCAGAGTCTTCATGCTCAGAAAGATTCCAAAAAAAGGAAAATAATGGGCTTGCTAGTCTCAAGTGTGGGCATCCTGTTTTGGGGAGTTCCTAATCACACTGTGGAGACTGCTTGGAGAGTGGTCAAGACCCACTAACTCAGGAAGCATCTGGATTTGAATCCTGACCAATATAAATTTTAATTATTTATAACAAATTATTTATTCATATTAATGTCTGCCTCTCCGCTATACGGTAAGGTCATTGTGGGCAGGGAACGTTTCTACTAATTATCTCATATTCTCCCAAGCTCTTAGAACACTTCTCTGCAAATAGTCTGTGCTAATCAAATACCATTGATTGATTGATATAAATATGAAGTCTATTAATTGAAGTTACAAAAATAGGCAGTTTATGTTTATTAAACAAATCCTGTTTTCCTGCTGGAATAATCCAACCACTCTCTTTCCAGATTATGGTGCTGTTTGAGAGAGAAAATTACTTAAACCATTTCATAAATGAGTATTTTATCAGTATTCACAGTGTGGTAAGGTCTGGAATTCGTATTCTGAGTGATAGCCTTTTTACTTTCTAATGAAATTATGTGTAAGTTATGCTTGGTCAGGTACTAAAAGACCTCCTAAATTTGAATGTCCCAGATTCATTAACATCATTATTATTACTTCACTACAGGAAAACAGAAAAGACTAATCTTACTGCTAAGTAAAGATGCATCACAACTGAATTCAATTGTTTACCTAACATTTATTTTCCAAGAATCATTTATGAGAATATATTGCAGGTTTTTCTTGTAGAACATTATTACACCAAACCAACTGATAGCTAAAATGTCTTTCTTCTAACTCTGCTGGCTAAACATTTCTAAAATTAGTCTTTGTAAGGGAGGTAACACTCCCACTATGGTGATCTATTTGTTAGAACCATTACTCTTTCCCTGCTCTTTCTATTGCTGAATCCTTCCCAAACAGTGGAAAATTAGCTATTTCTACCTTTCCTTTTGATCAGCATCTTGGCCTTTTGTTGAGTTAAAAGGACTCTGGAGTAATGGATCTGGCACAGTAAAATCATTTTGAAGAACTTCAAGAATTGAAATGCTTTTCTTTGGGATTTAGTTGTCACTAATAAAGACATGGATTTATGAAGAGAGATAGTCCAAACTATGAGGTCAGGAGAGGGAAGAGGCAGAGCTGTATAGAAAATTAATGATAGATAAACAGAGGCTATGTCTTTTCCTAGGCCACAGCAATGATGAATCAGTTAATTAGACTTCTTTCAATTGACAAAGAAATGGTCCCGAAAGAAATGTTAATCTCAAAAAGATCCCCAGACTTTCATTCTAACAAAATTTTAAAACACATACCTTTAGACTGTAACTTCCTTGTGAACAGGAAATAAATCTTCCAGCTCTGTTACACTGTACTCTCCCAAATGTTTAGGACAATAAGTGCTCAACAAAAACCACTGATTGTTTAATTGACAGAAGAATGTCGAAGAATTAAGGGGAAAATTTACTAACTAACCAAATTCCACAGGTCAGGACAAGCCTAAAAAATGAAGTTTGTACATATTGTGTTCTGTGATTAATGAAACCAGTGTCATGGTCATTAAACATATTTACAGGCCTTCCCTGATACAGAGGAAATGAGGTTATGGTTATGGTTGACTTATCCACAACTCTAGTCAGAATATCATCATCATCATCATCATCATCAACCAATCAATCAATGATATTAACTGAGTGCTTACTGTGTGCAGAGCACTGTACTAAATGCTTGGAAAAGTACAATATAACAGAGCTCGTAGACATGTTCCCTGCCATCATCATCTTCAGTATCATCATAATAATGGTAATAAAAATGGTATTTGTTAAGTGCTTACTATGTGCCAAGCACTATTCTAAACACTGGGGTAGATATAAGGTAATCAGGTTTTTCCACGTAGGGCTCATTTTACAGATGGAGGAACTAACAGAGGCACAGACAAGTTATGTGACTTGCCCTCTTCATTAAACTTTTTTAGTCCTGAGGATTCATTACAATGCATAGGAGTTAAAAGAAAGATTCCAAAATGAGGTCTAAGTTGTTCCATAATACAAAAAGCCTCATTAAAATTTGGAAATATACATAGATATATAAAATTCATATATGTTCTTATTCTTTTCTTGCTACTCTGTGTTGGATAATTTACCATTTTGTGTACATATTTAGTCATGTCATCATTACATTTTAATGTGAAAAACGAGCTGGTCCTATTTACCCCACAAAGTAGTTGCATGTTACCAGAACAGTGTACTGCAGTAGAAGATCAATAAATACTTTTTTACTACTAAAGGAGGCATATATTAAATAAATACCATTTTAATAATCTTAAAAAATGTCAATATTTATAATACCCGAAGTGGAACCTGGGGATCCATCAGTCAGAGTTGGATGAAATGAAAATATTAAGAAAATGTAGGAACTTAAATTTTTGAAGTGTTTCAAATGATTGTTTCCAGCTACAAGATGAAGCTACTATCCATGGGAAATACAGTAAGACTGGATTATCAATGTTACAGTGGAACAAGGGATACAGCATTTTCAAAGCCTAAATTTAAAAGTTCTGCCCAGCTTCCTAAGTAGATCTCATTCTCAGAGGATTTGGGAAAATTGAATTTTTAGGTCTTACTCCCACAAGTCTAAATTCTACTTCCCCATCAGTACCTTTGGACTCAGATTCACCTCCAAAGGAATCCTGAACATTTCCACAATTGGGCTTTCCCAGCAGAGTGTCGATATTCCCGTTAAAGAAGAACATGGTACAGAATTCAACATCTTAAATAACACTACAACAGAGATAAAAATCTCACACAGAGTGCAAATGCAGGGTGCTCTGATAAATATGCTTTCAGCAACAGATATCCTCTCAAACATCTTTCAACTCACCCTTGTTCTCAACTCCTCCATCTCCGACGCCTTACTCACTCTGATCTCTTGCTCAGGCTGCTCTCTAGCAAACCACAACCTAACATATCTTCAGAGTCCTCCTAGAACCCCACCTCCTCCAGGAAGTCTTCCCCAATTGACCCACAATGCTCCAATCATGTAATCCCACTACATGCAATAAACACTTGTGTGTTTTATTCCTACCCTTAGCACTTATGTATATATGCACATTTATTTTTAAATTCAATTCCTTGTGTAGCTGTTTCATGCTGATGTATTTAGTCTACTTCTAATCATACTAATGATAAATAATTTAGTCTACTTGTTTCCTCCATTATATTCATCTGTGAGCCCCACGTGAGACAACCTGATTGCCCTGTTATCTACCCCAGCACTTAGAACAGTACTTGGCACATAGTAAGTGCTTAATTAATATCATCATTATTATTATTATAATGTCTTTGAAGACTTGATACATAAATCTTGCTTCTGTGGTACTTTCCTGAGAGCTTAATAATGTGCTTTCCAAAGTAGATGCTCAGAAAATACTATTGGCTGATTCATTATCCATGTGAAGAGTCTGCTAGTGATTTATCTGAAATTATATTTTCATGATTTTTAAAATTCATATCATTAAGGATTTAGTGAAGTGCAAATCATTTTGCTATATGTTGAATATATGCTTGAATTTATATTTTATGTAAATTAAAGATGATTTTCAGTTTTCACTTTTTTTTTGGACTACATTTAAATGCACCATGTGCCCATATATCCCCTGTCCTAAAACTAAACCCTCCCTTGACCCCATGGCACTCTCCAATTATCCAAACTCCACTACCTCTTCTCCAATCCTCTCCTTGACCCATTCTGATCCGGCTCCCTGCCCCTAAACTCCATGGAAATGGCTCTCTGTAAGGTCAACAAGACCGTGATCTCCATCTTTCCAAATCCAATGGCCACTACTCCATCCTAATCTTCCTCACTCAACACTATGGGCAATCCCCTTCTCCTGGAAATCTTGGCTTCAACAAAACTGGGCTCACTTGGTTCTCCTACTATCTCTAACTGCCTCTCAGTCTACTTTTTAGGGACTGTCTCTGTTTCCCATCTGTGGAGGTGACTCAAGATTCAGTTCTGGGTCCACCTACTTTTCTCTAGTCTCCATCTACACCCCTTTCCTTGGACACCTTATTCAGTCCCATGGCTTTAACTACCTTTTCTATGTAGATGATTCCCAAATCTATCCCTCCAGCCCTCAACACTCTACTCTCTGCAGTCTCAAATTTTCTTTTTCCTCCAGGACATCTCTACACAGATGTCCCACTGACACCTCAAACATAAAGTGTCCAAAACAGAACTCCTCATCTTTCCATCCAAACCCTGGCCGCCCCTGACCTTTCTATCACTATCCTCCCATCTCACATGTCCTTAACCTTGGCTTTATCCTTGACTCATCTCTTTCATTCAACCCACACATTCAATTTGTCACAAACTCCTGATGGTTCTACCTTCACAACATCTGTAGAACCTTTCCTTTCCTCTCCATTCAAACTATTACCATGCTGATTGAAGCACTCATCATTTCCACATTTACTACTGCATAAGCCTCCTCGCGGACCTGCTGTGTTCTCTCTTTCCCCTCTCCAGTCCATACTTCACTCTGCTGCCTGGATCCTGAATTATTTTTCTGAACTGAAACTATTCAGTCGATATCTCCCCACTTCTCAAAAACCTCCAATGCTTGCCCATCCACCTCCATATTAAACAGAAACTCCTTGCCATTGGCTATAAGGCAGTAAACCAGCTTTCTCCCTCCTACCAAACCTTGCTGATTTTCTACCACAATCCAAACTACACACTCCACTCTTTGAAAACCACTCTACTCTCTATACCTCTATTTTGTCTATCCTGACACTGATCCCTTGCCTATGTTTTCCCTCAGATCTGGAAATCCCTCCCTTCATATCTGACAGTCCCCCACTCTCCTCATCTTCAAAAGCTCCTAATAACACATCTCCTCTTAGAGGCCTTCCCAGATTAAGTTCTTTATTTGCCCTATCCTCCCTCACCTCTGCATCAACTATGAACTACTCTGTATACCTCTTAAATACTTCAATACTCATCCAAGCCCCACAGTACTTATGTAAATATTCTTATATGCTACTCTTTTCCCCTATCCCCAATCTGTTTCAATGTCTGTCTTCTCCTACTGATCATAAATTTCTGGCAGGTGGAAATGGTGTTACTATGTTGTACTGTATTTTCTCAAGCACTTAATACAGTGATCTGCATATAATAAGCACTCAATAAACATCATTGATTGATTAACTGACTAATGAGATGCACATGAAACGTACAAATCTTAATCCCTATCCTAACTGAAGAAAGGGAAAACATCAGTGCTGGGATCCAGCCCAGCTGGAGTTCCAAAAGCAGGTTTGTATCAGAATTATACATTAATAATATTTTCACTTTTCCAATGAAACCTCATGTGACCTTTCAACCATATTCATCAATTCATCCACCTTGTTCTTCCACCCCCTGATCAACAATGTCATTCTTCTCCACAAAGACTGATCAAAAGGATCTATTCCAGTAATACAAGTAATAATAATTATTAGTCTGTAAGTTCCTTTAGGGCAGGATCTGCCTACTCTTTTTTATTATGCTCTCCAAAGCACTTAATAGTGTTCTGGACACAGTAAGGCTCAATAAATACCTATGATTGATTGCTACTTGTTAAGCACTCAGTATGAGTCAAGCACTGTATGAAGCACGGGAACAGATGCAAGAAAATCAGGTTGGACACAGTCTTATTCCACATGAGACTCATAGTATAAGAGAGAGAAAGAACAGTATTTAAAGCTCGACTGTGCATACGTAAAAACAGAGAAGTTAATTGACTTGTACAAGGTCACACAGCAGGAAAGTGACAGAGCCAGGACTAAATCCCAGGTCTCAGGATGCCCGGACCCATGGTGTCTCCAATAGGACATGCTGCTTCTTATCCAAAGTACTTTAGAGCATTCAATCACCTTGACCCCTCCTACCTCACCTCACTACTATCCTACTACAAACCAGCCCACACACTTCACTCCTTTAATGCCAACCTTCTCACTGTACTTTTATCTCATCTATCTTATTGCTGACCTCTCTTCCACATCCTGCCTGTGGCCTGAAATGCCATCATTCATTCAATCAATTGTATTTATTGAGCACTTACTGTGTGCAGAGCACTGCACTAAGCTCTTGGGAGAATACAGCGCAAGAATAAACAGAAACATTCCCTGTCTACAATGAGCTTACAGTCTAGATAAGTGGATTCAGTTATTAATACAAATAAACAAAATTACAAATACGTACATAATGCTGTGGGGCCGAGATAGGGGATGTATAAATGGAGCAAGTCAAGGTGATGGAGAAGGGAGTGGGAGAAGAGGAAAGTGGGGCATAGTATGGGTAGGCCTCCTGGAGGCGATGTGCCTTCAAAAAGGCTTTGAAAGGAGGAGACTAATGGTCTGTTGGATTTGAGGAGGGAGGGCAGAAGCAAGACATGGCGAGGGGACAGTGGCGAGATGGACGACATCAAGGAACAGTGACCCTCCCTTCAGGCTCACATCTCCTCCTGCCTCCAGGACGTCTCCACCTGGATGTCGGCCCGCCACCTAAAACTCAACATGAGCAAGACTGAGCTCCTCATCTTCCCTCCCAAACCCGGTCCTCTCCCAGACTTCTCTATCACCGTGGATGGCACGACCATCCTTCCCGTCTCTCGGGCCCGCAATCTCGGTGTCATCCTTGACTCGTCTCTCTCGTTCACCCCACACATCCTATCCGTTACCGAGACCTGCCGGTTTCACCTTTACAATATCGCCAAGATCCACCCTTTCCTCTCCACCTAAACGGCTACCTTACTGTTACGGGCTCTCGTTATATCCCGGCTAGACTACTGTGTCAGCCTTCTCTCTGACCTCCCTTCCTCCTCTCTCGCCCCGCTCTGGTCTATTCTTCACTCCGCTGCCCGGCTCATCTTCCTGCAGAAACGATCTGGGCATGTCACTCCCCTTCTTAAACAACTCCAGTGGTTGCCTATCAACCTCCGCTCCAAACAAAAACTCCTCACTCTAGGCTTCGAGGCTCTCCATCACCTTGCCCCTTCCTACCTCTCCTCCCTTCTCTCTTTCTACCACCCACCCCGCATGCTCCGCTCCTCTGCCGCTCACCTCCTCACCGTCCCTCGGTCTCGCCTATCCCGCCGTCAACCCCTGGGCCACGTCCAACCGCGGTCCTGGAACGCCCTCCCTCCTCACCTCCGCCAAACTGATTCTCTTTCCCTCTTCAAAACCCTACTTAAAACTCACCTCCTCCAAGAGGCCTTCCCAGATTGAGCTCCTCTTCTCCCTCTACTCCCTCTGCCACCCCCCCTTTACCTCTCCGCAGCTAAACCCTCTTTTTCCCCTTTTCCCTCTGCTCCTCCACCTCTCCCTTCCCATCCCCACAGCACTGTACTCGTCCGCTCAACTGTATATATTTTCATTACCCTATTTATTTTGTTAATGAATTGTACATCGCCTTGATTCTATTTAGTTGCCATTGTTTTTACAAGATGTTCTTCCCCTTGACTCTATTTATTGCCATTGTTCTTGTCTGTCCATCTCCCCCAATTAGACTGTAAGCCCGTCAAACGGCAGGGACTGTCTCTATCTGTTGCCGACTTGTTCATCCCAAGCGCTTAGTACAGTGCTCTGCACATAGTAAGCGCTCAATAAATACTATTGAATGAATGAATGAATGAATGAATGAATGAATGAATAGGTTAGCATTAAAGGAGCAAAGTGTGTGGGCTAGGTTATAGTAGGAGAATAGTGAGGTGAGGTAGGAGGGGCTGAGATGATTGAGTACTTTAAAGTTAATGGTGAAGAGCTTTTGTTTGATGCGGAGATGGATGGGCAACCACTGGAGTTTTTTCAGGAGTGGGGAGACATTTCCTGACTGTTTTCATAGAAAAATGATCCGGGCAGTAGAGTGAAGTATGGGTTAGAGTGGGGAGAGGCTGGAAAGTCAGCAAGGAAGCTGATGTAATAATCCAGGAGGGATAGGATGAGTGATTGTATGAATGTGGTAGCACTTCGGATGGAGAGGAAAGGGTGGATTTTTGCGATGTTGTGAAGGTGGAACATTCTCTTGAATGAGTGGTGTTAAGGATAAGCCCAAGGTTACTAGTTTTTGAGACAGGAAGGATGGTGGTGCTATCTACAGTGATGGGAAAGTCACAGGGAGTACAGGGTTTGGATGGGAAGATTAGAAATTCTGTTTTGGACGTTAAGCTTGAGGTGACAGGAAGACGTCCAATAAGAGATGCCTTCCTCTTCATATTCCTTCCTCTTCATATCCGACAAATACTCTGCCATCCTTCAAAGTCTTATTGAAGGTCATCTCATCTAAGAAGCTTTCTCAAGGCCTTCTTAGGTCTTCTCTCACTCTCTTTTGCATAATCTTGACTTGCTCCATTTATACAATCAGGTGTCACAGCCCAACAGCACTTATGTACATATCTGTAATTTTGTTTATATTAATATCTGCCTCCCCCTTTGAGCTATAAGCTCATTGTGGCAGGGAATATGCCTATTATATTGTTATTGTAGTCTTCCAAGTGCTTATTACAATGCTCTACACACAGGAAGTGCACAATAAATACGATTGACTGATTAAATCCAACCAAAATCTTTCCCTTCCCTCAAACCTTTCCTTTCCAAAATTGCCCTATAATATATACTGAAATATCCTCCTACCTCACCTCCCTTCTCTCCTTCTACATCCCAGTCCACACACTCCGCTCTTCTGGTGCTAACCTTCCCACTGTGCCTCAATCTCACCTGTCTCGCCACCGATCCCTGGCCCACATTCTACATCTGGTCTAGAACTCCCTCCCTACTCAAATCCACCACACAATCACTCTTCTCTCCACTTCAAAGCCTAGTGAAGGTGCACCTCCTCCAAAAGGTCTTCCCCGACTAAACCCCACTTTTGCTCAGCTCCCATTCCCTTCCATGTCATCACGACTCGCTCCCTTTGCTCTTCCCCTCTTTCCACCCCATAGTACTTATATGTATATATATGTGTGCAGACCTATATATATATATGTGCAGATATATATATATATATATATATATATATATAGCTGTATCTCTCTCTATATATGTGTACATCTATAATTCTATTTATTAATATTAATGCCTCTTTCCTTATATTGATGTCTGTCTCCTCCTCCCTCCCCGCCAAGACAGTTGTGGGCAGGGATCGTCTCTCTATTGCTTTATTGTACTTTTTGAGCACTTAGTAGAGTGCTCTGCATACAGAAAGTGCTCAATAAATATGGCTGAATGAATAAATGAATGAATGTTGTTCAGTGAGAAAGAAGGAAAATTAGAGAGGGTCCCAATTATCCAAATCTCTGTAACTTGAAAACACAGTTATCTGAATTGAAGATCATCAAATAATTGAGGAAATGTAGGGGATGTCTGTCCAAGAGAGCTACACCCTATTATGTTCAGTTAGCTAAACTGATGATTAACTTAACAAGCCTCAGTTCTGAGAATCAGCACATTCAGACTGAATTGATATATACAATACACATGTATACGGCAAAAAAATTGTTTTCGTGTGTGCACAACTTGGCTATTATGTTGTTTTAACCGAAAACAGAAAAACACATTGTTAATTTATTGCACTGCCATTAATCCAAAGCATTTAATCATGAAGGACTGCAATGAGGTGTTGCATTTGCATGCAAAACATATCTTGATTGTTCCTCAAGAAATCCAGTATTTTTCAAAATGAGGTTTACTGAATAATCCCCCCAAGATAAAAATGTCAACATTATGTCTTATAAACAGGAAACCTGATGGATAGGCTAGCTATTTTAAAAATTTGTTTTCTGAAAACATGCAACTCCAAGAAATTGTGAACAGTTATTTTTCCCCATTCATTATCTGTAATCTATGTTTTCAAGTGTTTTTCATTTCTATTGAAAGTTTTCGTTCACCCAAAATAAAGTGCTTATTCCCTCTAACCTTCCTAAGTACTAAGTATTGGAGTGGATTCAAGTAAATTAGTTTAGATGCAATCCCCGTCCCACATGGGGCTCACAGTCTTAATCCCCCTTTTACAGGTGATGTAATTGAGGCACAGAGAAGTGAAATAACTTGCCCAAGGTCACAAAGCAGTCACCTGGTGGACCTGGGATTGGTATATCTCCAAAATCTCTTATGATACATGAAAAAATAAAATATAGTTTTAGCATTAAAAGTCAGCTCTGTTGAGCTGCAGGTGAAAACTAATTATAGTTAAACTGATTAAAAAACAGTGGTATGTAAAAACTTATTTTTCTTTATAAAGGCTTTAAAGTCACAAATAAGTATTTTAACAGAAACCATGATTTTTAAAAAAAGGCTAATCAAGCTGAGTAGTATTTTGATTTTGCAAGTTTTGCTTAAATCTGTATTAATTTCATTTTAGAACTTCTTTTCATTGGTTTGCTGGGTTTTGTATGTATTTATGCTTTCAGACTAGAGATCTTTAAAAGATTTATTTTATATGCATTTATTAAATGCACTAGTTATTTCAAAATATTCTTTTAAATAAGGATCAGTTTACTTAGCTTAATTATGCACAAACGGCTACAGACTTTCGTACAGAGGAGACTATTATTTTTTTAAAGCATCCATTTTCTATAGCCTGGCATTAAATTTTGATCTCTGACTCTACACCACATTTTTGTCACTTTTGATCTCTCCTGCTAAAATGTCAAGCAGTTTCTAATACATCCAAACATACTGTTAGCTTTAAAAATAGCTTTAGGATATGCTAATGGAAGGCCATGTATTTTTTCGTGGATGTTCCATCACAGGATATTATTTATACCTTGGATATTTGCACTTTTAGTTTGAGACAGCACTACTGAGGGTGAGATTTTGTTGCTTTGTGCATTTCCACAAAACATCTCTTGCATAAGCTATTGATAGTTCTTGGTGTTGTCTCCATTTATCCCTATGTGTTGTGATCTTCTCAAAGCATCCATTCTAAAACACTCAGCCCATTTCTAACTTTCGACTCCTTGCTATTGTCTCCGGAATGTCCATGGGGGTCTCGATATTTTAGGCTTTATTTCTAAACTGTATCTTTAAAATATTTCTTCTATTTTCCGAACATAGGCTCTATGGTGAGTATAGATGGACTAGCCACAAGCAAGAGGAGGAAGAAATATTTTAAAGGTACTAGGAAATGAAATCGCAAACAATGTATACGTCCCAACAAGGTAATAGCTGATGTGCTTCCTCCTTTTTTCACTCAAATTATGAAGAGTTTTTGAGTTCATCATTTCATAAATTGCAAAATTAATTCTTCCCATGACACAAGAGCAGCTTCTTTTAAACAGCTGTGGTCTGAGGGAGGATAAGAAGAAGGTGGGGACGGCATGCATCTCTTGGGAAAGTACAAGAGGAGTATGAAAAGTAGCATCAAGTGCCCTCTTACCTTTCACATACTTCACTACTCCTGTATTTCTTTTGTTTCTTCAATTTTTATTTTCTCTTGCTGTCTTTATTGATATACCTAATTACTATCTAATAGCCAAACTCCTGTTTTGATATTACAAATCATGCAGGGAAGCAGCCTGGGCTAGTGGATAAAGCACAAACCTGGGAGCCAGATGACTTGGGTTCTAATTTCGACTCCACCACTTTCCTGATGTATAACATTAGGCAAGTCACTTAACTTTTCTGTGCCTAAATTTCCTCCACTGCAAAATGGGGATTTAATGCTTCTTCTCCCTCCTATTTTACTGTGAACTCCACGTGGGATAAGGACTGTATCTGGACTGATAAACTTTCACATACCCCAGCATTTAGAACAGTGCTTGACAAACAGTAAGTGATAAGTAAATATCATTAAGGAATACAACAAAAATTATGCAAAAAATAGGACAGTTATCCGAGTAAATGTGGAATTAGGATTAAACGAGTATTTCGCCAACTGGATGCACTGTTCAATTACTAGAGCCAATGTTTGTATTTTGTAGATCTTGAACTTTTAATTAAAAGGCATAATAAAAATAGACTTCATTACAACAGGCTAATTTTAAATGACTTTGTAATTATTCAGATGAAATTCTTTTGATCGACTTTCGATTTGCAGCATATGGTCATGAGGGATTTCAAAGACTTAAAATTCCTCATAAATAATAAACGAGGTCAGTCTAACCACCGAACAAGCCAAATTAGATATAGGCAAACAGTCCACAAAGGCATCCACAAATGGAGGCAGAGAAGCATGCTCTGAGGAAATTTCCATCACTTATTAGATTTTTCTCAATGATTCAAGCCAAGGGGGTGGGAGTAACTCTCACTCATAAATTAGGGAATACATTGGAGTTAAATTTATCTATGCCCCCGTCTTTCTTCCCAATCTTGTGTGGTCCTTCCTACCGATTGGTCTGACACTCCTGTCTATACTGATTGCAGCTGGTTGAGCGACAGCTGATGTAGTTAACATACAGACATAAAAAATGTTGTTGGTGATGTTAATACTCCTGCTGATGATATTACCGAAAAAGGTGCCTGATAAAGAATATTAAAAAACCCTCACCAACAACAAGCTTCCTGACTCAAACCAAGAGGGGAATGGTTTAAACAGAAGCCCTGTCAGGTAAACTAAGAGGCATGGTGCTAATATAGACAGTAAAGAAAGCCATTTTGTTCACACTGAAATTGCAGTATAGTGCAGTGTGGTACCACCCATATCTGAGAATGTTTATTGCACCTTCTTTAAGAGCTCCCTAACAGTCCTAAAGCAATGTAGGTCAATTCTAGAAGCTGCACTGAGGTCCCGGGGTCCTCATATCACTGACACTGAACACGGAGGACTGGGAGTCAAGAGGTACCATAACCTCTGGGTATCTGCAAAAAGTTTTATTGTAGCAGGAAAACAGGAAATGGTCCTGTGGTGGGTCAGAGCAAAGATCTTTAATGGCAACCTAAATGTAACTCTCCTGATGGAGGGGCAGTCTCTGCTAAACTAGGCTGCCACTGTCCTTTGTCTTTCATCACATTCCCATTTTTCATTAGAGGTAATATCAGGTTGCTAGGAGACAGAACAGGATGTAGGGTCCTAGATGGGAAGAAAGTCTGAAGTGCCATTAGCAGCAATAGACATGTCATTTACAAATGGAAGGGGTCAGGTGGTCTCTTTCTCCTGAATTACATATCCCACACACTAAACTCTCATGCCATCCCTCGAAAAGATTCCTTCTATCTTGTTCCTTCTGTTTTCTGGCTCTCCTAAACTAGTTTCTCTCACTTTTAATTTCGTCATTCAATCATATTTATTGACCACTTACTGTGTGCAGAGTGCAGTACTAAGTGGTGATGATGATGATGGTTTTTGTTAAGCACTTACTATGTAAGTATGTGTGTGTAAGTATTATGTAAGTAAGTACAAGTACTACACATAGTAAGCGTTTAACAAATACCAACATTATTATTATGTGCCAAGCACTGTTCTAAGTGCTGGGGTAGATCAAGGTAATCAGGTTGTCCCACAATGGTCTCACAGTCTTAATCCCCATTTTACAGATGAGGTAACTGAGGCAAAGAGAAGTTAAGTGACTTGCCCAAAGTCACACAGGGGACAAGTGGCAGAGGCAGGATTAGAACCCAGGACCTCTGACTCCTAAGCCCATGCTCTTTCCACTAAACCATGCTGTTTCTCTATGTATTCTAGGGAGAATACAACAATCAACAGACACATACCCTGCCCACACCTAGCTTAAAGTCTAGAGGGGGAGACAGACATTAATATAAATAAATGAATTACAGTTATATACAAAAGTGCTGTGGCGATGGAATGGAGGATTAACAAAGGGAGCAAGTCAAGGCAACACAGAAGGCAGTGGGAGAAAAGAAAAGGGGGGCTTAGTCATGGAGGGCATTTTGAGGAGAAGTGCCCTCAGTAAGGCTTGGAGGGTGGGGGGAGAGTAAATTGTCTGCCAGTTTTGAGGAGGGAAGGCATTTCAGGCCAGAGACCTGACATGGGCAAGGGGTCAGCACTGAGAATAGATGAGATTGAGGCATGATGCAGCTTCCTCAATAATTAATCAATCAATCAATCTTAGTTATTGAGCACTTACCATGTGCAGAGGGCTGTATTAAGAGCTTGGGAGAGTACAATATAACAGCTGATAGACGCATTCCCTGCCCACTGTGACCTTAAACTAATCCCTTCTTTGTGCCTCAATTACCTCACCAGTAAAATGGGGATTAAGACTGTGAGTCACATGGGGAACACGGACTGCGTCCAACCTGATTAGTTTGTATCTACTCCAGCATTTACTACAGTGCCTGGCACATAGTAAGTGCTTAACAAATACCATTAAAAAAGCTTACAGTCTAGAGGGGGAGACAGACATTAATACAAATTAATTACAGATATGTACATAAGTGCTGTGGGACTGAAGAAGAGGTGAATAAAAATTAAAGTGCATTGGAAGCAAGTAGAACCAAGTACCAAGACTTTCATATTGATCATTTTTATGCATTCATTATAAGCCCTCATGTGCAAAACTAAAAGGTTCAAGAGAATATTGGAGTGTGGCTACCATCTCTGCACTATTCTGTGACAAGTCAGAAGCATTTTCACTCTATAAAATTGCTGTGATTATATGTTCTGGGCTTTTTACCTTTTTTAGTGATGTGTAGAGGTCTGGTTCCTCTCAGGACCACACCTGGGGAGTTTTCAGTACTCTACCAGTCTCCGCTAAGGGCGGGAGAGTCAAGCAGAGGCATATCCATTCCATTCCTAGCTTGAGCAGTGGCTAGCGAGTAGAAGGCAATCTACCACAAGTCAAAACTCATCTGCGCTGGGCAGCAGTGGCATGGGAGAGAGTCGAGGGCAAAGACTCAAGTTTACTGTGTGGAAGAAGGGAATGGGAAACCACTTCCATATTTTTAGCAAGAAAACTCAATGAAAACACTACCAGAAAAACAGCTGAAGGAGGTGGGCCTTTCTGGGAGAGATGTATCCATGGACTCATTGTGGGTTGGAAATGACTCAATAGCATAAGCCAAGACAAGAAGTCTGGGTTGGTGGCCATTTTTAAAGCCTTGACTCTCTCTACTTTGGGCAACCCACCACTTATTGTATTTGCCTATTAATTAGATTTGCATATCAAGACATATGAGGGGCTGTAATGTGTTGCTGAAGCTGAGCTTGTTTTGCTGCAAGTAGCTCTTTAATCTTAGAGTCACGGCCATGAAATTGCTCTTGGAGGCTTAGATTAGCCATGACCAGGACCCTTGATAGATCTGGCAAACAGTATTTGCCCATTTGCTACTAACACTGGAGTTCATACCAGAAGTTCTTGGTTCCAGTTTATTGTTCCCAGAATGTTTTTGGGAAACTCCTTATAGTTTCATTTTCCAGGAACCTACCATTAACTCAGTGGTAGTTCAGAAACATTTCTGCAACAGTGACTTTAATGTCAGGCAACTTAGGAACATTTCAGGTGAAGGGCAGTCTAGCATTCTGCTCAATGTGTGGCTGCCACTGATCAGCTTCATTCCTAATTAATCATATAACTTTATCTCTTGGAGGTCCATAATTCCTGCACTGGGGAGAGGCTTTCCAAATGCTAAATTATAACAAGAGCAGACCCTGAAAATCAAGGCTAAAGAAAAGCTGTAATCCAATACGGTCTATTTAGACTCGAACGCAACCCCTACAAAGTAACAAATGGCACCAAGAGAAAGAAAAGAGAAAAATTAAAAGAGTTAGAAAATAATTACACCCTTCCCATATCTGAATTTAATCCAATTTATGTAAATGTTAGCATTATTTAAATTCATTGGCAATTATATTCAGTAGTCAGTTGCAGCCAGATAAAATTACTAGCTATTAAGCTTAAATGGTAAGGTGAATACAATGTTATTTTTAAACTTTGCAATTAGGAGTAAAAAATTCTTTAAATGTGGATAAATGTAAGAAAAAAATCTACAGGAAAAAGAAAATAAGACAGTTTCTACTTTTCATCCTTAGTGTTGACTGCTTTACTCTGTGATACTAGCTAAGGACTTTTTGACATAATGTTCAACTTTGGGCTCCAGAGACAGGTGGAACCAATCCAAGAGGGAAGAGAAATATTTCAAATTGTTCATAATTAATTTGTTAAAAATGTAGATATTATACACTGTGCTAAGTCAAAGGAAAATTCTGAACTGTTAAAGAAAGGTACTATAGTCTTGTCTGTTTTTAATTCATGCCAGTCCTTAATAAATAAAGGATGTCTTTTAGGGTACCTAATTAAGACTTGGCCACAGAATTGACCTGCTGGAAGAAGCACAGGCCGGGGGACCTAAGTCCTAATCCTGACTTTGCCACTTGCCTTCTCTGTGACCGTGGTCAAATAATTTAACTATTCTATGCCTCGGTTTCCTCATCTGTAAAATGGGAATTCATAGCTGCTCTCCTTCCTACCTAGACTTCAAGCCCTGGATGGAACAGGGACTGTGGCTGATCCAATTAACTTGTATCTATCCCAGAACTTAGAAATGCACTTGACTCATAGTGAGAGCTTAACAAATACCATAAAAATATATATTTTTTTAAATTAAACATTTGTTCAGACAGATTGGAGTCTAACTCTAGTATGGTCAGATCACTCTATAGAGAGCACAGGGAACTAAAGTCTCCAGAGAACACTTTATCAGCAATATCTCTCTCACACTCTTATTGCTGCTGCTCTTCAGAACCTTCCTTACTGCTTTCTTCAGCTGCCTCCAACTTCATCCACATTAATGGCTGTGATTTTCTTCAGAACCTCTGTGGATGTGAACCTGCTCAAGTCTTCCCCATTTGGATGTCTGACAGCAAAAGCCTGCTCGTCACCAATAGTACTCAGTAATTATGCTATGTGCCTACCATTTTGGTAGGCATTTGGGAACACACAATAGAAGGAAAAGACAAGAACCCTGCTTTCAAGCAGTTTAAAATCTAACAGAGGATACAGGGAGATATAAATGGCCATTTATAATAGGCAAAAGAATGGTATCAATGATTAAAATTTAAAGGAAATAATTACATAGGGTACAGATAAACGTATATAGCCATGAGTGCTAGCGGATGATCGGGAATTGAGGGAAAGAGTCAGTTCGTCCTAACTAAAAACCTTCCTCTTCCCAAAAGCACTAAGAGGGAGTGTAGGTTTATCCATTAGCTGCTATTAGCCCCTAACTTTAGAGACCCTCAGGTAGATTTCATGATTTTCAGTAAATTTACAAATCAATGAAGGAATTGTTATACAGTGTCACAAATATGGAGAGTAAATTTGATCAGTGAATCCTATTAGATTGCAATTATCTACCTGAAAAGGGAGTTATTAAATTTCACAGATATTGGCATTAATTAATTGAAAAAATTAGCATTCTTTTTTATACTGCAATTATAAAATTAGAATTTAATCAAATCCGCGAACTACAATGCTTCAATAAATTTACTCTTTCAACTTGTGTTAGGGAACACCATCTAAAAATCCATAAATCTGTGATATAGAACAAATCTAATCTAAATCACCGCCATAGGGAGCAATTTGATAGAACTTGCTTATAGCACTTACCAAATCCATTACTAGTAAAATCAGATGATGCACTTGTCTCATAACATTTAGGATTTAACTGAGAAAGTAGTATTATGGAAAAAATGTTTTTAGTCATTTTGGGATGCAAACAACAGTAATTAAATCCACTTAGAAAATATATGTTTGACTTTTCAACCAGTCTTCAAGGAGAATGCAATATCCTCAATAAAATACAATAAAGAACATGAGAAAACAAAAAAAATCTAAAATTTGTTTCTTCTGGCAAGGCTTTTATAGTCATTTTAGTGATTCTATAATCACAATGTGACTTCAGAACACATGAGTGGCACAGCAGATACAATCTCTGCTGCTCATCAGCTAGAGATAAAGTGCAGGGAACAGCACCTTAGTTTTCACAGACTTTAGAAAAGCATCTGATATCATCAGTAGATCTGGGCTGGGGAAATTACTATTCAAGTCTAACTGCCCTGAAAAATTCATCAAGGCTCTGAGACTGATTCACATGTCCAGTCAGGTCAATGCCTAGGGAGCCCAGTGTCTGATCCATTCCCATTGCCTGAAATGGGCTATTTAATTTAAATTAAGTCCTGGGGTAAATTCAAGTTAATCAGGTCAAACACTGTCCCTGTTGCACATGGGGCTCACAATCTAAAGAAGAAGGAGAGAAGAAATAGAACCCCACCTGTGATTGCTCAATGAATATTCCATTCATATTTTCCATGATTTGTGTTTTGAATCATTGTCTTCTAGTTCAATTCCAGTGGACTGACATTTGTAGTTTGCCCTAATTATATAGGAAACCATCCTCCTTTTTATGATGTCTTTCATATCCCGCTAAAGCACGAGTCGGTCAATCATCAGTTTTTATTGAGTTGCCACTATGAAAAGGAAAAGGATGGCTGCAATTCTATCAATTCATTTAAACTATTGACTGTGTGACCTTGGGCAAGTCACTTAACTTCTCTGTGCCTCAGTTACCTCATCAGTAAAATAGGGATTAAACTGTGAGCCCCATGTGAGACAGGGACTGTCCAACCTGATTAGTTTGATCTATGTCATTATTATTATTATTAAAAATGAATGATGGTGAGGGATTAAAATTCAGATAACTTTAAGAAAGGAGAGAGAAGGGGAATAAAGGACTCTCCTGGGTCACAGGACTACACTGTCTGCTCATCTGGAATCAATATTCTTTTCCACCCCATCCATCCACCAAAATCACCAAACTCTAAGAAGTAAATTAATTTACCAACAGAGATGGAATCCTCCATGGCTGTTTTTGAAAATGGGAGAAGATCATAATTAGCTTCTTGTGGGCAGGCAACATGTCTATCAACTATTACGCTCTACTCTCCCAAGCACTATGGGAGAGTACTAAAGTACTCTGAATATAGGAAGTGCTCAGTAAATATGATTGATGGATAATTTAAGAATTCTGAAATCATATATTAAGTACCCTTCCCCACCCTTCCTTCACCCACTCCTCCTTCAGTTATTTCTAGGCAATGGGTGGTGAGTTTCAAAATCTCACACCACAGGGTAATTTTTCTTCTGGCTGAATATGTTCCCCACAACAGGCTCACATATTTGACATTCACTGACAATGTACAAGGCTTGCCGCGAGTTTGATTCCACTATTCATTCATTCATTCAATCGTATTTATTGAGCGCTTACGATGTGCAGAGCACTGTACTAAGCCCTTGGAGTGTACAATTCGGCAACAGATAGAGACAATCCCTTCCCAATAACAGGCTCAACATCACTTCTGTGAATGAAATTGTATTCTCTGATCATGAAAGACTTAGCACAGCTTTTTTTTAATGGTAAGAACTTACTATTTTTTATGGTATTTGTTAAACATTGTATCTGGCACTGTTCTAAGTGCCGAAGTAGATACAAGGTAATCAGGTTTGACATAGTCTCTGCCCCACATGGGACTCACAGTCTTAATCCCCATTTTACAGATGAGTGGACTGGAGAACACAGGAGTAAGCTGACTTGCCCAAAGTCACACAGCAGACAACTGGTGGAGTAGAGATGAGAACAAAATCCTTCTGACTCCCAGGCCTGTGAGAGGGGATAGTTTCAAATACAATGGGCTATCATCTGCCCCTTGCCCTATCTAAAATGCTGAAGCAGACAACTTTCTGTCACATCATATCATATGAATGTCAGGTATCAATCAGGGGAGGGGACTCATTTGCAGGTTGTGAATCAATATCTTCAAGTCACGGAGAAAGATTAGAGTGTGGTGCCCAGAGAGAACAAATCCCATCAAGTGCCTCTTACTGCAAACAGCAGCCTTGTCAGGTACATTCCTCTACCTGGAAGTAATGCATACATACAAAATGTATTGCAAGCAGACAGTTAAATGCTGTCACCCAATTCTGCTGTCTAGGAAGCTCACTGAACCATGATGCAATGCTACACAGGAAGAGGAAAACTGACTCAAGAAAGCCAGTGCATCTCTGGCGAGACTATTAAACAGAGTGTGGCTGCTATGTATGAGGCTCAAGGCCAAACTACAGGTTTCCAAGCTGTAGGGTTTTATGGTTATGAGAACTGGACCACACTCAGTAGGTCACATCCGGTTACAGCAAGCTCATTTACAGTCCATTTCCATATCAAATGGCAAGAGAAGATCATATAAATTATAAAGTTTGGGAATCTAGTCAGTCTCCTCAAGTGAACACTGCTACATTGCCTGGGACACTTAAGGAGGATGCCTAGATAAATGTTGTATGGAGAGCTGAAAGTGGGGAACCAAAAGCAAATGTGTCAAAAAAACACAAACATTTTAAGGAGACAATAAATATCAGCTAAATATCAGCTAAAAACTGGGAGTCATTTCCTAGAGCACACCATCACCTTGTCCCTTCCTACCTCACCTTGCTACTCTCCTCCTACAACTTAGCCCGCACACTTTGCTCCTCTAATGCTAACCTTCTCATTCTGCCTTGATCTCACCTATCTTGCCACTGACCCTTGCCCCTCACCGCCTGGAACATCTTACATCCTCAAATTCAACGGATAGTCAATTCCCCCTCTCCCCACCCACCCCTACCCCACCCACCCCCGACTTCAAAGCCTTACTGAAGGCACATTTGCTCCAGGAGGCCTTCCCAGGCTGTCTTGTTTTATGATGTCAAGTAGTCTCCCACTCATAGTGATGCCATGAGTGATACTCTCTGCTGCCTTTGAAACTGTCGACCATCCCCTCCTCCTCCATACCTTATCTCACCTTGGCTTCATGGACTCCGTCCTCTCCTGGTTCTCCTCTTACCTCTCTGGCCGGTCATTCTCGGTCTCCTTCGCTGGCGCCTCCTCCCCTCGCATCCTTTAACTGTTGGAGTTCCTTAAGGGTCAGTTCTTGGCCCTCTTCTGTTCTCCATTTGCACTCACTCCCTTGAACTCATTCGCTCTCACGGCTTTGACTACCATCTCTACGCAGATGACACGCAGATCTACATCTCCGCCCCTGTCCTCTCCCCCTCCCTTCAGGCTCGCATCTCCTCCTGCCTCCAGGACGTCTCCACCTGGATGTCGGCCCGCCACCTAAAACTCAACATGAGCAAGATTGAGCTCCTCATCTTCCCTCCCAAATCCGGTCCTCTCCCAGACTTCCCTATCACCGTGGATGGCACGACCATCCTTCCCGTCTCTCGGGCCCGCAATCTCGGTGTCATCCTTGACTCGTCTCTCTCGTTCACCCCACACATCCTATCCGTTACCGAGACCTGCCGGTTTCACCTTTACAATATCGCCAAGATCCACCCTTTCCTCTCCACCCAAACGGCTACCTTACTGCTACGGGCTCTCGTTATATCCCGGCTAGACTACTGTGTCAGCCTTCTCTCTGACCTCCCTTCCTCCTCTCTCGCCCCGCTCCAGTCTATTCTTCACTCCGCTGCCCAGCTCATCTTCCTGCAAAAACGATCGGGGCATGTCACTCCCCTTCTTAAACACCTCCAGTGGTTGCCTATCAACCTTTGCTCCAAACAAAAACTCCTCACTCTAGGCTTCAAGGCTCTACATCACCTTGCCCCTTCCTACCTCTTCTCCCTTCTTTCTACTGCCTACACCGCACGCTCCGCTCCTCTGCCGCCCACCTCCTCACCGTCCCTCGGTCTCGCCTATCCCGCCGTCGACCCCTGGGCCACGTCCTCCCATGGTCCCGGAACACCCTCCCTCCTCACCTCCGCCAAACTGATTCTCTTTCCCTCTTCAAAACCCTACTTAAAACTCACTTCCTCCAACAGGCCTTCCCAGACTGAGCTCCTCTTCTCCCTCTACTCCCTCTACCACCCCCCCTCACCTCTCCGCAGCTTAACCCTCTTTTCCCCCCATTTCCCTCTGCTCCTCCCCGTCTCCCTTCCCATCCCCTCAGCACTGTACTCGTCCGCTCAACTGTATATATTTCCATTACCCTATTTATTTTGTTAATGAAATGTACATCGCCTTGATTCTATTTAGTTGCCATTGTTTTTACAAGATGTTCTTCCCCTTGACTCTATTTATTGCCATTGTTCTTGTCTGTCCGTCTCCCCCAATTAGACTGTATGCCCGTCAAACAGCAGGGATTGTCTCTATCTGTTGCCGACTTGTTCATTCCAAGTGCTTAGTACAGTGCTCTGCATATAGTAAGTGCTCAATAAATACTATTGAATGAATGAATGAATGAATGAATGCCATGCACACATCTCTCCCAGGATGCCACACCTCCACCTGCAATCATTCAGGTAGTGGATCCATAGAGTTTTCTTGGTAAAAATACAGAAGTGGTTTACCATCGCCTCCTTCCACAGAGTGAACTCGAATTTCTGCCCTCAACTCTCTCCCATGATGCTACTGCCCAGCATAGGTGAGTTTGGACTTTTACCAGATTACCTTCCACTAACTAGTTACCGCCCAAGCTAGAATTGAAATGGATATGGCTCTGCCTGACTTTCCCTTCTGTAGTTGAGACCGGTAGAGGATTGGAAACTCTTCAGGTGCTGCTCTGAGAAGAACTTCCCAGACTAAGCCCCCCTTTTCTCTTCTCCCACACCCTTCTGTGTCTCCCTGTCTTGGTCTCTTTGTTCTTCCCCCATCCCTGTCCCACAGCACTTCTGTACATATCTGTAATTTATTTATTTGTATTGCTGTCTGTCTCTCCCCCTCTAGAAGGTAAGATCATTGTGGACAGGGAATGTGTCTGTTTATTGTTGCAATGTACTCTCCAAAGTGCTTAGAACCATGCTCTGCACACAATAAGTGACCAATAAATACATTTGATTGAATGAATTTTCTAGAGGCAGACAAGTATGGCACAGTACCATCAAGAAAAGAGTGGGTCTATTTGAGCAAAACCTTCATTTGGAACAAGAGACAAGGAAATAATTGTGAAAAATGACCCTGGCAAAATCAAGCATAAAACAGCCTTTTATTGTGCCCAAGGTGAACAGGACTACAAATTCCACATTGGCCTTCCCAGCCAAACATGCACTTGTAGGTGATGTGACTTTTTTGAATAACAGGAACAAATTTATGCATTTCATTAAATCATGAGAGTGAAATGTAATTTAGCAATTTCCATATTTGGAATAAATGAAATAAATAATGGCAATAAAAATGAAGGATTAAAAAAAGCTAGTGAAACAGAGGAAACTATCTCAAATGAGTGACATAACTTACACTGGGGTAGAGGTGAAAAATAGCATCAATTGTCTCAGCCTAACAGTGCAACTTACATAAGGATAAAATAATGAAAAGAAATTTCTAAAGTTATGTAAAATAGCAATTTTCTAAGCTATAGAGTCACGGTCATGCTAAAGTTTTCTGCTTAATTACATAACAAGAACCAACTGAAAGAGCACTCAATTGAAGGGTTTGGCAACAACATAGCACAAGAAGTGTATTACTTCACAAACCTTCTTTCCTAAAACCGGATTATTTTCTCTTTTTTTTTTTAAGAACTTCAACCATACTTTTCAACTGTTGGAATTTGATATAAACTATTATTGAAAAAAGGTAATAACTAATTATTAATAGTAATGTGAATTTACTAACTAGTTATTAATAACAATGTTAATTTACTATATGCCAAGCACTGTACCACACTGAGGTAGTTATAAGGCAATCAGGTTGGATGCAGTCCCTGTCCAATATGGGGACTTACAGCCTAAATAGGAGAGAGAACAGAAAAGTAAAATGGCATCCCTCATTATTAACAGTCAGTTGGTAAATAAGGCTACACGTTTTCAGAGTGAGTCAAAATATGGGGAAGAAGACTGTGGTTAGAGCCCGATACATCCAGGATAAGGAAATAACTAAGGATGTGATCCTCTAACAACTCTTCTGAGTCCAGTAGGGTAGAGGTCAGCTTCTGAGACAAGGTTTGAGGGCCGGGGGTGGGGAGAGACATAAGAAACTCTTGGGGCCCATGGGCAGAGAATGTGGTGTCCCCTTATAACAGGGAGAGTAAGCAGAGCTGCTGGACCCTGCAGTCACTTGGCATGAGACAACTGGCTCCCCTGAATCGAAGAAATAGTTTTGTCTCTAAGAAGTATATGAAAAATCAACTGCCCCTATTCCAAGAAGCCTACTAGAACGAGTGATTTAAGAATTATTGCGCTCACAATAAATGTCCTTTCTTCATACCTCATATAATGAAAATCCACAGAAACAAAAACAAACCTGACATAGTCACTCAGAAAAACACAGGACCCTTAACTAGGGTTCAATGTCAGAGGAATGCACTCCCTAACGTCACAGGAGCCAAAACATCTCTGTCACTGTCAGCTGTTGAGTATGCTTTTAATAAAACAAAACAAAACAAAAAACCACTCTTCTATGTGTTCTTCCACTTGACCCACCCTCCTTTATATTTTTGTCCTTGTCCTCTACACTGCCTCTTCCACTCTGCTGTGCCACTATAAATCTTACAACTCCCTGGTGTTTTTTTTTCTTTTGCCTCACTATCACTGGCCCTCCTTTGTTTTGTTATACTGATCTGGGCCAGCTCTCACCATTCCACATAACAGCAGAACAGAATTAGCATGGTACGGATGAAAAGGATAACTACCTCTCACTCTCACACTCCCATTCCTGCCATCCCACCATTTTGGGGAATTGGAAAGTAAGAATTCAGACAGAAAGGGCCATTGAACACTCCCAAGTTCTTGGTATACTGCTCTAGAGACAGTAAGCACTCAATACAAACTATTTATTTTTTTATGGCATTCGTTTAGCACTTACTCCTTATCAAACAATAGGTACGAGTTAATTAGGTTGAACACAGGCCCTGTCCCGCATGGGGGTCACAATCTAAATTGAAGGGAGAACAGGTATTTAATCACCCATGCACCATGGAGGAAACTGAGCACAGAAAAGTTAAATGACTTGCCCAAGGTCACACAGCAAGCAACTGCAGAGCCGGAATTATAACCCCAAGTCCTCTGATTCCCAGGCTTATGCTCCTTCCATTAGGTAACACTGATTTGCATTAGTTAACTAATGCATTAAGACTGTGAACCCCATGCAGGACAGGGACTGTGTCCAACTCAATTTGCTGGTGGTATCCACCCCAGCACTTAGTACAGTGCCTAGCACATAGTAAGTGATTAACAAATTTTTTTTTATTATTATTACTGTACAGAAATGTAGCTGGGTATCTTGACTGCCCTATTGAGGAAAATTGATCATCAAACAAAAACTCCTCATGACTGGCTTTAAAGCACTTAATCACCTTGCCCCCTCCTATCTCACCTCGCTACTCTCCTTCTACAACCCAGTCTGCACATTTTATTCCTCTAGTGCTAATCTTCTCACTGTACCTTAATCTCATCTATCTCACACCCGACCTCCTGCCCACATCCTACCTCTGGCTTGGATGTCCTCCCTGCTCATATAAGACAGGTAATTGCTTTCCCCCACTTCAAAGCCTTATTAAAGGAACACCTCTTCCAAGAAACCTTCCTTGACTAAGCCCTCCTCGTCTCTTCTCCCACTCCTTTCTGCACTGCCCTGAGTTGTTCCCTTTATTCATCCTCCCTCCCATCCCCACAGCACACATGCATTTGTCTGTATCTATTTATAATTTATTTATGTATGTATGTAATTATGTATATTAATGTTTGTCTTCCCCTCTAGACTGTAAGCTCACTGTGGTCAAGGAATATGTCTGTTGTTATTCTGTACTCTCCCAAGCACTTAGTCCAGTGCTTTGCACACAGTAAGTGCTCAATAAATGATTGAATGAATGAATGGATTGATTGATTACTGACATGTAGAATCACTGTTCTAAGGAACAAGAGTCTTTATTTTTAGAATTGTAGGATATTTTGAAAATTTGATAAATATTTGAAAATTCCTTAGAGGTAATCTGTGTGGGGCCATCAACATCTGCAAAATCGGCCTTTCCCTACAAACATCCCAGCAGCATCAGATGTTGCTTAACCATGCCATGTGAGATGTGTTGGGTTAGACTGGCAGACCCTGGTGACAGGTGCCCTCTTCTCTCTGCTCTATCATCTTCCATTAGGTGAAGGAGTGTGGCTCAGTGGAAAGACGATGGGCGTGGGAGTCACAGGATGTGGGTTCCAAGCCTGGCTCTGCACTTGTCTGCTGTGTGACCCTGGGCAAGCCACTTAACTGTGCCTCAGTTACCTCATCTGTAAAATGGGGATTAAGACTGTGAGCCCTATGTGGGACAACCTGATTAACTTGTATCTACCCCAGCGCTTAGATCAATGCTTGGCAATAGTAAGCGCTTAACACATACCATCATTATTATTATCATCATCACTGTGCTTTATCCTCAGCACTCTGTGCACTTCTGGACTCCCAACAGCAGCAAAGAGGACTGTACCAACAGAGCTAGTCCCTCGCCACCCCAAAAGAGTCCATTCACCTATCAATCAAATCAGCGGTATTTATTGAGCATCTACCCATGCAGAGAGTAGTCTACTAAGCGCTGTAGTGAGCAGCACAGTATGTGGATAAAGCACGGGCCTAGGAATCAAAGACATGGGTTCTAATTCTGGTTCCGCCTCCTGTCTGCTATGTGACCTTGGGAAAGATACTCAATTTTTCTGTGCCTCAGTTATCTCCTCTTTACAATGGTAAGTGAGACTGTGAGCCCCACCTGGGACAGGGACTGTGTTCAACTCGATATGCTTGTATCAACCCAACACTCCATACATTGTCTGGCACAGACTAAGCGCTTAACAAATACAATTATCACTATTATTACCATAGAGTTGGTAGACATGATTGTTATCCTCAAGGAACTTACCCACCAGTGTCGCAGGAAGGGTGTCCGCGCTACAGTGTGTGAGCAGAGAAGTATGATGACTGTTATATATTCTGTGAATTTTCATCATCAAAGTTGTGCCTGAACTCGGAGCTGAGGCAGTTATTTCCATTACCCGAGTATAAAGAATGTGCTTGCCCAAGAGAGAAGGGGGAGGAAGCAGCAATGAGAATCTGCCGGGCAGCCGTTTTCCTTTAGTGAATTTTTCTATCTGGTTCATAGCTTCCTTGCTGTTCTCTTTTTTTCACACCAAAAGCCACTTGCCCACGTGGTTGGTGTACCTGCTCTAGTAATGATAATGTTTCTAATGCAAAATAAACATTTGTCAAGCACCAGCAACATTAATGGGTGCCAGGCGATGCCATTCTTTGTGCTATGTAAAGCAATCCAAAGGCTGGGGATGTTTAATATTAAGCAGGAGCGGATGTCTCCTAATTTGTCTTTTGGCAGCTGCAACTCCTAAGATTAAGAAGAGCATAGTTTGGAAGCTCGAGCCAAATCAGCATATAGCACGCCCCTCTGCAATCACGCTATGGGAGCATATCACAGGTTTATGAGCTCTACCTCCTGACATTTGCTCATTTGCAAATCTCAATAATTCAACCTTCACCCACAGTTTGGGTGAATTCTGAGCCTCTATTATGTTCATTTTAAAAAGCAAACATATGGCAATTAAGTGGTACTTGTTAAGTGAAAAATACTGAAGACTACAAGACTACAATTCAAAAACATACGTAAAACGCCAGAATTTTCAAAGTGGCTAAAAGGGTAAACAGCTCAATTTGGGGACAAGGTATTCTGGCTATTTTTAGGGAATAACTGTAATACTTGTAAACCGATGAAACATGAATCATTTCAACCTGTATTCAATATTGTTATTATTGTTGCTATATAATAATAATGATAATAATGGCATTTGTTAAGCACTTACTATTTGCAAAGTGCTGGGGCTGATATGAGAGTGGACAAAGTTTCCCATTTGTGTTATACAATTTACCTTATCTCCATTTTACAGATGAGGAAACTGAGTCCCAGAGAGGTTGTTACTTCTCCAAGGTCACATACTGTATTAGTGGTGGAGCAGAAACTTGATTCTGGGACTTCTGCAGTCGTATCTTCTTTCCACTAGCACATACTGCTAACTGGTTCTTTTTCTTGTATTTTGTAGCAGGAGCCAAGTCTTTTCAAACCACTTTGATCATACACTTATACTAGAAAGCAACAGTACAGTGGTCTAAATGATTCATTGAAGCAAATAGAACAATGGCACTGGGTCAAGTTGATATACTGCACTACTATATTACAAGCTGAAATACTTTAACACTTGAGACTTTATTCTTACTCTATTTTAACTAAATAACACACTGTAGGTTCACCTTGCTGCTTCCATATACATATCAGCTATTCGGTACAAAATTAAGAACACATACAAAACATAACAAAAACCAGTGTCTGTCACAGAGCCTAGAAGAAGTAGAGAGAGTTCTCAAGGCACAAGTGCAAATGCAGGTTTTTTTATGGTATTTGTTAAGCGCTTACTATAAGCCAAGTACTGTTCTAAGAGCTCAGGTAGATACAGTGTAATCAAGTTGTCCCACATGGGCTCATAGTCTTAATCCCCATTTTACAGATGAAGTAATTGAGGCACAGAGAAGTTAAGTGGCTTGTCCAAGGTCACACAGAAGACAAGTGGAGGAGTCGAATTAGAACCCACATCCTCCGACTCCCAAACCCAGGTTCTTTCCACTAAGCCTCGCTGATTCTCTTCCCACGCTGCTTTTCCAATATGGACACAGGTTGGTTTGTTTTTTAATGCAAACCTAAACCCACTGGAAGAATTCTTCTGCAGGTAGTGGTCTTCTGAAGGAATTCAGTAACTGAAAGACACATCAAATTGGCACTTTGAGGGTTATCACCTGACAATCTGATATCAGAAAAGAAGAAACTGGGGCATTCTGAAATACCAAACTGGAAAAATCAATTTTCAATGTCTTAATTATTCAATTGTAACAAGAAAGATTGTGCTTCCCAGCAAATGAAAAATTATGTCACAGTGTCCCTATCAATGGCAGTTGTGAACAGCATGGTGTGTGGACAGAGCATGGGCCTGACAGACATTTTTCTCTACCACTTTTCTGGTGTGTGGCCTTGGGCAAGTTACTTTATTTCTCTGGGCCTCAGTTATTTCATCTGTAAAATGGGGATTAAGACTGTGAGCCCCTTGCAGGACAGGGACTGTGTCCAATCCAACCTACTGTATCCACTCCAGCAATTAGTACAGTGCCTAGCACATAGTAAGTGCTTAACAAATACTACACTCTCAGTGAAATGCATCAATAAAATTGAATAAAGGTACTGGTATTTCTGGGCGTTTACATGAAACAACCTAAGTTAGTTACTGATGTCAAGCATAATGAATATTCTAGGATAGAACTACTAAGTTTAAGAGGAAAGAAGTCTCTTTTCTTACATCATACATAATGAATATGATTACAGAAAATAAATTTTCACATCATTCTATAGGCGCAATTTGAGGACAAGGTAGGAAAATTTATCATGTCTATGTCTGGGTAAAAGCTCTTGGACCTCTCATTTAGTAACAGCTTTTCAAACTTGCAGCGATCATAGTGATTGGAGGGTGCTGCTCATTTTAGAACCAATTAAAGCATCTAATGGCTAGTTGTATTATAGTTCTATAGTTGTATTATTGTGATGTGGGGCTAGATCTCTTTGTGTAAAACCTCTCATGTTAGTCTTCAGACTTCATTTCCTGTAAGTACCACTTGCTGAAAGTCAGGAAAACATTATTCCAAATATCCTATAATCTAAAACTACTCCTCATGCTAATGCAATAATTCTACTATATAGCCACAGCAATGCAAAATCCAGAAGCTTTGTTCTGTTAATAGTCAGCATGCAGAATTTTAGAGGTGTAGAAAAATGATAGGATCCAAATGTCGGTTTAGTGTTGCTAGATGGTAGCTACATTTTATCATCTCATTATATCATTTGGTAATTTCAAAAGTCTTCAAACTAAGGGTCAAAATATTCCTGCTCCTTTTCATACTGTCCAGGGAGCTTTAATGGACATGATATTCATGTTAATATTGTGTTATCCCTAAGCTTAAGTTGACCTTTACTTTTTAATGTACTCCAATTCATTCACAAATTAAAGACATTTCAATAAATTAGTGGGGACCCCATAGTCTCACTTTTCTGCTTTCTTTTTGACTTATTTCCTATGGCTTCATTCTCCCAGTTTCATTGTCAATCAATCAATCAGTGCTATTTCTTGAACACTTAGTATGTGCAGAGGGCCGAGTATGTGCAGAATTGGTAGACACGATCTCTACCTCAAGGAGTTTATGATCTATCAGAAGAATCTAGTCAAGAAACAGTGTCTCCCCTAGGAAAAGAATGAGAGCACTGAGTCAACATCTGCCCTAGATGTCTTTGGTATGGATTTATGGGAGGAAATCAAAGGAGAGAATTCCCCCTTTTCTCTAAGTGAAAAGTGAGGGGCCAGTTCTTCCTTCTGTGCATGGCTGAAAAGGTTATGAGGCGATTCAAATGCCAATGGCTATCCAAGGTCAGGAATTCTGCTGGTCCGTTGGGTGACTCTGCGGCATCACTACTGCCAATTTCTGAAGGGAGGAAGCATGGCCTAGGGGATAAAACACAGGCTTGGAAATCAGAAGACATAGGTTCTAATCCTACCTCTGTCACTTAGGAAAGTGACCACTTCTCTGTGGCTCAGTTTCTTCATCTGCAGAATGGAGATTTAATACCCGTTCTCCCTCTTACTTCAACTATGAATGCAGACGTGATGGGGACTGTGGCTGACTTGATTATCTTGTTTTTCTCCAGTGCTTAGTACAGTATTTGCCATAGAGTAGCACTTAATATATTATTATTATTATTGCTATTACGTGAACTTTGGAAACTTCCTGAGCAGCTGCCCAAGACATCACCAGGTGACAAAGGTTGCAGAAAGAATCAGGCATATTCCCTCTCCTTGGTAACTTGGGCAGGGAACGTATCTACAAAACTCCACTGTACTGTACTCTTCCAAGTGCTTAGTAGAGCACTCCGTATCCAGTAAGCATTCAATAATCTCGCTGATTGATTGATTGAGGAAGGATGGGAAGGACAATGCAGCATTCCAAACCTCTACTGTCCCAGCCACCCTTGGGGGGTGCTATGCCCCCCCACATCTGGTTCAGTAGGGCTCCTTAATTGTTGCATGCCATCTCCCTTGAAATCACCATAACAAAAGGTGCCATCTAACTTCTAGGATATTTCTTCCAAAAAGAAACTAGTATCCTCTTCCTCAATCCTGCACACTTTACTAATCATTTTCTCAAGTTAAAATGTGTAAATTAGATTTTAAGATCCTTGAGGGCAGAGATTGAATTTTATCTCTATTGTACTCTCTCCAAAACTTAGTACATGTACTCTGGCATGATAAATATTGAATGATTGTTGTAGGCACACAGCTTCACTGATAATTTAAGTGGAAAATGTAAAAAAGAAACTGGATCTGCATTTGGGAAGCTCTGAGTAATTCACTAAAAGATATTTCTCCGTTACCCAAATAACTGAAAAAAAAACCATAGGGTGCATGTGACCTTACAAAATTACATTAATATAATAACACTGCAGTGAAAGTTTTATTAACATGCAATTCAGAATAGGTAAGTGTTTAGGTCCTAAGAGGCAAATGCAATTATTTCAATGGGAATTTATATTTTGGATATTTTTAGTACATCACCCCCCAAAAAACACAGCAAAGCAGATATCCTCCAATGGTCATGCACTACTTTACCCAGCCACACCCATCCAACTTTGCTTACAAAATTTAAATTGCAATTTGCCTGATCAGTTCATTAACAATATCTAGCTTCAGGCACCCAACAACTATCTTTTCAATTGAAATTTACTCTTAACTCATAATTTATTCATTCTGGGACACACTTATACATATGCAAATATATTTGATTTGTTATGTGATGCCTTTAGCTATAACAATTTCATAAACCACTGCATGAGGAAGAAATTGCAACTATATGGATGATTATTATGCACTGAAAGAAATCCTTCTGATTAAAAAATGCAAGATCTTATAGATGTCTTCATGAGTGAATATACATGAATATGGATATAATATATACACATAACACACACACTCAGACACACACAGATAATGCACACAGGACTACACATTTTTTCAGAAAATCCTGTCAAAATATATGCAAGCCTAAAAATGAACCATCCAGGACCAAAATCATTTGCAAGTTTCAGCACAAGTTTTTCCAGTAGTAACCAGATGTATGAATAAGGAGCCACAGTGTACCAGAAGAGTTGCTTGATATTCTGGGATATGTGTGCAGATACATGACTTCAGTAGTCAACTGCCTTTGAATCTTCCAAAATGATATAGCTCCTGGCTCCTTTCTCCGCTGCTGCCTTTCCCACTCCAGACTGAAGCTACTCAGGGCTAGGGAGTGGGGAAACTAGGGTGGCTATTTCATCAGTTTTACATCAATCTGATTTTCAGATGGCGTGGATATGACATCAACTACATTTATATTCAATAGTTTAATTTTGAGCACCCCACCTCTTACACCTGGGCTCCTACCACCAGGTAGGTACTGATGGAAATGTTCAGAGGAAACTGAAAGGACTCATGAACAAATGGAGTTACAGGTGGACAGGCAGATGTTACTCTGTACTACGTTATCATCAGTCTTTCTTGAGAACTGGTCCTTTCAAAACACATAGTTTCATTCTATTCTTGTCTTATGCCATCAAGTCATTTCTGACCCACAGTGACACCACAGACACATCTTTCTCAGAATGCCCCGGTCTCCATCAGCAATCGTTCTGGTAGTTGATCCACTGAGTTTTCTTGGTAAAAAATAGGCAAGTGGTTTACCATTTTGACCTTCCACGCAGTAAAGTCGAGTCACCGCCCTTGACTCTCTCCCAGACCGCTGCTGCCCAGCCTGGGTGAGTTTTGACTTGTAGCATATTGCCTTCCACTCGCTACACTCTGCCCAAGCTAGGAATGGAATAGGTAGGCCTCTGCTTGACTCTCCCTCTCATAGCCATGACTGGTAGAATACTGGAAATTCTCCACGTGTGATTCTGAGAGGGCTTCTATTCTATTCTACTCTCCATCTATACAAATTCCCTTGCATAACTCATTTTCTCCCTCGGTTTCAGCTACCATCTCCATAGGGTTGATTCCCAAATCTACATCTCCAGCCCCGATCTCTTTGCTTCTCTGCGGTTTTACATTTTCTCCTGCCTTCAGGACATCTGTATAAGGATGCCCCACCAACATCTTGACCCAAGATGTCCAAAACACATCTCCTCATTTTCCCATCCAAGCCCTTACCCTAACTTTCCCATCACTGTGAACCACACCACTATCTTTCTGGTCTAGCAAACTCATAATCGTGACATTATCCTTGATGCATCTCTCTCATTTAGCCCACATATTAAATGTCACCAAATTCTGTAAATTCTATATTCACAACATCTCCAGAATACAGCCTTTCCTCTCCATCCAAACTGCTACTATGCTGATCCAAGCACTTGTCATATCACTCTTTGACTATTGCATCAGCCTTCTCACAGCACTCTCTGCCTCCTGTTTCTACCCACTCCAGCACACACTTCACTCTGCTGCCCAGATCATTTTTCTAAGAAAAAAAAGCTCAGTTCACAACTCTCCACTCCTCAAGAACTTCCAATGGCTAGCTATCCACCTCCACATCATAATAATGATTCCTTACCACTGGCTTTTAAGCACTCAATAAGCTCACTCCTTCCTACCTTACCTTGCTGATTTTTTACTACAACTAAGCCCGCATACTTTACTCCATCAATGCCAATCTACTCACTGCAATCTCCTCTATCTTGGCACCTATCCCTAGCCCACATTATCCCTAAGGCCTGGAACTCCTTCCTCTTCATAAGGACAGACCATCATTCTTCCCACATTCAAAGTTGCATCCCCCAATCCATGTGGCAGTCCCTTCCTCGGAGTTTCGCAGAATGCTCTGCCTCCCTCTTCCCCACTTCCACCCCTTGGTCAGAAGACTGGACCACCTAGTAATTTCAAGTATGAAGTCAGTGGATCAGGAGTCACTATAAATCCCTCATTTTTGAGCTCATCGTGAAGGATTTTACCTGCTTAATGTGCTATAGTGCAAAATGTGCTAACCCAATGTGGAACCAGTGAAACTACCTGCCCCAGGAAGCAAATGAGCTTGACTCACTACATTTCACAACAGTAAGAGGTAGTTCTAGATGGAACCCAACACTGAGTTCTACTCTGATGGGTGGAAACAAAAATTATTCAATCTTATTTATTTATTGAATGCAGAGCACTGTACACTCTAGAGTCAAGCTTACAGTGTAGAGTTTTTTATTTCCTGGATCTAGTAATAATTATAATATGATATAATTAGAATGTCATTTACTATATTACCATTATTATCATGGTACTTATTAAGTACTTATTATGTGTCAAGCATTGTTGTAAGCACCTGGAAGATAGAAGTTAATCAGGTCCCACAAAGGGCTCACAGTTTAAGTAGGAGGGAGAACAGATATGAAAGCCCATTTTATAAATGAGGAAAGTGAAGTACAGAGATTTAAGTGACTTTCCCAAGGTCACACAGCAGGAAAATGGAGGAGCTGGGATTAGAACCCGGGTCCTCTGACTCTCAGTTCCAGCCTCTTTTCAGTAGGCTGTGCTGCTTCTCATACAGTGAAGTTGACTTCTTCCATTTACTAGAAGCAGGATCCACATAGAAAGTAGTCTATTTATCACCTAATTAATAATATGGAAAGGTAGGTCAGAGAAGAGGGCCTTTCCTCATTTAATTCTTTGTTTGTGGTATTAACTCTCACAGAATTTCATTTTTTCATTCCTTTCACTTGTAACCTCAATTAAAATACCATTTGTTACAAAATATATTTAATCAGAGTGGTACAATTCTTCAAAAGACTCAAGCAACAGAATTCATTCTCTTTCAGAGTCTGACTAGATGATTTGCATTTCCTTTATTCTTTTTCAATGCAAGGAATGACACAGGGCTTCTTTTGCTATCTCTTTCTAGATACTTTAGCAAGGTGGTCCTTGTCTAACAAAATAAATGGAACCAGTAGGGTTGCCCCTCCCCAGAAATGACCTAGGTTCACATAGTTTTCTGCAAATGCTCTTAGTGACAGAACTCTCCATGCCTGGTGTTAACTACTCTGACATCAGGAGTTCTCTCTCCCCGCCTCCTGGCTCATATCTCCTTCTGCCTTCAGGACATCTCCACTTGAATGTCCTCCTCCCACCTAAAACTCAACATGTCCAAGACTGAGCTCCTTATCTTCCCTCCCAAACCCTGTCCTCTCCCTGACTTTTCCGTCACTTTGGACAGCAATACCATCCTTCCCACCTCACAAGCCCACAACCATAGTGCCATCCTTGACTCTGCTCTCTCATTTGCCCCACATATCCAATCCATCACCAAAGCCTGTAGGTCCCACCTTCACAACATTGCCAAGATCTGCCCTTTACTTTCCATCCAAATCACAACCATGTTAGTACAATCACTCATCCAATTCTGTATACTGCATCAGCCTCTTTTCTGACCTTCTAACCTCCTGTCTCTCCCCACTTCAGTCCGTACTTCACTCTGCTGACTAGATCACCTTTCTACAGAAAAGTTGTGGGCATGTCACCGTCCTCTTCAAAAATAACAATAATAATAATAATGTTGGTATTTGTTAAGTGCTTACTATGTGCAGAGCACTGTTCTAAGCACTAGGGTAGATACAGGGTAACCAGGTTGTCCCACGTGAGGCTCACAGTCTTCATCCCCATTTTCACAGATGAGGTAACTGAGGCCCAGAGAAGTTAAGTGACTTGCCCACAGTCACACAGCTGACAAGTGGCAGAGTGGGATTCGAACCCATGACCTCTGATTCCCCAGCCTAGGCTCTTTCCACTGAGCCACGCTGCTTCTCAGCGTGGTTCTCCAGTGGTTGCCTATCAATCACTGCATCAAACAAAATCTCCTCACTATTGGCGTCAAAGCTCTCCATCACCTTGTCCCCTCCTATCCTACCTCCCTCTCTCCTTCTACATTCCAGCCCACAAACTCCACTCCTCTGGTACAACCTACTCACTGTGCCTCACTCTCGCCCATCTCGCCAACAAGCCCTGGCCCACGTCCTACCTCTGTCCTGGAACGCTCTTCCTCCTCAAATCCACCAATCACACTTGCCCCCTTCAAAGCCCTACTGAAGGCTCACCTTCTCCAAGAGGCCTTCCCATACCAAACCCGCCTTTTCCTCATCTCCCCTTCTCCTCCGCATCGCTCCAACTCACTCTCTTTGCTCTACCACCTCTCCCTGCCCTACAGCACTTGTGTATACATATACAAATCTATAATTTTATTTATTTATATTGATGCCTGTTTACTTGTTTTGATGTCTCTCTCCAACTTCTAGACTGTAAGCCCAGTGTGGGGACGAATTTTCTCTCTTTATTGCTGAATTGTACTTTCTAAGCAATTAGTACAGTGCTCTGCACACAGTAAGCGCTCAATAAATACGATTGAATGAATGAATGAACATCAATGGTGTTCCTGGACACCAAAGAAGAACACCAGCCTGGGGGAAGGAGGAAGAGAGCCAGTCATGCACCACTGCTTCTTTTGTAGGCCAATTCAACCTAGGTCTGGGATTTTGAATGGAGTTGCCCACTCCTCTGACCCTAATCCATATTGCAGCCTGAAATAGAAGCTTCAGACTAGATTAAAATGGTCTCTAGAAATGGTAGAGAGGGGCTGCCAGCAGGAGTGCTCTGGTGGTGGAAGAAGGTCACTCAGTAGCTTAATGACTAGTTTAGTTCCCTGCTTGGTACAGAGCCCAGGGAAGTTTCCACATTTGATTTCCATACCTTACTCCAGCTCTGCATTCACCTAAGCGTTCTACAGACTTGTGAAGGATGAAAGAAGTAATAATAATAATGATGGCATTTGTTAAGCACTTACTATGTGCCAAGCACTCTTCTAAGCACTGGGGAGGATACAAGGTGATCAGGTTGTCCCATGTGGGGCTCACAGACTTAATCCCCATTTTACAGATGGGGTAACTGAGGAACAGAGAAGTGAAGTGATTTGCCCAAAGTCACACAGCTGACAAGTGGCTGAGCCGGAATTTGAACCCATGAGCTCTAATTCCCAAGCCCAGGCTCTTTACCCTGAGCCACGCCGTTTCTCATAAGTAAGCTCAACTAAGACACATTTTCTCCACAGGTTTCAAATATTCAGGACACCAAAATGGTTGGCTTCTAATAAGATAAAATAAAATGTCCTTTTGAGGTCCATTAAATTTTTTAGAACCTTCTAGCAGGTCTTTTCCTGAAAGATGAAACTTACTCATCTTCCTTTAATTGGAAAATGAATTAGCACTTATAAACTTTACTGACATGGCTCAAATAGATAATTCAAGGTATTTCTGGTAAAAAATACCATAAAAAATTGCTTTTTCTATAGTAGAAGTTTTCTTCAAAATAATTTTATTCTTCATAAAAATTCAGAGAAATATGTGAGGTAATACCTTTGTAAGGCATGAATATCTGGTGTCTCTAAACATGATAGAATCAATCATCCCTTAATAATGATAATAATAATAATGTTGGTATTTTTTAAGTGTTTACTATGTGCCAAGTACTGTTCTAAGCACTAGGGTAGATACAAGGTAATCAGGTTGTCCCACACATGGCTCATAGTCTTCACTCTCATTTTACAGATGAGGTAACAGTGGCACAGGGAAGTTAAGTGACTTGACCAAGGTCACACAGCTGACAAGCGGCAGATCCGGTATTTGAACCCATGACCACCGACTCCCAAGCCCATGCTCTTTCCACTGAGCCACGCTGCTTCTCTGCACTTTGATATTTACCCCAGCCCCATGATAGTTAGGTAAACATTCTTATACTATTTCCTCTATCTCTAATCTATTTGAATGTCTGTCTTTTCTTCTAGGCCATAAATTCCTTGTGGGCAGGGATTGTGTCTACAAACTCTGTAGTATGTATTCTCCCAAGCACTTCGTACAGTGCTCAGCACACATTAAGTACTCAATAAACACCACTGATTGACTGATTGACAGATAGAACTCACATGGAAAAAAGACTCATTTGTAAAACATTAGTAGTAGTCTGGAATTTTTAAACAGAAATTTCACCCATCCACTAACCTGTGAGACTCTCCCAATTTGAATTTATGGAATAATTATAAATCTAAGGTACAAAAATGTGATAAACAGATCTTCACTGAGTGACAGGTCTGATCATTTGGTAGCATCCATTGTGAAAATAGCTGTGGAATTTCTGAGAAGCCTTTGTAAATATGAATTACACAAATAAATTATAAATTAAATCAGACTGAGTTGGCTACCCAAGCATAAAAATCCTGAAGGCATTATAAATCTTGTGAATACCAATGTCAAACTTAACCAATATCCTAATATTTATTTGGAAGTCCCAAATCTGCTCTGTTGCATTGGCTCTTCCATCATTTCAACTATTGATTTTTGAAAGAATGGCCTTTTTGTCTCTTTCTCACTCATGAGCTCTTTAGTCCTTCACAGTTTTAATGGTGGTTTATTCTAATTCAGTGCTTCATGCAGTAACACGTCCAGTAATAGTTCTGACCCAATAGAATTCAAAGAGTAAATCTGAGTACCGTATTTATATTGAGCCTTTCTTCTCTTAGACATCAAAATACTTTATAGAACAGATCACATTAATTTTCACACAGCCTTTTGAGACAAAGGTAAGTATTGTTAGACATCCATTTATTTAAGGATGGGAACACTCTGGCAGAGGAAAATTTAACTGGCCAAATTTAGAATGAGGCAGTGGCTTTCAGGATCCTTAGGGGCAAACTCTGGCAGAAAAACACAAAAGTAGAATTGGAAATCATCTCCCTAATTATTCCCAGTTGACCCATTAGTGCTTTTGGAATCCAAACCACAGACCACTGCCTCCATATAATTTGGACCCAACACTAAGCAAGTGCCTCTGCTTCCTGATCAGCCACAATCTCTCAGAGATGCCCTACACAAGAAGGCAGCCTTTCTATAACAGGTTCACCAGCATGAAAGCATTCACAGCTTTGTATTTCATAATTCTCAGGACCATTTCTGAGGTTCAAAATGGACAGTAGGTAAGCATATTCTAGGAATTCATATGGAAAAGGCACTTGCAATCTTTCCTTTTTTCTGTTACCCAAAAGATAATTTAGACATTTTAATTGTGCATAGATCTGCACAATAAAAATAACGATCATACGGAATAAAGAGGAGAATACACAGTCTCTACATGCAGTAGAAATCAGGCGCCTTTTCCGACTTTGCACATGATAAAAACCTAAAATACACACAGACTAGTAGAGGCCCTGCATCTGTTCTTGCTGATTTTTCTAGCTCTAACTATATTGGTAGTACAGTCCTCTAAAATGTATACTTGTTGTGGGCCGAGAATGCATCTGTTATATTGTGGGCAGAGAATATGTCTGCTACATTGTTATATTGTGGGCAGGGAATGCGTCTGTTACATTGTTATATTGTACTCTCCCAAACACTTAGTACAGTTCTCTGCACACAGTAGCCACTGACTAAATCCGATTGACCTATTGACTAGAGAAGTAATAGTATTTATTTAGTGTTTACTAGGTACAGAGAGCTGGGAAAGAAATGCATCTATGAGGTATAGGCGCCATCCCTGGCTGCAGAGGAGTGCAGGATGGCAACAGACTAATAAGGAAAGATGAAGAAAAATACAAAAGATAATAACAAAAACAAAAATGAAGAGAGGCAAAGTTTCACAGTCCTCAGAGCTCAGACTAACAATCAGAATAATTATACCCGCGGGCACAGAGGTGACCTTCTCCACATTTTAAAAGTTGCAGCACTCTCATTCTGCCACTGTTTGAATCCCTTCTTTGGTCTCAAGCAAGGGTCACTGGTAGCTCAGGTGTCCAACAGGAGGAGCAGCATCCTCCATGCAGGGCTGAAACTGCTAGTTCATTTCATTCTTTCCTATTAGTGTTGCTCTCTCTCCTTCTCTCGCTTTTTCTTTCCTTCACTGCTCTCTTACCTGGGTGCTGTTGAAAAAATCAGTGAAGGATCGAGGTTCGTGCATAAAGATTATTCCCTGATATGCTAATGCATTGATCATATATTAGGCCTGTCTGTTTTCAGGTCTGTCCCTCTATATCCCCCAGTCTTTGGGAAGTCTTTGCCTAAGAGAAGTAATCGCTCTCCTGATTGCTGTCCATCAGGGGTTTCTGTCTAGTGAAGTAGTTGGAAACTGGACTAAATTATGTCTTCAAATAATTGATTACGTCCTCCCATCTTGCATTTGCATTAGGTGAGGATAGAGACTGAACAGGGACTAGAGACTAATGAGACCTAGTAAGCAGGTGTCCAAATTAGTAAGCGGTTGAGGTGCGGTGGAGCAGAGGACAGTGGAGATGAGGAGTAACAGGAAACTGGTAGCGGAAGGGTCGTCAGAAGCATCCCCAGATCAAACAGACCACAGATCTCACAGTCAAAGCCAGCATAAACCTCACCTTCTACAACAAGCCTTTACTGATTGATTTCCCAGCACCATAGGCCAACTTCAGCACACACAAACTTATTTAATACTCAACCTCAGCACTTACGTATGCATACTTACTGAATTATTTTACACCTACTCTAGTTGACCCCTCTACCAGTCTCAGCTATGGGAGGGAGAGTCAGGCAGAGGCCTACCCATTCCATTCCTAGCTTGGGCAGTGGCTAGCGAGTGGAAGGCAATCTGCTACAAGTCAAAACTCTGACATGCTGTGCAGAGACTCAAGTTTACTGCACGGGAGAAGGCAGTGGTAAACCACTTCTGTATGTTTACCAAGAAAACTCTACGGATCCACTACCAGAACGATTACAGATGGAGAGTGGGGTGTTCTGGTAGAGATGTGTCCGTGATGTCGCTATGGGTCGGCAATGAGTCGACGGCATAAGACAAGACTCTAGTTGAAAATACTTTGGTATCAGTCTCCCCTGTTAGAATGTAAACCTCTTGTGAAAAGAAAAGATGTCATTTGTTTAAGCTGTACTTCTAGAGCACCTAATTCAATGCTCAAAAATGCTACTTGTGACTTTACCCATAAAGGTTACTTCCTCAAATGTTGGAGCTAAGGTCACCCCTTCATATTTTGGCCAGTTTTCCATGCTTCATAGGGCCTCCTCCCCATTGGTGGAAAACAAGCTCAAAAGTCCACCATTGGGTGTAAAGCAGGTGGTCATAGCTATACTTTTCAGTGCTACAATGATAATCAAAATAATAATCAAAGTATTTAATAAGCACTTGCTATTTGCTAAGCACTTAAGCAGATATAAAATTATCAGATTGGGCACAGTGCCTGGTAGCTGCTTGGTAGCTTTTCAGGTGATGCATTTTAAGAGTTTCACGTTGGTGGCTATCACAGCTTCCCTGGATCTGTTCGGCTCCGGAATAGAACAACCGGTAGCGGATATTTTGTAGTTCAATTTGTCTGTCCCAGGGTTTTGCAAGCCACCATTTTATCACACATAATGTTTCCTGCCAGGTGATGGTGATGCACTGCCTGTTTGGCTGCATTTATTTTCATCTAAGTAGTTATCTGCAAATCAGTCTCAATGGTCCTTGCTTGCCATTCCAAAGACTTGATCTTGACAGGAACTGAAAAGAAATCAGCTCCCCCTACCAATCTGATTGCTGGCCCTGTGAGACCCATCTGTCTGGGAAACCCATATGGGTGACTTGGGCGCTTTGATAGGATGTCAAGTTTCTTGTGTGCTCTGTACGGTGCTTTCAATGCCATAGACACTGGGAAAATGTTAAATAATAACATATGTTCTGTATCACATTTCCCGACCATCAACCAAATTACTAAGAATGACTGATTAACCTACCAGTGAAATAAAATCCCTTCAAGGGTGAAACATGGCATCTGCTTAACGGTGCAGAACTACATGCTACATAGCAATGTAGGGCAGGAAGTGAAAACGAATTCAGCAATGTAGAATGTCACCATCGGGGGAAAATAAACAGACGATTAGCTTGGGCAATTAGCTGTACTGACATTTAAGCAGAACAGTAGGGTTAGTATCTCTTCTTGATCAAAAAAACCAAAAAAGGAAAACTACATTATGATCCTTCTGGACAGAGAAGTGGTAAAATCACCACTGAGTTCATGAAGAAAAGGGGCACAATATTCAGCTGTTCTGCCTGAAGGCCATTCTGTACACATAATCTCTCCCCTAAGAAATCGCCAGTACAGAACCTGCTGCACTTGGGCTCTCCTTGGCCATTTCCCATCCCAGTGGCTACTAAACCAACTCAGCTAAGTTTGGGTAAACATTAAAGCAGAAATAAAGGGAAGTGTGGCCTCCGTAGTGTAAACCTGAGAGAGTTGGAGCCTACGGAAATAGAGAAAATCTAACATCCCTGGGAATAGAAGTGACTCAAGATATGAATGTGCAGGAAGTCACAACCTTTGGTTACTAAACAGACTTCCATTCTCATGAGCCAAATAAAGGGCTTTAATTGTTAAATATGTTTATTGTCTTCATATTCTCCAGAGGCATGACTAGTGTTCACTATTATTACTGTTAATTATTAATGTATATTATCCGCTGCTGAATGAAAAGGAATCTTTCAAAGAAATCAATCACAAGTTTTTAAAATGAGAGTGTCATGGTAATTTGAAAAATGCAGAATTGGGGTCTCTTACTAGTAGAGGCATGTCTAGGAAAGAGAAAATGTCCAAATTGCAGCTCCAGTGAGAGTCAGAGTGCCAATGGAGAAGCAGTGTGGCTCAGTGGAAAGAACCCAGGCTTGGGAGTCAGAGGTCACGGATTCTAATACCGGCTCTGCTGCTTGTCAACTTTGTGACCTTGGGCAAGTCACTTAACTTCCCTGTGCCTCAGTTCCCTTATCTGTAAAATGGGGATGAAGATTGTGAGCCCTTTGTGGAACAACCTGATTACCTTATATCTACCCCAGCACTTAGAACAGTGCTTGGCACATAGTAAGCGCTTAACAAATACTAACATAATTATTATTAATGGATGTAATTCCTGAAGAAGAGGCTAGCAATAATCAAAGTGAGGCTCATTCTCTAGTGATTTTCAGGCTTCCAGGTTAAAAGGCATTTGGAAATATTAGTTAGCTTGAGCACATGTTTTCTGTTGATCATCTGAAAACCAGACTATCGGGACAAACATGGTCACTGATGGCCCTAGTCGCTAGCCAAAACATCGATGAATGCAACATCGCATGAATCACCCCAACATGCAGGTAGCCTAATAGAAACCACACAGGATGTCAAGAGACTTGGGTTCTTTTCCTGGCTCCACTAGTTTCCCGCTGTGTAACTGCAAGCAAGTCTCTTAACTGCCCTGTGCCTCAGTTTCCTCAGCTGTAAAATGGGGATTAAATACTGTTTGTCCTCCCTTTTAGACTGGGAGCTCTGATCACACTGTCTTGAATTTTTGCTAGTGCCTAAATCAGTACTTGGCAAATAGCAAGTGCTTGATAATACTGTCATTATTATAAATAAAAAATTACATCATATTCAACATTTTGCCAAAGTCCATCTGGGACTACTGAACCCTAGCATTTGTTCAGGGTGACTCATGACCCCACACAATTTACTCAAGAGCCACTGCTTTCCCCTCTCAAGTTAAGGTTCCCGTTAACACAGTCACAACTTCAAAGACACAGAATTTGGAGGAAGGAGCTAAGGCAGTAGGAGGTCAGGGGCTTAAAATAAAAAAAAAATTTAAAAAAGGAAATGAAAGTATTCTAGGCCATATCATATAAAACCCGATGAAGGTCCAACCTATTCAGGTCATTATCCCAAGTTTGCTGGTCTTTCTCTTTCCTCTCAGCAATTGTTAGGGTAGTGGTAGGGAAGAAGGCTTTAGAACCTACCTGGGCACAGAAATTCCTTACCATCAGCTTTAAGGCACTGCTCAATCAGCAATCCCTTCCTACCTGATTTCACTAATCTCCTACTACAACCCAGGCCACACACTTTACTCCTCAAACAACAACTGACTCACTACATCTCAATTTCATCCCTCTCGATGGTGACTCTTGGCCCATATCATAGTTCTGTCCTGGAACTCTCTCCCCGTACAGATCTAACAGACTACCACTTTCCCTTTTTTCAAAGCCTTGTTAAAATCACAACTCCTCCATGAGGCCTTACCCAAGCCATCATTTCCCCACCCTACTAAATGTCCTTTCTGCCACCTGAACACTTGGATCTGTGTCCGTAATGCACTCTGATGCTCACCCCAGCCCCACAGGAGTTTTGTACATATCCTCTGGACTGCAATCTCCTCGAGGGAGGGATCATGGTAACCAACTATATTGTACTGTACTCTCCTAAGCACTTAATGCAGTACTATTGAATTGGGCATGTTTCTGCCAAAGGTGGAAAGTCAAAGTGAAAAAGAAGAGATGGAGTACCAGTTTAACTGGAACAATCTAAATTCATAGACATTTGTAGATTTTTCTAAATTTCCAGGACAGGTTTCAAAAATCCAGTACTGTCTCAGCTAAACACAATTGTGTCAGCATACTTATTGGATTCCAATCAAAATGCTACCCAGATCCATAATGAGCCTGAAAGACTGCTCAGATAAACCATTATCATAATTTCCGCTGCATGCCTACTGAGTGCTGAGTCCTGTTATAGGTTGTTCACTGAGAAATTAAAAGAAAAAGACTGGTCTTTGCCCTAGAGGCTCTTACAACCTAATGGGAGAGAGAGGCAGATGTAGATTTATGCATACAGAATGGGAGAAAAAGGAGCAAGATTATGATTCCTGGGTGGTACAGGGAGTGTATATGATCTGCTATATTTGAATTGAAAATAGTATCAAATGCAGTTTTTTGCACATAGTTAAGTCTTAATAAATACCTTAGCTAACAAGAAATAAAACAATTACAACTGGCATCAGCAAAAGTAAGCAAAAAATGAATAAGTGAAATAAAGAACTATATATCCACATAACTGCTGTGCGTGGCTGATGGGATGACATGCCTAGGGAGGTAGGGCTACATGCATTCCGTTGATACACATCTCTTCCTCACACAAAAAATAATGCGGAGGAGGCAGAAGCTTTATTTTGGCATCTTCGAAATGAAAGCCTAAAGATTAAATGAGCACACTCTTAATGAACTTCTGCTTCCTACAGCAAGTTCAGGAAAACCCAGGCAAAAACACTTGTTAATGAAACCTGACATTTATATAGGGAAAAGAATACATACTTTAAGAAATGCAATCTGAAAATATGTTTTCTGTGTCCAGTCATGTTTAAAATAAGGTAGGGTAATCAGGAATCTACAGATAGAACAGGTCTTTCTGATATTGCTGGCATACAAGTCAAAGAGCAATCATCAGTTTCACTTAAAAGTGGAGTTGCACAGGGTTAGGATAGCTCAATGTGCTACCTTAAATAAGTTAAGTGCAGTGAGTGCTGCTCTTGAATTTGCCACTGCTTTGCAAATAAAATGGGCAAGTCATTTAATCTCATCTTCCTTATACACAAAATGCTGCCTCCATCTCGAACATGTTCTTGAGAGTAAGAGAGGGTTTGGGAAAAATGATACTAGATTCTGTGAAAACATAAAATACAAAATGATCTTGTATGTTTCCTTATATTTGCGTTACCTTAAAATCAAAGGGCTAGCTAACCCCTTTTTTTCCTAATGAATTCTATTATGGAAAAGTCCAGGCACCATTTTAAGTTTGCTCTGCTTTGCACTCACTGCATGAAAAAAGACCTCATCCTATCCTAAAAAAATGTGAAAAATCATATCAGATGGCAGTCAGGCATTTCCAGAACATAGGAGAGACTGTGAAATCTGAGTACACATGAAATACATTACATTCATGTTTTTCCCCTTGATTTTCAATTGAGAGGTTGGCCTGCGTTCAAAACAATAAAGACTATTATCCTTATTTCTAATTCCACCATTTCACAGAGTGTAGAACAAGTCCTATTTTTCCAGCCAATAGTCTCCTACAGGACAATATAACTAACCTTATAACCTTCTGCAAGACAGTACAGCTAATTTAATATCCCCTAAACGTTTCTGAGCTACCCCTTAGTGGAAATAAAAGAAACTAATCCACTTAACTAAGGCAGAGTGATTTACCCACTGTAAATGTCATACAAGTCAGTAACAGACCAAGCTTAAGAGCTCAAGGCCAATCATTTTTGTCAACAGCACGAACTGGTCAATGACTCTGAACAGAGCACTGTGCTAGGTCCTGGAGAATATGCAAAAGAAGTAAAAAATGTCATCTCTAATCCAGTGTCTTACAGTCTGAGGAGGAGAAAAGCAAACATAAATCGCTAGAACCACAATGTAGAACAACAATGCCACAACACCTTCAGGGTAGAAATATCCTTTTTCTACCTCTTACTACCTTCTGAAATATAATATACCTGTCCCAATAGAAGAAGAAAAAATGATAGTGGGTAAAGTTGGCTTTGAATGCTAGGTAAATTAAATCCAACATTTTCAGATAGATATCAGAATACAAGGAAAATGGTCCATTTTAAATTGTATAAAAATATTTCACCACTTGGATTAAAAATAAAATTCATTTTTTCAATGTTCAATTTTAAAATTTAAGTGAAGCCAAAAATTATTTGCAGCATTTACATGTCCACAGTTCTGTTATTCATTGTGGTGTGCTCCTCCCCTGTTACCAAAAATGACCTCATTGATACACAGTCAACACAAGTAAGTAACACTCAGTGCCACCTAGTCCCAATCCTAGTTCCAGAGCAGAACACATTTGGAAAATGGACATGAGCAAGATATCTAAGCAGCAGCTGCATGAAGAACTAACTGCAAGGGACCGTCACAAGTAGGGTAGAACTTGAAGTCATAATGAAGCACATCTTTTGTTAAAAAACACCAGTAATAATAATTTATAATAATAATAATAATATATTTGTGAAGCATTGCCAACATGTTGTGCCAACCACTGTACTAACCAATAGGATAGATATAATCAGGTTTGATACAACCATTGTCTCACATGGGGCTCGCAGTCTTAAGGAGGAAGACGAACCAGTGTTGGATCCCCATTTTACATGTAAGGAAACTGAGGAACAGAACAGTTAAGTGACCTATGTAACACCCAGGTCCTCTGTCTCCCAGGCCTTTGCTCTTTTCATTAGACCATGCTGTTTCTATGGGAAACAACAGCATCCTGTACAGCTAGGTACGGAGAACAAGGAGAAAGCAAATGCTTTGTGGTGATGGGAATGCCAAGAGGCAGTCTTTAGAAAGGTGAAAGGCCCTGAAACAGAAAATACTTGTGAGCAGAAAGCACTGATCTTTAGGTGTACACAAGATATAACGGATTATTGGTGGTAAATAGATCTCTTCAGCTATAGGAATCATCATGATTCAGTGGCATAATCTTCAAATACCAAGGGAAAACACCCATTGATATATAGACATATGTTCATATATCAACACATGCACATCCTCCCTATGGACCCTTCCTCCCCCATCATAGCAGCCAAATAATATATTTTCCTGAGAGTTGGATAGATGATTAAGACCTTATCATTATGGTGGTTCCATATTTTAACATTCTAGCAAGCATTTAAGATCCCTGCAGCTAAAAACAGCCTCTGATTCAACAGCCAGGGGTGGCCTGAGGAGAGGAAGTCCAGTGGGAGTGAGGTACCAGAGTGAATTATTGAAGAAAGGGTAAGAGAGCTGGAAGAGAGGATAAACAAGCAGTGACAAAGCACACTGCATCAATAACCTTCTACTTGCTTTGTAAAATATGACACTCATTCCATAAAAACATACAATCTTCTTTGACATCACTAAAACGAATGGACTTTATTTTCTAAAACAAGGAACATTTCATACAACAATTGGTATTGCACTACTAATTTCTAACCTTATTCAAAGGTTCAATAACCTAAGTCGGATATTAGCGTATGACTCCACCTACATTTCTATGCAAAATAAACGGTTTACAGATCCCCTCTCAGCCCAGGGAATCTATTAAATATGTTGTACATTTCATTTTATTACATTTTTAACACTATAAAATTCAATATTATCTTTTTTCCCTCATAATGTTTTGGAGTATAGAATTGATGCCTCTTCCAAAGTGACTTTCAGGACCCTTCCTACATTTCTCAATAAAAACTTATTGGTAAAGACAGGCCCAGGCCAAACCTCAGTCAGCCTTGCTCCAAATACTGCCCATGGAGAAATACTGGGAAGGGATAACAATCTGAATGCAGGTGTTATTGACATCCTTCCAGAGGATGGCAAACATAATCAATGCCATAACATTTTAATGAATACCTTTTGCCTAACCAGTGAACAAAAAGAAATAAACATACACAGAAATATAGCTCTATGGTAAGCTGAATTCATTCAAAAAAGGAAGTCAGAAGGACCTAGGTTCTAATCCCAGTTCTCCCACTTGTCTGCTGTGTAACTGCGGCAAGTCAATTAACTTCTCTGTGCCTCAGTAACCTCATCTTTAAAATGAGAATTAAGACTGTGAGTTCTATGTGGGACAAATACCCTAAAAAAATAGTAATCCAGATGAATCTTTTCTTGGCCCAAAGTCATCGTGACTAGAAATCCTATCCTCGGCAAGACCACTGTACACTACACTTCTTGGTCCTTCGATCTGGGAAGATGGATAAACACATTTTCACCACAGGGGCTGCAGCAGAGAGAACTCCAGGAAACAGTTGGCATAGCCAGTAATTTGCTTCATTCAGACTACAGTATTTATTAAGTGTCTACTCTGTGCAGGGCACTGTACTATGATCTTAGTAGCTTAGGCAATTTCAATAGATTCTTGCACACAAGGAGTGTAGTATATAACAATCCACTGAAACACATAAGATCGGAGAAAGCATTCTTATTTACGTAACATATTTAAATCACTATCTACAACAGTGCAACAGAAAGTTGGGAGTAGAAAGTTCTAAGGTGGTTTTGAGATCGTATATGGGAGGCTCCCACTTGGGGAAAAGAAAAATTCATATGGGGAAGCTTCCTGGGGAAGGTGGAATTTCAAAAGCACTTGAAGAAGGGACGAGTTGAAGTCTAGCTGATATGCAGGGTATGGAGGTCCAGGCAGGAGATAAAGCATGAACCAGGGTCAAATGTTTGAGTCAGGAATGAGGTACAGTGTGAAGGAGATCTGGGGAGGAATGGAGAGTCAAGCGTAGTCTGGAGTTTCTGTTTGAGGTTGAGGAGAGTGAGTAGCCACTGAAAAGTTTCGAAGAGTGAAGAGGTATGAGCAGAATGGCTCTTTAGAAAGGTGATTCAAGTAGGAGAGTAAAGTAAAAACTAGAAAGAGGGGAGGCTGGTAGCAGAGAGACCAGTGAAGGGGACAGAGCTGAGATGAGATAAAATGAGACATGGATGAGATAAGCGAATGGACTAGAATGGTGGCCATCTGGAGGGAGAAAAAAGGACAGATCTAGGAAATCCTATGGAGGGAAAAAATAAAATTTATCAACAGACTGAATACAAGAGTTGAAAGAGAGCAAGAAGCCAAAGTTGATGCCAACACTGCAGGCTTCAGAGAAAAGAGGCAGGTGGTGCTGTCAATTATAACTTCAAAGTTATACTATAAGAAGAGAGGATTTGGGATGGAAGATGAGGATTTCAAATTCTGACATATTGAGTTGACAGTGCAAATGGAACATCCACGTGGAAATGACCTGCAGGCAAACGCAAATGTGATATTGCAAATGGAGAGATAAGGCAGGGCTAGCAAGAAAGATTTGGGAGTCACTGACAAAGAGATGATAGCTAAAGCCAAGGGAGCAGATGAGCTCCCCATTAGAGTGAAAAGTTTAGGAACCCAGACAGACCCTTGAGGGATACTTTCTGCTATACACCTCGAACAGTACAACAGATTGCATTGTGTAGGCATTCAATAATTACCAATACTACTACTACCAACAGTCAGAGCAAAAAATATGAAAGAGGAGATAGCTGTAGAGATTGAGAAATATGAGTTAGGTAGGAAGAAAACCAGGAGCATACCGTTTTGTTGAAACCAAGATTAGTGTTTCCTGGAGGGAGTGATCCACAGTGTCTAGGATAACTGACAGTTTGAGAAGTAGGAGAGAGTACAGGCCATTAGATTTGGCAAGAAGATCACCAGAGACGTTGGATAATGCAGTCTCACTGAAGTGGAGGAGGTGGAAGCCAGATTGCAGTGAGTCCAAAAGGGATTTTGAGGAGAGAAAGTGGAAGCAGAGGATGTATACAACCCACTCAAGAAATCTGAACAGGAATAGGAGCAGAAAAATCGGATGTTAGCTTGAAGGCTAATTCTGATCAAAATAAACACGATCACAGGTTCAAGAGCAGGATAATTTATTATTCACTAACCCCCTCTCCCATTCACATAAGGCGTACTTCCAAGCCTCAACTCATCACATGTTCCTTGTTCCTTCCAGTTTAAATCTAGCTCCAATTCCCCTTTCCCCAGTTGAGGGACCCTCTCAACTGGCCCTTCAGCTAGTTGCCCAAGAGTGGATCTGTTTCTGACTGCACGTCTTTACCCTACTCCCACTCCAGGACCTCATGTACTAGGTGTAACCTGTCTCTCCCCTCAAGGTAATAATATTGTGTGGTATTTGTTAAATTCTTATGACACTCGCCCAAGTCCTGAGATAGATACAATTCAATTGGATCAGACATAGTCTCTGTCCCACAGAAAGGTAACACTCTTAGAGGGAGGGAGCATAGATATTTAATCTTCATTTTACAGATGAGATACCTGAGCCAAATAGAAGTCACGTGACTTAACCAAAGTCACACAGAGGCAAGCGTTGAGAAGCAGGATGGCTGTCTCCCCCATCCTAAAAAAACCCTCTCTTGACCCCACTTCCCCTTCCAGTTAACGCCCTATCTCCCTACTACCCAAAATCCTAGAACGAGTCATCCACACTCACTGCTGAGAATTCCTTAACTCCCATTCTCTCCTGGACCCCCTCCAATCTGGCTTCCGTCCCCTCCACTCTACCGAGACTGCTCTCTTTAAGGTCACCCATGACCTCCTTCTTGCCAAATCCAATGGCTCCTACTCCATTCTAATCCTCCTTGACCTCTCAGCTGCCTTTGACACTGTCGACCATCCCCTTCTCCTCCACAACTCATCTCACCTTGGCTTCACAGACTCCGTCCTCTCCTGGTTCTCCTCTTATCTCTGGGGCCGGTCATTCTTGGTCTCCTTCGCGGTTGCCTCCTCCCCCTCCTATCCTTTAACTGTTGGAGTTCCTCAAGGGTCAGTTCTTGGCCCTCTTCTGTTCTCCATTTACACTCACTCCCTTGGTGAACTGATTCGCTCTCACGGCTTCGACAACCATCTCTACGCAGATGACACGCAGATCTACATCTCTGCCCTGTCCTCTCCCCGTCCCTTCAGGCTCGCATCTCCTCCTGCCTCCAGGACTTCTCCACCTGGATGCCTGTCCGCCACCTAAAACTCAACATGAGCAAAACTGAGCTCCTCATCTTCCCTCCCAAGCCCGGTCCTCTCCCAGACTTCCCTATCACTGTGGATGGTACGACCACCCTTCCTGTCTCTCAGGCCCGTAACCTCGGTGTCATCTTTGACTCGTCTCTATGGTTCACCCCACACATCCAATCCGTTACCAAGATCTGCCGGTCTCACCTTTATAATATCGCCAAGATCCATCCTTTCCTCTCCACCCTAACGGCTACCTTACTGATACAGGCTCTTGTAATATCCTGGCTAGATCACTGTGTCAGCCTTCTCTCTGATCTCCCTTCCTCCTCTCTCACCCCGCTCCAGTCTATTCTTCACTCCGCTGCCCAGCTCATGTTCCTGCAGAAACGTTCTGAGTATGTCACTCCCCTTCCTAAAAACCTCCACTGGTTGCCTATCAACCTCCGCTCAAAACAAAAATTCCTCACTCTAGGCTTCAAGGCTCTCCATCACCTTGCCCCTTCCTACCTCTCCTCCCTTCTCTCTTTCTACTGCCCACCCCGCACGCTCCGCTCCTCTGCCGTCCACCTCCTCACCGTCCCTCGGTCTCACCTATCCTGCCATCGACCCCTGGGCCACGTCCTCCCATGGTCCTGGAATGCCCTCCCTCCTCACCTCCGACAATCTAATTCTCTTCCCCTCTTCAAATCCCTACTTAAAGCTCACCTCCTCCAAGAGGCCTTCCCAGACTGAGCTCCCCCCCTTTTTCCCTCTGCTCCCTCTACTCCCCCCCTTCACCTCTCCGCAGCTAAACCCTCTTCTCCCCTCTTTCCCTCTCCTCCTCCCCCTCTCTTGTCCCACCCCCTCAGCACTGTACTCGTCCGCTCAACTGTATCTTCATCACTCTATTTATTTTGTTTAATGAGATGTACATCACTGTGATTCTATTTATTTGCCATTGTTTTTATGAGATGTTCTTCCCCTTGACTCTATTGCCATTGTTCTTGTCTGCCAGTCTTCCCTGATTAGACTGTAAGCCCGTCCAAGGGCAGGGACTGTCTCTATCTGTTGCTGATTTGTACATTCCAAGCACTTAGTATAGTGCTCTGCACATAGTAAGCGCTCAATACTATTGAATGAATGAATGAGTGGAAGGAGAACGGGCCTGGGAATCGGAGGACCTGGGTTTTAATCCCGGCGCTGCCACTTGCCTACTGTGTGACCTGGGACAAGTCACTTAACTACTCCATGCCTTGGTATCTTCAGGGTTAAAATAGGGAATCAATACCTGTTCTTCTTCCTAATTATTACTTGGGCAGTGAGTCCCTTGTGGGGCAGGGACTATGTCTGACCTGATTATCTTGGTTCTTGTCCAATGCTTAGAGTGCTTGGCACCTAGTAGGCACTTAACAAATGCCAAGTATGAGGTGGTGGATGTGGGATTAGAACCCAGATCTCCTGACTCTCCGTGCTGTGCTCTTTGCACTAAGCCACACTGGCAACGCTAACCCAGACTTTCCACTGTTGTTTCTACATCTTTTGGTCACAGAGAATAGCTACATATTTGATCCTCACTGGGCAAGAGCTGTGGCACCCCAGAGAATGTCAGCAAGACTGGCCTGTGTCTCTCAACTACTGCTCTTTCTTACTTCCTCTCGGAACTTCTACAATGCTCCCAACTGAGCATGCCTTTCTGTATGTGTGTGCCAGATTCACATGAATGAGACCCTCAATGATTTAGAGTCATTCTCTCTCTCGATCTCTCTTTTTAAATGGTATTTGCTAAGTGCTTACTATATGCCAGGTACCGTACTGAACACTGGGTAGATAAAGATTATCACATTGGGCCCAGCCCCTGTGCCACAGGGGGATCACAGTGTGCATAACCATTTTACGGATGAACTAAATGAAGCACAGAGAAGTTAAGTGACTACCCAAGGTCACACAGCAGACAAGTGGTGGAGAAAGGATTGGAACCCGAGTCCTCTGACTCACAGGCTGGTGCTCTTTCCATTAGGCCACTCTGCTTGCTTGCACGCTCTCTAGCTCTTTCTCTCACTCCCTCTCTCATATTCTCCATAATCATTTTTTCCAAATATTTTGGGCCATTTACCATCCCCAACACAAACACCTAGCCCATCTTGTACCAGTACCAGGAATTCTGAACTATTTTTGATGAATTAAAAAATAGCAGCAGACTAGCACCCAGTAGATCGCTCTCTAAAAGTTTAATAAGTTTAGTAAATTAAACCACCCTTAAATTGTTTTTAATTTCAGTGTACCTCTATTTTTCCAGTTTTAATCAGAGTTAAAATATAACATTAAATAATTAACTAAACAGATGCATTATTCTTGGAACTCAATTACAGACCCAAATGGAATGGATTAGGCAAAGCAAGATCAAAATTGGAGTTGCAAGGACTCCGGCAGCTCTCTTCCTGGTTCTGGCACCAGTGCACTCTATAGGTGCATCTAAGGCATATGGTCACACTCACTGAATTTCTGAATGTTTGGAATGGGATTAGAATACAAATCTACTGACTCCTAGACTGGTGCTCTTTCCACTGGCCACACTAGTGCTCTAACTCAGGCTTTCTAATGTTACGTTCTTACCTCTTCTGGTCCCAAAGAACTAATCCATTTGAGGATGGGTTAGTATTCATCAATTGTTACTTCAGATGACTGCGAACCCGTCACTGGGCAGAGACTGTCTCTATCTGTTGCCGAATTGTACAATCCAAGCTCTTAGTACAGTGCTCTGCACACAGTAAGGGTCAATAAATACTGTTGAATGAATGAATGATCATTTTGACAACCTCTGCTTGAAATAAACTAGCCCAAAAAGTAAGCTTCTTATATCACAATGGATTTTCACTAAGAGAACTGGAATGTGTCTTTATATTTTATAGTGAATAGAGAAACTGGTATGTGAGTTCTAAATTATTTTAACTTTCTCATTACACCTACGATAACTCCATATTGAGTTTAAAGACATGCTCTTTACAAAATAACATTTTCCTCCCGGATTTTGGCTTGAAGTCTTAATTTCCCAAACAAAATATATGGTGGTAGTAGAAACATAGTTAAAAATGTTAATTACAAAATGAATAGTTTCATTTAGTTAAACAAGACATATTGTAGTATCGTGTTGAAATGAAAATAATAGGGAGTGTACAAACTTTACCAATGAGTGCATAACTAGCATACTCTTCCTTTCTAAGTGCTTTGTTCTGTTTCATCCGCATTATGTGTGTTTTGCTTTGTTTTTAACTTATCATTGACTGCAGGAAAATTAAGTGCCCTATTTAGAGCTGCCATCAGGCTCCATGGCTGCCTAGTCTATAGCAGGCTGGAAGGCAAATGAGCCCTCTCACACATCATCTGTCTACAAAGGGTAGGTCAAAAAGAGAAAAGTTCACAAGACAAGAGCACATCCGCCTGGCAAAATGTCATCAAGCCATCAGCAGGGGCTAGAATGTAATTCTCGCAGTGTGCCTGGAATATTGAAACATTGTAACCCCAAGGAGCAGAGGAGATGTAGGAGAGGGGAGGTGGTAGGAGGATTCCTGGGCATTGGAAACATTTTAAGCAAATTCATTTTTGGCCTTAAATTCTAGCCAGGCTACAGGAGAGGAGTCTCTTTGTGGAAGGTGGATTTGCAGTCATGATGTGTTACATAGAATTTGCTTTCCACTACCTATTTTCATAGCTCTCTACCTGTAGAACATTTCCCTGTCACCATGCCTGTGGGAAATAGCATATGCAGAAAGGGATTACCCCAGCAGGGAACTCCCTAGAATCAAAACAACAAAATAACTCCTCTCCTTACTAGCATTCCCAGAGGAATGGACACTTCTGTTCCTCTCCTGGGAACATTTCTCTGTAAAGCTCTCTGATTTCTATTTTCCATCATTAAGTTAGGATGAGGAGTGATGAAGGAAAGAAAGAAAAGAAAGGAGATATAAGAAAGGTGGTCTCCCAGTTTCTCCATAGCTAAACAGACAAAAACTGAATAGATAAGTTGTTATTCATTCATTCAATCATATTTACTGAACACTTATTGTTTGCAGAGCACCGTACTAAGAACTTGGAAAATACAATTCATCAATGAAGAGAGACAATCCATGCCCACAATGGGCTTACAGTCTAGAAGGGAGGGGAAAATTATGGTATTTGTTAAGTGCTTACTCTGTACCAAGCACAGTTCTAAGCACTGGGGTAAACACAAGGTAATCAGGATGTCCCATGTGGGGCTCACAGTCTTAATCCCCATTACACAGATGGAGTAACTGAGGTACAGAGAGGTTAAGTGACTTGCCCAAGGTCACAGAGCAAATAGCAGACTTGGGATTAGAACCCATGTCCTCCGACTCCCAAGCCCATGTTCTTGCCAATAGGCCATTCTCCCTGCCTGTCAACCTTCACATGAAACAAAAACTCCTCACTCTTGGCTTGAAAGCTCTCCATCACCTTGCCCCCTCCTACCTCACTTGCCTTCTCTCTTTCTACTGCCCACCCCATACGCTCCACTCCTATGCCACTCACCTCCTCACGGTCCCCCATTTACGCTTGTCCTGCCATCGACCCCTGGTCCACGTCCTACCACTGTCCTGGAATGCCCTCCCTCCTCACATCCGCCAAACTAACTCTCCTCTCCTCTAAAAAGCCCTACTGAGAGCTCACCTCATCCAGGAGGCCTTCCCAGACTGAGCTACCCTCTTTCCCTCTCTGCTCTCCGCTCTTCCTCTTTCCCTTCCCCTCAGCACTGCACTCATTTGTATATATAATTTGTAACCCTAATTATTTTGTTAATGAGGTGTATATCTCCTTGATTCTACTTTTCTTGATGATGTTGTATTGTTCTGTTTTGCTGTCACCCCCTTTAGACGGTGAGCTCATCATTGGGCAAGGATTGTCTCTATCTGTTGCCAAATTGTACATTCCAAAAGTGCTTAGTACAGTGCTCTGCACATAGTAAGCAATCAATAAATACTATTGAATTGAGTTCTTTAGAGACGAATGAAAAATGGTACTACAATCATTCCCCTCTTTGCATGCTGGTTACAAACATATTCCTCAGTACCTTCTTCCTATACCCCCTAAAAATATAAAAATTCAAGTACCAGGACCAAAGAACCACCAGTCCTATCCACTGATTTTGCTTTTCACCATCTAGTCCCAGGTCTGCCAGTGTCCAGCTGTATGACGACATTGGGCAAGTCACATATCCCCTCTGGACCTCAGTTTCATCAGCTATAAAATGGGGATAATCATACTTCCCTCTTCCCATCATAGGAACATTGTAGGAATAAAATGAGAAATTATGTGAAAACAGCACACGAACCCCCATAGCACATTCATACACATCTTTATACTATATTATATCTGCTTAACTGTAATTTATTTTAGTGCCTGTCTTTCCTGAGTAGGTGATAAGATTCATGAGGGTGAGGGAATCATATTAATTGTAGTATTTGTTAAGCATTTACTATGTACCAAGCACTAAATGCTAGGGTAGGTCCCTGTCCCCATTGGGGCTCACTGTCTAAATAGGAGGGTGATTAATTGGTGATCACCATTTTATAGATGAGGAAACAGAGGTTCAGAGAAGTTAAGTGACTCGTCCATGGTCAGATAGAAGGCAAGAGGCAAAACTAGATTGAGAACCTAGGTCTCCTGGCTCCCAGGCTCATGCTCTTTACCCTAAGCCATGATGTTTACTAATTCCATTGTCAACTCCAGAATTCCTAGTATGAGTCTCTGTACACAGTTGACACTAAATAGAGCAGCATGGCCTTGTGGCAAGAGCACAGGCTTGGGAGTCAGAGGACGTGGGTTCTAATCTTGGCTCCTACACTTGTCGGCTGTGTGACCTTGAGCAAGTCACTTAACTTCTCTATGACTTAGTTCCTTCATCTGTAAAATGGGGATTAAGTCTGTGAGCCCCAAGTGGGATAACCTGATTACCTTGTTTCTACCAATGCTGAGAACAGTGCTTGGCACAGGTAGTAAGCGCTTAACAAGTACTATAATTAATAATTTTTTGTTTTGTTGTCTGTCTTCTCCTTTTAGACTGTAAGCGCACTGTTTGGAAGGGATTGTCTCTATCTGTTGTTGAATTGTACACTCCAAGTGCTTAGTGCTTATGTGCTCTGTTCAATAAATACGATTGAATGAATGAATAATAAATACTAGTGATTGATTGAAATACAATCATTATTATAATAAAATCAAAGGACTTAAAGGAAACTAAGTTCTACTACCTCTGCTGGAGAAAGCATGGATCCAAACACTGTTCAAAATGTGTGTTTGGGGGGGAAACTGCAGTGCACAATATTGCAACATATTTGTAGTTTACTGAAAAAGATGTGTAATGGCCAGTCCAAACTAACATCCAAACTTTTGAAGGGCTAAAACGAAAATATTTTCGACACAATTGTATTATAAGCATTCACTCCTTCTTATTCTCTCCTAAAACATTTAAAAATTAACTCCACATAGGTGGAGACCACTCCAGTACCTATCAGAAAAAATGAATATTTATGTACATGTTTACATGTACAACTATGAGAAGCAAAACTTAAAATGATGGTGCGCAGATGTGGACTTCTCGAATATTATAGCAGAAGAGAGATCAGCAGGAACAAAGCAGGGAGAAATTGGGTCACCTCCTTATTACAGGTGTTTTAAGAATATCAGGACAATATGTGGGATAGGGACTGTGTCCAACCTGATTAGGTGGTATCTACCCCAGTACTTAGTACAGTGCACAGAACATAGAAGAGCTTATCAAATACCATAAAAATAGCAGAAGTAAAAAAGGAATCAGTTGCTGGTATTAGCAAATAAAACCTAACACTTTACTAAGCAGTGGGGTAGATACAAGCTAAATCAAGTTGGTCACAGTCCCTGCTCCACATGGGGCTCACACTCTTAATCTCCATTTTAATGATGAGGTAACTGAGGCACAGAGAAGTTAAGTGACTTGCCCCAGGTCACACAGCTGACAAAGAACAGAGCTGGGAGACCTCTGACTCCCAGGCCTGTGTTCCTTCTACTGGGCCAAGCTGCTTATCTAGGTGCTTGGAAAAGTACATACAATATAGAACAGTAGAATTGATAGACATGATCCCAGCCCCCAAGGAATTTACAATCTAGAGGAAGAGACAAACATTAAAATAAATAATAAGTAGGGGAAATGGCAGAGTGAAAGGATATGTACATAAGTGCTATGAGACTGAAGGTGAGATGATTATCAAATGCTTAAGGGATACAGAGCCACGTGCACAGGCGACTATTAGGGAAGGGTGGATAGGGGAACTGAGAGTTGAATAAGAGAAGGTTCTTGGAAGAGATGTGATTTTAGGAGAACACTGAAGAGAATGGGAGAATGTGGGCAGGGATCAGTGGCAAAACACACAGTACAGTAAGTAGGTTGGCACTAGAAGACAAGCATTTGGGCTGGGTTGTAGTAAGAAATCAGCTAGTTAAGATGGGAAGGGAGTAATCAAATTGCAGGCTTTGTAGTCAATGGTAAGGCATTTCTGTTAGATGCAGAGGAGTAGGGACATCCATTGGAAGGGTATTTTTTTGGGAGAGAAGAGAGAGATGGACTGGTTTTTTTTTTTTAGAATAATGATCTGGGCAGCAGAGTGAAGTATGAACTGGAGTGGGGAAAGACAGGAGTCAGGAAAGTCAGTGAGGAGGCTAGTGAAGAAGTGAAGGTGGGATCTAAGATCCTGGTTGAAGACAGTAGCATTAAGATGGGGAGGAAAGGGTGAATTCTAGAGAAGTTGTGAAGGTAGAACTGACAGGATTTGGTGACAGATTGACTACGTGGGTTGAATAAGAGAGATGAGAATGAAGGATAATGCCAGGTTTACTGGCTTGTGAGAAAGGGAGGATTGTGGTGTTGTCTATAGTGATAGGAAAGTCATGGAGAGGACAGGTTCTGGGTGGGATGATGAGGGGTTCTGTGTTGGACATGTAAAATGTGAAATGTCAGTGGGACATCCAAGTACTGTCAGTACTGGCGTCCTGAAGACAGGAGGAAATGACAGACTGCAGAGAAGGAGAAGCATCAGGGCTGGAGAAGTAGATTAAGGAATCGTTTGCATGGAAATGGGAGTTGAAGCTGTGGAAGTGAGTGAATTCTCCAAGGAAGGAGGTTTAGATGGAGAATGAGAAGGTGATCTGGAATTGAACCTTGAAGGATCCCTGCAATTAAGAGGGCTAGAGGGAGAGTCCCACTCTCTGCGGGGTTGTGATGAATAGAATTGTCTTCCAATGAGAACAGCTGAATATCACCTTAGTGCTTTTAAGTTTCTACCACCTATGTTCTTCTGTGGCTTCGTGTAAGAAAAGAAATTCCTGGATCTTTCCACCTCCGGGCCAACAATTCTGAACTCCAGTGAAGGACTCTGAAAAACTGTTTGTTGGTGCCTGGGGGAGAATAGCTCACTTAAAAACCTTTCCACTCATCTTTCCAAAGTTTGTGTGTGTTAGCAGATGTCCCAGGACCCCACATAAAACATTCCTATAAGAAAAAAAAATGATCCCTCTGTGCCTATGTTTTGCCATCGGTGCTGTACATATATCTTCATTATTTATGTCTGGCATTTGTATGTGCTTTGTTCTTCCTTCTCTTAGCTATAAGTGCCCTGGGAAGGGGGAATTTGTCTTGTATTTCCTTCTGCCACCCTCAAAGCATCCAGTTCATTACCTACCATTTACCTGGCACTCAAAGAAGATCAAGTGCTCAATCTGATGGATCAAAAAGAGATTTCACCTTCTTTAACATTACTCAGAATAAGAACTGAGCATTGTTAGTATTTTTGCTGTTTCACATTGCAAAAAAATAAACAAAATAGACTTAACTAATAGTTAAACTGTTGTTTTCCAAGAGGTGTTTTTCACACTGAGGTCTATTTTCTGACATTATGTAGGGGCACTGCTCAAATTTAAGGGGATGGCCGGGGGGAGGTTTCTAAGGACAGTCTGAATAATCACCGTTAAGTTTCCACAGCTTTATGTTCTCTTCCCAAGCATGGAAGCCAGACAGTTTTCTTTTTTAACTAAATCCAGACCAATCTGAATTATGCATGCAAATCCCCATGCATTAGAATGAGATTATAAACTGATGATGTGAACCAAAATGTTTCCTTAGTGAGAAATGAATGTGAAGATTAAAAACACAAGCACAATGGTCTGTAAATATATTCAAAAGAATTGTTAAAGTTAGGGAATTTAACCTAGTTTTACCAGACAGCATCTCGAAGTCAGATAACAGCACTGTTCTGGAGTAGCCAAAATGAATACACATACCCTGGTTTAGCACAACGAAAGAAGTGTAGGCTTCAGAATTATTTTATGTAGAAACATAGCAAGTTCTGTTCTTGGAACTGGAACAGGATTTACCCAGGGATAATGGGAAAGTACAAACATATTTTGCTTGATGTTACAACTACGGCGACAGAGTTATTGGAGTGTAGCACAAACCAAATACATTTCATCCAATGATAATAATGACAATGATGATGCTTTCATATAAGGTCTTCTCTCACACTGCTCATATGTCTTTTAGGACCTTATTATAATAGTATTATGAAGGCAGTTATAATAACAATTCCTTATATCTATATCTACAGTACACATCTGCATTAGCCTCCATGTCGGGAGACAATATGCAAGATTCAAGAGCTGGGCATATGCTTTTGGCAGTAGATTTACATCTGGTGAGTACAGTTCCACCCCATGCCTACTGTTGCTCATGCCAGCAGTGCATATGGTTGGAGTCTGTTCATGCCCATGGTGAGTTTAGAAGTTTGAATCTGCTCATCTTAATAGGATGGACATTCACAAAATTCTGTACAGGTGCCCCTTCACTTGGCATTGGGTCTGGGTCCTAAGAAAATACAGTGTAAATCATAAAAACAGGATGGAATCGTGAACCTATTTTTCACTATGGAACAACAGGTTCTATATATACATTCTCACCTTCTTTCAGGATGATTTGGTGTGGGAGGGGAAATTTATTCAGAGAAGAGACGTGACAAGGGAAGGCTATCAGTCCTTCTTTCCCCCGGAATGAATTTCTACTTCACAACTGGCAGACCTCTGTTCTCCCCAACCAGGAAACCCAACTCAAATCACATCTCCTGCAGGATGCTTTCCCTGATTAATCTCATTTGCCCCCTACTGCCACTGAAGGCAGTTTCATATCACCTAAGTACACAGGGACTCAACCACTCCAGACAAACTCCTACTGTATCACTTATGTATAGTTTGATACTCTAAAATAAAATGCAGGAAGAAGAAAGTAGTAATATCTTTCTCCCCGACTAGATTTAAATTCTTTGAGGGCCAGGATCATGCCTACCATCTCTACTGATGTGTCCCAGGTGCTTACTACAGTGCTCTGCACAGAATAAGTCCTTAATAAATACTATTGATTGATATATGGATGTGGTAGATGGGGAAGGAAGACTGAATTCCAGTGAATTCTGCACCACACAGAAGAGTGCCTGCAAAAATGTCCAAATCACTGTAGCAGGGCACCAGAATAAACAAAACTACCTTTTGTTTCCATTATCATTATTATCAATGGTATGTATTGAGTGCTTACTGTATGCAGAGCACTGTACTAAATGCCTGAGAGCAGACAATACAACAAAAGAGATAATCATGTTCCCTGCCCACAGTGAGCACAAAATCTAGAAACTACTGATAATGAAATTCCATCTGTGAGTGTGAGTGTCACTGAGAAAGAATCTCTTGCACACTGGACTCATGAAAATATAATAGCTCACTTTTTCTGGCCTCTTACAATTTGAGGTGAACAAAAGTGTTACTTAAGTGCACTTCTATCATATTCTCAGCAAGCTGTTAGATCTGAACTGCTTATCTTCTCAGAACTTTAGGGGTAGGAAAAGGGGAAAAGCAAGCAACAGGCAGCCCTGATGATATATTGAAATAAAATGTGTATAAAAAGAAAACGTAAACGTCTTCCTTCTGGGGTGAAATATCAGTGAACCAAACAAGAGATAAAAGAAATCCCATTGAGATTGGACTCGGAGTCAGCTTAAGGAGATAGGGAAACCAGCATGGGAAGTGAAGTCCGAATGACAGGATGCGACAACATTGCGACGTGACACTCCACAAGCTCCACAAAGCTCTGGAGGCTGATCCAACCTGGACTAAGAGCTGTTCCTTATTTAAAATCAAGCAAAAGGTTATGTGAAAGAAAGATTTTAAGAACAAGACAATAGTGTGAGTAAGTTTTGGTCTTTGTTAAAAGCAGATAAGACATAGGCTATTGGTGGACACAATGTGGACAGAGCTGTGGGTCTCACGATGGCCTTTTCAGTAACATGTGCATATAGTAAATGTCAAGCATTGTACTAAGGGTTGTGGTAAATACAAGATAATCAGACCAGGACACAGAGAGGCACGAGTGTAACGTACCGGGAAAAGTACCAAATTTGGATATTCAAACTTTTCATTTGTGAGCCCCCTCTCTGATTTTAACCATCTTGGATGTTTGAGGGGTAAAAAAGGGTACAAGTAAAGCAAAACAAAATAACAACTATGTGAAGTGCATTTTGTTCCAAGTGTTGTACATTAATTTACTAACGTTTGTGACATCCCTTTCAATCCATCAGTGAATAGTATTTATTGAGCACTTGCTGTGTGGTCAGTACTATACTAAAAACCTTGGAGAGCACAATACAACAGAGTTGGTAGATACATTCCCTGCCTATGATGTGCTTACAGTCTAGAGAGAGTTGAGTAAGCAGTTGAGTTTATCAATATTGTTTCTACTTCGTCACTGAAAGACATTTCCAAAGCCTCCATTATAATGCTTTGAATGTAGTAGATATTCAGTAAATTCTGGTAATGATGATATTGTTGTGGCCTAAGAAGTGAAGGAAGGGCATTAATGGATCGATCCCAGCATAAAGTTGAGTCCCTCCAGCATGGTTGGAAAATGCCCAACCTCTCATCTAGGTGGCAAAGAGCAGCATGCTAAGGCAGAAGGGCCAGGAGGGAGTGGGAACAGGAACAGAGCTGGCAGAATCATCAAAACAAGTCCGGATATAGGGAATTTCATGAAACTAGGGTGGGGAGGTGAGAAATTAGTCATGGAAGGCTTCCTAGATGTGATACGGTTTTAGCAGTGCTTTGAAAAAGAGGAAAGTGGTAGCTTGTTGGATGTAAGGGAGAATAGTGTTTCACGCTGGAGGAGTGGCCTGAGCAAGAGATTGCCCAAGAGAAAAGTGATCGAGGCACAACAGATAGTCTGGTGTTAGAAGAGTGAGGACATGTAGGAGGGAGAGAGATGATTGAGTGGCCTAAAACCCATGTGAGAAGTTTTTTGTTTTTTTTTGATGCAGCGGTGGATGGACAACCACTGTAAGCTTTTGATGAGTGGAAAGATGTGAGCAGCAGAGTGAGGTATATTAATATCCTACCAAGTGTTTATGATATATGACTCCCTGAGCTGTTGCCTTCCAGCTAGCTCCAAGTATATGCTCACTTGGGCCCATAAATCACTGCTTTCCACTTATTTATACCTTCCTTAGCATTTATGTGTATATATGTACTCAGTATATATTTTGACCACTCAAGGTGTACACAATATTATTTTTGTGGACCTCCTTTGGAGTGTAAAATCCTTGTAGGCAGAGAATGTGACACTCTGTTACATCCTAAGAGCCTAGTTCAATGCACCATCTGCATGCTAAGTACATGCTATGACCACTTCTACTTCTACAGCTGCTCTACTTCTTTGCCCCTTCTAATAGATAATTCTCAGATGAATGGACGACCAGTGAGATAACTTCTGCGACATGCCACAACTTCCTATTTCACTACCCCTGCTTTGCCCCTGAGGATGTGCATTTTTGGCACATTTGAGGATCTGTGACTTAATTTAATATGAAACCAATATAGACGGGGGTTAGACGTCTAAGGAAAAAGAGCCTTTGAAGAGATACTGAACATTATATAAACTCAAATTTTTATAGAAAACTTGATTTTTTAATAAAAAATAAAATACTCACAAGACTGGGATTTCCCTTCATGGAACCTGTCCAAGCAATTTCAATAAGTGAAGTGGGAAAAATAAGAGGAATGCATTATTATGATCCAGAAATATGAGAAATTGGGGTGCCAATTTCAGACTGAGTACAACCAATATCCTAGAGTTCTGTATACTAAATTAAATTGACCTCTTGAAAGGAAAAAAAAATTTTATGGAGGGAAAAGTCCTCTCAACTTTCAGTTAGCCTTTTTATCCTAATCGTTTGAAAAAGCCAAACGAATGAGAATGTCTAATGGCTGTCTTAACTTCCTACTGGAATCCTGGTTCAAGAACTGGTGTCAAAATACAAAATATGCTTTTGAATAGATTTACAGTAATATGTGTTCATATTTTTTCATGATTTAATGTACAAAAATTGAAGTTGAAGATATATACTCATGTTAGGACCCAGTTCTATACTTCGATACCCTTCTTGTTCACACCTGATGATAGGCTGACGGTCAGATTACCATTCCATGGCCCTTGAACATCCCAGAATGGTCAATGTTTCCATGGATGGGAATCTGGCAGTTGGAATCTGTACTAGAAAGCTGGGTGGAGGACAAGCCAGAGGTGTTTCAGCTCTCCCAGACCCTTCTGAAAAAGTGGAAAAATGCAAGGCCCCTAGGTAAATCCCCGAATGACTTCTGGGACTGTCTGCCCCTGAAGGATTTAAACCAAACCGCTTTCCTTATATCTTTACTCAAATGGGCTGATCCAAGCATTGAATCTTTATGTGCTCAGATTCTCCCCACTGTGGGAACATACATCTACCAAAAATGACCTGTGGGGATGGGAGAATTACACTGGCTACCAAAATACTTAGATTCAGGCAGCTTTGGTCTCCAAGCATTAGTATGCCTGCAGCTTGCAAAAGAAACAATTTTTTTAATGCTGCTATTTCCTCAAAAACTAAATCAAAAATTCCAAATAATGCAACATGCTCTCAAAGGTATTCTACCAGTGCAGTTTTAAAATCAAAGGAAGCATTCACCTCAAGCACTACAGCTCTAGTCTACCTAAGGAATTCAGTTTCTAGCTAAATGAATCACATAAAGGCATCACTGAAACAAAGTCACCTTTTCAACAAAAACTAATCAAATGGTAACAATCCTCATAAGCCCTGATTAACAGAAGGAGAATTTGGATCCTTATCTTGGTTAAAAGTCTCTGACTCCTGGTTAAAAGTCTTCTCAACCTCAGGGTTGAATTCCAATCTGAAGGCAAAAATACAGTTTTCTTGAGCATTGCGTTACAGTAGGAACTCGTGCAAGAACCACAGTCACGTTCTATAGCGCTAAGTACAATTTTCTTCCTATATAGAGCTCCAGCACAAATACTAACCAAACACAATCAGAAATTTAAGAACTATGAGGGCTAGGGCCTTATGTTCTCTGCCTGAAAACATCAGGAGGAATTAAAATATTTGTAACATATCTTCCCCAGAATTTAGCACAGTGCTTAGAACATTGTAAATGCTTAACCAAAACTATTATCATTATTATTATATTTCACTCAAAAATCCTACCCTGTCATGAAATTACCACTGATGTTTGTCTGAATAATTCGTTTTTCTCAAGCAATTTGTATGAAAGTTTGCAAATGTTTATACAGAATTTCAAAGTGGAGATTACATTCATTCTGAGAGTTCCTCATTGCAAGGCTTTAATAGCAGACAAAAGGAACCTGATCTTAAACTCTCATTGTTTGCTCAAGCAGCATTTCTCAAGGCCTTCCATAAAAGGTAATGGAACTTAAAAACAAGAGTGTCATCTGAGACTCTGATTTTTATTATACCATAAAGTGAGCTTGGAAAGATAAAAATTCAGAAAATAGATTAACATTCTTCTTTGTAACATTTTTAAAAGGAAGAGCCATTTAGTTTTTCTATAAATTCGGCATCCATTTTCACCAGTCAGTATAAAACATCTTTAATAACCATGAATTTCCATAATCTCAATGGGCATTGCCCATGGCCCGTGTGATTTCACTTACTAACATCGCTATATGAAAATAAATGTGACATAGATCCTATTTTTGCACTGTTCCTTAAATATTTCATCTACTTTTACAGTAATTTAAATAGAATGCAGAATTAATTAAAAATTACATCATCTTCTTGCAAAAGGCTATGATTCAAAAGACAAGGAGAAACTTTAAAAATTATACTTCTTTGACAATCTACAACATTGTTCTAATACCTTCCATGGTACCTTTTTCTAATATTGATGGCAAATAGATTGGGAACACAGAAGAGAGAATTAAAAACAAATAGAATAATAAATTCCACTGACATACATAGGCTGGAGAATTTACTCAGCAAACTAACTAGAAAGTAGTTATCCCCTTGTAAATGCCTATACAGTGCATGCAAAGGAACTGAAGAGAAAAAGGAAAGAAAATTAGCAAGAAATCAGAATTTTCCTAAACATTTTTCAGAATCTTTTATATATCAACAATTGAACACATTTTCCTACCTAGTTCTCTCCTCTTCCTAAGTTTACAATCACTTAACGATATCCCCACAATTCTGTTTATCCCCCTACTAGTAACCTGAATTCATCTTTGACCTATTCTCTAATTTGATTTCTCATCTATGTGCCATCAGATTCTATTTTATTCTTCAGAAATATATTTATTCATATTAATATCTGTCTTCCTCTCTACACTGTGAGTTCACTGTGGACAGAAATATATCTGTTGTTATACTGTACTCCCCCAAGTGCTTAGCACACAGTAAGTGCTCAATAAATACTATTATTATTATTATTAATAATCATATCTCTTGGAGCCACTTATTCTCCTAATCAGTCAGCTAATCGTATTTATTGAGCATTTATTGTGTGCAGAGCACTGTACTAAGTACTTGGGAGAGTGCAATACAACAATATAACATATATTCCCTGCCAACAATGAGCTTACAGTCTAGAGGGGGAGAGAGACATTCATATAAATGAATAAAGTACGGATACGTATGCAAGTGCTCTGAGGCTGGGTCGGGGAATGAATAAAGGGAGCAAATTAGGGCAACACAGAAGGAAGCTGATGAAAATGAAAAGATGGCTTAGTCAGGGAAGGTCTCTTGGAAAATATGTGCCTTCAAGAAGGCTTGAAGTGGGGGAGGTAAGTGTCAGATGTGAGAAGAAGCGTGGCTTAGTGAGAAGCAGCGTGGCTTAGTGGAAAGAGCACGGGCTTGGGAGTCAGAGGTCGTAGGGTCTAATCCCAGCTTCACCATTTATCAGCTGTGTGACCTTGGGTAACTGAGGCTACCTCATCTGTAAAATGGGGATTAAGTCTGTGAGCCCCACATGATTACCTTGTATCTATCCCAGTGTTTAGAACAGTGCTTGGCACATAGTAAGCTTTAACAAATACCATCACTATTATTATTATTGTTATTTGAGAAAGAAGGGTATTTCAGGCCCGAGGCAGGATGTGGGCAAGAGGTCGGTGATGAGACAGACAAGATCGAGGTATAGTGAGAAGGTTAGTATTACAGGAGAAATGTGCAGGCTGGGTTGTAGTAAGAGAGTACCAAGGAGAGGTAGGATGGGCCAAGGTTAGTGAGTGCTTTGAAACCAATGGTGAGGAGTTTGTTTTATATGGAGGTGGATGGGCAACTAATGGAGGTTCTTGAGGAGTGGGGAAACATAGCCTGAACATTTCTGAAGAAAAATGATCTGGGCGGCAAAGTATCTACTGGAATGGGGAGAGACAGGAGGCAGGGAGGTTAGCAAGAAGGCTGATAATGTAATCAAGGCGGGATAGGATAAGTGATTGAATGAATGTGGTAGCTGTTTGGATGGAGATGAAAGGGCAGATTTTAGTGATGCTGTGAAAGTCCAACAGACAGGACTTAGTTATGGATTGGCTATGTGGGTTGAATGACAGAGAGAATTCAAGGATAACGCCAAGATTATTGGCTCGTGAGACAGGAAGGACAGTGTTACAACCAACCAATACCCCCCAAAAGTCCTCTTCTGGAACACCTCCAGACCGTTCCAATAAATAATTAATTTAGTTAATAAGTAATCAATGAGTAATTTAATATTCTAATAAGTAATTTAATCGTATTTATTGGGCACGTTTTATTTATAGAGCACTTTACTTAGCTTGGGAGGGTACATTATAGAAGAGTTAGTTGGTAGGCACGTTCCCTGCTCACAGTCTCAGTTTTCTTCTCTTCCTCATTCCCTCCATTTTTTTCAGCTTTCCACCTCCAATCTCTCCCCTTCCCAACCAATCATTCATTCATTCATTCAATAGTATTTATTGAGCGCTTACTATGTGCAAAGCACTGTACTAAGCGCTTGGGATGAACAAGTCGGCAACAGATAGAGACAGTCCCTGCCGTTTGACGGGTTTACAGTCTAATCGGGGGAGATGGACAGACAAGAACAATGGCAATAAATAGAGTCAAGGGGAAGAACATCTCGTAAAAACAATGGCAACTAAACAGAATCAAGGCGATGTACAATTCATTAACAAAATAAATAGGGTAATGAAAATATATACAGTTGAGCGGACGAGTACAGTGCTGTGGGGATGGGAAGGGAGAGGTGGAGGAGCAGAGGGAAAAGGGGAAAAAGAGGGTTTAGCTGCGGAGAGGTAAAGGGGAGGTGGCAGAGGGAGTAGAGGGAGAAGAAGAGCTCAGTCTGGGAAGGCCTCTTGGAGGAGGTGAGTTTTAAGTAGGGCTTTGAAGAGGGAAAGAGAATCAGTTTGACGGAGGTGAGGAGGGAGGGCGTTCCAGGACCGCAGGGTGGGATGGGGGGGATGGGGGGGTAGGGGGGAGATGAGGGAGGATGGTAGGATCTGCTGAAAACAAACTATGGAGACCTGGAGGAGCGGTGGCGGATGGGACGAGGGCTGGGTGTCTCCCGCCTGCGTTTGTGGCAACACACACTAACACTACGCACCCTAGGATTTGACTTGGTCTGGATCAAGCCAGCACAAAGCCGAAGCCAGTCAGGTTTGAGTTGACTCTGATGATTCTCGTACTTCCATTCTTCCATGAAGCAAAAATGGGAGAGGGCTGTAGTTCTCTTAGTAGGAGATCAATACAGAACACAAATGAAGTGTGAATGCCCTACGCATCTCACTGTGGACATCAGAGCCATTTCTGCTGTTGGAGATCTGGCTGCTAGCCAAAGGGGACACGGCCCTGCCATAGAAAATTTCTTTAAAATTGGGAGTTCAGGTGGGGTCAACCTTAAAACTGTAATTGTTGAACTCAGGATGGGGAGTTATTGAGTCTGGATGAGGGGGAATCCAAACTTGAGTAATATAGAGAGCTTTAATATCATGCCTTCTATAAAAAGCTTTATTGGCTCTTGTCTTTCTCCAGCATATAACTCAAGTTCTTGACTGCTCAGTTCAAGATTCTCCAACTGTGGAAACCCCTTCCTAGGGCAATTTTTCCTACTCCAGTTTAGAACTACCAAAACATTCCCCACACTATCATTTTATAGTCGTAAGAGTATTTATGAACCCGCTACTGTGGGCAAAACACCGTATTCAACACTGAGAAGAAAAGAAGGGGGGGTAATAATTAGGCCCAATCTTTGGTGCCTCAAGGGCTTAGAATCTATCAATCATATTTTTTGAGTTCTTACTGTGTGCAGAGCACCGTACTAAGCATTTGCGAAAGTATAATGAAATAGAGTTGGTAGACACGTCTGCTGCCCATAACTCACAATCTAGGAATACAGGTGGGAGGCAGGACTGGCAAGGGATCCCTGAAGACATCTGAACTTAAAAACAAAATAAAAGTTAGGAACAATGAGAAAACAAAAAATAAAAGCAAAAGGAAAGAAGCGAAGGGCAACTGTGACTACAGAAGCAGTGTTTCAGGTTCCTCACATCTCAGAGAACACTAGTCCCAGCAGCAGCCACAGCAGCTGTTACAGCCACTGCAGCCTTTCCAATCTTGTAAATCTCGTGGAGCTCTCATGCTGCTGGTTCAGGCCAGGTCTGAAGCAACAACCCAGAATGGCCCAAGGAGGGAGGCCCAAAGGGGTTGCCGACAACGATGCTGGACAACCCAGTAGGACGAGAGGCTGAGGCTATGGGCTACACGTTTCTGTCTTCCTCACCGTCTCTTCATTCCACTTTACTAAACTGCATCCATCCCTATTATCTACACAAAGCCCTCTCGGTCTCATCCACTGTCATCTTCTGCACAGCCATGCCTTCTGCTATTTCAGCTCCTCTGCATCTCTCTCGTTATATATTTAGTCTGTTCAACACTAGATATATGATCTGTAAAGCAGTGACGCTCAGTGGAAAGAGCAAGGGCTTGGGAGGTCATGGGTTCTAATCCGATTCCGCCACTTGTCAGCTGTGACTTTGGGCAAGTCACTTAACTTCTCTGTGCCTCAGTCCCCTCATCTGTAAAATTGGGACTAAGACTGTGAGCCTTACGTGGGACAACCTGATTACCTTGTATCTATCCCAGTGCTTAGATCAGTGCTTGGCACATAGTAAGTGCTTAACAAATATCAACATTATTATTATTATTATTATTATTAAAGGAAGGAATAGCTTTTGCACAGTTTTGCAATTAATTTCAATGCTTAGTACACTGCACAAAATAGGGCCTGCAAAGAGTTAAATGAAAAAATAAATATATTGCAGCATTTTGCTAAGTGCTTACTATCTGCCAAGCACTTTACCAAGGTCTTGTGTAGATACAGAATAAGTAGCAGGGAGAAGAGGTATTGAATCTCCATTTTTGCAGGTAAGATAACTGAGGCATAGAGAAGTTAAGTGACATGTCCAAGATCACATAGGAGAGAAGTAGGGTAGCAGGGATTAGAAGCCAAAACCTCTGACTGCCAGACTTAGGCTCTTTCCACTAGACCACGCTACTTCCAAAGAGTTGTTCGAGAAAAAGCAAAGGTAAGAGAAGCATCATGGTATACTGGATAGAGCACAGGCCTGGGAGTCAGAAGATCACAGGTTCTAATCCCAGTTCTGTCACTCGTCTGTTGTGTGGCCTTGGGCAAATCACTTCAATTCTCTGTGCCTCAGTTACCTCATCTGTAAAATGGGGATTGAGACTGTGAGCCCCATGTGGGACAGGGACTGTGTACAATTTGCTTGTAAGCATCCCAACATGTAGTACAGTCCCTATCATACGGTAAGGTCTTAACAAATATCACAATTATTATTAGTTTCATTATTATGATAACTGACTCATGTTATATATTAACAGGAGTACATTTTAGACAATTTGCATTAGCTTGAACTGGTAGGAACAAGAATGGCCTAAGCATATTAAATCCTCTGTAAGCCACAACTTAAACATGATTTTATAGTATCAAAAGATATCAATTAAATTACATCCCATAAAATGGCTTAATATTTCAGTTAAGCCCATTAGTTACTTTCAAATTGAATGAATTTAACTTTTTACTGAAAAAATGCATTTTATAACCCAAAGTTGGAAATAAGCATCAAAATACCATTTTCTATAGAGAATTCAAATTAATTAAATGTGCATGTAATAGATGATATCTGCTCTAAATGTACATTACTCTTTTGGAATACACTAGAGAGTTACAAAAGTTATCCCTTTGACAAACGATTGGAATTAGAAAGATGGTGCATGATTTACCATTTTTCCTTGCAACAAAAGGACTTAAGGATGATTCTGGCCTCTGGAAAATTTGCAACATTTCCCATAATTCTAGAGTTATAGCCATAGAATTTTTTAGGAGAATTTCTTCCCTTCCAAAATTGCATTTTGTCCAACTTGGGCATTTCATCCCTATGACATCACTAACACCTGCCGGTCTCTCCTTCACAATATCACCAAGATCTGCCCTTTCCTCTCCATCCAAACTATCTTGCTGGTACAAGCTTTCATAATATCCCAACTGGATTATTGTGTCAGCCTCCTCTCAGATCTCCCTTCCTCCTATCTCTCCCCACTTCAGTCTATTCTTCATTCCGCTGCCCGGATCATCTTCCTATAGAAACACTCTGGGCATGTCACTTCCCTCCTCAAAAACCTCCAGTGGTTGCCTGTCAACCTCCGCAGACAACAAAAACTCCTTACTCTTGGCTTCAAAGCTCTCCATCACCTTGCCCCCTCCTACCTCACCTCCCTTCTCTCTTTCTACTGCCCACCCCATACACTCTGCTCCTCTGCTGCTGACCTCCTCATTGTCCCCTGTTCATGCCTATTCCACCGTCGACTTGTGGTCCATGTCCTACTGCTGTCCTGCAATGCCCTCCCTTCTCACGTCCGCCAAACTAACTCTCTTCCCCTCTTCAAAGCCCTACTGAGAGCTCACCTCCTCCAGGAGGCCTTCCCAGGCTGAGCCTCCCCTTTCCCTCTGTTCTCCCTCCCCACTACCCCACTCTCTGCTCTTCCCCCTTCCCCTCCCCTCAGCACTGTGCTCATTTGTATATATTAGTACCCTATTTATTTTGTTAATGAGGTGTATATCTCCTTGATTCTATTTATCTTGATGATGTTGTCTTGTTTTGCTTTCGTTCTGTTTTGCTTTGCTGTCCGTCTCCCCCGTTTAGACTTTGAGCTCATCATTGGGCAGGGATTATCTCTGTTGCCAAATTGTACATTTCAAGCGCTTAGTACAGTGCTCTTCATATAGTAAACACTCAATAAATACTACTGAATGAATGAATGACTTCATGCTGTTTAAAGTGAAGGATTTTAGGAGGAATAACAATTTTGGCTAGTATACACACTTCATTCAATAGTTAAACAGTTTCACTGAACAACAGAAAGTTCTGAAGTTACTAGTACAGATTATAGTGACTCCACACACTTTTCAAACTCCTGTGTCAGCCTTGTGACAGTGACCTAGAAGAGTATTTAGTATTTATTAAGTGTTTAATATGTACTGAACACTCTGATCAAAGGGTATCTTTGGGTCTATGAACAGAAAATTCATTAAGTGGATCCATCTGGCATATGATTAGAGACCCTAATCACAAATGGCTTCATTCAGTCATTCATTCATTCAATCATTTATTGAGCATTTACTGTGTGCAGAGCACTGTACTAAGCACTTGGGAGAGTACAATACAATAATAGACACATTCCCTGACCTCAATGAGTTTATAGTCTAAAGGGATGAATAGAAGCAATCAATCTTTCCCAAAGTGTAAACCACAACGTTGTAAATAACTGACCCCTCCATTCATCCAGTTATATACATGAAGAGACAGTAACCAGCCAATTATCTTAACGAAGCAACATGGCCGAGTGGAAAGAGCATGGGCCTGGAAGTCACAAGATCCGGGTTCTATCCCAGCTCTGCCACTTGCTATTTGACCTGGGGGTAATTCACGTAACTTTTTTGGGCCTCAGTTACCTCATCTATAAAATGGGGATTAACTCTGGGACACTCAAGTTGGACATGGACTGTTTTCACCCTGATTAGTCTATATCTATCTCAGCCTTTAGTACAGTGATTGGCTCATAGTGCTTGACAAATACCAATTTAAAAACATCTACCCCTCTCGCCTAACAAATTCCTAGAATTTGATCTAGGGCTAGTTTCTTGTTAGAACATTGATGCTTGCTCTCACTGGACCCAGATTTCTTTTTCCTTCAATTCTGAAACAGTGCATGGGCATTTCGTAAATGTATGTGGAACAAGGAAAGCCAGCCAATGTCAGGCCCTGGCCACAAGTATAAAGCCCAGGGTGAAGTGGAGAGCTGGCAGCAAGTCAGATTTTTGGTTGGTGTTGAGAGCCAATCTGGATCGCTCAAGTTCCAAAGTGGAATTGTTAGCCTGAATTGATCGTATCAACTGTCTTCACTTCCCAAATTCACCAGCACATGCCAATTCTCCCCTTGTGCTGAATAATCCTAAATAGCATATGGGATTTGCCAGAGTTTTAATAATAAAAATAGATCAGAACTTCCCTTTACCCAACTTATTCCTTCCCCACCTCCCAATTCCACTCCAAGTCAGCTGTGTGTGCTCGGGGGCAGCAGGGCTGGCTCTGCCTTATCAACAAAATTAGCCAACTAGCTTGGACCCTGTTCAGCCAGAGAGTCTTCTTGTCTTTCAGACTTTTCACAACCCTGACTCTGCCCGGTGCCAAAGTGCCTTGAGCCAGTCCTAAAAATCAGTATATGGACCCTGAATCAGAATATAGATCCTGAAACAGGGTGTTGTTTTGATCCTGAATTGTACTGCCTCCTCCCTCTAACAATGAAGTATTTCAAAATTAAATTTAAATCTGATAATTCTCATTTAATTGTTTGTTGTAGTTGAAATTAAATCAGAGGAATATGATTTTACAGCTCTTTTCATTATTGGAATAATACATTTTTAGAAGACTCCAAGAGTCAGCTTAAGAAAGACTTGTGAAGGAGGGAGGTTTTATCAAAGAGCCATTTCCATCAAACCATTGCTCAAAGACCCGAGTTCTTGTCTAAAGTAGGAAGGAGAATTTGATCATGGGTTTGCTACTTTCCTTTTGAGAGACTTTGGATAATTTACTTTGCAGCTCTGGATGTAGAGTAGCCTTGTACATTCAATGGATAAAATCGTCTTTCCTGGCCTATGTGTTTACTCTCCTGCTGTGAATCCTGAGAGCCTAGAGTACATCTTTCAGCTTCCCTATTAACAGAGCTACTCCAGTAGAGTTCTTAGAAAAAAAGCTCTATGAAGGAGCCTAAACTCCAGTCTAGGCAAAAAGAGGTGTCAATAAATTAGGGCATCTGAATTCTCCATCTATATTCTGCAGCTCCTTTTTTGGGGGGGGGGGGGTATTTGTTTTGGAGGTTTATTTTTTTATGCTATTTATTAAGCACTTACTATGTATCAGGCACTGTACAAGGCACTAGGGTAAACACAAGGTAATCAGTATGGACAGTATGGACACAATGCCTATCCCAAATGGGGCTCACCGTCTAAGTGGGAAGGAGAACCAGTTATTGAATTCCCAATTTTGCTGATGAAGAAACTGAGGTATAGAGAAGTTAAATTGTTTGGCCAAGATCACACAGCAGGCAAGCGGCAGTGATGAAATTAGAAGCCAGGTCCTCTGACTCTCAGGCCCGCACTCTTTCTGCTAGGCCAAACTGCTTCCCACACTGCATTTCTCTACCCCTTCCTGCAGCTCGTAGCTCTTTTCATCTTCTCAGCTTTCCCTGGTTTTTCTTTTCTTCCTTCCCTCTTTCTTTCCCTTCTCTCTCCTCTTTCCCCAAAGGTAGCATAGTAAGAAACAGCATAGATCTGGGGAGAGTTCTGAGTTCTAATACCAGCTCTGTAACTTGTTTGCTATTAACTTCTCTATGCCTCTGGTGCTTCATCTGTAAAATGTGGTTTAATACTTTATTCTCTCTCCACCTTAGACTGTGAGCCCCAGTGCAAGATAAGGACTGGGCCTGACCTAATTAACTTTGCTTTGCACACAGAAAGCGCTTAATAAATATGATTGAATGAATGAATTAACTTTTACCTACCCTAGCTCTTAAAATAGTGTTTGACACATAGTAAGTGCTTAACAAATACCATAAAAATAAAAATAAAAAAACTGTATCTGCCCAAGTGCAGTCCTTCTTGGTACATAGCAAACACCTAACAAATATCACATAAAACATACACATAAAACTGCAACATACAGGATAAAGGATGTGAACAAAATTGTTCATAGGAAATATAAACATAGGGAAACACTGATCTGCTCTTTTCCCATCCCTTTGGTCATTTCCTTATTTCTCCCAGTCCTAAAATGAAGCTTTCTGGCCCAGTGGTGGAACTGTTCATTGAGCTTTTAATGAACCGTCTCCTCTACCATTGTGGTCCAGTGGAAGGAGCACAAGAGGGGAAGCCAGAAGACCTGGATTCTCTTCCAGGTTTGCTAGGCGATCTCGAGAAAGTCACGTTACCTCCCTGTGCCTAATGGTGAAATGGAAAAAATAATAGCTGCCTCTCACTGTCTCACGATCTTGTGAGGACCACAGAGAGAAAAACCCAGCTGTGGGAGTCAGAGGACTTGGGTTCTAATCCTTGTTCTGCCATTTGTTTGCTGTCTGACCTTGGGCAGGTCACTTACTTTGTCCCTGTCTCAGTTTCCTCATCTGTAAAATCGTGACTCAGTGCCTGATCTCCCCTCAACTTAGACAGTGAGCCCAATGTGGGACAGGGGTTCTGTCTGACCTGATTAACTTGCATCTACCCCAGAGCTCAGAACAGTGCTTGACAAAGTCAGCACTTAAGAAGTACCATACTTATAATTGAAGTAAAACCACATGGAAAATAAAAGTACTCAATAATTTCTCTATTCCTCTGTATCATTCCTGGCAGGAGTGGAGAAAAAAAATGATTCCCTTGTTATATAGGAAACCACTGATCTTCACTCTTTATAATTTCTAACTCTGATCCTTTCTTCTCTACCAATGGGGAATAGTGGAAGCCCATACCTTCTGAACTCACTCATGTGAAAGCATATTACATTTCCTAATCCTTCAATCAGTCAACAGTATCTACTGAGCACCTCTGATGTGAAGAATCAATCAATTGTATTTATTGAGTGCTTACTGTGTGCAGAGCACTGTACTAAGCACTTGGAAAAGCACAACATAATAATATAACAGACACCTTCCCTGCCCACAGTGACCTTACAGTCTAGATGGGGAGAAATATTAATATAAGTAAATTCCAGATATATGTACATAAGTGCTATGGGTCTGCAGTGGGGTGGTATGAACAAAGGGAGCAAGTCAGGGCAAGGGAGAAGGAGAAAAGGAAATGAGGCCATTTAGAGTGCAGAACACTATATAGAGGGAAGCAGCATGGCTTAGCGGAAAGAGCACAGTCTTGAGAGTCAGATGATGTGGGTTCTAATCCCACCTCCATCTCTTGTCAGCTGTGCGACCCTGGGCAAGTCATTTCACTTCTCTGTGCCTCAGTTACCTCATCTGCAAAATGGAGATTAAGATTATGAGCCCCAAGTGGGAAAACTTGATTACCTTGTATCTACCCCAGCACTTAGAACTTAGAACAGTGCTTGGCACATAGTAATCACTTAACAAATATCATAATTATTATTATTATAAAGGACTTGGAAGAGTACAACAGTGGCAGAAAAAATTATCCATGGCCACAAGGAACTTATGATCGACCTAGGGAGACAGCCATAAAATAATTTACAAAAGAAGAAGTGATCAAATGGTAGAGTATGTAAATTGATATCCAAAATGGCTCACACCATTTCCCCACTATCCCCACTTCTGCATCCCCAAAGCAGCAGAGCGACTATTATATAAGTATGGCAAAAATGTAGAGGAGAGAAGACCATAACAAGAACTAAAAAGGAGGAGGACAGAAGGAAGAGAAAGGTAAAAAGGATTTTGAGACTGCTTCCCTTCTATTGCATTCTCCCAAGTGCTGCTTACATTAAGCATTCAGTGAATTGAGGTAAAGCTCTCCTTCCTACTATTCATACCCCAGAGTTTACACTTCTGAGTAAAGAAACATCATCTCCACAGTGAGGGTGTAACTGAGCCATTAGCTGACCTTTTCTTCTCTTCCTATCCCGGCACTACTATCACCGCTTATAAAAATATTTTATTCCCTCGTTAAAAACCTGGGAGGAGGAGGTGCGGTTATCTGGTGGAGGCAATTACCTGTGGTAGAAGGTTGTAATAGCAAAGTTGCTGAAACGGTGGGAAGATTGTGATTTGGATAGAATAAAATTAGTTTGGGAAAGTGTCCTGGAAGGGGTGTGATTTAAAAGATAGGAAAAATTGTAATCTTCTAAGGAGGGTCCAACTTCCCATAATAAGCTCCAAAAGCTACAGGAAAACAAGTAAAGAGGGAATCCTGGCTTCTATTATCTAGTCTATTTCTCTGTGAACCAGTCCTTCTGCTTGTTGATAGAGTAATATTAGAAAAACCCCACCTCTAAGTGCCCCATTAGAATCCTTCCTCTAATTGTTCGAGGATGGTGCCTAACACCCACAGGTCTTCTTCCATTTTGTGAAAGGTTTTGTGAATACCTGCTTCACTCTCCCCCTCTCCCTAAATGAGTCAGGCCTGGCCTAAATGAGTCATGTCTCAGATCCTGAATTTGGAGAGCCAAGATGAGCTAGGTCTAATCATTCAAGATATAACAACCCTGCCTCCTTCGCATACCTACTCCCCACAACCCCAGTTCAAGGGAATTTCAGGATGGGTAAATGAGGTGTGAGAGATAGCACTGTGGTATTATTGCACCACATCTATCCCAGATGGGCCGGAGTTTCAGTAGGCCTCTGGGACAACCCCAGATGGGTGAAAATACCACATGCCCAGAAGCAAATTCTGACACTTCCATTTTGACTCATGTTCATGTCTAGTCCAGGAAGGGCCCAGGGACAGAGCAGGATAGACCAGAGTGAGTATTTGAATTTGGACTTCTGGACCACAGGGTGCTCTAAATATTTTCATGGGGTCCTTCCAACAAACAGTAAGAGATTTTTCCCTAGCATTTCCTCCCAGGGAATGTCACGGTGAAAGATAAAAAGGCTTTGGGATGAATGAACACAGAAGTTTTTCCAAATGGTGGAAAGTTCTTTGAGTTCCATCTTTGGCAAAGCTACCTCTTCTCCAGAACAGATAGAAGAAATAAAGGTTAGACAAAAGCTAATCTCAAACAACTATTGGGATTTTTCATTCGCCCTCTAGAAATTGTCCTTATCTCAGTACTTGCCTCAGACCATCAATTTTACATTTTCTTCCTCTTCCTCTCCCACTGTAAACTCTACTACTTCCCACCTTGGAATTAAAAAAAAAAGATGAAGATGATTATGTTATTTCAAGTATATTGAGCTTGATCATGATTTAAGCCCAAGATGATACAATTTTTAATTCCTACTTTGCTTATGTTGTCTGATTATTTATACGCTAAAGAATATTCAGTACTAGAAAGTTGGTTTGGGGAAAAATCCACTGTTGGAAGATAAATTAACTTAAGAATTAAGAAGTCTTCTCAGGCTCATATTTCTTTTTGAGGAGAACTAACAAACTACAAAAGCACTTAAATTTATAGCACTTCACAACAAATTTTAATCTTTATGATAAAGTATTTTCCATCAACATATATAAACATCCAAGATCTGGAGCACAAAAACCACAAGTTAGGAGGTTATTTTTCTTGATGTAAGTTCTTTGTGGGCAGAGAACATGTTTACCAACTTTGCGGTATTGTACTCTCCCAAACGCAGAGTACAGTGCTCTGTACGCAGTAAGCGCTGAAAAAAATAGCACTGATATGATAAAAGGAAATCTCAAAATGCAGAATTCAGATAAATATTAGTCCACAATCAAAAGTAACTGTACATTTAGATGAAATGTTATTTTGATTGCTAGCAGTTGGCAAAATAATGACTGGCATTTTATACTCAAGTAAACTATGTTTTCCCTTGGCAGCTGCTACTTCAATTAAACTCAAGACAAAGCACATATACGCCATTTGGCTGTGGACAATTTCTCAAACTGAAGTCCTAGAAACTTACAAGGAAGTCCACCTGAAATGATTACCCTCTGTGACTGCCTCCCAAAGCTTGCTACAATGACTCCTGTGAAAATAAATTAACAATGTTATGTGGCAAACCACCTGAAACTGCAGCAGACCCCATGTAACTTCTTAAAAAATTAGAAAACCTCTTTAAAATATACTGTTGAGCAATCCACTTTTCCGAGAGGGTTAATGCCCATAAGTCAACCACGACGATCTGGATAAATGCATCAAACTGCTTCAATACAAAAAGATGATTAAAACATTGCCATGGAAGCAGACCTGACTGATAAAAGTTGTTGCAAAGGATCTGGATTAGACAGAGCTGTTGTATAATAGCATCAGACTGCAACCTTATGTGAAACCTTGCAATAAAAGACAACATTTGTGTGGAAGTGGGGAGAGCAGGGAACGACTGTGGGATGGTTCTTTTTGACATGAGCACTCAAACTGTTATAAATCTCATTTACTCCTATAAAAAGGCCTCTTCACCCTCAAGCAGTGCACAGGTTTTGCTTTCCTCTCATCCCCCCGAACAAGAATCCCTTTCCTATATCGGAATCGGGAGAGCAGTCGATAAAAGAAATGCTTTGCCTCTTCCTGCCCCAGCGTCCCCCTCCTTATACAGGCCCTGATAGGGGGACTCAGCCTGTGCCATTGATGGTTTCCAGGAGGCCTACAGCTAGCTAACCACCGACTGCAATTAGTACCAAAAAGAGCAGCAGGGGCAGACCTACAGATGCTAATCAGCTGCAAGGGGGAAGATTCCAGGGGCTGCAATCAGGAAAGCAACAGACACACACACAGTGAGACAGACCCACAGTCAGACAGACTCACAGTCTCGAACACCATCCACTACTGCCACGCTCAGAATTACAAAGGACAGAGCAAAGGGAGGTGTATTTTAAGTAGATGGGCCCCCATATTTTTCAGCATTTACATTTCATCTTCCACTCCCACCCCTCTAAAAGTCGGTATTCAATTTGGATGGGGAGGTACCAAGAATTCAGGAAATCGGTGCCTATTTTGGCCTTACTAGGATGTGCAAATGAACGGGTCTTTCCCTCCTTCCCTCAATTCCATGGATCTTCTCTCCTCTGTACCATTCCACCCCCAGCCCCCCCTCTTTCCAGCCAATCGGTAGGCATGTCCTATCTCCCTCTCCTCCGCCCATCCCTCCACACTCGAAGACAACCTATGCTCTAAAGAGAGAGGGCAACACCTTCTGTGGCCCATTCTCTCAGCTCCGGAGGAAATTCTGGGAAGGAAATAGAGCAGAGAAAACTCAGGGATCCCTGGAAGCTTCCCCTGATAGCAGCTTGGAGGCAACAGGTCCCTGAGCTCATCAGCACCCTCCGGAAGGAGGGGACATGAACAGAGCAAAGAGACGCAAGATCTAGAAATATCTCTCCCGTTGGAGCTTACAACTTTACTAAAAATAGTGAGGCACTCAGATGGTTAGGGATAGCCCCTAAAATTGACTCTCAGTGACACGAACAGCACAGTGAGCAAAACAACACTTAAAAGTGATTTCTCAGGAAGCAAATGGAAGCAGCAGTGACAGGGTTGCACACCTTATGCACCAGCAAACGGGCCCATCCTCTACACACTCCCACATTAATGGGGCACACTGAGACAGAGGCGCTTTATGGGGCTTAAAGGAGCCCAAAAAATAAGGATGGGGTTTTTGTAAATATTCAATCGCCTTTTGAAACACTTCAATCGGGGATTGGGTAGGCCCCGGAGATTCCCGGCTAAACACTAAACACGAACCTCTGTTCTACCCAAGCCAGAATCCCAATAAGCCTTTCCAATCACTGGAAACTTTGCCTTACCAAACCGCCTTATTTATGGGGATGGTCAGAAGATATGCAGCCACCGTGACATTACATGGAAGGGGATGTGAAGAAGAGGTTAGATGGACCCCGGGGAAGGCAGGTTACCAAAGATGCCCTTTCCCCACCCTCCCATCTCACCCCACATATACCCAAGACCCAATCCTTTATGGGATAAAGATATACAGGTTGAGGAAAAATAAAAAGCATTTATTTTGCACCCCTCATTACGACAACCCCCAGAATGCCAAACTACTTAGAGAGGATGGTGGTCCTCGCCCTTGCCCAGAGCCCATCGTTCCCTTCCTCTTTCCCTGTGCCCCTCCACTTTACCCCCACACCCAAAGTCTTCCCTCCACCTGGCCTACATTTCAGACATTCTCTTGGCCTCCACCCTGTCATCCCGTTCCTCTCAAGTCAGTCCTCTCTTCTCTCCCATCACCGCCCCGTCTTCTCCCTCCCATTTTACTCTCCCCCTTCCTCTGGGGAGACCCTCTCTCCCCACCCACCCAGGTCCCCTGCGCACGCCCTCCCGCCCCCTCCCCTGCAGCGGGGGTGCACACACACGCGTGCACACGCAAACACACACACACACAGGGGAATGAATGAGCGGTGAACGAATGAATGACAGGTTGAGCCGCTTACTTGAGCATGGCCTCTTCTTTCTCCTCCTCCTCCTTCTGCCGGTCCATCACTGCCATGATAATGTTCCGCTCCTCTTCGGTCAGGTGGCTCAGGTCGGGAAGCTCTTGCATCGGGGGAGGCCCCGTGGGCGGGCGAGGGCCTCGGGGCCCCACGGCCGAAGACGAAGACATCTTTCGACTGGGTGTTTTCCTGCCCTCCCTCTTCCTTTCCCCCGCTCACCTTTCCTCCCACCCCTCGGTCCCTCACTCCCTCTCCCACCCCCTGCACGGGGCAGCTCGCTCAGCTGCAGCCAGAGGAGATCCACTGGTTCATGGCTCTTTGCATCCACCCCAGCCCTGGATGCTCCCCTGGATCTTGGTGGGGTTTTTTTTTCTTTGCAGCTTCAGGAGGATTGGGGGCAGCTCAGCCGCTTCTCGCAACCCATCCTCTGAGGGGAGGGCCGGGGGGAGACGTACACCCAGCCAAGCTAGCGGGCTTTATCCGAGATCGCTGGGCATCAGGCAGGACGAAGAGGGCGGGGGCTGCTGCTGCTGCTGCTGCTCTTTGCTGCTGCTCCTGCTCTTGCAGCTGCTCCTCCTCCAGCCTCCGCCTCGCTGGGAAGGCTCAGCTGCCTCTGGCTTTGGACTGGGAGAGAGACAGAAAGGGAGGGAGGAAGGGAGGGCGAGCCTGTGGGGTGTCAGGCGGAGCCTGAGCTCCTTCCCTCCGAGATGATGCTCGGGCCTCCGCGGCCGTCAGCCACTCAGGCCGGGCCCCGCACCTCCCCCGCACGCTCCGCCCTCCCTCTCCCGGCCTCCAGCCCACTCTCCCCAACTCCGCCAGCACGCATACTACATTCCTGTCCCCAGGTACCCCCTTACACATGAGTCATCCTCCCTTTCCACATTCCCCCGGCCCTCCCCCGCCCCTAGGCGTCGAACAGTGCTTCGCACATAGTAAGCGCTTAAATGCCATCAGCCGCAGCAGCAGCAACATTATTATTAATATCGATTCGGCGCCCACGCTCATCTCCACCGTCGGGCAACCGATGCAGCCTTCTCTCCTCGGCGTTTACAGTTTTCATTCAATAGTATTTATTGAGCGCTTGCTATGTGCAGAGCACTGTACTAAGCGCTTGGAATGTACAACGAATTGACCCATTCCTGCCCATTGACGGGCTTAAAGTTTAATCGGGGGAGACAGACGGACAAAAACAAGACAACAATCACGATAAATAGAGTCAAGGGGATGTACACCTCATTAACAAAATAAATAGGGTAATAAAAATATATACAAACCCTGACATTCCCGCCCAGCCCTAAAGCAACATGATTAAAAGTGTGTGGGGGTTTTTTATCATTCCCTAGAGAAAGTCTGAATTGAGAAGCTCCGAATTGTCATTCCCTAGAGGAAGTCATTTGCTCTGAATTGTGGAGACCCTCTCGACATGCCCACCTTCTGTGCTCAAGGATGACATTACTTACGGTAAAATCGCATCCATGAACCCTAGTGATACTGAAAGGACCCATCCCCTAACTGACAATCTTCTCCACTCTCAATACATTTTTTTCCCTGTCCTTTGCGGGGCTGAAGCCTTTGTTACTTTCCCTGTCTGGTGCTGTTTTAGAATCTGCCACTTGGCACCTCAAACTTCCCAAAGACTATAATCCGCGGATTGGCAGAGGCCAGGGTGGCAGCCCCGACACCGTTAGAGCTTGGCAGGAAACCTTATCTGGGTCATATCATTGATGTTGTGATAATAACAATTATGATTGTGCTATTTGTTAAGCATCTACCCTGTGCCAAGCTCTGCACTGAGCATTGGGATAGATACACTAAAAGTAGTTTGGATCCGGTCCCCATCCCACAAGGGGTTCAAGGTCCAAGGGGAAGGGAAAACAGGTAATTAACCCCCATTTTGCAGATGAGGAAACAGACACAGGGAGTGTAAGCTCACTGGGGGGCAAGAAATGTACCCACTATGAGTTTGTATAGTACTCTCCCATGCACTTAGCACAGTACTGAACACACAGGAAGTGCTCAATAAATGCCAAAGATTGATTGAAGTTGTGATTCACTCAGTAGAAAACGTAGAGAAGTTGGAATTAGAATCTCCCAGGCCTGCGGGTGTCCCATGATTCCCAGGCCCACCCTCTTTCCATTTGCTCCTTTCCATTTACTGTCTTTTTAAAAAGACTTTTTTTCTATTCTCCTTGGTAATGACTCGCCCACTTTAGTTCCCCATATTATGGCTGCTTGGTTTTTCTGCTGTCCTCCACTCTTCAACAGCAAAGTTCTGTTATGATGAATATTGCTTCGTCGACTTACTGTTAGCTAGATATTAACTTCTTGTGAGCATATCTTCTGCTGTTGAGTTCTAACATTTCTACCTTCACAACATCATCAAAATCTGCCCCTTCCTCTCTGTTCAAACTGCTACCAGATTAATGCAAGAACTTATCCTATTTTGTCTTGATTATTGTACCAGTCTCCTCGCTGACTTCCCTGCTTCCTGTCTCTCCCCTATCCAGGCCATACTCCATTATTCTGTCCAAATCATTTTCCTTGAAAGGCATTCAGAGCATGTTTCCCCCCTCCTCAAAAATCTCCAGTTGTTGCCCATCCACATCCTCATCAAACAAAAACTCCTCACCTCTAAAGCTAACCTTCTCACTCTACTGTGATCTCATCTATCTTGCTGCCAACCTCTTACCCACATCCTACTTCTGGCCTGGAATGCCCTCCCTCCTCATATCAGACAGATAATTGCTGTGCCCCACTTCAAAGGCTTATTGAAGGCACATCTCCTCCAAGAAGTCTTCCCTAAGCCCTCTTCTCCTCTTCTTCCACTCCTTTCTGTGCTGCTCTAACTTGCTCCTTCATTCATACTCCCTTCCATCTCCACAGCACGTGTATACGTATCTATAGAGAGATACATACCTGAAATGTATTTGTCTATTGATTTGTATTAATTTCTGCCTCCCCCCTCTAGACTGTGAGCTCCCTGTGGGCAGGAATGGGTCTATTCGTTGCTTTATTATACACTCCCAAGTGCTTAGTAATAATAATGATGGCATTTGTTAAGCACTTACTACGTGCCAAGCACTGTTCTAAGCACTGGGGTGGGATACAAGGTAATCAGGTTGTCCCACATGGGGCTCACAGTCTTAATCCCCATTTTCCAGATGAGGTAACTGAGACACAGAGAAGTGAAGTGACTGGCCCACAGTCACACAGCTGACGTGGCAGAGCCGGGATTAAAACCCATGACCTCTGACTCCGAAGCCCATGCTCCTTCCACTGAGCCATGCTGCTTCTCTAGTAGTGCTTTCCACACAGTAAGCATTCAGTAGATACTACTGAATGAATGAATGAGTCCATGAGAATGTTCGTACAGGCTACTGATTAAACTGTTCAAAGAGTAAGATAATCTTAGCAGAGGGACAGAAAATGTAGTCATAAGATCTTCAGTTTGATCTGAAGCTACATTGGAGTGACTCTCAATTTCCCAAAGTTATCTTTCTTCATTTGTTCTACGTTTGGGGGGAAAACCAAACTCAGACTGGTAGCACCAACGTTTCTTCCTGCCCACAGACCACTTTTCATGATTATCTCTCACTAGCCTTCATGCTCACTGTGATAGGAAAATAAATTCCTTATGTCATCTCAACTACTTTGGTGTTTCTTTTATTATGTTCTTCACATCTTCTCCCTGACACACCACCTGTTCAGAGCAGAGGAGAGAGGAAGTAGCTTGGCTTAAGGAATAGAGCATGGGCCTGAGAGTCAGAAGGTCTTGGATTCTAATCACGACTCTACCACTTGTCTGCCGTTTGGCCTTGGGAAAATCACTTCACTTCTCTATGCCTAAATTACCTGATCTGTAAAATAGGGATTAAGATTTGTGAGCCCCATGTGGGAAAGGGATTGTATCCAACCCAATTTGCCTGTAAGCACCCCAGTGCAAAGTACAGTGGCTGGTACATAGTAAGTGCTTAAGTAACACAATAATTATTATTATTATTACATAAGACACCATTTATATGGCAATAGAGTAGGAATTGAGGAGGAGCTTTCCCAGTATAGCTGGACAAGAGAAGTATTTGTGGCTGAGTGTGTGGGGGTGGGGGGGGATTTTCGGGGGAGTTGAAGCTTTTTAAATCAGAAATAACATTGGGGAAGATGGTAGTAATATAGTCTTTAAGAAGAAGGGGAAATATAAAGTTCAAACTGACTTTAGGGAGGATCTTTCATGGTAAATTCCTTTTGTAGGATGGAGAATACTGGGAAACTTGATGCTTCAAGGAGCTCCTTTGTCTTCAGACTATAACTTTACTGTGTCTACCCCACCCTGAACTGTAAGCTCCTGGTGGGCAGGGAAAATATCAACCAACTCTGCTATATCGAATTCCCCCAAACACTTAGTACAGTGCTCTGTAGCCAGTAAGTGCTTGATAAATATGATTATTTGATTTCCCAGTTCAGCCCTGGCCACTCATGCATAAATGAATGTAATGCATATGTTCAGAGTGTTTATGGATGATGACGATTTGAAGAGGGACTGGCAAGAAGGATCCCTTCCAGAAAGTTTCATCTGTTCCAGACGTGGAGGGAATACAATCCATCAATCCATGTTACTGAGTGCTTATTGGGTGCAGAGAAATGTATTAAGCATTTGAAAGGAAAAGACATGGTTTCAGCCCTCAAAGAGATTGCATTCTAATTGGAGAAGGTAGGTAGATATAAATTTTATACTAATAGTGGAGCCCGAGGAATAATAAGGATATAACTTGATAGCAGCAACGTATACATCAAACTCTGCCACTCTTTTTTTTTAGGATTACTTTATTGTGTTACCATAGACAAGCTTTGTAAATAGCATCCTCCAGGCCTTTCCCCAAATAATTCTACTAGTTTTTCACCCTGCCTTGAGAGTTCTAAAATGCAAAAAAAATCCTCCTCAGGTTCAAAACTTGAAAAGAAACTATTTAGGTTTTAGAGTGGGGTTCGATACATAGGAAAGTGGCTCCTAACTAGATTCCCACAGCCCTCTGGTGCAGCATGGAGCCCCTCGATCAATCAATGGCATTTACTGAGAACTTACTGTGTGCAGGGCACTGTATTAAAACACTTCCCAGAGTTGATTTGTTTTGTGCCACAAATGGGCCAGCTCTGGTTGGGGTGGATGATGCTCACTCACCACTTCTCCTGTTGTACTGTACTCTCACAGTCACATAGCAAAGTAATTTGCACACAGAAAGTGCACCTTAAATAACATTGATTGATTGATTTGCTTTGCCTTTAATAAAAAGCACCTGGGAAGCACAGATTTGGGGCCAGAGCGATCAGAAAAGCTCTCTCGAATGAGCTTGGAATTCAAGGGATTTGGAAATTAGCTGATAGACAGGAGATCAAAGATCTTCCCATTGCACATTAATGGAATTGTTTACATTTCATTATCTAAAAAAATTCACAGAATCCCAGAGCTGGAAGGGATCTGGGGAAATTATTTGGATGTGGCTCAAGTTCCTGGGTAAGTAAATGACCAAACAAATCAAAGAGATGAGTGTCTATTCTTTCTTAAAGAGTCTGTGGGATGAAAACCATTTTATTCGGTACTCTTTGTAATCTAGGAATTTAATTTGGACAAATTATTATGGAATGAATAATTGCTAATTTTCAGGACTCATAATATCTCCTGTTCAGCAAATATGTAAGAATATTCCACATTGCTTTCCACTGTCCTGTGGCATCTCCACATTTTCCTAAAGTTTTTGCAAAAATTATTTCTAGTGGATGAGTAAATGTGTTAGCTCATTCCATGAAAACTTAGGATATGTGTCAGCTAGACTCTGATTATTTTTTGTTCAGATTTTCAAAGGAATCCCAATAACTATTCAGAGGCAGAATTCACTGTTAATCAGGTTTGGTTGGCAGTTCCGGAGACCCCATCTACCAACCCCATCCATGACTCACCCTTCCTACTAAAACCCCTACATGTACAATATGGTTTTACAATGGCTCTGTAGTAATTTAGCTTAGAGCCTCATTGACAGTGAGAAAGCACTGCTTCCAAATGGATTCCACTAGACATCTTTGGCTAAAGCTGAGTTTCTCTACCTAGTGGTCAGAATTCACCTAAACATCTGTTATAATCCAATTTTCTATAACACCTTTTCTTTCTTATTCTCAGGTTCAATTCAATCTGTGTAAATTACCTTCTCCCAGCATCTGGAAGAAAGCATATCATCTGGTTCTCTTTTTCCAAAAGACATGTGTCTTGGACCATGTCTCTTCCCTAGCAATTAGGTTCTTTGGCTGTTGTTTTTTCTGGTGGCTTCCTTTCCACATCTCCTCTTGATCCTTGGCCTTCCCTTTGGTTATCTAAGGCTGATCTTCTTCCATATTTCCATTCCAAGAATGTCCACTATCCATCCCCATACTAGAAATATCCTCACCCAGATTTCCAGCATCTCAGTGCACTTCAGTTAATGCACCAGAGTTTTTATGTTTGCAAACCCTTTCAAGACTCCCCTGAGCCTATTCTGGACCTAAATTTATCCTGTAAAGGAGAGGACTGATCTCAAATTGAACACATAAAAGGTTTTAGTAAGGCAGGATCCCCAAATTTCCACTCAGTGCTTTATGGAATATTTTTCACTACAGCACTCCAAAATTACAGGCTATTCATGGCCCCATCCAGTGATTTGAAAAATGAGCCCAAACAGGTCATGGAAACCACCTGGGTGTCCCTGGGTCTTTCACAGCCCTGTGACTGAAGCTGCGTTAAGGTCTTTCTGCCCTGGTAATGATATCACAAGGGACAAAACCATGGCATATGGACATATTTCTTTTAATAAAGGGGTACAAGCTATTTTGGAAAAAAAGTAAAAAAAAAAATCTTTACATAGGTAAAGTAAAAAGTGATTTGATGTTTAATGAGCATGACTCTCCAGGTCCTAAATAACATCTGTATTTGGCAAAAGAAAGCAAAAAGCAAATCCCATTACAAAATGGAGATTTTACCTATTCAGAAAGTAAGACTAACCAGAGTTTCCAGTCTTAGAATTACAGAAAGGCTTACTCAGTCCATTCATTTCTGACATGCTTCAGACCCCATTCCCTCCCACCTTATAAAAACTTTCCCCTTCTCTCCTCCCCTCCTTAACTTCCATCTTCAACCACTCACTATCCAATAGCTTCTTCCCCTTTGCCTTCAAAAATGCCCATGTCTCCCCCATTGTCTCCCCCATCCTAAAAGAACCCTCTTTTTGACCCCACAGCCCCCTCCAGATATTGCCCCATCTCCCTCCTACCCTTCTTTTCCAAACTTCTGGAGCGAGTCATCTACACTCGCTGCCTCAAATTCCACTCCTCCAACCCAGATTCTGTCCCTTCCACTCCACTGAAACTGCCCTCTTAAAGGTCACCAATGACCTCCTTCTGGCCAAATCCAAAGGCTCCTACTATCCTAATCTTCCTTGACCCCTCAGCTGCCTATGACACTGTCGACCATCCCCTTCTCCTCAACACATTATCCAGCCTTAGCTTCACTGACTCCATCGTCTCCTGGTTCTCCTCGTCTCTCTGGCTGTTTATTTTCAGTTTCCTTTATGGCTCCCCCTCTCCCTCCCATCCTCTTCCTCAAAGATCAGATCTTGGTCCCCTTCTGTTCTCCACCTATACTCACTCTCTTGGTGAACTCATTCACTCCCACAGCTTCAATTATCACCTCTATGTGGATGATACCCAAATCTCTATCTCCTCCCTTGTTCTCTCTCCCTCCCCCTAGGCTCGCATCTCCTCCTGCCTTCAGGACATTTCCACCTGGTTGTTCTTCCACTACCTAAAACTCAATATGTCCTCTCACCACCTAAAGCTCAACTTCCTTATCTTTTCTCCCAAACTTTGTCCTCTCCCTGACTTTTCCATCACTGTGGACAGCACTATCATCCTTCCCATCTCACAAGCCCGCAAACTTCGTGTCATCCTTGACTCCTATTTCTTATTCACCCCACATATCCAGTCCATCACCAAAACCTACCAGTCTCACCTTCACAACATCACCAAGATCTGCCCTTTCCTCTCCATCCAAACCGCTACCATGTTAGTAAAATCACTCATCTTATCCTGACTAGATTGCTGCTTCAGCAACTTTTCTGATATCCCAACCTCCTGTGTCCCCCCATTTCAGTCTATATTTCATTCTGCTGCCCAAATTATCCTTCTACAGAATGGTTCTGAGCATGTCACCCCCTTCCTCAAAATTCTCCAGTGGTTGCCTATCCTTCCCACCTCCTCACCGTCCCTCGGTCTCACCTATCCTGCCGTGACCCCTGGGCCACATCCTCCCGCGGTCCTGGAATGCCCTCCCTCCTCACCTCCGCCAAACTGATTCTCTTCCCCTCTTCAAAACCCTACTTAAAACTCACCTCCTCCAAGAGGCCTTCCCAGACTGAGCTCCTCTTCTCCCTCTACTCCCTCTACCACCCCCCCTTCACCTCTCCGCAGCTTAACCCTCTTTTCCCCCCACTTCCCTCTGCTCCTCCCCCTCTCCCTTCCCATCCCCTCAGCACTGTACTCGTCCGCTCAACTGTATATATTTTCATTACCCTATTTATTTTGTTAATGAAATGTACATCGCCTTGATTCTATTTAGTTACCATTGTTTTTACGAGATGTTCTTCCCCTTGACTCTATTTATTGCCATCGTTCTTGTCTGTCCGTCTCCCCCGATTAGACCGTAAGCCTGTCAAATGGCAGGGACTGTCTCTATCTGTTGCCGACTTGTTCATTCCAAGCGCTTAGTACAGTGCTGTGCACATAGTAAGCGCTCAATAAATACTATTGAATGAATGAACCTCCGTTTCAAGCAAAAACTCCTCAATATTGGCTTCAAAGCTCTCCATCACCTTGCCCCTTCCTACCTCACCTGCCTTCTCTCCTTCTACAACCCAGCTTGCACACTCTGCTCCTCTACCGCTAATTTTCTCACTGTGCCTCGTTCTTGCCTGTCCTACCACCGACTCCTGGCCCACATCCTACCTTTGGCCTGGAATGTCCTCCCTCCTCACATCCACCAAACTAGCTCTTTACCCTCCTTCAAAGCCCTACTGAGAGCTCACCTCCTCCAGGAGGCCTTCCCAGACTAAGCCACCTTTTCCTCTGTCCCCCTTCCCTTCCCTATCACCGCTACTGGCTCCCTTTGCTCTACCTCTCCACCACAGCATTTATGTATATATGTATATATTTATAATTCTATTTATTTATATTAATGTTGTGTATATATGTTTAATTCTACTTATTTATATTGATGCAATTGATACCTGCTGACTTGTTTTGATGCCTGTCTCCCCCTTTCTAGACTGTGAGCCCCTTGTGGGCAGGGATTGCCTCTATTTGTTGCTGAACTGTACTTTCCAAGTGCTTAGTACAGTGCTCTGCACACCAGTGAGTGCTCAAAAAATATGACTGAATGAATCTTCATGTTTATTTTCAACCTAAAATACTATTAAAGTACATTTTAAATTACTATTTATAGGTGAAAAGTTTTGGAATATAAGACCAGATTTACTATTGAGATGTAGAACTTTTAACCCAAATAATGTCACCAGATGCTTTGAATTAGAAGGTATAGAATTAATTTGGAAGTTCTGTCCCGTTTTCTGAAACACTGCTAGCAAGACCTACTAAAGTTTTTTTTTTTTTCAGCTAGTTTGGCAGAGGTGGGGGAATATTACAGGCCTGATAATACAGAACTGGGAACCACAGTACAGGAGGGAAACAGTGTGGCCTAATGGAAAGAACACAGGTCTGGAAATCAGAGGGCCTGGATTCTAATCCTGGCTCCATCCCTTGCCTGTTGTGTGAGCTTAGGTAATTCATTTAATTTCCTTCATCTATAAAATGGGGATAATATATGTGTTTTTCCACCTTCACTGTGAGCCCCATGTGAGACTGGGATTGGGTCTGACAGCGTGGTTTCCTGGAAAGAGCACAGGCTTGGGAGTCAGTGGACTTGGGTCCTAATCCCGACTCCACCACTTATCAGCTGTGTGGCTCTGGGCAAGTCACTTAACTTCTCTGTGCCTCAGTTACCTTATCTGGAAAATGGGGATTAAGACTGTGAGCCCCATGTGGAACAACCTGATTACCTTGTATCTACCCCAGCGCTGAGAACAATGCTTGGCACATAGTGAGACCTTAACAAATACCATCATTATCAGCACTTAGAACAGTGCTTGGCACACAGTAAGCTCTTAACAATTACCATCATTATTATTATTATTATTATTATCTTTCATCTACCCCGGCATTTAGTCCAGTGCTTGGCACATCAGAAGTACTTAGCAAATGCAACAATTATTATTATCATTATTGATAGGTAATAATAATAATGTTGGTATTTGTTAAGCGCTTACTATGTGCAGAGCACTGTTCTAAGCGCTGGGGTAGACACAGGGGAATCAGGTTGTCCCACGTGGGGCTCACAGTCTTAATCCCCATTTTACAGATGAGGTAACTGAGGCCCAGAGAAGTTAAGTGACTTGCCCACAGTCACACAGCTGACAAGTAGCAGAGGCAGGATTTGAACCCATGACCTCTGACTCCAAAGCCCGGGCTCTTTCCACTGAGCCACGCTGCTTCTCACTGAGCCACGCTAGGTGGGAGGTGGGAATGAAGAGAGGTTCACTAGTGTCCTTTTTCAGCAGCAGTAGCAGCCAACTCTACCTTTACCAGAGCCTCAAGTAGTACCATTAGTAGTAATATTGGAGAAGCAGCATGGCTCAGTGGAAAGAGCACGGGCTTTGGAGTCAGGGCTCATGAGTTCGAATCCCAGCTCTGCCACTTGTCGGCTGTGTGACTGTGGGCAAGTCACTTAACTTCTCTGTGCCTCAGTTCCCTCATCTGTAAAATGGGGATTAAGACTGTGAGCCCCACGTGGGACAACCTGATTCTCCTATGTCTACCCCAGCGCTTAGAACAGTGCTCGGCACATAGTAAGCGCTTAACAAATACCAACATTATTATTATATTATTTTATATATTATGTTATATATTATTCATATTATTGTTAATTATTATTATAAGGATTCATTCTGTCCTTCAGTGACACAAGCAAGGGTGGTGAGGACCACAGTCCAAACAAAGGACTGTCACTGCCCACTACAGGACGTGCTGGACAGTGACAGTAGTTAATGCTTTGTTTCAGTACCTATAAGAAGCAGTTAGGCTCAGTGGAAAGGGCACGGGCTTGGGAGTCAGACGTCATGGGTTCTAATCCCGGCTCTACCACTTGCCAGCTGTGTGACATGGACAAGTCACTTCACTTCTCTGGGCCTCAGTTACCTCACCTGGAAAATGGGGATTAAGACTGTGAGCCCGACGTGGGACAACCTGATCACCTTGTATCTCCCCAGCGCTTAGAACAGTCTTTGCACATAGTAAGCGCTTAACAAATGCCATCGTTATTATTATTATTTTGTGTTTGTGGGCATGTGTGATTGTTCCACTAGGTGAAGGCCCTACCCCGCTACCCCACCTCCATTTTTATGCCCCCCCGACCAAATACGGTAACTCTAATGCCTGAATGATAGCTCATGACAATGGAAAATGAAGATGCCTGCCCTTATTCCATTCTGCAAGTTGGCATCATAAAGAATGTAACATATTTTATTTTAACTAATGTGCATTAAAGTACTTTTTTCCTCTAAAACCATGACTCCCAACTGTTCCTTTTTTTAATCTGTGCTTGGCTCTGAGACTAGAGAGTGCAGATCCTCTATAGGGTTGATCCTAGAGTTTGGGGCTGAATGTTTGTTCTCTAGAGCAGTGATTTGGAGGTACTGGGACAGTGTAGTGTTTTATTAAAGCTTCCCCTCACTTGGTCTTCCTTTGGAGTTAACTGTTGATATTTCCGGGTTCCATCTGGGTTCTTATCATGCCCTTCAACAACAAAGACTTTCCTCTTACACTAAGGGAGTTGCTGAAAACCCTCCTGCTATCAAAAAACAAACAAACAAACAAAAAGCAAACAGGCTGTGCAAACAATTGTTTGAATGGTCCATAAAGCATTTCAATCAAGGTTTCAATTGTTTGATGAGGGGTTAGGGAGAAGATGTTTTGAAAACAATTGAAATTCTACAGGACTTCTGTAACACTGGGTGAAATTCAAGGTTTATGGGAAAAAACAGGATTTTCAAGCAGTCTAAATGGTCTAACGTTTTCTCTTACTCTTCTCTATTTCATGTTTCATTTCTATTTCTATTTCATATAACATGGCTCAGAGAACCAATCTGAACAGCTGACATTCAGATTTCCACTAAATAATGGTCAAAGTAGTGCAATTGGCTTCCTGTGCCATTCTAAGGAACCACTGATAATACTTTTGCTAAACAATCCTTTGAGTCTACCAGAAACAAGCACTTGAAACAAACATTCCCGCCAGTCGCATCATCATCATCTTCATCATCTCCATCAGTGGTATTTTTATTGATCATTTAATATGTGAGAGCACTGTGCTAAATCCTTTGAAAATCGCAATACTAGAGTTAGTAGAACATTATCTGCCCACTCTGAGCTTAGAGTCCAGAGTGGGAGCCAGATATTAATATAATCTATAATATATACTTTATAGATAAGTATAACAAGTTAGAACCAATTCCTGGCTGTGTTACGGTACTTCTATCTCCTACTCCTCTATAGTATTTTATTCACATTGTTGGGGTGGTTGACATTTGAGCCTGGAATTTAAGAATAGGGTTCTCAAACTATATGTGCAAAGACCGTATATGGCAAGGAAAGGAAGGATCAAGTGGGGAGGTTACTGGTAGGGGAGCAAAAAATAGAGGTGCTCATTGCCTAAGGCACTTTTGAGTGGACTATGGCCATCCTAGGGTGTCCATCTTCGATGCAGGTGAAGGGGTTGATTTACAGCATGCTTATGAGCTGTGTCCTCTAATTAATAATGATATAATAATAGTAATGATGGTATTTGTTAAGTGCTTACTGTATGCCAGGCACTGTACTAAGTGCTGGGGTGGATACAAGCAAATTGGATTGGACGAGGTCCCTGTCCCAAGTGGAGATCACAGACTCAATCCGTGGGGATCACAGATTCAATCCCCATTTTACAGATGAGGTAACTTAGGCACAGAGAAGTGAAGCAATTCACCCAAGGTCATACAGCAGACAAGTGGCAGATCCAGAATTAGAACCTCTGAACCTCTGACTCCTAGAGCCATGCCCTTTCCATTAGAAACAGGATCTGATTGACTGGAAAATCTACCATTCTCCTAATGCAGCAAAATCAGAGTGGGACGCAGAAACCGAGACTCAGACAGTGAAAATGTTTCTAAAAAATCAAATCAGTTCCTTCCCCTTCCTCAACCCAATCGCCTTGCCACATGCATCTCATCCTGACTGAGAATTAACAGCTGATAACACTGCTGTTGCACCATAACGAGCTGTCTGAGGTCAGCAAAGGCAGCCCTCTGCCTCTTCTCGGTCCTCCTGCTTGAGGGGTTGAAGCGGGGCTCAATAAAGGTCCCACCTCCCTCTTCTCCAGCTCCACCTCCTTGTCGCTAGGCCGCCCCGGTGACTGACATAATTTAAACCATTTAGACAATATATGAGGCAGTGAGGTATTACAGCAATTTATCTGCTCATCTTGGAGGACCGCCAAATAACCAGTCCATTCATTCAATCGTATTTATTGAACACTTACTATGTGCAGAGCACTGTACTAAACTCTTGGAATGTACAATTCAGCAACAGAGAGAGACAATCCCTGCCCAACAATGGGCTCGCAGTCTAAAAGGGGGAGACAGACAGCAAATCAAAACAAGTAGACAGGCATCAATACCATCAAAAGAGATATATAGAATCATAGAAATATACACATCATTAATAAAATAGAGTAATAAATAATATATACAAATATACACAAGTGCTGTTGGGGGGGCAGGTAGAGCAGAGGGAGGGAGTAGGGGCAATGGGGAGGGCAAAGTTCAAAATGTTGCTAATACTAAAGGGAACCACTGGTAACAGTACAAAACGCAGGATATGACATGGAGGAGAACAGTAGGGTCGCAACAAGAACGGATACCTTTTTCAGAAGGGACAGGAAAGCTCCCTCCCCTTCTCCAAAGTGTATATAGTAGCCCTTTCCAAGTACAGAAGTCACACTAGCTGAATTTGACCATGCCCTTTTGCGAGAATTGTGCAGACTTTTGACCAGGGAACATCCTAAAATATGCAAACACAATCAAGAATGCCCCAAATTGACATCGGAGGAGAGGAAACCCACCTTTGGGACAGGGTCACAGGTTGTTGGAGAGCTTAAAAGGGGACATCAGGAGTAATAATAATAATAATGATGATGATTGTATTTGTTAAGCATTTAATATGTGCCAGGCACTGTATTAAGTGCTGGGGTGGATACAAGCAAATTGAATTGGACACAGTCTCAATTCCCATTTCACAGATGAGGTCACTGAGATGCAGAAAAGTGAAGTGATTTGCACAGGGTCACACAGCAGACAAGCGGTGGAGGTGGGATTAGGACCCATAACCTTCTGACTCCTAAGCCTGTGCTCTATCCTCTATGCCAACCTGCTTTTATGGATCAGAGTCCACCGGTCTATTCTCCAGTGTAAAGGCAAGCCTGAAAATTACATTGATCTGGAGCTCCTGATGTGTCTTCTCATTTTTGGATTGTCAATTTTCTTGGGGTGATAGCTTCTCTTACTTGAAACTTGATTCCATATGGCCCATCGTGTCACACTGAATGAGCACACAGCATTCTGTATGACATCATCCTTATACACCGCATCCACCTACAACAGTCCAAATGATTTTATGTAATACTGCATACTACTGTGCTACTTGCAGAAAAACGTAATGATGCCATTTTGGAAGTCTTTCATAGCCCTGACTCTAGAGTGGTTCTCCAGGGAGGCTTCCTCTCCCACTCCCCATCATGCTCTGCAGCCATGGTTTTCAAACTTTGGTTCCCACAGACACTGCTTCTGACAGATGGGTGCTTTTGAATATTCAATATTCAACCACTGCCACTCCCTGAACTTGCTCCATGAGACAATTTCCTCCTATGCTTGCCAATCAAAACTAACCCTTAGCAAAAACGTTTAGGCATTTTCCTCTGAATCATTCAGTTGGTATTAACTTAGCAGAACACTATATTTAGTGCTTTGGAGAGTACAACACAATATAACAGACACATTTCCTGCCCACAATGAGCTTATTCAGTCTAGAATGGGAGACAGACATTAATATAAATATATAAATTACAACTTTATACATAAGTGCTGCGGGGCTGGCAGGGGATGGGTGATGATGAATAAAGGGAGCAAGTCAGGGCAATGAAAAAGGGAGTAGGAAAAGAGGAAAAGAGGGCTAGTCGGGGAAGACTTCTGGGAGGAGATGTGCCTTCAGTAAGACTTTGAAGGTGGGGAGAATAATTGTCTGTCAGATATGAAAAGAGAAAGTGTTTCAGGCCAGAAGCAGGACATTCATTCATTCATTCATTCATTCATTCAATTGTATTTATTTGAGCACTTACTATGTGCAGAGCACTGTATCAAACACTTGGAAAGTTCAATACAACAATAAAGAGAGACAATGCCTGCCCACAACAGGCTTACAGTCTGCTGGGAAGGGATGGTGATGGGGGAGAAAGACACTGAAGCAAGTAAACAGGCATCAATATAAATAAGTAGAATCATAGATAAATACATATATTCACAAGTGCTGTGGGGCGGGGATGGGGTGGGGGGGAGACCAAAGGGAGATAGTCAAGGTGACACCGAAGGGAGGGGGATCTGAGGATAAAGGGGTTTAAGCTGGGAAGGCCTCTTGGAGTAGATGAGTCTTCAGTAGGGCTTTGAAGGGGGAAAGAAACCACTCATGAGCAAGAGGTCGGTGGCAAGATAGATTAGATTGAGGTACACTGAGTAGGTTGGCATTAGAGGAGCGAAGTGGGTAGTCCAGGTTGTATTAGAAGAGTAGTGAGTTGAGGTAGGAAGGGGAAAGGTGATTAAGTGTTTTAAAGCTGATAGTAGGGAGTTTCTGTTTGATGCAAAGGTAGATGGGCAATCACTGGAGGTCCTTGAGTGGGAAAATATTGACTGAATGCTTTTGTAGAAAAATAGTCCAGGTAGCAGAGTGAATGTCATTGCCTTCCATATCACTGTAGCATTTCTACTTGGAATAGAATCATAAGTACCAGTTAGAACACATACAAAATATTGTACAAGAATTGAAATTGCAATTTATTATCTGTGCAGTCACATTGTTTATTATGTTCTTTCATTATGACTCTTTCATTTTTTTTCCCCCTTTGGGCTTGTCAGGTGGATAGTTCTTTAATGAAGTACTCATGTGCAGTCATTGAAGCTATGACAATTGCTTTGGAACTGCTTTCTTATCAGAAAATACAACAGCTATAATATGTGCATATTCATGGGAGGCTGAGTTCACATATTGACTAGGTCACTATGCAGTGGGAGAGGGCAGGGAAGACAGAGAGAAGAATTTTTCCCTAAATTATCGATCAAAGGTATTTATTGAGTAGATATTGTGTGCAGAGCACAATACTAAGGGCTTGGGTGAGTGCAAAAGAGTAAGCAGACGTGATAGCTGCCTTTAAGAGAAGCAGCGTGGTTCAGTGGAAGGAGCACGGGCTTGGGAGCCAGAGGTCATGGGTTTGAATCCCAGCTTGGCCACTTGTCAGCTGTGTGACTGTGGGCAAGTCATTTAACTTCTTTGTGCCTCAGTTACCTCATCTGTAAAATGGGGATTAACTGTGAGCCCCACGAGGGACAACCTGATTACCCTGTATCCACCCCAGCGCTTAGAACAGTGCTCTGCACATGGTAAGCGCTTAACAAATACCAATATTATTATTTAAGAATCTTGCAATACGGTGGATTATCCCAAAAAGTAGGGCTTTTCCTTAAATTATCAAAAATTGCCTCCACCTTTCACTTTGATATATCTGGGGAAAATTGACCAAAGCCAGTCTTTGGTTAATCTGCTATGGTCACTTGGTTGGAGCTGTTGTTTCAACATTTTCATTTCTCTCTTTCTCTTTCTCTCTCATTCTGTCTCATATTTTCTCTCTCATTCTCATTTTCTTTCTCTCTCTCTCCTTCTCTCTCTTTCTTTCTCCTCAGAGGCTTCCAGAGCCAGATTAATGCAAGAACTAAGCAGGGTTTCAATCACTCAGTCAATCTTAATGGCACTTACTGGACACTCCCTATACGCAGAACACTGTACTAGGTGCTCAGGGGAGTACAGTACAGGATTTGGTAGACTTGATCACTGCCCACAGGGTGTTTATAGACTGGAGGGGGAGAGAGGCCTTAAATTTTTCTTTTTAAAGACCGATATGGACATAAGTGTCATGGAGTTGAGGTGAAAATCAGAGTGTTTAAGAAGTACAGGTGATGCAGAGGGGAGGGCAAATAAAGGAGAAGAAAAACTTCTGGAGGAAGTGGGATTTTTCTAAAGATTTGCAGGTGGAGAGACCAGTGATCTGTCCATTATGAAGGGGGGGGCAGGACTGAGGGAGGATGTGAATTCAGGGGATGTGTAACCAAAGGCCTCAGGCTTATGGTGGGCATTTTGCTGACACACAAAATTATGCTCCCCCCACACACCCATTTGATCTTTCCACAGCTTGGAGCATTATAATAATAATAATAAAAATTGAGGTATTTGTTAAGTTCTTAATATGGGCCAGAAACTGTACTAAGCACTGGGGTAGATACAAGCAAATTGGGTTGGACACAGTCCCTGTCCCACATGGAGCTCCCAGTCTTAATCTCTATTTTGCAGATGAGGTAACTGAGGCACAGAGAAATTAAGTGATTTGCCCAAGGTCACAGACCAGACAAGTGGCAGAAATGGGATTAGGACTCAGGTCCTTCTGACTCCCAGACCCACGATCTATCCACCGAGCCAGGCTGCTTCTCAAGTATCGCAAGGCAACCTCTCCACACAGACCTGTATGTTAAAGCCCCTCCCATCATGACTGAAGAGCTATCTGCCTCTACCCAGAAAGCTCTGTGCATACCAGGCTGAGCAGAAAAGCCACTCCTGTGCCTCTGTGGACCCTCTTTGCTTCCGGCCAAGCATCTGGGCATTCCAGTTTTGCTTCCCTGTATGCCCTCTGCCCTGCCCTGACCATGGTTAAGGAATTCATTCATTCAGTTGTATTTATTGAGCACTTACTGTGTGCAGAGCACTCTACCCAGCACTTGGGAAAGTACAGTACAACAATAGAGACAATCCCTGTCCTCAATAGGCTCACAGTCTCTGTCTGCCTGCTCCCAGCAGGCTCTGTGCACTCTGGGCCAAGTATAATAGTTGCTCCTGTACTTCTTTGACCCTTCTCTTCCTTCTCAGCCAAGAAAATGCACACTCTATATGCCTTGGCCCTTCCACACAGTGCTCTGCACACAGTAAGCACTTAATAAATACTATTACCTGTAATATTACTATTGCTCCCACTACTTTGCATTGCAAGAAATGGGCAGCATGAGACAAGTGGTTTGTAGTTGGTTTCCCTCCAGTCTACTGGCTTTCTAAAAATGCTGGGTTTGAAGCTAATGGACTGTTTTCACTCAAATAGTCTGTAAGCCCTTATGGGCAAGGAATCCTTCTAACCAACTCTGTTGTACTGTTTTCTCCCAAGAGATTAGGACAGCACTCTGCACACCATAAGCTTTCAATAAATGCCACTGACTGTAAGCTCAATGAAGTCAGGGAATGTGTCTACCAACTCTGTTACAGCGTACTCTCCCCGAGCCCTGAACAGGTAAGTGCTCAATAAAGTTGATGGATTAATTCACTGATTAATTGATGATTGCCATTTCCCAGAACCCAGATTTTGCTGTTGCACCTGTTCCAGAGTCAATCATTAGTTTATTTATTATTTATATTATTTACTAGGCCATCACGCCTGGAGTCCTTCCTAGTTGTAAACCTACAGACTGATGGCCCCAGAAGAGATTGGACAGAACTTGGTGTTGTCCAATTCATTCATTCAATAGTATTTATTGAGCACTTACTATGTGCAGAGCACTGTATTAAGCGCTTGGGATGAACAGGTCGGCAACAGATAGAGACAGTCCCTGCCGTTTGACGGGCTTACAGTCTAATCGGGGGAGATGGACAGACAAGAACAATTGCAATAAATAGAGTAGAGGGAAAGAAACATCTCGTAAAAACAATGGCAACTAAATAGAATCAAGGCGATGTACAATTCATTAACAAAATAAATAGGGTAATGGAAATATATACAGTTGAGCGGACGAGTACAGTGCTGTGGGGATGGGAAGGGAGAGGTGGAGGAGCAGAGGGAAAGGGGGAAAAGAGAGTTTAGCTGCGGAGAGGTGAAGGGGGGGTGGTGGAGGGAGTAGAGGGAGAAGGGAGCTCAGTCTGGGAAGGCCTCTTGGAGAAGGTGAGTTTTAAGTAGGGTTTTGAAGAGGGAAAGAGAATCAGTTTGGCGGAGGTGAGGAGGGAGGGCGTTCCAGGACTGCGGGAGGATGTGGCCCAGGGGTCGACGGTGGGATAGGCGAGACCGAGGGACAGTGAGGAGGTGGGCGGCAGAGGAGCGGAGCGTGTGGGGTGGGTGGTAGAAAGAGAGAAGGGAGGAGAGGTAGGAAGGGGCAAGGTGATGGAGAGCCTTGAAGCCTAGAGTGAGGAGTTTTTGTTTGGAGCGGAGGTTGATAGGCAACCACCGGAGTTGTTTAAGAAGAGGAGTGACATGCCCAGATCGTTTCTGCAGGAAGATGAGCTGGGCAGCGGAGTGAAGAATAGACTGGAGCGGGGCGAGAGAGGAGGAAGGGAGGTCAGAGAGAAGGCTGACACAGTAGTCTAGCCGGGATATAACGAGAGCCTGTAGCAGTAAGGTAGCCGTTTGGGTGGAGAGGAAAGGGCGGATCTTGGCGATATTGTATAGGTGAAACCGGCAGGTCTTGGTAACTGATAGGATGTGTGGGGTGAACGAGAGAGACGAGTCAAGGATGACACCGAGATTGCGGGCCTGAGAGACGGGAAGGATGGTCGTGCCATCCACGGTGATAGAGAAGTCTGGGAGAGGACCGGGTTTGGGAGGGAAGATGAGGAGCTCAGTCTTGCTCATGTTGAGTTTTAGGTGGCGGGCCGACATCCAGGTGAACCTTTGTATCTGGAATAATACAGAAAAATGTCTGCTTTCCCGCATTGCAACCTAAGGATATCAAGGGCTTTCCTAGGGCCAGACACTTGACAGTGTTGCATGGTAACCAAGCCAAGCTTATTCTACCCAGGGATTGTACTTGTATAAATATGTTATACATTGCAGAAAATTGATTAGCGTATAAAGTAGTAGACCATAGTTTCTTGGGAATGAGGAGGAAAAGTCAAAAGGGACACACTGCACTTTTACATATGATATAGTCGTTGAGTGTGCATATGACACACAGAAAGAATGCCTTTTGGGCCTTCACTGCATTTACATTCAGAACACATTTTAAAACTACAGCTCTGCTATCATCATTTGAGGTCAGCGAGGGAGACGTTAAAACATTTTGCATAAGAAAAAATGGCCATTAAATTCCTAAGCAAGAAATCAAATTCAGAACCAAGAAAAATAGATGCTGACTAAAATCAGGGGCACTGTGTCTAATTACTGTAAACCTTGAAAGATATGCATTTTATAGAAGTTAAGGAAGGCAATCTGCTATGTTGTCAGCTATTTTTGGAATCAGTAAGCCCCTATTGTAGCTGAAATTCTCGGTTGGAAAATAAGGGAGGGGGAAAGAAAACCTTTGAGTTCCAATTAGAGCTCCCAAGAAAATTCACAGGAACACAATCTGCATCTTGACCATAAAAAGAGTGATTCAAATTGCTCATTCTAGTGCATTAAATGAGCATGGGACTTCAGTGTGTGTTTGTTATCAATCCTGCAAAATTCAATAGGCTGGGTAATGAAAGAGGTTAAAAGACTCAAAGTACTACTCCAAACAGCCATATCTGAGGGAGTAATCATAGTGTTAGAGGACAATTAATTGTTCAAAAAATACTCTGGATATCAATGAAGCTATTCATTTGCACGCAATTTTTAAAATGTTAACATTTTTATATTATTATGATTTTTCCTACATAGTACTTAAGTAGTTTGACAATGTCCACAACTTCCACTATGCCACTAAGGAGTGTTTGCATTTTCCTACAGATAGAAATGCCAGTAAACTGCTTGAAGAAATTACCCAGGCATTAAGACTGACAATAGGTTTAAAGAAAATCAAGGTGATGCATAAGCATCCACCAGGGAACACAGACAAACAAAAATACTTATAGGTACACTTATGCAGCACTTCTGTATATAGTGACTGACATAAGCTGTGAAAGCATCTTCTCATTTTCATAAATGGGGAAGCAGTGTTGTCTAGTGGATAGCCCATGGGCCCAGGAGTCCGAAGGACCTGAGTTCTATTCCTGACTCCACTACTTGCCTGCTTTGGGATCTTGGGCAAGTCACTTCACTTCTCTGTGCCTCAGTTACCTCATCTGTAAAATGGGAATCAAGTCTGTGAGTCCAATGTGGGGCAAGACTTTGTCCAACCCAATTACCTGAGATCTACCCTAGCGCTTAGTACAGTGCCTGACACATAGTAAGCACTTAACGAAAACCACAATCATGATTATTATTACAAATATCTCCACTGCTAGATGTTGAGATACCTGAGGGATAGTGTCGATGAACTCTATTGTACTCATCCAAGCATGTAATTTCAGTGCTCTGCCCACAGTAAGCTCTGGCATTGAAAGTAAAGTGAAATAGGTTAAAACCCAACCTTGGTCTTGGGCCCAGAGCCTCTATTCCAGGTTTCAGAATTGTTTGGTGTTGGTGACAGCAGAAGGCAGAGCCTCTGGCCTGTGCTCCTCAGCATGAGCAGGCAAATCCAGAAACCCAGTTCCAGGAGAGGCAAGGATCGGCAGTGAACTGTATATGGACACATCCCTCCTTCTCAGAGACTCTCAGGAAGCAAGTACCACCATGGGGTACATTGCTGTGAGTGCAGAGCTACATGGAGTGGCTCAGCCCAGCCAGCTTGGCTCCATACCCTTAGCCTTCTGTTAACCTGATGCTCTCTGACCCTGCCCCACCCCAGCCTTTATTCTGCGTCAAAAGAGGCAATGGTGACCGGTTCATTTACTCCCTTCTAGTCCACTCTCATTTTACCCTCTGCTGCCCCCACTGAATGTTCCTGGAAGGAGGAGGGCCACCTTGGGTCTGACTGGGAGGACTGGGCAACTCCTAAAACCCTCATGCCACCCAAACTGTTTGGTGGTGGGGAGAACCATGCAAGGAGAAAGGCAGAGAAGGAAGATATCCACTTGGGATTTCTGTCCCCGGCTCCATAGGTGGAGGCTGGGTGCAGTGGGGTGGGCTGGGATGACTGGCCTCTGCCCCTCTCCGTGACATCATCAAATAAAGCTGGGTGCCTGGTGTAACTTATGTGACATCATGGTCATTCCAGTAAGAAAGAGTTTTGAATTTTGGCACTGGAAAGTGCTTAATAAATATGATTGATTCCTGATTGATTGGATAATAACAGGACACCCCAATGGGTGATGAGCTGAAATTGTGAAAGCAAGGGGCACGAAGAAAACATTTTAAGGATAAAGTGAAATAAAGCTTCAGACAAGGCCACATATCAACTAAAAACTGGGAGCCATTTGCAGCTTATAGATCAGACAGAGTGCACTGCAGCTGAGAAAAAGACATTCTTTGGGCAGAAGTTTTGTAAAGATTGAGAGACCAGGTAAGAAAAGTGAAAACATTGACAGGTATGCAAGCAAACGTGAAAGCTCAAGGAATAGCCTTGATGTGCACAAAGCAGACCTCTCATTGAACTTTTAGACACATGTGTACCCACGAGGCAAATTTCACCATCAGTGGGGTCTTCTTCAAGTACGGAGGACATAGATATGAAGATACTCAGATAAACAGATGGACAGATAGAAAGCTGAGCAGTGCTTTAACTTCTCTATAGTATATATCATGATCCTGATCACTCTCTTTCATGGGAGATTTTAAAAATGGGATAGATGGTTCCTTGACTTGTTAGAGGATTTTAATTTTTATAAAATACTTTACCATTGTTTATTTCATTTTCTAATTATAACATCTGTGTCAAGTAGGAAAAGGCAGGTATACTCATATTTTACCAGGAAACAGGCCCAGAGAAGGTAAGGGATTTGCTCAAGATCAAAGCAGCAGTGTGGCTCAGTGGAAAGAGCCCGGGCTTGGGAGTCAGAGGTCGTCGGTTCTAATCCCGGCTTGGCCGCTTGCCAGGAGTGGGACTTTGGGCAAGTCATTTAATTTCTCTGTGCTTCATTTACCTCGTTTGTAAAATGGGGATTTAATCTGTGAACCCCACGTGAGACAACCTGATCACCTTGTATCTCCCAGCGCTTAGAACAGTGCTTTGAACATAATAAGCGCTTAAATACCACCATTTATTTTTTTATTTTTATCAAATAGAGACCTGGCAGAATAGAGACTAGACTCTTGGCCTCCCAGAACCATGGTCTTTTCACTAAACCATACTGACTCTGTGGAAAGATGAACTTGGTTGGAAAGGTAAAATGCTGGATGACAGAGAAGGGTAAATAATCCTTAGATAAGCTTTGGCCTTGAGGATAGAGCTCGGGCCTGGGAGTCAGAAGGACCTGGGTTCTAATCCTGACTCTGCCACGTGTCTGTTGTGTGACCTTGGGCAAGTCACTTCACTGCTCTGTGCCTCAGTTCCCTCATCTGTAAAATGGGGATTAAGACTGGGAGCCCCATGTGGCATGGGGACTATGTGCAACCTGATTAGCTTGTATCTACTCCAGTGCTTAGTACAGTACTTGGAACATAGTAACCGTTTAACAAATCCCACAGTTATTATTACTTTTATTATTATTATTATACGCAGCATGGGCACTTATGTGCTTTCAGGAGTGGGAAGGAAATGAGGCACTGTTCTCCAACATAATGTTGTACACCTGGACTTGCGTCCAGCCGATTCCAACTGCCTATTGTATTTGCATAGGAGTGAGGAGGTGACTTTTGATTCAATGCTCCCAGGTCGCATAAAACAATTCCTTCCAGGAATCAGAACCACCATTCATTAAATTGTATTTTTTGAGTGCTTACTGTGTGCGAAGCACTGTACTAAGCGCTTGGAATGTACAATTCGGCAACAGAGACAATCCTTGCCCAACAACAGGCTCACAGTCTAAACAACAGGCTCACTTGCACTCAGTCCCACGGCATTTATCTACATATCCATAATTTATTTTAAAGCCTGTCTCCTGCTCTAGGCTGTAAGATCCTTGTGGGCAGGTAACATATCTACCCACTGTTCTATTGTATTCTCCCAAGTGATTCGGTACGGATCTGTAATTTATTTTAATATCTGTCTTCCTCTCTAGACTGTAAGTTCATTTTGGGCAGGGAACATGTAGACATGTTCTACCAATTCTGTTGTATTGTACTCTTCCAAGCGCTTAGTACAGTGCTCCGCACAGAGTAAGCACTCAATAAATATAATTGATTGATTGCTTAATACAATGCTCTGGGTACAGTCAGAGCTCCGTAAATATCAATGGAAAGAAGTGCAGCCTAGTGGAAGAGCACTGGCCTGGGTGTCAGAAGACCTGGCTCCATCACTTACCTGCTGTGTGATCTTGGGCATGTCACTTAACTTCTCTGTACCTGGGGTCCCTTATCTGCAAAATGAGTCAATACTTAGATTGTAAGCCCTATGTGGGCCTGATTGCCATTTATCTACCCCAGTGCTTATTACAATACTGGGAACACAGTAGATACTAAACAAATATCATAATTATTATTATGGCAAAAATAATAATAATGATGATAATAAATAGTAATAATGAATATCCCTGATTGATTGATATAGCTGCCAATTCCAACCCCTACTTAGCCCAGCTTCACCTTCTTTCAGCAACACACATTCGAGACTGTACACATGGGCTAGGGTCCAAGCAGAGCCCCACAACGATCGTGCATAGATGGGCAACACTTTCTCTGCTCTTACATATTACAGGAGTCACATCCCAGGAAGGCAGGAAGAAGAATCAGGCTATCTTTCCAGCTTGATGACACTGTTGACAATAGTTCACTATCCCTGAGGGATGGGATACTCATACTCTTGTCTAAGCCCAAGAGGAGCCTGATTCTCCCAATGAGACTATAGTGACCATGGCGTGGGACACGATTGCAACCTCATAACCAGAGGCTTCACAGAGTATGGTGATCTGGGCTATGCAAGGATGACTAGAAATGCGGGCAGGACTCAGAAGACCAGTTATCATTTTGAGCCTCCTCCTCACCTTCCCCCACACTCTCTTAAATCTTGATAGGCCCAGAGTAACCCCAAGCATTTCAGGATTTGGAACATCTGGGCTCTTTCGTGCCAAATATACACCCTCAGAGTACACTTCTGACCATGTGCAGAGGTTAATGTCCCTTTTTAGGGTAAGTGGGGGGTGCCAATATATGCCATATATATTCTCTTTCTACAGAAACATTCAAGGCATGTTACCCCACTTCTCAAAAATCTCCAGTGGTTGCCTATCCACTTCCATATCCAACAATAGCTCCTCACTTCTGGCTTTAAAGCTGCGCATCACCTTACTCCCTCCTACCTCACCTCCCTTCTCTCCTTTACAACCCAGCCCGCACACTCCGTTCCTTTGATACTAACCTCAATGTGCCTTGTTCTCGCCTGTCTCACTGTCGAGCCCTGGCCCACATCCTACCTCTGGCCTGGAATACCCTCTCTCCTCAAATACACCAGACAATCACTCTTCCCCCCCCCCTTAAAGCCCCACTGAAGGCACACCTCCTCCAGAAGCCCCCTTTTCCTCTGCTACCCTTCCCTTCTGTGTCACCTCGACTCGCTCCCTTTGCTCTTCCTCAGTCCCACAGCACTTATTTATATACCTGTATAATTCAATTTATTTGTATTGATGCTGTTTACTTGAATTGATGTCTGTCTCCCTTCCCCTAGACTGTGAGCCTGCTGTGGTCTCTGCACACAGTAAGTGCTCAATAAATATGACTGAATGAATGAATACCAGAGAGAGAAACTTCCATAAGTTTATGTTGTGCTCTTCTCTAGGAAAATTAACTATTGTTAATAGAGTCATTTTTATTAATGTGATGGTCTTGAAATTTAGTGCTGGGAAATCTGGTAATGACATCTGCCTTTAGGAACACTGTGCGTATTATTCATTTTTCAGAACTTGTAGCTTGGAGAACTCATGCGTTTGAACATATTAAGGCTGAGGTTATCACAAATATTGTGAAGGATAACTTTCTGTAAAGCTTTTGTCTTTCTTCTAAATATGTGAATAATGACATTAGTTGATAATCCAAATATCAATTCCTGATGTTAACTGCTGGAATCCAAAGGAGAAGTAGTTTTCTCTTCGGACTGAATTAGGGGCCGCACTGCTAGACATCCATTAACCAGGACTAAATTTCGATATTCTGTATTTATAACTACCAAAGGACATCAGGGCCCTAGAAATTCCACCCAGAATTCCATGAATACAGTTACAGAGCTCTCTTTGGTCTACATCCATAAGCAGGCAGGTTAAAGACCCAGGATTTAATTCCAACACAAATAGCTACAATGTAGACTACTGAAAGACAGGCCTGCAAGGTAACTGTCTACAACTCTTAATAAGTTCTAAGAAGGGTAAACAAACTACTCAGCTACAAGTCAGTTTAAACAGTCCATGTGGATGCCAGGCTTGGCTGCTTGAGAAAACCTTGAAAATCGGAGCCTAAAGTGAGATTATCTGCCAAGGACATGAAAGCCCAAGTTAAGGCACCCAGGCATCCTTTTTAATTCTAGATGTATCTTGGAGACAGAGAAATAAGTTATCACAAGCAATCATTATGCTTTGATGTTCCCAGAGAGGAATCAGGTCGGCTGCCCACTCGTCATATCAACCCAAAAGACCCATTTCCTGCTTGGCACACACTGAGACGCTCGTCACTGACTGTCCCCTAATGTCTCCAGACTCGAATGCCCTCCCTCCTCAAATCAGATACTCTACCCACCTTCAAAGCCTAAGTGAAGACACATCGCCTCCAAGAGGCCTTCCCTGACTAAACCCTCCTTTCCTGTTCCCCCACACCTTTCTGCATCACCTTGACTTGCCCCCTTTATTCATGCCCCCGTTCAGCCCCACAACACTTATGTACAAATCTGGAATTTATTTATTTATATCAGTGTCTGTCTCCTTTCTAGTCTGTAAACTCATTATGGGCCGGGAATGTGTCTTTATTATTATATTGTACTTTCCCAAGCACTTAGTTCCTCTCCACCCAAACGGCTACCTTACTGTTACGGGCTCTCGTTTTATCCCGGCTAGACTACTGTGTCAGCCTTCTCTCTGACCTCCCTTCCTCCTCTCTCGCCCCGCTCCAGTCTATTCTTCACTCCGCTGCCTGGCTCATCTTCCTGCAGAAACGATCTGGGCATGTCACTCCCCTTCTTAAACAACTCCAGTGGTTGCCTATCAACCTCCGCTCCAAACAAAAACTCCTCACTCTAGGCTTCAAGGCTCTCCATCACCTTGCCCCTTCCTACCTCTCCTCCCTTCTCTCTTTCTATCGCCCACCCCGCACGCTCCGCTCCTCTGCCGCCCACCTCCTCACCATCCCTCGGTCTCGCCTATCCCGCCGTCGACCCCTGGGTCACGTCCTCCCGCGGTCCTGGAACGCCCTCCCTCCTCACCTCCGCCAAACTGATTCTCTTTCCCTCTTCAAAACCCTACTTAAAACTCACCTCCTCCAAGAGGCGTTCCCAGACTGAGCTCCTCTTCTCCCTCTACTCCCTCTGCCATCCCCCCTTTACCTCTCCACAGCTAAACCCTCATTTTCCCCTTTTCCCTCTGCTCCTCCACCTCTCCCTTCCCATCCCCACAGCACTGTACTCGTCCACTCAACTGTATATATTTTCGTTACCCTATTTATTTTGTTAATTAATTGTACATCGCCTTGATTCTATTTAGTTGCCATTGTTTTTACGAGACGTTCTTCCCCTTGACTCTGTTTATTGCCATTGTTCTTGTCTGTCCGTCTCCCCCGATTAGACTGTAAGCCCGTCAAACGGCAGGGACTGTCTCTATCTGTTGCCGACTTGTTCATCCCAAGCGCTTAGTACAGTGCTCTGCACATAGTAAGCGCTCAATAAATACTATTGAATGAATGAATGAATAGTACAGTGTTCTGCCCAGAAGAAGCCTTCAGTAAATACAATTGAATGAATGAATGAACATCTCTACCACTAAGAGGGTGTAGGGAGAGGAGGGGAGGAAGTTGTTTACTCTGTTATCCAAGAGCCAATTAGCCCCAGCCCCTTCCAAACTATGCTGGAGGTAGAGGGGGTGAGCTGAGATGACCCAACCTGCAGATTTATTATCTTTAATATCTACTTTACAGGTAGAATAATTGAAAATGTCAACTAAATCCCTAAGAAAAACACTTTAACATTTAGTTTATCAATTTTCAAAGTCAATTGAATGCAATCACAATACCTTATAGGGCATCTATGGAATTATTACATAACTATCTGTTTTGAAACTCTACATTAGTTTCAAAATATTATTTTCAGCATCCAGTATGGAAAGCATTAGGCCACATTCACCTAGTTTGAAAATACCAAACTGCATTTAATAAAGACATTTGATTGTGGAGTCCTATATTTTCTCCATATGTGATGTGACTGGGAGGAGGTAGAAGAGCTTCAATGAGGAGGACGTGAGCAGATAATTTAATCCCCTAACATCTTGGGCACAATCTGCAATTGTAAGCCACTTGTCTTCTGTGTGAACTTGGGCAAGTCACTTAACTTCTCTGTGCCTCAGTTATCTCATCTGTAAAATGAGGATTATGACTGTGAGCCCCATTTGGGACAGACCCTGGGTCCAACCTGATTAGCTTGTATCTACCCCAGCGCTTAGAACAGTGCTTGACACAGAGTAAACTCTTAACAAATACCATCATTATTATTATGTGCCCAACCCTTGGGGCTAAGGTGGGAAATCTCCCATGGAGTTTTTAATCAATCAATCAATGGTATTTATTGACTATATACTGGGTGTAGGGCACTGTACTAAGTGCTTGGGAGCATACAATACAATAGTTGGATAGTTGGTATACACAATCCCTGTCCACAAGGATCTCACAGACTAGAGCAGTAACATTTTGAGCTAAATACCAATATTACTCATTTCAGGTCTCTAAAACTCATTAATAATTAATAATGACTGAGCAACCACTGTATGTAGGGCACTGTATTAAGTACCCGGGAGAGTAATGATCCCTTTCCACAAGGATTTTACAGTCTAAGTTTGGGAGACAGACATATTAATACTAATGATGTTGGTATTTGTTAAGAGCTTACTATGTGCCGAGCACTATTCTAAGCACTGGGGTAGATACAGGGTAATCAGGTTGTCCCACGTGAGACTCACAGTCTTAATCCCCATTTTAGAGATGGCATAACTGAGGCACAGAGAAGTGAAGTGACTAGCCCAAAGTCACACAGTTGACATGTGGCAGACCTGGAATTAGAACCCATGACCTCTGACTCCTAAGCCCTTTCTCTTTCCTCTGAGCCATGCTGCTTCCCAATAATAAATAGCAGAAAATAATTAAAGAGCTTTCAAACAGGATTGCTCAACCGAAAATGCTGGATTTTGACTTATTAGGGCTTTTTTTCTCCAGGCCTCAATACCATCTCTACGATGAAGACTCCTCACTCTAGGCTTCAAGGCTCTCCATCACCTTGCCCCTTCATACCTCTCCTCCCTTCTCTCTTTCTACTGCCCACCCCGCATGTTCCGCTTCTCTACCGCCCACCTCCTCACCGTCCCTCGGTCTCACCTATCCCGCCGTCAACCCCTGGGCCACGTCCTCCCACGGTCCTTGAATGCCCTCCCTCCTCACCTCTGTCCATCTAATTCTCTTCCCCTCTTCAAATCCTTACTTAAAGTTCACCTCCTCCAAGAGGCCTTCCCAGACTGAGCTCCCCTCTTTTTCCCTCTGCTCCCTCTACCCCCCCCTTCAACTCTCCGCAGCTAAACCCCTTTCTCCCCCCTTTCCCTCTCCTCCTCCCCCTCTCCCGTCCCACCTCCTCAGCACTGTACTCATCCACTCAACTGTATATATCTTCATCACCCTATTTATTTTGTTTATTTTGTTTAATGAGATGTACATCACCCTGATTCTATTTATTTGCCATTGTCTTTATGAGATGTTCTTCCCCTTGACTCTATTTATTGCCATTGTTCTTGTCTGTCTGTCTCCACTGATTAGACTGTAAGTCCGTCAAAGGGCAGGGACTGTCTCTATCTGTTGCCGATTTGTACATTCCAAGCACTTAGTACTTAGCACTTAGCACTTAGTAAGCGCTTAATAAATACTAGTGAATGAATGAATTAATGAACCCCTAAATTTAACTCTCCAGACAGGACCTCTCTCTCTGCAATTTTGCATTTCCTCCTGCCTTCATTACATCTCTACTTGGCCCACCAATACAACAGTCCTCTAGAATGCAAGCTCATTATGGGCAGGGAACATGTCTGCTAATTCTGATGTATTGCATTGAACTCTCTCAAGCGCTTAGTACAGTGCTCTGCACACAGTAAGCTCTCAGTACCACTGATTGATTGATTTTCAGACATAACATGTCAAAACAGAACTCCTAGTCTTCCCACCCAAATCCTGCCCTCCCCTGTCTTTTCTACCATTGTAGAGAACACAACAAACTAAACTATCCTTGCTGTCTCACAAGTTTGTAAACTTGGCTTTATCCATAGCACACCTTTAATTCAGCACACATATTCATCACCAAATCCTGTCAGTTCTACCTTCATAACATTTCTAAAATTTGTCCTTTATTCTCCATTCAAACTGTTACCGTGCTGATCCAAGCACTTATCATAGCCTACCTTAACTACTGCATCAGCTGATGATGGATCAGCTGTTGTCTCAAGTTCTTCTCTCCAATTCTCTCCTTGACCCCCTCCAATCTGGTTTCCATGCCCTTCACTCCACAGAAATGTCCTCAAAAAGGTCACAAATGATTTCCTTCTTTCCAAATCCAACTCCCTCTATTCTATCCCAATCCTCCTTGGCCTCTCAACTGCCTTCAACAATGTTGACTAGTCCCTTCTCCCAGAATCATAAGCCAACCTCAGCTTTGCTGACACTGTGCTTTCCTGGTTCTCCTCCTATCTCTGGCTGCTCATTTTCTATCTCTTTCACGGACTCCTTCTCTGCCTCCCATCTCCTAACAGTGGGTGTCCCTCAAGATTCAGTTCTAGGTCATTTTCTGTTTTCCATCTACACCTCCTCCCTTAGAGAACTCATTCACTCTCATGGCTTCAACTACCACCTGTATGCAGATGATTCACAAATCTACAACTCCAGCCCTGATCTCTCTACCTCTCTGCAGTCTCTCATTTCTTCCTGCCTTTAGGACATCTCTACTTGGATGTCTTATCACCTCAGATTTAACATGTCTACACAGAATTTATCTTTCCAAACAACACCTGCACCCCCAACTTTCCCATCATTGTAGACAGCACCACCATCCTTCCTGACTCACAAGCCCATAATCTGGGCCTTTATCCTTGACTCCTCTCTCTCATTCAACCTACATATTCAATCTGTCACTAAATCCTGCCAGTTCAACCTTCACAACATCACTAAAATCCACTCTTTCTCCATCCAAACTGCTACCAGATAATCCAAGCTTTTATCCTATCCTGCCTTGATCACTGTATCAGCCTCCTTGCTCCCTCCTGTCTCTCCCTACTCCAAGACCATACTTCATTCTGCTGCCTGGTTCATTTTTCTAAAAAAACGTTCAGTCCATGTTTCCCCACTCCTCAAAGCCTCCAATGGTTGCCCATCCACCTCTGCATCAAACAGAAATTCCTTACCATCGGCTTTTAAGCACTCCATCACCTTGCCCCCTCCTCCCTCACCTCACTACTCTCCAACTACAACCCAGTCTGCCCACTTCACTTCTCTAATGCCAAGCTACTCGTTTTACTTCAATCTTATCTATCTGGCCTCCAACCTCTGGCCCACATCCTGCCTGTGGCCCAGAATGCCCTCCCTTTCCCGACAATTACTCTCTACACTTTCAAAGCCTTTTGAAGGCACATCTCCTCCAAGAGTCCTTCCCTGGCTGAACCCTCATTTCCTCCTTACGCATTCCCTTCTGTGTCATCCTAACCTCCTCTCTTTACCCACCACCCCGCCTCCTGCTAGTCCCACAGCACTTATGTATATATATGTAATTTATTCATATTGTTAGTCTACCCCTCTAGACTGTAAGCTCATTGTGGGCAGGGAATGTGCCTGCTATATTGTTGTGTTGCACTCTCACAAGCACTTAATACAGTGCTCTGCTTACAGTAAGTGCTCAAGAAATATGATTACTTGATTGATGATCAGCCTCCTTGCTTTCTATCTAGCCCCACTCCAGTCCTTACTTTACTCTGCTGTCTGGGTCATTTTTCTAAAAGAACATTCAGTCCTTATTGCCCCACTCCTCATGAACTTCCAGTGGTTGTCCATCCACTGTTATCCATCGATGCACAGCATCGATGACTGTCCATCGAGAAGCAGCATGGCTCAGTGGAAAGAGCCCGGGCTTGGGAGTCAGAGGTCATGGGTTCAAATTCCGGCTCAGTCGCTTGTCAGCTGTGTGAATTTGGGCAAGTCATTTAACTTCTCTGGGCCTCAGTGACCTCATCTGTAAAATGGGGATAAAGACTGTGAGCCCCACATGGGACAAGCTGATGATGTTGTATCCTTTCCACAGCTTAGAACAGTGCTTTGCACATAGTAAGCACTTAGCAAATGCCATCATTATTATCACTATTATTATCCACCTCCGCATCAAGCAGAAAGTCCTTACCATCAATTTTAAAACACTCAATCAGTTTCTCCCTTCCCTCCTCACATCCCTAATCCCCCCTTCAAAGTCCAGGAGGCTTTCCCAGACTGAGCCTCTCTTTTCCTTTGATACTCCTCCCCTCTTCATCATCCCTACTCCCTCTCTCTGCTCTACCGCCCCCCCCCCCCCCCCCACAGCCCTTGTGTATACATGTACATATTTATAATTCTATTAATTTGATTAATGATGTACATGTATCTATAATTCCTTTTATTTATATTGATGGATGCCTGTCTACTTGTTTGGCTTTGTTGTCTGTCTCCCCTTTCCAGACTGTGAGCGCGTTGTTGGGTAGGGCTGTCTGTATTTGTTGCCAAATTTTACCTTCCAAGCGCTTAGTACAGTACTCTGAATACAGTAAGCGCTCAATAAATACGATTGAATGAATGAATGTCAACCTACTCACTATACCCTGCTCTCATCTGTATTGCTACATACCCCATAGCCACATCCTCCCTCTGGCCTGAAACTCCTTCCCCTTTATATGCACAGACTACCGCTTTCCTCACCATCAAAGCCTTACTAAAATCACAATTCCTCCAAAAGACTTTCCCTGACTAAGCCTACTCTCCCTTACTCTCTCTACCTTCTGTCACCTGTGCATTTGGATCTTTACCCTTTAAGCACTTGTTATTCCCTTCACCTTCAGCTTCACAGCACGCATGCACGTTTTCCATAAGTTATTGCAATATCTATCTTACCCTCAATTGCAAATTCCTTATGGGTAAGGAAAGTGTCTATGAGCTTTCAAACTGTACTCTTCCAAATGCTCAGTATGGTGCTCTGCACAAAGTAAGTACTCAATAAATACCATGGATCCATCAATAAATTGTTGGATTGATTGAATGATCTTTGAGGGCTGTCCCCACCCAATCTTCATCCTCTTTTAAAATCCGGTACACATTTTGGCCCCATGTCCCAAATTAGAGTTGTCACCTCTGTCAACAAAAGAGCTAAACCCAGACTTTGAGTACACACTGTAACAGGACGGCCTAACAGAAGGAAAAAAAAAAAGCAGAAATGGGTGCACAACATCGTGAGTGAGGATTAGCCAGAGCCCACTTAGCAATAGGAGAAAATGGCATTTAGTGGAATGCTCATTACCAGATAGCCCTGTCCAAGCCCTGTCCAAGTAGAGAAGCAGCGTGGATCAGTGGAAAGAGCACGGGCTTTGGAGTCAGGTCTCATGAGTTTGAATTCCAGCTCTGCCACTTGTCGGCTGTGTGACTGTGGGCAAGTCACTTAACTTCTCTGTGCCTCAGTTCCCTCATCTGTAAAATGGGGATTAAGACTGTGAGCCCCACGTGGGACAACCTGATTCCCTTATGTCTACCCCAGCGCTTAGAACAGTGCTCGGCACATAGTAAGCACTTAACAAATACCAACATTATTATTATTATTAAGCCTCCTTTTTAGATAATGCTCAACTGCATATATCCTTAATTATATGACAAACACCTGAATGTGCTCCTGCTAGTTGAAGAAACTGGAAGTGATCATTCTCATACAATTTTAAGATGTAGACATTCTTGGTGTGTTCGATTTCAGAAACTATTTGATAATATTTTGAAAAACAAAGCAAAGGAAATGAAACTCAGGGACACTACTTTTGCTTAAGAATGACTCATTCAGCAATTTTTGGATTTCAGTGGGGAGGTTAGAGCCACTGTCAATCAATCAATCAATCAATCAGTGGTCTGTATTTAGTGCTTACTGTGTGCAGCATGGCTCAGGGGAAAGAGCCCGGGCTTGGGAGTCAGAGGTCATGGGTTCGAATCCTGGCTCTGCCACTTATCAGCTGTATGACTGTGGGCAAGTCACTTCACTTCCCTGGGCCTCAGTTCCCTCATGTGTAAAATGGGGGTGAAGACTATGAGCCCCAAGTGGGACAACCTGATTACCCTTTATCCCCCCAATGCTTAGAACAGTGCTCTGCACGTAGTAAGCGCATAACAAATACCAACATCATCATCACTTTACTAAGCTCTTGGGAAAGTACAAGACAACAGAGTTGGTAGATTCAGTCCCTACCCACAAGAACCTTACGATACACAGGAGAAGGCAGACATTAAAATAGATTAGAGTTGGGGAAATAGTATATTTGTACATATCTATAATAGGGAGAAGGAGTGTGGCTTAGTGGAAAGAGCATGGGCTTGGGAGTCATGGGTTCAAATACCGGCTGAGCCACTTGTCAGCTGTGTGACTTTGGGCAAGTCACTTCACTTCTCTGTGCTGTGCTATGCTAGCCCATCTGTAAAATGGGAATTAAGACTGTGAGCCCCACATGGGACAACCTGATTACCTTATATCTACCCCAGCACTTAGAACAGTCCTTGGCATGTGGTAAGTGCTTAACAAATATCATAATAATTATTATTATTTATATTGATGCCTGTTTACTTATTTTGATGTCTGCATATCTATAATTCTCTTTATTTGTATTGATGACTGTTCACTTGTTTTGATTTCTGTCATCCCCCTTCTAAACTATAAGCCTAGTGTGGGCAGGGATTGTCTCTCTTTATAGCTGAATTGTACTTTCCAAGTGCTTAGTACAGTGTTCTGCACACAGTAACTTCTCAATAAATACAGTTGAAAGAATGAGTGAATTTTTACCTAAGTATTGCGAGGCTGGGATGAGTATCACTGGGGGGAAACAGTGTGGCTCAGTGGAAAGAGCCCGGGGTTGGGAGTCAGAGGTCATGGGTTCAAATCCCAGCCTGCCACTTGTCAGCTGTGTGACTGTGGGCAAGTCACTTCACTTCTCTGTGTCCCAGTTCCCTCATCTGTAAAATGGGGATTAAGACTGTGAGCCTCACATGGGACGATCTGATTATCCTGTGTCTACCCCAGCACTTACAACAGTGCTCTTCACATAGCAAGCCCTTAACAAATACCAACATTATTATTATTATCAAGGTCCTTAAGGGGCAAACAGCCAAGTTCGCAGTCATCATAGAGGGGAGAGAAGTTAAGAAAAATAAAGGACTTTATTTGGGGAGGCCATTTGGAGGAGAAATGATTTTAGGAGGGTTTTACAGGTGAGGAGAGTGATGCACTGTTGGGTATGAAGATATGAAGGGGGAAGGAGTTCCATGCTTGAGGGAGAATATGGGCAAGGGGTCAGTGGAGGTATCTACGAAATCAAGGTACAGAGAGTAAGTTGGTGTTAGAGGAGCAGAGTGTGTGAGGTGAGTTGTAGTAAGAAATCACGAGGTTAGGAAGGAGGGAGAGAGCCGACTGAGTGCCTTAAAGCTGACATTGCAGAGTTTCTGTTTAATGAGGAGGTGTCTGGGCAACTATTGGAAACTTTGGAGAAGTAGGGAGATTTAGACTGAATATTTTTTTCAGAAAAGTGATGGAGGCAACAGAGTGAAGTATGAACTGAAGAGGGAAGACAGGATGCAGGGAGGTCAGCAAGGAGGCAGGAGCAGTAGTCAAAGTGAAATATATGTGCTTGGATCAGCTTGGTAACAGTTTGGATGGAAAAGAAAGGGCAGATTTTAGAGATGTTGTGAAGGCAGAATTGAAAGGATTTCATGACAGATAAAATGTGTGGGTTGAATGAGAAAGGTGAGTTGAGGATAATGCCAAAGAAGAGACAGAGAAGATGGGGGTGCTGTCTACAGTGAGAGGAAAGACAGGGGGAAGACAGGGGTTGGGAGGGAAGATGATTTCTGTTTTGGACATGTTAAGTTTGAGGTGTCATTGGGACATCCAAGTAGAGTTGTCCTGGAGGCAAGAAGAAATACAAGACTGCAGAGGAGAGAGGTCAGGGCTGGAGAGGTAGATTTCAGAATCATGCCTGTACAGATGGTAGTTGATATTGTGGGGGTAAATGAGTTCTCTCCCCTCTAGACTGTAAGCTTGCTATGGGCAGGAAATGTGTCTATCATTACATTGTACTCTCTCAAGCACTTAGTACAGTGTTCTGCACACAGTAAGGGCTCAATACATATGATTGACTGACTAGGGAATGAGTGTAAATTGAGAGGAGAGAATAATGATAATGGCATTTGTGCCAGGCACCGAACTAAACACTGAGGTGAATACAGACAAATCAGATTGGACATAGTCCTTGTCCCACGTGGGGCTCACAATCTTAATCTCCATTTTACAAATTGGGTAACTGAGACACAGAGAAGTGAAGTAACTTTCCCAAAGTCACCCTTGCCTGCAGAGCCAGAATTAGAGCCCAGGTCCTTTTGACTCCCAGGCCTGTGCTCTAGCCACTAAGCCATGCTGCTCAATGAACCTTGAAGCACCCTGATATTTAGAAGATGGAAGTCAGCAGAGAGGCCTATGAAAGAGAATGAGGGGCAGTCAGAAAGATAGGAGGAGAACCAGGAAAGGACAATGTCAGTGAAGCCAAGGTTAGATCACACTTCCTGGAGAAGAGGGTGGTGAGGTGTCAAAGGCAGCAGAAAGTTTGATGAGAATTAGGATGCAGTAGAGGCCTTTGGATTTGGCAAAAAGGAGGTCACTGATGAAAGAAGGCCATTTCCATAGAGTGAAACATGTGGAAGCCAGATTGCTGGTGGTTGAAGAGAAACATGTGGAAGCCAGATTGCTGGTGGTTGAAGAGAAAGTTGAAGTAGAGGAAGTGGATTCAGTGAATGTAGACAACTTGCTGAATAATTTTGGAAAGAAATGGTAGGAGGGAGATGGGGAAATAATCAATCAATCAATCATATTTATTAAGCACTTATTGTGTGCTAACACTGTTCTAAGTGCTTAGGAGAGTACAACATAACAGAGTTTGTAGTTACGTTCCTTGCCCACAACAAACGCAGTTAAGAGGGGATTCACACATAATATAAATACATAAATCACAGATACATAAGTCACAGCTATACACATAAGTGCTGTGGAGGTGAGAGAGGGTGAATGAAGGGAGTAAATCCAAGTGCAAGGTGATGCAGAAGGGAGCGGGAGAAGATGAAATGAGGGCTTAGCTGGGAAAGGCCTCTATGAGGAGATGCGCTTTCTATAAGACTTTGAAGGTAGGGAGAGTGATCGTCTGTCAGATATGAAAAGGGAGGGCGTTCCAGACCAGAGGCAGGATGTAGAAATAAGTCGGTGGTGAGATAGATGAGATAGAGGTACAGTAAGTAGGTTGGCATTACAGGACTGAAATGTGCGGGCTGGGTTGTAGTAGGAAGTTAGGAAAGTAAAGGAGGAGGGGACCAGGTGATTGAGTGCTTTGAAGCTGAAGCTAAGGAGTTTCTGTTTGATGCAAAAGTGGATGGGCAAAAACTGGAGGTTCTTGGGGGATGGGGAAACATGAACTAAATGTTTTTGTAGAAAAATGACCTGGGCAACAGGGTGAAGTATGGACTAGAGAGAATCTTGGGGAGTAGAAGAAAATGAGGCCCCTTTTAGTGGCAGAAGAGACACTGCAGACCCTATCATCTGGGGAGATCCAGGTTTTGGCGATGGCGAGGAGAAATGATTGGGTCAGGAAGAGATCAAGGATGAAGAAAAGCTTCCCCATGATGCTGCAGTCACAGGCCCTCCCACCGGTTGCACTTGACCGAGGCTGATGGTGGGCAGGGTGAGTGGAGGGCACAAGGGTTAGGAAAGAGTTGGATGAGAGTGAACTGATGGGGACGGATGAGGGGCGTTTCAGGAAAATGTTCAGCATTGGGGTTGGGGAGGAGTAAGGGATAGTGCATGAAGTGGGGAAGGATTGGATGAGAGTTAGTTGAAAGAGTCCAGTGTCTGGGGAGTGGATGAGGGAAGTTCTGGGTAAGAGGTGCACTTCGAGATGAGGGAGGAGACTGAGCAGACATGGTGAAACAAGGGAGCCTAAAAAAGAAAGCCAGAGCTGCAGCAGCAATCTGGAACACCCACAGACCAATGCAGGTTCCTCTAGTGGGTATGGACCCGGTAGGTCCCAGCTGGGAGAATCCCAGTCGATCAATCATTTTTATTTATTGAGCACTTACTATGTGCAGAGCACTGTACTAAGTACTTGGAAGAGCACAAGACTACAAAATTAACAAACACGATCCCTTCCCATAAGAAACTTATAGGCTAAAGGTGGGAATGATCTAATGTTATGACAACGATAGCAATTGTTCAGAGTGAATGGGCAAATGTACAAAAAGAATATTCTTTAATACTAATTGTATTTCTGTCAAACAGCATGCTTTGAAAGGGAAACCCTATTTTCATTTCTTGGCTCCTTAAATGATACCCATAAAAGCAACATGGGGCCCAACACCTCAGAATTGTCACCAGTTGTGATGCACCACATAGAGAGTGAATAGCTGAATAGTTCTAGTCCTCACCCAAGTTTTTATATTTACCTAGCAGCATGGTGATGGTTTCCTTCCTAATAAAACCATTAGGCTGCCATGTTTCCTTATCACTCACTACTGCCTTTTTAGTTTCCAGCCTCTATGAACGCTAGAAGCCAGGGTCTCCAGTTACAATCCTGCAGTGACAATTTATCAGAAATTCATCATTGGTATAATGTTCTTATAGGAGTAACATGTACTAATGGATATGAGAGTGAGCAAGCACACGCCAGGGGCAGCAGAACAGGGCTTGATTCAGGGACACCGGTCAATAGCTTGATCCCTTAAATAAATAAATGCATTAAAAAAAGTCCTTCAGTAACCATTTGCCTCTCAGTGAAGGTTCTCTATATCTGTAATGTTGTAGCAGAGAGAACTACTCCTTGGGAGGTGAAGGGGAAGATTACCCCCCACAGTTTATTGAGCTGAATTCCCAGTCTTGCTTCTTGCTCTTTTCAGGTCTTCCTGTTAAGACTTGAGACCTTCTAAGTAAGGCTGAAAACACCCCCAATTCTGGTTTCAGGCCTGTTAGCTCTCTGAAGCTGTCCTTTCCTAGCCCCCCATTCACCCTAAATCATCTGCTTTCTTTACACCCCCCATGCTCACAGTGATAAAGCTGACAATGAGGCTAGGTAGTAGTGTCCCATTTCTCAAATGAGAAAACCAAAAGACCTGGGTTTTATATGAAAGGTCTTTTAATAATCTCATATTTTTTGTTGATTTTTGTGGTGCAAATCCTATGCTGACACTAATCATATTAAGAGACAGATAAGTAATGAAGTTCTCAGTCCTCGGAAACAGGGAAGTTAAGTGATTTATCCTTGGTCCCAGAATCATGGAATCACGAAGGACTGTAATTTAGCATTTTTCAGTCCTTGTTGATGCCACAGCCATAGGTTGGTCCCCGTTGAACAATAATTTTAAAAAAATGGTATTTAAGTGCCAAGTACCTTCCTAAGCACTGGAATAGATACAACATGAACAGACCGCTCATAATGAGAAGCAGAGTGGCTCAATGGAAAGAGCATGGGCTGGGGAGTCAGAGGTCATGGGTTCAAATCCCAGCTCTGCCGCTTGTCAGCTGTGTGACTTTGGGCAAGTCACTTAACTTCTCTGTGCCTCAGTTCTCTCAACTGTAAAATGGGGATTAAGACTGTGAGCCCCACCTGTATCCTCCCCAGCGCTTAGACCAGTGCTTTGCACATAGTAACTCTTAAATGCCATTATTATTATTATTAACACATGCCCCATATGAAACTCACAGTCTAAAGGGAGGGGGAATAAGATTTTGATTCCTCATTTTATGGAGGCACAGAGAAGTTAAGTGATTGCTCTGAGTCACACAGTAGGCAAAAGGCTGAGTCAGGATTAGAAAACAGGTACCCTGAGTACCAGGCCAGTGTTCTTTCCAAAAGATATACTGATTCTTATCATACTGCTGGAGTTTTCCAATATGACTATCTCACTATTAGAAGGCTGAAAAAGTTCAATATTTGCTCTCAAAGTATGTTCACCTTGGTTTTGCTCGCTAATGGTTTAAGGTCACTCAGGCTCTTGTGAAAAGACCCCTGGTTCATGACTTACCTCTGGATTGGAAATGTTTTCACCAGCTTTGAAAACATCTTTCGAAACTATGTTGACATTTCAAATTCTACCTGCTCTCTCCTGTTACCTATACACAATCTTTTCTCACAACACCCCAGCTCTTTGTTTACATTTCTCCCAAATTCACTGGCTTATTGTGCTTCATTCTAGACTCTCCTACTCTTACAAGTCATACTTTTCCTTTGGCTTGGAAATATCTCCCCCTTTAAATCCTTGAGGCCACAGCTCTGATAACTTGAAAACCCTTCTAAATCCCACCTTCTTTAGGAGGCATCTCCAGATACGTTTATTTTTCCTCCCCAAGGCACATCTACAATCTATCATGTCACTACCTTGGCACTTATAGTTTATGCACTTTTGGACCTCTCAACTAATCAATCATATTTATTGAGTGCTTATGGGGTGCTGAGCCCTGTACTAAACAAATGGAGCAACCAGGACAAAGAGGGATTGGGTGTTTGGGGAGGGTGTGAAGGGAGTGGAACAAGTGGAGTGGGGTTGGGGGATATGGACAGAGTGGAGAGACCAGGGCATGGGCGACACAGACCAAACGGAGGAACGGGGGGTGGGAGAGGCATGGGGAGGGACCCAGTCAAATGCTTGTATGAATTGTTTGATTGTTCAAAAGTTCTGATTGACTGTTTTTCACAAAGGGTGGGTTTTGCCCTGTGTTAATGGCATCATGAACCACAAAGGGGATCATCATTTTAACTCTAAAAAATATAAGATGGTCAGGGGAAGATCCACTGGGGAGATCTGGAGAAGAAATCCCTTTGTCTTCTAGGATTTGAGCAGCCCTCACTTTTTACTCCACAATGTAACCAACGCGTTTCCCTCCATTGGGAATTTCTGGGTGACTTCAGTTGATGGAGCTATTGGATATTTTGGTACCTGGAATACTGTGTCCTAGATTAAATGAATCATGAAACTCTCAATTATTTCCCCCACCTGCTAGAATCAGATGGGAGTAGGGGATTATTTCATCCCATATCAGCAGTCCCTACTGTCACCCAGCAAGCTCTCGCTGGCAGATACTTACATCTTGTTGCCCTCTATACCTTCCCTTTTGGAGTTTTGGGCTGGGGACATTGAGGGAATGAGTCTGTGGCTTAGCAGCTGCTGCTCTGCCTCACATGTGGTGATTTCTTGTACATCTGTGGTGTCTCCAAGAGGTCATTCCACTGTAGCCCAGGCTCACTTATTACTTAAAGAGTCCTTTGGACACTTGAAGCACACTTCACCATCAGTGAGTTGTGTCTTCCCCATCTATGACTGCTTATATCATAGGTATTTCTTCCCCATCTATGATTGCTTATATCATATGTATCTAATGTATTGACTACAGTGTTTAACATAGTGCTAGGCATATAGAAAGCACTTAAATGTCATCAGTATTATTGAGGCTAATGCCCCAACCTATCCCCACACCAAACCCAAGGCAGCTGAGGAGTTCATCCTGTCAGTTATCTGAAAGTTCTACCTGTCAAAGCTTCTAGTTTTCTTCTATGGAAGGAAATCTAGCAGACTGAAAAGCCCATAAAGCCGATCTTGGTCTCTCTCTCACTCTAGACCGTAAACTTCTCGTGTACAGAGAGTTTTACCAACTCTTTTTTTATTGTATTCTCCCAAGCCTTCAGCACAGTACTATGCCTATCTTAAATGCTCAAATACCACTGATGGATTAATTGTTTTTTGAGAAGTGGAGAGATAGGCAAGTGGTTTTAGTAGATAATCTGGCAGCAGAGATTGCTAGTGTGTACTAGAGAGGGAAGAGGCTGGAAGCAGTGTGGTCTGAAGAGGCTGAAGCGTTAATCTAGTTAGGATATGACAAGTGTTTGGCTTAGTAATGTGGTCAGTTGAATGTCAGAATTTGGTGGCCGACTGTGCTTGAAATTGAGGGGGGATCGAGAATACTGACAAGATTGTGAGCTTGAGAGATGGGGAGGGATGCTGCTGTTGTCCATATTAACATAGTTATTATTTGAGCATTCTTTATACTATAATCTGCTTGAGGACAGGGTTCATGTCTTCGACCTTTATTGTACTCTCTCAGGCACATAGTACAGTGCTCCACACACAGTAGGCACTCAACAAATACTTTGAATCAATGGATCTGCAAAATTTCCATTAGTTTACCCATGTTTTCCTAATTTTGTCCCTCTCATTTTCTGTTAACACAGACTTCCCCCTCCTTAGTGAATTAGACTAGCATTCATTCATTCATTCAATAGTATTTATTGAGCGCTTACTATGTGCAGAGCACTGTACTAAGCGCTTGGGATGAACAAGTCGGCAACAGATAGAGACAGTCCCTGCCGTTTGACGGGCTTACAGTCTAATCGGGGGAAACAGACAGACAAGAACAATGGCAATAAATAGAGTCAAGCGGAAGAACATCTCGAAAACAATGGCAACTAAATAGAATCAAGGCAATGTACATTTCATTAACAAAATGAACAGGGTAATGAAAATATATACAGTTGAGCATATGAGTACAGTGCTGAGGGGATGGGAAGGTAGAGGGGGAGGAGCAGAGGGAAATAGGGAGAAAAGAGGGTTAAGCTACGGAGAGGTGAAGGGGGGGCGGTAGAGGGAGTAGAGGGAGAAGGGGAGCTCAGTCTGGGAAGGCCTCTTGGAGGAGATGAGTTTTAAGTAGGGTTTTGAAGAGGGGAAGAGAATTAGTTTGGCGGAGGTGAGGAGGGAGGGCATTCCAGGACTGCAGGAGGACGTGGCCCAGGGGTCGACGGCAGGATAGGCGAGACCGAGGGACGGTGAGGAGGTGGGCAGCAGAGGAGCGGAGCGTGCGGGGTGGGTGGTAGAAAGAGAGAAGAGAGGAGAGGTAGGAAGGGGTGAGGTGATGTAGAGCCTTGAAGCCCAGAGTGAGGAGTTTTTGTTTGGAGCGGAGGTCGATAGGCAACCACCGGAGGTGTTTAAGAAGGGGAGTCACATGCACAGATCGTTTCTGCAGGAAGATGAGCCGGGCAGCGGAGTGAAGAATAGACTGGAGCGGGGCGAGAAAAGAGGAAGAGAGATCAGAGAGAAGGCTGACATAGTAGTCTAGCAGGGATATAACAAGAGCCTGTAGCAGTAAGGTAGCCGATTGGGTGGAGAGGAAAGGGCGGATCTTGGCGATATTGTAAAGGTGAAACCGGCAGGTCTCGGTAACAGATAGGATGTGTGGGGTGAACGAGAGAGATGAGTCAAGGATGACACTGAGATTGCGGGCCTGAGAGACAGGAAGGATGGTCATGCCATCCACGGTGATAGGGAAGTCTGGGAGAGGACCAGGCTTGGGAGGGAAGATGAGGAGCTCAGTCTTGCTCATGTTGAGTTTTAGGTGGTGGGCTGACATCCAGGTGGAGACATCCTGGAGGCAGGAGGAAATGCGAGCCTGAAGGGAGGGGGAGAGGACAGGGGCAGAGATGTAGATCCGTGTGTCATCTGCGTAGAGATGGTAGTCAAAGCCGTGAGAGCGAATGAGTTCACCGAGGGAGTGAGTGTAAATGGAGAACAGAAGAGGGCCAAGAACTGACCCTTGAGGAACTCCAACAGTTAAATGATGGGAGGGGGAGGAGGCGCCTGCGAAGGAGACCGAGAATGACCGGCCAGAGAGATAAGAGGAGAACCAGGAGAGGACGGAGTCCATGAAGCCAAGGTGAGATAAGGTATGGAGGAGGAGGGGATGGTCGATAGTGTCACAGGCAGCAGAGAGAGAGTCGAGGAGGATTAGAATGGAGTAGGAGCCATTGGATTTGGCAAGACGGAGGTCATGGGTGACCTTAGAGAGAGCAGTCTCGATAGAGTGGAGGGGACGGAAGCCAGAATGGAGGGGGTCCAGGAGAGAATGGGAGTTAAGGAATTCTAAGCAGAATTCCAGTAGAAGATGAGCACTTATTTATGGGAAATAAACAAAGAGCTCCTTTCCTATCCTCAGGTGCAAATTCACATGGAAACACCATCAAAAAAGGACAGGAGAGAGTCTGGCCTGGGATTCGAAGGACCTAGATCCCAACTCCAGCTCTACCATATCTGTGCTGCATGACCTTGGGCAAGAAACTTAACCTCTTTGTGCCTCAGTTACCTTACATGAAATGGGAATTAAACTGTGAGCACCATGTGGTCACATGTGGACTATGTTTAAGTTGATTAGCTTGTATACACCCCATTGATTGTTACAGTGCCATGCACATAAAAAGCATTTAACAAATATCATAAAAAGAAAATTAAAAAAAAGAAGGGGACGTAGGCATACTGTGAAGCAGCTTGACCTAGTGGAAAGAGCACAGGTCTGGAAGTCAGAGGACCTTGGTTCTATTCTCGGCTCTGCCACTTACCTGCTCTGTGATCTTGGGCAAGTTACTTAACTTCTCTGTGCCCCAGTTATCTCATCTGTAAAAGGGGGATTAAGGCTGTGCGCCCCATGTGGGACAGGGACAGCCACCAACCTGATAATCTTGTATCTCCCTCAGTGCTTAGGATAGTGCTTGGTAAGCCCTTAACAAATACCATCATTATTATTATTATTGTTATAGTGGTTTAGCTTCCCTCATTTTCCATTGACCTGCTTGGATTTCTTTGGTCCCTACTCTTGGGGTTAGTTGTGCACCCCTGGTAATGGGTATCCCCAAAATTGGAGCTTAATTGTCCCCTACCATTTCCAGGGTTGATCTTAGTCCAGGGATCACCACTAGGTTCCTAGGTGATTCTGAGTGACAACTTAATGTTTGGAAGTGTCATTATATTGATTAATATATTGATTAATATAATTGTCAATATATATTCACCGGGCATCCAGCAGGGGACAGAGCGTGTAGTGCTAAGAGCAAAGACTGTTGAAACACTAACAGTGAAGACTGGGGAGGCACCAGAGGAGGAGGGAAAGCTCCAAGCCTGGATTTTTATTTTCGTTCAAAATCCCAACTAGGCAAAAGGAAATGAGTCTCTTTTAGTTAGGTGTCAGCCCTGGTGAGTTTGCAGCTGTGATGTGCTATACCCAGTTTCCTTATCTGTAAAATGGAGCTAATAACACCTGCTGTTAGCTACCTCATTCGGATAATTCAAGGATAAATGGGATGATATTTTTGAAGCACTTGGAGGCCCTTGAAGAAAAAAAAGTGCTATTTAAATCAAAGGTATTATTACTAAGCTTATTTCCTCCTGCAGCATAGCAATATAGGGTTATCTATTCTAATATCCTTTGCTAAATATGAAAATAGATACAGAGAGTATCAAGCACTGGCTTTGAGAGATTCCACTGGGAAAAGTGAAGCATTCTCTTCATTATCATTAAGTATACTGAGCACCTTTATTTTTAATTTTGTATTTTGACATATGGAAACTTGATTTTCACTTTTGGCACTAAAGATAAGCTTAGTCAGTTGTGTTTTAACCTTTTGAATGACATGATTAAATCTTGTAAAATTGAATTCCCACAAATGGAATGTAAACCCTCGCTACTCATGACAGAAGATGGTCAGTGTAGTAGAACTTGGCCATACCTCAAGTATATGCCTTAGAAGTACCTGGTGTATGAGGTAGGAAGAAACCAAGACTCAGTTGGCCAACAGGAGATATTATGTAACTACACCTCTGGACTGTGAGTTCATTATGGGAAGGGAATGTGTCTGTTTGTTGTTATATTATACTATCCCAAGTGCTTAGTACAGTGCTTTGCACACAGTAATCGCTCAATAAATACCAATGAATGAACATACCAGACTGAAATGATTCCCTTAGACCACAAGATGGGATTTGATTGTTAGAGAAGTATTACAGGATAGTCAGAATGACAGAAGTCAAAGATCTGCCAACTATTTAATACCAAGAGCACTTGTAGGGAGAGGTAGTCATAAACCTCATTTTCTACAGTGGATTCATTCTTTGCATTATCCTACTAGATCACTTTCCTGGATTTTCCATCAATCACTCAACTCAAAAACTGTAAACTCTTTGAGGGCATGGATCCTTGTGGCTCAGTGGATAAAGCACGGTCTTGGGAGTCAAAGGTCATGGGTTCAAATCCCAGCTCTGCCGATTGTCAGCTGTGTGACTTTGGGTGTCTCTTAACTTCTTAGTTTCCTCATCTGTAAAATGGGGATGGGGATTAAGACTGTGAATGGTACATGGGACAACCTGATCACCTTGTATCCTCCCCAGCCCCCTGAAGCCCCTGAAGGACAAGGACCAAGTCTAATTCCCACAGTGTATTGTCTCCCAACATTTAGTTCAGTGCTCTGCACACAGTAAGTGCTTAATAAATATTATTACTACTGCAATAGACACTCAAATATAACTGATTGAATGATAATCATTACATTTGTTGAATTCTCCAATAATATGTCCAAGTTGTGATTAGCAACAAATTGGAAGCTGTTTTCCCAATGTATAAAAAGGACTGTAAATTATTCCTAATAATTTTATGAAGATGTCCTTCAGGTCTGCTATTAAATTTGTTACAAAATGAATTAATCAACAAGTCTTCATATCCAAAGAGAGGCAGGTATATAATGAAACCTTTTTAGAAACAGAACTTGGAGGGCTAATTGAAATGAACTTTGCTTTTTGGCATTTTTATACCAAGAAATTTAGACAGTCTACAGAATTTAATGTACAGCTGGTGCTCAGGAAAAGTGGGAAAAAATCCATTATGAGGCTTATATAAAGAAACTTATTATTAAGATGTTTTCCTTGAATTCTGCTATACTGCAAGTACAACTTTGAGTTTGTAAAATATATTGACAGAGGGCTAAAGAATTTCCAAATCATAGATTGTAGTCTCCTCCAATAGACTGTAAATTCAGTCTGCAAGTCTCCACAGTGGCCAGATTCCTGGCACATTCACCGGAGAAGCCAGGAACCATTCCCACTGGCTAGCAGCACCAGAGTGAGGAATGAATGCTTAGGGGAAAGCCCCAGAGATGTGGAAAGAGATTAGAGACAGGTCTCCCCACCTAGAGCCTCCCAATCAGTGGCTGGCCTATGCCCCGGTCTAGGAGACTTATAGAGAAATGGTCTCTGAGCTACTCACCAGCTCCAAATCCAAACCTCGTATCATTTGAAGAGTTGTACCCCACCAGAAGGGCCTCCTGCATCACTAATCTTTATGCCTACCCACTCACAGAGTTTGTCATGGAGCTGTGGAGTTTTAAATCCTGGAAAGTGACATATGAGAATCAGCAGACTGTCTAGCGTCAGAAGCACAGGAATTAGCTGTATGTCAACAGTAGCAGATGCTACTTGTGCATAGGAATGAGTAGGCGCTCATGAGGACACACTCACTGCAAAAATATCCTCCTCACACCTGCTCAACCTGAGCCATTTGGGCCTATCATGTGGAATTTGATGATGAATTGTGACAAACAAATTTTCATTTTAACAATAATCAAGGAGTTTGTGTGTGTTAATCTAAAATTTTGCTATTCTGAAACCGGTTCAGATTAATTTAGAAACTCATACATACTATATACTTTTTTAAATGTTGTTAAAAGAAATGAAGTTTTATCACAATATTTGTTCAAACTGACAATCGTCAAATCAAACCCATCCAACATGACCTGATTAGAAGATATAATCTACCCCTTCCATCTGTGCCTCCGACTCCATCCCTTTATACCTCATCAAAACCCTTGTCTCCTCCCTTCTTAATCGCCATCTTCAACCATTCACTTTCCAATGACTTCTTCCTTTTGGCTTTTAAATATGCTCATGTATCCCCTATCCTAAAAAAAAAGAACACTTTCTTGACCCACCATTTCTTCCTGTTATCACCACACTTCCTTCACCACAACTCCTTCCTACCATTCCTCTCTAAATTTCTTGAGTGAGTTTACAACCTGCTGCCTCCACTTCCTCTCCTCCAAATCTCTCTTTGACCACCTCCACTCCAGCTTCTACCTACATTCCATAGAAACCTCTGTCTCTAAGGTGACAAATGAACTCCTTCTTACCAAATCCATTAACATCTACTCAATTCTAATCCTCTTCTACCTCTGAGCTGCCTTCGACACCATGGCCCACCTTCTTCTCCAGGAAATATTATCCCACCTTACATTCACTGATAATGTCCCCTTCTCTTCCTTTATGTCTGGGCACTCATTCTCAGTCTTTTTCACAGGCTTCTCCTCTGCCTCCTACCCCTAAATGTGGGAATCCCTCAAGGCTCAGTTCTATTCTCCACCTACACCCACTCTCTTAGGAAGCTCATCCACTTCCATGGTTTCAACTACTATCTCTATGTGAATGCTTCCTAAAATTACATCTCCAGCCCTGATTTCTTTTCTTCTTGGCAGTCTCAATTTCCTCCTGCCTTCAGGACATCTCTACTTGGATGTCCTGCTGCCACCTCAAACAAGTCCAGAACGGAACTCTTCATCTTCTCTGCCCTACCTAACTGTCCAATCACTCTAGACATCACCACCATCCTTCCTGCCTCACAAATCTGCAACCTTAGCATGATCCTCAAGTCATCACTCTCATTCATTAATTAAATAGTATTCATTCATTCATTCAATAGTATTTATTGAGTGCTTACTATGTGCAGGGCACTGTACTAAGCGCTTGGAATGTACAGTTCAGCAACAGAAAGAGACAATCCCTGCCCATTGACGGGCTTACAGTCCAATCGGGGGAGACAGACAGACAAAAACAACAACAATAAATAGAATCAAGGGGATGTACATCTCATTAACAAAATAAATAGGGTAATAAAAATATATACAAATGAGCAGACAAGCACAGTGCTGAGGGGAAGGGAAGGGAGAGGGGAAGGAGAAGAGGGAAAGGTGGGGAAAGGAGGCTTAACTGAGGGGAGGTAAAGGGGGGCAGAGAGGCAGCAGAGGGAGCAAGGGAAAAGGGGAAGCTCAGTCTGGGAAGGCCTCCTGGAGGAAGTGAGCTTTCAGTAGGGCTTTGAAGAGGGGAAGAGAGTTAGTTTGGCTATTATTGAGCACTTACTATGTGCAGAGCACTGTACTAAGCACTTGTTACAATTAGGTAACAGAGACAATCCCTGCCCAATAACAGGCTCTCTCCTTCAACCCACATATTCAACCTGTCACCAAATTCTGTAAATTCTATCTCCATAGTGTTAAAACCTACTCTTTCTTATCCTTCCAAACTGTTACTAAGCTGATCTGTACATTTATCCTATTCCGCTCTGACTATATCACCAGCTTCCTTGCTGACTTTCCACCTTATGCCCATACTTCACTTGGCTGGGTAGATCATTTTTTAAAAAACGTTCAGTCCATTATTTCCCCATTCCTCAAGAACCTCCAGTTGTTGCCCATTCACTGCTGCATCGAACAGAAATTCCTTACCATTGGCTTTAAAACACTTAATCAGCTCACCTCCTCTATTCTGGAAAGAGATATCGTATCCTAGATTCTCTGTTTCTAGTAATGGCTTTGATTCTGATGCAGGCCTACACACCTGGGAAAATAGGGGTTACATGGGTTAATGAAGGGCTCCACATAAATTGTTCATAACCACTGTCTAGGAATGGTCAAGGCTCCAATTAGTCCTCTCATAGCAGAATGGAATTTTGCACCTAAAAGACCTTAACAAGTACACTTAGTTCTACTAAAATGCAGGAGTTACATTCTTCACAAAAGCTCCTCATTAGGCAAAACTAGTGCTATAGAATTCATACTTTGATGTAAGATTTACATACGTGCACAAACATTTCACAGCACGCTGTGTTCCAACCAACCAGATATATGTCAGTCCAACATATCAGGTTGAACTGTGTCTAATCTGATTAACTTTTATCAACCCCAGTACTTGGAATAGTGCTTGGCACATAGTAAGTACCATACTTACTAGTACCATAGTACCATATGGTACTAGCACAAGTACCATAATTTTTTTTAAATGGCCATTTTTTAAATGGTTCTAACATCTGTTATATTGTCCTCTCGCAAGTACTTAGTTCAGTGCTCTGCATGAAGTAAACGTTCAGTAAATATGATTAATTCCACAACAGCATACTATCCAAAACACACAGTGAAAACATGCATTAGGGGAGAACTGAGTACATAATGCTAATGTTCCAATTTTTGGAATTTCATGAGAAGAGTTACTTTTAGCTAGGTCTTGATTATGTCTACCAAGTCTGTTAAAGTGTTGTATTGTACTTTCCCCAGCACTTAGAACAGTGTTTTATGTACAGCAAGTGCTTAAAAAAATATGATCAAGAAGTGATTTTGCTAAAAGCCCAGTGGTCTTTTTATTCATTTACTAACTCACTGAGCAATCTTACTGAGTATCTAGCAAGCTGCTCCATCATAGTGCTCTTTCAGTAGCCAGAGTATGAAAACTGTAACTTCTGCACACACAGAGGCTCTGGAGTGAGTTGCAGACTTAAGGACAAAGCATTTTTTAAAATAAAGTGAACATGGGGAACAGTCTTAAGCCTGAAGTTCCTTAAACTTGGAGCAATTATTTTAGAGCATTTTCCACAACTTAACTCTCTTACTGCACCTAAACTGGGAAACTGTGAATCCTCTGTCATTTGGTTTTATTTTTCTTAAGACTAAAAATAATCATGTTTGACATATTAATTGTATTCCTTTCTGGGTTTTCAGCCATCAACTGTACACCGGTTACTTGGGTGACAACTTGAGATATCAGTGTCCAAAATGTATACCCATCCCTGTCTATTGTTATACTCTCCCCAAATGTTTAGTACTATTCTTTGTACAGAGTAAGTGCTCAATAAATATGATTAAATAAATGAATGGAAGGTCTGCCCACAACAAAGGGGCTAGGAAACTAAAGATCATTAACCAGGTCCTACTGACAGAGGAATTCAATTGATCAATGATTTGATTTTCTTTAATTGCTACCAAATCTTCATTGGAAGTTTCCTTCAATCTCTAGTTAATAAAATAATTAATAATTGTGGTATTTTTAAGTACTTACCATATTCTAGGCCCTGTACTAAGACCTGAAGTGGATAGAAACAAACCTGGTTGGACACAGTCCCTGTCCCATACAGGGCTCTCAGTCTCAATCTCCATTTTTCATTTGAGGTGACTGAGGCACAGAGAAGTGGAGTGACTTGCCCAAGGTCACATAGCAGACAAGGGGCATAGCTGGCATTAGAACCCATGACCTCCTGACTCTCAGGCCTGTGCTCTATCCACTAGGTCATGGGACATTCAGATGGTTGGAAGACTCGGGTACCAGGTGGACCATGAATGTGGTTCTGCACCCTTTAAGCACTTGATATTCACCCCACAGAAATTAAGTACATAATCTTATACTCTTCCATTTCCTCCATCAGTATTTTATTTTTATTTCTCTCTCCTCCTATAAACTGTTAGCTCTTTGAGTGCAGGGTTCGTGTTAACCAACTCCACTGTACTGTACTGTATGGCCCAGTGGAAGGAGTATTGGCCTGGGAGTCAAAGGGCGTGGGTTCTAATCCCAGATCTTCCACCTGTCTGCTGTGTTACCTTGGGCAAGTCACTTGACTTTCAGGCTCAGTTACCTCATCTGTAAAATGGGGTTTAAGATCGTGAGCCCCATGTGGAACAGAGACTCTGTCTAAACTGATTACCTTGTATCTTCCCCAGGACCTAGAACAGTGCTTGGTGCATAGTAAGCACTTAAATACCACAGTTATTGTTAGTACTTTCTCAGGTGCTTATTACAAGGCTCTTCACACAGTATTTGCTCAATAAACACTGTTCATTGATTGACCAAGGATAAATCCCTTCTGCTCCAGGTTCTTAGTAGACGTCATCATTTCATTTGATAGGTCTCCAGACCAGACAGCTTGTTTTTCTCTCATGTCTTCCTTACAAAATGCATGATGAAGTCCTCCCACCAGAAACAGTGTGATTGGCTGCAACTTGCAAGCTGACAAACAGTCACTACAGTCGCCCCCACACTGCATATGACGAGGGAACTGAGCTCAGAATGGATCATGTTAAATGTCACCATGTCACAAAATCAGGATCAAAATAACAGCCACATGGCTTTCTTTTCATTGTGATTTTACCTCTCCTTTTGGACCAAATGAAAATGCTGGACTGAGCAAACATGAAGCAACACTTTTAGGAATCAGGTCATAAAGAAATGCTAGCTAAATCTCTCTGACAGCAGACTCAGACCTCTAGTCAGTCAACCAGTGGTATTTATTGAGCACTTACTGTGCTGAACACTCTACTAAGCTCTTAGAAGAGTATGATACAACAGAGTTGGCAGTCATATTCCCTGCCCACAGGGAACTTCACAGACAATGTGAGCCTGTTGTTGGGCAGGGATTGTCTCTATCTGTTGCCAAATTATACATTCCAAATGCTTAATACACTGCTGGGCGCACAGTAAGTTCTCAATAACTATGATTGAATGAATGAATGAAAGTAGCACTGGATGCGCTGAATGACCATCCTGATTTTATTATCTTAAGGACATAGGAATTCCTAGAGGTTTGTAAGCCTAGTCGTTCTAGCCCATTTAGGAGACAAGTAATGACAAGTAACTACATCATGGGAGTGTGCCTCTCCCATAAATTTCTATATGTTAATGTTTATCTATATTTTATATATATATAAAACAGACAAGGACTCAGGTGTTGGGCTCATCTTTTCTATTATAGCGAAGTTTCATTTTCCTCATTGGCTTATAGTTTCCCAGGTGGAGGTCTATGTTTAACGCATATCTCTAATGTGTCTTTTCCATTCTCTCCAAAATTACAGTTTGGTATATAGCTGTGGGCAATTTAGAATGGCACAGTATATGGAGGTCAAAATCAGAGTCAGCATTCTAACATCATAATAAAATATTTGTGGAAGTATATATGTCTATTAAATATATATTCATCTGATGACAAACAGAGATGTTCAGGGAAATACCCCTTTAGTACTCCTTTCAAATATAGCAATGTTCTATTCTCTTCTCCCAAGTGCTTAGTATAGTGCTCTATACACAGTAATAACTCAATAAATACCACTGATTGCTTGGTTGTGTTGTTCTCTCCCAAGCACTTAGTCAAGTGTTCTGCACGCAAGTAAGTGTTTAAAAAATACCATTGATATGATATATGAAATACATTGTTGGATTCATCCCAAGCAATGTAATAAGCACTATCATTGAGTGATATTTTATTAGATGACACCGGATTCAATCAGGAGCCATGTAATACAGTCGCTATGCCTGGAATACACTATATCCCTAAGATATTTTGTAACACGTGCCTGCTGTGTGACCTTGGCAAGTCACTTGGCCTCTCTGTGTCTGTTTCCTCATCTACAATATGAGGATAAAGTTCTCCCTCTTTCTTACATAGTGCTCCTGTATGGAACAGTGACTGTATCCAACATGATTATCTTGTATCAACCCTACCCCAGTTTTTAGCATAGTGCTTGGCAAGTGGTAAGAACTTAATAAATGCCATCATTATTACCATAACACCTCCACTGATTTTTGACCTCTGTTTTGTTTTTGCCAGACCTCTGATTAGCAATGTTCAGATCTTAAAAACTTAAAATGGTTGCTTTCTGGACTGCTAGCTTCTTGAAACCTGTTCCCTTTTAATAGTCAGCCCCATTAAAATCCTTGCTCCCTATCTCTCACCAGCCCTCAACATGAAAATTTGGCCCCTATGATTTTGATGAGTTACACTTGAAGTAACTTTTCAGTAAATTAGATAAGCACAGTTTACTTATTTAGAAACCATGATTTCTTTCACCAAGCTGCCTTTTCCTTGGTAGGAAAAAGTGAGGGAGATAGGCCTGCCCCTACCACCCTGAAACAGTTCTGATAATTGACAGTTGATTTTCTGTAGTCAATTCTTTCAACTATCACTGAGTGAAAATGCTACTCTCCAATCTGAAGTTTCAAACTTTTATCCTACTTCAACATGTTCATTTCAATTAATTAGTGTTGCTTTAAATCCTGTTCACATATTGCAAGCTGTATTAAAGGCGATATCCCAAAATATGAAACTGAATAAAAAAGGTGTGAAGAAGAAATGTCACTTGATTGTAATGTTTAATTTGTGCTGGAATTCTCACTTCAGAGTTTTGAAGCAGATTCTAGTTTTCCAAGTGTTGCAACCCAAAAATAAACAGGAGGATGAGGATGAGAAGCATGAAGGCTAGAAGGTGTTGGAACTAAGAAAACTCTTATGATGCACTTTGAACAAAAAAGAACCAAATTTCGAATTGAGTCAGAGAGGATTACCTCAAGCTCCTGACTTCAAATAGAGTCAGGTCTCTCTAGGAGTTACTGGAGAACATTTAAAACTGTTTTTCCACCTATTTATTACAAATATAGACATAAATCAATCAATGCTATTCATTGAGTGCTATTCATTGAGTGCTGTGGGGCTGAGGAAGGAGTGAATTAAGAGGACAAATCCAAGTTCAAAGGTGATGCAGAAGGGCAGTACTCCCCAGACCTAATTCTTCTGGGGCACAAAAACCATACTTCTCTCACATTTTTGTATAATTCAATAACAGGCTGGAAGAAATGGGGAGAAGTGGGGGATGGTGGTGAACTAGACACTTATCCTGGGCTTCACATAAAGGGAAGAGGTGGGGTTAGAGGAACAGAGAAAACTAGTAGGGAAAAAAAATAGCATACCGTTAGTAGTAACCTACACTTCCCGTTTCTATTTCTCTCACTAGGGTCTGCTTCTTTCAAGCAATGAGAAATACTGGATTCTCATAGATACTAGGGAACCTGCTGGGGAAAAAGGTGGAGAAGAAATTGGAGAAAGGCAACAGGGAAGACATTTATTCATTCAATCGTATTTATTGAGAGCATTTTGTGTTCAGATCAATGTACTGAGTGCTTCAGAGAGTTCAAAACAATAATAAACAGACACATTTCCTGCCCAGAATGAGCTTAGAGTCAAGAAGGGAGACAGACATTAATATAAATAAATAAATTACAGATATGGACATGCTGTGGGGCTGGAAAGGGCATGATGAACAAAGAAAGCTAGTTCAGGAGAAGAGGAAAGAGGGTCTTAGGGAAGGACTCTTGGAGGAGATATGGCTTCACTAAGGCTTTGAAGTGGGGAGAGAAATTGTCTGCCGGATTTGATGAGGAAGGGCCTTTCAGGCCAGAGAGGATGTGCAAGGGGTTGGCAGCAAGACAGATGAGATCAAAATACAGTGAGAAGGGTAGCATTAAAGGAGCAAAGTGTGCAGGCTGGGTTGTAGTAGGAGAGTGAGGAATAAAATAGAACAAGGGTATCAATAATCCTTGGCTCTGTGGTTGTTTTTAAGTTGTAAGCTCCTTGAGAGCAGAGAATATGACTTTTCCCTCTATTTTACTTGTCAAGTGCCACTTGTCTGCTGTGTGACCTTGGCCAAGTCACATAACTTCTCTGTTCCTCAGTTACCTCATTTGTAAAATAGGGAGACTGGGAACCCCATTTGGAACAGGGACTGTGCCAACCCAATTATCTTGTATCTACTCCAGCACTTAGTACACAGTGCCTGGTAAAATGAGTCTGCTAATTCTTTTGTATTATACTCTCCCAAGCATTTAGTACAGTGCTCTGCACATAGTAAATGCTCAGTGAATGACTGATTGATACTAAGAGCTTAATGAATACCATAAAAAGTGTTCAGTACAGTTCTTGACAATCAGTAGGCACTCAGTAAATATTATTAATTAATATTATTGATTGATTCAACTAAGTGTTCCATAGAACTCCAGAAAGTTGCATGTATAGGATAGATTTCTTGGCTTTTTGAAATATGCAGTGTGGTGTAGTGTAAGTCATATAGTAAGAAGAGTGAAAATATAAACTCCACTGGTTGCCTCTCTACGTATAGCTGAATTAAGAAACTTGAATTCATTCTTTTTTACAACTCATTTAGGCTAAAATCCTGAATAACTTATGAAGCAGATTTTCTCACATATAGAAATCAATTGCTACTACAATTCTCCCCCTACCACCCACCCAAGGCTGAACATATTTTACCTACAAAGAGTTTATGAAAACAAAAATGCAATAAAAATCATAATAGGAAATAGGGAACTCATATACAACTGCAACATGATAGGTTAATGGAGAAGTACCTGTAAGAAAGTTCACACAAAAACAATCACTTATATAAACACATCTCTATAAAGGTGGGAAAATACTTCATAAGAGGGTCTAAACAAAGCCAAAGGATGGCAGAAGAAAAATTTAAATCATTGACACAAAGAAGAAATTGAGTCCAGTACTGTCTACATTGAAAATAAATTGCAGCATATAGCAAAGTACTATAGAAAATTTTGTACAAGCAAAGAAGCAAATCACAGGTGTTTGAAATATTTCCTTATTTTAGAGTTAACAGGCAATATATTACCATCATTGTCTAAATACATCATAATGTTGTTGGGCCTGACATTATCATCATCAGTGGCATTTAGTGAGCACTTAAGCTGTGTGCTGAGCACTGTACTAAATGTTTGGGAGAGTACAATACAACAGAATAGTAAACACATTCCCTGCTCCCACAAGCTTACAGTCTAGGACGGAAGAACAGTAACAACACTAGACAAATCCAATTCTCATCTTAGTTGATAGAGCACAGACTTGGGAGTCATAGGCTGTGGGTTCTAATTCCTGCTCTGCCACACATCTGCTGTATGACCTTGGACAAGTCACTTAACTTCTCTGTGCTTCAGTTATCTAATTTGTAAAATGGGGATCAAGATTGCGAGCCTCATTAGGGAAAGTGTCCAACCTGATTAACTTGCATCTACCCCAATGCTTAGAACAGTGCATGGCACATAGTAAGTGCTTAGCAAGTACCATAATTATCATGATTATTATTACAAATGAAGAAAAGCCTTTGGTAAATCTGTGAAGAGAAGCTGTCTGTCAGTTTCTTCAGTGGGGAGGTATGATGGTCCTGAACTCCTGCTCAGAAGGATTGCCTTGCCAACAAAAGCACCTAAACTCCAAGTCTAAGTTCAGATGCTAAATTGGAGTGGTGAAAGGAGAGGCTAGAGGAAGGGGAATTTCTAGTGAAGGGCTGGTGGTGTGGCTGCTTTTCTAGTAGTAGTAGTAGTAGTAGTAATAAAAGGGAAGGAGGGTATAAATAAATGGATATGTAAGTGCTAAAGATGGCTAATAGATTGAGAAAACGGATTAATGGGATTTATTCAATCATATTCATTGAGCGCTTTCTATGAGCAGAGCACTGTATTAAGTGCTTGGAAAGTACAATTCAGTAATAGAGACTATCCCTTGCCCCAACTGGGTTTACAGTTTAGAAATAACAATGGTATTTGTTAAGCGTTTACTATGTGCCCTGCACTGTTCTTAGTACTGGAGCAGATACAAGGAAATCAGGTTGTCCCACATGGGTGCACAGTCTTAATCACCATTTTACAAATGAGGTAACAGGCAGAGAGAAATTAAGGGACTTGCCCAGAGTCACACAGCTGATAAGTGGTGGAGCTGGGATTAGAACTCTTGAGCTCTCACTACCAAGCCCGTGCTCTTTCCACTAAACCACAGGCTTTAATCAAGGAAAGCTTGTTGGAGGGGATTAGGAGGGATGTGAAGGTGGGAAGAGTTCCAGGCTGTCAGATGATCGGCGAGGGAGTTTTAGGTTGGTTAAAATGCATGGGCAAAGGTATGGAAGTGAAACATGGAGCATGATGTAAATCTATCATATTAACTTGTCAGGTACACATTGCATGGTCTGGTGAACAGCGAAAGAAGATATATGTAAGGACAGAGAGAGCTGATGGAGAGTCTTGTAGTTAATCAATTATATTTACTGAGCATTTACTGGATGCAGGACACTGTATTTAGCACTTAGAAAAATACAGTAGAAATACAATACAACATGATCCCTCAAGGATTTACAGTCCAGTAGATAATGCAGAGATTTTGCTCGATGGAGAGGAAATGCGAAATCACTGGAGGGTTTGAAGAGTGACATGAGGAATAATGAAAGAGCATGGAAACAGGTATCAGGAAATCTGAATTCTAATCCCGGATCTTCCACTGTCCTGTTGAGAGAACTTGGTTAAGTCATTTAACTACTCTGGGCTTCAAGTTCCTCCTATGTGCAATGAGGATAAAATAGACGCTTTCCTTCCCTCAGACTGGGCCTGAGTGGGACAGGGATGGTGCCTGATCTGATTATCCTGTATCTATCCCAGTGCTTTGGCACTTAATAAGAACTTAATAAATATCATGATTACTATTAAAATTTTTGACAGAATTATTAGATATGCCAGATCTCCCTTATGCCTCAGAACTCCCTCGGGGATTTTGTGCTTGAATGAGTTGTGTGATATGGCACAAGTGACTCAATTTCTTTGCGCTTCAATTTTATCACACATAAAATTGGGATGATGAGACTTGGAAGATTAATCTCAGAAACAATGAGACATTTATAATGTAAACTGAGCTCTTTAGAGGAGAGTTGCATTATCAAGATATCAACCTGTGACAATTTTGGAGAAGAGATATAGAAAAATGTAGAAGAAAAATTCTAGTTTATGCACTGACAAATGACTCAGTGAAAAATTAACCTGGACATTGTACTATTGAACCATAAAGTAAAATGACTCAAATGTAAAATGGAGGAATAAACCAAAGAATTATTCCAATATACACTCTGGTTATCCAACTCCCCATACTACTGTATATGATATTTGTATTACATGATCAAAAATATGATTGAATGATATTCCTTTTCACCCAAATGGGTTTGGAGAAATGTATGTCCGTTCTCTGGAAGAATCTGTACACTGATATCGACAAGCTGAACTAACTGCAACAAATGGTACTGTCCTTTATCAGGGAAACATGTGCAACCCCAAATGCCGCATTCATTCATTCAATCATATTTATTGAGCACTTACTGAGTGCATAGCGCTATAAGCACTTGGTAGAATACAATACAAGAATAGACAGACATATTCCTTGCCCACAACGAGCTTACAGTCTAGAGGTGCGGAGAAGGACATTAACATAAATAAATGAAAGACGTCCATAAGTGCCGTGGGGCTGGGAGGAGGGAAGTACAAAAGGAGCAAGTCAGGTAGACACAGAAGGAAGTGGGAGAAGAGAAAAGGTGAGGGGGCCTTAGTCGGGGAAGACCTCTGGAGGAGATGTGTTTTAAATAAGGCTTTGAAGGGGGGAGAATAATTGTCTGTAAGATTTTAGGAGGGAGAAAATTCCAGGCCAGAGGCTGGATGTGAGCAAGGGGTCAGTGGCGAGATAGACAAGATCAAGGCACAGTGAGAAAGTCAAGATAAGAGGAGTGAAATGTTTGGGCTGAGTTGGAGTAGGAGAAGCAGCGTGGCTCAGTGGAAAGAGCACGGGCTTTGGAGTCAGGGCTCATGAGTTCGAATCCCAGCTCTGCCACTTGTCGACTGTGTGACTGAGGGCAAGTCACTTAACTTCTCTGTGCCTCAGTTCCCTCATCTGTAAAATGGGGATTAAGACTGTGAGCCCCACATGGGACAACCTGATTCCCCTATGTCTACCCCAGCGCTTAGAACAGTGCTCGGCACATAGTAAGCGCTTAACAAATATCAACATTATTATTATTATTAGGAGAGTAGCAAGGTGAGGTAGGAGGGGGCAAGGTGATTGAGTGCTTTAAAGCCAAAGGTAAGGAGTTTTTGTTTGATTCAGAGGTGGATGGGCAACCACTGGAGTTTTTTGAGGAGTGAGGAGATATGTCCTAAATGTTTCTGTGGAAAAGTGATCTGAGTTTTTGTTTGATTCGGAGGTGGATGGGCAACCACTGGAGTTTTTTGAGGAGTGAGGAGGTATGTCCTGAATGTTTTTGTGGAAAAGTGATCTGGGAAGCAGAGTGAAGTATGGACTGGAGTGGAGAGAGACAGTAAACTGGGAGGTCAGCAAGGAGGCTGATGCAGTAATACAGGCAGGCTGGGATGTGTGATTGTTTTAACGTGATAGCAGTTTGGATGGAGAGGAAAGGGCAGATTTTTAGTGATGTTGTGAAGATGGGACCAACAGGATTTAGTGATAGATTGAATATGTGGTTGAGTGAGAGAGAGGAGTCAAGGAGGAGGCCAAGGTTACAGGCTTGTGAGACAGGAAGGGTTATTATTATTATCATTATTATGGTATCTGTTATATGCTTACTATGTTCTAAACACTGTTCTAAGCACTGGGGTAGATACAAGGTAATCAGGTTGTCCCCCGTGGGGCTCACAGTCTTAATCCCCATTTTGAAGATGAGGTAACTGAGCCACAGAGAAGTTGAGTGACTTGCCTAAAGTCACACAGCAGACAAGTGGTGGAGCAGAACTAGAATCCATGCTCTTACCACTAGGTCATGCTGCTTCAGTCATCAGCAGTGATAGCAAAGTCAGGGGAAGAACAGGGTTTGGATGGGGAGATCAGAAGTTCTGCTTCGGACATGTTAAGCTTGAGGTGATCAAAGGACATCCAGTAAGAGATTTCTTGAAGGCAAGAGGAAACGTGAGACTCAGAAAGGGAGAGAGATCAGGGCTGGAGATGTAGATTTGGCTGTCGTCAGCATAGACCTGGTAGTTGAACCTATGGGAGTGAATGAGTTCTCCAGGGAGTGGGTGTAGATGTAAAGTAGAAGGGGGCCCAGAACTGAACCTTGAGTACTCCCAAAGTTTGGTGGTGGGAGGCAGAGGAGGATTCCACATAAGAGACTAAGAATGAATGGCCAGGTAGATAAGAGGAGAAGCAGAATAGGGCAGAATCAGTGAAACCCAGGTCGGATAATGTTTCAAGGACAAGGGAGATGTTCACAGTATCGAGAGCTGAGAGGTTGAGGAGAATTAGGATGGAGTAGCAGCAGAAATAATGAATTTCATATCATGTGTGGCAATAATAATAATACTAACTGTGGTACCTGGCTAAACCAAACCATTTACTGTGTGTCAAGCACTCTAAGCACTGGGGTAGATACAAGATAATCAGGTCCCATATGAGGCTCACAGCCAAAGTAGTAGAAAGAAGAGGTATTGAATCCCCATTTTGCATGAGATACTCGAGGACCACAGAAGTGAAGTGACTTGCCCAAGGTCACACAGCAGACAAATGGTGGAGCCTGGATTACAACCCAGGTCCTCTGACTCCCAGAACTGTATTCTTTCCTGTAGACTATGGTGCTTTAATATTTGCATTCATAACTAAAATTCCGAAGGGGTCATTTGTTTATCCCTTTAGGCTCAGGGTAAATGTCTTATGCTATAAAAACATTCCCACACTGGTGGAACAAAGTTCTTTTATGCACTTGCTAGCTCTTCCCTCCCCTTCCTCTCTCACTCCAGGAAGCAGATTAAGAATACTTCAGTATATGGCTTTTCAGCTCTTTTCTCTCAACTGCATATGTCTGAAGAGGAGTGTTGTCATGTGGCCTAGTCATAATGAGGGAGAATAAGGAGACCAAAGCCACAGGGTTCTCTGTTCGTCTCAGTGAGTCCATAGGAAAGGTCCATTCATCTCATTTGGAAATGTAGGTTTGAGAGAGTTTGGCAAAGGGAGATTTGTTTGTGATAGTTTCCTGGGTTAGAAACCCAGGGAGAGTTATAATTGTTGCTTTGAGGCTTTCTGAGGATTTACTGGTGAGGCAGAAAGCATTACCTCCTGTTTCAAAATAAAGGGCTGAATAGATTGCTGAAATGAGTAAGTTAGAGTATATAAATAACTTTCCCACCTCCTGCCTGTACAACAACAGGTCAGGCAAGGTCAGGGAGAGGAGGGCAGATGATGTAGGCACTGTTGGGGAGAACAAACCACAAAGTACATACAATACTGTACTCTCTCAACCTCTTAGTACAGTGTTCTGCATGCAGTAAGCACTTAATAAATACTATCGATTCATTGACTGAGCCAGGGAGAAGCTAAAAAATGACAGTTGGCAACATTTCTTCATCATCCTACTCAATCAAACATTGGTATTTATTGAGTTCTTGCTGTGTGCAGGTCACTGTACTAAGTTCTTGGAGAATACAGTACAAAAAACTCCATGTCTGGGAGGCCTTCCAAGACCAAGTCCCCCTTTTCCTCTGTTCCTCCTCCCCTCCCCATCACCCCATCTCCCTCCCTCCACTCTATACCCTCCCTGCCCCACAGCACTTGTCTATATATGTGCATATTTATTATTCTATTTTATTAATGATGTGCATATATTTATAATTCTATTTATTTATATTGATTCTACTGATGCCTACTTGTTTTGTTTTGTTGTCTGTCTCCCCCCTTCTGGACTGTGAGTCCGTTATTGGGTAGGGATTGTCTCTATCTGTTGCCGAATTCTACTTTCTAAGCGCTTAGTACAGTGATCTGCACACAGTAAGCGCTCAATAAATATGATTGAATTGAATGATCCCTGCCCTGAAGTAGTTTACAATCTAGTAGGGAAGACAGACATCAAAATAAATTACAGGTAGAGGAAACAACACAGAACAAGAAACGCATATAAGTACTATGGTGAAGGAGGGTGGGGTACCAAAGGGAGGAAAATGTGTTTTGGGACTCACTCCAGGACAGAGTTGTATCCTCAGAGGTCTGTACAAGGGCAGTGCGACCCTGTAACAACACTACACCCAACCTTGTATAGAAGGGTTCCCTCCATCTCTAACATAGGCCATCATTTATACTTACCACACCCTTCTTTGAAATCACAACTTTCAGTGGGCCAACTGAGTGTGGACATTCAGCTTACAGCATAGTACTGAATTCCGGCAGACCCGGTGCTATCCAAAAAACTGCCTTCAATTATTGATTTAAGGATAAAGAGTTAGGGAGAATATGTTTTCCAGAGTTTCAGGGATTATCTGACAGACACTTCTCTAGCTCATTCCACACAGATAAACAATGTGCTAGTTTCAAGTAAATAACTGTAACAGTGTAATGCTAATGCTATTGAATCACTGATAACACTGTTCGGTTTAAAATGGTAAAAGCGGTATTCCTGAAAGTCACACTGTCATAACCAATTCACAATCATTTTATGGCACTGTGTTCCCCTTCTCTGCCACCTCATTTTATCAAAAATTGCTCTTAAACCTCACATGCTGTCACTTGAAGGGGTAGATGGCCTCATTTATTTATACCAGCCCCATGTCATAAAAATAATAAATGTTATATTTATATAATACATAATACAATAATAATGAGAAGCAGCATAGCTTAGAGGAAAGAGCATGGGCTTGGGAGTCAGAGGATGTGGGTTCTAATCCCATCTCTGTCACTTGTCTGCTGTGTGAACTTGGGCAATTAGCTTAACTTCTCTGGGCCTTAGTTACCTCATTTGTAAAATGGGGATTAAGACTGTGAGCCCCATGTGGGACAACCCGGTGACCTTGGATCTACCCCAGTGCTTAGAACAGTGCTTGGCATATAGTAAGCACTTAACACATACCATCATTATTAATAACATCATTATTAATAACAACAATTGTGAACCAGCATGGCTGAGTAGAAAAAGAATGGGTTTAGGAGTTAGAGGACCTGAGTTCTAATCCTGATCCTCCACTTACCTGCTATGTGACTTTGGCCAAGTCATGTGACTTCTCTGTTGCTCAGTTCTCTTATCTGCAAAATGGGCATTCAATTCCCATTCTCTCTTCTACAGTGCTTGTGAGGGTCATGTGGGACTTGATTACCTTCTAGGTACCCCAGCAAGTAGTACAGTGCCTGGTACATAGTAGGATCTTAACAAATACCACAATTATTATTATTAAGCACTTACAATGAGTCAAATATTGTAATAAGCTCTAGGTACTAGGGATCATCTAGTACTACTAAGTACTAGATGCAAGACAATCAAACTGGAGAGGTTCCCTGTCACACACTGAACTAGCAGTCTAAATAGGAGGGAAAATGAGTATTTAAACCCTATTTTGAAAATCAGAAACCTGAGGCACAGAGAAGTTAATTTACTTGCCCAAATTCATACAGAAGGCAAGTTTCAAAGCCAGGATTACAACTCCCAGGCCTGTGCTCTTTTCTCTAGGCCAAACAGCTTCTTCTCTACAGGATTTGAGGGAGAGATATACCTGGATTTTACCACTGTCTTCTTCTGGCCACTCCGTGTCACTCTCACTATAATTAGCCTCTGAAGGCTAGGATTTTATCTAAGATAGCCGTGAAGTCCTACGATGTAAAAAAAAAGAATCAGGCTTCCATCAAGACCAGCCCCACCACAGAAGGAAACAGTCTGGGTTTGGGATTCCGTTGATCAGGTGAGGGAATCTTTCAGGCTCACCTTGTCCTGTCCTCTCAAAGGAGTGAGACTTGCTTTTCTCAGTTTCATCCTAGGAGCTAACCAGGTCTAGCTCGGAACTGTATTTTAGATAACCAAAACTCCAATCGTTCACAATGCTTTTCTCAGCTTCAAGAGGCTTTACCTACTGCACTGAAAGAGGACAGATTCCTTGCTGTTGATCCAAATGTAACTGTAGCCTTCGCTGATGCAAAGTTAGTACGTGTAATCACCTCTACTGGCATTAGCTAGGCCAGATCAGAGTCACATATGATCTCAGTGAGAGATGAAGGGATTCCTGGGACATTGAGCAATCATCCAAAGCCAGGAAACTTTCCTTCTTATCCCGGCACAGTATTTCTTTCTCATTTGTAAAAACTAAGGCTATTTTATAGCAAATGATACCTCAGTTGCCCCACTGTCTAGTGGAAAGAGCTTAGGACTGGGATTCAGGATAACAAGCTTCTGGTCCCAGGCCTGCAACTTCTCTGTTTCATCATCTTGAGCAACTTACTTAAATTCTCAGTGCCTCAGTTTCCTGATCTGTACAGTGAGAATTAAAATACCAGTTCTCCCTCCCTCTTAGACTGTGAACTCTTTGGGATGTATAGGCAGTGTCTAATCTGGCCCAGCTCTTGAGCACTAAATATCATCATTATTCACTGACCCTAACTGCTCCAACTTGTGACATGGATGTCTCCTTTTAAGTCTGTAAACAGCACATTTTATAGGAAAATTGTCTTATGGGTTCAAAATGTTAGCAATCAATAGTATTTTATTGTCCACGTAAAAATTTAATGCATTCAAGTGCCTCGATTATAAGAGCTGTACCAGGCTGGATACCCTTACAGTGCTGTAGACAGACCACTTTATATAGTGCCGTATATAACAGAATATAGCTAAGTCCCAATGGACTGAATCGACTCTGATCTATGGTATAATAAGACAAGAACAAAGTATATCAGGAAGATTTGAATTGTGTATTCAGGAAGCCAAGGAAAAGAGACTTTAGATGTCAACAGAGCAAGTACACTGGGCTTGTGTCTTATAATGATATTGGTATTTGTTAAGTACTTACTATGTGCCAAGCACTGTATTGAAGTAAAAATAAGATATTCAGATTGGATACAGTCTCTGCCACATGGGATACCAGTTTAAGTAGAGAGTGTAGGACTTCATCTCCTTTTACATCTGAGGCCCAGAGAAGTTAAGTGACTTTCCTAAGGTCACACAGCACACAGTGGCAGAGTCAGAATTAAAAAATAAGTCCTCCAATTCCCAGGTCTTATCCACTTGGCCATGCTGTTTATATAAATCTTCCCAAGGTGCAGTACTCTGATGCAACTAATTAATCCCCAACATTCCAAGTCCTGTCACACATGGATTTGTCTATCTGTTATTGGTTTACTTGCTGGTGATCTTAACTACAGTATTTTCATTAATTCATATATACTATTTTCCTCAATGGATTGTAATTTCCTCAAGGGCAGCAGCCATACTGTAATAGCATTTATTAAATGCCCACTGGGTGTAATATATTATGATAATGATAATAATTATGGCACTTGTTATGCACATACTATGTGCCAGGTACTGTACTAAGCAAGGGGATAGATACAAGTAAATGGGGTTGGACACAGACCCTGTCCCATACTCTGGGTCCCCATTTTACAGATGAGGTAACTGAGGCTCAGAGAAGTGAAGTGACTTGCCCAAGGTCACACAGTAGACTGGGGCAGAGGCAGAATTAGAATCCATCACCTTCTGACTCCATGCTGCTTCTCAAAGAGCATCGTACTATGCTCTTAGGAATTACAAAACAAGCAATCAATAGTAAATGAGTGCTTACTATTTTCAGAGCACTTGACAAATCCTCTGCCCATGAAGTACTTATAATCTGCTCCTCATCTTCTCTCCCAAGCTGTATCCCCTACATTATCACTGCAGACACCACCACCAACACCTCATCTCAATAGACATTATCTTCAACATTATCTTGAAGCAGCGTAGCAGTGTGGCTTAGTGGAAAGAGCCCGGGCTTAGGAGTCAGAGGTCATTGGTTCTAATTCCGGCTCTGCCACTGTCAGCTGTGTGACTTTGGGCAAGTTACCTAACTTCTCTGTGCCTCAGTGACCTCATCTGTAAAATGGGGATTAAAGACTGTGAGCCCCACAGGGGACAAACTGATTATCTTGTATCTCCCCCAGTGCTTAGAATACTGCTTGGCACATAGTAAGCGCTTAACAAATATCATCATCATTATTATTATTAAACTCACCTCTCTCATTCAACCCATATATTTAAACTGTCACTAAATCCTATTAGTTCTACTTTCACAACATTATAAAGTCTTCCCTTTCTTCTTCATTCAAATTGCTACCATGCCGATCCAGGCAGTTATCCTATCCTGTCTTGACTACTACATCTGTCTCCTCGTTGACCACCCTGCCTCCTCTCTGACTCCAGCCCTTACTTTACTCTATTGCCCAGATCATTTCTGTTAAATTTAAAAAAAAAGTCAGTCCGTGTCTCCTCACTCTTTTTTTATTCTAATGGCATTTATTAAGAACTTATTCTGTACCTGGCACTGCATTAAGTACTAGAGTAGATACAAACCTATTAGGTTGGAAGCAGTCCATGTCCCACATGGGGCTCACACTCTTAATCCCCATTTTAGGGATGAGGTAACTGAGGCCCAGAGAAGTGACTTGACCAAGGTCACACAGCAGAAAAATGTTTAGTCAGAATTAAAACCCAGCTCATCCCGACTCCCAGGTCTGTGCTCCTCTAGTACAGGAGCAGTATGGCCTAGTGGATATGGTATGGGTCTGGGTATTAGAAGGATCTGGGTTCTAATCCCAGCTTCACCACATCTGCTGTGTCACCTTGGACATGTCACTTAACTTCTCTGGGGCTCAGTTACCTCATCCGTAAAATGGGGATTAAGAGTATGAGCCCCATGTGGGAAAGGGACTCTGTCCAACCTGAATGACTTGTATCTACCCCAGCACTGCTTGGCACATAGTAAGTGCTTAACAACTACCATAATTATATTTATTATTATTGTTATTATCCATCAGGTCATGCTGTTTCTTTAAAACTTCCAATGGTTGTACATATTCCTCTGCAGCAAATGGAAAGACTCCTTACCATTGGCTTTAAAGCATTCAACCAGCTTTCCAACTACCTTACCTTGCTAATCTCCTTGTACAACCCAGCTCACAGACTTCACTGTTCTAACCCAATCTACTCTCTGTACCTTGATCTGGTCTATCCCTCTACTGATCCTTTGTCCACATCCTCCTACTGGCCTGGAATTCACTCTCCCTTTATATCTGGCAGCGCACCACTCTTTCACTTCCAAAGCTCTCTTAAAATCACATCTCCAAGAGGCCATCCCTGACCAAGTTATCATTTCCCCTACTCACTCTCTTCTCTGTATCATCTATACAATCGGATCTGTAACCTTTTTGCACAACCTTAGCTCTACAGTACTTGTATATTTATCCTTACATTCTGCCAATTCTCCTATCTGTCTCCCCTAGATGGTAAGCAGGACTTTTATACACCAACTCAACTGAATTGCACTTTCCCAAATGTTTAGTACAGTGTCCTGCACAAAGCTTTCACTCAGTAAGTACCATCGAGTTCCTGATAAATTAAAAGGGGAGGAAAGTCATGAAAGTATTTTAAAAACAGAGTAATAAAAAGAAATGATTGAATTTACAAATGAAGAAATGCGTGTGTATAGGTGCTGAGGTGCATCAGTGTTCTAGATGGCTCGTGGTTTTTATATGACTTGGGCTGCTGGGAATTAGTGAGGGATGGCATGCTGGGGGAGGTAATCTTTCAACATTTCTGTATGTTCCTGATTGTTAGCCTAGAAGACTGTGACTACAGAAGATTCACTATAAAGTCTGTCAATACTGAAGGAGAGAAAAAACATAAAATGTGGCATAGGATCTCTCATTCCTTTTGCCATTGTGTAGAGATGGGGTTCAAAAGGGTCAGCTTGAGCTTTTCTATTTCCTTCTGGAGACAGATAAGGAGGTTGAGGGAAGAAGGAGAAGGAGAAAGACAATAATTCTATTGTTCTTTTTAGAGTTAACGCAATAGGATCTTGATATGAGTTAAGAAAAAGGATACTCAATCAGCTTTGCTGCTTTTAAAACTCTGCAAAAATTTACCAGATTTCTTTCTTCTTCACCTAGAATACCATGGAAACAGAAGTTGAAACAGCAAAAGGTGGTCAGGTAGTTTTAAAATACCCACTACTTCAAAAAAAGCCAAGTCCCCTTCACCCCCACCATACAAATACACACACACACACACACACACACATACCACACAAACCCCCGTTGTATTAAATTAGGGGAAGAAAAATCAGTGGGATGTTTAAACCTGACCCATTTTTGATGGAGCTGAAGAAATACTGTTTTTGAAGGCAAAAATACCCATACAATAATCTCCATGGTGTCTGCAGAAAAGAGATAGACCTCTTGGCTTTCATATTTCCTGGAAGCTTAACATTTTAGGAGTTTACAAGTTTAACAGTGTAGTAGTTCATAAAAGTCAATATGTGATCTTCTCTTAATGAAAACTGTTATTTGCTCACACTGTAAGGAAACTGTGCCCAGACCTTATCTGGGACTAATAGCATAGAATCCCCCCAGTAGACTTCTCAGTTCGCTTTTTCAGGATGTGCTTGTTCTAAAATTTCACTGCCAAGAGTCAGATTCCCTTATTTCCTGGGGGGACATCCACCTCAGAAGTAAGCTAGATTCACCAGGTTCATATGGACTGTCTAACCTGATCATCTTATAGCTACTCCAGAGCTTAGTACATTGTCTGGCACGTAGTAAGTGCTTAACAAATATTTTTTAAAAAAGGCAGTCTTAGAGCTGAGCTGCCTGGGATACTCAGAAGATGGGCAACTCATGGGGGCAGTGACTGAGAAATACTTTTCTGTGTTATCTTGTATGTGCATTTTGGTCACATCTTCTAGTGACCAAATTTCAAAGCCACCCCTGTGAGAACCTCACTCATAGTATAACTAGAAACCTCCCTTTTATTATATCCTGGCCGCAGCAGTCATTTTGTACATTTGACATCATACAGCTCTCTCCTTCAAGCTCCTTTCTCTTTTTCTAAACCCCATTCCTACCTGCAGTCACTAGAAATGTGAAGGCCTAATAAATTATCTGAGGAAAAAATGTCAATGACATGCGGCTAGGATTTTCTTTGCAGAAACAAGAAAATATTTTCCCAATAGTAGGATGGTTTATAAACAACACGAGCAAGCCAACAACATCTCCATCTACATTCTCCTACTCATGCCCTTCAGAAAACTGCTCCACTGTGTTGGGATGCTTGTTTTCTTCACTGCCATTTCCAAACTTTCTTCCCTAGTCAGTTTCATTTGTAACAACTGTCCATTCCCTTTTTTTTTAATGGCATTTTTTAAGTGCTTTATTTGTGTCAACATTTTGGGTTTAACCACCGGGGGAGGTACAAGTTAATTAGGTCAGACACAGTCTGTGTCTCTCATTGGGCTCCGGGTCTAAGTATGGAGGGAGAACTGATACTTAAACTCCATTTTACAATTGAGAAAACTGAGGCACAGAGAAATTAAGTGACTTGCCTGAGATCACACAGCAAGCAATTGGCAAAGCTGGGATTATAACCGAAGTCTTCTGCCTCTCAGGCCTGTTCTCTTTCCACTAGACCACACACTGCTTCTTCCTTTCAAATCCAACAGGAGGAAGCAAGATATTCTAACATATGTAGTTACTTGCCCCCAAGAAACCAGGAAAGAAGCCAAGTCTAGAACATATGGATTCTGACTCAGATATATGTCTTCCAAGTCAATATTAATAATAGAGGAGATTGATTAGAGAGTATATTATCACTAGAGCACTGAGAGGAGGAAATAAGTACTGAAGACTCAAATGTTTTCCCCCAAATCAGGCACTAGTTTAAAAGAACATATTCTGATTTGATTTAATAATAATAATGATAATGATGGTATTTGTTAGCCACTTAGTATATGCCAAGCAGTGTTCTAAGCGCTGGGATAGATACAAAGTAATCAGATTGTCCCATGTGGGGCTCACAGACTTAATCCTCATTTTATAGATGAGGTAAATGAGGCCCAGAGAAGTTAAATGACTTGCCCAAAGTCCCACAGTTGATAAGTGGCTGAGCCGGGATTAGAACCTGGCTTCCGTCCCCTCCACTCTACCGAGACTGCTCTCTCTAAGGTCACCCATGACCTCCTTCTTGCCAAATCCAATGGCTCCTACTCCATTCTAATCCTCCTTGACCTCTCTGCTGCCTTTGACACTGTCGACCATCCCCTCCTCCTCCATACCTTATCTCACCTTGGATTCACGGACTCTGTCCTCTCCTGGTTCTCCTCTTACCTCTCTGGCCAGTCATTCTCGGTCTCCTTCGCTGGAGCCTCCTCCCCCTCCCATCATTTAACTGTTGGAGTTCCTCAAGGGTCAGTTCTTGGCCCTCTTCTGTTCTCCATTTAAACTCACTCCCTCGGTGAACTCATTCGCTCTCACGGCTTTGACTACCATCTCTACGCAGATGACACGCAGATCTACATCTCCGCCCCTGTCCTCTCCCCCTCCCTTCGGGCTCGCATCTCCTCCTGCCTCCGGGACGTCTCCACCTGGATGTCGGCCCGCCACCTAAAACTCAACATGAGCAAGACTGAGCTCCTCATCTTCCCTCCCAAACCCGGTCCTCTCCCAGACTCCTCTATCACCGTCGATGGCACGACCATCCTTCCCGTCTCTCAGGCCCGCAATCTCGGTGTCATCCTTGACTCGTCTCTCTCGTTCACCCCACACATCCTGTCCGTTACCAAGACCTGCCGGTTTCACCTCTACAGTATCGCCAAGATCCACCCTTTCCTCTCCACCCAAACGGCTACCTTACTGCTACAGGCTCTCGTTATATCCCGGCTAGACTACTGTGTCAGCCTTCTCTCTGACCTCCCTTCCTCCTCTCTCGCCCCGCTCCAGTCTATTCTTCACTCCGCTGCCCAGCTCATCTTCCTGCAGAAACGATCTGGGCATGTCACTCCCCTTCTTAAACAACTCCAGTGGTTGCCTATCAACCTCCACTCCAAACAAAAACTCCTCACTCTAGGCTTCAAGGCTCTCCATCACCTTGCCCCTTCCTACCTCTCCTCCCTTCTCTCTTTCTATCGCCCACCCCGCACGCTCCGCTCCTCTGCCGCCCACCTCCTCACCATCCCTCGGTCTCGCCTATCCCGCCGTCGACCCCTGGGTCACGCCCTCCCTCCTCACCTCCGCCAAACTGATTCTCTTTCCCTCTTCAAAACCCTACTTAAAACTCACCTCCTCCAAGAGGCATTCCCAGACTGAGCTCCTCTTCTCCCTCTACTCCCTCTGCCATCCCCCCTTTACCTCTCTGCAGCTAAACCCTCTTTTTCCCCTTTTCCCTCTGCTCCTCCACCTCTCCCTTCCCATCCCCACAGCACTGTACTCCTCCGCTCAACTGTATATATTTTCGTTACCCTATTTATTTTGTTAATGAATTGTACATCGCCTTGATTCTATTTAGTTGCCATTGTTTTTACGAGATGTTCTTCCCCTTGACTCTATTTATTGCCATTGTTCTTGTCTGTCTCCCCCGATTAGACTGTAAGCCCATCAGACGGCAGGGACTGTCTCTATCTGTTGCCGACTTGTTCATCCCAAGCGCTTAATACAGTGCTCTGCACATAGTAAGCGCTCAATAAATACTATTGAATGAATGAATGAATTAACCCATGACCTCTGTCTCCCTAGCCCGTGGTTCTTTCCACTTTGTGTTTGTGTGTGTTTGTGTGCAGACATGTGCACAATTTTTCATCTGAATATTCCAGCATTGGACCAAATTGTCTTTAAATAATAAAAGTAGCTCAAAAATCCAACTTTTTTCTTCACGGTTCACTCTTTCGGATTGAACAAGCCACATGTGGTATTTAGGACCTGGTAATTATTCCAAATGCTAAATTGCTCAGAAACCACAAGCAATGAATGGAGAGGGGTTTTTAACCAAAAAAAAAAAAGCAAAAAAAAAACCCAAAGAATTTTTTTTTAGAAAATCAATTCTGAGCAAAGGAAAATATGAAGAATTGCATGAGGGGTGAAAGTTGTGATTGTGGAAAGAGGGTTAGGAGATGGAGATCCAAGAAAAGCCTTTTCCTAAAGTTAACTGAATCTGAGAGATTGCTTTTCTGAAGCTGGATCTGACCTCCTTCTCCCTCCCTCTACCATCCTAAAAATAATTCTGACTCATCTGTGCCATAGCTTCCTTCCTAGCATCTTCACCTTTAATTCCTCATAGCCAAAGAGGGTGATTTACTGTATTTGTAGTTTCCAAAAGCCCAGAATTAATGGTGCAAACAAAACCATTGAAGGATTAGAGGTGGAGCTCATCCTTGGCCTGACTTTTGTTAGCAGTGACACCATTAAAGTGGGGGAAAGTTATCCCAGCCTTCAATGCTAAGAATCTCAATAGCTACTCCACAGACAGATGCTGCCCCAAATCCACTTATATTTTCTTGGGATACTGGTTGTTTTTTTAAGTTCATGCATAGTAAAAGTGCCCTCTACTGTCACATCAGAGCCAACTTTAGCCTTTGCAGGAGATTATCATTTTAGAAGGAAAAGAAACTATAGCAATTTGCTTAACGAATCTTACCCAAAGATATCTGTTCTTTCTCCACAAGCTAATGACAGCCCAAAAAATGCAAAGGAAAGGGGAAACAAATTGGGACAATTTCTCAAAATGTAATATCCCTTCATATAAACTACTAGACTGTAAGCTTGTTGTGGGAAGGGAACATGTATACTAACTCTATTATATTGTACCCTCACAAGCACTTAGTACAGTGCTCTGCACACAGTAAGTGCTCAATAAATATGAATGAATGAATGAATATATGGTATTTATTGAGTGCTTACTGTGGGCAGAGGACTATAATGTCGGTATTTGTTAAGCGCTTACTATGTGCCGAGCACCGTTCTAAGCGCTGGGGTAGACACAGGGGAATCAGGTTGTCCCACGTGGGGCTCACAGTCTTCATCCCCATTTTACAGATGAGGTAACTGAGGCACCGAGAAGTGAAGTGACTCGCCCACAGTCACACAGCTGGCAAGTGGCCGAGCCGGGATTCGAACTCATGACCTCTGACTCCAAAGCCCGTGCTCTTTCCACTGAGCCACACTGCTTCTCTAATTGCTTCTCTAATAAGCACTATATTAAGTGCTTGGGAGAGTACAATACAACAAAGTTAGAAGGCGTTTCCTGCCCACCAGGAGCTTATAGTCTAGAGCAGGGGACAGACATTAAAATAAGTAATAGCTATGTATATAATGCTTTGTGGTTGACAGGATGGTCTACATCAAGTACTTAAAGGGCGCAGATCAAAGTGCATTGGCAAAGCAGAAAGGAAAAGGAGTAAACAAAATGTGGGCTTAGCCAGAGAAGCCAGTGCTTTGCACACAGTAAGCGCTCAATAAATACAATTAAATGAATGAAAGATGTGATTTTAATAAGAAGGATGGTCTGTCGGAAATGAAGGGGGTAGGTGTTCCAGGCTAGTGGGAGGTTGTGAGCAAAGCTTTAGTAATGAGAGACAATATGGACGTACAGTGAGTAGGTTGACTTTGGAGAACTGAAAGGTGCAAGTTGTGTTGTAGTAAGAAGTCAGTGATGTAAGATAGGAGGGGGTGAACTGATTGAGTGCTTTAAAGTTTACTTACTTTAAAGTAAAGTAAAATATTTTTGAGTGCTGTGGAGGTGGATTGATAACCATCGGAGGTTTTTGAGGAGTGAAGAGCTGTAACCTGAGCTTTTCTTAGAAAAAAAATCTGTGTAGTTGAGTGAAAAATGGACTGAACTGAGGTGAGAATGTCATCAGGACATCAGGGATGTCAGTGAGGAGGCAGACACAGAAATCAAGGTGGGGGTAGGTGCATGGATCAGCAGAATAGCAGTTCAGATGGAGTGAAAAGGGCAGATTTTAACACTGTTGTGCAGGTAGAACCAACAGGATTTGGTGACAGATTGAATATGTGGTTGAATGACATAAGAGTTGAGGATAATGCCATGGTTATGGGATTGTGAGGCAAGGAAAATGGTAGTTCTGTCTATGGTAATGGAAAAGGGAGGGGGGTGTAAAGATAAGGAATTCTGTTTTGGACATGTTAAGCCAAGTAGAGATGTCCTGGTGACAGGAGGAAATGTGAGACTGCAGAGAAGGAGAGTGATCAGGGCTGGAGATGTAGACTTGAAATGGTACTTGAAGCCATGGGAGTAAATGAGGGAGTGGGTGTTTATGGAGAATAGAAGTAGATCCAGAACTGATCCTTGAGGGACTCCCACAGTTAGGGGGTGAGAGGCAGAAAAGGAACACTATCAGGTGTGAGCTCCCCAGAGTCACCCCTCCCCCTTTCTCCATGCCCCCCACTCCCAACCCTCTCCCCTACATGCTTCCCTGCAGTTTCCTCAGAGGCGATCTCCTCCCTCCTAGCAAGTGCCACCCCCTCCACCTGTGCTTTGGCACCCCATTCCCGCTCACCTTATAAAAACTATCGCCCTTTCCCCCCTCCTTAAGTTCTATCTTTAACCACTCACTCGCCAATGGCCTCTTCCCCTCTGCCTTCAAACATGCCCATGTCTCCCCCATCCTAAAAAAACCCTCTCTCGACCCCACTTCCCTTTCCAGTTATCATTCTATCTCCCTCCTACCCTATCCTTTCCAAACTCCTACAACAAGTAGTTTACACTTGCTGTCTTGAATTCCTCAACTCCAACTCTCTCCTGGACGCCCTCCAATCTGGCTTCCATCTCCTCTGCTCCACCGAAACTGCCCTCTCAAAGGTCACCCATAACCTCCTACTTGCCAAATCCAATGGGTCCTACTCTATCCTAATCTTCCTCGGCCTCCCAGAGGCTTTTGACACTGTCGATCATCCCCTTCTCCTCCACACTTTACCTTACCTTGACTTCATGGATTCTGTCTTCTCCTGGTTTTCCTCTTATCTTTCTGGCCGTTCTTTCTTGGTCTCCTCTGCGGGCTCCTCCTCCCCCTTCCATCCACTAACTGTAGGGGTTCCTCAAGGGTCAGTTCTTAGCCCTCTTCTGATCTCCATCTATACTCCCATGGTGAACTCATTACTCCCATGACTTCAACTATCATCTCTATGCCGATGACACCCAAAATCTACATCTCCTCCCCTGTTCTCTCCCACTCCCTCCAGGCTTGTATCTCCTCCTGCCTCCAGGACGTCTCCACCTGGATGTCTACCCGCCACCTAAAACTCAACATGTCTAAGACTGAGCTCCTTATTTTCCCTCCCAAACCCTGTCCTCTCTCTGACTTCCCTGTCACTGTGGGCAACACTACCATCCTTCCCGTCTCACATGCCCACAACCTTGGTGTCGTCCTTGATTCAGCTCTCTGATTCGCCCCACACATCCAATTCATCACCAACACCTGCCGGTCTCACCTTCACAATATTGCCAAGATCCACCCTTTCCTCTACCATCCAAACTGCTACTGTGCTTGTACAAGCTGTCATAATATTCCAACTGGATTACTGTGTCAGCCTTCTCTCTGAGCTACCTTCCTCCTGTCTCTCCCTGCTCCAGTCTATTCGTGATTCCGCTTCCTGGATTATCTCCCTACAGAAACACTCTGGGCATGTCCCTCACCTCCTCAAACACCTCCAGTGGTTGTCTATCAACCTTAGTACGAAACTAAAACTCCTCACTCTTGGCTTCAGAGCTCTCCGTTACCTTGCCCCCTCCTACCTCACCTCCCTTCTCTCTTCTACTGCCTACCCCCATGCACTCTACTCCTCTAGCATTCACCTCCTCACTGTCCCTTGTTGACACCTTGTTGTCCCTTGTTGGCCCCTGGCCTATGTACTACCACTGTCCTGGCATGCTCTTCCTCCTCACATCTGCCAAACTAACTCTCTTCCCCTCTTCAAAGCCCTACTGAGAGCTCACCTCCTCCAGGAGGACTTCCCAGACTGAGCCTCCCTTTCCCTCTGCTCCCCCTCCCCTCCCACCATCTGCTCTTCCCCCTTCCCCTCCCCCAGCACTGTGCTCATTTGTATATATTATGACCCTATTTATTTTGTTAATGAGGTGTATATCTCCTTGATTCTATTTATCTTGATGATGTTGTCTTATTTTGTTCTGTTTTGCTTTGCTGTCTGTCTCCCCCATTTAGACTATGAGCCTATCATTGGGGAAGGATTGTCTCTAACTACTGCCGAATTGTACATTCCAAGTGCTTAGTTCAGTGCTCTGCATATAGTAAGTTCTCAATAAATACTATTGAATGAATGAACAGGGAAAGAGATTGAGAATGAGTGACCAGAGACATAGGAGGAGAACCAGGAGAGGACAGCATCAGTGAATCCAAGGCTAGATAATGTTTCCAGAAGGAGGGGGTGGTCCAGTATGTCCAAGGCAGCTGAGAGGTTGAAGAGGATTAGAATGGAGTAGAGGTACTGAATTTGGCAAGGAGATCATTGGTGACCTTATAGAAGGCAGTTTCTGTGGAGTGAAGGGGGCTGAAGCCTCTTCCCTTTCTATTCCTTTTTTTACTTCCTTTATTTCAGAATGCTCATTTCAAACAGAACCCATTTTTGAATCTGCACCTCAGCAGTCTTTCCTATTTCTTAAACATCCATTTTCTGTTTTTTCGATGTTTTACTGAGCCACCTCATCTTGAAACTGGAGGCAAAAATCTGATAAGTAATTTAAGGATTATCAGGTTTTCCCCTCCAATCCCTCCACCTCAAGCTCTAGAAAAATGTGCCCAGTGGAAGAAGATTCTACTCAGGTCCAAGAAACAAATCATGTATCCTGAGAGCTTCTTGGATCAAGAACCACTGAAATTGATGGATCACGGCATTTATCATAAATTTTTGGTTTCCTTTCAGAAGTGATTAACCAACAGATAAATGGCAATGGCCATGACAACAAACCTACGAAATGTGTCTATTCAGGTTGCAGTTCAGCAAGGCAGGCACACAAATCATTATGTTGAATCATTATTATCAGTAATAACAACAATAATAATAATTGTATTTATTAAGCACTTAGTATTTTTCAAGCACAGGAGTGGGTACAAAATAATCATCTTGGACATAATCCCTGTTCCACATGGGCTCACAGTCTAAGCAGGAGGGAAAAGGTATTTAATCCCCATTTCAAAGATGAGGAAACAGACAATAAGTGATTTGCACAAGGTCCCACAGCAGGCAAGTGATAAAGCCAAGATTAGAACCCAAGTACTCTGACTCCCAAGCCTGTGAGTTTTCCACCAGGCCATGCTGAGAGGGTATTTTCTGCCTCCTGGTTAGTTTCAGAGTTGGGCAAGGTAAGAGCTGCAGGCCAGGTCTTGCTTGTGCATCTGCATTTTGCCCCATCCCACTACTGTCCTACCTCAACTCTTGGATGACTAAGAGTTGGCTTGGGGCAGCATCAGAGTGCGGGTGGGTTCAGGGAGGGTCAGATTAAAAGAGCTTCATGCCAGTTAAGTGAACGTGCTGACACCAGGAATACAGGGAGCCCGTAGGCTCTAAGTGCACAAAGGACAGGGGTAGTGTTTATCAGCTCGGGTGAATTGCACTTGGGAAAGTGCTTAATACAGTGCTCTACACACAGAAAGTCTTAAATCAATATGATTGATTTACTGAATGAGGAGGTAGGTAAGCGATGGTCTTGAGATGTTTCACTATTCAACGTTGGCTTTAACTCCATGGATGTCATCAGTAGGTTAGTGCTTAGTGGGCATTTGTCTCCCACGGATAAGTGGCCAAAATTACATTTTCAAAAGAAAATGTATCTTCCCAAAACAAGCATGCCACATGTAGATACAGTTATGGGTCTTAAATACCATCCGCTTTAAAAAAGCATCACTGCATTTAGAAGGAATAGATAGTTTTAAACTCTTTTACAAACTAAGTCATCTTTCTTGTCCATAAAATCCTGTGAACCTTTACATGAGGTCATTACAGAAATAAAACCTGCTCATTTGATCATTTTCCTTTCAAGTTTTTCAAATTTTACATTCCAAAAAATGGAACAAAATGTACCCACCCTCAATTTTTGAAAGGGCTGGAATTTCTAGATTAATAGTAAAACCAAGATTTGAAAAGATTAATATGTAGATACTGGTCAAAAACCTATGTAACTGGCACTGTGAATTAATTTGCTCAATTATATGGCTGCTTAATTTAATTTCAAAAGGATGGGCTAGGATTTCTTCAGCGTTCAAAAGTACTAAACTTGGACTGTGAGCCCCATGTAGGACAGGGACTGTCTGACCTGATTTCCTGGAATCTGTCCCAGTACTTAGTATAGTGCTTGGCACAAAGTAAGCACTTAAATGTCATTTTAAAAAAGAATGCTCTCATGGTTTGCCAGATTTCATCTATGGACTCTTTTTGTACGAGTCATAGATATTTTTCTTCTGCAACTATGACTGCCAAAAAATATGCCTATGTGCAATAACTGTGATGCTTGTGCTTGAGATTTAGAATTAGCCATTTAGCAGAAAGAATTAGCAATCAGAGATCAAGACAAAGTGTGGAAACGAGACTTCATGGAAATGAAACAAATAGATTTATAATACAGACTATAAATAATGATAGATATTGATTAGCTATTGAATGAGAGAGACAAAGAGCGTGCATAGGACACAAAGCCAGAGAAAGGAAAAAGAGAATAAGAGGAAGTAGAGAATGATTTATTGTTATGGACTGAAGCCTAAATCCTTTTTTCTCCCATTAGTCCCCACTACTTCCTGTAATAATATAATTTTTTTCCCCATAGCCCTTTTTATTTTCTCAAAGCACTTTCACATAAATTTCATTTTATCCCGACAAGATCTCTGTGAGATAGAGAGAGGCCAGTGGGAAAACAGATACAGAAACTGAGCCTCATGGGGATTGTGACATCCCCAAGTTTGTCCGATGTCAAGCCCATGCTCTTTCTACTAGGTTTCATTGTCCCTAATAACATTTAAGCACTTACAATTTGCGAAGCATTGTGCCGAGCAGTGAAGTAGATAACGGGTAATCAGAAAGGCCACAGAACCTGTCCCACAGGGGACTCACATCTAAGAGAAATAGATAACCGTTATTTTATTCCCATTTTACAGATGAGAAAGCTGAGGCTCGGGCTAGGTAAGAGAGTTGCTTAAACTAACAACAGGAGAGTGGTGGAACCAGGACTAGAAATCAGGTCTCCTAACTGAGTACTGTGCTCTCTTCACTAGGCAACATAGTCATTCTGAGTCCCACCAGAAAAAAAATACCATCCTCTTATACATCAGCATCTCATCAATGGCTCAATTGCCTAGGAAATTGCACAGCTAGATAATAGGAAAGATAAATTAGGAGATCTAGAAGCAGTATTGCTTAGTGGAAAGAGCAAAGACCTGGGAGTCAGAGGATGTGATAATCCTAGCACAGGATGTAACTTTTCTGTGCCTCACTTCCCTCATCAGCAAAATAGCAATTCATTACCTGTTCTCTTTCCTTTCTCAGACTGTGAGCACCATGTGGGACCTGATTATCTTGTATCTACCCCGATGCTTAGTACAGTGCTTGGCATATAGGAAGCACTTACCAAATACCACAATTACGATTTTATCACTCATCCTTTGACTTCAAAACTGAAGACATCTCTGCAATTATCCAAAATGAACAAGTGTGAGGAAAAAGATTCATCTACGTAAGAGACACATTTTCTCTTCAAAGTTGCTCTTTCAGACACATGATATTGCTAGAATCACATTTTATAGAAAATCATTAATGCCAATTAACACAGGCAACTTAATCCCAATACAGAAAATGAGACAATTTCTGCTCATTCATTAATTTCCAAGTTTTCCAATATCCTTTATAACCCTGGATCCTTTCATTTTAAGTCAGCAAGATTTTAATCACTCATAATTCTTAATTAAGTCTCAAAATACATATTACCATTTGCCATTTAGTGAGTTATATTACATGAACGTACATGCTTCTACCTCACACTCTGGAACTTCTGCTATTTCAGTTGCTAAACTGCTTTCATAGGGAACTCTAGCTTGCAGGAGTTACTACAGGTTCATAGGTGGCTGTTGGCTCCAGGAAGAAGTTTACACAATTGAAGAATGAGCCTAAATCACTGCCAAAAAAAAATGTGTTTTAGACAAAATACCACAAAGGCAACTAGTTGAAAATATCAGGCAATTAATGCTCAAGCAGCATCAGGTACATCCTATCAATGATGACGAAACTGATATAAAATCATCAACAAAATCCTTCCACCAGAAAACCTTCGGAAGCAAGGTTTAGGATTGGATAACTTGGTATTGCATGTGGCTAGGTGGGCTGATTTGTTAACCGATAACTCTGATGGGCAGTGATTAGTTATAGCCTCCTAGGCATATGCAGTCCTGACTCTCATGGAGTCCACACTATAGAGGAAAAAAAGCAAGACTCTGCTAATTCAATAAGTTATGAATTAATGGCTGTGCCTTAAGAGTACCAGATAGGAAGAAAAGACAGAGTCCACTATCAGGGTTCTGTTCAATGACCAATGACAGATGTCACTAGGTTTCCCTACCTGCACTCAGAAGGTTCATTTTCAGACACAACATAAGCAACACATGGGTATACTCCTTGAGAGCAGGGATCAACTGGATTTCAACTCTATTGCGTTGTGCTCTCCACATAGAAAGCACTCAAATACCACTAATTTTTTTAATGGTAATTGTCAAGTGCTTATTATGTGCCAGGCACTATGCTAATCACTGAGATAAATACAAGCTAATCAGTTTGAACAAAGTCCATGTCTCACATGGAACTCATAGTCTTAATCCTCATTTTGCAGATGAGGTAACAGGTACAGAGATGTTAAGTGACTTACCCAATTTCACACAGCAGACAAGAGGCACATTTGATACATTTTGCAATTATGTTCTATTAAAGTTAGTCAAATGGGACACTTGTATTATACTCATTTCATTAGAAAATTTAAGGAAAAAATTGTATTAGACTCCCACTCTAATGGAGGGATCTAACTATTTCTTTTTAAAAAATGATTTTTTAAAGCACAATTAAAGTACCTGTAAATATTGATGAATTCCAAATGAAACCTTGCAACCAAAATATACGGACAATATTGTGAACAAATTAAAGCTATTTATTCAGTGAATTGAGAAGTTATTAAAAAAACATGACTGTCAGAAGTACTGCATGAAACAAATTGTCTTTCATTTATGTACATCTCTTTGAATACAATATTCATTTTTAAATCACTATCTTGAAAACAATACCTTACAGATAATGGAGGCTGTAAGGAGGGTGGTATGGAGTTAAAACAAGAAAGTATAGGGTTCCTTAGTCAGTATTATGACTCTTACTGTAGCATTTTGGAAAAATTTAAGCCATCTTCATGGACATGCACACACATACACACACAGACCTAGGTTTGAAAAGAGGGGCAATCTCTCAAGGGTGGACCTTTATGGTCCAGATTCTGTTTAGGTGGGGAGAGGGGAAGGGGAAGAGGAGAAGTTTCTTTGCCAGCCACCAAAGCATGGAGATGTGTCTGCATGTCTAGCATGCCATTTAGGACTCCCAGGATCAATTGAGCAACTTTTGTATCGCCTATGATAACTAAGAATTTCTTGTACTTTCCTATGGCCATCCTGTAAGACTTATGTTACTGTGAAAATCATCATCATTGTATGCTCATTTGAAATTGAAGGGAGATAGCAATCAGAAACAGACAGCTTGTAGAATGAGTTCAGGTTTAGGCTGTAATGTGTTTGACAGAATAGATAAGGTTGTTTATATGGGTCTGTTTAATCCCTAACTCGTAAACAATCAGGAGTCTGCAAGAATATGTTATGGAGTTAAGGAGGAGGGACTGATTTTAGGCAAATTCTATGCAAGACCTCAGAGATTATTTGGAACTAGTCTCTAAGCAGTTTTCTGGTAAATACCTTGTGAAAATTCTAGTGGCCTCCTTTCTAGTAGGAGAGAGAGTTTCCCTTATAGTCCAACAAAAAAACAGGTTTTTTTTTCCCACAGAGGTAAGAGAAACACATTCAAGTACATGTGAAAAATCAGAAAGCTCAAAGCCCGTTAACATTTAATAATAATAACTCTGGTATTTGTTAAGCACTTACTATGTGCCAGGCACTGTACTAAGTGCTGGAATGAATAAAAGCAAATTGTATTGGACACAGTCCCTGTCCCAAGTGGGGGCTCACAGTCTCAATCCCCATTTTACAGATGAGGTAACTGAGGCAGAGAGAAGTTAAAGGACTTGCCCAAGGTCACACAGCAGACAAGTGGCAGAGCTGGGATTAGAGCCAATGACCTCTGACTCCTAGGTCCACGCAGCCATTTCCCTCTTCCACATGCCATTCACCAAGGATCTTTTGCTGATGTCCACTTTCTAGACCAATTTCCCTATCTCCTCCCTCCAGGCTCCTGCTGATTTTTTTTTCTACCACTGACTCTCCCATCCATGTAGACCCACCCCCAAAGTCTTGGGGACTCTCCATCAGTTTCCACAGCACTTAATGTACATATTCTTCTACTAGGTTGCTTCCCTTACTTATAATATATTTTAAAGCTTGTCTCTCCCTTCAGATTGTTAGCGTGTTGAGTGCAGGTATCATATCACGTTAAGCAGCGTGGCTTAGTGAAAAGAGCATGGGCTTGGGAGTCAGAGGACATGATTAATCCCAGCTCCGCTACTCGTTTGCTGTATCACCTTGGGCAAGCTGCTTAACTTCTCTGTGCCTCAGTTATCTCATCTGTAAAATAGGGATTAAAACTGTGAGGTCCATGTGAGATGACCTGATTACCTTGTATGTTACCTTGTATGTTACCTTGTATGTATATCACGTTAAGCAGCGTGGCTTAGTGAAAAGAGCATGGGCTTGGGAGTCAGAGGACATGATTAATCCCAGCTCCGCTACTTGTTTGCTGTATGACCTTGGGCAAGCTGCTTAACTTCTCTGTGCCTCAGTTATCTCATCTGTAAAATAGGGATTAAAACTGTGAGGTCCATGTAAGACGACCTGATTACCTTGTATGTTACCTTGTATGTTACCCCAGCACTTAGAATGGTGCTCAGCACATAGTAAACACTTAAATACTATAATAATAATAATAATGTCTTGCTGTTGGCAAGAGTGGTGGTTGACAGAATGAACAAACGAGTCATCATACAGGGGAAGTAGGGATGGCATCCAGGTATCACCGCACCCATTCCTCCCCAAACTTTCCTCTAAATAATTTATCTCCAGGATTCTCCGTAAGAGCCAAACTGAAGTGAAGCCATGATCGCTTCCTCTGTCTCATGTGCTTAAGAGATCCATAAACCTGAACACCAACACTCATTAATCACAATGACACATGCAATGGTATTCAGGAACCCTGGAGAAATATATCTCCACCATGTCCTTCTGGCCAGTTAGCAGTGCAGAACTGGATGATCAAATATTGTCTCTCTGACTCCTGCAAACAGGAGTATTTTTGTATCAATTAAGGCAATTCCCAGAAAATGGGATCAGTTTACCGCTACATTAATCAGAATGGCCTCTGAGACACACACCAGGCTACACACCTGGATAACTGCTTTAGGCCACCTTGATAGAAATAGAAAAGAGAAGCCAGAGAGGTAGCTATGAATTTTTTGATATCTGCTTGAGAAGGTAGGGCTGCTGGGATAGTCCAACAAGTGAAAGAACATCCCCAGGCAAAAAATTCAAGAGTGGATGTCCTGTTCCTACCTTCCTCATTTCTTCTGAATCCCTTTTGTTCCTGTGGATTGACCTTTGGTGACATCAAGGAAGCAGGGGCAGTGATTGCCCAGATATTCAATCCCAGAGTTACCATAACATGACAGACCTACACCAGGGAATTTCTAAACAGAAGGAATCTCCTGCCCAGTCCTGACCTTCTTCTGCACATCCACAGACTTTACTCAGCCAGAAACTGTCAGTCATTTTTATAACATGACAGGCTTTTTGCATTACTACAGAGAGTAGTTCCCAGCTAGAGCACCCTAAAATGACAAGGTATATCTTGCCACACCTATACAAAATAGCACTGGAAACAAGTTCATTCATTCATCATATTTACTGAGCACTTTCCTTTTCACTAAGTGTTTAAGAGAGTACCACAAACACCCTGCCCACAATGATCCCACAGTCTAGAAGGGGATACAGACATTAAAATACCTAAATTAATAAAATTACAGATATATGCATATGTGCTGTGGGGAACAGTTAATAATAGTAATAATAATGATGATGATAGCATTTAAGTGCTTACTATGTGCCGAGCACTGTTCTAAGTGCTGGGGTATATACAAGGTAATCAAGTTGTCCCACATGAGGTTCACTGTCTTAATCCCCATTTTACAGATGAGGTAACTGAGCCACAGAGAAGTCAAGTGACTTGCACAGAGAAGTCAAGTGACTTGCCCAAAGTCACACAGCTGATCAGTGGCAGAGCCGGGATTAGAATATATAACCTCTGACTCCCAAACCTGGACTCTTTCCACTATGCCATGCTCCAATATGTCTAGCCTAATGCATAGAGAATAGCCAGGCCCAGTTTCAGACAGTAAATGAGGTCAGCAACAGCTTCTCAGTGGGGCACAGCAGGGTTCAATTCCTCGAAGGGGAGTAAAATAAATTTCTCCTGCCTTCTCTCAAAATCCACCTCCTCCACAGTTTATCAAAACACTTTCCATCTCCCTTTTTCCCTAAGAGTCACTGTCAACTCTTTGCTCTCCAATGGCTTTTTCCCCAATGCTTTCAAATATGCCTATGTCTCCTCTATCCTAAAAAAAACCTACCTTCACCACACGACTTCTTCCAGTTATATCTCCATCTCCCTTTGATCTCCTTCAAACTCCTTAAGCGAGTAGTCTACACCAACTGTCTCAATTCCTTTCCTCCAATTCTCTCCTTGACCCCTCGCCAAATCTGGCTTCCATCACCTTCACGCCACAGAAACCTCCCTCTCAAAGGTCACCAATGATCTCCTTCTCACCAAATCCAACAACCTCTTCTCCATACTAATCTTTCTTGATCTCTCAGCTGCCCTCAACACTGCTGACCACACCCTTCTCCTGGAAACATTATCCAAACTCAGCTTTACTGGCAATGTCTTCTCCTGGTTCTCTTATCTCTCTGGCCGCTCATTCTCAGTCTCTTTCATGAGGCCCTCTTCTGCCTCCCAGCCCCTAATAATAATAATAATAATAATGTTGGTATTTAAGCGCTTACTATGTGCAGAGCACAGTTTTCAGCGCTGGGGTAGATACAGGGCAATAAGGCTGTCCCGCATGAGGCTCACAGTCTTAATCCCCATTTTTCAGTTGAGGGAACTGGGGCACCGAGAAGTTCAGTGACTTGCCCACAGTCACGTAGCTGACAAGTGGTAGAGCCGGGATTCGAACCCTTGACCTCTGACTCCCAAGCCCGTGCTCTTTCCACTATGGGTTTCCCTCAAGGTTCAGTTTTCTTCTCCATCTACACCCGCTCGCTTGGAGAATTTATTCACTTCCATGGCTTCAACTACCACCTCTATATGGATGATACATAAATCTATTTCTCCAGCCCTGATGTCACTCCCTCTCTGCAGTCTCACATTTCTTCCTGCTTTCAATACATCTCTACCTGGATGTCCTTCCATCACCTCAAGTTTAACATGCCCACCCAAATTCTACCCTAACTTCTCTGTGCCTCAGTTCCCTCATCTGTAAAATGGGGATTAAGACTGTGAGCCCCACGTGGGACAACCTGATTCCCCTTTGTCTACCCCAGCGCTTAGAACAGTGCTCGGCACATAGTAAGCGCTTAACAAATACCAACATTATTATTATTATTATTATCACTTTCCCATCACTGTAGATGGCACCGCCATTCTTCCTGTCTCACAAACCCATTACCGTGGCATTATCCTTGAGTCCTCTCTCTCATTCAACCCACATATTCAATCCATTGCTTAATCCTCTCAGTTCCACTGTCACAACATCACTAAAATCCACCAGACCTCCCAGGCTCCTGTCTCTCCCCACTCCAGGGCATACTTCACTCAGCTGATTGGAACATTTTTCTACAAAAATATTCAGGACATGTTTCCCGACTAAAAATGTAGTGCTTGCTCATCCAACTCCGCATCAAACAAAAACTTCTCACCACTGGCTGTAAAGCACTCACTCACCTTGCTCCCTACTACCTGACCTCACTACTTTCCTACTACAACCCAGCTCGCACACTTTGCTCCTGGAAGCTAACCTTCTCAAAGTGCCTTCATCTCATCTACCTCACCAATCGACCTCCTCACCCATATCCTGCCTTTGGCCTGGAACACCCTCCCTCTTCATATCTGACAATTACTCCCCCCCGCTTCAAAGTCATATTGAAGACACATCTCCTCCAAGAGGCCTTCCCTGCTTAGGCCCTCCTTTTGTTTCTCCCACTCCCTTCTGTATCGCCCTGACTTCCCCCCCTTATTTATCCCCCCTCCCAGTCCCACAGCAGTTAAGTACATATCTGTATTTCATTTATTTATGTTAATGGCTATCCTCTAGAATGTAAGCTGGTTGTGGACAGAGGAGGTGTCTGCTTATTGTTATATTGTGCTCACAAGCACTTAGTATAATGCTCTGCACACAGTAAATGCTCAATGATTCATTCATTCAATCACATTTATTGAACACCTACTCTGTGCAGAGCACTGTAGTAAGCACTTGGGAGAGTACAACAGACATTTCCTGCCCACTGTAAGCTTACAGTTTGGTGGGGCGAGACAGACATTAATATAAAAAATAAATTACAGATATGTACATAAGTGCTGCCCCCTCTCAGGAACACACCTGGAGAGTTTCCAGTAGTCTACCAGTCTCGGCTATAGGACAGAGAGTCAAGCAGAGGCCTATCCATTCCATTCCTACCTTGGGCAGAGGCTAGCCAGAGGAAGGCAATCTGCTACAAGTCAAACCCACCTGGTCTGGGCAACAGCAGCATGGGAGAGAGTCAAGGGTGGAAACTCAAGTTTACTGCATGGAAGGAGGCATTGGCAAAACATTTCCATACTTCTTTTAAGAAAAGTCTATGGATACACTACCCGAACAATTGCAGATGGAGGTGGGGCATTCTGAGAGAGATGTGTCCATGGTGTCGTTCTGGGTCAGAGATGACAACAGCATTAGACAAGAGAAGACATAAGTGCTGTGGGGCTGGGACAGGAAAGGAACAGAGGAAGCAAGTCAGGTCGACATAGAAGAAAGTGGAAGAAGAGAAAAGGGGGACTTAGTCAGGGAAGGCCTTCTGGTGGAAATGTGCCTTCAATAAGGCTTTGTGGTGCTTTGAAATCTGTCAAATTGAGAAGGAAGGGTGTTCCAGGACAGAAGCAGGAAGTGGGCAAGGGTTAGGAGGCAAGATAGGTGAAATTGAGGCACAGTGAAAAGGTTAGCATTAGGAGAGCAAAGTGTAGGGACTGGGTTGGAGTAGGAGAATAGTGAGGTGAGGCAGGAAGGGGGCAAAGATGAGTGAGTGGGATGGCTTTTGAGAGAGGGGAGGAGATCTCTAGAGATACTGCTGCAAAGGATGGGTGAGTTGAAGAGAGGGCCCGAAGATGAATGACTGAGGAGGGGCAGGGGAAATTTTAGGGAGGTCATACTTGATAGTTTTAATTTTCTTAATAAAAATGGGTGGCCTGTCATTGGTGGCAAGGGATGGGGAGGTAGGGGAACAGGGGGCCTGAGGAGGGTATTAAATGCCTGAAACAACTGGTGAGGGCGATGGGAGTGGATGTCAATAAGGGTGGAGAAATAATTTTCCCGAACAAAGGAGAGGGTAGAGTTAAAGCATGCAAGGATAAACTTGAACTGGACAAAGTCAGCTTGATATTCAGATTTCTGCCAGCAGCACTCTGCATCTCAGGCACAAGAACAAAGAAGGTGGATGGTGCAGGTAATTCAGAGATATGTGTTAGTGATATTAATTCATTCAATAGTATTTATTGAGCACTTACTATGTGCAGAGCACTGTACTAAGAGCTTGGAATGAACAAATCAGTAACAGATAGAGACAGTCTCTGCCTTATGATGGGCTTACAGTCTAATCGGGGGAGACAGACAAACAAGAACAATAGCAATAAATAGACTCAAGGGGATGAACATCTCATTAAGACAATAGCTAATAAATAGAATCAAGGTGATGTACATCTCATTAACAAAATAAATATGGTAATGAAAATATATACAGTTGAGCGGACGAGTACTGTGCTGAAGATATGGGAAGCGAGAGGGGGAGGAGCAGAGGGAGATGGGGAGAAAAGAGGATTTAGCTGCGGAGAGGTGAAGTGGGGGGTAGAGGGAGCAGAAGGAAAAGGGGAGTGAGTGAGTTGAACTCAGTAGAGATGGTGGTGCTGAGAGTCTCTGTTTGGTCATCAAGGGAGGGTAGTTTGTGTATGAAGGCTACATGGCCATGTTAATATAATAATAATGGTATTTGTTAAGCATTATGTGCCAAGCCCTGTTCTAAGGGTTGGGGTAGATACAAGGTATACAGGTTGTTCCACATGACGCTTACAGGCTTCATCCCATTTTACAGATGAGGTACCTGAGGCACAGAGAAGTTAAGTGATTTGTCCAAAGTCACATAGCTGACAAGTGGCAGAGGTGGCATTAGAACCCACGACCTATAACTCCCAAGCCCATGCTCTTTCCACTAAGCAGTTGGATGGGGTCAAACGATCAGAGGTCTCTGAGGGAATAGTACAGATTTATGGTGAGGAGATATGTGGGAGAGGAGACAAGTGAGGAGGTTGTGGTCAGATGGAGGGATTTCAGAGTTGGTGAGACTAGAGATTGTACAGTGGTTAGCGATGATGAGATTGAGTGTGTGTCCAAGTTGGTGAGTGGGCGAGGTGAAGTGGAGCAAGGGGTCAGTGGAGTTGAAGAGTGATAGACGGTGGTGAGCAGAAACATACATGTGGATATTGAAGTCCCCAAGGATCAGTGTGGGCATGGAGAAAGAGATCAAAATGGTTAAGAATCTGAAGGTGGGACCTGGGGGACGGGAGATGACAGTTACTAGAATCTGGAGTGGGTGGTGGAGGCAGACGATATGGGCTTCAAAGGAAGGGAAAGAAAGGGATGGGGGAGGTGGAATGGTGTGAAAATGACATTGGAGCAAGAGACGAAGCCAACACCCTCCTTTTCCAGTGAGTCAGGGAGTGAAAGAAGATAAAGGCTCCTCTGGAGGGAGGAGCAGGGGAGACGGTGTTGTTTGGGGAGAGACAGGTTTCAGTGATGGTGAGGAGGAGGAGTGACTGAGTCAGGAACAGGTCAAGAAAAATGGGAAGCTTCCCCTTGATGGAGCATGGGTTCCATGGCCACACTTGGCTGAAGCTACAGAGAGGGCTGTGGGGAAAGGGACAGCGTGAGGAGTGGAGAGGGTTTGGATGGGAGTGAGTTGACGGGAACAGTGCTGAGACAGAATTCATTCATTCAATCATATCTATTGAGCACTTACTGTGTGCAGAGCACTGTACTAAGTGCTTGGAAAGTACAATACAGCAATAAAGAGAGACAATCCCTGCCCACAGCGGGCTTAGAAGCGGGGTGGGGGGGTGGGGGGCCGGGGTGACAGGAATGGAGTTGGAAGGAGAGATAGGTGGTGCAATGGAAGGGAAGGAGTTGGATGTCAGAGGAGGCAGAGGAGGTGTGGAAGGAGAACAGGATTGGGTTGGGCTGACAGGACGGGGTGGTGGAATTGAAGGGTCATGGTGGGGTTGGTGAAGTAAAGGACAGCAATAACAATTTAATCATTAACAACAATCTGGTGATACCCAGAGGGAATGGTTGAATTGTCTTTGTGTCGTTGAGAGTGAAAAGACCAAGGACTAGGAGAGCCCAAATTGAAGTGTCCTTGAGGCTTTGGGAGTGAAGAGTCCAGTGAATAGGAGTAAATAGCCTGGGTTGGGCAGACTAGGTGTGAAGGCAGACAGTTTTTGAAGTGTAATAATGTATGAAACTGGGCCTTTGACAACAAATGCAGATCTGATTGCAGGGAAAGAGGGAAGATGGAGAAAATAGCTGCTTCTTAGCCTCAGCAGATTGGTAATGAAGAGTCCTAAGATCCCGGTAGACAGTTGTTCTGAAGGCTAATGACCTGATCAGGCTGAGGCCTCTTGGCAGAGAGATCTCAGCGTCCTCAGGCAGGTCTCTGTCCGGGGCTGTGGTTGAATCAATGGGGAAGCAGCCTGCTTCCTGTCCCTCCCAAGTGGTGGCCTGGGATGTGGCCCCTGGAGAAGACATTACCAAGATGGCAGACTTTACCAAAATCTCAAATAGGGCAAGGTGTCAATGAAGCTGACTTCAATTCCCCACCACACCTCTCCACCCCAACTCCCTCTGATGAATCATGTGCCCAGAAAGCACTTTGCGATTCTCTCCTTCCTTTCTTCCTAATATCTCTCTGCCTTCCCTGAGTAATGAATCATAACCCCATGGAGTAAAGCAGGATTGATAGAGCAGCATAGATGCTGAGTCCATGAGACAGAGCTGGAATAATAATAATAAATACTTGTGCTATTGTCACTGCTTACTATGTGCCAGACACTGTAGTAAGTGCTGGGCTGGATACAAGCAAATCAGATTGGACAAAATCCCTTTCCCTCATGGGACTCACAGTCTCAATCCCTATTAGAGAAGCAGCATAGCTCAGTGGAAAGAGCACAGGTTTAGGAGTCAGAGGTCATGGGTTCTAATCCCGGCTCAGCCATCTGTCAGCTGTGTGACTTCGGGCAAGTCACTTCACTTCTCGGCGCCTCAGTTATCTCATCTGTAAAATGGGGATGAAGACTGTGAGCCTCACTTGGTACAACCTGATTACCCAGTAAATAATAATAAATCATAATGATGGCATTTGTTAAGCGCTATGTATAAAGCACTGTTCTAAGCACTGGGGGGATACAAGGTGATCAGGTTGTCTCATGTGGGGCTCACAGTCTTCACCCCCATTTTACAGATGAGGGAACTGAGGCTCAGAGAAGTTAAGTGACTTGCCCTTCTCTGTATCTGTATCTAACCCAGCGCTTAGAACAGTGCTCGGCACACAGTAAGAGCTTAACAAATACCAACACTATCTTACAGATGAGGTTACTGAGGTACAGAGAAGTAAAGCAACTTGCCTAAGGTCACACAGTGGGCAAGTGCATGAGTCTGAATTAGAACCCATGACCTTCCGACTCCCAGACCCATTAGTGTGGTTTAAGCCCATGAGGTTTGGCTCTGTAATTCTGGACAGCTCCAGGTTGGAGAGTGTGCAGTTACCCCACACTCAAATGTTTGTTCGTTTTATGGTACTGGTTAAGCATTTACTCTGTGTCAAACGCTGTATGGACCTTCATCAGGTTTTCAGTCTCTTCCCAAACTGCTGCCTATTTCTCAAGATGCTGTGACCTTTGAACATTTGATATTCACCCTACCCCAACACCAGAGCATTTATATAAGTATCTTTAAATTATATTATAATTACTTTTTCATATTAATGTCTCTCTCCCTCTTTGGACTGTAAGCTCGTTAGGATCAGGGAACATGTCTGCTAGTTCTCTTGTATTCTCCCAAGCACTTAGTACAGTGCTCTGAATGTAATAAGTGCTCAATAAATATGATTGATTGATCGACTAATACTGGCCTGGGAGGTTGGTAGACCTGGGATTCCAGCCACCGGGAGCATAGAGCCAAACCTGTGGCAGAGGTAACAGGCTCTTGCATATCTTTCACCCTTGGCTTCCTTGCTGCTGCTGCCACCTGCTTCTAACACATGAATTTAATAATAATAATAATAGTGATGGTATTTAAGAGCTTACTATGTGCCAAGCACTGTTCTAAGCACTGGGATAGATACAGGGCGATCAGGTTGTTCCACGTGGGACTCACTGTCTTAAACCCCATTTTACAGATGAGGAAACTGAGGTACAGAGGAGTTAAGTGTCTTGCCCAAAGTCACACAGCTGACGAGTGGTGTAGCTGGGATTAGAACCCACAGCCTCTGACTCTCCAGCCCATGCTCTTTCCACTAAGCCACGCTGCTTCTCTGCAAACTCCTTAATCTGTAAACTCCTTGTGGGCATGGGTCGTGTGTTTCTATTCTGTTGTATTGTACTTTCCCAAGCTCTTAGTAAACGGTAAGCTCACAGGAAATACCATTTATTGATGAATTGATGAACTAATGTCATCCACCATCTTTCTGGAATCTTTCTTAGCCTCTGCCCCATTACCACCCTGCTGGGGCACTTTGTCTGCTCCTGAGCCCTGAGGCACCCTCCCCCCACCAACTCCCATGGCTTTCGCAGTGGTGAGGACTTCATGTAAAATACTGCTCATAGCACAATCACAATGTACTGTGCAGATGACATGACTGAGGCACATGTCACGTAGGAGTGGTAATGTGGCTTTTGCCTTCGGTAGCCAAAAAACTGAAGCAGGCCCTGAGAATAGCTACCGTATTGTAGGCCTTTCCCCCCGTTAGGAACCAGTGTGGCGTGGTGGAAAGGGCACGGGGCTAGGGGTCAGAGGATCTGGGTCCTAATCTCAGGTCTTTCATTGGTCTGCTGTGTGACCTTGGGCAAATCACTTGACTTCAATCAATCATATTTGAGTGCTTACTGTGTGCAAAACATTGTACTACGCACTTGGAAGGGTACAATATAATAATAAACAGACGCATTCCCTACCCACAATGAGATTACAGTTAAGAGGGGGAAACAGATAATATAAATAAATTACAGCTAAGTATATAAGTGCTTTGGGGCTGGGATCCCCATGTGGGCAAGTTCTGTGTCCAACTTGATTAATTGGTATCTACCCCAGCACTTAGAACAATGCCTGGCACATAGTAAAAGCTTAATAAATACCACAATTATAAATTAATAATAATGGCATTTGTTAAGCACTTATGTGCCAGGCACTGTACTAAGCACTCCAGTTGTGTACACATGAGCATGGATACCCAGAACCAATATGCATAGGAATTTGTTTTTAAATTCATTCATTCAATAGTATTTGAGCACTTACTATGTGCAGAGCATTGTACTAAGCGCTTGGAATGTACAATTCAACAACAGATAGAGACAATCCCTGCCCAATGATGGGCTCACAGTCTAACTGGGGGAGACAGACAGCAGAGCAAAATAGAACGAAACAAAAACAAGACAACATTATCACAATAAATAGAATCAAGGGGATGTACACCTCATTAACAAAATGTTTTAGGGTAATAAATAATATATACAAATAAGCACAGGGCTGAAGGGAGGGGAAGGGGGAGTAGCAGAGGGTGGAGGGGGAGCAAAGGGAAAAGGAGGAGTTCAGTCTGGGAAGGCCTCTTGGAGGTTGTGAGCTCTCAGTAGAGCTTTGAAGAGGGGAAGAGAGTTAGTTTGGCAGATGTGAGGAGGGAGGGCATTCCAGGACAGCGGTAGGATGTGGGCGAGGGGTCGACGGTGGGACAGGTGTGAATGGGGGACGGTGAGGAGATGGGTGGCAGAGGAACGGAGTGTACAGGTTGGGCAGTAGAAAGAGAGAGGGAGGTGAGGTAGGAAGGGGCAAGGTCATGGAGAGCTTTGAAGCCAAGAGTGAGGAGTTTTTGTTTCTTGCAGAGGTTGATAGGCAACCATTGGAGGTTTTTGAGGAGGGGAGTGACATGCCCAGAGCGTTTCTGTAGGAAGATGATCTGGGCAGCGGAATGAAGAATAGACTAGAGTGGGGAGAGACAGGAGGAAGGGAGATAAGAGAGAAGGCTGACACAATAATCCAGTTGGGCTATTATGAGAGCAACTTTTAAATCCACCTTTAACTTGAGTAAAATATTCTATGTCTTTATATATATATAAAACCGAGTTTTTACATATATATATATATATCTGTAAAATACCGAGTTTATACGTACATATATATGTTTGTATAAACTCGGTATCGAGTATTTATACTCAAAGATAGATTTGAAAATTACATTAAAAAGCCAAATATGCCTTTAATTATTATAACCTTACAATTCTAGTCTATTAAGAACAAAATGCTTAAAATAAAATCCAGTTAGAAAATACCATCTTTTCTTTCCACAGTCTGAAGTACCCACAAGCTCCTTTATGATCTCTCATCCTTCTGTCTCTCCCTGCTTCAGTCTATACTTTACTCTGCTGCCGGATTATCTTTCTACAGAAACGTTCTCGGCATGTCAGTCCCCTCCTCAAAAATCTCCAGTGGTTGCCTATCAACCTTCACATCAAGCAAAAATTCCTCCTCACTGTTGGCTTCAAAGCTCTCCATCACCTCGCCCCTTCCTACCTCACTTCCCTTCTCTCCTTCTACAGCCCAGCCTGCACACTCTGCTCCTCTGCTGCTAACCTCCTCACTGTGCCTCGTTCCTGTACCACCACTGACCCCTGTTCCATGTCCTGCCTCTGGCCTGGAATGCCCTCCTTCCTCACATCTGCCAAAACTAGCTCTTCTACCCCTTCAAAGCCCTACTGAGAGCTCACCTCCTCCAGGAGGCCTTCCCAGGCTAAGCCCCCTTATCCTCTGCTCCTCCTCCCCTCCCCATTGCCCTTACTCCCTCCCTCTCCCCTACCCCTACCCTGCCCCACTACACTTGTGTATATTTGTACATATTTATTATTCTATTAATGATGTGTATATCTATAATTCTATATATCTATTTGATGCTATTGATGCGTGTCTACTTGTTTTGTTGCCTGTCTCCCCTTCTAGACTGTGAGCCCGTTGTTGGGTAGGGATTGTCTATCTGTTGCCGAATTGTACACTCCAGTGCTTAGTACAGTTCTCTGCACACAGTAAGCGCTCAATAAATACAACTGAATGAATGAATGAATGAGTACTCAGTCTTTTATATAGTAAAACAGCCAAGTCTTTGGGATGTCTTCCTCTTGGCACAGTCATCAATCCATCAGTGGTATTTACTGTGTGATTACTGTGTGCAGAGCACTGAATGAAGGCAGCTTCTCCTTCAAATACCTTCATCACATTATCCCCACCTGGAGACTGCATTCCCTTAGTAAGCCCTACCCAGTGAAAGACTCTTTGAACTCTTGCTTGTCTCTATTTCAACGTTTTTCTAATTTAATTTCCAGGCCTAACTTCTGTACTCTCATTGATTCAGTCACTTTTGTCATCCATAGTGTATTCTGGCAGTCAGGAGACTGGGTTCTATTTCCTGATCTGCCAGTTGCCTGTTGTGTGACCTGGAGCAAGTCACAGGGTTTATTACTTTTAGTGTCTTCTATAAAATAGGCACCAAAATACCCATTCCCTCTTCCCGGCTAAGCAGTGAGGCCCATGTCAGACTATTATTTCTGATTTCTTTTTGAACCAGTCAGAAACCTGACATTATTTTATTTCTCCATTCCAGAGAAAAGCAACTAAGATTATATAGCAGATACTTTAGCCTTAGTTCTAAAAAAAAAAAACAAAGTAAAACATATATTCTAGGGGAAAATCCCTATTATCCATATTACTGTATTAATAAAAGATTCTTGGAATATCTACCACGATTACTCCATACTATTAGTCAACCAAACCCACAGTTTAACAACTCACTAGCCCAGGTGAACCCTGATTACCTGGAATCTATTATATTTCTTCCCCCTTAAACCATTTAAGTCAACCAAATTTAGGGTATGTATATTATTATTATATTTCAGTGACTGATAATCTTCTTTGGTTCTCCCAAATAGACTGCACCAATAGTTACAAGATGATCAGCTGCCTTTGATACTTTCAATAATGAGGTGCTGATGCCCAATTATTATTAGGTTTGCAGCTGTGGATTTAGAAGCACTCCAACATTCAAGATGTGCAGCTGTTTGTAGACCTCCTAAGGGGCTGGATGGACATGAAATGCCTTTAAGTTCAACCCCAGGGGAATGACAGTGAAACCAGACAGAATAAGTGCATAAAGAATATTTTGTGGAGATGATTTGCTCTTCTGATGGATGATTCCTTACTTAAGTGGCAGCTGTAACCAGGACTAGAATATTTGTTTGCTTGATTTTTAGGTAGAGTTAGGCCTCCATTATCTATTTCCCTGAAGTTTACTCCACCACATTTGTCAAATTTTGTCATCTCCAAGATGATCTAGGTTCACAAAATGATGGACTGCATAATAATGATAATAATAATGATGGTAATTGTTAAGTGGTTACTATGTGCCAGGCACTGTAGTAAGTGCTGGGGTGGATACAAGCACATCGGGTTGGACAGAATTCCTGTCCCACCTGGGGCTCACGTTCTTAATCCTTATTTTGCAGATGAGATTACAGAGACACAGAGAAGTTAAATGACTTTCCGAAGGTCACACAGAAGACAAGTGGAGGAGCTGGTATGTGGTCCCTTCACAAGCTTCCTCGTTGGTCCAGGTTGATATGAGAGGCAGTCTGCCTATCTTTACATCTCCTCAAACAGCCAACAGGAAGCCCCCAACCTTTTCATAGTAAAATACTCAACAGAAAGGAATATCTGCTATTCCTCTGTACTAAGTGCTAGATACAGTACAACCAGAGCAGAGTCTGTCCCTGTCCCACATAAGGCAAGCAGCAGAGGTGGGATTAGGACCCAGGTCTCCAGAATCCCAGGCCCATGCTCCTACTAGAACACACTACTTCTGGGGAAGGGAGAAGGGAGATTACCCCAAAATATGCTTCACCCATTCTTGCCTCAGTTGGTAGTTAATATACACTGAGAAGCAGCGTGATTTAGTGGAAAGGGCATTGCTTTAGGAGTCAGAAGTCATTGGTTCTAATCCCGGCTCTGCCACCTGTCAGCTGTTTGACTTTGGGCAAGTCACTTAACTTCTCGGTGCCTCAGTTACCTATCTGTAAAATGGGGATGAAGACTGTGAGCCTTGAGTGGGACAATCTGATTATCTACCCCAGCACTTAGAACAGTGCTTGGCACCTAGAAAGCACTTAACAAATACCAACATTATTATTATTACATTATAACCTCCCAGATGGCTTCCTCTCTGCTTGAAAAGCATTACTCAAGGATCTCACACTGTTTTCCTGAAGTAAACACATCACATCTCTGATACAAGTCTTGTGCAGTTAATGAGTCATATTTATTGAGGACTTATTGTTTTGTTTTAATGATACTTGTTCAGTGCTTACTTTGTGCCAGCCACTGTACTAAGCACTGGGGTAAATACAAACTAATCAGGTTAGACACAGTCCATGCTCCACATGGGGCTCACAGTCTTAATTCCTATTTTTACAGATGAGATGACTGAGGGCAAAGAGAAGCCAAGTAGCTTGCCCAAGGTCACACAGCAGACAAATGGCAGAGCTAAGGTTAGAACCCAGGTCCTTCTGAATCCCAGGTCCATGGTCTATCCACTAGACCACACTACTTTATGCACAACACTGTACTAAGACCTTGGGAGAGAATACAATACAGTAGATAGGTAGACAACCCCTGCCCACAAGAATTTTATAGACTAAAGGGGAGAGAGACATGAAAATAAATTGCAGGTAATGGAAATGGCAAAGTACTTAGGTATATGTACATTATTACTGTGGGGTTGATGATGAGGTGAATACCAAGTATTTAAGGGGTGCAGATTTGCTTAGCTGAGGCAGAAGAGAGGGCAAATAAGAGAAATGAGGAATTAGGGAAAGTCTTTTGGATGTGATTTTTAGGAGAGTTTTGATGGGGAGAGTGATGGCTGCCAGGTATGAAAGGGGCGGGAGTGCTAAGCCAGAAAGACGAAGCATTAATAATGAGGTAGATGAGAATGAAATTCAGACAGTAGATTGGTGTTAGAGGACCAGAGTGTGAATTTTGGATTGTAACAGATCAGCAAGCAAAGAAGAGGAAAACTGTTTCAGTGCATGAGAGCTAATGGTAATGAACACCTAAATCAGAACATTCTGGTGTTGGAAACATTCTCAGAGAGATAAAAAAAAATCACAAAAAAAGTGTTAAGCCCACCTTGGGTTAAAAAGAGTATGGACACTCATGATTATTTACCCAAATATTAATAAGAAACATAAATGAATTCTTACTTGTGTTGGTAGGGCTGGTTGTCAGACCATTCAGGCTTCCTTTAACCATGAACCTGAGGAACAACTGGGATGTAGGAACTAGAACAGTCGCTCCAAGGGTAATACATATCCCAGGAGGTTAATGGCCTACAATTCCCAGAAGCTTTTGGGTATTAGAGCCAATCAAGCAGTTGGAACTCTTTTAAAATTCAGCCTGCAGTAGTTCTGACTCTCACTATTGGTCTATGGATTTATCTTCTGCTTGATACCTTAGGGGAAGATGTTATCATGTACTGGATGCAAGAATACCTTTTTGGAACCTTATTTACTTATCTCAGTATGTGTGTGTGTGTTACAGAAATGTATATGTTTTCGGGTGTTAATTCAGTTTTTCTTTTTGCCTGGTCTTCAATTCCTTTTTTTGCATTTTGAAATTAAACTCGTTTGGGTGTTGAAATTCTGAATACTTGAGAATACAAAGTGAGACCATGAATTGATGTCAGACCCCTCTCCCAGTATCCCTGGGAAACCAGTTATTGTTGAAAGCCCCGAATCCTCATTATAGTTCCATGGTTAGTAATCACACTCCAAGGCACTTTAAATGGCTTGGACTCCAACTATTAATCAGATTAAATTTTGCAATACTAGTTGAGGATGGGGCAGATTGGTCTAAGCAATCAAGAGAGTGGGCTCAAAGCTGGAGGCTCATCTCAAAAGATCTATTATCCTGTGTCTATTTTGAAGCATAAGAAATTTTGTGCTCTCTCTCTTTTTTAATAGTATTTATAAACACTTTCTATGTGGCAGCCACTCTACTAAACACTGGAATAGATACAAATTAATCAGGAGGGACATAGTCCCTGTCCCACATGGGGCTCTTAGTCTTAATCCCCATTTTACAGATGAGGTAAATTAGTCACAGAGAAGTTAACTGACTTGCCCAGCCACACAACAGACAAATGACAGAGCCAGGATTAGCACTCTCTCCTATAGATTGATATGAATGTGATAAAATATAAAGCAAGTAAGCCAGGCATACCCTAGAAAGAGCTCTCATCTCCCTAACTTCAATATAACGCTCTCGGAGAGATTGTTCTAGTTCTCACACCCCAGTATTTCCTTATGTACATTTTCAAAGGAACACTGAATGTTCCGATAACCAGCTCTGCCAACACACGTAACTCATTTATTTTCCTTATAGTATTTGGATAATCACAATTGTCCATTTTCTTTTTAGCCATAGGTAGGCTTAACACTTTCCTTGTGATTTTTTTCCAACTCAAGAATGTTATGATTCTTGTGTTCTTTACTATTAACTTTTAGGCACTGAAGCAGTTCTCCCCTTCTTATTTTTCCTTTTTGATCTGCTACAATCCAAAATGCATACTCTGCTTCTCTAACACCAAACGCTTTTCGGGAACTTCAATCTCACCTATCTCATCACCGACCCATAGAAATTTACTCCAGGACTTTTCTATATGCAGGAACGTTTCCTGCTTTTCTTGGGCATAATCAGAAAGTTCAGAGAGTAGGTTGGTGTTAAAGGTCCAGAGTGTGTATGTCGGATTGTAGCAGATCAGCAAGGATCTTTCCCTTGAAACATCCTGTTGCCATTCATAGAGGTGAATGAGAGGCCAAAAGACCCATTGCTTTGATCCAGCAGAGTCAATCAGTTGTGTTTATTGAGCACTCACTGTGAGCAGAGCACTGTACTAACCACTTGGGAGAGTACATTACAATGCAGTTGGTAGACACATTCCTTGCCTACAAGAAGTTTACATTCTAGAGGGGAATACAGGCATTTAAATCAATTACAGATATTTAATACCTAAGTGCCATAGGACTGAGGTTGGGATGAATGAAGGGTATAATCCAAGTGCAAGAGTTACGAGGAAGGGAGAGGGAATAGGGGAAATAAGGGTTTAGTGTGAGAAGGCTTCTTGGAGGTGATGCAATTTAAATAATAATGATGATATTTGTTAAGCACTTACTTGGTGTGAAGCACCATACTAAGCACTGGGGAAATACAAGGTGATCAGGTTGTCCCACGTGGGGCTCACAGTCTTCATCCCCATTTACAGATGAGGGAACTGAGGCACAGAGAAGTGAAATGACTTGCCCAAAGTTACACAGCTGACAAGTGGCAGAGCCAGGATTAGAACCCATGACCTCTGACTCCCAAGCCCAGGCTCTTTCCACTGAGCCACGTTGTGGGGAGAGTGATCATAGGAGCAGCTGGCAGCTTGCCCCATCCAACCCCCAACCACGGAGGAAAAGAGGTGGGAGAGAGACAGCTGAGTGTGTGTTGGGGGTGGGGGTGAACCAGGTTTGTTAGTGACAGTGCTCTGTACGTAGTCAGTGCTCAACAAATACTATTGAATGTAAGGTGGGAGGGGAAGAGATGATATGAGTGCCTTAAGCATTTATGTTATTTCTTATGTACTTTTATGTTCTTAGCCTGTTACTTATAGACAGTCTTCTCCATTTTTATCTTTATCCACCATTCACCTATCTTTGACACAGTAGACCAACCCCTTCTCCTGGACTTTCTAACCTTGGTTCTCCTCCTTTTCCTCTGGCCACTCATTCTCAGTCTCTTCTGCCAGCTCCTCTGTTGCCTCCGGCCCCCTAACTGTGGGCGTCTCTCAAGATTCAGTTCTGTTCCCCTTCTACTCTCCATCTCCACCCCATTCCAATGGAGAGCACATTCACTCTCCCTGCTTCAACTACAACCTCTATGCAGGTGAATTCCAAATCGACTTCTCTAGCCCTCCCCTCTCCCCTCTGCAGTCTCACATTTTCTCAAGCCTTTGGGAGTTGTCTACTTGGATGTCCCATCAACACCTCAAATTTAACATGTCCCAAACCAAACTCTGTCCCCTCCCAAACCCTGTCCTCTCCCTGACTTTATTATTGACTTCCTTACTGTAGACAGCACCACCACCTTTCATGTCTCACAAACCCATAACCTTGGTATTATCCTTGACTCCACTCTCTCCTTAAACCCCCCCGCCCATATTCAGTCACAAAACCCTGTCAGTTCTACCTTCTCAAAATCCCTAAAATCTGCCTTTTCCTTTCCATCCAAACTGCTACCATGCTGATCCAAGCACTTATTACATCCCGCCACGACCACTGCATCAGCCTCCTTGCTGACTTCCCTGCTTCCTGTCTCTCCCAACTCCAGGATCATTTTTCTACAAAACTTTTCAGTCCCTAATTCCCCACTCTGCCAAAAACCTCCAGTCATTGCCCATCCACCTCTCTATGTAATAGAAGCTCCTTATTACTGGCTTTAAGGCATTCAAATCTGCTCTTCCCCTCCCAGCTTATCTCACTACTACCCTACTACATACAACCCAGACCACACACTTCACTTTTATAGTGCCAACCTCCTAGATCTAGATCCCATCTATCTCATTGCCGACCACTACACATGTTCTCCCTTTGGTCTGGAACTTCCTCCTCCTACATATCTGACAGATCATAACTCTCCCCATCTTCAAAGCACTTCTAGAATCATATGTCCTCCAAGAAGCCTTCCCTGTCTTCCACCCCCAACTACTCACCCTCCCTTCTGCAATTGTCCATGCACTTGGGTCTATATCCCCTAAGCACTCTGATACTCAATCCACCCCTTCCCCACAGCACTTATGTACATATCCTTATGTTCTGCCATTTCTCCTACTGGTAATTATTTTAATGTTTGTCGTCTTCTCTATTCCATAGGCTTCTTGTAGGCAGGAATTGTGTCTAACAACTCCATTGTTTTGTGGTCTCCCAAGTCTTGATACATTGCTCTGCATACAATATGCACTTAATATATACTATTGATTAGTGGATTGATTCTCTGTGTTTTATTTGGTCTGAAGATAGGAGAGAGTCAGGCATTTTCCTAGCAAACTGTGGGAAAATGAGAGTGGCCTAGTGGGTACAGCATTGGTCTGGGAGTCAGAAGAACCTGGGTTCTAATCCCAGCTCCACCACTTGTCTGCTGTGTGGCTTTGGTCAAGTCACTTAACTTCTCTGTGTCTCCATTTAACTCATGTGTAAAAAAGAGACATAGACTGGTCCAACCTGATTATCTTGTTTCTACCCCAGCACTTAGCAGAGTGTCTGGAATATAGTAAGCACCTCAAAAATACTATAAAAATTAAAAAAAGAAACAGGAAGTAAATGTACATCTGAAGAATGGTCGTTTACCTTTGCCCCAAGTCACCTCAGGATTGGCTGTCCCTCTATATCTGACCTACACCTCACTTCAGTGGTAATAGTGATTCAGTATTTCATGGTATTGTAGTGATTTCCATATGTAGAGCCCTGTGCTAAGTCCTTGGAACAGTACAATTAAGTAGCATTGCTAGACATGATCCCTGATCTCCTGGAGCATACAATCTCCAGAAGCCACTAGAAGTAGCTTAGAACAGTGTTTGGCACATAGTGAGTGCTTAACAAATGCCATCATTATTATTATTATCATTATTAAGTAGGGGAATGCCTGAAGAGGCTAGGTCATTAGAAATGAAAGTATCTGACCTTATAACCTCATAGGACACTTTCCTATGAAACTGAAAATATCTGGTTAACGTGGGCACATAAGACAGCAGTTGCTCCCGAAACTGCAACCCTGGTAACCGCTTGCTAGTCTGTGGCATTAGGTGCCTTGGTCACTTTGATCATAAATGGCTTTTACACATAAAGTTCTTGCATTTGCTTTCCAATATGCTACAGAATCCTTGCCTGTCTGGTTGTTTTCTTTATTTAGCTCTTTTCTCCTGACATTTTTTATCATCTATTATTTCTTGGTCCTTCCCTCTCTCCGTAAATCATTTTTGTATGATTACCCCATTTATCGCAAGCTCTCTGAAGGCAGTAAATTGGCCTTTCTGCTGTTGAAATCTTCTGAGTAGCTTCAACACACTTCTGCTTATAAGGATATATTTCTAAGGCTAATTTAAAAGATAACTAAATAATCGAGGGTAAATAACAATAGCAGTAAGACTTGTTTTTTGACCAATTGTAACCATTTAAAGCCAATTTTAGACTTTTGTGAGGGTATTAACCAAGCTCCAGTTGATCCTAGGTTCCATATGTTCTTCTAAGATCACCTACAGTTTTAGGACCCCCTGGTAGTTGACCATATGGACTGACTGAAATACCAAAGTGCTGCACTGGTTGTTGGCTCAGAATGTCCCTGCTTGTTCCAGTAATCATTTTTATCTAAAATGATGCATGTTTTAGCATAGTGATGTTAATATAAAGGTCTAGGCAAAAGCTATTAGCAGGAAACTGTGACCAAGTTCCTTCTCTTTAAGCTTGTCTTCCCCAAACCACCAAATAATTTAGGTTTTTAGCACAATGTTAAATGTCTCATAATTATAGTTCTCTTCAAACTCTCATGCCTAAATAACTCATGATTATTCTCTTATGCATTTCAGTTTTGAACATGTAGAAATTAGCACGATTCCTTTTTGTAAAAATAATATGTGGTATTTGTTAGCACTTACTATCTACTACTCTACTAACTCACCCTCCTCTTTCCATCACCTCTACACTTGGCTGTGTATAAACACTTTGAGCACTTTGATACTCACTGAAGCCCCACAGCATTTATGTAAATATCCTTAAATCTACTATTTTCCCTATCTGTAATTTATTTTAATGTCTGTCTTCCCCAGTTGAATCTAAGCTCCTCGAGGGCAGGAATTGTGTGTCTACTCAGTGTTGTTCAGTGCTTTTCACACAGTAAACTCTTAATAAAGACCATTGATTGCTTGATTGATTAAAGAGAATCAGATCAGACCCAGTTCCTGTTCCACATGGGGCTCACAGTCTAAGTAGGAGGGAGAACAGGGAGAAGAGGACTGTGTCTGACCTGATTATCCTGTATTTCTCGTGGGGCTTAGTACTGTGCTTGGCATATAGTAGGCACTAAAATATTATTATTATTGCTATTCTTGATATTAATATTAATAATAATAGTAACTATTTAATCCCCATTTTACAGATGACAAAACTGCGATAGAGAGAATATTCTCAGTTATGTTCTCGTGAGTATTTTCACTATACATTTTGGCAAATTGCACACTTTCATTGTCACTGTGATACAGGAGGTCTGGATGTGGTTGCATTTACACTTCCTTCAACTTTTTCCCAAGAATACAGACCTCCATGCCCACATGACCATAAAAATCACATTCTTCATACTATGGAGAGATTAATGAATCTCTTTAAATGTTTTTGCAAACAAAAATAGTTGTGGTAAAGGTTATTGGTTTTTTTGGTTAAAGGGATTTGGATTATTTCAATCTATACAGGTAGAATTCCATGAGTTCAATTATAAATGATTAATCATTGAACCAGTAAGTATTCCATGGAGAACAAAAGCCACTCTTCATTACCCTTAAGGATGATGATAATATTTTTTATCACATTGCTTTGAAAGTATTGAAACAAGATAAAATTAAAATAAATATTAATTCAATCTTTCAGCCTACTGTGCAAGATGAAAAAAATTATATTTCTAAATCTACACGATCAAGGCTGAATTCTGTGTATTTATTTTCAAAATAGCAGCATACCATTTCCATAATGTTCAACTTGAATACTGACATGTTGAACTCAAATGTTCCTGCTCAGCAATTTTTCTGTACTGTCAATCTGGTTTTCATTTTAGATGCTATTTATAGATTAAGTTTAGAGCCTAAAATGAAAAAAAAATCAGATTGACAGTATAAAATTATGTACTCTAGATTTAGCCCCTCTCAACCCTCACTGTGGTGCAGTCAGAATTAGGGAAATGCCTGCTTGGTTTATGCCATTGGAGGTGATGTTTTCTGTCAGAAGAACCACCTAGATCAAGGGCTATAGTCTGATTTAGACCTTTTTTTCTTTGTGAAAACATTTTTTTCTAAGTGCCTGATTTCTCCCATTTTATAGAGCTATATTTCAAAGATACAAGACTAAATTCTCACAGTTTTATTAGTCCATCAATTCAACTGAGTGCATAACGTACTGCAGATGAAATGTTAATAAGAAAGAAGTAGTTAGGTTGTGGAAGTTGTTAGTTGCTAGGTTTCTCTCCCCACAGATGTTACAATTTGTTTTTGACTGAAATAAAAACTTAAGCTAGTCCTTTTACACATATGTGCACATTCTAAAAGTGTCAGCTTAGTTCTAACTGGTCAATTGTGCTGAATGACTGCTTCACCTTAATGTCACAATTTATGCAGACATCGGAGTTTATGGAATACAAATGATATAGCCACTTTTACTATGCTCAATATATTGACTTAATAAAATCATATTTGAGAAAATCCAGAGGAGAAATCTCCCAAAATGCTAGAATCAATCATTTGAATTTATTGAGTGCCTGCTAAATGTAGACCACACTGTTCTAAGCATTTTGTGATCCCTGCCCTCAAGGATTGTAAAATCAAATGCAGTTGACAGATATTAAAAAAAGTTACTGAGGGTAGGAAGTAGTAAAGCATATAGTAAAGCATAAATGTATGTATGTAGTGGCATTTACTGAACTCTTTCTGTGGGAACATTAGATTGTAAGCCTGGTCATTTGTCAGGGATTGTCTCTATCTGTTGCCGAATAGTACATTCCAAGCGCTTAGTACAGTGCTCTGCACATAATAAGCGCTCAATAAATACTATTGAATGAATGAATGAAGAGCACTGTATGAAGTGCTACAGCAGTTGCTTAGGTAGATTAGAAAGCCAACTGGGAAAGATCTCGGGGACAACTTTGATTTCAGAAAGGCTTTAGAGACAGGGAGACAGGTGGGCTGCTAAATGTGAAGAGGAAAGAAGTTTAGGCTTGGCAGGGAATGGGTGTAAACAAGAGGTTGTTGGTGGGGGATACTAGAATGACTCACAGTGAGTAGGTCAGCTTGAAAGGAATGGAGCATACAAACTAACATGAGAGAGCCAGTGGAGTGCCTTAAAATAAATGGGCAGGAGTTTCTGCCTGATTCACAGTTACAGGTAACCGCTGTTGGGTTTTGAGGAGTGTGGTAGCAAGCAGAATGACATTTTAGAAAACATCTGGGCAGCAGAATGAAGTATGAGCCTGGAACTTGAAAGTGGAAAAAAAATTACTTCTTTGGTCTTTTTCACAGAGAATACAAAAATGATGTACTACCCATGTTATAATTTCCATTTCATTGTAATTTTGTCTCTGCTGATTCCTAGTCTAAATCAACTATTTAAGGCTAAAGCACATTTTTAAAAATCATCCCCATGAGTCCTGAATTTTAAGAAAGATAGTACACAGAACAGCATTCTTAAAACTTATCTTTCAAATTTTGAAGACCCTGTAATGTGTTTTTATATGATAGGGATCTCTGCCTGTATGAATTTGGTTTGCCTACGAACAGATTAAATCTGTGTCTGCAGAGATGTAATAATAATGTTGGTATTTGTTAAGCGCTTACTATGTGCCGAGCACTGTTCTAAGCGCTGGGGTAGACACAGGGGAATCAGGATGTCCCACGTGGGGCTCACAGTCTTAATCCCCATTTTACAGATGAGGCAACTCAGGCACAGAGAAGTTAAGTGACTTGCCCACAGTCACACAGCTGACAAGTGGCAGAGCTGGGATTCGAACTCATGACCTCTGACTCCAAAGCCCAGGCTCTTTCCACTGAGCCACGCTGCTTCTCTATCTTTTTCCTCATGGACAACAATACCTTAAAACTGCCATGCCAAATGGTCTGGAATGCACATCTAAATCTTATCAGTCCAAAACCTACTTATAGCAATTGCATATTTTTTAAAAATCCTATCCTCGATATATCAGTGTTTTTATTCATATAGTTCTACATTCAATTATTCAGCCTTTCATCCTGATGTTTGTGTTGCTTCCTACTTTAATCTTATTCTTCCTCCTGCTTTCATAATCAGTAATTTTTTTTTTTGCATTTCTTTTCCTATTAAATTGTAAGCCTCTTGGGTACAGGGGATATACACCTTGCTATTGTAATTTACCAAGTACTTAATACAATGTTTAGATCTCAGTAGGGATATAGTAAGTACTATTGATTAATTGCACGAAGCATCTTTAGTTGATTCCCAGTGCACAACCACACCAAGATCCATATACAAAAGGTATGATACATTTTAAGTTTCTCTTTTACTCTATCACTGTTCACTATGCTTATGATGAACTTGATTGACAAAAAAAAATGCAATATGAATTGCCTTCTGCTATCAGACTGCAGCCAATCACAAGTCAATAGGGTCACAAACTCTACCTCTAACTGGGCTGCTGAGACTCTAGTATGCCTCTTTGGGACAGGAACTATAAAACCTAGATTGACCGGAACCAGCCATAACCCCAATATCTGACAAGGAGATGGATCAAAAGTGGAATCCAAAGTAAAAGAAGTCATTTTCTACAAAGCAAAAGAAGTCCAGAACCAAACCAATAGCCTTGCATCCCGAATGGCCTAAAAGTCTGTGTGCTTATCACTGAAAACCTTACTAAGCCCCAATGTTCCGGGAAAGTTTACAAAACTAAAAATTTGAAGAATCAACTCTTCAACAGCAATCAGAATATTCCAAATGAAGATATTGCTTCAATTCCAACTTTTCAAACTTTTCTAAATTAAAACCTGTCCAGGTACTTCAGTTAAATTTAGGTGGTAAACATTATCAGGGGAGTTTTAAAACTCTATTTTTCAGTTTGGGGCTTTTGTAACTCATTCGTCACAGAGGAAAGACATTCTTCTGGGTTTGCAGCCTAACAATTTCCAAGTGCATGTTTTGTGTTTAGGAAGAAAAAACAGAAAAGGGAGCAATAGGTAGTCTACATTTACCCCAAGCACAGTACATAGATTTATGAGTAGTGCCAATGAGCTATTGTTTTGATTCTTTCTACTCTGAACCCTTCTTGTACAGATCTTTCATGAAGAATAAAAAGAAACCAAAATTGGCAGAACATAGAGTACATAATCATGTAACTTGGGCAGGTCAGAGCTACATGGTTTCTATTGAAAAATGTAGTTAGTGCTTGGGTGTTACATGGTTGCTCTTCTGGGAAGAGAAATGAGTAAACTGAGAAATTATGAAAAGTTAGATTCAGATAAAAGAACCTCAGGAACTTGAGATGTTTGAGAGTAAACAAATTCTGCTGCTGTCATGTAAAGCCATTAAGGTAAAATCTGAAACTGATGATTGGCAACATGGTGAGAGAGAATAATTAACTCATTGCTACACTGATTTCCTAAAATAGGCATCTTGAAGCCATGGTTTCAGTAATATTACTGTTAACTCCATGGCTAAACTCCTGTTTATGTCTTTTAAATAAATGGACATGTTAAATTCCCTGTATACTTACTAAGATTATTTTGCTGACTCTTTCATCATAATTTAAAATTGGTTTGACTTCAGTACTTATCCTAAGGTTTTAATTTTTCTAAGGGATACTACAAATTATGGGAAACAGAAGACGAAGCAGGTCAATCTTTGATCAGCTAAGCATTCTAAGGCAGGAGTTCAGTCTTGGGAAGCAGCATGACCTAGTGGATGCAGCACATGCCTGGGAGTCAGAGGTCCTGGGTTCTAATCCCAGCCCTGCCACATGTCTGCTGTGTGATCTCGGGCAAGTCACTTCACTTCTCTGTGCCCAATTTACCTCATCTGTAAAATGAGGATTACGACTGTGAGCCCCATATGGGACAGGGACTATGTCCAACCTGATTACCTTGTATCTACCCCAGCACTTAGAACAATGCTTGACAAGTAATAAGAGCTTAATGAATGAAATAATAAAAATAACAATAATAATAATAATAGCTATTTAAGTAATCAGGGCTCATTCCAGGAAGCAGCACAATCACACACTGTGTGATTCATCATCAAATTGCACTATTTCACCATGTGACATAATGGCAATTTTTTCAGACTTACTTGGTCCCTGCAACCCTATTCCAGAGCTGCAGGAACACCCACAGCCCTGCCTCGGGCCACGGCATAAATGGCTCAGTCTGCTGGGTCTTTCATGAAACAGTGTCTTCCATGGCTAGAGCCATCACTCCTCGGTCTACCCTTTTCCTTTCAATCTTCACCTCTTTCTCTTGCTTTTCCCCCTCTGCAGCCTATTGTTCTCTACTTTTTCCTTCTGTTTCCTGCCCTGGAGAACCATCCCAGCAGGAACAGAATAGGTTATCAGTATATAGAGCTGTGCCACTCACTCTCCTAGGCAGCCTTTGTCCTGGCATATAAAGGGAATCTCAGGTTTATTGGGCTCCAAGATGCTTCCCCCTTTACCTGGGGACTCTCCTGATGATAGCAAAGCCCCAGAAGCACCACCACTTCCCCAAACACAGAGAATTCCCCCCAGACCCAGGGAGGTCTCGTGTTCTCTCTCACTGTCCGTGACTCAAATGGTGTAAGGCACCTTTTCAACCAATTATCTGTCCTCCAGTTCAATCTTATACCGGTCACAGCGCCCCGGCTCATAATGGTTTATTTACCACTCTGACCCCAACCCTGGGCCATACGATGGCCCAACCCTAAATGAAGGGAAGCTCTAGTTCTCACTAAATCCCATCACTTGGGTATTTACTTATACCCATCATCAACTCTTATGCATTTGTTTATTTAATTTTACATTTGAATACTTGTTTTGATTACTGTGTTTGTAAATGTTTGTAAATGTGTTTATGTCTGTCTCCCTATAGAGCATGTCACTTTTTAACTTCGTACTTCCCAAGTGCTTAGTTCAATGCATTGCACACAGTGGGCCCTAAATAAGTGCTCTTACAACTACTACTAAAAGGCAGAAGATACAGATGTTGAAAAGGTAATCACATTCTATAAGGTTTTTCTCTTTCTGGATTGAATTTGGGGATGTTTTACTATACAGTCATAAACAAGGATCAATATCGGCCATCCAATATTTAAGAATGCTAAAAGAAAATATGAAATTAGGAATTCCATCTACCATAATTGAACAAAATTACTATACCAGACAAGACAAAAATCAGGATTTAATTAATACCACAAATGGCAACCATCATAGCAGAATAATAATAATAATAATGTTGGTATTTGTTAAGCGCTTACTATGTGCCGAGCACTGTTCTAAGCGCTGGGGTAGACACAGGGGAATCAGGTTGTCCCACGTGGGGCTCACAGTCTTAATCCCCATTTTACAGATGAGGTAACTGAGGCACCGAGAAGTTAAGTGACTTGCCCAAAGTCACACAGCTGACAAGTGGTAGAGCCGGGGTTCGAACCCATGACCTCTGACTCCAAAGCCCGTGCTCTTTCCAGTGAGCCACGCTGCTTCTCGAAGCATTAGCAGAAACTAATGAAGGTAAGGTAGTATTTACAGAACCTGAAATATAAGACTGCCAGGGCCAGGCTGAAAGTCAGATTAATAGACCAAGTATTTATGCTTTGTGGTACCTGAAAATTCTGCTTGGAGAAAATCTTAGGAACAAGGTTAAGATTAAAACAACCCACATATTAAGCTAATAACCAAATTATCTCATGCTAGTTTCCTTTAAACCCACATGTCTAGTTTGGAAAGAGAGAAATATATTTCCACATGCAGACCTTTGTGACTGGATCTCCAGGACAGGAGGTCCCAGCATGTAATACCTCCAGCTGTCATTTTCCCTTCCTTGGGCTCCTAAGAGTAAGACCAATTCCCTGGGGGTGGAGATATTGTCCTATTGGCCAAAAAACCAGTCCCCTGTCAGAATATCCCACTGACCCTGGGCTGGAGGTGGTCTCACAGACCTGAGCAAGCCTGTATAATCACTGTTCTCTAACATAAAATAATCAGAAACAATGGCAGTAGAGAAAAACTGGTATGTAGAATGAAATGGAGGACATAAAAAGAACTTTTAAACTACTTTTTAAAGACTATACCTTATTTAGGTAACTGTATTGTCAATATATATTTTAGCTAGAATGTCATTAGAGAATTAGGATAAAAATCTTCCAATAATGTTATCTTATTTGTTATCACAGTCTGGTCTTAGCAGAGTAAACTGATTTTGGACTGGTGATGTTTGTGGCATCCTAAGGGGTGAGTACTTCCTTAACATGAGGTTTTGCAAAAACATAACTTTCACATAGGACAATTGGGGGTACTGTCATCCTTGTTTTACAAATGAGGAAACTGAGGACAACATCCAATTTAAACATCTCTTTCTGGACTTTAAAGTCAGTTTATATGAACTCTGTGCTGTGGTGTATATGTATATGTATGCAGCATTGTATTAAGTGATCTCTTATTGACCTTGGTGAAAGATTTCATGTTCTTTCCAAAGTTCCTGACCTACCATTCTCCCAGTATGGGTAGAATTAGGCAAATAGTCCTTAAATGTTCAGTCCATTCTTGGCTGCCTCATAATTTGTATTGGATCTTCCTGTCTTTAATAGCTTTATGTACTGACCTAACGGAAAATGACAAAATTGTTCAATTATTAGTGTATTTTCTGATCTTAAAATAGCACTAAATGCATTTAAATAGTTACTAATTTAACACCATTTTCAAATACAAAGAGTGACTCTATATAACCATACATTTATCTTGATATTTGCATTCCTGTAGTTTTGAGCCAATGGTTTAGGGATGGTGGTTCAGCTCTCGGTAAACTAAGCAGAGAATATACATTTTTATTACATCACTCTGTCATCCCATAGGAAAAGGTACCAAATGCTGAACATCCATTAGTACTACTAGAAGCCTGCACAACAAACTAACTGTGCCCTCCTGCCCCTAATCTTCCACTGTTAGTTTCAGATGGAAAAACAAATGGGTTGATAGGGAAAAAGCTCTTCAAAAGAGTATTCTATGGGAGATTCAGGACTGAGGAAGATTAGAGTATTTCTAAAATAGCTCTTCCCAATCCTCTTTTCTGGGTTGTCTCTTAGAACAGCACCTGAATTCAGAGCCTCTTCTGGGATTTGGAAGTTATGAATAACAGGTTGTGTTCTCTAGCACATGCCTGTGACTGATTTATGTCCAGAATGAGTCTGACCTGCTTATCTTACGATTACCCCTGACAAACAAAAGTTGCCCCTAAACAAATACCACTGTTATTGCTGTCAGAATCAATCAATGATTTGATGAGCATCTTCTCAGTGCATATACTAAGCACTTGAGCAGGTATAATTGTGTTTGTAGAAATTGCCCTGCAGGAGGGCAGTTTAATGAGGGGACAATAGCACTTAACTTAGTTTCAGGATTTGGAAACTTTAACTTTTATCATTCACAGTCCAAAGAAATGAATGGAGAAATTTACCATTCTCTTGTTTCCCACCTACTTTAAATAACACTTTTTGATGTCTGCATACCCAATAGAATGCAAGCACCTTCAGACCAGGAGCCATGTCTTTTATTTCTGGTTTATAAGCACTGAGGGAAATACAAGTCATTTAGGTTGGGCACAGTCACTGTCCCACATGGGGCTCACACTCTTAATCTCCATTTTACAGATGAGGTAACTGAGGCCCAGAGAAGTTAAGTGACTTGCCCAAGGTCACACAGCAGACATGTAGGAGAGCAGTGATCTCAAAACAACTGGCATAATGCTCTGCACACAGCAGACAGTAGTAATAATGCAACTAGTGGTAGAGTCTTGAGAACAGAACCTGTTATGATCAATCAGTAGCATTACTGAGCACTTACTGTGTGCAGTAGGGTAGAGTTGGTAGACATGATCCCTGCCCACAAGGAGTTTTCCCTTAAGAGCTGGTCTTGAAAGACTATCACTGTCACTATCACTATCACTATCACTATCACTATCACTAAAGAGACATTTTCCTATTAATTATTGCCAAAATGTCACCAAGGCCACTGATAAATGTTGTATGGCCCAATATAGGAGGTGCAAAAGCAAGGCAAGAGGTGGAGGTGTAGCCTGCAGTAATGAAAAGCAGGATACAGTGGGTAGCCATCAGGAAGCTAATTCTGGGAGAATTTAGCCTTTGGGGAACCTGCTGAACATGACAGAGGGCAATCTGGGAACAAAGTCTTAGTATATGTGCTTGAGGGGGCTCTCTGACACCCACCTTCAGCTAGCATCAGGGGAGGAAAGAAACAAGAGAAAGTGTTCTGGGCTCAGAGGAGTCCTAGAATAAGCAGTTGTATCTACATCCTTACCCTTCTCCCAAATGAATGTAGTGTGTTGTTTCCACATACATTATCCTGGTCACTTAGGGGAATGCATATGTAACCGTTGTGGGAAACCAGTCGGAGGAAGGGATTTGGTGTCTATCCATCAGATTCCGCCTCTCGTAACCAAAGGAGGGGTATCATTGGCATGGGGGTGGCGAGGTATTCAACAATCACATTTACTCACCAACCAGATCAGACCTAGTGGAATGAATCAGAGGAGGAGGAGGAGGATATCATCAATTGGATTTGTTTGGAGTTGGAGAAATCTAAAGATGATGATGATGACTCTGGTATTTGTTAAGCGATGGGGTAGATACAAGTTAATCAAGTCAGACCCAGAAACTTTGTAGTTTCTAGCAGGTCATAATTTTGCAAGCAGCCCCATTGTTGTGTACTTCCATTTAGCAATCTCAGCCATTTTAGCAATAGTAAACTCCAAGGTAGAGATCCACCAGATCTTGCAGACACATTCTCGCTGGATACTGAAATGGGATTAAGTGTGTGGAAGCTCATAAAGCAGGGCCACAGCTCTCCCTCTCTGGCCAGTTTCCATTTGTGAGTCCAGGACCAGGCATCAGGTTTAACCTTGACACTTCTGACCCGGCCCTTTATTGTCACCAAACTTCAGCCAAGGCTTCTACCTCCCACTTGTTTAAGATGGGAGTGGCCAAGCCTAGTGATTTGGGCTGAGAGCCATGGACAGGCATCCCTCTGGCTCAGGATTAGATTTTGGGGCTCACCAGGAGCAGGAGCTATGATCTGTAATAACTGATCCCGCTCATCAGGGATCAGGTTCTTCAAAAATGCCCTTGGTCCAGGCCCTGGGTAACTAGGCCACTGACATTCTTCTCTTTTCACACCCCCCGCACCCTCCCCAAATCCTGACACCCCACTCTGCTCATCACAGTTCAGTGCTGTGTGTACCCACACGTATGGCTGAATTAAACAGAAAATGTTTCAAACTACCATTTCACTGAGGTAAATAAGTAAACAAGATAATGTGGCTACCTTCCAAAATTTGATTAGGAGACCTTATAAAGTGTTTTAGTTAATACCTGTTCATAAACTGTACATTTTAAAAAATTAATTTGTATATTAGATTAAAATTATTTGCATTTGCAGATTTTTTTTCATGTAATCACCTGGTTTTGAGCAAGATTTTGTATGCAGTTAAATAAACCTCATTAAAGCAGAATGTAAATTTTTAAGCCCCCTCAGGTTTTACTGAAGTTCTTTCTTAATGAACAAATGGCAAAGCCGATTTGGTCCCATAAAATAGTTTAGATGAAAATTAAACCGACTGCCTGCCTAGGAGTTCTTTTACCCCTTGTAATGAACTAATTGCTTCTAAGACACCCACTCGTATCGCATAACTCCAGGAAATTCAATCCAAAGGAAAAATAGCATTTTGTTGATTCTCTGTGTTTGATCTTATCTTTATTACTAAAATATCTTAACCTCATAAAATGTATTGGCATAAGGGTGGATTTATATATTTTTGTTGTGTTTTAATTCTTCAGTTTCTGAATTTCTTTATCTCCTCTCCAGAATCAAAACTGTACATGATAAGCCTATTCACATGTACTTGTGGATGACCCTTAAAGTGAAGCACATTACCTCCATTTCAGAATCCCTGCTTTGACACCTATAAAATTCTATTGATTTATAATATGCATTACTGATGAGACATCTAATGGCTCTGACTCAATAAATTTGTCAGATCAAGTGTCATCACTATATGTCCCTGGTCACTCATTAAGGTCAGAATCAGCATGCCTTTGCCTTTGTCCAACCCATAGTCTCTGGTCTTTTGGGGAAAGTTTGCTTCCAACTGAGGAATTCATTTCCAAATTGTATTCCAAGTGCCTTGACTACCTCGGCATTATAACTAAAATCATATTTGTTCCCTGCTGCATTTGAAAATACTTAAGAAAAAAAGAAGTTTATTGGTGTGTGCTCTTAATTGTAAAACATCCCGTGATTCTTTTGTCAGGAACATTATAAATACACGTTGTTGTTGAGGTAATTATCTCCTCATGGATGCACACATCATGAATTTGCCCCCCAGATCACTCCACAAGATGTGTAATTTAAACAGCTATTTCATTTTAGTTGTTGAAATTAAGTAAAAGGAGGAGCGCTTCCTTTAACTGCTTGCTGTTCCTTCAGGCTCAAAAACCAGATCCAAGAAGTCCCAGAGAGTTGAGAATGACTCCCACAATAAAGATTTGCATCAAAATACAACCACTCCATATAGCTGTTCTCAAACAAATCTCAAAGCCGATACATGAATTAACTGGTTATACCAGAACTCAATGTCCTCTTTTGAAGCATTACCTACAAATGAAAAAGCAATGGAAAGCATATTTCTCTTCGTTTGGGGACTGGTATATAACCAGAATTATGAAATCAGTTTTTCCTCAATGCCATTTAATTAGAACTTCTCTTAGACTCTTTGTGGGAAGGGAATGTATCTACCAACCTTATTGTAGTGTCTTCGCCCACGTGCTTAGTGCAGTGTTCTGCACTCAGAAAGTGTTTAATAAATGCCTCTGATTGATTATTTCCCTTCCTCCAAGAGGCCTTACTGACTAAGCCCTCGTTTTCTCTTCTCCCTCGCTCTTCTGCATTGCCCTGACTTGCTCCCTTCATTCATTCTCGGCCTCCCAGCCCCACAGCACTTACGTATATGTCTGTAATTTATTTTCTTCTACTAATGTCTGTCTTCCCCTCTAGACTGTAAACTTGTTGTGAGCAGGGAGAGTGTCTATTATTATATTGTACTCTCCCAAGCACAGAGCTCTGCACACAGTAAGCGCTCAATAAATAACGATTGCTTGATTGAATGAATGAACACGTCTACATAGATTATGAGCTATTGGCGAATCCAAATGGAGCAGCTACCGAGGCACTTCTGTGCATATTCTTCTGGTTGCCATTTCCGTGGCTCACTGGAAAGAACACGGGCTTTGGAGTCAGAGGTCATGGGTTCAAACCCCGGCTCTGCCACTTGCCAGCTGTGTGACTTTGGGCAAGTCACTTAACTTCTCGGTGCCTCAGTTACCTCATCTGTAAAATGGGGATTAAGACTGTGAGCCCCACGTGGGACAACCTGATTCCCCTGTGTCTACCCCAGCGCTTAGAACAGTGCTCGGCACATAGTAAGCGCTTAACAAATACCAACATTATTATTATTATTATTATTATTTCCACAGGTGGATGTCTTCCTCCAGAGTGGGCACTGATCTATCAGTACTTTGCCAAGAAGCGTGGCTTAGTGGAAAGAGCATGGGCTTGGGAGTCAGAGGTCATGGGCTTTAATCCCAGCTTATCAGCTGTATGACTTTGGGCAAGTCACTTAACTTCTCTGTGTCTCAGTTACCTCATCTGTAAAATGGGGATTAAGACTGTGAGCCCCAAGTGGGACAATCTGAATGAATACCTTGCAGGGCTTAGAACAGCACTTGGCACATAGTAAGCGCTTAACAAATATCATCATTATTATTATTATTACTTCAGTGTAGTCACAAAAAACACAGGCACTTCTCTGGGGGATTTTTCTACACAGATCTCAATTTATCAGCTGACAAGGAATCTCTTCAACACAGCTTCTGATCCAGCAATATCTGTCAAGGATTTGCTTTTGACACCAATCTTCAGCAGAGCAGAAATACACAGTGAGGTATTCAAGACAAAAACTGGCTAATGGTGTATCTGAAAGTGGAAATGCCCTCACTTGGAGGATATGTGAATAGTCTATATTTAGCCAGGTTTTACCTGTAAGGGTTATCTTCAACCAAGATGTCTTACCTGAAATTGCTAGTTTGTTTGAATTTGGCTATGATAATAATGATGGCATTTGTTAAGCAATTACCATGTGCTGAGCACTGTTCTAAGCACTGGAATAGATACTAGGTAATCAAGTTGTCCCACATGGGGCTCACAGTCTTCATCCCCATTTTACAAATGAGGTAACTGAGGCACAGAGAAGTTAAGCGACTTGCCCAAAGTCACACAACTGTTAAGTAGTGGAGGCTGAATTAAAACCCACAGCCTCTGACTCCCAAGCCCAGGCTCCTTTCTACTAAGAAAGCCACGCTGCTTCTCCACTCTGAGAGCTTTATCACTTGGCCTTTAGAAATAATAATAATCATAATCATAATGTCCCTTAAGTACTTTTTATGTGTGAGGCATTAAAATAAGAACTAGGGTAGATATGACATAAGCAGATCAAACAGAGGCCCTGCTCCATATGGGGCTCACAGTTCAAGAGGGAGAATAAACAAGTATTCATTCAATCTCCATTTTACAGATGAGGAAACTGAAGCACAGAAAAGTTGTGATTTACCCATTATCACCTGGCAGACAAGTAGCAGAACCTGGATTAAAATCCATACCCTCTGATTCTCAGGCCTTGGTTTATTTCACTATGCCATGCTATTTCAAGTCAGGAAAAACTGTATTAATACAAACTTGAGGGTCTAACTCATTACACTTTGTATTAAGGAGGTTTATGTTAAATCATAATGGGAATTGGCAAAAACTGGTGATGCCTTAATGTGCCATAGAAAAATATATTCTGTGGTGTAGAATATCTGCAATATTAATGCCAAATTATTAAATATACTTTATACGAAGTCTCAATTTGATGTAATAAATTGAAGGAACCAAAATTATCCTACTCACCAATTTATCTCAGTGCAGCTGACAGCCTGAAATGTTTTATCTGTAATTCCTGAACAATTTGTGTGCAACTATAGACTTCTAGTTCAGGTGGTCCAACCTGAATTCAGGAAGCTAGACCACAGTATACTTGCTTCATTCTATTTGCTATCCATTAATTTAGGGATCCAAAAGTGGTTAAATGGGTGGACTAATTAATATGTCTAACAATGTTAATATATTTGTGTTAATCCAATTAAATAAAAAACTATAACCACAGAAGATAGGTCTGTTTTGGAAGATTGAGATTTTTGTGTCTTTGTGGATATTTATTTAAAGTATTAATTGTATTTCTGAATCGATGCAAGCATTAATGTTTTAAGATCCATTTTTGAGGGAAGGAGAAAATATCTTCACTAATGTTATCTTTAAATGGAATACCCGAATGTCTACTTGAATGATAACAAAAATTGGGGAATTTTATGAAGGCAAATGGATGTGAGTCTACACATGCTAAACTCTTAAAAAAGGCATCTCGCATGATATTCCATTTTAAGTAGTCGGTCCTTAAATAGTATTTATTGAGTGCTCTCTGTGTGCAGAACACTATACTAAGCACTTGGGAGAGGACAGTACAACAGAGTTGGTAGACACATTCTCTGCTCCCAAAGAGAAGCAGCAGGGACCAGTGGAAACAGCATGGGTCTGGGAGTCAAGAGGATCTGGGTTCTAATTCCAAATCCACCACTTGTCAGCTATGTGACCTTGGGCAAGTCACTTCACTTCTGTGTGCCTCAGTTTCCTCATCTGTAAAATGGAATTAAGGCTGTGCATCCCACGAGGGACAGGGATTGTGTCCAACCTAATTTGTTTGTACCCACCCCAGCACTTACTACAGTGCCTGGCATATAGTAAGCACTTAATACCATTATTATTATTATCATTCTTATTGATACTACTATTATTAATGAGCTTCCAGTCTAGAGGTATAAAATAAATTAGAAAATAAAATGTCATTTCAAGGCATTGATGTTTTAGGAGATCTGGTAGCAAATCTCATTTTTTTTAACTTCCTTTACTTTATAATTCTGAAGTACTCACAATAATTATTCCAAAACCTGGAAAGATAGGTGTTTTAGACACATTTCAGGAAGGCTAATACATTCCAAATTCAGGTAGAAGATAAAGGAATATTGTGATACTTTAACTTCTGCAGGAGATGAGCTGCAAAACCTGCAAATGATCAAGCCCAAGAATAGCTTTAGGATCCTCGCTGTGGCATTTTAAGTTCTTCCCATTCAAATAAGTCTTCCATGTCAGCTTTCAAATTGGAAACTGGGCATGTAGGTTTCAGCACTCTTGATGTCCTCTATCCATTGACAATTATTCTATGGGATCATCTGGTGCTGAGTTAATTCCAAATAATGGAAGAAGAAATCAATACTCATCCAAATGGCATACTAAATATACGGGTTTTGAGCTTACTTCATGAATTACGCTGTCTCTTGCATAAATTTGCAACTAGTACTGAGTGCTCATACAGACAATAGACCAATTCCAAAATCTTAAAATGATATTTCCTGACATAATTAAAAAGGATTTTGAAAATGTAAGTTTCATACTCTTGTTTTTGTGTTTTTAGCTTCTCATATGTATATATCTAAAATCCTTATTTTTCTTCCTTTTGACTAAGCAAATCCTGAAAAGTAAAAACCTACCTGAAACAACTGTATAAATAATATATACTTTGAGAGAAATATAGATGAATTATTCAATATCACTGTTTATATATAATCTCAACTGTCTCTGTGTATTTAAGATAGGCCATTTAAAAACAGCACAAATAAGCACTTTGCCTATACAAAACAAGTTATTAATAGACTTAAGGACACATGCTACCTCTGTGCATTTGTGTTAATATTTTTAGATAATAAAAATGATATGTTTTTATGACCCAGAAGTCCAAGGACCTGGGTTCAAATCAAGTCCTTGCCACTCGCATGCTTTGTGACCTTGGGTCAGTCACTTAACTTCTCTGTGCCTCAGTTCTCTCACCTGTAAAATGGGTAGTCAATACCTGTTCTCACTCCTACTTACACTGGGAGCTCCATGTGGGACCTGATGATGCTGTATCTACCCCAGCACTTAATAACAGTGACTGGCACATAGTATGCAATCAACAAATACCAGAATTATTATTATGATTAATCATAAATGAGGTTTTCAGGCAAGTTATTGGTACTCTGAACATTATTTCAAACATTCTTAAACTTGATAGCTGGTTCAGTTTCTCCTGAAAGTTGAAAAGACATGATAAGATTATGATGAATAAAGGTGCAACCATTCCTTAGGCTTTTATTATTGAGAGCTCTTTATGGCACTCATTCATCTAGCTTCTTTCCAAGATCTAGGCCCAGGAAATATAGGTCCACTGCCTGCTCTGCAGCATAAAAAAAATATTTATTAACTGGCCAAACTTGTCAATTGTGTTGTAAGGTTTACTATGTAGACATATTTCTTGGCACTAAGTTAAGAGAAGTATACATCTCAAAACATTTCATGAGCTTAAAACAGTAGAAGATTTAGAAGTTAATGTAAAAGGGAGTTTCAGATCTCCCTTTTACTACTAGCAATGGGTTTTGTTTTCAAATGCTTTTCCTGTGAACTGATTTTTTTTCTCAACAGTTCCTCCACTTCCAGATGTTTACTAGAAGCTTACGAATTAATTGTTCCCATCTACTCATGATCTCGCTGGGTCCCAAATTATGGAGTGAAAATTCCAGCCCGGGGAGATGTTATCCTTAACATGACAAAAGGAGGAGAGAAATAAATGAACCAAAGCAGCCTGTTTTATACTTTCATACCTGATATTCTAGTTCTCTAGGTTCTTTATATCCTTAAATGGGATATAAAGGAAGAAGAGTTGGCAAAACAGATGAATATCCCCTCTCCTTGACTATGAGAGGCACCAGTGCATCAGTAATAATTCCCCTGCAAAACAACATCCTGAACTTAAGTCTCTTGTAAATAGTAGTACTAGCATTTCACTTATTTTATGTTTATGACTCAGGGAAATTTTTCTACTCTTCCTTTTTGAACCATTTTGATCCATTTCCCACATTTCTTCTCTCTTTCTAAAGCCCTACTTTGATTCTGGGGGACTTCAAAATCCATGCGGCTGTTCCTTTTGCTCTTTTGCTGTCGGCTTTCTATCACACCTCAACTCCACTGACTTCTTGCTCCATCCCAACTCTCCCACTTACCTTGGATACACACTCTATCTTATCATCTCTAGTCACTGTATAATTTCTACCCTTACCAATTCTGAAATCCTTCCATCCAACCAAAACCTCCTCCCCTTCCTCCTTTCCCACATGCTCTCTTCCCACAGATCTGTCCGGTCCTCCTACAGACACCTCAAATATTTTGATCCCATGAATTTTCTCAAGTTATTCATTCTTTCTTTCAATGGTATTTACTGAGCACTTACTTTATTCAAGGCACTGTATTAAGGAATTGAAAGAATACAGTACCCTCCAGCTACACTGCTACTGTGATAATGCAAGCATGTATCCTATCCCATCTTGATTAATCGATCAACTCCTTTGGTGACTTCCCTGCCTCCTGTCTCTCCCCACTCCAGTCCATACTTCACTCTGATCCCATATCATTTTTACAAAATCATTTAGTCCTTGTTTCCCCATTCCTGCAGAACCTCTAGTAGTTGCCCATCCACCTCCACATCAGAAACTCCTTACCATAGATTTCAAAGCATTCAATCACCTTATCCCCTCCTACCTTTTCTCCCTGATTTCCTACCCAGCCTGTATATCTCTAATACCAACTTTCTCAGTGTACTTTGATCATGTCTATCTCTGTCCTGAATGCCCTCCCTCTTCATATCCAAAAGACGATCACTCTCCCCACCTTCCAATCCTTATTAAAAGCATAGCTCCTCCAAGGGGCTGTCCCTGACTTAGCCTTCTTTTTTTCTTCTCCAACTAACTTCTGCATCACCCTTGAGCTTGGATTTTCATCCTTCATTTCCCCCTCCCTCAGCCCCACAGCACCTATTTACATATCTGAAATTTCTTTATTTTTATCCTGGGGAGAGACAAGAAGCAGGGAGGTCAGCAAGGAGGCTGATGCAGTAATCGAGGTGATATACAAAAAATATTTGTATTACAATGGTAGCAGTTTGGATGGAGTGGAAAGGGTAGATTTTAGTGATATTGTGTAGGTTGAACAGACAGGATTTAATGACGGATTGAATTTGTGTGTTGAATGAAAGAAATGGGTTGCAGGTAATACAAGGTTACGAGCTTGTGAGGCAGAGAAATGGTGGTGCTGTTCGTGGTGATGGGAAAATCAGAGGGGTTTACATGAGAAGATGAGGACTTCTGTTTTGGACATTTCAAGTTTGAAGTGACAGCAGAACATCCAAGTGGAGATGTCCTGAAGGCAATAGGAAATAAAAAACTTCAGAGAAGGAAAGGGATCAGGGCTGGAGATGAAGATTTGGGAATCATTCACATAGAGATGGTAGTTGAAGCCATGGGAGTGAAAAGGTTCTCCAAGGGAGTGGGTGTAGATTGAGAATAGAAGGGGATTCAGAACTAAGCATTGAGGGATTTCCAAATTTAGGGGATAGGAGGCAGAGGAGAAGCCAAGGTTAGATAATGTTTCCAGGAGAAGTGTGGAGTCCACAGTGCCGAAGGCTGCTGAGAGGTTCAAAAGGACCACTGAAAGCATAGCTCTTCCAAAAGGCCTTACTTGACTAAGCCTTCATTTCCTCTACTCCCACTCCCTTTTATTCACCTTTGTACTTGGATTTGCAACCTTTAGTTACTCCTTCCTCAGCCTAACAGCTCTTGTGTACATATCCATAACTGATTTATTTATATTAATGTCAGTATCCCCCTTTAGACTGTTAGCTTGTTCATTCAATAGCATTTATTGAGCATTCACTATGTGCAGAGCACTGTACTAAGCACTTGGAATGTACAATTCAGCAACAGAGACAATCCCTGCCCAATCATGGGCTCACAGTCTAAAAGGGGGAGACAGACAGCAAAGCAAAACAGAACAAAACTAAAACAAGACAACATCAAGATAAATAGAATTAAGGAGCTATACACTCATTAACAAAACAAATAGGGTGATAAATAATATATACAAATGAGCACAGAGCTGAGGGGAAGGGGGAAGAGCAGAGGGTGGGAGGGAAGGGGAAGGGATGGGGAGCAGAGAGAAAGGCGGGGCTCAGTCTGGGAGCCTTAGTCTTGCTTGTTGTGAGCAATTGTCTTGTTGTCTCTAAACTTGTCTACCAATTCTGTTATACTGAACTCTCTTAAGTGCTTAGTACAGTGCGCTGCACAGAGTAAGCGCTCAATAAATACGATTGATTGATTCATTTAGGTGCCTAATAATAATAATAGTATTTGTTAAGCACTTACTATGCATCAAGCACTGTTCTGAGTGCTGGGGTGGATACAGGCAAATCCGGTTGGACACAGTCCCTGCCCCAAATGGGGCTCACACACTTAATCCCCATTTTACAGGTGAGTTAACTGAAGCACTGAGAAGTGAAGTGACTGACCTGCCCAGGGTCACACAGCAGACAAGTGGCAGAGCTGCAATTAGAACCCATGACCTTCTGACTCCCAGGCTGTCGATCTATCCACTAAGCATCTTTTCTCCAGGATCTATTGTGTTTATTTTTATGCTGATCATTGTCTATCAAATCCCACTCTGACAGTATATTTTCCAAGGGACCTAATGATAGTATGAAATTTATTGTTGTTTTCTTTTGAATGTGAAGTTGGCACTAATATACCAATTAATTCTATCACTGGCTTGCAGGGCAAAATATGCATCCTTCATCTCTTTGATAGCTTAAGACAACTTTTTAGACTAGTGTCTAATAATTTGTTGTGAAATCCTAGCATATACTAAATAAGGATAGATTGTAGGTTAAATTCAAAGTCTGAAAAGACCTCCAGGGTTCATTAATTATTAATTCCTTAGCACTGTTCAGTAAATGCCAATTTAACACTAGCTCTGAATTTATTCAAAATCTTCTGACAATTGTATTTAGAGATGGCCAAGCATTTGAAATTCTGTATTGTCATATTTGGAATAAAGAGCCTATTATTCTAAGATTAATATTTTAATTCTCCATGGGCACAGCCACTGCTTAGAATGCGTGGATATATGCCTTTCAGTGAGGTATGTGCATATGTTTTGAGGTATATTTTTGAAAGGTAGATGATAAAATCAATCTACAAAGGCACTTCTGGATAGAGCAGAAACATAAATATAAAATCAAAGGATGAATATCGCTGACAGTTCCTATAAAGATAGTTAAATAATTTCCACCTTCTAATGATAATTTTAATGGTATTTGTTGAGTGCTTAAATATGTGCCAAAGACTGTACTAAGTGTGGTGAGCCCACAACAAGCTGCCTTGTTAGTGACTATGATCCCATGAACAAGGAGAAGGTAGAGACTTATAAAGGGACTGATGGGCTCTACCTGAAGCAGGTGATTGCTGGCCTTTAGAAGTGGAGCATGGAGGAAAGTTCTCTCTCTTCTACCGATTAACGGGCCTCGATCAATCAATGACTGCCACATAGAGCCACAGCTGTGACATCTAAAGCAGATAAAAGGAGCTCATTTTGAATTGTGAGTAGACATACTGAGGCACTTGGGGAAGCACACGCAGCAAGAGAAGAAAGGTGGCACACTGAGGGGCATGCAGAAAGGCATGCAAAAACACACACAAACACACATAGAGGAAAGCACCTGGAACAGAGTCATATAGAAAGTAAATCAGCACTGAAGCAGGAGTAGCACTCAGAGAAGCAGCAGAAGGCAGCAGCATTCAGAAGCAGAAAGAAGGAGTATTGGCAGAATGGGCTCTTTAGATCACAGACTTGTATTTGAGTCCTGATGGAGTGGAGTGAGTGGGTGTGTATGTGTCACTCCCTTGCACGTTGGTAAAGCTAAGTAAAAAAACTTTCCATGGTAACCTTGGTGATCAGAGGTGTGGTTTGACTTTTACTACATGTCACTGAGGATCCCCCCAATCCAGGAAGGTCCTGCTGGTATGAACTGGGGGCTCATGACACTCAGCACTGAGATAGGTACAAAATAACTAAGATTAATAACTATACTCTGGGGCTCACAGTATACATAGGAGAGAGAACACATATTAAATCCCCATTTTACAGATGATAAAACTGAGACACAGATAAATTAAATGAATTGCCTAAAACCACACAGAAGTCCAGTGGTGGAGTCAGGATTAGAACCTAGATCCACTGACTCCCAGGCCTGTTCTCTTTCTACTTGGCTACTCTGCTTCTAGTGACCTCCACATCTGCCAGGATCACAGTCTAATGGCTAGAAGATGGTCTTGGGAGTTAAAAGGACCTGGTTTCTAATCCTGACTCTGCCACTTGTCTGCTGTGTGACCTTGGACAAGTCACTTAACTCCTCTGTTCAGTATCTTCATCTGTAAAATGGGGATTAAGAGAGTATGAGCCTCCTGAGGGAGAGGGACCACCACCAGCTTGATTAGTATGCATTTGCCCCACTGCTTAGAATAGTGCTTGACACAAAGTAAGCATTTAACAAATACCATTACTACTGTTATTATCATTATCACTCCTCTCACAGATTGCAAACTGAAATTAGGGAATGAATGATCACAGAATAGTTACCAAATTTCTCTCCCAATCATGCTATGGGTCACTTCGTCATTAGTGATTCAGCATACACCAATAAATGGGTACGGGACCAAGAATCTATGATACACTCCAACTCATGTCTTATCCTCAGTTTGTAGTTTTCATTTGTATTCTGTGCCCTGCCCCAGAGATCTGGTTCTTTATGAGTCTGAAATAAAATGAATTTCCAAAATCAAGGGATCACTAGAAAGAAAGTTGTTACCATTTTGCCAGCAACAGGATAGCTCTTCAATTAGAATGGGATAATCTGCCCACCTCTGATTCTCATTAATTGGCTGAATCTGTCTTTGAGCTTGCCTCCTGATTCCTGCTCTTTGTGATGCCTTGGTTCAAGGGAAGCAACCCCTTTTCCTACTGGTGCCTGCCGGTTGGTCTGTTTGCTGCAGCAGTCTGCTAGTAGCTCCACTATGTCCTTGAACCATCCATTAAGCACTCCCTGCTTGAATATTTCCTCTCTCAACTACTTGGGCATCTCCTTACACATCCCATCCCAAAAGAAACAAGCTGTGATGATGGGAAGTCTTTGGAATAAATATATAAGAAGTGATGTAAGCCTGGTGTGGGCAGGGATTGTCTCTCTCTATTGTTGAATTGTATTTTCCAAGTGCTTAGTAGAATGCTCTGCAAACAGTAAGCACTCAGTTAATACAAATGAATAAATGATGGCCACTGTCAGACACTGATAAGGGTGCCCTTTAGGCACATGCACAAGAAGAGAATATCATTAAGAGTCACTTAATGGTGTTTGTTAAGCATTTTAAGTGTGTCAAGCACTGTTCTAACCACTGAGCCAGCTGCAAGCTAATCAGGTTGGACACAGTCTCTCATTCATTCATTCATTCAATAGTATTTATTGAGTGCTTACTATGTGCAGAGCACTGTACTAAGCACTTGGAATGTACAATTTGGCAACAGAGAGAGACAATCACTGCCCAATGATGGGCTCACAGTCTAAACGGGAGAGACAGGCAAAATCAAGACAACATAATCATGATAAATAGAATCCAGGGGATGTTCACCCATTAGCAAAATAAATAGGGTAATAAAATATATACAAATAATCACAGTGCTGAGGAGAGGGGAAGAGGGAGGGGGAGGAGCAGAGGGCAGAGGGGGAGCAGAGAGGGAGCAGAGGGAGCAGAGGGAAAAGGGGTAGCTCAGTCTGGGAAGGCCTCTCGGAGGAGGTGAGCTCTCAGTAGGGCTTTGAAGAGGGGAAGAGAGTTGGTTTGGCAGAGGTGAGGAGGGAGGGCATTCCAGGACAGCGGTAGAATGTGGACCAGAGGTCGACAACAGGATAGGCGTGAACGGGGGAGGTGAGGAGATGAGCAGCAGAAGAGCGGAGCATGTGGGGTGGGCATTCGAAAGACAGAAGGGAGGAGAGGTAAGAGGGGAAAGGTGATGGAGAGCCTTGAAGCCAAGAGTGAGGAGTTTTTGTTTCAAGCAGAGGTTGATAGGCAACCACTGGAGGTTTTTAAGGGGGGGGAGTGACATGCCCAGAGAGTTTCTGTAGGAAGATGATCCAGGCAGCGGAATGAAGAATAGACTAGAGTGGGGAGAGACAGGAGAAAGGGAGATCAGAGAGAAGGCTGACACAGGAATCCAGCCAGGATATTATGAGAGCTTGTATCAGCACGATAGCCGTTTGGTGGGAGACAAAAGGTGGATCTTGGCGATATTGTAAAGATGAGACCGGCAGGCATTGGTGAAGGATTGATATGTGGGGTGAATGAGAGAGCAGAGTCAAGGATGACACCAAGGCTGCGGACCTATGAGACGGGAAGGATGGTCGTGATGTCCACAGTGATGGGGAAGTCAGGGAGAGGACAGGGTTTGGGAGGGAAGATAAGGTGCTCAGTTTTGGACATGTGGAGTTTTAGGTGGAGGGCAGACATCCAGGTGGAGATGTCCTGGAGGCAAGAGGAGGTACGAGCCTGAAAGGAAGAGGAGAGAACAAGGGAGGAGATATAGATTTGTAGTCTCTGTCCCTCATGACTTCATAGAGTTGGCACATGACTATGGATTTACTATAACACTGAAGAAACAAAATGATATAAGAGCCTACAGCTGGGAAATACTACTCAATTGCTGCACCAAGGACTTCCAGGGTCTAGTAGAGAGTCTGTTCCAGGGTCTGTTGCTGAATTGTAAAATCCAAGAGCTTAGTACAGTGCTCTGCACATAGTAAGCGCTTAATAAATACAATTGAATGAATGAATGAATAGTAGAGAGTATGTGCATTATGTTTGCAAGAGACAAAGACATGCACTTGTACCTGGGACGTCCCAGAATTATTTTGCCTCCTTCACCATAACCATTCCAAGACATCCCAAAGAGGGAAAACTTTCCCAGATTTTCAACCGTAAATAGCTCATACAAGACTTGTAAAAAGATCAGGACGGAATGTCTATTAAACGACTTGATCCACTTCTAGAAAACCATTGCTGTGATTGTGAGGCATAAATAGCATACTGACTGATGGCACATCAAACACCTTGAAATAATTCCATCTGTGCTGTCTGAGGTGGAGAACTGACATAGAGTGGTAAGATATCCTGCAACCAAAATCCTGCAACATTGTGGGATCATAAGCACCAACGAGGTGATTATTACACTTCACCTGAGATGGGAAAGTCATGTGGTGATAATAATTGATTAAAAAAATGCCCAAGTTTTTTTTTTATGTAGAGTTTAGCACATTCCAGAGGTGAGCAGAAAAAACTGTACAAGGATGTAATGAAGTACAATGTCAAAACAGCTCACTGACAGCAATGCTTGGTAACTTGCAGCACAAAACCGAATAGATCTGACCCTTTCAGGAGACAGATTTGCAATCTGATTATTCAGACTTGTGAGGACAAATGCACTGCCACAGTAAAGGAGAATTGTTTTAGGTGAAAGGCAGATTTAAGCTCTGCTCAACAGTGAGGGTTAACATGCACTTGTAGAGTCTGTGGTCAACTTATGTGCCTCTTTCCTTGACCTCTATAATAATAATAATGGTTTTTGTTAAGTGCTTACTATTCCTTGACTTCTATAATAATAATAATAACAATGGTATTTGTTAAGTGCTTACTATGTGCCAAACACTGTTATAAGTGCTGGGGTAGATACAGGGTAATTACGTTGTCCCATGTGTGGTTCACAGTCTTAATCCTCAATTTATAGATGAGGTAACTGAAGCACAGAAAAGTTAAGTGATTGTCTAATCACACAGCTGATAAGTGGCAGAGCTGGAATTAGAACCCACACCTCTGACTCCCAAGCCAGTGCTTTGTCCACTAAGCCACCCTGCTCTCACAATTCACTGAAAGAGATGAAGTGATGCAGCCATGACTCATCTATCATTTTTGATGAGGGAGTCCATCTTTGCCATCATCATAATCATCATCATCATCACAAGATGGCATACTACAATTCTGAGTACCTTCAAATTCTCTGCTTTTACCCTCACAGCTTAAAATGAACACAGCAGAATAATATGTTTTTCCACTTCAACTCCAAATAAGGCTTCTTACTGGGTAGAAACAGGGCAATCTGTAGGGCTAAATAGAACACAATAGGAAGCATGTTTGACATTTGGATGACGAAACCATGGGGGAGTATGGAGTAAAAAGAGAAGAGATTTCGGATGCTAAGGGATAGTTTTTCACACTGAATTTTAACTACAATTGTGTGCGTTAAAATGTTGAAGTATTTTCAGACATGTAAATGAAGCACCTGGTGTATCTGAAAATATCATATTGCAGTTTCTTATATTATGCCCTCTCTACCCCAGTTGCATGTGCCAGTCATTTGGTTTCAAAGAAATCATTTGGAACTTTTTGAGACCATCTTTAGTACAGACAAGGGGAGAGTCCTGTGGAGACAGCAACAACACATCGATGAAATCTGAACCTTCCATCCATCATCCACATTGAGCCCTAAGAAGAGATAACAGGCTTAAATGAAAAACATAGCCTTTACTCAGACACTTCCACCAAAAGAGCAGTCACTTTTTCCAAAGCCATGAAAAACAGCTAAGTCTCAGAATCTGTTGGCATTCCTGCAGAAATATGCTTGTGGAGAAGATTTAATTTTAAGGTTATTTCTCAACATATGAAGGAACAGAAGTATTGCAGGACTTGAAACACCATCATAAGTGCCATTTTCTGGAAGGAAGGCGACAGAGCTGACTGAGGAAAACATCAGGTGGTCTTACTCTCTTCTACACTTCTTGGCAAGAGCTCACCCACAGTTCTCTAGGACAGGCAACTGAAGAATATCATGATCTTTCTGAATGCCAGTACTGCTTTAGGACAAAACACAACCACAGGCCACAATCTGACATGGTCACATATTTTTTCCTGTTTTATGAACAACATTTTAATGAATTTTCCTGGAAATTTTTCTCATTGTATGTTGCATTTATTTATTCAAGGAAAATACAAGACATTTTAGACATGGTCTACCTACATTTATTCTGAATAATTAGCTTTTTTGAAAATGAGAAAAATGTTTCAAACCATGATTTTCAGCTACTACTAATTTCTCATATGTCTAAATAGTGATAGCCTAAAATAATAAAAGAGAACATTTCAAAATGTCCTCAACTGTCCTCAACTTTCAATCTTTTAATCTTCTTCCTAGTCTACTCTGTTTCGCTGATACTCTTTTTACTGAAATCATGAATGACATTCAAAATCAAATTTGGGGACTTCTGATTTATTTTCTTCTCCAATCTTTTATATCAATAAACTCCAAATAATATATTTAAGATATTTCTTTCTCTCAGGGAATAGCTGCATCTATTCTGTCACAAGGAAATTTTTATCAGTCACAGCTTTAACTAACATTTGTCTGATGCTCACAAATAATGAGCCCAGCATGATACCTTGTATTTGTATACTGCTTTTATTGCTTAAAGTACTTCCATGTTGATAATCTAATTTTAACCTTACATCATCCCTGTGAAGTAAGGAGAAACAGGTACGGTTATCCCCATTTCATAGATGAAGAAATTATGATTATGATACTTATGATGGCAATAATAATAATGTGGTATTAGTTAAACCCTTACTATGTGCCAATCACTGTAATAAACATTTGGGTATATATAAGATAATAAGGTGGGAACCAGTCCCTGTCCCACAAGAGGCTCCTAGACTAAACTGAGGCACAGAGAGGTTAGTGATTTGCCCAAGATTAGACAGCAAGCCCGAGGCAAAGCTGGAACTAGAAACCAAGTCTCCTGAGTTTCAGTGCCATTATCTTTATGCTAGATTACACTGTCTTTCATCATTTCTCCTACCAGTCAATTCCATATTTCAGACTTTGATATCTTGTCTATAATGATTAATGGCTAACCCAAAGAATTAAGCCAGTGATTTTTTTTCCTCCTACATCTATACCATTTCCATTTCTTTTAATTTGTATTTATGACTACACTCTTCTCTATATCTTTCAGATTTACAATAATGGTCTCATTTTTCACTTTCTCTTTTTCTCATTCTTCAAAAAAACACTACTACCTTCAGATTCTTTCAGTTGCTTATCAAATTTGTATTTCATTCTATTTTTCTTTGATCAGTTTTTTAAATTGCTTAATTTGTGTGAATCGAATGAGAGCACAATTAGAAACATAAAATGTCAATTAGAATACCTAACAGAAGTAGCAAAAAAAGCATTACAGATTTAAAAAACAAAATACAAGTCTTGTCCTCTCCAGAAAGGTAAGGTTGAATATCTATTGCATGCTCTGCACACAGTAAGTGCTCAATAAATAAGATTGAATGGATGAATGAATGAATCCCATTCCTACATCCCAGCATCCTGTTGGCTTTTAAAAAACAGTGGTCCATTAATACCTTCTGAACTTTCTTCTACTGAATTTTTTGCCTAGGCACCATGTATCTTGGTTATTTGATTCTTATCCTTAAGAATTTTTTATTTGTTTACATTTAGTTTCTTCCTAATTTTGTAGATCCATTTCTCTAATTTATCAAGGTCATGTTAATCTGTTTCGTGATTTGGAAAGATTTCTAGTGTACTCCTAAACTGGAGGGGATCTGCCACTGTTAATTGAACTGTATATAAGTAGTAGTCCTCCCAGGAGTTGGAGAGATTGTCATGTACCCGACCATAACAAAGACGGCAGTACTGAGACCCAGATCTCATTGCTTACTGGGCACACTTACTGTAACACATAAGGGGCAATACCAAAACTGGTGGTTCCCAAAGACACACCTAACTGGTGCAAGTTAAGAAGTTCCCATACACTACCCCATCCAAATAATTCATTTGAATTAAATACCTAACAGAATGAAAAGTTATTCTGAAGCATAACAAAATTGCATCTATCATCTACATGTAGGTCTGGCTCCAGACATCTGGTTGACCTGAAGTAGAAAAATGATGCCTCCACACTGAATGTGATGCTGTGTGCATGATGCTGGTTACGCTCATGGCGTAGCATAGTGATGTTCAGTGGAAGTCCATCCAAAACTGACCAAATCCCAGTGTTTCTTCAGAGATAATCCCTTCACCCTCTCTGCTCCCCAGCCTTGCTTCTAAGTCAATGTGTTCCCTTCCTGGGTCCCTACAGACACTACTTTTGACTTGGGGCCAGGAAGTCTGGGCATTTTAGGATTGTCAATGACTTTTTCCGCTGGTGCTCCATGGCCACTCCCAACTCCAGTACTGTGCCTGGAGGCAACATCACTCAGTTTGTGAAGTCAACCATCTCTACAAGGCTTATCACCAACTAGAAATATCAAGACAATGAAGTTGTAAATTGACATTTTGAATTGTTCCGATACCTTCCAGAACATTGAAACTTCAACAGAATAGCTGAAATTACTCATCCCTTTTTTCTATATGAAGCTGGGCCTGTTTTGTATCTATTAAATGTCTTTGGAGACTTCCCCTCCCTTCCAGGAGTTAGCCAAACTGGTGGGTCTGTAGTAACCACCAATTCTTTAAGTTTCTTAGGATGCATGTGATCAGGGAAGCAGCATGGTGTAGTAGATAGAGCACGGGCATGGGAGCCAGAAGGTCATGGGTTCTAATTCCAGCTCCACCACTTCTCTGCTGTGTGACCTTGGGCAAGTCACTTCAGTTCTCTGGGCCTCAGTTACCTCATCTGGAAAATGGGGATTGAGACTGTGAGCCTCATGTGGGACAGGGACAACCTGATTTGCTTGTATCCACCCCAGCGCTTAGTACAGTGCCTGGCACATAGTAAGCACTTATCAAATACCCTAATAATAATTATTATTATTATGGTCTTCCTGATTAGAATGTAAACAACGTTTTTTTCCATATTCTTTATCTACTTTGGTTTTTCACCCTTGCATGATAAATGGCACTTCTGTTACCTGAGGATGTTGATATCATTTCAATAATTGCAGAGGTTAAAACACTCTAAAAGACTTTGTCTATTAGGGGCTAGCTGAAATTCATTCATTCAATCATATTTACTGAGTGCTTAGTGTCTGCAAAGCATGTTACTAAGCCCTTGGGAGAGTACAACAGAACAACAAAACAGACACATTCTCTGCCTACAACTAGCTCACAATCTAGAGGACTGACAAGTAATGAAAGCCAGTCGGGCATGCAACAGTTTGTTTGGTTCACTCTTTATTTAGGGATTTTTAAAAGTATTCTTGATGTTTCTCCCTAGCTTCATCTTAATTTGTAACAGAAGTTTTTTTATATCCTTTCCCCAAAGCCCATGCATTTCATTTACATTTCATTCCCGTGAACTGGCCTGATTTTTCCATTCTTGGTTCTTCTTCATTTACCTTCCATTTAGTGCTGGGTTTTGGCATCATGGATTCTTGTTACAATGTTTATCCTCTAAGCATTGGTAGGTTGGTCCTAAGTTTGCAAAACTGTTAGTAGGATCTTCATTTATCCTAACCTGCCCTGATTACTGAATCAGCCTCCTTGCTCATTTCCCTACCTCCTGTCTCTCCCCACTCCAGTCCATCCTTCACCCTTCTGCCCTGATCATTTTTCTATAAAAATGTTCAGGCCATGTCCCCCACTTTTCAGGAACCTCTAGTGATTGTCCACCTACCTGCACATCAAACAGAAACTCCTTATCAGCGTGGCTCAGTGGAAAGAGCACAGGCTTGGGAGTCAGAGATCATGGGTTTGAATCCCAGCTCTGCCACTTGTCAGCTGTGTGACTGTGGGCAAGTCACTTAACTTCTCTGGGCCTCAGTTCCCTTATTTGTAAAATGGGGATTAAGACTTTGAGCCTCACTTGGGACAACCTGATTACCCTGTATCTACCCCAGTGCTTAGAACAGTGCTCTGCACATAGTAAGCGCTTAACAAATACCAACATTATTATTATTATTAGTAAGCCTTGTTGGCTGGCTGATTGACCAACAGGAGATTTCATTTATTGTAGAGTGTTCTTTTTTTTCTGGATGTTTGCTTTTGCTTGTGTTGACTTTCTTTATACCTTGGGAGCTAAAAATGCAGGTTAAGATTGGGTGTCACGCTACACCACACCTATAAAGAGCTGTGTGACTGTGCGTGCGAAATTCTAGGGTGCTACTGACTCAGAATGATGCAGAGGCTCTCTTCCTGGGACCATCTGGCTTGGATAGACCCATGTCACTCTCAATCTATCCTCAATTGCTACATTTTAAGGAAAATAGGACAGGAAGGAAACTTCTGAGGATGAGGCACCAGAAAATGATCTCTGGGAAAGGATCAAGTAAAGAAGATAGAAGAATCTCAACTGAATAGGCTCCCTGATCCAGCCTTCTAGGCTCTTAAAGGATTCCCCTAATGGCAGGCAGCTTGCCATTCTAGACTGTGAGCCCCATGTGGGACAGAAATTTTGACTGACCTGATTACCTTATATCTATTCCAGCATATAGTACAGTTCCAAGCACAGCAAGGGCTGGGAAGTCTTCTAGACTATGAGCTCATTGAGGGCAGGGATTGTCTCTCTTTGTTGCTGAGTTGAACTTTCCAAGTGCTTAGCACAGCTCTCTGCACACAGTAAGTGCTCAATAAATACGACTGACTGAATGAAAGAAAGATAATCAAGTTGAACGCAATCCCTCTCCCACATGGGGCTCACAGACTAGGTTAAGAGGGAGTAGGATTTAATCCCCATTTTACACATGAGGAAACTGAGGCAAAGGGAAATTGATTTGCCTAAAGTCACAAAGCAAACAAATGGTGGAGTCAGGATTAGAACCCCGGTCCTCTGACTCTCAGGCCCACGAGCTTTTCGCTATTTATCATTTACTGTCATTTAGTCCCTGGTAGTTACTATTGCTTCCCAAAAACTGGAATTATTTTTAATGAAAAGCAATGATGACCTTTATTTATCAAAAGTCAAAATTCAAAGAAGACAAGGCTGAGACACCCATACTCTTGCCCCAGCTCACTCCTAGGAAGATGTGCCTCCTGGCCAGGCAGGATTTGCATCTCCTTGCCATTGCTGACTTCATGAAGAGGCTCATGAAGCCAGTTTTCTGATTTCAAGGGAATAATTGTAACAGGTATTTGCCAATAAAGAGGACTAAATGAAGAGAGAAACAGCACTACCACATGGATAGAGCCCTGGACTGGGAGTCAGAAGCACTTGGGTTCTAATCCTGGCTCCTCCACTTATCTGCTGTGTGACCTTGAGCAAGTCACTTTACTTCTCTGTGCCTCAGTTAACTCATCTATAAAATGGGGATTAATACTGTGTTCCCATGTGGGACATGGAATGTGCACCACCTGATAAGCTCATCTACCCCAGTGCTTAGCACAATGCTTGTTATAGGCAAAGAGCAAGTCTGCTAATTCTGTAGCATTGTACTCTCTCAAGTGCTCAGTATAATGCTCTGCACAAAATAAGTGCTCAATAATTGCAATTGATTGACTGGCAGACAGCAAGCATTTAACTAATACAATTAAAATAAATAAATAGCTGCTAAGCATAAAGTAAAGTTTTCTCTGTTAGAAAGTTCATTAAAATTGGGCCCCACTATGTGTGAAAACTCTTACTGTCCTGTCTTTAAAATCTGAAGCATTCAAGATTTTCCTGTCAATTTGGATACCCAATTTTAAGCCCACTATCTGTCAATCAAATTTTCTTGTGACTAAAGTGTGTCATCTCCCACAAGAGAGTTTCCAGAGTGCTTCATCATCATCATCATCGACACCATCGTCATCCATATTTACTGCTGAACTACTGTGTGAAGACTTCAGTATGAGGACCTTGGGAACATACAATAGAGTTAGAAGCTACAACCCTTCCCCCACACATCTAAGTTGCAATTTTCCTTTAGGGTTCTGCTATGAAAATAACATGAAATATAAAATATTTTATTTTCATTTATCAACCAAGCTATTTTGTAATTTTTCCATTGTTGAAATCAATAAGAATGTTTAAACTGAAAAAAAGAAGGGGGAAAGGCACCAATGCTGATTTGCATAGAAAACTACTAGAAAATTCTTGTACTTTAGTTTGATGTTGCTCAAATAAGTCAAGCTCATCACCATGAGTGCACTTTATGTTATTAAAAGTCCAATTAAAACAAAATCAAATAGTTCATTAACTGCGGCACAAAAATGTGTATTACCAACTGTTTCCTTCTCATTTAAAGCATTTACATTTGAATAACTCTTCCACTGCATATGTTGGGATAAATGCAGCTATGATCTCAAGGATCTTTTCCCAAAAATAAAAACAAAAAAGACCACAAAAATACCAAAGTGGCCCCCAAACGTCATTATAAATTATGCCATTTTAATTTAATGAACGTTTTATTTTCAAGACATGGAATTCAAACTGATTCCATGTGAGGACCATTTTTTCTATGCAAATGTACTGTGCCCAACATGGTAGTAAGTCTCTGTCCCACTTTCTCCTTTGGAAGGAGAAATCCTCCCAGTATTTTCCACCTTCTCTTAACCCTTTCTCTACCTCTGGGATGCCATGTGAGGGACACAGACCATGTTTAATTCCCACCTGTGTATTTTCTCCCAGTCCTTTATGCAGTGTTTTTCACACAGTAAACACTTAATAAATACTATTACTACTACTGGTACTACACCTCAAAAAGCCTAGAGAAGGAACTGGAAGGTTGGAGGTGGAAAATTTAAAAAAAAATCCAAAGTCAGAGGTTAAGAGGGGCTGTGAAGAAAGTTGCAGCAGGGAGCTGCTCCCTTGGCCCCTTGAATGTGACAAGCAAGTGTTAACGGCAGACCAGTGGTGATCCATGGACCACATTTAGAAACACTAACTCCCAAGTTCTTAATGCAGTGCTCTGCACACAGTTAGTGCTCAATACATATCATTAATTGGCTGAGAGAATATTGTGCGCTGAAGCATATCGGTAACTACTGACAACAATTGTGACCTTTTACTGACTATTTGAAAAGCCCACATTTACAAAAGATGGACTGCCACTCTGACCTGTGATCAAAAACACTGAACTAAAACTTAGGAGACTTGGGATCTAGTTCCAACTCTACCACTGTGACCTTGTAAAGTCACTCAACTTTCATTCATTCATTCAATCATATTTATTGAGCACTTACTGTGTACAGAGCACTGTACCAAGAGCTTGGAAAGTAACTTCTCTGGGCATCATCTGTAAAACGGGGATAACAAGGACTGTGAGCCCCATATGGGACAAGGACAGTGTCCAGTATGATAATCTTGTATCTGCCCCAGCACACAGTGAGCACTTAAGGAAGAACAGCATTATTAGTTATTTTCTGCCATAAGGTCAATTTCATTTGAACTATTTGAATCCTTACAGTAGGCAGAGTACTGTACCGAACATTGAGCAGAGTATAACACCAATTATTTTAATATGTTGCAATGACAAATTATCTTTAATGTTGCATTTTCAAAGATATCACATTATGTGTTTTACTAGCAATTTAATAGATACACAACATCTGACTAGAGAACACTGAAAACAGCCACTTAAGGGTCACTTAGTGTATGTACATAGATATATTTTGAACAAAACAAACAGCTAAATTTAGGTGCAGTTTTTAAATTTTATTTTTCCTTTCTTCAAACAAGAGGTCATGCTGTTTATTGGCTTAAACACTAAGTTAATAATCAGGGATACAAGTTAAGTATTTCATTTTTCTTCGTAATTTTGGACATATCTTCTACCGCCATACTATACAACCATGTTCAGTTGAATTATATTATCATTAAACCCATTCTGACTTACCAATGCCACCTCCTTTGACCAATTTCCAGAAAACTGGCCTATGAGAACATATGCTTCTTCTCGAAGCCAGTACAATCAGAGTTCCTCTGTCAGTCCAGATCCATAGGCAAATAAATTCTAAGGGATCAAGAGCTTTCACAGATTTTCACATGTTTACTTGTGTAGAGAGGGGTATACGATGTTGCTGATGGAAATATTATTGTAGTAATAAATTCCTTGGAGAAGTGCAGGTAAAAAAGGGAAGACTAGACCCTTCATTTCCTGATTACTGAACACTGGGAGTCTCTGATATTCCTACCCACAATTCTGCTCCTTATTTGTAATCAATCATCTTTATTGAGCACTTACTGTGTGCAGAGCACTGTACTAAGCACTTGGGAAAGCATAATACGACAGATTTGTTAGATACATTTCCTGCACAATTTTTTATTATTCTGAGTAGTACTGTAATGTCACAGTATAATGTTGATTTTTCACTTTAAATATGTACCTTTGATACTGGAGCGAGAATTTAATTGAAGGGTCTGTTTAATCAACCTTGCTCTATATTATCTCCACCTGTGTTCTTTTCCTCACTTTTAACTATATCAGATTGCTTTAAGTCCTAAATGATCAGGATTTCTGTAGGGTAGGAGCCAGGAGGGCTGCTTCTGGAAATTGAGGCACTTCAGAACAGGAAAAGGTGGAAGCCAGGAAGCCAGAGGTGCCCAATCAAACTGGAGAGGGATCATTCATTTCTAGCAAAATCTTACTAAGAACCTTGGAATATGGGGGTAGTAGAAGGCAGATTCATTTAGAGAAAAATCATGGAGAGAGGCTCTTTGGAAGAGAAACATGGCCAAGAAAAGAGGATGATGAGGAAATCAAAAAGGAGGAGAAGACATAATGAACAGCCTTGAAAAAAAATGTGAACTAAACTTTTAGTACTAAGGGCTTGCAGGAATAATCAATTCAATTACAACATTCTATGGGTTTATTTCGGTAAGAATGATAGTCTCTGTGTTTTCTCTTCTCTTGCCTTGACGTAGCCCTACTTTCAATTTTTAAAATTAACTTTTTAACTAAAAATATCCAATATTTAATATTAATAGACATTTCTGCATTTGGAATACAGATGAAACGCTTTTCCCTGAAATATCCCTTGCTAGTTCAGTTTAAAAAAAAAGCACACACTTTATTTGGACTATCTCCGCATACGGTACTATGATCTATATGATGAATTTCTTTGAAGATTTCTGATATACTATGCCATCCTCAAGTTTCAGGCCAAATATTATTTTAATGATTAATTATTCATTGAATCATAAACAGAAATCTAAGGAAGTTATGATTTTCCCATTTACCACTGAACTAGAAGTGTTTTTCTGATCTTCTGCTTATAGATAAACAGAACTTCTGTTGCTTTTTTATCCTATCAATCACCTTCATCAGTTTTTGATCCAGTGACCACAGTTGATTCTTTTGTCATTTAATAAAGCTCTAATTTTAACAAGATAAAAACAAATCTTTTAATATGCTAATATAGAATTTCAGAATCTGGACTTTCCAAACCCAATATGCCTCTTTTCTGAATGATTCATTTGTCAAATAGATTTCCATTTGAATTTGGATATGATGAAAGGGGAAATAGATATATCGGTCATTTAAGGAAACAATACCACCTTTAAATAGATGGTGTTTTTGTTTCACCTGCCATTGATAATGCAGCTCCCTCCATCTTCTCAAAATCTGCTTGGGTTAGATCTGCCTACCTGGTTGGTAGCCTGCTGATTAAGGTTCAAATCAACCAAGATGGAAGAGGTGCTGATGGAGAGAAAAAAGTTCCTGGAGACCATAATGGAGATAATTTCAATTCACTCAATTGCAGACCCGATTTTTTTTAATCAACAGAAAGTGGAGATTTATTAATGGTGCTATGAGATAGAAGCCAAAAAGTCTTTCAAGCTCTTTGGCTGCACAACTCATGTAGGAAGTCTTTTACAGTGAATTGAGACATAGTGTAGTGGTTCCAAAGTGAACAGATGTCTAACATGACATAGATAAGAGCAGAGCAGTCATACCAACGTGGTCCAATATAACTCTTCAAAAATCCACAACCATAGTACAAATGAGAAACTATATCAATATGGAAAAGGCTTTGCATTCCCACATTCTGGGGAAATGAAAGGTGCCTATTAGTAAAAAAATTCTGAGAAACAAATTCAAAGTTGAAGATTTGGACTGCTACAGGAAAATATGCTGAGGAAAGAAAGAGTTATGTTGAGGTACCCCTGATAGGGAAGTTTTGCCATTCCCAAGATGAACAATCAATCATTGCTATTTATTGAGTGCCAATTATGTGCAGAGCACTGTCCTAAGCTCTTAGGACAGTACAATATAAAAGAGTTGGTAGATGTGTTCCCTGCCCACAACGCATTTAGAGCTCCCCAAGATAAGGGATCGCATGGAAAGGATGCCTTGAGGCTATTCAGGGAGCCACCTTTTGGAGTCAATTAGAGACTGACCAGAGCCCCACTGAGGTGAAAGTGAAATTGACTCCCTTATAGCTGACCTGGGGCCTCGTCATGAGGACTTAACACGTGCAGAAGCAAGATGCCATCTCAAGAGACTCATATGATTGGTCAACCCAAACATATGCAACATATAAGCGCACCTTAATCCTGGGCAGTAGGCAGTGCAGACGGGAAGGAAAATGACTGACATCGCTCTGGGTGGCACTCACACAAAACGTAGATCATAAAACTGTGAACTTGAGCACAGGGCAGCAGTCTGCAGATAGACCCAAGCTATAACATATGTTTTTTGCTGTCAGATAACCTGAGGGAGGATTTGTTGGGGACATGAACTGATAATTAGATCTGCTCTATGCCAGTACTAAATCCAAAGGTGTTACTTGTGGGAGCAGGAGTGCGACGAAGAACTTCAGGGGTTCTGGCTAACAAAAATTCTCAGAACAGAGCTTTACATAGGTCAACTGAGAACAAGGGCCAGATATGACAGCTCCACAGGAGCTGTAGGAGCTATTGTCCCCATTCAAATTTTGACCTGGATTACCTACCTCACTCACCCCAGGTGAAATGCCTAACAGTTTTTAATCAGAGCTGAAAAGACCCAAAATGGTGGCCTTCTGGATTGTTTGCTCTTTGAAACCTGCCCCTTCCAAACCTCAATCCTCTTTTCACCTCCACATTCAAAGTGAAAAATCAGCTCCTATGATGAGTCCCATCACTGGAAATAAAATCCCTTGAAAATTTTGTTAACCTGCAAGACTACAAACAGCAGACACTAGTGAAAAGTGGGGCAGTAAAGATCATTTATGAGTTTGGATGGGAATCCAGCCCCTGGACATCCTACCCCATTCAGCACTGAAGCTGTTTGTTAATAGGGGCGATGTTGGTTAATCAGAATAGAAGCTGTGTTGCTCAAGGCAACCCTGTTAGGTCTCCCAGAGAGATTTTATGGGGAGGTTTCCAGGGAAATTGCTATTAATCTTGGCTTTATCTGCTCTTTCTGACCACAGAGAGCACAAGCATATTCCAATCATTGTAAACTCCTCCTGCTTGGCTGGAGTTTTACTCCAAAAATAATCAGTCAAGATGAATTTAAGGAATTCTGTTCTCTTAAATAACATTTTCTATAGCTTTTCAGTGGGCAAAGTGACTGGACCAACCCAGCTTTCACTACATTCATTCAATTGTATTTACTGTGCACTTGCTGTATGCAGAGCACTGTTAAACACAATACAACAACAAACATATTCACTTCCCACAGCGAGATAACAGTCTAGTGTTTTAATCATAGCCTCCTCACCTGCCTTTTCTCCCACCCACCTCCTCCCCACAAATCTGTCCTGTTCCCCCACAGACATCTCCATCCAATTTTCTCAAGTCATTATGCTCCATTTAGTCTCCATACTCAAACTACGTACCCTTGACCACCAAATTGAAACTCAATACTACCTTCTCTACTGAATTCAACTCATGCGCTTCCCTATCCCTTTGTCGATCTTGTACCACTAACCCATACATACAACTGGATCACCTCCATAGTCTGCTTTTTTTGCTTCTGTACACAAGCCGTGGAGCACTGCTAGAGGATAACCAGATATCAGGCTGACCTTACCTACTTTCTGTGCTTTAACTCTGCCTTCCCCTCTGCCCAGCAACATTAATTATCCATCCTTATTGAATCCCATGGACATTGCTCCTGCCAGTTGTTTTAAATGTTAAAATCCTCCTCAACACCCCCCCCCCCCGTCTCCTCCCCTCTGTCTCTGGCCCCTAATGACCTGCCCATGTACTTTATTGAGAAAATTGAAACCACCAGGCATGATCACCCTAAAATCTCCCCTGCTCCTACCCAGTCCCTTTCTCCCCCTACCCCTTCTTTAACTCTCCCATCTTTCCCAGCACTATCTCAACAGCAAATCTCCCCTCTCCTCTCAAAATCCACCCCTACACCTGGGCATCTTACCATTCCTTCACACCTCAAAAAAAAGCTTACTTTCTCCCATCTTCCCTCTCTGTCCACTCTTCAACTGCCACTTTCTTCAGTGACTTTCACTATTTCATACATGCTCATGTCTCTCCTATTCTAAAAAACTCTCCCTTGACCCCTCAGTTCCCTCTACTTACAATCCTATATCTCTCCTACCATTCCTTTCCAAACTCCTTGAGTGAGTTGTCTATTCCTGCTGTATCTATTTCCTCTTCTCTAATTGTCTTCTTGACCTCCTCCAATCTGGCTTCTGCCCCCTTCACTCCACAAAAGCTGCCTTTTCAAAGATCACTGTTGATCTCTTTCTTGTTAAATCTAACAGCCCCTACTCCATCCTGATTCTCCTCAAGCTCTTAGATGCCTTTAACACTGTCCCCTTCTCCTGGAAATATTATGCCACCTTGGCTTCACTAACACTAGCCTTTCCTGGTTCTCCTCCTATCTCTCTGGCCACTCATTCTCAGACTCTTTCATGGGTTTCTCCTCTGCCTTTCACCCTCTAACTGTGGGAGTCCCTCAAGGTTCTCTTTTGGGTCCACTTCTATTCTCTATCTAAACCCACTCCCCTAGAGAACTCATTCATTCCCATGGGTTCAACTGCCATCTCTGAGTGGATGTTTCCCTAATCTACATCTCCAGTCCTGATTCCCCTTCTCTGCAGTTTTGTATTTACTCCTACTTTCAGGGCATTTCTACTTGACTGTCCCACCAACATCTCAAACTCATCCAAGACAAAACTCCATATATTTCTACCCAATCTCTGTCCTCCCTCTTACTTCTTATCCTTGGTGTTATCAACTCATTTCCATCATTCAAATCACATATTCAATCTGTAACCAAATCCTATTAGTTTAACTTCCACTAAAATAGCATCATTAAAATTACCCATTCCTGTTCATCCAAACGGCTACTATGTTAATCCAAGAATTTACCCTATCCCACCTTGATTGACCAGTTTCATTGCTGACCTTTCTGTCTCCTGTCTCTCCTCAATCCAGTCCAAATTTCATCCTGCTGCCCAGAACAATTTTCTACAAAATGATTTAGTTCATGTTTCCCCACTCCTCAAATATCTCCAGTCATTGCCCATCCATCTTCACATCAAACAGAAACTCGTTATCATAAGCTTTAAAGTATTCAAACACATTGGCTCCTCCTACCTTACTTCCCTGATTTCCTACTATAACTCTGCCAGCACCCTTCACTCCTATAATGCCAACGTATTCACTTTATCTTGATCTGATCTATTTCATCGCCTATCCTTCACCCATCTCCTGCCTCTGGCCTGGAATTCACTCCCTCTTGATATCTGATAGATGACCAATTTACCCATATTCAAAGCCTTATTAAAAGAACATCTCCTCCAAGAGGCCTTCCCCAACTACACCTTGATTTCCCCTTCTACCTCTCCCTTCTACATCACTCTTACACTTGTATTTTCAACCTTTATTCACCCCTCTCTCAGCCTCTCAGATCTGACACATATATCCATAATTTATGTATTCATATTAATTCATTCAGTGGTATTTATTGAGCACTTACTATGTGCAGAACACTGTACTGAGCCCTTGGAATGTACAATTTGGCAACAGATAGAGACAATCCCTGCCCAATGACGTGCTCACAGACTAATCAACTAATTAATGTTTCTCTCTAGTCTAAAAGCACTGTACTCTCTCAAGTGCAGTGCTCTGCACACAGTAATCACTCAATAAATACAATTGACTGATTGATTGATTGATTGATAACTCTCTAATAGTGAAGTATGATTTCTGCATGGTCTAATCAGTCAATAGTCCTTATTGAGGATATGCCATTTACAGAGCACTGCTCTAAGCACTTCGGAAAATACACTCTAACACATTTGGTAGATATGTTCCCTGCCAAGGAGTTTTGACTTAAGTACTCACAAACGACCACACCTTGTGCCAATCCTTTGACACCGCCCCTCCACCCTTTGTACACAGTAAGCACTCAATAAATACAATTTAATGAATGAGAATTTATGAGCATATCTTTGAACTCTCTGGCTTCCCCCTGCCTGAAATTTAGTTTAGCATCTGTTCCCTGCTCAACTTCAAACTCCCTGAGAGCAAGTATCAAATTTACAAACTACTGTACTCTCTGAAGTGCTTAGTAGAGTGATCTGCACATAGTGAGTGTTCATACATATTATTGAGGGATTGATTGCTTTGGCATGGAAACTGCATTTGTTTTTAGAGAAGCAAAGTGAGACAAAATACAATATATCAGAGCTGTTCTTCATTTTAATTTTAAAAAAGTAAAATGAAGAACAGCTCTGATATATTGTATTTTCATGGGAGAATTCCATTCAAAAGACTGTCATACTCTATTGGCAGAAATATCTTCTTGTTATCATTTCTGAACAGTTTGCTTTCATTGCTTTTCTTTATAAAATCTGGATGCCAAGAGGATTAATGGTAGTTCCAGTGTTCTGATAGCTGTTGAATAAAATGAAGCTCTGCTTCTTAACAAGATATGATTTCTTGACCCATGAGCTTTACATCCCTTAATATATTAATATACATGGTGTGCATGTATATAAATTAATATATATATTTTAACTTGCCCTCAATAATTAGTACTTTACCACTGCATTATGCAACTGCTTAAAATGATCCATTTATAAGAAACATCTAGGTTCTTAGTTATAGTCTGCAACCCATTGCAATATAAATAAATCTATGCAAAATCATAATTGGTGAGCAGCTACTTTTAAACTATGCTGGTTTACCAAAGCTGTGTTACTTGCGTTGGTCCTTTCTAATATCAAATCCATTTAATTCACTTTAACTTACATATGAAAGAGTTAAGACTCAGAAACTGAGAAACCATCATAAATCTCTACCAGTTTCCCATTTTTTGGAACAGTCCTTGAAAAACATAGACATGAATTGAAACAATCAATAAATCAATCAACAAATAATATTCACATACTCTGTGTAGAATACTGTATTAAGTGCTTGGAAGAGTACAGTAGAGTTGGTTGACATGATCTCAGCACTCAAGGAACTTACAGTCTCGCAGAAGAAATATTTCTAGGCAGCTTCAGAAGGAGAAACAAGACATGATCATGGAAGCAGGGCTAAGATTAAATGATTTCATTGTTCCTTTCCAAATCCTGGACTCCATTTCCAATTTGTACTTTCATTTTCCCATTCAAACTGTGGCCTTGGAAACCAAAAAGAAATCAAATGGAAGTCAAAAGTTGATATTTATTGAGATTGGAACAAAATGTCATTTATTTTTCAAATGGTAAAATTTTCTGGCAAATCCATTTTATTCTTTTTAGTTATTTCTAATTTCTACATGTGGAATACTTTCTCTATTGCTCTTATAGCTTCAAAATGCATTGATACTTGGTGAATCAGAAATGGCAAAGGTGTCAAACTTAGCTATGGCTATTGAGAGGGAAAACACTTTGTTCTACATTTTATTATTGAAACTTTTGGAGTGCAATGGACTATTTTTAATTCCAGTTATGTTCTCCTTGGTGTTGAAAGGCCAGGTATTCCAATTTTACAAGGAAAATGGAGAAGTAAAAACTAACATGGATAACTCTATCTTTATGTATATCTCTACTGATTGCCATTCAGTCATTCATTCACTGTCATTCAGTGACAAGGAATTGAATCCAGAAGTGTTGTCTTCTTTAATCCCTGTAAATCTACATCTGTGGAGATATAGTGAGGCCATGAAAATATTATTCAACATCAGGTTTGTCCACTCTAGATCCCTGGAAATGCCTGTTTGTGAGCATGAGATTGCCCATGTTTTTCCAGCCAAACAACTAAAATATGACAAATAGACCAAGGGTTAAAATGAAGTTTTTGTATTGAAATAAGATAAGGAATCGATCATGATAGGAAACAAAACTAGAAAAAAAATGCTTTTTGATAGATTGGGTAAGAGATGCAAATTATTTCTTGTGCTGAATAATTATTTCAGTGCAACTGAAGGCAGTACAGGAGATAAATGATCGATTTGTAGAATTCTTTAAAATATGGAGAAAGTACTTTCTAATGAGGAAATTGATGATTACTAAAAGCAGATGCACCTTTTATCATTTTCACCTAATGGAAGATACTTTCAATATGTTCTTTCACCTTACTGAAAATTGGGAAAAGCAATTAAATTTCTTAAACACAAAAGCACCCAGGAATAACAATTTTCCAGTAGCATTTTAAAAACACTGCTGAAGGCAATTACCTCTTCCTTTAATGCTGATGTTTTTTACAGCTATAACAGGTTTCATTTAGCTTCTGCAGTACAAGCAGCAGTCATCTCAGCACTGTCTAAAAGGCAAGGGTCATTGGAATGGGGTCTGCTGTTAGTGAAGGTCTATTCATAAGAAATACTGAGAGATCATTCCCCCAAACTGCTATTGCTCTATTTGGAATTTTTTTGGCAAAAGTTATTAAAGAAGAACATGTGGATTTTTAAAAATACTACTTCTACCCTGAGTCACCTTGATTCAGAATGTGATTGATTTAAAAATATTCCTTATAGGACAAAAATTAAGAAACAGAGCACGCATTTGATTGCACTGAAATGTTCTAAGGAATCCTGACTCATTTTCATTTCCAACTGTTTCCCTCCAGCAACTTAAGATGCCTTCCAAGAGGAAATATGAATTTGCTGATGAGCAGACGTCACATCTGATGGAGATGCAGAACTTATGGTCAGGGCAGTAAAATCCATCTATGGGCCCTGAGGCTAATCAAATTTGTGGGATTCCCCCAAGTCATGTGACATGCTGTCATTATCAACTTTAAAGCAGTATCCCCTGGCATGCTCTGATCCTGCCCTCATCCGGAAATTTTTCCCTTGCCTGTGGATAAGCTCTTCCCCCAACCCACACATATATAACCTTGCACACACACCACACATACACACACACACACACATCTGGGCTTATGACTAGCCCCTGCTAGCAAATGACGAGAGCCCTCAAGTTTGTACACTATCCACATGAGGCTCCAAAATATTTCATCAACCAGCAGCCACCCCTATCCTTAAATTGGCTTTTCCATCAAGTCAGTGGGAACAAGTCAGTGGGAACTAATTGGTCCACAGCCAAAACTGTGGTCCCAAACACATGGTTCCCTCCACTAGTATTCACAGGGCCCCACATAGTAAGCGCTTAACAAATACCACTATTATTATTATCATCAATTCCTATATCTTGGTTATATAGAATTACCTAATTAAGCCAGGTGGCCTAACCTAAAGACCACAGGACTGGGAGTCAGTGGACCTGGTTCTAATTCTGACTCTGCCACTTGTCTGCTATGTGATCTTGAGCAAGTCACTTAACTTGCTATGCCTCAGTTTCCTCAACTATAAAATGGAGATTGAATCCGACTTTCTCCTGTGAGCCCCATGTGAGACAGGGATAGTGTTCAATATGCTTCTACTGAATCTGCTTCAGCACTTAGTTCAGTGCTTGGAACATAGTAAGAGCTTAACCAGTGCCAAAATTATAATTATTATTTTAAGTGAATGGGTCTTACTAGCATATATAATGGCTGCAGGTACTGAGGGTTTTGTGTTCCTGCAGCTGCTATGATTTCGACCCCATCAACTCTCTGCAGCTAAGTAATTTGGGGGAAGATAAAATGAGGAGAGGATGGTAAAGGAGTGATCTTCTGCCTCTGCTTCTCTCCCTGTGGATCTGGAGACTTTGTCACCTTCTCAATTCACTGAACTCTGCCTGGGGTTTCCCAAGTCGGGTGGAAGAGGGCTCTGGATCCCACATCATTCTGGCCCGCTAGACTGGAACAATCAGTCAATCAGTGGAAGTTGCTGAGCATTTACTCTGTGCCAAACACTATAGTAAGCACTTGGGATGAAGTTCACTGGAATAGGTAGGCATCATCCCCATCCTCAGACCAGAGCTTCAGGGAGGTGAGGGAGTTCTGTCAATGTCAGTCATTCATTCATATTTATTGAGCACATATTGTGTGCAGAACACTGTACTACTACTTATAATAGTAATTATGGTATTTGTTAAGTGCTTAACTATGTGCCAGGCACTGTACTAAGTGCTGGGGTAGATACAAGCAGATCGGGTTGGACACAGTCCTTGTCCTACGTGGGGCTCACAGTCTCAATGCCCATTTTACAGATGAGGTAACTGAGGCCCAGAGAAGTTAAGTGGTTTGCCCAAAGTCACACAGCTGACAAGTGGCAGAGCCAGGATTAGAACCCATGACCTCTGACTCCCAAGCCCGGGCTCTTTCCACTGAGCCACACAAGTGCTTGGAAGAGCACAATATAACAATAAGCAGACATATTCCCTACCCCAGATGAGCTTACAGTCTAGAGTGGGAGACAGACATTAATATAAATAAGTTACAGATATGTACAGAAGTGCTGTGGGTTTGGGAGGGAGGATGAATAAAGGGAAAAAGGGCAATACAGAAGGTAATGGGAGAAGAGAAAAGGAGGGCTTAGCCTGGGAAGGCCTCTTGGAGGAGATGTGCCTTCAACAAGGTTTTGAAGTAAAGGAGAGTAATTGCCTGTCAGATCTAGGAAAGAGAACATTCCAGGCCAGAGGCAGGACATGGGAAAAAGGACAGCGGTGAGAGAGAAAGTGATTGATTGGAGGGGAAAGCATGCTCTAACCAGCCTTGCTTGAGAGCTACTCATACAGCTGAAGAATGTGCACTGTGGGGTGTTCTGGGTCCCACCTTTGCCCAGGGCACAGAGCTTCAGCCCCATGAGCCTTTGAATTAATCTAGCTCTGATAATAATAATAATAATAATGATAACAATAGTATTTGTTAAGAACTTACTAGATGTCAAGCACTGTTCTAAGAATGTATTTGTCAACTAGACTATTGACAGCCCATATTACTTAAGTGATTGTACAAAATAGATCAAGATCATGTGTATCTTCTTATTGTGTGTGCCCTGAGACCATAGTCATCATTTAACATTTCACAGGATAAAAGTTATAGAGTATCTAAAGGGTTTGATAGATACTGAAGGCACTGTCAAGTCTTCCCCAGGACCCTCAGATAATTCAGTGAGGTGAAAGGCAAAGTTTGTCAGTCAGTCAACCCTCTTTAGTGAGTGCCTACTGTATGCAGACAACTGTACTAAGTTCTTGGGAGAATACAATATAACAATATAACAGGCACATTCCCTGCCCACATCGAGTTTAGAGTTTAAGGGGAGAGATTTAAATAAAATTAGAGATATGTAATAAAAATAATAATAGTAATAATAGACTGTACTTTTTAAGTGCTTACTATGTGCTAAGCTCTGTTCTAAGCAGTGGGGTAGATACAAGGCAATCAGGTAGTCCCACATGGGGCTTACAGACTCAATCCCCATTTTACAGATGAGGTAACTGAGGCACAGAGAAGTTAAATGACTTGCCCAAAGTCACACAGCTGACAAGTGGCAGAGCTGAGATTAGAACCCACGACTTCTGACTCCCAAGCCTGGGTTCTTTCACTAAGCCACACTGCTTCTCTTGTACATAAGTGCTGTGAGGTTGGGAAGGGGGGATGAATAAAGGGAGCAAGTCAAGGCAGCACAGAAGGGAGTGAAAGAAGAGGAAAGGAGGGTTTAGTCGGGAAGGCCTCTTGGAGCAGATGTGCCCTCAATAAGGCTTTAAAGGAGGAGAGAGTAATATGAAGAGATATGAAGAGAAAGGGCATTTCAGGACAGAGGCAGGACCTGGGCAAAAGGTTGAGGTGAATAGATGAGACTGAGATACAGTGAGAAGGTTGGCATTAGAGGAGTGAAATGTGTGGGCTGGGTTGTAGTAGGACTTCTAGACTGTAAGCCCGGTGTGGGCAGGGATTGTTTCTCTTTGTTGCTGAATTCTTCTTTCCATGATGCACACAGTAAGCGCTCAATAAATACGATTGAATGAATGAAAGTAGCAAGATGAGATAGGAGGGTGCAAGGGGATTGAGTGCTTTGAAGCCCATGTTAAGGAGGTTCTGTTTGATGTGGAGGTGGATGAGCAACTACTTGAGGTTCTTGTCGAGTGGGGAGACATGGCCTGAATGTCTTTGTAGAAAAATAATCCGGGCAGCAGAGTGAAGTATGGATTGGATGGGTGAGAGACAGGAGGCGGGAAGGTCAGCCAGGAGACTGATACATTAATCAATATGGGGTAGGATAAATGCTTGGATTAAGTTTGCTGACAAAGCATAACAAAATCAAGACCAGCACCATTATATTTCTGCAGCTGCTTATCACTTAGCACTATTTTATCTAGAATAAATTATTTCTTAATCACTTTTATGTGTCACAAATTTTGATAGATTTTACAAGTACCACCCCTTGCCTGATGAGGGTATGAAAATTAGAACTGAATAGCAGTGACAAATATACAATCTAAACCACTTTCTGATATCATCAACATACTGAAATCCTATTAGGTGACAAGAATAAAGCTACAGGAATCCAACTATTGCCTCCATTTTGTCGGAATGCAATGAGCCAAAGAGCCCTAAAGCTAATAATGACTAAGTCAGCTCCTCCATTCTGGCATAGATCTCATAAATCTAGAATGAATGTCACATGATCAGTAGAATGTAAGGGCTGGAACAACAGTAATTCTGGGTTCCTTGATTTAATCTCAAATTCCTAGAACCTGGAGCATATTAGGTTATGGAAAGAGAATTTAAAATGCTTAGGTAAATGATTTGGGTTTTTGTCATTTGCAAATTAGAAACACTGAAAATGTTGGTCCAGTCCCCATCCCAGAGAAAAGATTTTTGTTTTCAAAAGATTGAAAACAGTTAAACAAATCTCTAAAGTGATAGGAAAGACAACAAACACCCAAACCATTCATTTATTCATTCATTCAGTCAGTCAGTCAGTCATTCAATTGCATTTATTGAGTATTTTCTGTGTGCAGAGCACTGTACTAAGCACTTAGGAAAGTACAACATAGCAAAAAACACATTTCCTGTCCACAATGAGCTTTCAGTCTGAAGGGGAGTCTGAGTCCTGAACCAAAATTGGACCTGTACTCCTCACTCATAAATGACCACCCCTGACCAATATTAGAATTGAGATTAGTATTTGTTGAAAGAAATAACAAAAAGGGTTAAGGAGGCGCTGTGAGGTGGGGGAGAGCTGGGAAAATATAGGCAAAATTGTTTTCAGAGTAGTAGGTGTGTTTTTGCTACTAATGATAGATTTGTGTTTGTGATGCGGGGAACATGCCTACCAGCACTGGAATATTGTACTCTTCCAAGAGTTTAGTACAGTGCCTGGCACACAGTAGGCATTCAATAAATATGACCAATTGATTGTGTGTGTCTGAGAATGTGAACTGTATTCTGTCATTAGCTTCCAGATCCTCATGGCTCCCTCAAATGTAGATGCATAAAGTAGACTGAACAAAACTGTACTTATACCTGTTTTTCTCCCTTGGTCATGATAAAAGATCTGGCAGAGCCCCTCCAATGTAAGTCTTCTATTAGACCTTGCAAAAGCAGCTGCCACTATTTGCAAGCCGGTTCTGTGTTGGACCACTTTCTCAAGTCACCTGGAAAGTGTTGACCCGAGTAGAACTGGGTCACAGACCAGTTTGCCATTTCCTTTTATTTTGCTTACTTAATACAACTGAATAAAAATAATCTATATTCATGTATATATTGAAATTTGATGTAAACTTTGAAAGTCATATATAATGTCCACTATAAATATGGGTTCTAATTTACATGTGATCCTTTTAAAAAGCAATAAATATCAATATTTTGTGATGGTGGGTATTGATTAATTGGAAGGGGCAATTAAAAACATTTTGCCTGAGTTGAAAAAAATTAATAATAATAATGATGATGTTGGTATTTAAGCGCTTACTATGTGCAGAGCACTGTTCTAAGCGCTGGGGGAGATACAAAGTAATCAGGTTGTCCCATGTGGGGCTCACAGTCTTAATCCCCATTTTAAAGATGAGGTAACTGAGGCACAGAGAAGTTATGTGACTTGCCCACAGTCACACAGCTGATAAGTGGCGGAGCCTGGATTCGAACCCATGACCTCTGACTCCCAAGCCCGTGCTCTTTCTACTGGGTCAGCCTGGCTCCTGTGGCCAGGTTTAAAAAAAAATCTTAATGACCTCTTGTGAGCCTTAATCTCTGTTAAATTGGAATAGATTTGATCTCCATAAATGGCAGTGTCTCCTAAATTGTTGTACAGAAAACCCTCAACATTCTGATTTATAATATGGCCTTGAAATTGAGCTATTTTAAACTATTTTGGGCACCAGCAAATGAAGACTTACTTTAACAATTGATTACTTAAGGAATTGTGATTTCCATTTCGACCTTTCAAAGTCCAGTGCTACTCAACCCAGTTGAACCTTTTCTGGTACCTACCTTCCCCGTTATCTTCTGCTGCCAACCCCCCGTAGGTTTGATGAAGTCTTTAAAACTGATGAATGCTTCCTCTGGAACATATTTCCTATCTACAACAAAACCCGAAGCAGCATGACTTAGTGGAAAGAGCACAGGCTTGGGAATCAGATGACACGGGTTCTAATCCTGGCTCCGCCACTTGTCTGCTATGTGACCTTGGGCAGGCCACTTAACTTCTCTGTGCCTCAGTTAGCTCATCTATAAAATGGGGATTGAGACTGTGAGCCCCATATGGGACTACCTGATTACCTTGTATCTACCCCAGCACTTAGAACAGTGCTTGGTGCAGAGTAAGTGCTTAAACAAATACCATTATTATTATTATTATTATGGTCCCTCTCCTCATAAATGCAGGCATAGCCACTCCACTGGACAGCCCAACTGGGGGTGATGGCATTTGATCCACTCTCACTGCTTTGTGGGAAGGATTTAGGTAGCATACTAGGTCCCTTGGAATGTGTAATATGCAAATATAATACAAATATTATATTCCAGTGGAACCAAAATGGTGGCTCTGCCCCTACCTCTTTCCCTTGGCTTCCCATTATCTTCACTGGGTGCTAGGTGAGCAAGAACAGCTATTGCCCTTGATCCCAGTTTCCAATGAGTTGCATCTCCCTCATGGGCAACAAATAGGGAGGTAATTGTAGCCCCCATTCCAGACACTATGCCCAATAATCTTGTTTTCCCACAGAGCCAGGATTGGGGGTAATGGCAACTCCAGTGCCAGGCCTCATGGGTACCAGGGAAGAGGATGATTTGCTTCAGTTTGTCCTGTATCTAACATGTAAAGGATTGCATTTTTGACCTCACCACTCAATTATAGACTAAGCAAAGGTGGTAGCAGGTCAGAGGGAGACAGATGATGAAAATGAAGCAATCTTGATTTTTTCATTCATTCATTCAATAGTATTTATTGAGTGCTTACTATGTGCAGAGCACTGAACTAAGCGCTTGAAATGTACAATTCAGCAACAGAGACAATACCTGTCCAATGACGGGCTCACAGTCTAATCGGGCTAGACAGACGGACAAAAACAACATAAACACGATAAATAGAATCAAGGGTATGTACACCTCAATAGCAAAATAAACAGGGCAATCAAAATATATACAAATGAGCACAGTGCTGAGGGGAGGGGGAGGAGCAGAAGGAAAGGGGGTTTAGCTGAGGGTAGGTGAAAGGGGAAAGGGGAGGAGCAGAGGACGGAGGGGGAGCAGAGAGGGAGCAGAGGAAGGAGATTTTTCATTCACTTGGGTGCCCTATGCCTATTGTGTACAAAGGTCTGAAGTAGCCACTTAGAGTAATTATTATGATGATGTCTCCTGTCCAAAACAAAATAACAGATGAGCTTCAGTCCCAGGAAAGACTACAGAACAGATAACATGTTTTGAAGGAATTGATTGCAAAAGTAAAGAAAAAAAATAGAATCAAGGGCCATTTCCCCTCCTTCCAGCCCTCCTTGGCCTTTCTTTTTCTCCCACTGTAGTCCTTAAAGTGCAATCCAGCCCCCAATTCTTCAACTCAAGTTAGGCCTTGCGACCAAAATCAAGGATGGAGGCCCCTGACTTCAGGTTCATATTTTAAGAGGTTGTCTTAAATCCAGGATCAACCTGGTTCCAGAGCATCATGGAATTTTTAAATCTCTCTGATTATTTTAGGCCTCAGTTTACCTTCTAGAGTACTTGTGTGTAAATCAGTCTGCACAATTAAAAAAAAATTATCTAAAGTTCCATTCCACAAATGAGGTAAATTCTAAAAAAAATAAGACTGAACCTTGCTCCCGGTGTAGTTTTCAAGAGTACTCCAAAGTAAATCTCAGGTTTAAAGTACCAACCAGAAGATAAACCAGAAAACAGGAAGCTAGTCCCTTATCACTTTGATTAACCTATCTATGGATACTAAGATGATGCCCCACCGGACACAGGCCAAAACCTGGAGAAAATGGCTCACAGGTACCAGTTCTACAGTCAGAAAGGAAAGGCTCTGCCCCTCCAGGAGAACTCTAGGAGCTAGAACAACCACCCAAAAGAGGTTGTTTACTGCTGTGAAATATAATCGGCCCCTTTGTCTACTGGGAAATGCGGCTTCTACTCTCTTCCCTACACCTCCCTTGGCAACCACCAAGAGGACCTCTGATTGGAAGTTTCAAAATCACCCAGCTCTCACCCAAGATTGATTTCTGCAGTGCACTTTAGCACAGTCTAATTAGAAAGCTGCCTAGTTCTTCATCCTTCTTCTCCTTTCTTATGGTCCCCGCCTGCCCGCTCAACTAAAGGCAGAAACCCTTTGTGGGTTCGACCTTACGAAATCAGATGGCAGAATAGAGTCCAAAAAAAATGGTGATATCTCATTTGGAGGCGGAACTTCTGGTCACAGTTGTTCTACATACTTCCTTTTCTTCAAAGAGGAGGAACCAGAAGAGGCAGATATGAAGCATCAGTAAGGGAAACGTGAAGGTTTCTTGTACATTTCTCCCTTTGTTGCACCAGCTACTTTGCTTCCAGGTGCAAATGGAATCTCTTCAAGTGAATGCCACTTTTACTCTGTTCAAGCTTGGCTGTAGTGTTAGCTGGATATGTCATTTGTATTTATCCATCCTCCAGTACTTCTTAGGAGCTTAGAAACCATTCTCAAACTAGAAGCAGCTCGAAAGAGTTACACAGGCAACTTACTTTAGTTATTAAAAATTCTCAACGTGATCAGCAGTATCAGAAATAGAAACACTGCAGCAGCAGTCATCATGAGCTGGTCCCCAGTGTGCTATAGTAAGTAACCTAATTTTAGAAATATTTATATATTTTCAGAACATGTCTTCGTGCCAGGTGGCTGCCAGTGGAACTCCCTAATAACATGGCTGTTTATGCTACTGAGAGAGGAGGAAGCAGGGAGTGCAGATCCCCCGTAATGATGGGATCCTCGGTACGTACTCATTCATTCATGCAATCATATTTATTGAGCGCTTACTGTGTATAGAGCGCTGTACTAAGCACTTGGGAGAGTACAGTGCAACAATAAACAGACATTCCCTGCCCATAACGAGCTAACAATCTAAAGGGGGTGAGACAGACATTAATATAAATAAATAAATTACAGATATATACATATGTGCTGTGGGGCTGGGAGTGGGGAAGAACGAAGGGAGCAAGTCAGGGTGACTAAGAAGAGCCTGGGTGAAGAGGAAAGGGGGGTGCTTAGTTAGGGAAGGCCTCTTGAAGGAGATGTGCCTTCAGTAAGGCTTTAAAGGGGCAGGGAGGAGTAATTATCTGTTGGGAATTGAGGAGAGAGGGAATTCCAGGACAGAGGCAGGACATGGGTAAGGGGTCAGCAGCAAGCTAGGTGAGATCAAGGCCCACTAAGAAGGTTATCAGTAGAGGACCGAAGAGTGCGGGCTGAGGAGGAATTTTTGTTGGATGTAGAGGTGGACGGGCAACCACTGGAGGTTTCTGAGGCGGGGGCAGGGGTGGGTGACATGTCCTGAATGTTTTTGTAGAAAAATGATCCGGGCAGCTGAGTGAAGTACGGACTGGAGTGGGGAGATACAGGAGGCTGGGAGGTCAGCAAGGAGGCTGACACAGTAATTCAGGCAGGATAGGATGAGTGACTGTATTAACATGGTAGCAGTTTGGATGGAAAGGAAAGAGTGGATTTTAGCATTGTGAAGGTGGGACTGATGAATGGATTGTGATTAGTGATGGATTGAATGTGTGGGTTTAATGAGAGTAGTCAAGGATAATGCCAAGGTTATGGGCTTGTGAGACAGGAAGAATGTTGGTACGGTGATGGGAAAGTCAGAGGGATGACAAGGTTTAGGTGGGAAGATGAACAGTTCTGTTTTGGACATGTTGAGCTTCATGTGACAGGAGAACATCCAGGTAGGGATGTCTTGAAGGCAAGAGGAAATGCGAGAGTACAGAGAGGGAGAGAAATGAGGGCTGGAGATGTAGATTTGAGTACCATTCACATATAGGTGGTAGTTGAAGCCATGGGAGCAAATGAGTTCTCCAAAGGAGTGGGTGTAGATGGAGGATAGAAAGGGACACACAAATGAACCTGAAGGGACCTTCCTGCAGATAGGGGGTGGGAGGTAGTGGTAGATAACTTGGCGTTATCCTTGACTCTCTCATTCAACCCACATATACAATCCATCACTAGATCCTATCAGTCTTACAGATAGGGAGTGGGAGGTAGAGGAGGAGCCTGCAAAGGAGACTGAGAATGAATGGCCAGAGAGTTAAGGGGAGAACCAGGAAAGAACAGAGTCAGTGAAGCCAGGGTTGGATAATATTTCCAGAAGTGGGTGGTTGATATTGTTGAAGGCAGCTGAGAGGTCGAGGAGGATTAGGATGGAATAGAGGGCATTGGATTTGGCAAGAAAGACACATAAAGTGACACATAAAGTGACCCACATACAGCTTGCCCCCCGGTGATCCCATATGGGCCTTGCATGTGGAGCTATGAAGTATTCAATCAAACCATGGTATTTAATGGATGCTTACTGTATGCAGAGTACTGTACTAAGCTTTTGTTTTTATGGTATTTAAGTAAGCTTTTGTTTTTATGGAATTTGTTAAGTGCTTACTATGTGCCAGGAACTGTACTAAGTGCTGAGGAAGATACAAAATAATCAGGTTGGACACAGTTCATGTCCCACATGGGGCTCACAGGCTTAATCTATATTTTACAGACAAGGTAACTGAGGCACAAAGAAGTTAAATGACTTGCCCGAGGTCACATCACAGACAAGTCACAGAGTAACACTGGAACCCAGGTCCTCTGACTCCCAGGACCATGTTCTTTCCACTAGACAATGCTGCTTTCCATGAATGCTTCCCAGGCATCTGCATAAACCACACAAAGGAGGGAATACTTTTTTCCCCACAACCAGGAAATGTCTGTAAAATTTCATGAATTTACAACTACCACCCCTCCCACTCTATGTGTGGGTAGGGGAGAGAATTAGGGTAAAGATAGTTAACATTACCCTATTATAATGGTTTCAAGAATCCACATCATATGAGTGTAATTATCAAAAGCAGATATTCCTAATCAAATAGTCAGAAGATACTAAATCTCTCATATTCTCTATTTCAAAATCTGAGTTCCTTTTCCTTAGAGAAGCAGCATGGTATAGTGGGTAGAGCACAGGCCTGGGAGTCAGAAGGTCATGGGTTCTAATCCCAGTTCCACCACTTGTCTGCTCTGTGACCTTGGGCAAGTCACTTCAGTTCTCTGGGCCTCATTTACCTCACCTGTAAAATGAGGGTTGAGACTGAGTCCCACATGGGATGGGACTGTGTCCACCCTATTTGCTTGTAATCACCCCAGTGCTTGGCATTTGTTAAGTGCTTACTATGTGTCAAGCACTGTTCTAAGCACTGGGGGGGATACAAGGTAATCAGGTAGTCCCACATGGGGCGCACAGGCTTCATCCCCATTTTACAGATGAGGTAACTGAGGCCCAGAGAAGTGAAGTGACTTGCCCAAAGTCACACATCTGACAAATGGCAGAGCTGAGATTAGAACCCATTACTTCTGACTCCCAAGCCCGGGCTCTTTCCACTGAGCTATGCTGCTTCTCAATCTGGACTCACCACAGATACACCTATTCAATTTATTGAGCAGCTATTATAATCCAGAGCAGAAGTTGGTTCCTCTCTTGACTGAATGTGGGGTTGCTTTGTTATATGCCATTCTGTGTTTTTAAGGATCTAAGGAAGATATGAACCTAGAAATGATCAAGGATTAAGAAGACTATATAGTGATTGATGACGATTGAGCTATACCCACAAATAGACTGGAAAAATAAATGGGATTTAACTCACCACACAAATAGAGAGGTACAACACAAACTAAGATTCACACAGAAACGCCTTCAAATCATCAACCTCCTCTTCCCTAGCTCATCTTCCCATCAGCCCAAGTAAGACCTTGTTTATGAGGGGCCCACACTGAAGAAGGTCCTCAACTCACTCACTGTCTGGAGGGAATAAAGAGAAGCAGGCACGGAATTCTTTCTACCATTATCAAGCAGGGGTTTGACTTCACCCAGGACCAATCTCTCAACTTCAACAGATTCTTTTGTATGAGCATTCAGATGACCCAAGACCATAATGCAGCACTGCCAAACAGCAGTTCTAGCCTCTTCCAAGAATGAGTGGCAAGACAGGATACCAATATTGAATCATGGAATACAGACAGTCTACCACCATTTAAATTAAATTCACCTCTTTAGAGCATAAATGTCAGCAAGGTATGTAAACAATGCAGAGAGTTGAGTAAACAGAGAATAGGTTGGCACCAGAGGAGCAAAGTGTGTGAGTGGGTTGTAGTAAGAGAGTAGCCAGTCGAGTAAGGAGGAAGCAAGGTGATTGAATGCTTTAAAGCCAATGATAAGGAGTTTCTGTAGACACGTTCTCTGCCCAGCACATGGTTACAGTCCATAGAAGGAGAAAGACATTAATATAAATACATTTGAGGACTCAGTGAAGCTTAGACTTAGGTAATGTGTACTACTACAGCTGAGCATTGGGAAACTAGCTGCAGACAAGAAAAGAGTAGCTCCTTTTAAGCAGAAGCTATGAGGAGACTGTGAGACTGAATAACTGAAACTTTTGATTGGTGCTAAATTAGGCAAGCATATAATACAGCAGGAGATAAGCTTTGCATGTGTGTCGTGATGGAAGTACTTTTGGTCTATCTTTTCACTCACAATGTACCGTGGGTAAATTTCACCATCAATGGCACTATTGTGAATAAGGAGAGCAATAGCAAACTATGTTTATCTGCAGAGCCGCATCATTTTTCTATCCTTCCTAATATGTCTTCTCTAGTAAGAAGTTGTTGGTTACTCTTCCCTTGAAAATAATTTAAAAGTAGTTTACCGTTCTTATCTACACTACCCTCTATTTTAATCAAATCCCTTTCAGGGACCAGCAAGATTTCTCTTTCGTAACACTCAGCAGAACAGCTAAGAAGACATATGAAGAGAATGAAAAAAAAACTGCACAGCTTCCTTGGATTGACTGCTTCATTTGTAAATCACCATGTTTTACAGGGATTATAAGACCTCCACATTTCCATGAGATGGAAGATTTTCTGCAGAAAATTTGTTTTACTTTCCACTTGATTCATTGGCCTTTTAATAAGAGGATCAAATTATTCCTGCTTTAAAAGGGAGCTTCATCTTTTCCAACAGAAAAGCAGCTAAAGTTTCACCATTTCTATGGGCAAGGAATGTATCTGCTAATTCTGTTGTATTGTACTCTCCCAAGCATTTAGTCCAGTTCTCTGAACATAGTAAGTACTCAATAAATATGTTGATTGATTTTTGAATGATTTTTTTTTTAATTGCAGTGTTTTCTAGGCTCAAGGAACTCAAGGGACCTATTGAGAGAGAGAAAAAAGAGAGATGCTCACGTACCCCCCCACACACACACAACACACATTCACACACATATACACTCTTGCTTTCACTGCCCATAAATTTGTCAACTTCTTTTGGGCATTTAGGTCATTTGGTCAACCTTGGTGGCTTTTTCCTTCTCAACAGAATGAGATCAGAGCAACCACTTACATAATACCTTTGCTATATTATTTGACAAAAAATGGGTTTTCCTGGCATTGGTTTAGCTAAAACAAATATGAATTTTAATGTTCTGCCAGGTTCTCCAATTACTTAAATACACTAAAACCTCAGATAATCTTCATATAATAGTTATCAAGTAAAAATTGGAAAAAAACAAAAATTGCAGCTTTCAGAATAAAAAAATCTTTAAGAAAGCAATTTATGCATATTTTAAGAGTTTCATTCCCAAATGTCTATGAATCCAAGCTTCACTGTTGCAGAATTGGAAAGATATACTCCTTCTTGGAACAGGTTTCCAACTATATTGTAGAGTTAGAATGCCAATTTTATGTTCAGCATGATGTAAATTCTCAGTGGGCAGGATCAGAGAAGATTCAGAAAAATACAAATCATGGCGATCAAGCATGTTGTACTATTCCCATTTTAAGGGAATGAACTTGCATTATTCTCTGCTAATCATTTAAAATCGTTTTCATCATTTAAAAAAATCTAAATATCTCATCAAAAAATGACAGAAAGACAGAGTTATATGCATTGATAAGTACTTATTCAGGAGATTAAAAAACAGGGGATATACGCTCTTCTTAAATTAGGTTAATTAACCTCTTTAAAGCAGTTCCTAACTACTCACAAATCAAATCTCAGATCTGTATAATATAAACACATAATTAGAATCAAATTACAATAATTTCACCAAAGAAACCCAACAATAAAACTATGTATCCTCATTAATTAAAACATATTAAGCACTCCCAGGGTTTATGACACTAAGCATTATGGAAGTCTACATAATGAGCCACCTCTGTTCTTTGGAGGGAAAGTGTCACTTTATAACTATTTCCTATTTCCTATTCTATGGTATAGAAGACACTGGTTACAAAGGGACTGCCAATTTGCAGGCTACATGTCTCACTTTGCCACTTTGCAGAGAGAAGTTATGCAAATTAAGGAACAAAAAGAATATTTGGAAACTTTTTTGAAAAATATATCAGCAGGCCTATTATTAGACTTTGCCAGTTCAATTCATTGCTGCTTTTAACTTTAATTCATTCTGGCCATACCTGTTCAAACTGAGAGCAAAGTTCAGTGGTGTGACAACATGTTCAGACTATTTGTAGTGAAATACTCACTCCATAATGAAGCCACAAAATAGATGCAGATTTTACTGCAGTATAGCCAACAAACAATTATAAATCATAGCAGAATAGTTATCTTCTTGATAAGTGACATAAACTGGTTTCAAAATTCCAGCAACCTCCACCATATTTTTGATACAAAAAAAAACTATGTGCATGAACTGAAATATGAAAATGATCATTGATTAACATTTTCAGTTGGACAAAAGGCCTGAGTATATGGGCAAGATGTATGCTTTGTGGAAGTCAATATGTACCTGGGGGTTAGGGTTAAACCCCCTGGGTGTCACATCCTTATTTCTCCTATTTAAGTGGGGTACCCAGCACCCATGTTTCAAACCCTGATAATCCTATTTAAGTATTTATTTACTTATTTTTATGGTATTTGTTAGGTGCTTACTATGTGCCAAGTACCGCACTAAGAGTTGGGTTGGATACAAATAAAGTTGGGCACAGTCCATGTCCCAAATGGGGTTCACAAACTTAATCCCTATTTTACAGTTGAGGCACCTGAGGCACAGAGAAGTTATGTGCCCAAGGTCACGTTCTATTACACAAAACTGGGTTTAGAACCCAGGTTCTTCTGACTCCCAGGCCTAAGCTCTGTCTGCTCATTTGTGCTTCAACATTACTAACAGTGAAGATAGGCAAATAAATCACATTTGTTATTTTGTCTTTTATGGCATTTGTAAGTACTTACTTCTTAAGTACTAACTTAACTAACACTGTACTAACCTCTGGGGTAGAAACAAGGTAATCAGTTTGGATGCAGCCCTTATCCCACATGGGACTCACAGTCTTAATCCCCATTACAGAGATGAGGTAACTGGCACAGAGAAATGAAGTAACTTGCCCAATGTCACCCAACAGATAGATAGTGGAGCTGGGTTTAGATCCCAGTTCCTTCTGACTCCCAGGCCTGAGGTCTATCCTCTAGGCCATTCTGCTGCTCACGCTGGACTCAGTAGAACTCTATTAACTTAATCTGAACCAGTATTTACTGGAGCCTAACCACCAAATCTTTGGACAATCTTTGCAGAGAAGCAGCATGGCTCAGTGGAAAGAGCCTGGGCTTGGGAGTCAGAGGTCATAGGTTCGAATCTCGGCTCTGCCACTTGTCAGCTGTGTGACTGTGGGCAAGTCACTTAACTTCTCTGTGCCTCAGTTATCTCATCTGCAAAATGGGGATGAAGACTGTGAGCCTCACGTGGGACAACCTGATTACCCTGTATCAACCCCAGCACTTAGACCAGTGCTCTTCACACAGTAAGCGCTTAACAAATTCCAACATTATTATTATATCTAAGGTGTAAATGGCATATGGAAGGAGCAAAATAATTCCAAGATATCTTCCTCAGTATGAACGCCATCAATGGTATTTATTGAGCAATTAATGTGTGTAGAGCACTGTATTAAACGCTTGGGGTAGTATGATACAACAGAATTGATAGAAAAGTTCTCAGTCCACAACAAGCACACACATTAGAGGAGGAGACAGATACTAATATCAGAAAGTAATTTCTAATACGTACTTTAAAAATACATAAGTAAATGCTGTGGGGCTAAGGTTGGGACAAATGTCAAATGCTCAAAGGTCACAGATCCAACATCATAGACAACAGAGAAGGAGCCAGGAAAAAGAGGACTTAATTAGGGAAGGCTTCTTGGAGATGTGACCTTATTAAGTCACATTAAGTGACTTTATTAAGTAGGGGGAGTGATAAGAATAATAATTGTGGTATTTGTTAAGCACTATGTGCCAAACACTGATTTAAACACTGGGGTAGATACAAGGTAATCAGGTCAGACAAAATCCCTGTCCTCTGTGTGACTCACAGTCTCAATTCCCATTTTACAGATGAGGTACTGAGGCACAGAGAAGCAAAGTGACTTTCCTAAAGTCATATAGCAGGTGTGGCAGAGCAAGAATTAGAAGCCATGTCTTCTGACTCCCAGGCCCATGCTTTTCCCCCTAGGCCATGCTACTTCTGGTCTGGCGTATATGGAGGGGGCTTTCCAGGCTAGAAGACGTGTGGGTTAGTGGATAGAGCATGGGCCTGGGAGTCCGAAGGACCTGGATTCTAATCCCGTCTCTGCCACATGTGTGCTGTATGACTTTGGGCAAGTCGTTTAACTTCTCTAGATCTCATTTACCCCATCTCTAAAACTCTTTACCCCCATGTGTGACAGGGACTGTGTCCAACCTGATTAGTCTTGGCATTATCCTAGACTTCTCTCTCTCATTCAAACCACATATTCAATCTGTCACCAAATCCTGTTGGTCCCACCTTCACAACATTGCTAAAATCCACCCTCTCCTCTCCATCTTTACTATTACCATGTTAATACAATGACTCATCCTATCCCACCTGGATTACTTCATCAGCCACCTTGCTGAACTCCCAGCCTCCTGTCTCTCGCCACTCCAGTCTATACTTCATTCTGCTGCCCAGATCCTATTTCTACAGAATTGTTTGGGACACATCACCCCGCTCCTCAAAAAACTCCAGTGGTTGCCCATCTACCTCCCTTCAAACAAAAACTCTTCTCCATTGCCTTTAAAGCATTCCATCACCTTGCCCCCTCCTATCTCACTTTGTTTCTCTTCTTCTACGACACAGCCCTCAAGGTTTACTCCTCTACTACTAACCTTCTCACTGTGCCTTGATCTTACTTGTCCTGCCACCGACCCCTAGCCCACGTCCTGCCTCTGACCTGGAACACCCTCCCTCCTCTAATCTGACAGACAACCACTTTCCCCTGCTTCAAAGCCTTACTGAAGGCACATTCATTCAGTAGTATTTATTGAGCACTTACTATGTCCAGAGCACTGTACTAAGCAATTGGAATGTACAAATCAGTAACAGATACAGTCCCTGCCCTTTGACGGGCTTACAGTCTAATCACACGTCCTCCAAGAGTCCAGGTGAAAAGGAGAGGGCACATCTCCCATTCCCTTCTGCATCACCCTGACTTGTTCCCTTTGGTCTGTCTCCCCCACTATAGACTGTGAACTCGCTGTGGGCAGGGAATGTCACTGTTTATTGTTATACTTCCCCAAGTGCTTAGCACAGTACTCAACACACAGTAAGTGCTCAATAAATATGATTGTTTTAATGAATGAATAACTTATAATTACCCCAGCACTTATAACGTTGCTTGACACTCAGCAGATCCTTAACAATTACCTTAATCATTATTATTATTACAGTTATTACATTGAAAAGGAGTTGGTGATGAGATAGATGAGATCGGAGCACAGAGGGTAAACTGGCACTAGAGGAGCAAGGTGTACCAGCTGACCTGTAGAGAGGTGAGTGAAGTAAGGTAGGAGGGGGAGAGGTGAATGTGTGCTTTAAAGCCAATGAAAAGGAGATTATATTTGGTGTGGAGGTGCATGGGCCATCCCTGGAGGTTCTTGAGGATTGTGGAAACATGGACTGAACATTGTTTAGAAATTTGATCCATTCAGCAGAGTGTAGTATGGACTGTAGTCAGAAGAGATAGGAGACAGGGAGGTCAGCAAGGAGACAGATGCAGTTGTCAAGGTAGAATGGGATAAATGCTTGGATTAGATTTGAAGTAGTTTGGATGGAGAAAAAAGAACAGATTTTAGCAACGCTGTGGAGATAGAACCAATAGAATTTGGTGACAGACTAAATATGATGGTTGAATGAGACAGATGTTGAGGGCAACACCAAGGTTACAGATATGATTGAATGAATGAATGAATGAATTTGTGAGATAGGGAGGATAGTTGTGTTGTCTATAGTGATCAGAAAGACAGATGGAGGACACAGTTTTGGTGGGAAGTTATGGAGATCTGTTTTGGACATATTTAGTTCAAAGTGTCAGCAGGACACTTGGACTGTGAGCCCCCGATTAGACTGTGAGCCCGTAATTGGGCAGGGATTGTCTCTATCTGTTGCTGAATTGTACATTCCAAGCGCTTAGTACAGTGCTCTACACATAGTAAGCACTCAATAAATACTATTGAATGAATGAATGAATGACATCCAGGTAGAGAAGTCTTGAGAACAGGAGGAAACGCAAGACTGCAAAGAAAAAGGTCAGTGCTATTATTAGCAGTTCATTATTTTATTACTACAGGTGAGGAAGGAAACTTATTTCTGGACTGAGGAGGTGGTTCATATCTTTTCCTAGCAAGAGCTCGCACCTAGACCAACACATTAACCTTGCAGGGAATCGATGGCGAGAAAGATTGAGTTGGACTGGGGAAGGAGAAGCAGAAAGGGGAAACTGTTATCTAGAGTGTTTGTTGGGAAAATAGTTGCTTTTTAAAATAGAAACATTTCATACTAACCTAGCATTTCACTATTTGGAATAAACTAAATCAGTACAAGGTAATTATTGAGTCTTATTTCTTGCAGAACAGAATAGAAGGCACTTGAGAGAAAACAATACAGTACAGCTGGAAGACACAATCTTTGTCCACAAGGAGCTCAGGAACTAGACTGGAAATCAGAACTCAACCATTACTATACACTGTGTAAGAACTGCAGCAAAGTGTATTGGCGCAGTCCTTGCACCAGTTGCACAATAGCTCTGGTAATGCTATGGCATTTAATTTTGGTATTTATTAAAAGCTTTCTAGATCCCAAAGCTCTGTGTTTAGCACCATGATAGCACAAGATTTGCAGACAGATTCTTACATGTCCAATGATGAACACATTTCCTGTCTCTTAGGGGTGCTGTGCAAATGACCTCTGCAATTGCATAAATTTATTCAATTGTGATTGTGTAAATAAAATATTATTACTATCTTTATATTTAATTTTTCACACCAGTTACACTTCTGAAAAGTCGGGCTAACAATACACTGTACTTCCTACTTTCTTCAATATTAACAAATTGATTCTCATCAGGGGAGAAAAAGATAATGAAACTACACTTTAAATTTGAATTAATTACTCTACTTAAGGAACTACTGCTGTTCCAGGGGATAAAAATAAGTCTGCTCCACTATAAAGTCTGTGAAGACATTTGATGGTAACTGTTGAACATGAGTCAACAAAAATTAGATTTTTTCTTATTTTAAATATATATATATATATATTTAAATATACACATCTTCCTAACAAGCACATCTTTCCTATTAATAATCAATGAAAAGAGAAAACAATGTTACCAATTCGAAGTTTGGTTTGTTTATTAAAGATGAATATTATCAAAGCCTATAATGAATGCCATTGCTGGATTATACCTATGATCCATCCAGGCCAGTGGTCATCCAACCAACTATTCTGTCTCGAAAAGTGATGAGTATGCTCTAAAGTTCTCTTGACATCCAATGTATTCTCCCAAGTACTAAGTACAGTACTCTGCACACAATAAGCACTCAATAAATACCATTTACTGAGTGATCCAATCTCATATTTAGGATATAACATCTAATATGCCCCAATTTTTCCTCTTTCCCCTAAATTTTTCTTGAGTAGCCATTATGGAAATTTTATATATGAATTTATCCTAGTGACTTTTTAACTAACTACTTTCTGAATCTACTTAGGTTCAAATAAGTAGCTTTCCTCCTCCAAATTTACCTCCTTAATCTCCTATTTCAATCCAGCTCACACACTTCACTCCTCTCAACACCAACCTACTACCCTACCTCAATCTCATCTAGGTGGGAAGCAAGATGGGGAGCAGCGTGACATAGTGGATAGAGCATGGGTCTGGGAGTCAGAAGGTCATAGGTTCTAATTCTGGCTCCTCCACTTGTCTGTTATGTGACCTTGGGCAATTCACTTAACTTCTCTGTGCCTCAAGTATTTCATCTGTAAAATGGGAAATGAGACTGTGAGCTCTGTGTGGGGCATGGACTGTGTCCAACCTGATTTGCTTGTATCCACCCTAGCACTTAGTATAGTGTCTGGAACACAGTAAGCACTTAAATACCACAATTATTATTATTAATCATTATTGTCTTGTCTTGCCAATCCCTTGGCAACGTTCTTCCTCAGGACTGCAAATCCCCCACCCTTCATATCTGATAGACCTCCACTTTCTCCTACTTCAAAGCCCACAGAAATTGTATATCCTCCAAAAAGTCATCCCTAACTAAGCCCTCATTTACCCACCCTATTCACGCTCCCTTCTGCATCACTTATGCACTTGGGTTTGGATGCCTTAAGCACTCTGAGATTCACCCCACCTCCATCCCTATAGCACTTATGGATTTATTCTTAAAGTCTATCAATATCCGCCTTCTCCAATGGGCTGTAAATTCTTTGTGGTAGGGGATTATGTCTATTAACTCTACTGAACTCTACCAAGCACTTAGTACAGTTCTCTGATATGGAACGAGCTCAATGAAATACCACTAATCTATGGAAAGACTGATTTTAGGCCGTCCACTTTTCAGATTGTACATATTACCTCTCAGTTTAGATTTTTTTCTTATGCATCTATCTCTGATTTGAAATCGGAAATTTTGAACCTATCTAGGTTGCAATCTCTAGGGAGATTTCTAGGGAGATTTCACATATCTAGGGAGAAATGTGCTCTTTCTTTGAAAATTAACCTTGTTACATTTTCAATTTAGAAGCACTTCATACAAAGTCTTATGTTACTATATCCCAACAGGATTTCTGGAAAATTTCAATCACAAAGTTTAGGAAGTTGCATTTCTCAGTACACATCGAGCTGGTTCCATGATGGGGCAGTGCATTTTTACTGTGTCACTTTATTCAGGAAAAATCTTTCAGGATGATAGTATTTTTTAATGTTTCTGAGGTGATTTATCTCTCAGTTCGAATTACTAGATCACCTGATCTGGTGAACAGGGGGAAGATTCAGGAAAGAGGCAGGTTGGACTCTCCCTGAAGCTGGGGAGGAAGGAACACAATATGGCCATCAGATTTCATCTGGGACTGAAGCACATCTAGGCAAACCTGGAGCTGATCTCCATGGCAGGAACAAGGGGAGACCTCAGTCTGGACCATCACAGCCAGAGGATTCCCAGCTGGTTGTAAAGCACTACTATTATTCCTGCTGCCATCACTACTCTCGGAGTTATGGGAGGGAAAGGGAGGGAGCCAGAAAGCTGCCTTTAAGAGGCCTTCTCCAACTAAGCCCTCATTTCCTCTTCTCCCACTTGCTTCTGCATCATCCTTGCATTTGAATTTGCACACTTTATTCAATCCTCCCTCAGCCCTATAACACTTATGTACATATCATAATTTGTACATTAATATGTCTCCCCCCTCTAGGCTGGAAGCTCACTGTGGGGAGGGAATGTGTCTACCAACTCTGTTGTACGATACTCTCCCAATTGCTTTGTACAGTGCTCTGCACACAGTAAGCACTCGATTGATTGATCCCCTGGTGTTAGGGCTTTCCCATCTGTGGAGATGACTAATGGCGGGGAGGAAGATGCAGGCATTCCTTTTATTTAAAAATAAAGAATATATGCCCTAATGCTGGTGTCCCCTCTGTCCCTTTCTGTGGCTCTGGCTGTAGATGTGGAGTAGCAAAAATAGGGTTAGGGACAGGGAAAGATACTGATTTTGATTTTTCAGAAACATTCTCTCCATAAAATTTCAGATCCTTTTGACAGGAAGTGTGGGGCTCCCAACCCCTTCTGCAGCACGGACAATCAAGCTGGGACCCAAGGAAAAACATAGCTCATGGTGGCAGTAACCAAACAAATGAGACCCCTCACAACTGTGCTGTATATTACTCCCTTCAACTGAGTGAAGCAAGTTCAGATAGGAGGGCCTGGGATGGCTATAATGCTATTTTTAAAAAATGGTGTTTGTAAGTGCTTACTATGTTCCAGGCACTGTTCTCAGCTCTGGGGTAGATACAAGATAATCAGGTGGGACACAGTCCCCATTCCATGTGAGGTTCACAGTCTCAAATTGCCATTTTGCAGATGAAGTAACTGAGACACAGAGAAGTGAAATGATTTGCCCAAGGTCACACAGCAGACAAGTGGTGGATCTGGGATTAGAACCTAGGTTCTTCTGATTCTCAGGCTTGTGCTCAATCCACTAGCCCATGCTATTTCTCAATCAGAAGTAGCTAAGGCACTCTGCACCTCTTTCATGTACCTGTCTAGAGATCATTATTCTTTTAATTCCAGCAATGAAGTGTTACCCACCAATCTTACTTTAAGATAGGTTTCTGAATATTTTACATTTAAAATCTAGTGTCTTATTATGTTTCAGACCCATGTTTGCTACCATTTCCAAATAGACAGTCTTAGAAGTTAAGATTGAGATTTATCTTCCCAATTTCCTTTTTGTGTATTCAAGTCCCGGAACCACTGATCATTCATTCATTCACTCAATTCATTCTTTTCATCTACAGTGGTGAGAAAAACTATTTTTAGTTTCCATGAAATCCCAAGGAATTCATGTTATTTTTCCATTCAGTATTTTCCAGAAAGAAAATGCTTCTTCCTGCTTTGTATTGTCACTGCAACTCATTTCAGAACTTCTGAAAAATATAAAATTTAGCCTTTAGTAAAAGGAATGAGAACCCAAAAAGGGCAAATCAGGACAATGTTACTTTCTGAATATCATTAAAAGGTAGCAACAACAACAAATGTGATCTGTAGTTCCATTAGGGATAATTGGAGGTATAATTATTCAAAAGAATTTTGGATTTAAATTGTCATGTTATTACAATATCTGCCAATCTCTCAGCCAAAGGTGTCAAAATCCCATTTAAAATCACTGCCTAAATTGAGGGCTTGATTTTAGGAGGTGCATGCTTCAAAATAAGTGTGTGCCCACTGAGACACTAATGTTCTCTGTAGATTTTGTGTAGGTTTCAGAACTGGTCTAACCCTGAATGTAAATCCTTTATACAACTTGTAGTGGATGATTGTTCTTAATTTCCAACATTTCACGTAATATACAATGTGGTACCAAGAGCTTTTATCTGTCAATATACCATTTCTACATGTGAGATGTTTCACTCCAATTTCATGTTCACCAAGAGCACCTTCTACCCAGATCCTCAAGATGTTGGGCATTCTTTATTGGTCCAGTTTAATCAATCACTTCTTCAAATGTATTTATTGAACACAGTGCAGAGCACTCCATTAAGCACTGTGGAGAGTACAATATAGCAGCTAGTGGACACATTCTCTGCCTACAAGGAGCTTTCAGTCTAGAGGGGTGATCAGACATTAATGCAAATAAATGTACATAAGTGACCTGAGAATGATGGGAGGATAAATAACTATAATAATAATAATATTTGTTAAGCACTTACTATGTACCAAGCACTATACTAAGCACTAGGCTAGATACAAGATTATCAGGTCCCACATGGGGCTTACAGTCTGAGTAGGAGGGAGTAAAGGTATTGAATCTCCATTTTCCAAATGCAGAAACTGAAGCACAGAGAAGTTAAGTGATTTGCCTAAGGCTACACAACAGCTATGTGGAGGAGTAGGAATTAGAACCCAGGTCCACTAACTCCGAAGTCTGTGCTTTTTCCACTAAGCCATGCTGCTTTCCTATCAAGGGCTTAAAGTATACAAATACAAGTTCAAGGGCAACACAGAAGGGTGTAAGGGGAAATGAGGGCTTAGTCTTGGAAGGACTCTTACAGGAGATATAATTCATTCATTCAATTGTATTTTTTGAGCACTTACTTTGGGCAGAGCACTGTTCTAAGCGCTTGGAAAGTATGATTCCTTCAATCATATTTATTGAGCACTTATTGTGTGCAGATCATTCCACTAAGTATTTGGGAGAATACAACAATAAAGATACACATTCCCTGCCCACAATGAGCTTACAGTCTAAACTTTTACTAAGGGTTGAAAGTAGGGAGAGTGGTGATCAATCGTATATGAAGGGTGGGGGGAAAGTTTCAAAGTCCATACTCATTTCTGCTAAATGTTTCTAAAAATCTATTCAGTCCATATTTCTCCACTCCTCAATAATCACCAGTGGTTGCCCATCACCTCCACAGAAATTCCTTACTATTGGCTTTAGGGCACTCAATCTGCTCTTCCCATCTTTGCTTATCTCCTATCAATCAATGGTATTTATTGAGTGCTTACTATGTGCAGGGCACTATACTAAGTGCTTGGGAGAGCACCATACAGCAGAATTAGCAGACACTTTTCCTGCCCATAACATGTTTACAGTCTAAAGGGGGAGACAGACATTTATATGAGTAAATATGTAAATTACAAGATATAATTTGAGGATATGTACATTGCATTGTGTCCAAAGGTCTCAGAAGGCCAGCACATCTCAATCTGCACACTTCACTCCTCTAACAAAAACCTACTTTCTGTACCTTGATCTTATATATCCCCTCACTGACCCTTTGCCCATGACCCTCCTGCCTCTTCTCATATGACAGACCACCACTCTCCCCAGCTTCAAAGACTAATTAAAATCACATCTACACCAAGAGGCATTTTGCGACTAAGTCCTCACCTCCCCAAATAATAATAATTATGGCATTGTTGAATGCTTATTATTTGCCAAGCACTGCAACAGGTGCTGCAGTAGATAGAAGATACTACCTTATGTGGGGTTCACAGTCTTAGTAGGAGAGGGAGCAGGCATTGAATCCCCATTCTACAAATGAGCAATATGAGGCACAGAAAAGTTGAGTGATTTACCCAAAATCCCACAGCAGTTAGTGGAAGCAAGATTAGAATGCAGGGCCTCTGACTTTCATGCTTCTATTCCTTCTTCCTTCTGTATCACCTATGTACTTGGATCTGTATAGTCTTTTCGACCAATCAATCAATAGCATTTATTAAGCATTTAATGGGTGCAGAGCACTGTACTTAGTGTAGAGAGCAAGAGTGAATTCATCTTCTAGCACAGAAGCCATTATAAGATACTGTTCTTTAACCCCCGAGAGCAACAGTGTCAAAGGAGGAATTTGAGGAGAAAAGGACTTGAACTGCTGAAGAATTTGAGGAGAAACAGAATTGTCTTCTAGAGGAGTTTGAAGAGGAACTAAATTGCCCTGCTGCTGGACAGGAGAAAAATTGCTAGATGAGCCCGTGGGGTAGGTACAGAGGGGAGGTGTAGCTGTCCCCACTGGCTTTACCCGAATATGGACTTGAAACAATAGACAATCGGAGCAGCAAATCAGGACACCCACTGCAAATCCCACCTTCCCATAACAACTGCCATGAGTGGACAAAAGGGGGAAATGACTGGTCCCCCGGGGGGGTGGCAAAACCACCTAAGCCAAGACACCTAAGGCATCAGCAAAGCCATCTAAGAAATGCACTGAGACCTACTGCACCTGCCAGTAACCATCAAAGACTAGGGCCGGGATGTCATTCTGCAAATATCCGGCCTCCCTGCACTCCAATGTGAAACCACCTGGACGAACTTGTGGAAAACGGTTGTCTGGGTGGCTACTTTTTGTTGTAATATGTGTGTGGTGTGTGTATATTTACCCCAAGTAGACTATGCACGGAGTAAAATTTTCCACTGTATATAGTGGTGGTTTGATTTCACTTTGAATTTGCCAACGAGTACCTGACCCAGTAGGAGCTCCCGATTAATTAGGACTGCCCAGTCGGTGAGGTGAATCTATGGATCTCTAACACAACCTACTTCCTATACCTTGATCTTTTATATCTCCTCACTGATGCCCATGACCCTCCTGCCTCTTATGACAGACCATCACTCTCCCCAACTTCAAAGACTGATTAAAAATCACATCTCCACCAAGAGGCTTTTTGTGACTAAGTCCTCATCTCTCCTAATAATTAATAATAATAATAATTGTGGCATTGTTTAATGCTTATTATTTGCTAAGCACTGCAACAGGTGCTGCAGTAGATACAAGATACTACATCATGTGGGGTTTACAGTCTAAGTAGGAGAGGGTGCAGGCATGGAGTAAAATTTTCCACTGTATATAGTGGTAATTTGATTTCATTTTGAATTTGTCAGCGAGTAGCTGACCCAGTAGGAGCTCCCTATTAATTAGGGCTGCCCAGTGGGTGAGGTGAATCTATGGATCTCATCCTAGGAGGCCCGGAATCTGGGGGAGGTGAATCTACAGATCTCACCCCAAGGGAGCAGGAATCTAGGGGAGGTGAATCCAGGGATTTCACCTCAGGTGGAGCAGGAATCTGGATGAGGTCAATCTTTAGCAGCCTGGGGGAGGCCAGGCAGGACATAGATCTCATATGCATTTGGGACAGTACAATATAAAAAGGTAACAGAATCTGTAGATACCTTCTCAGCCCACAGTGAGCTTACAGTCTAGAAGGGAAGACAGATGTTAATATAAACAAATTCTAGATATGTACCTAAGTGATGTGGGACTGAGGGAGGGGTGAATGAAGGGAGCAAATCCAAATTAAAGAGTGGTGAAGTAGGGAGTGAGACAAGAGGAAATGAAGGCTTATTCAGGGAAGGCTTCTTGAAGGAGATGTGCCTTCAGTAAGGCTTTGAAGGATGGAAGAGTAATTGTCTGTAATACGAAGAGGGAGGGCATTCCAGGCCAAAGGTAGGATGTGGGTGAGAGGTAGGCAGTGAGATAGATGAGATCGAGGTACAGTGAGGCAATTGGTTGAGTTGATTAGAAGAACAGTGAGGTAAGATTGGAGGGGGTAAGGTGATTGAATGCTTCAAAGCTGAGGGTAAGAAGTTCTGTTTGATGCAGATAATACTAATGGTATTTGTTAAGCGCTTACTTTTTGCCAAATACTTTTCTAAGCAATGGATATATACAAGTTAATCATGTTGGACACAGTCCCTGTCCCACTTGGGGCTCACAGTCTCAGTCCTCACTTTACAGATGAGGTAAGTGAGGCACAGAAAAGTAAAGTGACTTGCCCAAGGTCACACAGCAAACAAGTGGCAGGGTCAGGATTAGAACCCACGACCTCTGACTCCTAAGCCCGTGATCATGCCACTAGGCCATGTGGATGGGCAACTACTGGAGGTTCTTGAGAAGTGAGGAAACAAGGACTAAACATTTTTGCAGAAAAATGATCCAAGCAGCAGACTGAAGTGCTCTGCACACATTAAGTGCTCAATAAATATGATTGAGTGAAATAAGGAATGGAGTGGGGAGAGATAGGAGGTCAGTCAGAAAGCTGATACAGTAATCAAGCTGGGATAGAATAAGTGTTTGGATTAATGTGGTATAAGTTGAGATGGAGATGAAAGGCAGAAGTTAGTAAAGTTGTGAAGGATAAACCAATAGGATTTAGTGACAAAATTGAATATTTGGGCTGAACATATATATATGTATGTAGTCATATTAATGTCTGTAAACTCCTGGGCAGGAAAAGTGTCTACCAACTTTATTGCACTGAATTCTCCCAAGCACTCAGTACAGTGCTCTGTACTCAGTAAGCCATCAATCAATAAATACCATTGATTGATTGATCAATTGATTATGGGACTAAGATGAAATTTCTACATGGGTCTCCATCACTGTAAAATCTTGCTAATGTCAAGATTAAAGGATCCAGTTAATGGGAATCATGTTTTTTCCAGCTAGTCAGTATTAGCCAAACATGTTAATTTACATAGCTGCTAAATAAGGAATTTGTGAGGGAAGTACCCTGTGCATATACATATTCTGTAACATGGATTTTCCATACAAGTAATATATTTATATACTTCTTGTTTTCAGCATATGACATCTGTGGTGTCCCCTTGTTGAGCTGCTGGGATCAGCATTTCATCCTAGTTTCACTGGACACAGTCAGGATAGTTCTCCTTTCCCTAATATTTTATTTCTGGTTGTCAAACATCATCAAATACATTTAACACTAGCAGGCATTGGGGGTTTACCAAGAAAACCTGAACTGAAAACAGTGGCTTCCCATATGGGGCTCACAATTCAGTGGAGGAACAACACTAGAATAATAATTAAACTGAAAGATAATTAAACAAGTGTTTTTCAGCAGATTCATTCATTCATTCAATCATATTTATTGAGTGCTTGCTGCGTGCTGAGTACTGTACTAAGTGCTTGGAAAGTACAACTCAGAAATAGACAATCCCTGCCCACAATGGGCTTACAGTCTAGAAGCGGGGAGACAGACAGCAGAACAAGTAAACAGGCATCAATATAAATAGAATTATAGATGTGTACACATCAAAACAAACAGGGATCAATATAAATAGAATTATAGATTCATATATATATATAAGTGCTGTGTGGCTGGGAGGGGAGGAAGGACAAAGGGAGCGAGTCGAGGTGACCCAGAAGGGAAGGGGAGCTGAGGAAAAGAGGGGCTTGGTCTGGGAAGGTGTCTTGGAGAAGGTGAACCTTCAGTAGGGCTTTGAAGTGGGGGTGGGGAAGAATGATTGGCAGATTTGAGGAGGGAGGGCATTACAGGCCAGAGGTAGGGCGTGGGCCAGGGGTCGATGGCGGGACAGGTGAGAATGAGGCACAGTGAGAAGGGTAGCACAAGAGGAGCAGAGTGTGAGGGCTGGGCTGTAGAAGACGAGAAGGGAGATGAGGTAGGAGGAAGCAAGATTATGGAGAGCTTTGAAGCCAATAGTGAGGAGTTTTTGTTTGATAAGGAGGTTGACAGACAACCACTGGAGATTCTTGAGGAGGGGGGTGACATACCCAGAACATTTCTGTAGAAAAATAATCCGGGCAGCAGAGTGAAGTATGGACTGAAGTGGGGAGAGTCAGGAGGTTGCGAGGTCAGAAAAGAGGCTGATGCAGTAGTCCAGTCAGAATAGGATGAGTGATTGTACAAACATGGCTGTGGTTTAGATGGAAAGTAAAAGGCAGATCTTGGCAATGTTGTGAAGGTGAGACCAGCTGGTTTTGGTGACAGCTTGAATGTATGGTGTGAATGAGAGAACGGAGTCAAAAATGACACCAAGGTTGCGGGCTGGTGAGACAGAAAGGATCATTGTGCTGTTTACAGTAATGGGAATGTTAGGGAGAGGACAGAGTTTGGGAGGGAAGATAAGGAGCTCAATCTTGGACATGTTGATTTTGAGGTGGTGGGAAGACATACAGGTAGAGATGTCCTGAAGGCAGGAGGAGATGCAAGGCTGGAGAGAAGGAGAGAGAACAGGAGAGGAGTTATAGATTTGGGTCTCATCCACATAGAGATGATAGTTGAAGCCGTGGGAGCGAATGAGTTCTCCAAGGGAGTGAGTGTAGATGGAGAATAGAAGGGGACCAAGAACTGACCCTTAAGGGACACCTACAGTTAGGCGACGGGAGAGGGAGGAGAAGCCTGTGAAAGAGACAATGGCCAGAGAGAGATCACTTAAAGCATAATGGTGTTTTAATTCTATCTCTCCCTTTTTTCTCCTCCCCAACTCAGACCAGTCCATCAGTGATAATGGCTTTCACTACAGCACTGACAACTATTCTAGAGAAGCAAGTTTGCCTAGTGGAAAGATCACAGGCCTGGGAAACAGAGGACCTAAGCAGTAATCCCAGCTCTGCCACTTGCCTCTTGTGGGATCCTTGGGCAATTCACTTACCTTCTCTGGGCCTTCTTTTCTCTAATGAAATTTACTAAGCACTTACTATGTGCCAGGCACTGTTCCAAGCACTGGGGTAGATATAAAGTGATCAGGTTGGACACAGTCCATGTCACACCTAGGGCTCACAGCCTTAATCTCCATTTTACAGATGAAGTAAATGAGGCACAGAAAAGTGAAGTGACATGCTCAAGATCATGCAATAGGTAAAATGGCAAAGCCAGAGTTAGAACCCAGGTCCTCTGACTCTCAGGCCTGTGCTCTATCCACAAGGCCATGCTGTTCATCATCTTCAAAATTGGGATTAATGTCTGTACTCTCTCCTACTTGGATTGTGATCCCCATGTGGGACCTGATGATCTTGTATCTACCCGAGAGCTTAGAATAGTGCTTGGCACTAAGTAAGTGCTTAACGAATACCACAATTATTATCATTTATTGTGAAAATATTGAATGACCCCTGAATGATTATCAACCAAAGCTGTCAACAAGCACAGCCTTCATGTAACACATTACAACAATATTGAAGCCCTAAAATACACTTATATACGAACAAAGAAAGTGAGAGAGAGAGAAATGAGAGAGAGAACTGGGCTTCATGTTTATCAATGACATTTCTCTTGAAGAGTTTATCTACCTTCATAAGAGTCCATCAATCAACTAATGGTATTTATTGAGCACTTACTGTGTGCAGAACTCCATATTAAGCACACAGAAAGGTATGGTAAAGTTGGTAGACATCTCCTCCCGAAGGCCTTCCCTAATTACAGAGGTCTCCACACATCGTGGTTGATTGATTTGAGTGGGAAGCTGGGAGGCAATTACAAGGTAAACAGATTAGATCACTCCCTGCCCCTAACAATCTAAAGGTAAACATATACAAAGAACAATAACAGGGGACTACAAACAAAATAAATTACAAAATCAATAATGCAAGATGTGTAAACAAAGTCACTACACACTTCCTCTTCACATCCATCAGTGCTAAAGCAGCATGGCTCAGTGGAAAGAGCACGGACTTGGGAGTCAGAGGTCATGGGTTCTAATCCTGGCTCCGCCACCTGTCAACTGTGTGACTTTGGGCAAGTTACTTAACTTCTCTGGGCCTCAGTTACCTCATCTGTAAAATGGGGATGAGGACTGTGAGCCCCACATGGGACAAGCTGATCACCTTGTATCCCCCCCAGCGCTTAGAACAGTGCTTTGCACATATTAAACGCTTAACAAGTACCAAAATTGTATTATTATTTAACTAATCTCTCATTCCCCCTACTCCTCTTTCCTCTGTATTAACTATGCACACTTGACTGTGTACCCCTTAAGTACTTTGGTACTTCTGATGACCTCCCCGCATCCTGTTTTCTCCCCAATCTAGTCCATATTTCACTCTGCTGCCCAAATCATTTTCCTAAAAGAAGTTCGGTCCATGCATTACCATTCCAAGAACCTCCAGCAGTTGCCCAAACAGAAACTCCTTAAAGTGGCCTTGAAAGTATTCTGTCAGTTCATCCCCACCTACCTTACCTTGCTGATTTTCTACTGCAACCCAGTCTTCAGAGTTCATTCCTCTAACACTAACCTACTCACTGTACCTTGATCTCAACTATCTCACCACTAATCCCATGCCCATAATCCCTTTCTTGGCTGGAACTTCCTGCCCATTTATATATGATAAATCTCCACTCACCTCACCTTCAAAGTCTTACCAAAATTACATTTCCTCTAAGAGGCCTTCCCCAACTAAGCCCTCATTTCCCCTACTTCTTCCTTCTGCATCGCCTGTGCACATGGATCTGTACCCTTTAGTATTTGACATTCGCTACACCTTCAGCCAAATGGCACTTCAGCCACAAGGCACTTCTATACATAATCATAATTTATTTAATGCCTGTCTCTTCCTGTAGAATGTAAGCTCCTTGTGGGCTGGGAATTTGTTTACTGACTCCAATTTACTTACTGCACTCCCCCAAGTGCTTATTACAGTGCTCTGCACACAGTAACCATTCAACACCACTGACTGATACTCACTCCTGCCACACAGTGCTTATGAATATATCCTTGTACACCATTTCCCCAGTGTGTACTTTATTTTAATGTCTGTCACCCCTTATAGACTCCTTTTTTTCCTTAATGGTATTTAAGTGCTTTCTATGTGCCAGGCACTGTTCTAAGCACTGAGGTCTTGTCTTATGCTGTAGTCATAACCATAGCGACTCCATGGACACATCTCTCCCAGAACTCACCACCTCCATCTGCAATTGTCCTGATAGTATATTCATAGAATTTTCTTAGTAAAAATACAAATACTGGTTTACCATTGCCTTCTTCCACACAGTAAACTTGAGTCTTCACCCTTGAATCTCCACCCTCGACTCTCTCCCATGATGCTGCTGCCCAGCAGAAGTGAGTTTTGACTTGTAGCATATTGCCTTCCACTCGCTAGCCACTGCCCAAACTAGGAATGGAACAGGTATGCCTCTGCTTGACTCTCCCTCCCATAGCTCTGTAAAGTACTGGAAACTCTCCAAGTGAGATCCTGAGAGGATAAACACTGGGGAAGATTCAAGCTAATCAGGTTGGGCACAGCCCAAGTCTCACATCGGGAACACAGCTTTAAGCCTCATTTTACAGATGAGGTAACTGAGGCACAGAGAAGTTAAGTGACTTTCCCAAGATCACAAAGCAGACAAATGGCAGACCTGGGATTAGAAAATCCTTCTAACTTCCAGGCCAATGTCTTACCCACTAGTCCACACCGCTTTCCTTCTTGTGGGCAGTGTTCAAGTCTGCCAACTCTACTGCACTGTACTTGCCCAAGAACTTAGTACCGCACTCTGTATTCAGTAGAGCTTAATGAATACCACTGATTGATGTGAAAGCTGATACCTCACCTTCATTCTCACCTTCATGAATGCTTACTCTCACTGTTTTTGTTCTGTCGGTTAAAAAGTTTGAAAGCCAATAATTTTTGTTAATTATGTTTTTAAAAGATATTCTGGCAGTTATAATAATAATAATTATGGTATTTGTTAAGCTCTTGCTATGTGCCGAGCACTGTTCTAAGTGCTGGATAATAATGATGGAATTTGTTAAGCACTTACTATGTGCCAAGCACCGCTCTAAGCGCTGGGGAAGATACAAGCTAATCAGGTTGTCCCACGTGGGGCTCACAGTCTTCATCGGTATTTTACAGATGAGGGAACTGAGGTGCAGAGAAATGAAGTGGCTTGCCCAAGGTCAAACAACATACAGGTGGCAGAGCAGGATTAGAACCCATGTCCTCTGACTCTCAAGCCCATGCTCTTTCCACTGAGCCATGCTGCTTCAGTGAGTGAAGCACTCCAACAGGTGAGTCTCCAACAGGGCACGGTAGCTCCCTTGATTTGCTCTCATACCATGAACAGACATCCTAATGGAGTCATATTTTAGAGAACTGTTTGTTTTTCATCCCAAATGCAGACTTGCTAGAAAAGAGCTGTCAGTGATTTTGTGATATATCTTGCTCTCACTAAAAAAACAAATCACTGTATTTCACTGAAAGGCATGTATATAAGATGCTAGTGTTGATCTAGTATAATAGAAAATGATGAGGATTCTAAGTGAGAATGGCAAGAATGACTACAGAATAGAATCCAAAGTCTATAAATGAAAATGTCATTAGAGAAGACATACTCTGTCCTTTTCGGTTTACAGTTTTGGTAATTTAGGAGTTTTTAAAAATACTGGAATAGGTTTCAAATATTAAAATTTACCCAAACCTGAAATAAAGATAATGACCTATCTTCCATAGTTTATCTCTTATTAGACTTTCCATTTCCTATCTTTTAGAGAAGCCATTTCTATACATGAAACAAGGATATACTTTAGTCTCTGATTTAAACATTTATATATTTCTCATAACCCTCCAATAATTTCTCATTTTTTTCATGTCAAAAAAAAATGCATTTAAGGGTTTCCACCAACTAACTCTCTCCACCTTGTACTTACTGCCTTTCCTCATTCTCCTTCTCCCTGTTTGTACTCTTCCTCCTTCCAAGCCCACTTCCTCTTTGTATCCATTCTATCTTCTTTACTTCCAAAAACCTTGTCATGATGTCCCCAAAGTCTGGAACTCTTGTCAATCAATAGATGGTATTTATTGAGTACTTATTTGTACAGAGCTCTGTAAAAAGCACTTGGGAAAGTATGTACGGTAGAGTTGGTAGACACGATCCTCTACTCGAACACAGTCTTCTCTATCTTCAAAGTCCTCCTAAAATTGCATCCCCGCCCCCCCCCCCCCCGCATCAACCCCTTGACTCAATCAATCAGTCCGTGGCATTTACTGAGTACTTTGTGCCAATCACTGTACTAAGTGTTTGGGAAAGTACAACTGAGTTGATGCACATTCCCTGCTGACAATGAGCTTAGAGTATAGAGGTGGATTTAGACAATATAAATAATTTATAACATATAATTTATAGATGTCAGTACCCCAATTCTTATTATGCTTTCAGATGCCTTTTGCATTTATGTAGTTACTTATTTATGGGCCTCCATTACATTTGTGTGTGGGTGTGTGAATGCACCTATATGTGAATCTTTAAATATTTATAGATTGTAAACTTCTTGAGACTACTCTACCATATTATACTCTCCAGAACACTTAATAGAGTGCTCTGCGCATAGTAAATCCTCTATAGCATCAACTGATTGATTCATACACATGCATGTTGATTTGTAATGACTGGTTCTCTTGTTAAACTGTAATCTCCCTGTGGTCAAAAAAAAAAAAAATCTTGTGCTTCATCTGCATCTCCCAAGTGCTTAGTACGACGCACCACTGCACTCAGTAGGTGCTCAAAAAAATAACATTACCATCGATCCATCGATCAGTGGCATTTATCAAGCACTTATGTGCAGAGGACTGTATTAAGTGCTTGGGAGAGTACAGTATGAATATTGTACAATATATTGCTATTCCTACTATTAGTACTACAGTGAGCTCCTGGCAGACACCAGCAGTCACTGAGAGCCTGGTTTGTGACAGTCCAGAATGAGATAGCTCTTTTCCAGCACAAGCTTTGGGGAAATCAAGATACTGAGAGGATAATTCAAAACAGCACCTGCTGCTGCAAATAGCAAATGCAACAGAATGGCAGAGGATGATCTTTGCACGTGCACAGTGTGGGAAGGCTGGCTCTTCACGCATCAGCCTTTTCAGTCACACCCACACACAGAGAATTCACCAACATGACTGGTATTTTGGTATGGATGTGTATATGTTAGCTACAAATAACTGGCCTTCATGTTTCAAGATGTTACTACTGAAAATAAGAAAATAAGAAGAGTCAGATTTTTGGAAGTGGCACAAAGACTGAAATTTGAATGACTAGGCAACCATGACATATTATAAAGATAATGCTGTGCCACATTAATGTGTTTTCTATTTGCAACACCTTTTTGTTGTTTTTCTGTCCCTTGGTATCCCAATTTTCCTGAAATTATTTTGAAGAAAATAACTCCTTCTCTGATTGCAGCATACTGGGATGGTTTGCCTGCTATGCCACATTGCTTAAGATTTCATCGTACCTTTAAAATGCCCATTCTGACCTCTCTACTTGTTCACGATAATAATCATAACAATAACTGTAATTAGTAGTGGAATTATAAGGACAATATGTGGACCAACCACTTTACTAACCACTAGCACAGATATACAATCATCAGGTCAGACACAGTCCCTGTCCCACATGGCTCCATCAAATAGGGAAGGATAACAGATATTTGATTCCCATTTACCAGATGAGGAAACTGAGGCAAAGCAAAGTTAAGTGACTTGCCCAAGATCACATGCATGAATGTAGCAGAGTTGGTACTGGAACCAATGAACCAAGGAGAATGTTCTTTCCACCACACCACTTCTTTCTGGACTGAATATGGGGGCTGTTACATATCCACAGACCAGGACTGATCACAGCCATTCTGAATTTATAAGGATCAAAGGAAGGTATGAGCTCAAAACTCCACCCAAGATTTCACTAGTAAAGCTACATAGTAGACCTTGTTCGCCACACACATGAACAGGCGGGATGAACAAGCAATTCAGAACACAAATAGCTAGTTTCAGCACAAACTAAGTAAATCTAAAATCATCAAACTAGATCAACCCATGCTCTCCTGTTCTACCTTCTAAGCAGTGTGCTAGTGGTTAGAGTACAGGTCTGGGAGCCATGAGAACCTGGATTCTAATCCCCACTCCTCCACTTGTCTCCTGTGTAACCTTGGACAAATCACTTCACTTGTTTGTGCCTCAGTTTCCTCATCTGGTGCATGGGAATCAAATATCTGTTATCCTTCCATGCACTCAAGCCACTTATAATCTAGTTTACAATCAAGTTTACAACCTCTAGACTGTAAGCTCATTGTGGTCAGGAAACTTGTCTACCAACTTTGTTATATTGTACTCTCCCAAGTGCTTAGTACAGTCCTCTGCACACAGTAAGTACTCAATAAATATGTTTGGTTGATAGCTGGCAAGACAAACAGTAAAATAAATTACAGATAGGGGAAGCATAGAGGACTATAAGAATATTGGGGTGGGGGTGTGGTGGGATGATTATCTAAGTGCTTAGGAGGTATGAACCAAAATAACACAGAAGTACAGAATAGCGTGGGAAAATTAGAGATTAGTCAGGAAAGACTCCTGCAGGATATAAAATTTTGGTGGGGCTTTGAAGATGGGAAGAGTGGTGGTCTGTCAGACATGAAGGGAGAGGAAGTTACCAGCAGGAGGTGAGGGTGTGAACAAGGTGTCAAAAGTATGAGATATAAACTCCAGGCACAGATGCAAAGTGTGTGGGCTAGGTTATGACCTGGGAGAGCTGATTGAGGACCTTAAAACTGTTGGTGAGGAGTCTCTGATGGAGAGATGGATGGGATGTTTTTAAAACTAAAACACAGAACAAAGGAAAATAGTCTTTAAGTTAATGTTCTATGTGGTAAGACAAAAATGCAGAACTATATTAGATGAGAACAGGTGATGGGCTGGAGGACAAAAAGAAGAAAGGAGCAATAGGGCAGAGGAACTAATTAGCATAAAGGGAAATTTGATGCGTTTTTAAAGTTATGTAAGTACAAATTTTTTATAAATGCTTTTTTAGGAATTTTGTGATTCCCTAAAACTTCTTTGTTCATCTTTCCATTTCATTTTTAAGTGTTACCTCACTGGACAGTATAGTGCCCAGGTAAGACTTAGGTCACAACATTTACCTCTATATTGCTGATGAAAATCATTAGCTGTGTTACAGTTTTCCCAATGTAGGTTTGGTATCTAACCCTGGCTGGTTGTTTTTTTCAGACTTACTATCAGTCTGTAAAGATGTTCTAACTCTGGGTAGCAATTCATAGCCATCTGATTATCTTTTTGGGTACTTACCTCAGAGGACACTCATCAGCCCTCAACAGTGATGGTTTCAAAGATTTTCAATGATGCTCGTACACTAAGTTGGAATAGCTTCCTGTTGCTTCAAAGGACTTCCAGCTGCTCCCCTGTAGCATCTTCAAGCTTGGCAGCATAAAGCATGTTGATCAGGATTGATCTGAGAGGGTTAGATAGGAAAATCTCCAAGTACAGCTCTCTGTTCCTACCATTATAGAATAAATTTAGGATTGGGATAAACATTTCAGGGAGCCAGTTTTGCCTACAGTTGCCAGAGTGCAGGCTTGTCAGTAAGGCAATCATATTTATTGAGGGCTTACTGTGGGCAGAGCACTGTACTCTTGGGAGACCAGCTTTTCTAAAATCTATGAAGACAGACTGAAGATTTTGGCACTGCCCCTGCAAATGTGAGATGTCTGACCATGACGGCCCAGACTGAAGTTGTCCATGGGAGCAGCAACCTGGTTCCAGTTTATAAGGCCAGGTTTTGTATTTTTACAAATAAATGATGGGAGAAAAAAATGTTGAGTGGAGATGAGAATAAAAAATGACTTAAGTAAAGGATGTTGTCCTAGAATGATTATCGATCTCATCAGATATTACCAATTTATTTGATGAAAGAAAGGCAAAAGTCTTGCTGTGTAAATTTCAAGTTCATAACATAATAACCATAGTTTAAAATGACTATTTGTCCCAGGTAACCCTGGGGTACCGACCATCTCAAGGTCAAATGCTACCTCGTGACCTCCTGAGCCAGCAGGCGGAACTCGGAAGTGAGGGTGGGACACTGCCCCCACAACCGAAACTGCCAGATTGACAGCCCAAGCTGGGAATACAGAAGGTGCCCCTCGCCCCCGTGCCAATCAAATTAGGAATGGAGGAGGGGCAGAGCAGAGATTGGATAAACTGAGGCCGGAAGCTGGAATGGCCTAAGGGCACAGGTGATAAATACCTGTTGCCTCTAACCTGTGCAGAGGAATGGGACTTGCAGCAGTCGGCTGTGGGTCACCCCTGTCCAGAGCGTGAGAAGGCCGCTCTGCCTGCACCAAGTGAGGAGCCATGGGTTGGGTGAGTGTCCTCTCCTGCTGAGAACTCGTTGGGTTGGAAGCCAGATGCTTCACCATGGGTATGTAACGTTTAAAATGGATTTGATGTCTAAGTGGGTGCCTCCCCAGGGGGACGTGAACAGGGTGGGAGCTAGCCGCCTCACCAAGTGCCAGTAACCGTAAGTGGGTAATGCATAACTGGGCTTAACACATAAGTGTATGTAACTCATTAGTGTTTAACGCATAAGTGTATTTAACGCAAAGGTGGATTCCTCCTGGGTGGGGTGAGCACATGGTGGGAGCCAGCCCCTCACCACGTTGTGAGTAAATCATAAGTGGGCTCGGGTGTCCGCCCACACGCGAGTAACATACCAGTGTATTCCTCCCGTTAGGGAAGCTCTAACCCCATATTCCTCCCAAAGGGGAAGCTTTAACACCATGTTTCCCCCAAAAGGGAAGGCCGATTGTCGCGTCTAAATAATTAAATTCAATCCGCCCCGCGGAATAAATTCTATACAAAATTCAGGTTTGTCCATCCCCGGCTCCCCCCCTCCCCCCCCCCCCCCCCCCCGCCCCAATTCCGAAAGAACCTGTCCCTGGCGACGGGTGACACTATCAATTGCATGGAATTAAAATGTTTACAATTCATAAATGAACAAATGGGCATCAGTTAACTTAGAGTGTGTAAGAGCAAAGCAAAGTGACAAATACACCCATTCAGAAACAGTCACAACCTAGAGAATGATCTAAATGTTGAGAAGGTGAACTGACTCTGGTGTCTTCTACCCAGCAGGACTCTCCCGCCTGGCATTTAGTTTGGGGAAGGGGCTGTTTCTCCCGTGGCAGGCTTTGTTAGTCTTTATTCTTTATTTTTAAATACTCATATTTCCTCGCTTATACTTTATAACTATCCATAGTTGTACTAATAGTGACTTCCCCAAAAGATGGAGCAAGACCCATGCCTCACATTTCATTACGTCTTCTCTTTCCAGAGTCTCACCCTTTAACTTGCAAAATGTTTTCGGCTAGAGCACTGAAGTATTCTTGTCCTCTCCAATGGATTCCCTCTTCTTCTGGAACTGCTATGAAGCCATATTCAGATCTCAGCAGCATTATCTCACCTTTCATAGGGTAGTCGCCAGAATATTTCTGAATCTTTAGAAATAGTACTTGGATCCTTCAGTTGGTCTTGAGATAAGACACAACTTGCAGAACTTGTAAAGTGAGGACCAGAATTTTCCATTTGAGATGAAAAGGAGGAGTAAGAAGGGTTAAACTAAGATGATTTGAATAGCGGAAAGGAATAAAAAACAGTGATGCAGGCTCTTTAAAGGCAGGATATGGCTTTTGCTTTTATTGTACTCTCCCAGAGCCCAGCAGGCAGTCAATGAATACTATTGACTCTTACAAACTCTATTTCACAGAAAGGGAAAGGTCAGAGAAACAGAAAGCTAGAGGGGTTGGCGAATACAGATACTGAGATAAAAGAGCAACTAAAATGATAAAGATCTTGGTATGAAGCTAGATTTTCTAACCTAGTCCAATTACTATTATGTAGGGGGAGTTACCTTTCTGTGTTAGAGAAGCCGTACAGGAAGAATCATTTATACCTGAAGGTGGATTGGATGTCAGATTGAGAAAGAGGGAGTATACTTTGATAATTTACATACAGTCCTAGATCGTGTAGTCAATTACACTTTCTAGATGCTCCAGTTTATTAACTGCTGGAATTAATCGTATTTATTGAACACTTACTGTGTGCAGAGCACTACACTAAGGAGGAAGCAATTTTCATTGTTTTGACACCTAGAGTGGCAAAATTAGATTTTAATTTGCCTTAACTCAACAAATCATTCAGAAGTCAATCCATCAGTGGTATTTATTGAGTTATTATGGGGTGCAGGGCACTGGAATAACCCCTTGAGAGAGTGCAATACAATAAATTTGGTAGACACAATTCTTGCCCTCAAGGAGCTTACAGTCTAGTTGGGAGAGACAGCAATAAAATTAAAGACAAAGGAAAGAGCAGAATGTAAGGATCTGTACATAAGTGCTGTGGGGTTCATGTTAGGGTGAGCATCAAAGTGCTTTTAAGTCTCCATACTTTCAAAAGATACAGAAAAATTGGAGAAAGCTTTAAGGAGAACAGGCCCAAGTGCATAGACTATGCAGAAAGGAGGATGAATAAGTGGGGAAATATGAGGTTAATGAGGGAACGCCTCTTGGAGGAGATATAATTTAGTAAGGCTTTAAAGATAGGGAGGAGTGATGGTCTGTCAGATAAAAGAGGGAAGAAGTTCCAGCCTAGAGGGAGGATGTGAGCAAGGGGATGGTGATGAGACATATAATATGGAAGTAAAGTGAGCATGATGGTGTTAGGAATGAAGAATACAAAACTAACTTGGAAAAAATTAGTCTATGTTCTAATCATCCACCTTGACTTAATACAAGGTAATTTAACATATCTCTGCAAGTCTTCCTGCAGAAACGATCTGGGCATGTCACTCCCCTTCTTAAACAACTCCAGTGGTTGCCTATCAACCTCCGCTCCAAACAAAAACTTCTCACTCTAAGCTTCAAGGCTCTCCATCACCTTGCCCCTTCCTACCTCTCCTCCCTTCTCTCTTTCTACCACCCACCCCGCACGCTCCGCTCCTCTGCCGCCCACCTCCTCGCCGTCCCTCGGTCTCGCCTACCCCGCCATCGACCCCAGGGCCACGTCCTCCCGCGGTCCTGGAACGCCCTCCCTCCTCACCTCCGCCAAACTGATTCTCTTTCCCTCTTCAAAACCCTACTTAAAACTCACCTCCTCCAAGAGGCCTTCCCAGACTGAGCTCCTCTTCTCCCTCTACTACCCCCCCTTTACCTCTCCGCAGCTAAACCCTCTTTTTCCCCTTTTCCCTCTGCTCCTCCACCTCTCCCTTCCCATCCCCACAGCACTGTACTTGTCCGCTCAACTGTATATATTTTCATTACCCTATTTAGTTAATGAATTGTACATCGCCTTGATTCTATTTAGTTGCCATTGTTTTTACGAGATGTTCTTCCCCTTGACTGTATTTATTGCCATTGTTCTTGTCTGTTTCCCCTTCTAGATTGTAAGCTCAGTGTGAGCAGGGAACATTCCTACCAACTCTGCAATATTGTATTCTCTTAGGTGCTTAATACAGCACTATGCACACAGTAAGCACTCAAAAATCATTGATGGAATGAGACATTGAAATAAAATTACTCTTCACTTACCACTATTTTATTTGACCCAATCAGGCAAAAGAATAAACCAAAATAACCTGTATAGCTGGCTGTCCATTACACTCCCAAACAAGGAAATGGTGTCACGTAAGGGGAGCCCGCTAGTAAATCTTAGAATTTTTCCCTTAATTCTAATCCAAGTTGCATCCTTAGACTCTTCAAAGCAGCAGCACTGGCCGCCAGACACTCCTTCCCCCATGCTCCTCACACTCATTTCTAAAAAAGCATGCAAGATGTAAAAGGGAAGAAGACATTTCAAAGGACCAACAGAGCAGAGAGAGTAAATAGCAGCCACAGATGGGGACACTTCTGAGGTACTCACTTCTACCTTTCTTTTCTGCTTCACCCGTGCATCTGGATTTGTTTTTTTTATTTACCCACCCTCAGCCTAACAGCATTTATGTGCATATCTGCAATTTATTTTTAAGTCTGTCTCCCCATCTAGACTCTGAGCTCCTTGTGAACAAGAAGTGTTTATCAGCTCTATTACACTGTACTTACTCTCCTACATGCTTAGTGCAATGCTATGCACAAGGCAGAGTGCTGCTGGCCAAGGTCCAAGCACCAAGCCAAACTTATTAACTTAAAATTTATACTTTCCTGCCTTAACTCTGCCCTCTCTTCTGCCAGGCAAAACTACTTTTCTTCCCTTTTTGACACCCATACCCATAAACCCCGCCAACTGCTCCGGACTTTTAACTCTTCCTCAAGCCCCCTGTTCCTCTCCCTCCTCCATCCCTCACCCCCAACGATCTAGCTATCTACTGCATTAGGAAAATTAACACCATCAGGTCTGAGCTCCCCAAAGTCACCCCTTCACCCGCGCTCCCAACCCTCTACCCTACTTTCCCATCCTTCACTGCAGTATCGTCAGAGGAGGTCACCTCCCTCCTCACAAGTGCCACCCCCTCCACCTGTGCTTTGGAACCCATTCCCACTCACCTTATAAAAACTATCACCCCCTCCCCTCCTTAACTTCTATCTTTAATCACTCACTCTCCAATGGCTTCTTCCCCTCTGCCTTCAAACATGCCCATGTATCCCCCATCCTAAAAAAACCCTCTCTCGACCCCACTTCCCCGTCCAGTTATCATCCTATCTCCCTCTTACCCTTCTTTTCCAAACTCCTAGAACGAGTCGTCTACACTTGCTGCCTTGAATTTGTCAACTCCAACTCTCTCCTGGACCCCCTCCAACCTGGCTACCGACCCCTCCACTCCACCGAGAATGCTCTCTCAAAGGTCACCCATGACCTCCTTCTTGCTAAATCCAATGGCTCCTACTCTATCCTAATCCTCCTCAACCTCTCAGCTGCCTTTGACACTGTCGACCATCCCCTCTCCTCCACACTTTATCTCACTTTGGTTTCACGGACTCTGTCCTATCCTGGTTCTCCTCATCTTTCTGTCTGTTCATTCTTGGTCTCCTTCACAGGCTCCTCCTCCCCCTCCCATCCACTAACTGTAGGGGTTCCTCAAGGGTCAGTTCTTGGCCCTCTTCTGTTCTCCATCTATACTCACTCCCTTGGTGATCTCATTGGCTCCCATGGCTTCAACTATCACTTCTATACAGATGACACCCAAATCTACATCTCCTCCCCTGTTCTCTCTTCCTCCCTTCAGGCTCGTACCTCCTCCTGCCTCCAGGATGTCTGCACCTGGATGTCCGCCTGCCACCTAAAATCAACATGTCCAAAACTGAGCTCCTTATCTTCCCTCCCAAACCCTGTCCTCTCCCTGACTTCTCTGTCACTTTGGACGGCACGACCATCCTTCCCGTCTCACAGCCCTACAACATTGGTGTCATCCTTGCCTCATTCACCCCACATTTCCAATCTGTTACCAATGCCTTCCGGTCTCACCTTTACAATATTGCCAAGATCCACCCTTTCCTCTCCATCCAAATGGCTATCGTGCTGGTACAAGCTCTCATAATATCCCGACTGGATTATTGTGTCAGCCTTCTCTCTGATCTCCCTTCCTCCTGTCTCTCCCCAATCCAGTCTATTCTTCATTCCACTGCCTCGATGATCTTCCTACAGAAACGCTCTGGGCATGTCACTCCCCTCCTAAAAAACCTCCCGTGGTTGTCTATCAACCTCCACATGAAACAAAAACTCCTCACTCTTGGCTTCAAAGCTCTCCATCATCTTGCCCCCTCCCTTTCTTATCTCTTTCTACTGCCCACCCCGTACACTCCACTCCTCTGCCCTCATCTCCTCACTGTCCCCTGTTCACGCCTATCCCGCAAACGACCTCTGACCCAGCTCCTACCGCTGTCCTGGAATGCTCTCCCTCCTCACATCTGCCAAACTCTTTCCCCTCTTCAAAGCCCTATTGAGAGCTCACCTCCTTCAAGATTCCTTCCTAGACTGAGCTCCCCTCTTTTCCCTCTGCTCCCCTCCAACCTCTACTCCTCCCCTCCCCGTTTCTCCTCCCCTCAGCTGAGCACCTTTTCCCTCTGCTCCCCCTCCTCTTCCTGCCCCACCCTCTGCTCCTCCCCCTCCTCCCTTCTCTTCCCCTCAGCACTGTGCTCATTTGTATATATTTATTACCCTATTTATTTTGTTAATAGGGTATACATCCCCTTGATTCCATTTATTGTGATAATATTGTCTTGTTTTGTTTCGTAATGTTTTGCCCTGCCATCTGTCTCCCCCAATTAGACTGTGAGTCCGTCATTGGGCAGGGATTGTCTCTATCTGTTGCCGAATTGTACATTCCAAGTGCTTAGTACAGTGCTCTGCACATAGTAAGCGCTCAAAAAATACTATTGAATGAATGAATAACTTTGATCAATAATGGTTCTTGGAAAATGTGATTTCAGTAAAACTGAACAAAGCCAGGCTAATGGTCAACAGCTCTTACATGGTCACTGGGTCATGCAGTAATATCAAACTTTCTATAACCAGGAGCCTACTTCCAGGGTCACTTCAGTTACTTTGATATTGTTGCATCAGTTTTTTGTTTTGTGTTATTTTTTTTCCATCTCCCACTCTTCTCTGGTCACTAAATCCCATTGCAATTTTGGGGTGATGTTAGGACAATTTCTACTATCCAGGCTGGCTGGTGGCAGAAACATCAATGACAATACAGGGTCACCAGAACCCCAGGGAGCAACTGTAAATCAGATGGAATAAAAGGCCAATTAGTAAGCTGTTCTGATGACACACTCAATTGAAAATCACTCTGCCTGTATGACCCCAATCCATCATTTTTCAGATGATCCGGGATAAATTGAAACCAAAACACCTATAACACAGTCCTCTCTCATTAGATGACTATTAAATCAGATTCTGAGGACCTTGTTTTTAGAAACAGGTAGACTGTGCTTTTCCTATTTCTTCGAGCTTTACCCTGGGCAGATACAGGCCATGTGCAACTCTTAAAATCCAACTGACCACCCTAAATCTTAAGCACCATCATTGAGAGGTTATTTTTAAATCTAAAAGTGCAGTATAAGACTGTATAATGCAAATTACAGATCAACCAGAAAGAGCATGAAAATGAATGGGATTGATTCCTAATATCAGATTTTTACAAACTGGGATTATTTTAGCACAAAGCATGTCCTAGTTTTCCTCCAAGTGCTTTTCTCCTCTGTGTTCTTTGTAAGCAGAGTGAGTTGCTCATACATTTCCAGCACCCGAACTTGTGACTGTTGAAACTACTAAAAATGTTCACTATTCAAAAATTGTAAAGTTACCTAGAGAATAGGAGTAGGAGTTGATATATATATGTATATACATATATATGTATTAACAAACACACACACAAACACACATACAAACTCCTGTAGAAGCCTCACAAAAGAGTACCAAAATACTCAGAGGCCTTCCTGGACCAATGGAAAACTTCATTATATGGAGATTTTGTTTTAAAGGAGTTTGTACTAAAGATATTTTTCTGTAAATAAATTCAGACCATCTTTGTTATCTGGGCAATATAAATTAAGCACCATTCTAAAAGGAGCTTTGGATTAACTTAATTTCACCAAACTCTTTTCTAGCAAAGAAGAGTGAGTATTCAAAAATTAACTGTAAAGTCCCTCATTTTTAAGCATGTCAGGTAGGGACAATTTACTTGCCCCTACACTGCCCCCTAGATCTTAAGCTCATTGTGAGCAAGGGATATGTCTGCTTTTAATAAGGTTGGTATTTGTTAAGCACTTACTATGTGCAGAGCACTGTTCTAAGTGCTGGGGTGGATACAGGGTAATCGGGTTGTCCCACGTGAGGCTCACAGTTAATCCCCATTTTACAGATGAGGTAACAGGCACAGAGAAGTTAAGTGACTTGCCCACAGTCACACAGCTGACAAGTTACTGCTGTATTGTATTCTCCCAAGCACTTAGTACAGTGCTCTGCACACAGAAAGTGCTCAATAAATACGATTGACTGTGACTTGCTTTACCAGCAGCAGGGCCAAGCAGTCCAAGGTTGAGGTCCACCTGCTTGGCCCATAACTAGCTGAAGTCATTTTGGGTTACTTATCTGGCACAGAAAACAACTTGCCATGACCTGCTCTTTTTTTTCTTTCTATGGTATAAGTTCTTACTACATACGTATACTTATGGGAAGCAGCATGGCATAGTGGATAGAGCATGGGAGTCACAAAGTCATGGGTTCTAATCCTGGCTCCACCGCTTGTCTGCTGGGTGACCTTGGGCAAGTTACTTAACTTCTCTGTGTCTCAGGTATCTTATTTATAAAATGGGGATTTAAATTGTGGCCCCCACATGGGACAGGTACTGTCCAAGCCAATTTTCTTGTATCCACCCCAGAACTTAACAAGTGCCTGGCTCACAGTAAGCGCTTAACAAATATCATACTAAGTGTTGGGGTAGATACAAGATAATCAGGTTGGACACAGTCTATGTCCCACAAGGGGCCTCACAGTCCCAATACCCATTTTATAAATGAAGGAATTAAGTCACAGAGAAATTAAGTGACTTGCCCAGCAGGCAAGTGGTGAAGCCAGGATTAAAACCTAGGTCCTTCTAACACCCAGATCCCTGATCTATCCACTAGGCAATGCTGCTTCTACTTCTGAAACTCCAAGCCCCAGACTCACTAAATTAGTCTCCCCAAGGTTAATGAGGTTGGAAGAGGTTGAGAGCTGAGCAAAGCAGTGGAAGATTGAACTAGTCCTTCCCTGGCCCCAACAACCCCTCCCATTTCCTTCCCCACAACTTACCATTCTACCCCTTATTCAGGGTGTCAGAGCATGAGAAATGGAAAGAGTACTTGACTGGGAATCAGCTACCACTTTCCTGCTCTGTGATCTTGGTCAAATAACTTAAATTTTCTGTGCCTCAATTTTCTCATCTGCACAATGGGGTTTTAAAATCTGTTCTCCCTCTTACTTAGATTGTGAACCCTGTGTAGGATGAGAACTGTATCTAACTGCAGTGCTTAGTATTGTGGTTGGCACATAGTAAGTACTTACAAATAACTCAATTATTAAGATATCTCCCGATCAAACCCACCACCACCATTCATCTGCACCACAGTAAGACACAGCCAGCAATGTTGAAGGAATTGTTGAGGGTTTCAGGGCTAGGGAATCAGGTGCAGTATAGGAACAGAGGAATCAGACAAAATCTGATTTTTCCACTCCACTAATTGAAGTGGGGAGCTAGACCTTGTGCACCTTTCCAATAAAGTGACTTTCACCTACTGAGCCATTCAGTGTCTATTTGGCTGGCTGAACTGGAGGCCATTTGTCTAAGGGTTGGGTCAGTCCCATGATGACCTCTGCCATAACCTAGTCCCAAGCCCAAGTACAGAGCCAGTTCCCTGATATCACAGCTCACTTTCTTATTGTCCTATTATTTTTTTCCTTCTCCTGCACCTTTTTCTTATTTTTCTTGTTTTTTCTCACAATTTTTTTTCACATTATTTTTCACATTAATTTTTCACATTATTTTCTAAGCACTGGAGTAGGTACAAGTTAATTAGGTCAGATACACCCCCTATCCTGCATGGGGCTCACAGTTTTAAGTAGGAGGGAGAACTGATTGAATCCCCATTTTACAGCTGAGGAAACAGACACAGAGAAGTGACTTGCCCAAGGTCAAATGGCAGGCAAGAGGTAGATCCAGGCCTGAACTCAGGTCTCAGACTACCAAACCGAGGCTCTTTCCACTAGGCCACACTGAGTGAGAAGTGGGATTGACCAAGGAAGAGGTTACCTAGGAAGAAGACAGATGAAAACTTCAGATTAAGGAGAAATCTATAACTCTGAAGGACTTTGATTGATGGGCTATAGTGAATTTACTCAATAAAATGCATTCCAAAATACCTACCTAAAAATCTAACCAATCTTAATAATTTATCTAAGTCAATGCTTCAAGTCCAACTTGTGTTTAATCCCAAATAACTGAAATAAAACACAACTGGTTGCCAGGAAAAGTGCATTTATGATATGCTATATTATTTCACAGCCGCCTCCGCCTCATACATTTGTTTGCATTAGGATTAGCTTGTCAGATGCATGAAGCAGTTGGGGATGATGCAAAACTGTAAAAAGACTAAATGTTTGCAACGTTCAGTGCGTAAAGCATGCTGGTTATTACAAAACCTAAACCAGTCAGCTAGGATTAAAACATAATATATGTGGAGATGTTAAAATTTTATATTTGAGATGTGAGATTATGGAGACCTGAACTGTGGAGAATCATTTTAGGGCTTTTTCTTTCTCTCAGAGATCCACACCCAGCTGTCTTGTGGAATCCTTCTTTAAGGAAAATGAGTTTAAGAGCACTCACAGTGTCTTATTCTGTGTACCCATGCACAAACCATTTGTTCTAACATCATGCCTGCTGTATCTGAATTGGCTCATGCTGTCAGACAAATATTTCCTAATTCACTACCATTCCAGTCAACTGCATGTTATGGTAGAATGAGAGCATATCGCTCTATCAAGATTGGGGTCTGCAACATTTTTCAGTGGAAGAACCATATTAAATAAACCTTTAAGAAGTTGGTGTGCAAAGAGCCAGTCATCAAACATAAGTAAGAAGTGCGGGAAATAAAAATAAGAGGAGGAAATGAAAAGTGGTGAAAGGGGAGGGGGAGAGAGAGTGCAAATTCATTTGGGATTGGGGATGGGTATGAGGCCAGAGAGCTAAAAAACTGTGCTTGTTATTAATAATAATGTTGGTATTTGTTAAGCGCTTACTATGTGCAGAACACTGTTCTAAGGGCTGGGGTAAACACAGGGGAATCAGATTGTCCCACGTGGGGCTCACAGTCTTAATCCCCATTTTACAGATGAGGGAACTGAGGCACAGAGAAGTTAAGTGACTTGCCCACAGTCACACAGCTGACAAGTGGCAGATCTGGGATTCGAACTCATGAGCCCTGACTCCAAAGCCCATGCTCTTTCCACTGCGCCACGCTGTTACTTCCCACCAATCCGTTCTCCACCTGTTTCCCCGCCACTACCCCTGGGCCTGGTTTGCATGGGAACCACTGGATTATGCAGTTACTGCTATTGACAACCTCACCTACAACCCCTAATCTTCTCTGACCCCACCATGTCCCCTCAATCCTTTACCTATATCCCTGTCCTTCCTTCCAGGTACCCCTCCTCATTACCCTCTATCCAACCCCTCCCCACCCTTGTGCCCCCTCCACCACCCCCACTCTTCCCCACACCATCCACTATCCTGTCCCAGCACCACCCCTCATTTCGTAACCTCAATTCAATTCCATCTAGCCCCTCCCCACTTCCAGTGTTGTCCCCTGCCCCGGCACTGTCCCTTCCCCCAGCAGCTTCCTACAGCATCAGCCTACTGCAGCCTGTGGAACCCCTGCTTTATTATAGGAAATCTTCCCTTAACCTTTGATCTGTTCCTTACCCAGTCACTGCTCCTCCTACCATCACTGAAAACTGGCTCTCCCCAGATGACACTATCTCCCTGCTCCTGCTCTTTCTAGAAGAGGCCTCATACTCTCATTCACTTCCTTCGAAGCCCATATCATCCATCTCTGCCACCTACTTCAGTTACTAGTCATGGCCATCTACCACCTCCAGGAATGCATCTCCAACTTTCTGAATCACTTCTCTCCCTTTATCACATTCTTTAAAATGTGAAGGAAATTTCACATTTCACAAATGAGAAGAGAAATTTCTTTCTCCATCCCCACATTGATCCCTGGAGAATTCAGTATCCCTGTAGATGTTCCTGATGACTGTTAAGCTCGCTGCTTTCTATCACTCCTCAGTTCCACTGTCATCCTGCTCCACGGCACCTCACCCACTCACCAACTTGAACACACGCTCAATTTCATCATCTCCAGTTATTACTATCTTTACCATCGCCAACTCTGAAATTCCTCTGACTACAACCTCACCTGTCTTTTCTCCCACACATGCTGTCCCCACAAATTTATCATTTTCCCCCACAGGGACCTCTGAACTTTGATCCCGTCCAATTTTCTCAAGTCATCACATGCCCTATTTAGTCTCCATACCCTAACTACCTTCCTTCGATGACCAAAATGATGACCTCAACACCACCCTTTTACAGAACTCAGTTGCTATCCCTTTGCTGATTTTGCACAGTTAAACCGCAGCCCTGGATCACCTCCACAGTCTGTCTCCTTTGTTCCTTCTTACAAGCTGCAGAGTTCTCCTGGTCGAAATCTGAATATCAGGCTGACCTTGTCCGCTTCAATTTCATCATTGCCTACTTTAACTCTAGTCTCTCCTCTGCCAGTCAGTATTATTTCTCTATCCTTATTGGTTCCCATGTCCATTGCCCTTGCCATGTGTTTCAGGCATTTAACTTATTCCTCAAATGCCCTGTCCCTCTGCCTCCCAACCCTTGTTCCTAATTATCTGGCTATGTTCTTTACTGAGAAAACTGAAATCATTTGTGTGATCTCCCTAACATCTCCCCTGTTCCTCTCCAGTTCTTCCCTGCTCCTGCCCTTTCTTCAAATCTCCCTTCTTTCTGAGCTGCATCTTAAGAAGAGATCTCCATCCTACCCTCAAAGCCCACTCCCTCAACCTGTGCCTTAACCCAACCCATTATCAAAATGCTTTCCCTTTCCTCCCTGACCAGAATCTTCAACCGTCCACTCTCCAGTGACTTCTTCCCTTCTGCTTTCAAACATGCTTATATCTCCCTTAGCCTAAAAAAACCCACTCCCTTGACTCCACAATTCCTTCCAGCTATCTTCCCACCTCCCTCCTACCATTTCTCTCCAAACTCCTTGAGTAAGTTGTCTACATCTGCTGCCTCCACTTCGTCCCCTCCAATTTTCTCCTTGATCTCTCAAATCTGGCTATCAACCCTTCATTCCAACCCAAACTGCCCTATTGAAGGTCACCAGTGATCTCCATCTTGCCAAATACAATGGCCTCTACTCCATCCTAATTCTCCTAATCCTCCCAGATGTCTTTGACATTGTTGACAACCCCCTTGTCCTGGAAACGTTAGCCAACCTTGATTTCACTGACACCGTCCTCTCCTGGTTCTTCTCTCTGGCTTCTCATTCTTAGTCTCTTTGGTGGGCTCCTCCTTTACCTCCCATCCCCTAACTGTGGGAGTCCCTCAAGGCTCAGTTCTATACACCCACTCCCTTGGAGAACTCATTTGGTCCCATGGGTTCAACTACCATCTCCATGCAGATGATTCTTAAATCTACATCTCCAACCCTGATCTTGCTCCTTCTTTGCAGTCTCATATAGCCTCTTGCCTTCAGGACATCTCTACTTGGATGTCCCACCAATATCCCAAACTCACCAGCCTGTCCAAAACAGAACTCCTATTCCCACCCAAACCCAGTCCTACCCGGCATTGCCATCACTGCAGACATCCCCACCATCCCCCCATCTCACATGCCCTTGGCCTTATCCTCTACACATCTCTCTGATTTAACCTGTGTATTTAATCTGTCACCAAAGGCTGTCAGTTCAACCTTCAGAACATCACTAAAATCTGCCCTTTTCTCACCAAACTTCTGCCATGTTAATCCAAGCATTTATCCCATTGGACCTTGATTACAGTGGCATCAGCCTCCTTGTTGAGCAGCCAATATGCTGTCTCTTCTGACTCCAGTTCATACTTTACTCTGCTACATGAATCATTTTCTACAAAACCATTCAGTCCATATTTTCACCCCCCAAAAAAATGAACCTCCAGTGGCTGCCCATTCACATCTGTATCAAACAAGAACTTCTTACCATTAGCTTTTAAACACTCAATCACCCTGTGCCCTCCTACCTTGCCTCCCTGGTTTTCAACTACAGACTAGCCCACACATTTCACTTCTCTAATCCCAACCTACTCACTTGTCCTTGATATCATCTATTTTGCTGCTGACATCTCACCCATGTCCTGCCTCTGGCCTGCAACACCCTCTCTTTTCATATCCGACCTACATAATAACTCTCCCCACCTTCAAAGCCTTACTGAAGGCTCCATCTACACCCACTCCCTTGGAGAACTCATTCGCTCCCACGGTTTAACTACTACCTCCATGTGGATGGTACCCAAATCTACATCTCTAGCACTGACCTCTCTCCCTCTCTGCACTCTTGCATTTCCTCTTGCCTTCAAGACACCTCTACTTGGATGTCTTCCCTTCACCTCAAGCTTAACATTTCCAAAACAGAGCTCCTTATCTTCCCACCCAAATCCTGCCCTGTCCCTGACTTTCCCATCACTCTAGACAGCACCAACATTCTTCCTGTCTCACAAGCCCAAAACCTTGAGTCCTCTCTCATTCAACTCACATATTTAAAATCCTGTTGATCCCATCTTCACAACATCGCTAAAATCCACTCTTTCCTCTCCATCCAAACTGCAATCATGTTGATACAATCATTCATTTTACCTAGCCTGGATTACTACTTCAGCTTCCTTGCTGACGTCCCAGCCTCCTGTCTCTTCCCACTCCAATCTATACTTCACTCTGCCGCCTAGATCATTTTTTTTTTTAACAAAAGCATTCAGGACATGACTCAGCACCTCAGAAAACTTCGGAGGTTACCCATTCACCTCCACATCAAACAAAAACTCATCACCATCAGCTTGAAAGCACTCAATCTCTTTGCTCCCTCCTACCTCACCTCTCTATTCTCCTTATACAACCCAGCCTGCATACTTCTCTCCTCTAGTGCTACCCTTCTCACGGTGTCTCAGTCTCACCTGTCTTGCCACTGATCCCTGGCCCACATCCTGCCTCTGACCTAGAATGCCCTCCCTCTTCAAATCTGACAGAAAATTACTCTCCCCCACTTCAAGGCCTTATTGAAGGCACATCTCCTCCAACAGGCCTTCTCAGAATAAGCCCTACCCTTTCCTCTTCTCCCACTCTCTTCTGCATCACCCTGACTTGCTCCCTTGATTCTTCCCCGCACCAAGCCCCACAGCATTTCTGTACATATCTGTAATTTATTTATTTGTATTGATTTCTATCTCTTCCCCTCTAGATTGTAAACTCATTGTGGGCAGGAAATGTGTCCAATTATTGTTGTATTGTACTTTCCCAAGCGCTTAGTACGGTACTCTGCACAGAGTAAACACTCAATGAATATGATTGAATGAATGAAAGAACATCTCCTCCCAACAACCTTTACCAAGTAAGCCCTCATTTCCTCTTCTCCCACTCCCTTGTGTTTTTCTCTTGCACTAGCATTTGTATGCTTTATTCACCCATCCCTCAACCTCATAGCCCTCAGACAAATCCAGAATCGGTTTACCATCTCTGTCATATTGTACTCTCCCAAGAGCTTAGTCCAAAGCTCTGCATACAGTGCATACAGTAAGTGCTCAATAATTATGATTGATTGAATGATTGATTTTAGAAGGTGATTCTTTTCCTTCAATGTGTGTGGGACACACAGAGCCTAGTATAGAGTTCTTCTTGTCATCTGTCTAGAGGTTAGCTCAACATGGACAAATGGAAACAGAGCCAAGAGCTTCTTGCTCCCTGCACAGAGAACAGCCCATCATGGCATAATCAGAGGGCAGCACTAGGTGCTAGGGATTTTTCTTTCTTTTTTTTTTTTTAATGGTACTTGTTAAGCACTTACTATGTGCCAGGAAGTAAAGATAATTAAGTTAGATATAATCCCTGTCCTACATGGGGCTCACAGTTTTAAGTAAGAAGTAGGAAGATTTAATCCCCATTTTACAGATGAGGTAACTGAAGCACAGAGAAGTTGAGTGACTTCCCCAACGTCACATAAGATAAGTGGTGGAGCTAGGATTAGAACCCAGTACCTCTGACTTTCAGGTCCATACTCTTTCCAATAGTTCATGCTGCTTCATCTTGTCCTCTGTCCCTGCACACTCCTGTCCAGAGTGCATTTAGCCACTGCCAGTACCCTTGTGCATGGCCCTTAGTGTCCATTTGCTGGTTATCCTTTTCCCTTGTCCAGTTTAGCTGGCCAGCCTTAAGCTGATGCTGCTTCCCCAAGCACCTGGAGGGAAGATGGGAAAGGCCAGCTCTGGCTTTATCTACCAGCTGTTGAGGACGGGAGGAATTCCAGCATTTCCCAGTTTAGGACTGCATACTGCAAAGGGAAAGGAATGGGGATGCCATCCTGAGTAACCCCTTGTCCCCTTCCCAACTCAAAGAAGTGGAGTAGGTAAGCTACTTCCTGCCCAGAAGGCTGTGAGGAAGAATTAATGATGTCGAGTCTGCCCATAGGATAGACGCTGGGTCTGGAGAGCCCCATCTGATATTGAAAGAGCTAGATGTGGCAGGGGAGCTATAGGCTTCCAACCCCTTATATATATAGAAGTAGAGATAAATGTATATACAGCTCAAAAAACACTTTTATATAGATGCACTTCTACAAACATTTGAGGAGCAGCATGGTGTAGTGGCTAGACCACGGGCCTGGGAGTCAGAAGGTCGTGAGTTCTAATTCCAGCCCCACCACTTGTCTGCTGCGTGACCTTGGGCAAGTCACTTCTCTTTTCTGTGCTTCAGTTCACCCATCTATAAAATGGGGAATGTGACTTCGAGCCCTCTGGGCTCCCATTCATACCCAAATTGCTGCCTTAATTTTCTCTCCACCAGCTCTCATCTAGACAGTCTGGCTTTCATTTCCTTAAGTCATCTGTGACTGCTTTCTCCAAGGGCACCAATGTCTTCTAAGTTCAAAGAGCTATTCTCCATTCTGATCCCTCTCAATCTTTCTGTTGCTTAGGATGACATAGACTATTCTTCTGAACATACTATCAGGACTTGGTGTTGCTGGTCTAGAACTAACATGGTTCTCTTCCATCTCTGACCTTCCCCAAGGTTACCCAAAACTTCTTCTTACCAAATCCCATGGCCTCTACTCCATCCTAAATCTCTGAGACTTCTCAACTGCTGTCAATCAATGGTATTTAGTGAGTACTTATGTGCAGAGCACTGTACTAAGCACTTGGGAAAGTACAAAACAACAGAAGTAGCAGACACGCTCTCCACCCATAACAAGCCTTCTACACTGTGGCCCACCCTCTTCTCCTGGAAACAGTCTAACCTTGACTTCACTGCTGGTGTCCTCTACTAGCTCTCCTCCTATCTTTCTGTATGCTTCTCTTTTTCGCCAGCCCCTCATCTGTTATCACCTATTAATTGTGGGACTCCATCAAAGGTCAATTCTAGATCCCCTTCTAGTCTTCACCTACACCCATTCTCTTGGATTCCCAATTCTACCTCTCCAGCACTGACATCTCTCCTTCTCTGCAACCTCACATTTCTTCCTCCCTTCATTCAGAACATTTTTACTTGGATGTCCTGACACCTCAAATTTACATACCCCAAACTCATCTTCCCACCCAAAACCTGTCTTCTCCCAGACTTTTCCATCACTGTAGTCCATACCACCATCATTCATGGTGAGACACCATGTGAGACACCATTCATGTCTCACAATCCCAGAGTCTTGGCATTATCCTCAATCACAGTAATAATGACTATGGTATTTTTTAAGTACTTATGTGCCAAGCCCTGGGAGATATACAAGATAATCAGATTAGACATAGTTCTTGGCCCACATGGAGTTCATAGTCTAAGTAGGAGATTTAAGTATGATATAGATAAGGCTATAGATCTTTAGCCTAGAGATCGTGCTCCCAAGCCCTGCTGATTCCCAGTTCTAGGGGCAGGACAACTACAGAAGCAAGATCATGTTATCAAAACCTTCATTGTGCAGGCAGCACCTGCTATATCTATTACGGCTCTAGGTAGACTTAGGTTAGTAACCATTGATTCATATATATCTAATGAATTTATGTATGAACTATACCCTTTTTACAAGTATTTTGCCTGATTTTTGAAATCTACTTTATAATAACCCTCATATTCCACGTGTCACCAATTTCTGTTGGTTGTATCTTCACAACATACGGGATGTTCTTCCCCTTGACGCTGTTTAGTGCCATTGTTCTTGTCTGTCCGTCTCCCCCGACTAGACTGTAAGCCCGTCAAACGGCAGGGACTGTCTCTATCTGTTGCCGACTTGTTCATCCCAAGTGCTTAGTACAGTGCTCTGCACATAGTAAGCGCTCAATAAATACTATTGAATGAACAACATGTCTAGATTCTGCCTCTTCCTTTACATCCAAACTGTTACTACTGTGCTCTAAGCACTTGTCATATCCCACTTTGACTACTGCATTAGCCTCCTTGCTGACCACCCCAACTCCAGTCCATATGTCACTGTGATATCCAGATCATTTTTCTAAAAATGTATTCTGCTCATGCCTTCCCACTCCTCTGAAGTCTCTACTGATTGTCCAACCATCTCCACATCAAACAAACTCATTACCATCAGATTCAAGACAATCAGCTCTCTCCCTTCTACCTTACCTTGCTCTTTACCCACTACAGCTAAGTCCACACTATTGATTCCTCTAACACAAACCTACTTACTGAACGTAGGTCTCATCTCTCTCACCAATAATCCCTTGATCCTGCCTGGAACTCCCTAACCCCTTCAAATCCTACAGATCACCACTCTCCCCATCTTCAAAGCCCTACCAAATTCATATTCATTAATGAATTGTATTTAGTGAGTACTGTGTCCAGAGCACACACAATATAAGTGCTAGGGAGAACAGCGAGGCCTAGTGGAAAGAGCAGGGGCCTGGGAGTCAGAGCACCTGGGCTCTCTAATCCTAGCTCTGCCATTTGTCTGCTCTGTGACTTTGGGTAAGTAACTTAATTTCTCTGTGCCTCAGTTTCCTCATCTGTAAAATGTTGATTAAGACTGTGATCCCTCTGGGGGACAGGAACAGTTTTCAACCCCATTATCTTGTATCCACCCCAGCACTTAGTACAGTGCCTGTCACAATGTAAGTGCTTAACAAACACCATTATTATTACTTAAATACACTTATTATTATTATTAATACAGCATTGGTAGTCACATCACTTCCTCCAGGGACCTTTCCAATATTAATCTCTGATATCCCACCCTGTTCTTCCTCCTTTCTATATCACCTTTGCACTTATGAGGTATAAACCTAAGCACTTTGGTACTCACTCTACCCTGAACCCCACAGTACTTCTGTACATGTCCTTATACTCTGCTTATCTTCCCCCCACAAGATTGTAAGCTCCTTTAGAGCAGGAATCATGTTGCCCAACTTTCATTCATTCACTCATTACTGTGTGCAGAGCACTGTACTAAGCACTTGGAATGTACAATTAGGCAACAGATAGAGAGAATCCCTGCCCAACAACGGGCTCACGGTCTAAAAGAGGGAGACAGACAGAAAAACAAAAGAAGAGCTCTTAGGCTTCACTATTGTATAATAATAATAATAGTAATAATGATAGTATTTAAGTGCTTACTATTCATTTAGTCATTCAATAGTATTTGAGTGCTTACTATGTGCAGAGCACTGTACTATGCACTTGGAATGTTCAATTTGGCAACAGATAGAGACAATCCCTGCCCACTAATGGGCTCACAGTCTAAACAGGAGAGACAGACAGCAAAACAAAACATAACAAAACAAAACATCAAGATAAATAGAATCATGGTGATATATATAAATAGAATTACTATGTGCCAAGCACTGTTCTAAGCGCTGGGGTAGATACAGGGTAATCAGGCTGCCCCATGTGGGGCTCACACCTCTAATCCCCATTTTACAGATGAGGTAACTGAGGCACAGAGAAGCTAATTGATTTGCCCAAGGCCACACAACAGACAAGTGGCAGACCCGGGATTAGAACCCACGTCCTCTGACTCCCAAGCCCGTGCTCTTTCCACTAAGCCACGCTGTTTCTCTCAAGCTCTTAGTACAGTGCATATACAAGTTAAAGGGTGAGAACTCTGAAGCTTGCTGTAGGTAGGGTTCTCCCCCGATTAGACTGTAAGCCCATCAAAGGGCAGGGACTGTCTCTATCTGTTGCCGACTTGTTCATCCCAAGCGCTTAGTACAGTGCTCTGCACATAGTAAGCGCTCAATAAATACTATTGAATGAATGAATGGGAAAGTATCCCTTCCCACTGGTGGTTCTCTCCCAGATGTTTAGGACAGTGTTATGCACACAGTAAATGCTCAAAAAATACCAACGATTGAACTGTTAAACAATTGAGGAATAGGTGGATATGACAATGAGAAAGAAATATGGGATGGGGAGATATTTTATATTGTAAAAAGCTTCATAGCCATTATTTAACTGGTGGGTTAGGTTATTTTTGAAACTATACCCATGGCCTGCACTGTGATCCTATGTGCACAATAACTTCTTTCTAATAAAAAGATTTCTGAAACCTTTGATGGTGGCAAGACCAAGTTAGTTTTTTGAAAGCCTCTTCTTTCCACTTTCTTTTCCTAGCCGAAATGCTTGCTTTCCTGCTGTGAAAGTTAACATTTTTTGAACCCTTACAGTTTCTCACCTTCCCCATTAAGCATCCTACAGAAAAAGGCCTGCAGGTGTACATATGCTTTTGTGCATTGAATAGTGCATAGAGGTCTGATGTTTCTGTGCATATACACGTTCAAAATTTGGTTAAGAGCCTTCTCCACTGGCAGAGCTTCAAATTGATTTGTAGTTTCTCTGCTCACATGAAATAGATGTCATGGAATTACAGAATTCTGGGACATCGTGTTCTGTTATAAGGAGAAGTACTGAAGCCCTGGAACAGATCCACATTCTGCTCTCAGAGCTTTCAGAACATCTTCTAACAGATTCCAGATTGTTTGAGCACAAGGGAGAGTCCGCAATTTTGGGACAAGCAACAAAACGCTATCAAACCTTTCACTGCTTTATTCATTATATTGGCTATGTGAGGAAGCTGAATCACTCTTCATTCTCCATGGCACTGTTACTGGTCATTGATTTGTGTTTTTGATACAGGCTGTTTCTTCTAGGACATGGGGAAATACATTTTTTGGGGGAAAAAAATACAGTAGGTGGTTATTTTTATGGCCTTTCTTTCAGATAGTCTCCAGGGTATGGAGATTCTTTTGCAAATGTATGCTGATCCAAGCACTTATTATATTTACCCTGACATCTGTATCAACCTTCTTGCCTACTTTCTGTTTCTTCCCACTCCAGTCCATGCTTCACTCCGCTGCCCGGATCATTTTTCTAAAAAGGGTTCAGCCTAAATTTCCCCACTCCTCAAGGATCTTCAGTGGTTTCCCATTCCACTCTGCAAACGGACACCCCTCACCTTAGGATTTAGAGCACTCAATCAGCTTTCCCCACTATCTTACCTAACTGATCTACTACATCCCAGCCTACACACTTGACTCCTCTAATGCCAACCTACCCACTGTACCTCAATCTCATCTATCTCACCACTGACCCCTTGCCTGCATCCTCTCTCTGGTCTGGAACTCCCTCTCCATTCATATCAAGCAGAGCACCACTCTCCCCACCTTCAAAGCTTGATTAATCAATGATATTTATTGAGTGCTTACTATGTACAGAGTATATACTAAGTGCCTGGGAGAGTACAGTACAAAGTTTGTAATTATTACTGCCTCCAAGAAGTCTTCTCTGACTAAACTTTCATTTTCCCTTTTCCCTGTCTCTTCTGCAATGCTTTTGCATTTCATTCTATCATATTTATTGGGCACCTACTGTTTGCAGAACACTGTCCTAAGCACTTAGCACTGTACTAAGCACTTTGAATATATACCTTTAATCTCGACTTTCACCCCAACTTCAGACCCAAAGTACTTATGAACATATCTATAATTGGTATTAATGTCTGTCTCCCCTTTAGACTGTACTCTCCTTCTGGGCTGGGAACATATAATAATAATGATAATGTTGGTATTTGTTAAGTGCTTACTATGTGCAGAGCACTGTTCTAAGCGCTGGGGTAGACACAGGGGAATCAGGTTGTCCCACGTGGGGCTCACAGTCAATCCCATTTTACAGATGAGGTAACAGACACAGAGAAGTTAAGTGACTTGCCCACAGTCACACAGCTGACAAGTGGCAGAGCTGGGATTCGAACTCATGACCTCTGACTCCAAAGCCCGTGCTCTTTCCATTGAGCCACGCTGCTTCTCTACATATCTACCAATTCTGTCATTCTGTACTTTCCCAAGCCCTCAAATACAACTGATTAATAGATGTTGGATTGTATAAACACTGATTCATTAATTCAGCTTTACAGTGTGTTCTAGGTATTGATAATAATAAGAAAAATCAGGAAAATAATAATGGTGTTGATACAATACAATCAGATCAAAAACATTCCCTGTCCCACACGGGGTTCAGAGGCTAGGCTAAGAGGAGAGAGAACAGGAAAGTAATTCCCATTTTCAGATGAGAAAACAAAAGTACAGAGAAGTCAAGTGACTTATCCAATGTCACAAATCAGACAGGTGGCATACTGCATTTCCACTACTGTATAGACAGTGACCTCCCAAGCCTATTTTTATTATTGCTGGTCTTTATTTTGTATTTTATTGATTTTTGGAACTTCCAATGCAAGAAAACATTGTAAGTATTGAAAAAAACAACCCAAAAATATGAATAATTTAGAACTCCCTTAGGTGTTCTAGGATTTATTAAGTTCCAATGAATAGGAGTAAAGTTACCAGAGAAGTCAGAAACAACTCTTTGGTTACAAGCTTAACAAGAAGCATGTTTGTGGAAATGTCAAGGAGAAACAGCCCGGTCTAGTAAAAAGAGTAAAGGCCTGGGAATTAGAGGATCTGAGTTCTAATCCTGCCTCTGCCATGGGATCTTGGGCAGGTAACCTCACTTCTGAGCCTCAGTTCCCTCATTAGAAAAATGGGGATTCAATATCTGTTCTTCCTTCTACTTGTACTGTGAGTCCTATGTGAGACCTGATTATCTTGTATCTACCCCAGCTTTTAGTATATAGTAAGCAATTAACAAATATTTTTATTATCATTATTATTATTATTTCAAGATAGAAGATGATGATCAACCTAAGACTTCTGTGATTCAAGTGATATAGTATGCTCCCTTGCTCTGTACTCTGGTCCAGTGATGACCTACTATCTTACATTGGTCAATAGCCATCCCAAACCATGGCAGAATTCTGACTGGTAATAGGACAGTCATGCCACTGAAAAACAAATGTTTATGTAACTTTTCTGGGTCATTTGTTCTTTTTGGACTCTTTCTTGGGGAAAAGGGGATGGGAGTTGAGGTTGAGTTATAGCATATCAGCTTAATTCCTACAGAACAAGAAAGGATTCTCAGGCCCCCCTAAATTTGCTTGAATTCACTCCAGTGCTTAGTACAGTGCTCAGTACATAGTAAGTGCTTAGTAAATAACATTATTATTATTATTTTCAGCAGCTGGAGGTTGGATACCCCAACTGAGCATTTGCAAGGCACTCTAGATCCAGTTAGAATATCTACCATAATTAGAGGCAGAGAAAAGGAAACTAAAGAAAAAATCCTACCTGGCTAAACCATGAAGAAAAACCTAGTTTTGTAGCTCCACAATGAGTCATTATTTCTTATAGCCTCCTACAGAAACGGGGTTAATTAAATTATTGTCTTGGCCATTTCTCAAACTGGATGCCACTGGGAGATAAAAATGGCCTTCTGAGGACTTTTAAATTCAGATCTATCAGATGTGATGATAACCTGACCCAATCTCCATACGTACCTTCTCATAGATGATATTTGGGGCCAGGGTTATGCCCGGATGTAGAACAAGGAACCACCCTTGTCTCCACTGCCATAAAATTATAAGTGAGTCCTCTACAACACAATCAGGGAAGAGCTTCAGGCAACATAGAGGTTATTGGTGAGCCAATTTTTGACCATCCCTGATTGTTATCATTGGTATCACTCTTTGACTTCCATTTTATCTTACAGGAATCCTTCTGTTCGTAAAATAGCAGTAGTGTGTACTTATAAAGCACTTTCTACCCTGCTGCACTGCAAACTTCCCAGCTTTCTCCAGCCCTCTGTGGGCACAGCAGCATGAATTTACAAATTCTTGGCAAGCAAAAGTCTTATAATACAGGAGCAGCTGTCTTTCTTGTATCCCTCCCCTCTCCACCACTCACCTTTCATAAACAACTCCTCCAAAGTGGCCTTCCCTGATCAAGCCCCCATTTTCTCTTTCGCCACTCACTTCCCTGTTGCCTTGATTTGTTCCCTTTATTCACCCCTCCCTCAGCCCCACAGCACTTATGTACATATCCACTATTTATATTAATGCCCATCTACCCCTCTGGACTGTGAGCTCATTGTGGAAAGGGAATGACTACCAACTCTTGTACTGTACTCTCCCGAGTGCTTAGTGCAGGGTTCTGCACATAGCAAGTGCCAATTAATATAATTGATTGATTGATTCTCATCTCTGATGCAAATCTGGGGGTAAATGAAAGGAGGGAACAGAAGTGGGGTAAGGAGGGAATGTTTACGTGGAATGGAGACAAACAAAATAAATAAGCAGCCTGGGGTGTCAGGGGTTTGAGTTGATGGGTACCAAAGAGGATGGAGCTTTAGTGAGATCCTGAGGATTGGTGTAGGAAGTTAAAATGGTGACAAAAAGAGAGGAAATGAAAAGGAATGATTTCTTTTTCTGTTTTATCCATATACATAATGGTGTCTGATAATGTTTACATACCGGAACATATGTGCTAGTTTCCATTTTTGACTGTCTTTCCTTCTTCAAATCTATCTTATCCCTGTCCTCGAATCAAGTAAGCTTTCCTCCGAGGAGCTCAACATTCCAAAAATAAATTGCAATAATCTTCACAATATTCTGTGATGGATGTAAGGAAAAATCTATATAGAAAAGGAAACATTTTCAATTGGGTTTTTAGTCACAGAGTAGACCAGATAAAGTAGAAATGTATTTCCCCAAGCCATGAAATCAGGGAAAAAATATTGAAACTATCAGACTAGGAAAGGAGGAGAATAGATGCAAGATTTTCATAAAAATATGTCAATTTTTTCAAAGTTCAAATCCTTTGATTAGCTGTAAAGCTGCAGCTGACCTTAACTCTTTTACTGAGGCTTAAGGGGCCATATGACATTATGGAAATCACACTATTTAGAGCTTTATTTATTATGATCAACTCTTTCAATTACATTTGGAAGAGGACCTATTCCAGTGTTTAGACTAGCCAGCCCTACAAACCTTTCTTTACAGACATCTGTGCCAGCATGAGAGGGGTTGGTTGCCTAGCACTGAAATTATCAGAGAGCAGATCAACTCATAAAGACAGAAAACAGTGAAAGGCAAAGCTGCTTAAAATGTATTGAATATCACCTGTAAGGAACCATTTTTTAAGGAAATCAATAGGGGTTCAGTGCAAAGATAATTTGTCACTGCTTTCTGTAATTGACCACAAAGAATCCTATGTTTAATAGAGCTGAAAAGATTTTATTTAACCAGCCTTTTTTTTTGGGAAAACATGCATTTTCAGTGACTTCATAACACCTTGTCTAAAAAACAAAGCTTTTTTTGGAATCCATATGGAGAAATAGGTGCTTTAAATAAGGACATTTTACTTATGAAGTTTAATACCTACAACCATTTTCTCCTATATCAATAATAATAACAATAATGTTGGCATTTAAGCACTTACTATGTGCCAAGCACTGCTTTAAGCGCTGAGGTAGATACAAGGTAACCAGGTTGTCCCACTTAGGGCTCCTCACGGTCTTCATCCCCATTTTACAGATGAGGTAACTGAGGTACAGAGAAGTTAAGTGACTTGCCCAAGGTCACACAGCTGACAAGCAGTGGAGCCAGGATTAGAACCCATGACCAAGCCCAGGCTCTTTCCACTGAGCCATACTGAATGAGAAAACTATATTCTGCTTGTTGATTTTACAGTAATCTATTGGTGGCATTTATTAAACTCTTACTGCATGCAGAGCCCTGTACTAAGCACTTGGGAGGGTATAATAATTTTGGAAGATGTGATCCCTTTCCAAAAGGCTCTTACAATTTACTGAGCCATGTTTTCTGAGTATAAGTCAAAATGACAAGTCTTCTTTGAAAAATTAAAAATGACATTTAAGTCATTGTAACACCTAGGGTTACATAGGTGTTATATAGGGAACATAGTAGTGGTGGAGTTGTTCCTTGGTTCGGAGATAGGCTGTCATAGTTGTGGAAGACTGCTGGATATCAAATTGATTTTGTCTTTTGAAAGACCTTCAATCCTGCTTATCAATTAACTTTCTTGGAAGTGTATTTTCCTTTCTTATTCTTTTCTCCAATATGAACTGTAAGCCTGTTGGGTAAGTCAACCTTGAAACCCTATATTTGGAAAATGTTTCTAGTGTAATCTTAGATTCTATATGACTTGAAAATGAACTGGTGCTTTAAGGAAATTGAAAGTGACCACACTTGGGGATTTTCTACTGTTACCAAAAGACTTAGTAATAAATGGGAAATTCTCTTTCCAATGGATAGTTTTACTGTATTTGTGTTATTTTTTTTCTTCCGGAAAACACACAAGCTTGAAATTGTAGAATAAGCCAGGTTAAAACTCTAATTTAACAATTATCCAATTATTATTGCTAATAACTGAGTAAGGTGCTATTCAAAACAAAGAGGTTGGTGTAGGGCCTGCTTGGTGACTTTATAATTTAAATTAACAATATGATAATGTGAATCTTCTTTCAAATATGTATTCTTTCATTAATTTGTAATGGTATTTATTAAGCTCTTACTGTTTGCCAAACCCTGTACTAAGTGCTGGGGTAGATAGAAGATCTTCAGATCAGACAGTCCCTGTTCCTCTTGGGCTCATGGTCTAAGTAGAAAGGAAAATCAGCTACCAAGATAGTCTATTTTTTATCATATTTTCTACTACATATTATAGCAATAAGCTTTCCTATATTATAGGCTAATAGGGAAAATTCTTACATCTTGTTTTGTACAGTAACCCCATAGTTCACCATACTGAAGCAGTGTGGCCTAGTAGAAAGAGCCTAGGTCTGGAAGTCAGAAGAACTGGAGTCTGTCCCTTGCCTGAAGTGGGGCCTTGACCAAGTCACTTTTCAGTGCCTTGGTTTCCTCATCTGTGAAATAGGGATTGAATCCTACTCCCTCCTTCTTAGACTGTGAACTTCATGTGGGACAGGAACTGTAACCAATCTGATTATCTTGTATCTACTCCAGCGCTTAGTATAGTGCTTGGTAAACAAGAAGGGCCATGAATATTATTGAATGCATTATCAGAAGCTTCCTTCTATTTTTCATTTCAGTGGATATGTTATTTAAATTCCGTAAAAAAAAAATACAATTATCAGGGAAACCATCTTATACTTGTGATCAAAAATAATGTGCAGGTAAATGCACACAGTAAAACGTTCAATAAATAATACAATTGAATGCATGAATATATCTGCAAAAGGTCTTTGTCAGTCATTGTTTGAATCATCAATGAAACAATATTCCTGAATTCATCATTTGGGCCAAGAAACACTTGCATATTTGAACTTCTGGTTTTGAAGTACCTGGATTTTATTCAGTTTGTCCTATACAAAGATTCTGAAGACTTTGCTTCATGAGATAGATTTTGGGACCAATTAGTGGTATAATACCAAACTAGCATCAGACTAGTAGTCACTTTCTATTCAGAGTGATTCGAGGAAGATACTTGACTAGAAACTCAATACAGTGCCTCATTAGAGCTGTGTAAAGACCAAATGACCAAATGTGATTACCAAACAGGATAGTGACCAAAACAGAGATTTAATCAGTAATAATAATAATGATAATGGCATTTGTTAAGCACTTAATATGTGCCAGACACTGGACTAAGCTCTGGGGTGGATACAATCAAATGTGGTTGGATACAGAACCTGTCCCGCATGGAGCTCACAGTCTCAATCCCCACTTTACAGATGAGGTCACTGAAGCACAGAGAAGTCAAATGACTTGCCCAAGGTCACACAGCAAAAGTGGCAGATCTGGGATGAGAACCCATGACCTTCTTACTCTCAGGCCAGTGCTCTTCCCACTACACCAGGCTGCTTCCCAAAAGCACAGCACTGGGAATCAGAAGATCTGGGTTCTAATCCCAACTCTGCCACTTACCTACTGTGTGAATTTGAATGTCACTTAATTTCTCTGTGGCTTAGTTCCGTCATCTGAAAAATGGGAATTCAATACCTCCCTCCTATTTATACTGTGAGTCCCATTATTATTACTACTACTAGATAACAGTTAGGCTAGCCTTCTCTCTACCCCATTCATCACTACCTCAGACGTCCTTCTATATTTACCAAGTCAAATGTTCTTTTATTTCCCAGGCCACATCAAACCATATTCTTCTTCATAAGATGAAAAGAAGCCCTATCTCCTTAATCACAATACAGCCAGTTCTCTTATCTCTCTACTCATGAGATAAAAGTCAAAAAACAAGCCATTAAGAAATAATGGTTACTAGATTTTCATGCATTCCATTAGTTTTATGTTGTTGTAAAATACATAATACAACTAGGAGTGCATTTAGTGTGAATGAATCTTTCTACTTGCTATTTATCCTCTCTCATTTTAATGTTTGACACTTATAAGCTGCTTTGGGGCAGGGATCATGACTACCAACTCCTATTCATTAAGTTGTACTTATTGGGCACTTACTGTGTGTGAAGCACTACTTTGTACTCTCCCAAGAATTTAGTACAGTACTCTGCATACAGTAGATACTCTTAAATACCACTGATTGATTTTCACACTGAGATCATCAAGAAAAACATTTAGGTAACCATACACACCTCAGGTACCATGTAGAAAGGGATGTGTCCACTAGCACAACCTTGGAGATCCTGGATGGGATTCTGCAGTCCTTCAGGCTTTTTACTCTTGTGCAAAACAGCAACTTCCATATCCATAGGTTGGGAAAAGGAACTGGTAGTTTCTTCTCTCTTTCTTTCACTGCTCCCTCTTCTCCAGCACCTCTCTGCTGTTGGTCCCTTCTTCTCTGCAATTCTACCTCCTGGAAGCTGCTTATTCCAAGGGCTCCTCTGCCTCCTGATTGGTTTCCTCCAAGGTGCTCAGCTGCCCTGCTGGATCTCAGCAATTAGGCCCCTCACTCTCAATAGCCTTGGTCTGCACACAGGGGAAGGTATTAAAGGTAGAGCAATCTGGCCCCAATCTACTTGTCCTCCATCCTCAGATGGCCACTCTTCTCTTTGTAAAAATCCCCCATGCTCTTGAAGACCATAACTGAATGGTTTAGAGTGGGGTGGTGGAGGCAGAGTTACCCAAGTTCCTTTAACTCTCTCCCATAGGTCTCTGGGCTTTCCTGGGAGCCTGGACTGTTCTGGGAGGCATCCTGGTCTTTTAAGATCGAGGTGACCTTGCCAGCTAAGCCACCAAGCTGCCTTGAAGATGCTGGAAAGAAGGATCTTTCACATAAACTGGCTGCCTCCCAGCTGGCTCAGACTCAGCATCAGCATCTCATCTGCTGCCCGTTGTTCCTGCCCTTGGGCAAACAGGTGATTATGGATTGTTTCAGGTTCAGGCAGAGTAAGGAGATGGGATGAGCAGGGACCTGAGACCCAGAGTCCATTGATCCCATTGCTGGAATGGCATCTGGGGTTTTTAGCTGCAAATATCAAATCAGAGGGGCACCTGACCCCAAATCCAAATGGACACATGCCAGGAATTCCCTTCAGAAGAGGCAGCCTGACTCATCTCCAAACTAAATCGTATCAGCATCTGGATATCTTGGCAAAGCGGATGCCTCCATTGACCACAGTTCCTCCTAGTAGTTTTCTTTGGAGGTCATTTCTACAGGGTTGTGGGGTTGGAGGTACTGTGATTCAATATTTCTTTTATGGTATTTAAATGCTTAACTGTGTGCCAGGCACTGTCTGACAATCACTCTTCCCATCTTGAAAGCAATATTGAAGACATCTCCTCAGATGCTTTCCCTAAGCCCTAATTTCCTCTTTTCCCACTCCTTTCTGTGTTGCCCTTGCTCTTGGATTTGCTCCTTGTATTCACCCCTCTCTCAGCCCTGCAGGATTTATATACAGAGAAGCAGCATAGCTTAGTGGAAAGAGCATGGGCTTGGGAGTCAGCGGATGTGGGTTCTAATCCTGGCTCCACTACTTGTCTGCTATGTGACCTTGGGCAAGCCACTTAACTTCTCTGGGCCTCAGTTGCCTCATCTGTAAAATGGGAATTGAGACTGTGAGCCCCACATGGGACAACCTGATTACCTAGTATCTATCCCAGCACTTAGAACAGTGCTTGGCACATAGCGCTTAACAAATGTCATTATTATTATTTTCATATATTTATATTAATGTCTGTCTCCCGCTCTAGACTGTAAGCTCACTGTGGGCAGGGAACATGTCTACCAAGTCTGTTATATTGTACTCCCCCAAGCACTTAGTATAGTTCTCTGCACTTAGTAAGTGCTCCACAAGTACAGCTGATTGATTCACTGATAATTCCCACCTGTGTATTCTTTCCCAGCACTTATTAGAGTGCTCCACACACAGTAAGTGCTTAATAAATACTATTAATAATAATGTTCTTAGCTGTCTGGCCACCTGGAAGCTTTGATTGGTGGGACATGGCTGGAAGAGAGCTTGGATTACAATAAACCCAAATTAGCAGAGCTTGGCTTCCTTTTGGCCATAATTAAAACAGAGAGAAATACATTACCATATGGACCAACTTCTGGTTAGGTCTCAAAGGAGCAGACAAACAGAGTACAGAACAACACAGGAAGCTCAACTAACTGCTCCTTCCCCAAATTTGCCCTGAGAAAAACTCTGTCTCACCCCTGAGGTGGGGTGTCTCTCTCTGTCTTTTGGCAGAGAGGCTAACCTCCTCCTCAAATGTTCCAGTACCTCCTGGGAAGTGTGGGCAAAATCCACGTCTTTGCATGATGGACTATGTGGTTCAGGCTTCCGTTTCTATAATTCTCTTGCCAGGCTCACAGGACTGTTTGAAAGTTTCAAAGCATAACATTGCAGCTGTTACCTTGCCATATAACATAAACCAGGGCTGAAGTACAGTCATTTAAGTTCTTAAGTGTAGTTTTGCAGCAAATCTAGTCAAAAACCTCCAATGCTTACCTATCCATTTCTCCATTAAGCAGAAACTCCTCATCCAGTGTGCTTACCCATCCATTTCTCCATTAAGCAGAAACTCTTCATCATTGCCTTTAGAGACCTCATTCATCTCTCCCCCTTCCTGACCTCACTCCTCTCCCACTACAGCCCAGCCCACTCTGCTAACTCCTGGGTACTTACTCTGCCGACCTCCTCCTCCACCATACCGCGCCCACTCACCGACTCGGTCACACCCTCGATCTTGTCATCTCCTACCGCTGCACTATCTCCTCACTCACCAACTCTGAAATCCCTCTCTCGGACCATAACCTTCTCACCTGCCTCATCTCTCACACTCCCTCCCCCTGCAAATCTTCGCTACTGCCCCACAGAGACCTCCGCTCTCTCGATCCCATCCGTCTTTCCAATAGCATCTCGCCTCACCTTGCCGCCCTGTCCTCTCTTCCCACTCTCGACGATCAGGTCTCCGCTCTCAACTCCACCCTCTCTACTCATCTCGACTCTCTCGCCCCCCTTTCCCTCCGCCGCTCTCGCTCCACTAACCCACAGCCCTGGATCACCTCCTCCGTCCGCCTCCTACGCTCCTATGCTCGAGCTGCTGAGCGCCGCTGGCGAAAGTCCAAGCACCAAGCCGACCTCACACACTTCAAATTTATCCTTTCCTGCCTTAACTCTGCCCTCTCCTCCGCCAGGCAAAGCTTCTTCTCCTCCCTCATCGACACCCATGCCCGTCACCCCCGCCGATTGTTCCGGACCTTTAACTCTCTCCTTAGGCCCCTTCCTCCCCCTCCCCCATCTCTCACCCCTAATGATCTGGCCACCTATTTCCTCACGAAAATCAACACGATCAGGTCTGAGCTCCCCAAAGTCACCCCTCCGCCTCTCCCCTCCCCCCCCATCAACCCCCTCCCCTACTTTCCCATCCTTCCCTGCAGTATCCTCAGAGGAGATCTCCTCCCTCCTCGCAAGTGCCACCCCCTCCACCTGCGCCTCGGACCCCATTCCCTCTCACCTTCTTAAAACCATCGCCCCTGCCCTCCTCCCTTCCTTAACTTCTATTTTTAACCACTCAATCTCCAAGGGCTCCTTCCCCTCTGCCTTCAAACACGCCCACGTCTCCCCCATCCTAAAAAACCCGCTCTTGACCCCACTTCCCCCTCCAGTTATCGTCCTATCTCCCTACTACCCTTCCTTTCCAAAATCCTAGAACGAGTCGTCTACAATCGATGCCTAGAATTCCTTAACTCCCATTCTCTCCTAGACCCCCTCCAATCTGGCTTCCGTCCCCTCCACTCTACCGAGACTGCTCTCTCTAAGGTCACCCGTGACCTCCTTCTTGCCAAATCCAATGGCTCCTACTCCATTCTGATCCTCCTTGACCTCTCTGCTGCCTTTGACACTGTCGACCATCCCCTCCTCCTCCGTACCTTATCTCACCTTGGCTTCACGGACTCTGTCCTCTCCTGGTTCTCCTCTTACCTCTCTGGCCGATCATTCTCGGTCTCCTACGCTGGAGCCTCCTCCCCCTCCCATCCTTTAACTGTTGGAGTTCCTCAAGGGTCAGTTCTTGGCCCTCTTCTGTTCTCCATTTACACTCACTCCCTCGGTGAACTCATCCGCTCTCACGGCTTTGACTACCATCTCTACGCAGATGACACGCAGATCTACATCTCCGCCCCTGTCCTCTCCCCCTCCCTTCAGGCTCGCATCTCCTCCTGCCTCCGGGACGTCTCCACCTGGATGTCTGCCCGCCATCTAAAACTCAACATGAGCAAGACTGAGCTCCTCATCTTCTCTCCCAAGCCCGGTCCGCTCCCAGACTTCTCCATCACCGTGGATGGCACGACCATCCTTCCCGTCCCGCAGGCCCGCAATCTCGGTGTCATCCTTGACTCGTCCCTCTCGTTCACCCCACACATCCTATCCGTTACCAAGACCTGCCGGTTTCACCTCTACAATATCGCCAAGATCCGCCCTTTCCTCTCCACCCAAACGGCTACCTTACTATTACGGGCTCTCGTTATATCCCGGCTAGACTACTGTGTCAGCCTTCTCTCTGACCTCCCTTCCTCCTCTCTCGCCCCGCTCCGGTCTATTCTTCACTCCGCTGCCCGGCTCATCTTCCTGCAGAAACAATCTGGGCATGTCACTCCCCTTCTTAAACAACTCCAGTGGTTGCCTATCGACCTCCGCTCCAAACAAAAACTCCTCACTCTAGGCTTCAAGGCTCTCCACCACCTTGCCCCTTCCTACCTCTCCTCCCTTCTCTCTTTCTACCGCCCACCCCGCACGCTCCGCTCCTCTGCCGCCCACCTCCTCGCCGTCCCTCGGTCTCGCCTATCCCGCCGTCGACCCCTGGGTCACGTCCTCCCGCAGTCCTGGAACGCCCTCCCTCCTCACCTCCGCCAAACTGATTCTCTTTCCCTCTTCAAAACCTTACTTAAAAATCACCTCCTCCAAGAGGCCTTCCCAGACTGAGCTCCTCTTCCCCCTCTACTCCCTCTGCCATCCCCCCTTTACCTCTCCGCAGCTAAAGCCTCGTTTTCCCCTTTTCCCTCTGCTCCTCCACCTCTCCCTTCCCATCCCCACAGCACTGTACCCGTCCGCTCAACTGTATATATTTTCGTTACCCTATTTATTTTGTTAATGAATTGTACATCGCCTTGATTCTATTTAGTTGCCATTGTTTTTACGAGATGTTCTTCCCCTTGACGCTGTTTAGTGCCATTGTTCTTGTCTGTCCGTCTCCCCCGATTAGACTGTAAGCCCGTCAAACGGCAGGGACTGTCTCTATCTGTTGCCGACTTGTTCATCCCAAGCGCTTAGTACAGTGCTCTGCACATAGTAAGCGCTCAATAAATACTATTGAATGAATGAATGAATGTGCCTCAATCTCATCTCTTTCCTGATAAGCACTTTGCTCATGCCCTCCGTCCTAGTAGACCACTGGACCTACTAGACTCCCCCTAACTCAAAGCTCTTATAAAATCATATAATAATAATTACAGTATTTTTTCAGCACTTACTATGTACCAGGCACTGTACTAAACACTGGGGTAGATAGAAGGAAATCAGGTTGGACATAGTCCCTGTCCCAAGTGGGGCTCACAGTCTCAATTTCCATTATACAGATGAGGTAACTGAGGCCCAGAGAAGTGACTTGCCCAAGGTCACATAGCAGACAAGTGGCAGAGCTGGGACTAGAATCCATGACGTTCTGACTCCCAGGCCCGTGGTCTATCCACTACTCCATGCTGCTTCTCAAAGTCTTCCCTGACTCTTATCTTCCCACCCTATTTTCCCTCCCTTGTTTATTGCCAATTCACTTGCATTCATACCATCAACACACTGATATTCCCCCACCCTCATCTTCAGAGAACTTGTTTACTGGTATAGTCTGCAACTCCCCATCGGTAATTGTTATTGCCATTCTACCCCACTATATTGGAAGCTTCCTTGTTAGAAAAAATCATTTGTACCAATTGTGTTGTACTCTCCCAAGGGCTTAGTAAGATTTACTGATTGATTGATATCTAGAGTGCTTACTGTGTGCAGAGCAATGTACTAGGCAATCTTATTTATTGATCACTTTGTGCAGATCACTGTACTAAGCACTTGGGAGAGTGCAAAGAAAGAATTCCTGCCCACAGTGAGCTTACAGCTTAGCAAGGGAGCTTACGGTCTAAAGAGGGATACATTGATCGAATGATAGTTTGTGATCAGTAGAACATTTTATAAAAATGTTTCCTGTGATTCATTTTTCAAGGAGAGTATATATAGTCACAGATATATACAGTCAGGACATTTTCCAAAGGATTAGATGGAGAAGCAGGCAGGAGCAGGGCTTTAGGTCTTTTCATCACATTATATGAGGAGATCAGCATAGCCTTGGAGCTTTCCAGGCTTCAGAACAACAAACCTACTGGCTCCGTCCTGTCCACATCACCAAAGGCCTTCCCCAGACCAATCTGCTGAACCTGAAGGGAGGCAAGATTGTTCCACTGTAAGCACCACTATCCCTACTGCTCCCGTGCCCACCGGGCCAGAGATAAAAGTTGCACCCGTACGCTGTTGGACCATCTCAGTTACCCCCATGGTGTCTGCTCTTGTATGCACCCAGAGCATGAGGACTCCACAAAATCCCAGGAAGACAGGTGGCTGCTGAAGTCAGTGTTGTGGCTACAGTATGCCTTGAATTTTGAGCTTATACTGTGTGTCTGTGTTGTGTTTTAATGTTTCAACACTCTTAATGTGTCTGTCCCCAGTTCTTTCTTCCAACTTAAACTCTTAAATAGTGAGCCCCTGGAGGATCAGGAAACATCTAATTCCTACCTCTGTATTTTCTCCTAGTGCTTACTGTAGTGCCCTGTACATAGTAAGCCCTTAATAAATATAACTACTACTACTACTAATAATAATAATAATGATGGTATTTATTATGTGCTTACTGTGTGCCATGCACTGTTCTAAGTGCTGGGGCAGGTACAAGGTATGAGGCAGATACAGATACATGGGTTGTCCCATGTGGGGCTCACAGTCTTAATCCCCATTTTACAAATAAGGGAACTGATGCATAGAGAAGTTAAGTGATTTGCCCAAAGTCACATAGCTGACAAGAGGTGGAGCTGGGATTAGAACCCATGAACTCTGACTCCCAAACCCATGCTTTTTCCACTGAGCCACACTGCTTTGGTTGCTACTATTATCATTACCGCTACCATTATAGCTGATTCAAGCAAAGAACAGTAGCAGAAAAATCTTGAGCCTGGCATAGGGCATTCTGTAATCCAAAAATAATCCAGTATCTCCCTTAGCCCAAGAGCAGGGCTACTACTAGACACTTGTCATTCCCCAAGACCACTCCAGCTGTATCCAAGGTTCCCATAGTTGCTCTCTGACTTCAAAGCAGTTCTGGAATAGGTTGGATATACAACGATGGCTAGAGTGTTGCTCCAGAACACAGATAGTATCACCATCGCAGAATGTCATGACATTTGTAAGCACTCGGGTGCCAAGCCAGCGCGAATAAACCAGGTCAGTGTTGCTATTTAGTTCTCTCCTGTCTCAAACAAAATTCAAGTGTGAAAGACCAGTCCAAAGGCCAGACACTAGAGACAAAATTTGAATCACTTTCTTCACCAACTCTTATTCTGCTGAAATATTTCCCACTTCATTTCCTATAAATTTTCAATTTTGATTGAAATTTTGGCTCACGATGCAGGAGTTGAAATATTTGGAATTTAACATTAATATCTCTGTTAATATTCAATGAATTTTACAATCATTACAGTTCAGAGATGGTGTGTTACTGTTTATAGTTTTATGGCAAATGAACCATAATAATGGTGGTATTTGTTAAGCACTTACTATGGGCCAAAGTCTGTACTAAATACTGGAGTACTTTCAAAATAATCAGGCTGGACAGAGTCATTGTCCTGCATGGGGCCCAAAGTCTAGTAAGCGGGAGTAGGATGTATTTCCATTTTACAGATGAAGAAACTGAGGCAAAGAGAAGGTGACTTTCCCAAGGTCCACATTAGGGAAGTAGTGGAGTTGGGATTACAGTACAGTGCTCTGCACATAGTAAGCGCTTTATAAGTACTATTGAATGAATCCAAGTCTTCCCACTCCAAGGTCCATGCTCATTCCATTAGGCCACACCAGTTCCCAAATACATATGCTACATAAATACATCTTATGCTCAGGCTTAAAGTAAAAAATATATTCAAACTCAGGTTTTCTAGGAAACATTATCTGCTTCATTGAAATGCTAATCCCTCAGAACTTAAAATGTGTTGGAATATCTCTTCTAAAAGGTTTATCTAGTTGAAATGTGTTCTGTGCTTTCCGCGAAAGCAGTGCCTATATTAGTAAAATGTAAAATTGTATGAAGATAGATTTTTCTTAGCCAAGAATGTTTGGTTTTAGCAAAATAAAGCAGACAACTGTACTAAGAACTTCACAATTAAGGATGTCTAACTTCTAAATCCCATCTCAGGATTGCATCTGGTGAGTTTCCAGTACTCTACCAGTCTTGGCTACGGGAGGGAGAGTCAAGCAGAGGCATACCCATTCCATTCTTAGCTTACACAGTGGCTAGAGAGTGAAAGGGATTCTGCTACAAGTCAAATCTCACCCTTGTTGGGCAGCAGTGGCATAGGAAAGAGTCAAGGGTGGAGACGCAAGTTTACTGCATGGAAGAAGGTGATGGTAAACTACTTCCATATTTTTACCAAGAAAACTCTATGGATACACTATCAGAACCATTGCAGACGGAAATAGGGAATTCTGGGAGAGATGTGTCCATGGAGTTGCCATGGGTCAGAGACGACAACGGCATAAGATATTTTCCAAATGTATTTCCAATTTGTAGTTTAGGTAAAACAATTCATTTCCTTTTTCTTGGAGTTAAAAAGCAATTCTTGTTTCTTCAAAGACCCATGCAATAAGGGAAACTCAGGGAAATTTTTATCAGGAGGCAAGGAAAACCATCATCCATGAACCAGAGTAGGGCATGAAAGACGGAGCAGACTAGCTGTTTAGCTTGTAAAATGCAAATACTCTTTTCTTGAATTAATAATAATGGCAATAACAGTAATAATATTGGGAATTAATGCGGCCAAGTGGAAAGAGCATGGGCCTTTTTTTTTTTTTTTTTTTTGAGAACCCAGGCCTAGGAACCAGGGGAAATGGGTTTAAATCCCACCTCTGCCACTTGCCTGCTGTAAGACATTGGACAAGTCTCAACTTATCTTTTCTCAGCTTTTTCATCTGAAAATAGGGATTAAATGCCAGTTCTCCCTTCTACTAACACTACATGGGACAACATGATTTACCTTGTATCTGCCCCAGTGCTTAGAACAGGGCTTAGCATGTAGTAATCACTTAATAATGAATAATTATGCTATCTGTTATTGCCCTCATCCCTCACCCCTAGTCATATGATCCAATCTGACACCGTACAAGTGCCACCCCCACACACGGCCCCAGTGGGTCTGCCAATGTCCACAGCGCCCCTCGGTCTGGGGGAGGGGAGGGACTGATGTTCCCAGTGAACTTGTATTCTTTGTTCGTTTGGTAAATAAAAAGAAAACAAACACAAGGTTTGTTGTTATGTCTCCTTTACCTGCCCAAAGGTGAGAGGGACCTTGGACAATACTAACCTCCTCAAGATCTCAGCACCCTGCTGGAGAAGCCCAGCCCAGCCAAGCCTGGCCCACAGAGGCAGGGCCACAAGCAGCCACAGCTCTCCCCTTCTTCTGTAGGGATCAGCACAGGAAAATGAGCTAGGTCAGTGGGCAGAAACATTTTCCTGCTTCCCCCGACCCTGTGCATCCACTGCTCCAAAACCCAGGAAAATGAGGCCAGGACAGTGGTGGAGAATGCTTTTTCTTGCTTCCCCCATCCAGAGCTAAGTAAAATGAACTGAGACAGGAGAGAAAAATGTGTTTTCCTACTTTCCCCGCTCTGGAGCCCAGGAAAATGAGCCAGGACAGTGTAGGAAAATGAGTTTCCTGCTTCTCTCACTCTGGAGTCTGGGAACGTGAGCCAAGAGAATAGCGGAAAATGCTTTTTCCTGCTTCCCCCACTCCAAAGCCCAGGAAAATGAGTCGAGACAACGGAGGAAACCACACGCACCTATGGTCAGCCTGTATTCCTTCCTCCCAATCTTCACAGAAAAGTCCCACCTTGCTCTTTCCGAGTAGGGGATGGTGCCAGGGAAGTCCAGCAACTTTGCATTTTAAATTATACAGAGAGCCAGCCGGGAGGTTTTATATAGTACCGCTTTGTGGGATGATCTTGAAGGATCTCAACTGATTAACATTTCATAGAGCAAAATCCGACAAACGGTCATGGAACCACAAGAGTTACTTAAAAGCACTACACTGAGGAAGGATGATTCATCCCTTTCCCCCCACACTTTAAAAAAGAAGACGTGCAGGAATTCTTTTATATCCATCTTCTCCCACTTCCTGGGTTGAGGGAAATTTGTACTGGGTTAGTAAGCATGTTTTTATTAAACATGTAGTACATGTTTTCTCTACTTATTTTGGATTGAAGGCAGATAAGAAATTAGGGAACATTCTTCCAACATACATCTATCTGGATAGCACATGAAGCTATCTCAGGAGAAACTGTCATGAACATGCACATGGTCTGGGACACAGCACACATAATATAATGCAAAGTTTCCTTGACAAAGGGTTAATCATGAAAGAATGCATTTTCAGCTAAAGTGACTGTAGTGTTTTGCTAATACTGTCTTGTAATGCTATAGCCTGAAAGACTTGGTAGCTGACCCAGGCTTTGCCACTCATGCCAGGCAGATATTTTTTTCAGGATTCCTGCTAGGGCTGTCCATCACAGACTTCCCTGATGTGTCCTTCAGTCAGAAACCTTCACTACCAGTAACACACCCCCAGCTAAGACCAGAAGCCAACTTTGCAGATGGTTGTAGCAATTCTCTTTCCATTGGATCAACAATGGGGTAAATTGAATTTACAAATAAATATAAATATGTACGAAGTGTTGAGGATAGAATTAAAATATATGAATTCTAGAGGTGACAGTTGGGTTGACATGACTAGAGTGTAGTGAATTCATTTTGGAAGGTTGGCAGAAGGAGGTGGCATTTTAAGAGGGTTTGCGCAATTCAACGAAAAGCCCAAACAAAAACTAAAAGGAAGAAATACAGAGAGGTCATATGCCCGGACTAAAGTCAGAAACTAGGGCTGAGAACCAGGCCCCTGATTCTGAATCAATTGCTCTATTCAGTAGGTGAAGCTGTTTCAAGCTGCTTCACCCATCTTCACTTAAGTGACATATACCAGATTATAAAAGTCTGCTTTTTTTGGTTTCCTTAAAATCCAATAAAATTTATTACAACTTCAGATTAATTACATATCTAAATTTGTTTCTCAACATGTTTTCAAAGTTCTGATGAGGCCCACTTTCAAAGTACTGCTATAATTAAGTAAAAATAGTAATAATGTCTAGACCCTACAGAGAAGAGTGGTTTTTGTAATTCCCAGCATGAATTTGGCAAGAACATATTTTATCATACTAATTCTGTTCCCTTTTACAGTAAAGTTATGGGTCTGGTAAGTCAAGGAGAAGCAAAGATGTCACTATATTTAGATTTGAGAGAGGTCCAAGCAAAAAAGTGAAAAGTGGGTCTACTAGTGGTTTAGTGTCAATGTGGAAAGATATAACAAATGAGCTCTATAAAGGTCAGTCCTGGGCCCACTGCTCTTTGACATTTTCATCAATTACCTGGATGATGGAGTGGGGCACAGTGCTTAATTTGCAGATGATATTAAGGAGAGAGAGTAGGGAATCGACTAGAACCTTTGAGGAGAGGATTATGATTCAAAAAGAGTAATTATGATAGAAACAAACAAGTAAAAAGAAACAAGCTCAAGATAGAACTTAAAAAGGAAACACAAAGTAAAGTAGTTCTTAGGAATTTGAACATTTTTCACTTCTTCCACTTATTTGTGGCTTGTGGGTCCCAAACCACGGCTCCAGTCCCTGCAGCCTTAATTCTCTTAGGTCAGGAGCAGTCGTAGCTCCATGTCTCCAGTGGTGTCTACCTAAGCAGCCACTTCTTGAAAATCCAAGATGGCCATGAATTATGGGACAAATTTCTGGTGCTTTAAATGCAGCTTCCATTGGGTTAAATGAGGAACAGTGTAGCCTAATTTATAAAGCCTGGGAGTCAGAAGGACCTGGCTTCCGATCCCACCTCTGCCAGTTGTCTATTACGTGACCTTGGGAAAGTTACTTAAATTTTCTTTGCTTCAGCTACCTCATCTGTAAAATGGGGATGAAGACTGTGAGTCCCCAATGGGAGAAAGGGACTGTGCTTAATTAGATTTGCTTGTATCCAACCCAGCACTTAGGACAGTGCCTGGAACATCGTGTGTTTTATATGTATGTATTCATGTTGTTCCTTGTAGACAGGGAATGGGTCTAACATTCTGCTGTTTATACTCATTTATACTCTCCCAAGTTCTTAGTACAGTACTCTGCATACAGCAAGAGCTCAGTAAAGACCACTGATGGATTGATTTCACCTCATTCATGCAGTTTTCTCCAGCAATCTCTTGGGAATATTAAAGGATTACTGACCACATGTACAAAATAAGAAAACTTTTTGCTAGTAAAAACAAAAATCATCTTCCCTCTCAAATTCTCTCCTCCATCCAACTTTCCACAACACATCCATCTTTCCTGATTCCAAAGCCAGCCAAACTGGACATTATCCTTGATTCCTCATTCTCTTTCACCTAGCACACCTAGTCAGTAGCTATATCCTATTGGTTTTCCTTCACCATATTATCTAGATTTCCCCTTTTCTATCCACACCAGTGGTTACCATCCTGTTCCAAGTTCTCTTCCTATCCCATCTGGTCCACAGTAACAGCTGTAGAAGCACATGGTCTAGTGAAAAGAGCATGGGCCTGGGAGTCAGAGAATAAGGGTTCTAAACCCAGCTCTGCCAGTTGCTTGCTGTGTGACCTTGGGCAAGTCACTTAACTTCTCTGTGCCTCAATTTCCTCAACTGTAAAATGAGTATTAAATAATGCTCTCTATTCTACTTAGCCTGTGAGACCCATGCAGAATAGGGTCTGTGTCCAACCTGATTATTTCTTCCCCAGCACTTAGAGCAGTGTTTAGCACTTAGTGAACTCTGAACAAATATCATAAAAAAACCCCAAGCTTCCTCACTATCTTCCCTACCTCCAGCCTTCCCTTTCCAGTCAGTCTGTTGCTGGGATTAATTTTGTAAAATGTTATTTTGTATATGTCTTTCCATTTCCTAATGCTTTCCATGGTTATTCATTCTTGTTCATAACAAACAGAAGCTCACTGGCTCTAAGGCATCCCTCAGTTCACTCTAGATGGTAGGCTTATAGTGGACAGGATTTGGATCTTCCTACTCTGTTGTATTATACTCTCCCAAGTGCTTCAGTGCGGTGCTCTGCACACAAAATGCACTCAGTAAATTCCATTAACTGATTCACTTCTCCTTATTTTTCTCTTATATACCCCAACTCACACATTCCATTTCCCTCAATTGCACTCTCACTGTTTCTGGTTGCCTGTGTCCTACCTACCTCTAAAATGGGACTCCTGCCCATTTCAAATCTGCCAAGTCTCGGATAGCTCCATCTTCAAAGCTCCTTGTCAAGATGAAAATCTCCTTTTGGTCAGGGATTGTGTTTACCAATTCTACTGTATAATGCTCTCCCAATTATTATTATGGTATCTGTGAATCATTGTCAGTCACTTAGTCCAGGACTCTGCCCACAGCAAGTGCTTAGTAAATGCCATCGATTTTGAGGCTTGCGGAAATTCCATTTGCTTCATGAGACTTTCCCCAATTAAGAAGACCCCCGATGCAGGGGCCTTAGACTGTGAGCCCATCATTGGGCAGGGATTGTCCCTATCTGTTGACAAATTGTACATTCCAAGTGCTTAGTACAGTGCTCTGCACATAGTAAGTGCTCAATAAGTACTACTGAATGAATGAAACTGTGGGTGAATGATATGCATGGTTGGCACACTGGTAAGGGAAGTGCTGGGGCAGGGGAAAAGCTGAGCCTTCATGCCCAGGGCACTGCAGTCTCCTTTCTTACCTGGCCCACTGTAACACTGATGCTAGCAGTGAGGGGGCAGATGCCACAAAGAGCAGGAGACAAGAGCACTCCAGCTTCCTTCCCCTGCTCTCCCTGGCTGAAAAGTGAAGCCACCATCTTGGCTCCCCTGTGGGTTCTTTCCAGAACAAAGGAACCAGTTTGGGGCAGCTACTCTCTGTTCACATTTTCACTGTGGGAGCCAGGCTATTAGCATCACCGTCTCAGTGCTGAGTCATTGGGTGTGATAGTCCGGAGGATTGGCTGCATGCTAGGAAGCCACATCGTTTGGTATTAAGAATAACCATGAGTTTCCAACCCTTGCTCTGAGGGTTCTTTAGCCACAGAACTTTTAAATCTGCTTTGTTTGAATCCATTAAAACTGAATTTGAGTAACTAGCCTCTAAGTAATTCTGAATGAAGACACAGTTGCTTGGTTAGATAGATGCCCTTTGACCCTATGCATCTATTCTGTACTTATCCATCAATTTAAAAACATTAATCTATTTATCGTTCTTTAGAAAGAAAAGGTAGTATGATGCAATGTTTATTAATAATTACATACTTTCAAAGTTTGTGGTTATGCTAGAGTAATCCTTTAGACTTGCACCTGGGTGACTTTAGCAATCGCATAATAAACTGTTAAAAAAAAGATTAAAAATAACTTTGTCCAGGAATTAATGATAATATAAATTGTGTCATACCTAGCTCTTAATCTTCCTTAACCTCCTTTCCCTTACTTCCTTCCCACATGTCTTTCTCTATACACTTTTGGTTTTAGGCTACAGATATATTCAGGGTGAAGCAGAAATGGATTCCATTATCATGAATGGAAAGCATCTTGCCTAAGGAGTGGTATCCGCAGTCTACTAAAACAATAAAGCTTGCTCGTCTTGTTTTGGAAAAGGTATGTTGATTATGCGTGTGAATAAAGAACATTCTTTCCCTTAGGACTTTATCTCAAATTGTTACACCCCTCTGACTATGTTTGTACCTCACTGTAAAACTAAGAGAAGGATTTAAGGGAAAATGCGTAGTAACATTTTTTCATTTTTAAAAAATTATTACAGAATTTAATAATTAACCCTCGCACAGGGTTAATATATGAAGAAAACAGAACCTCAAGCCTTTTTCTATACTGATAATTGTTCTCTCTTTCCCTAACTGGTCTTCTTAGAGCTCTTATCCTAGCTGTTGGTCTAAGGGAAAGAGTATCATTCTGGGAATCAGGAAACCTGGGTTCTGCTTGTACTTTGTTAACATGGTAATAATAATAATAATGTTGGTATTTGTTAAGCGCTTACTATGTGCCGAGCACTGTTCTAAGCACTGGGGGAGATACAGGGTAATCGGGTTGTTCCACGTGAGGCTCACAGTTAATCCCCATTTTACAGATGAGGGAACTGAGGCCCAGAGAAGTGAAGTGACTTGCCCACAGTCACACAGCTGACAAGTGGCAGAGCCGGGAGTCGAACTCATGACCTCTGACTCCGAAGCCCAGGCTCTTTTCCACTGAGCCACGTGTGTTACCCTTGCCTTTTTTGCTCAATTGCACTCCATGCCTCAGTGGGAACACGACTGGCAGGGATAAGAATGAGTGCTGCTGTTTAGGCCACTATCACTATAATCAATTCCTATGCATGTTGTTCTTTGTCCTTGGGATTCAGAGCTGAGACTCATCTGTCATCCTGTTGGCAGACTCTTATCAGTCACTTCTTATGAAGTGAATAAAATGTATTCAGCTTAGCCTCTCTCTTACTCCTGTAAAGACAGAACAAATCGTTATGTACTATCAGAGCAAGTTTTCATTGGCTAGAAATGATGGCTCAAAAATTTCTGTATAGGTTAAGAACCCTGGAGGCAGGGGAAGGATTTACTTGTGGTGAGGCTTCCAGAGCAGAGCTTCACAGGAGCAGAAGGGCTGTAAATATTTCCCAGGCTTAACCCTAACCAACATCCATTTTTCAATCCAATAATAGTATTTACTGACCACTTACTGTGTGAAGACCACTGTTAAGCGCTTGAAAGAGTACAATATCACCCTATAACAGAGTCCATAGACATATTCCCCACCTATTTTTCTGATCATTCTCAGCCACCTCTTAAGTGAAAAGATCTTCCACCTGCTCTAAATCTAATCTCTCCACCCATACCTCTGACCTAACTCATATCTTCTGAAAACACTAGGATCCACCTCCATGACCACCACTTCCAACCACTCATCACTGATGGCGATTTCCCCTGTCCCTTCAATCCTAGAAAACCTCCTCTATCCTAGAAAACCTCTTCAGGACTTCACTGCTCCATCTATTCACTCCATCTCCTTCGTATTCAGACACCTGCTCCCTCCACTTCCTCTCCTTGAACTTCCTTCCTGACCCTCTATTAATTTGGTTTATGTATATACTGATTCTGCTCTTTCCAAAGTAGCCAGTGACCTCCTTCTTGCCAAATCTAATGGGTTCTTCTTCCACTTAATCGTTCACAACCTTTCATGTACCCATCAAACATTCCTTCTGATCCAACCCAAATCCCTCATGCAGCACTTCTGTCCCATCTCATCCTCTCTCTCAAGCAGCATGGCCTAGTGAAAAGAGCCTGAGTATCTGATGACTTGGGTTCTAATCCAGACTCTGACACTTGCCTGATGTTTGATCTTGGGCAAGCCACTTAACTTCCCTGTTTCCTCAACTGTAATATGTGGATTAAATATCTGTTCTCCCTCCTATTTAGACTGTGAGTACCCAGGAAGGACAGGAACTGTGTCTGACCTGATTAACTTGTATCTATCCAAAGCTTAGAACAGTGCTTTATACATAGTAAGAGATTAACAAATACCATCACTATCATTATTATTACCTTCATCATGTGGATAACTCCATTCTCTTAAGAACATTACCTAACCTTGGTTGTATTGACACAGTTCTCTCCTGGTGTCCCTCTGACTTCTCTGGCAGCTCTGTCTCAGTCTCTTTCACCGGCTCCTCTTCTGCCTCCCATTCCTAAGGTTATTCTCTGGGTCCCCTTCTTTCTCAATTTAATCTCTCTGTTGGGGATCTCATCCCTTCCCACAGCTTCCACTCTCACATCTATATGGATGATGCCCAAATCTACCTGCCTAGCACTGATTTATCTACCCTATAATCTCTCCTTTCAATCAATCAACAATGTATATTGAGCACCTACTGTGTGCAGAGTACTGTACTATGTGCTTTGGAGAAAGTGCAATAAAGTTGGTAGACACAATCCCTGCCTACAAGGAGCTTATAGTCTACAGGGAAAGACAGGCATATAAATGAATTATGAGAAAAAGTAAGAGTATTTGTATATACATGCTGTGGGGTTGAGGGTGGGGTTAGTATCAAGTGCTTAAAGTAAATCAGCTATGAAGAAGGGCGAATGAGGAGGGGAAATGAGGATTTAGTCAGGGAAGGCCTTGGAGGAGAAGTGATTTTAATAAATCTTTGAAGGAGGGGAGAATGGTGGTCTTGATGGATATGAAGGAGGAAGAAATTCCAGGTCAGAAGCAGGACATGGGCATGGGGTTGGCAGCAAGATAGATGAGATCAAGGTACAGTGAGTAGGTTAGTGATGGAGGAAAGAAGTGTACGGGCCCATGGTAAGGAGTTTTTCTTTGATATGAAGGTTTTTGAAGATTGGAAAGGCATGAGACTTTTCTTTGAGCCTCCATCCATTTCTTCATGGATGTCCTAAATACACTTCAAGCCTAATATGTCCCTACCTGAACTCTCTATATTCCCTCATAGGTCATCTCCTTACCTCACTTCCCTATCATAGCTGACAACACTATCCTCCAAGTCTCTCATAACATTGTCATTATCCTCAACTCCTCTCTCCCAATACCCATATTCAGTCTACTGAAAATTGTTGTTGATTATTACTCCATAATATTTCCAGGCTCTGCCCCCTTCCTCTCCAAATATCTATCACACCATGATATCTGTCATACTTTAAGCCCTTTACAGTATTCCATCTAAGACTCCTCACTGATCTCTCTGCTTCCAGGTTTCCTATCTCCAGTCCATATTTCACTCTGTTACCTGGGTCATTTTTCTAAAATATTGTACCCTGTTCATCTCCTCAAAATCATCCCATGTCAGGTCATCCCTCTCCATATTAAGTGGCAACTCTTGACTTTGGCATTAAAACATTCATTCAGAACTCTCCTTCCTACTTTTTTAAAATTGTATTTGTTAAGTACTTACTATGTGTCAGACAGTAATCTAAGCACTGGGATAGATATAAGGTAATGAAGTTGGATACAGTTCACGGCCCACGTGGGGCTCACTGTCTTAATCCCTATTTTACAGATGAAGGAACTGAGGCACAGAGAAGTAAAATGACTTGCCCAAGGTCACACAGAAGACAAGTAGTGGAGCTGGGATTAGAACCCAGGTCTGACTCCCAGGCCCATGCTCTATCCACTTGATGATGCTGCTTCTCCACTTATCCATTCACTTCACCACCATCCCAACTTGTTCTTCATTCCTCTCAAGCTTCCCTACTTACTGTGACTTGTTCATTCGATAATATTTATTGAGTGCTTACTATGTGCAGAGCACTGTTCTAAACTCTTGGAATGTACAATTCGGCAACAGATAAAGATAATACCTGCCCAATGATGGGTTTACAGTCTAAATGACAGCCTTACAGTCTAATGATGGGCTTACTTGTTCTCATTTCTCCAACCAACAGCCTCTTACTCAAGACCAATCAATCAATTGAATCCTTATTGTGTGCAGAGCATTGTACTATGAACTTGGAAGAGAACAATATAACAGTTGGTAGACATGTTGCCTGTCCACATTGAGCTTGTAGTCAAGACCTCACTGAAGCCTGGGATTCTCTGCCCCTACATGTACAATAGACCACGACTCTCCCTGTCTTCAAAACCCTTCTGAAATAATGTCTTTTCCTGACTGCTGATCTCTCCACCTTTTGTACTCCAATTTCATACCACTAAAGTCCTTAAATAAACACAACCTCCCTTAGAAATATACACTGCTTTCACGGGAAGCAGTGGTGCCTAGTGGAAAGAGCATGGGCCTGGTAGTCTGAGGACCTAAGTTCTAATCACAGCACCACTACTTGCCTGCTGTGAACTAGGGCAGATACTGGTGATTCAAAATCTGTTCTACTACTTATACGGTAAGGCTCACGTGGGACCTTATTATCTCGTATCTACCCTAGGACTTAGTAGAGTGCATGGCACCTAGTAAGCACTTAAATACCATGATTATTGTGAGTCACATCATCCTATATGTAATTTATTTATCTCCACAAGGAAGAGAGGACACATTTTTAAGTTAAAGGCTAACATTTTTTATTTCTTCAGTTCTGATTGGAAACTCCCAGATTTTATAAAGAGGCCAGGGATGGAAGGGGCTGGGGCTGCAGCTCAAAATTCTATAACACCCACTGCTCCTATGTATTTGCGAACATAAGAGGGTACCTGAAATCTCAAAGAAAACATTTTGAGTTTTAGAAGAAACTCATAATTCGAAAGTGAGAAGTCTGCAAGGGTCAAACTTTGTCTTATAACTTCTATCAGCCAGCCTTTACCTCATGATTCTGGCCCAATTTAAGAGGCTTGGATGCTCTTGGGATCTCTGCATCTCTATCATTTATGATCACTGGAGTATTTATAGATATCTCTATGGGCTTCTGAGACTACAAGTACCAATGTGATGATAATTAGGGTACTTGTTAAGAACTTACTATGTGTGAAGTATAATCTAAACATTGAAGAGATACAAGATAATCAGCTATGATATGGTCCCTATCTCACATGAAGCTCACAATCTAAGTGAGAGGGATTACAGGTATTGAATATCCATTTTACAGATGAGGAAACAGAGGCATAGAGTAATTAAGTGATTTGCCAAAGTCTTACAGCAGGCAAGGAGTTGGCCCAGGATTAGAATCCAGGTCTTCTGACTCCCAACTCTATGTTCTTTCTGCTAGCCAGGCTGCCTCTCTCATGATGAGACTATTATGTCCATGTCACATATGTGTAACAGTCCAGGTCAGGATCTCTCCTGTTATCTGGATCTAGACTGTACTTGGATGCCAAAATGATACAGTTCAAATTCATCTCAGCATGCTGGGAACAAAAGTGGGACTAGGTTAAAATGGTTGGAAAAAATTTGTCTTGGGAGAGGTTGTTCTAAAGAATCTTGAAAGTCCTTGATTCAGTAATATGGAATTTCTCCATGGTAATGACTGTTTTCTGAATGTAAAAGAATGATTGTGTGCTAAGAATACAAATATTATGACTGAACTACCTTACAAAATCAGTATTATACATTGATGATAAATGTGAAGGACACCAAATTTACATCCCAGCTGCACTTAAAAATCCTTCCACACAACCAAACACTATTATCAGTATTCAGAACTGAAAACTGTCTCTAAATATGGCTACCTAGACAACATCCTGTCTAATGATTCACTGATAGAGAGGAGATAGAAAGTGAATCAAGGAAGCCAGCATATTTTTTGAAGGTTTACAGTGTGGGGTGCAACTGTGGCATAAAAATATAAGCCCAAGATGTAGGTCTAAAGAGCAGTTGTTTTTTGTCACACAGCTTCCTAAGCAATTTTAGAGTCCACATCATGCTCAATTTAATATTCAATGACAGCAGGATTACCAACAATCAAGGTTCTGGAATGCCATGCAGCTTAGGCATATTGAAGAGGTGCTTCCAGATTCTCAGTTTGGATCCGTCAGTCAGTCAACCGCATTTATTGAGCTCTTACTGAATGCAGAGCACTGTATTAAGAGCTTGGAAGAGCACAGCACAACAAAAGAGCAGATTCCCTGCCCACAACAAGCTTCCTGTCTAGAGGGGAGGCAGACATTAACATAAGTAAATAAGTACATAAAGTGTACATAAGTGCCATGGAACTCATGAGAATGGGTGATAGTAGGATGAGTCATTCATTCATTCATATTTATTGAGCGCTTACTGTGTGCACAGCACTATACTAAGTGCTTGCAATGGACAATTTGGCAACAGATAGAGACAATCCCTGCCCAGTAACGGGCTCAGCTGTCCTCTCAGCTTAACTCTGCACACCAGGAGCCTGAGATGGTGCCAAGGAGATGGGACTCTGTTCTCATTGTGGGTCTGTGGCTTCCTGCTGAGGAAAGAAAACTAGCCTAAACCATACTTTCATCAGCCCAGATCTCTCTTGGCTTCATCTGGCCTGTATACACAACTGATAATTAATAATAATAATAATGTTGGTATTTGTTAAGCGCTTACTATGTGCCAAGCACTGTTCTAAGCGCTGGGGTAGACATAGGGGAATCAGGTTGTCCCACGTGGGGCTCACAGTCTTAATCCCCATTTTACAGATGAGGGAACTGAGGCACGGAGAAGTTAAGTGACTTGCCCACAGTCACACAGCCGACAAGTGGCAGAGCTGGGATTCGAACTCATGAGCCCTGACTCCAAAGCCCGTGCTCTTTCCACTGAGCCACGCTGCTTCTCCAATTCAGCCTAGAACAATCTGGCACAGGAGTAAGAACTGCTGTTAACAAATCAGTACTTTCAACTAAGTAATCATCAATTTTCACTCTGAAAGATTCTCCTGGCAGGGAGCCATTAGGTGTGTCTTTTCCAACCTACCCGAGGAACCTCCAAATAATAGCTGAAAACTCCACATTAAACTGCCTCCCACCCTTTAGCTCAGTTCTGGATCCCCTTCTTATCCCCTTCTGGAAAACTCATTTTCTCCACAGCTTCAGCTACCATCTCCATATGGTTGATTTCTAAGTCTACCTCTCCAGCCCTGACTTCTCTCCGTTTCCATGATAGGATGGCACATTTTTCACCGTAGCATGTTATTCAGGTGAAATCTTAGAGAGGATATATCAAATGGTGCTTATAAATGTCCTCAGAATCAGTAAATTATATTTATTGAGCACTGACTGCGTACAAAGCACTGTACTAAGTGCTTGGGAGAGTACAATACCTGGCTCCGCCACTTGATTGCTGTGTGAACTTGGACAAGTCACTTCACTTGTCTGTGCCTCAGTTACCTCATCTGTAAAATGGGGATTGAAACCGTGAGCCCCAAATGGGACAGGGACTGCATTGAACCTTATTTGCTTGTATCCACCCCAGGGCTTACTACAGTGTATGGCACATAGTAAGCATTTAATACCATAATTGCTATAATTACTATTAACAATAAGCAGACGCATCCTACACACAACAAGCTTACAGTCTAGAGGGAGAAGTAATCCGTCTTAGTTTTTTATTACGAGGTCACCCAACCTGATAAGCAGGGGATGGCACCAGGGAAGGAGGCATCTCCATGAAGTTCAGAAGGAGGGAAACCTGGCTGAGCCTGGATGACTGTGAGAGTGTACACAGTTCCCTCTGCTGTCCCAGCTAATTTTTCTGGGCTCGAAAGGGAGATCCCAGCCATACCTGAAATCCACCTCCCAACTTATCAGGCAGGAGCATGGAGCAGAGCCAGGGAAACAGGAGGAAACAGGAGGTGAGAGTTTCCTCCAGAACTGACCCCAGCCAAGGTATGCCCAGAGATGTTTTTGGATTGTGAGGGTAGGGAGTGGCCCGGGAAGTGTTGTCCCCTCTATGAGACCTTTTCAGTGGAACTTATCCCTGCGAGCAGCAGCAGTTCATAACACATGAGCCATGACAGCTGCTTCAGACTTGCATGGGCAGCAGTCCGTACCAAGTAAGCCTACCCAACCACTTGAGACTCTCAGACAGCACAAAATCCTTACAATCTTCAAACTGGGACTGCCCAGGCGGGAATCAGATTGTGTTGTGCGATTTGAGGGATTTGAAGGGTGGAGGCAGTGCCATCTTACACTGTAATTCAACCCCTTTGCCTTGGGATTGGTAGATCTAAGAGGATATCCTGACAATTTTATAAGACAACCAAACATGTCTCATGAAAATTGCACTCCCACTGTACCTTTCTCTGTAGTCTCATATTCCTCCTGCCTTCTGGACATCTCTACTTGGTTGTCCCACTGACACCACAAGCCTAACATGTGCAAGACAGAACTCACTTTTCCATCCAAACCTCGTCCTCCCCCTGCCTTTCCCATCACTGTGGACAACTCCACTATCCCCCATCTCACAACCCAATAACTTCAACGTTATCCTGGGCTCATTCCTCTCATTCAACCCACACATGCAATGTCATGAAATCCTGTAAGTTCTATTGTGAACTCTGGAATGCTCCCTTTCCTCTCCATACAGACTTTTAGCATGCTGATCCAATCACTCATCATGTTCTGCCCTAATTACTGCATCAGCTTCCTCGCTAAACTCCCTACATCATCTCTAGGCCCTACTTCTCTCTGCTGTCTGGATCATTTTTTTCTGAAAACCCATTCAGTCCATATCTCCTCATTCTTCCAAAACTTGCTAAGACTGTTCTCCGGATCAAACAGAAACTCCTTATCATTTGCTTTAAGACACTCTATCACCTTTCTCTTTTCTACCTAACCTTGTTGATTTCCTACTAAACCCAACCCACACACTCCACTCCTTTAAAGCTAACCTTCTGTCAATACCTCAAACTCATCTGTCCTGCCACTGACCTCTTGCCCACTTTCTCTCTCATGTCTGGAACTTCCTTTCCATTCATATCTAGCAGATCCCCACTTTCTCTACCTTCAAAGCCTTATTAAAATCACATCACCTCCAAAAGGCCTTTCTTGATTAAGACCTCTTTCCTCCCACTCCCTCTCCTTCCTTCTGCATCACATTTACACTTGGATCTGTTCCTTTTAAGAACTTGATTGATAGATTGATTAGATCCACTACTCTCCACTCCTCAAAGATTTTCCTCAAAAACCTGAAAAAGCCACCCATCCACCCCCCACATCAGAGATCCTTTATCATCCATTTTAAGGCAAACTCACCACCGACCTCTTGCCTGTATCCTCCCTCTAGTCCGATATAGACTCCACACCTCTAACACCAAGCTATTCTCCGTATCTCAAGCTCATCTATTCTGCTACTGACCCCTTGCTCATGTTCTCCTTTGTCCCTGGAACCCCATCCCCCTTCATAGTCAACAGCCACCCTACCACTCTACACCACTCTGCCCATCTTCAAATCATACTTCTCCCAAAAGGAATTCCTTACTTGACCCTCATTTCCCCCATCCACCCTCCTTTCTGCATCATTTATTCAATCATATTTATTGAGTGCTTTCTTTGTGCAGAACAATGTATTAAGCACTTGGGAAAGTACAATGCAACAATAAACAGACACATTCCCTGCCCACAATGAGCTTACAATCTAGAGAGAGACAGAAGTGAATACAAATAAAATTATCAATATGTAAATAAGTGCTGTGGGGCTAGAAGGGCGGAAGAGCAAAGGGAACAAGTCAGGGCAATGGATTCTGTACCCTTTAAGCACTTGATATTCATTCCACCTCCCGTCACTATAACACTTATGTACATATACTCTACTACTTCCCCATCGGCTCAGTGGCAAGAGCCTGGGCTTTGGAGTCACAGGTCATGGGTTCGACTCCCGGCTCTGCCATTTGTCAGCTGTGTGACTGTGGGCAAGTCACTTAACTTCTCTGTGCCTCAGTTCCCTCATCTGTAAAATGGGGATTAACTGTGAGCCTCATGTGGGACAACCTGATTACCCTGTATCTACCCCAGCGCTTAGAACAGTGCTCTGCATGTAGTAAGCGCTTAAATACCAACATTATTATTAATTTATTTTAATGTCCCTGTCTAGACTGTTAGCTCCTTGTGGGCAGAGCATACAGTAAGTGCTCAATAAATGCCATTCATTGATTGATCAATTGACTGATTGAGCCTAGATGGATTACTACTGAGAAAGGCAGAAGAAATATTTTTAGGTAGACTTCATCGTATCATAAGGTGATGTTACATAACCATGGTCATCTGAGAGACAAGAGCAGCAGACACACCAGTCCGGTGTTTACTAATCAGGGAGCAGTTGATTACCTTGTCCACACAGAAAAGTAAGAGTGAACTGGACATATTCAATAATAAAATACTTTGGTAATGGGTGAATTTAGGTGTTTTACAGAATACAACGCTCCGTCACTGAGTTGGATTTGTGAAGCAATGAATGAGGAAGCTTAAAGACTCCTGAACTAGAAAAGGACAGAGAATCCAACAGGGAACCTTCAACTCTGAAATAGCTAGCCACATCACTGAGAAAGAGTTTTAAGATCATTATCAAGCTTCACAGAGTAATGAAACTCATTCAGTGTCCTCCAGGCCCTGCTTGGAGAAGCTTCATGGTCTTAGTGGATACAGCACAGGCCTTGGAGTCAGAAGAATCTGGGTTCTAATCCCAGCTCAGTCACTTGTCTGCCGTGTGACCTTGGGCAAATCACTTAAATTCTCTGTTCCTCAGTTCTATTATCTGTAAAATGAGGTTCAAGACGGTAAGCCCTAAGTGGGACAGGAACCTGATTATCTTGTATCTATCCCAGCACTTAGACAGTGACTGGAATTCATTCAGTCATATTTATGGAGCACTTACTGTGTGCAGAGCACTGTACTAAGAACTTGGAAAGTAGTTCAAGCAACAAAGAGCAACAATCCCTGCCCACAATGGCCTCACAGTCTAGAAGGGGGAGACAGATATCAAGACAAGTAAACAGGCATCAATAAAAATAAATGAAATTAGAGATATATACATATATCAGAATAAGTAAAACAGGCACTAATATAAAAAAACAGAATTATAAATATCTACATATATACACACAAGTGTTGTGGGGAAGGGGGTAGAGCAAAGGGAGCAAGTCAGGGTGAGGTGGGAAGAGGGGGAGCTGAGAAAAAGGAGGGGGCTTAGTTTGGGACATAGTAAGCACTTAAACACATATTATTTTGTGGCCACACAGTGTACAGAGGAACAGGGTGCACTGGATTGATAGATTCAGGGCAGTCCACAGAGAGGAAGGAGAAGTGAAGCGGTAGAGGAAGGACCAAGTCTCCTTCAATTTCCATGTACAAGATTTACTTCTGCCTTAAAATCTTCTCTCCTTCTCCTAGACTGACTGAGAATGACTCTAGTCTGGTTGCCCCAGAGTTCCACACTCCATGAAGGACAGAACAATTGCTGTGACAAGTCCCAGTCCAAATCCACAATATGATTCTAGTCATTCTATCATATTTATTGAGCTCTTACTGTGAACAGAGCACTGTTCCAAGCACTTGGGATAGTACAATATAATAATATAACAGATACATTCCCTGCCCTCAACAAGTTTACAGTCTAGAGGGGGATTCAGATGTCAATATACATAAATAAATTACAGATATGTCCATAAGTGCTGTGTAGCTGAGAGGCTATGAATAAAGGGAGCAAGTCAGGTCGATGCAGAAGGGAGCTGAAGAAAAGGAAAAGAGGGCTTAATCAGGAAAGGTCTCTTGGAGGAAATGTGCCTTCAATAAGGCTTTGAGTGGGAGAGAATAATTGTTGCATATGAAGAAGGAGGGCATTCCAGTCCAGAGGCAGGAAATGGACAAGAGGTCAGCAGCGAGATAAATGAGATCAAGGTATATCGAGAAGGTTACCATAAGAGGAGTAAAGTATCAGGGTACTAGCATTCTTCTCGCTTCGATCCAGAAGAAACTAGGGAATTTCTGACGCGTAAAGAAGAGCACAGAAATGCCACAATAGGTTCTATTCTTCCCACACACACAATTATATACAGCCACACCCAAAGCCAGTCAAGTTTGAAATGGCTTTTTCGAGAATATTTCTAAGAAAAAGAATACCCAGGGAAATCTCTTCATTAACGGTAAATCCTAAATTAATTAAGCTCAGTCATGGAAATCCTAAATCATCTATTTCTACAAATGCTGGATCAAGGATTATTTAGAATTCTCATGCGGTAATTGTTTGATTTTCTTTGCATTTAAGAAATAATACTGGCTCCATCTGGTGGTCAAAATATATATATATATGAACCTTTACTTGCTGCCCTACTAAAAGAACTCCACATCTCCCTTTATTAAAAAAAATGTCCATTTGGGTTCATTCACTCAATCGTATTTATTGAGCACTTTATGCAGAGCCCTGTACTAAGCGCTTGGAAACTACAATTTGGCAACAAATAGAGACATTCCCTACCCAAAGGGCTCACAGTCTAGAAGGGTCAAATGTATGTAAAATTTAAAAATGAATAAAGGCTTTTGAGCAGTGTAGCTATAACAATTAACTACAAGTCATTATAAATTGTCATTTAACTAAAATCATAAGATCCAGAAGAGCCATGTGGAATATACTGTCAACTAGGAACTCGGATTTATTGTACACACAAAGCAATATATATATACACATACTATGTATATATATGTATATATATTGCTTTATGTGTGTACAATACATATATGTATATATATATGGCTTAATGTGTGTATTTAAAATATATATAATATAATATATAAATATATAAAATGTATATATAAAAGCTTATAGCTCCAAATAATTCTTTAACATTATAACTATATTTTCTATCATCAACAACAATTATTTAGTCCCTTGAGCAACCCTATGGGTCTGGTCAATATCATTTTTCCTATTTTTCTTATTAAGCATTTGAAAACACATGCTCACCCTGGGAACCCATTGGAGATCTGGAAGTAGATCTTGTTCTCTCAGGATCTTTCTCCTTCCTGCCAACTCAAAAAGAGCTCCATAATAATTGAGCTCAGCTCTACCCTGCCTAAGAGAACAAGACTGCCCTTGAATTTAAAGTGGCTTAGCCAAAGGGAGCTAGTCACACCTTTGTGTTTAAAGATGGACTTGTTCTTAAGTACTGCATACCCTCTATTCCCTTCCAAGAGTACACAGCACCAGTTGAATCAGAGAAGCAGTGTGGCCTAGTGGAAAGAGCCTGAGAGTCAGAGGATCTCAGTTTTAACCCTAGCTCCGGCTACTTGACTGCTTAAAATGGTAGTTGCTAAGCGCTTACTATGTGCAAATCACTGTTCTAAGCACTGGGGTGGATACAAGATAATCGGGTTGGGCACAGTCCCTCTCCCAAATGGGGCTCACACTCTAATGTTCATTTTACAGATGAGGTAACTGAGGCACAGAGAAGTTAAGTTACTTGGCCAAGGCCACACAATAGACATGTGGCAGAGCTGGGATTAGAACCCAGGTCCTTCTGACACCCAGGCCCCTTTCTATCCACTAAGGATTAAGACTGTGAGCCCTATGTTGGACATGGACTGTGTCCAACCCAATTATCTTGTATTTTCCCCAGAACTTAGTACAGTGCCTGGCACATAGTAAGTGGTTAACAAATCAAAACAAAAATTGAAAAGAAAAAAAAAAATGGAGGCATCAACTGCCTCACAGGGTTCCCTGATCAACTGGCACATTTTGTCCTACAAAATGGTTACTGATCAATCGGTTCCTAGTTTAATGCACTAGGTTGCGTAATCTTTTAATCAGGGGGTGGTGCCGGAGAAGAGGAGGAAGATTTTCCATGAAGCTCCTACTGGACTGTCCTTTCAAACAAAAGAGTGTGCAGGTGAACTTGGAGTTGACCCCTGCAGCAGAGGAGACCACAGCCTAGGCCACCACAGCCTTGGCTCTCCCAGCTCCTTGGAATGGGGTTTCTGCTGCCCAGGTCTGTCTCCCCACTCATCAGCCCAGAATGGAGAAAGCAGGACTAAGTACGAATTAAAAGAAACCTTCTGCTGTTCCTCACCAGACATGGACTCTCTGGACACAGCCTTGGGAAGCATGGGAGACAAAATAAGAAGATTTGTGTTTGGTTTCTTCATATTTAAAAAAACTTGCTAAAAATTAATCCCCCAGGGCCAACATGAGCAACCCCTGGTCTGAGGAGCATTGCAGCCACTGCCCAACTCAGTCAGGCTGTGGGCATGGAGTGGGCACCAGGTCGGCATTGTAGTTCATCATGACTGGCAGGGATAGGTGTTGTCCTGTTGTATTGCACTTCAACCCCTTCTACAAAGGATTAATAGATTTGATAAGACGGCCAGACAATTTGTCAACCGAACGAATGTCTCATGAAAATTGCCACCCATCGCAGACTCCCTGATAGCAATCAGGAACATCTCAGGCAGAGCCTGGCTAGGGCCATCTTGGGCTGTGGGTGTGGACAGTACTTGAATCAGATTGCTCAAGTCCCTATCCAGAATGGTCTGCATGATAGGTCTTGTAAAGATACATAGTGATTATCACAATCACCACACCCTCCCAATTCCTCTCAATGGTCCACATATCCAGTCTCAAACAAATATAACCACTGAAATCAGGAACTCTCAATTCTGGAGAAGACCTTGATCTATCCCTTTATTTATCTTCACTCTTCTCCACTCCACCCCAACTCACACACGTTGGTCCTCACAAGCCAACCTGCTCCCATTTTTTGTGGTTCTTGTTAAGTGTTTACTATAATAATAATAATGATGGCGGGGGTGATACAAGGTAATCAGGTTGTCCCACAAGGGACTCAGTCTTAATCCCCATTTTATAGATGAGGTAACTAAGGCACAGAGAAGTTAAGTGACTTGCCGAAAGTCACATAGCTGACAAGTGGCGGAGCCAGAATTAGAACCCATGACCTCTGACTCCCAAGCCCATGCTCTTTCCACTGAGCCACGCTTCTTCTCTACGTGCCAGGCACTGTACTAAGAACTGCAGTAGATACAAGATCATAAGGTTAGACACAGTCCCTGTCATGGGGCTCATTGTCTAAATTGGAGGGAGGATGATTTAATCTGTTTTCCAGATGAGGTAATTGAGGTACAGAGAAGTTATACCTCAGTCTCATTTATCTAATAATAATGATATTTGTTAAGCACTTTTTATGTGCCAAGCACAGTTCTAAGCACTGGGGGGAGATACAAAGTAATCAGATTGTCCCACATGGGACTCAAAGTCTTAATCCCCTTTTGAAGCCCGTCTTCTTTCCACTGAGCCATGCTGCTTCTCAAGGAAATGAGAGGGAAGAGGGAGGTATATCTTGAAGAATGTTGGAGGTAAGTGGGAGAGAGGTGAGAAAGATGTGGGGGGAGGAGGAGGGAGGGGAAAAGGGAAGGAGAAGGAAGGGGGAGAGGAGGAGAAAGAGGGAGGAGGGAGGGGAGAAGGAGTTGGAAGAAGAGGAGTGGGTGGGGATGAGAGGAAGGTGAGAGGAAATGAGAAGGAAGGAAATGGGACACAGGTGAGAGAGGGGCAGGGGAGGGATAGGAGAAGGGATTGCGAATGAGAGGGAGGGGAGGGGGTGAGGATAAGGAGGGAGGAGTGTACCAGGCACTAAGCACTGAGGTGCCACCAACCAACTAATTGGTCAGTAGTATTGTTTGACTGATAATAACAATTACTATTATTGTGATATTTATTAAGAGCTTACTCTGTGCCTAACACTGGTTAATTGATTCTGAATTCTCCCAGGGGCTCCCCCAGGGATGCTAACTGTGAAGGCGATTTATTTCAATGAGAAGCAGTTGAACTACTGGAAAGAGCCTGGGCGGCAAAGAACCTTGGGCAAGTCACTTAATTTCTCTGTATCTTAGTTCCCGCATCTGTACTGGGGATTCAATCCCTATTCTCCCTCCTATTTAGACTGTGAGTTCCATGTGGGACCTGGTTATCTTTTATCAACTCCAGTGCTTAGTATAGAGAAGCAGCCTGGCTCAGTGGAAAGACCCCAGGCTTGGGAGTCAGATCGTGGGTTCAAAATCCGGCTCTGCCACTTAGCAGCTGTGTGACTGTGGGGGAGTCACTTAACTTCTCTGTGCCTCAGTTACCTCATCTGTAAAACGGGGATGAAGACTATGAGCCTCACGTGGGACAACCTGATTACCCTGTATCTACCCCAGCACTTAGAACAGTGCTCTGCACATAGTAAGCGCTGAACAAATATCATTATTATTATTATTACAGTATTTGGTACATAATAAGCACTTAACAAATGACACAGTTCTTCTTAATATTATCATATCTACCTCTTGCATTAGATGATAAGCTTTCATGAAGTTAGAGATCGCATCTAACAACTCTCCAGTATTGTCCCCTTCCAAGTGCTCAGTAAAGCTAAGAGCCAGCATGGCCTGTGGAAAGAACACAGGCCTGGGAGCCAGAGGATGTGGGTTCTAATCCTGCCTCTGAGTTCCTGCCTGGATGAGTTCGCTGGCGCCTCCTCCCCCTCCCATCCTTTAACTGTTGGAGTTCCTCAAGGGTCAGTTCTTGGCCCTCTCTGTTCTCCATTTACACTCACTCCCTTGGTGAACTCATTCGCTCTAACGGCTTTGACTACCATCTCTACGCAGATGACAGGATCTACATCTCCGCCCCGTCCTCTCCCCCTCCCTTCAGGCTCGCATCTCCTCCTGCCTCCAGGATGTCTCCACCTGGATGTCGGCCCACCACCTAAAACTCAACATGAGCAAGACTGAGCTCCTCATCTTCCCTCCCAAACCCGGTCCTCTCCCAGACTTCCCCATCACCGTGGATGGCACGACCATCCTTCCCGTCTTTCAGGCCCACAATCTCGGTGTCATCCTTGACTCGTCTCTCTCGTTCACCCCACACATCCTATCCGTTACCGAGACCTGCCGGTTTCACCTTTACAATATCGCCAAGATCCGCCCTTTCCTCTCCACCCAAACGGCTACCTTACTGCTATGGGCTCTCGTTATATCCTGGCTAGACTACTGTGTCAGCCTTCTCTCTGACCTCCTTTCCTCCTCTCTCGCCCCGCCCCGGTCTATTCTTCACTCCGCTGCCCGGCTCATCTTCCTGCAGAAACACTCTGGGCATGTCACTCCCCTTCTTAAACACCTCCAGTGGTTGCCTATCAACCTCTGCTCCAAACAAAAACTCCTCACTCTAGGCTTCAAGGCTCTACATCACCTTGCCCCTTCCTACCTCTCCTCCCCTCTCTACTGCCCACCCTGCATGTTCCGCTCCTCTGCTGCCCACCTCCTCACCGTCCCTCGGTCTCGCCTATCCCGCCGTCGACCCCTGGGCCATGTCCTCCCGCGGTCCTGGAACACCTTCCCTCCTCACCTCCGCCAAACTGATTCTCTTCCCCTCTTCAAAACCCTACTTAAAACTCACCTCCTCCAAGAGGCCTTCCCAGACTGAGCTCCCCTTTTCCCTCTACTCCCTCTACCACCCCCCTTCACCTCTCCGCAGCTTAACCCTCTTTTCCCCCCATTTCCCTCTGCTCCTCCCCCTCTCCATTCCCATCCCCTCAGCACTGTACTCGTCTGCTCAACTGTATATAGTTTCATTACCCTATTTATTTTGTTAATGAAATGTACATCACCTTGATTCTATTTAGTTGCCATTGTTTTTATGAGATGTTCTTCCCCTTGACTCTATTTATTGCCATTGTTCTTGTCTGTCCGTCTCCCCCGATTAGACTGTAAGCCCGTCAAATGACAGGGACTATCTGTATTCGACTTGTTCATCCCAAGCGCTTAGTACAGTGCTCTGCACATAGTAAGTGCTCAATACTAATGAATGAATGAATGAATATCTCACTGCCAACCTCTTGCCCAAATCCTGCCTCTGGCCTGGAACACCCAGAGTGACACAAATTCGTGAAGCATTACATCTATTTTTATATTGATGCTAATGATGCCTGTTTACTTGTTTTGGTCTCCCCCCTTCTAGACTGTGAGCCCATTGTGGGCAGGGATGGTCTCTCTTTGTTGCTGAATTGTACTTCCCAAGTGCTAGGTACAGTGGTCTGCACACAGTAAGTGCTCAATAAATACGATTGAACACCCTCCCTCTTCATATTTGACAATCACTTTCTCCAACTTCAAAGTTTCATTAAAAGCACATCACTTCCAAGAGGTCTTTCCTAACTAAACCCTCATTTTCTCTTCTCCCTCTTCCTTCTTCAACTTTGGATTTGGATTTGCAGCCTTTATTCACCCTTTCCTCAGCCCCTCAGCATGTATGTACATAACCATAATTTAGCAATTTATATTAATTCTGTCTTCCCTTCTAGACTGTAAGCTTGTTATGGGCAGGGAATATGTCTAAAAACTCTGCCATATAGTACTCACCCTACTGTTTGGTACAGTGCTCTGCACACAGTAAATGCTAAAAAAAAATATGAATGATTAACTGATTGATTGACTTGTCTAAGGTCACACAGAAGACAAGTGGCAGAGCCACTTGTGAAGAAATGTGGCTTAATGGATAGATCATGGTCCCTCCCTGCCTCCCACTCAGAAGAATCTGGTTTTTAATCCTGGCCCAGCCACTTGTCTGCTGGGTAACCCTAGACAAGTTACTTGACTTATCTGTGCTTCAGTTACCTCATGTGCAAAATTGGAATATTGTGAACCTCATGTGGGATATGTCCTGAGACTAACTTGATTAGTATTTATCCTAGAGCTTAGTACAGTGCCTGACACATAGTAAGTGCTTAACAAATACCACACAAAAAGAGTCTAGATTAGAACCCAGCTCCTCTGACTCCCAGGCCTGTGATCTTTCCACTAGGGTGTACTGCTTCCCCCTTTTCTATGCTTCATTCTTGTAACTTTCATTGCTGACCTCTTGCTCATGTCCTTCCTTCTTCCCAGAAGTCCCTCTCCCACTTCCTTTACTTCATCGATCCCTTTTGAGATTCTGGCCTTTTACCCTTCCAGACAGGATATACCGCTGTGGCTACCAAAGCAGTTTATGGCTAGTCTGTGGAACCACAGCACAGCATAGACATTGTACTGCAGGCCCTGTGGTCCTAAATAACTTTTGTATGTAAAATTGTTACATACACAAAGGGCTGAATCCTGCCCCAGTAGTCACTTATTGCTCCCACTGCCCTAGGACAAACAAGCCTGGAGAGACAAGAGAGGGCAAATGACATTATAAAAGTCACTATAATAAATTCATTAGCACAGGCTGTTCCAAGTAAATACCTACCAATATACTGGTGTACCCCAGGATACCTAAAAAGATATGGATGAATTATAAACCATCTGACTGTGGGATTCATTTTGTGTTGCAAGCTCCCAGCTGGTCCCAGCTGGACTGGCACAAAGAAGAAGTCAAACCACACCTCTGATCCCCAAAGTTACCGTGAAAAGGTTTTTACTCAATTTTACCAACATGCAAGGGAGTGACACATGCATGCACTCACTTTCACACTCTCTAACTCAACCACCCAAAGATCCAATACCAATCTGTGGTACAAAGAATTGATACTACCAATGTTTCTTCTTTCTGCTTCCAAGTGTTCCTGTTGCTCTCAACAGGCTTCCTTCTTTGCATGCTTCTGCCCCCATGCAATGTGCCTTTATCTGTCTTGGGTATTGCAGCTGTGACTCTACAGAGCAGTCACTAATTGGCCCAGGCCCGTTACAGGGTAAAACAGGGAGAGAAAGCCTCACCTCCTTCCATGCTCCACCTCCATAGGCCTGCAGTCAACTGTCTCAGATAGAGCCCATTAGTGCATTCACAAAAACTCTCTCCCTCGTTATTGCTCATGGGATCACAAACAGTCATTAATAAGGCAGCTTGTTGTGGGCTTTCCACAATTCTTTTACTTACTGTTCCAGTCCCAGTATGACAACAGAGCCATTTCATATCACTCCATCCTGCCTGCTCCTTCCTCTCCCTTCTCCTCAGCTCTTCCACTCCAATTTTCCTAGGCTTTCTTGATCCCCATGTACTCCAAGCGTGGCCTTCCATTCTAAACACTATCCACGTTTTATTTTTTTTGTACTGTGGACTTGAGTAGTTCTCACTTGGGAGCCAGAGGATCTGGGTTCTAATGGCATTTCCTCCACCTGTCACCTCGGTAAGTCGCTTCACTTCTCTGAGCCTCAGTTCCCTCATCTATAACATGGGGATTAAGACTGTGAGCCCTATATGGGAAAGGGACTGTGTCTGACCCAATTATCTTGCATCTACCCAACACTTAGTACAATGTGCCTGGCACATACTATGTGCTTAACAAATATGACAATTATTATTATAATAATTATTATTGTCATGTGGCACTGCAACTGTTTCTAGCAGAAAAGGGACAGAAATATGCTAGAGGACCCCTGGGACCCCAATGTCCAGATACTCCTGAGTCATGGCCCTGCCTCCTTGATGCCAAACAGCAGAAAGCCAATGTGGTTTGACCTGGCCTTGTTCCCTCTGGCCGTTCTCTGACTGCTCAGTTCCAAGTTTCTCACTCAAAGGAGTTCTGATTCTGTGAGTTTCCTGTTAGGTTTTGTTCATTCCTTTATCCCAAGTGCCCATCTACCGTAATAAGGGATAGCAGTTCCCCACTGAAACCTGTGCCTTCAATTTGGGAATGGGTATTAGCTTGCTGTTTGTCTCCTATCGTCTGAAATGACTGAATAGGCAAGAGGATTTTAAATATTATTGTTAAGTCCCTTTTCATTCTTTTATATTCTGGAATGTTTCTTCATATCTCAAGTTCACCAGAGATCCTCAAGAAATATACCCACACATTTTGGGAAATAATCCCGCAATGTTCAACATTAAAGTCTGACCCATCTTATGGACAAAAGCCAGAAAGCCTCCTGCAGACTGACATACTGTTCTCCCCTCATGTCTCTGCTTAATTTTTCACTGCCATACGATTGGCAGCCTGAATGACCTGGCTTTTCTCTGTTAATGTCATGGCCTTGAAATATAAACAGAGCCCCTTTTGTAGTTACTTTCTTCCATCCGAAGCACCTTTCTGGAACATGACAAACCTCAGACTTCCCCAAAGATTGGAGTTATTTCATTTGTTCAATTACTATAAATATAGAAGGACAGCTCTTTGGGCTTTTTTTAAAAGGAATAGGAATGTTAAGATTAATTGTGTTTAAATCAACTGAAGTTGACAGTTTTAAAGCTTGAAAATTGTGCTAGCTAGATTCTTATTCTTTTAAAATACTTCAACTCACACTTTATTTTCCCATTTCTAATGAATGAGGAAGAACCTCAGATTGCAGAGATTTGGGTTTTTGCATACTCATTTTTAAGTGAGAGGAGTGTGGAAGAGGAAAATTAAATTGGTTTATTTTTCAGAACTTTCTGCAATCCAATAGTTAATGCCTATGTATGGTTCCTTTAGGGGAAAGAAGATGATTTAGTTGCAATTTCTTCAATGTGTGATCAATATAATCATTTATGTGGTGACTTTTGGTAAAGAGAGAGAATTTAAAGGATGGACCTTGATTCTCAATCATATTTATTGAGTGCTTACTGTGTGCAGAGCACTGTACTAAGTCCTTCGGCGACTGCAATATAGCAGAGTTGGTAGACACGTTCCCTACCCATAACAAGCTGACCATCTAGAGGGGGAGACAGACATTGATAAAAATAAACTAGGAATATGTACATTAGGGCTGTGGGGCTGACGGAGGAGTGAATGAAAGATGCAAATCCAAGTGCAAAGACAACACAGAAGGAGTAAGAGAAGAGGAAATGAAGGCTTAGTCAGGGAAGTCCTCTTGGAGATGTGCTTTTAATAAGGCTTTGAAGGTGGGGTGAGTGACCTGTCAGATATGAAGAGGGTGGGAGGGATTCTCCCCTTACCTGTACAACACTGGCAATGTAAGAAAAGCTTTTCACTAGATACTACAGGTCTAAACAGGAGGACGCTCCAAGGATCAGTGAGAATGTACTGGAAGAAGAACTTCTTCACCCATGTAGGTTGGAGGCAAACTGGTTGTTGTTTTTTGGTTTTCTTTTGTTTTACTTTGTTATAGTACTTTTTAAGCACTAATGACAAGCATTGTACTAAGCCCTGGAGTAGATAGAAAATTACCAGGTTGGTCAGAGTTCTATCCCACATGGGGCTCACAGTCCGAGTATCAAACAGAAACTCCTTCCAATCCACTTTAAAGCAATCACCTTCGTCCCTCCTACCTTACCTCGCTGCTCTCCTACTATAACCCAGCCTGCACACTTCGCCACTCTAATGCCGACCGACTCAACTGCACCTCGATCACATCTATCTTGTTGTCTTGACTCTGGCCTGAAACGCCCTCCCTCTTCATATCCAACAATTTCTCACCCCACCTTCAAATCACTTTTGAAGGCACATTTCCTCCACAAAGCCTCCCTAAGTCCCCATTTCCTTTTTTCCCACTCCCTTCTGTGCCTCCATTGCACTTGGATTTGTTCTCTTTATTCTCTTCTCGCTCCGTCTGACAGCACTAATGTACATATCCAAAATTGATTTATTCATATTATTGTCTGTCTCCCCCACTAGACTGTCAGCTCATTATGGGCAGGGAACATGTCTACCAATTCTGTTATAATGTTAAATTTTACTCTACCAAGAACTTAGTACAGTGTTCTGCACACAGTAAGTGCTCAATAAATAGGATTTTTTGAAATAGGAGGGTGTAGGATTTCCCCATTTTCCCCATTTTACAGATGAAGTAACTGAGGCACAGAGAAGGTATGTGATTTGCCCAAGGTAACATAGCAAAAAAGTGGTGGAGCCAGGATCAGAACTGGAAACAGTCCTCTGACTCCCATGCTGTTTTCTTTCCACTAGACCACACTGCTTCCCACTGGACTTTTGCCAGCAGCAAACCCTTGCCATATTCCTGATTTTCACTAGATTGTCAGAAGTATGATTAGCCTCATCCAGTTACTGATATGTATTGAGGGCTTTCTGTGTTTAGAGTATTATACTAAGCACTTGGGAGAAAACAACACACATAATCCCTGCCCTCGGGGAGCATATGATGTATATGAGGCATGGGGACTTTGTGGAATAGACTTTTTCCTCCCTTCATATGCAGCCCTAGCAGGTAACAAGTTCTTAACAGCCAGATCCCATCCAAGAGAGTCAGTCAATCATATTTATTGAGTTCTTACTGTGTGCAGAACACTGTACTAAGTGCTTGGGAATTTACAAGGTAACTTTCATTCAATCATATTTACTGTGTGCAGAGCACTGTACTAAACGCTTGACAATAAACAATAGACAAATTTCCTGCCCAAAGGAAGCTTACAATAGGACAGTTGGACTCACTAACTCACTCACTCACTATATACACTGGATTATATAGAAGCAGCGTAGCTCAGTGGAAAGAGCTCAGTGGGAGTCAGAGGTCAGGGGTTCGAATTCCGCCTCTGCCACTTGGCAGCTGTATGAATGGGGGCAAGTCACTTAACTTCTCTTTGCCTCAGTTACCTCATCTGTAAAATAGGGATTAAGACTGTGAGCCTCGGGTGGGACAACCTGATTACCCTGTATATACTCCAGCACTTAGAACGGTGCTCCGCACATGGTAAGCGCTTAACAAATACCAACATTATTAGTGCTTCCGTTAAAAGTGTGAATTGTGTCTGGTAGAAAAATAACTTCAGTAAATCAGTAAACGAGTGTGTACTAAATGACCAAATAATGTGTTGCAGTATAATAAGTCCTGTAAGAAAGATTACTGTCTCTCATTAGAGGAGAACATTTTTGAACAAAGCATTTTCCTCTTTCCATGTTTGGATATCTCATTAAGCATAATTATCTCTGTGTATTTTCTCCAGTGTAATTCATTTTTTGTGATATTATTTTTGGCAAAAATCACAGAAGACTTGGTGCAACGCCACTTTCAAAGAATGTAACATACCTCGTACAATGACCACAAGAGAAATTGTTAATGAAATGATTGTCCACACCAGTGACATTGTGAGCAGAGGCAGTGCCATATGGAGAATGTTAAATTTGTTCCCTAGCCAAGGCACAGGGACGGACCTTGCAAGGCAAATTAAGAGAAAAGAAAAATGTGATTTAAAGGAAAATTTTAAAAAATTTAGAAAAGCTCTTGTGAAACTGAACATCAAGAACTTTTACAGTTTTCTTAACCATAGGGACTTTTTGAAGTTGACTGTGGTCTTTCTTTCCAGTCAGCACTAGTGAGAGGGTGGGGCATAAGGATCTGGGCATCCCACTAGTCCATCTCTTGACCCTTGACATTCAATGCAATCAGTCGCCTACTTCACCACAGCAAGATTATTGCAGAGGCTTATAAAGCCCTAGCTAAGCAAAAATGGACAAGTAAGTTATGTTGGGGTGAGGGATAGATAGGGAGTATATAAAAAAAAATAATCAGCCTACATTTATCCTACTTTTCCTTAGCCTCTGCCTTTTGAGACCTCTCTTGGCTGTCAAATTTTTCATTCCTTTTGGGTTATGGATCTTTGTACTCAGGTTACTACTGAAAGAGAAAAAGCAAGTACTGACAGGTGACCAGATGTCTTGAATTCGATGACACAATCCAAAATTGTACCCCAGTAATTCCTTTTGAGATACATGTCTTTTTAAAAAAAAGTGCAATCAAGATGCCAATGCACCTCAACTGATAGGGAGTCACTACACTTCACTTCTGTCTCTAACCATACCTGTGAAATGAGGATTAAGACTGTCAGTCCCATGTGGGCCAGGAATTGTGTCCAAATTGACCACCATGTATTTACCCCAGAGCTTAGTACAGTGCTTGGCACATTGTAAGTGGTTAACAAATACCATAAAAAGGAAAGAAAAAAGGACAACCCTAGGGTTGCTAGGATCCTGATCACCTTATCTGAGAGGGTATAATAATAATAATAATTATTATTATTATGGTATTTGTTAAGAGCTTACTATGGGCCATGTCCTCCCACGGTCCTGGAATGCCCTCCCTCCTCACCTCCGCCAAACTAATTCTCTTCCCCTCTTCAAAGTCCTTCTTAGAGTTCACCTCCTCCAAGAGGCCTTCCCAGACTGAGCTTCCCCTTTTCCCTCTGCTCCCTCTGCTGCCCCTCTATCCCCCCTTCACCTCCCCTCAGCTAAGCCCCCTTTTCCCCTCCTTTCCCTCTGCTCCTCCCCCCTCCCTTCCCCTCCCCTCAGCACTGTGCTCGTCCGCTCAATTGTAAATATTTTTTATTACCCTATTTATTTTGTTAATGAGATGTACATCACCTTTATTCTATTTATTGCTATTGTTTTAATGAGATGTACATCCCCTTGATTCTATTTATTGCTATTGTTTTTGTCTGTCTCCCCCGATTAGACTGTAAGCCCATCAGTGGGCAGAGACTGTCTCTATCTGTTGCCGATTTGTACATTCCAAGCACTTGGTACAGTGCTCTGCACATAGTAAGCGCTCAATAAATACTAATGAGTACAATGAATGAAGTACTGCTCTAAGCACTGGGGTAGATATAAGGTAACCAGGTTGTCCCAAGTGGGGCTCACAGTCTAAATCCCCATTTTACAGATGAGGTAACTGAGGCACAGAGAAATGAAGTGGCTTGCCCAAGGTCACACAGCAGACGACCAGAGCTAAGATTAGAATCCACATCCTCTGACTCCCAAGCCCGAGCTCTTTCCACTAAGCCACGCTGATTCTCTAGTATTATAAGACAGCTGGCTAAGAATGCAGAGGGTTTCTCTGCCTTCTCACCAGGCTCCCTATTCCCATTTATCAGGGCAGATTCTCTTAAAAGAAATAAAAGAGTATCACCAGCCTTCCCAAACCAGAAAGGCTTCCCTTAAGGCCTTCCTCTGTAGGTTGAGACAAAGCCAGGCTGCTCTGCCAAGCTTCTAATCTCCATGGCAACCTTCCCTTCAAGCTCTTCATGGGGTTACAGGGGCTTAAATGCTCAAGAGTGATCCAGAACTGCATTGTCGGGCAAGGAGCAAAATAACAAAGCCCAGACCAGAGGTCTGCAACCTATGGCTCTGGAGCTACATCTGCCTCATCATGGAAACAAATGTTGCTCTCCACCCCAAAATGGAGAGGCCTCAGGCTAAGGGAAGCAGCTCCCCCTTGAGCCCCCCACAATGCGTGGTGGCAATACCTCCCACTGAAATCACTGAAACCCATCTAAAAGCTGCAGCTTTCTACATAGTGCTCTTTATAGTCCATTGCTAGTGGGGGTAGGGGAGGGAGGATGATAGACAGGCAGCCCTCTCAGAAGCCTCTGCTGGGTGGGCAGCTGGTGCCAATACTCAGAAGGCCACGGATGGACTCAAGAGTGGGCTGGGGTGTCCCCTGGAGAATTCTGTTGCCTGATAAAAAAAAAAATAAATTTTGGTATTTGTTAAGCGCTTACTATGTACAAAGCACTTCTAAGCGCTGGGGGATACAAGGTGATCAGGTTGTCCCATGTCGGGCTCACAGTTTTCATCCCCATTTGACAGATGAGGTAACTGAGGCCCAGAGAAGTGAAGTGACTTGCCTAAGGTCACACAACTGACTAGCGGCAGAGCCAGGATTAGAACCCATGACCTCTGACTCCCAAGCCCGCGCTCTTTCCACTGAGCCACGTTGCTTCAGGTGGCCCCAGGTGGGTTCCAGACCCACATCGTTCAAACCATGCACTCTTGTTCCATTTGCATTGGGGAATCTTCACTCTGTTCCATCCAGGAAGTAAGATTTCGCTCCTCTCCCAAGGGAATCTTTTCCATCATGGAGCATCCCGCTATACACACATAACCTCTCGACTTGTAGCTCTTCAGGGCTGGAAAGAGCAGCAGCAATGGCAGCATTTGGGGCAGGACTTATACACCCACCAGGCACCACAAGGCAACCTCTTCCTCATGCCCCTGTCAAAGAAAACTTCAAAGACTCTGCATTGTGAAAATAATAATAATAACAACAATAATGGCATTTGTTAAGCGCTTACTATGTGCAAAGCACTGTTCTAAGCGCTGGGGGGATACAAGGTGATCAGGTTGTCCCACGTGGGGCTCACAGTCTTCATCCCCATTTTAGAGATGAGGGAATTGAGGCTCAGAGAAGTTAAGTGACTTGTCCAAAGTCACACAGTTGACAAGTGGTGGATACGGGATTCGAACCCATGACCTCTGACTCCCAAGCCCGTACTCTTTCCATTGAGCCACGCTGTCAGAGACAAGTTTATTTCTACTAATGCTAGTAGGAAGTGGTGGTTGAAAGTCAGAGTTTCCTCTACTAGTTGAGGCCAACTCAACTCCACATAATAGCAAGTTTCTTTATATGCAGCAAATACAGCATCCTAGCTGCACATGTGATCATAGAGCAAAAATAGAATAGAAGGCAAATATGCTGAAACAAACAGCGGTAAACTTTTACTCTCCCTGACCCCCCACCCCCTTCCCACTCCCACTGGCATTAGGACCACATGGCTAAGGTTGTTACATATAGGGTTACATGTCTGCTTATTCTGTACTCTCCCAAGTGCTAGTATAGTGCTCTGCACATAGTAAGTGCTCACATCACATATCTGGCTCCTCTTCTAGACTGTAAGCTCATTTTGGGCAAGGAATGTGTCTGTTATATCATCACACTGCAACCTCCCAAGCGCTTAGAACAGTTCTCTGCACACAGTAAGCACTCAGTGAATATGACTGATTGACTAACTGACTGATTTGACATCTCAAAGTTTCAGTTGCCTCATTCGTAAAATGGGGATTAAATCTTATTCCCTCCTACTCGGACTGTGAGCCCCTGTAAAACAGTACAGGGACCTGATTATCTTGTGTCTACCCCAGCATTTAGTACAGTGGCTCAGAGGAAAGAGCACAGTCTTAGGAGTCAGATGTCATGGGTTCTAATCCCGGCTCAGCTCCCTATCAGCTGTGTGATTTTGGGCAAGTCACTTGACTTCTCGGTGCCTCAGTTACCTCCTCTGTAAAATGGGGATTAAGAGTGTGAGCCTCATATGGGACAACCTGATTACCTTGTACCACCCCCCCCCAAGCGCTTAGAAAAGTGCCCAGCACATAGTAGGCACTTAACAAAAACCAACATTATTATTATTATTACAGTGCTGGGCACACAGTAAGTGCTTAATAAGTACCATAATTATTATTAGCAGGATGCCTGCAGGGGAGACTCCAACTCACTGCCTGTCTGATCTCCCCCAGCTGGATTTTAACAAATGCATATAAACTACGATAGAAGCTGCTCTTGCAATTCTCTCCTTCATTGATTGCATTGAAAATGAGTCTGCCAAAGTTTAGGCTATTAAGAAGCATGTGGATTCTGAAGATTTTCCTCAAACAATCATTTGCTTTTCCCCATTGTTGGAATTGGAACTCTTTAAGAAGCTTCAGATCAAGTTTCCAAGTCACAACACTGTAATTACTGTCCATATGGTCTAGCGGGGCGGTTACAGAGAGAGCCGAGAGTAAATCATGGCATCTCCAGATAGTTTTAAACACCCAGAAACAGAAGTTTAGTTTAATAGAGAAGGAGAAATCTGCCAAACAATCGCTCTTACTCCCTTCAAAGCCCTTCTGAAGGCACACCTCTTCCAAGAGACCTTCCCAGAGTAAGCCCTCTTTTCCTCAGCTCCCCATCCCTTTCACCTTGATTTGCTCCCTTTACTCTCCCCCCAACTTCCCCACCCTGCGCACTTATGTATATATGCATATATCTATAATTCTACTTATTTATATTGATGCCTGTTTAACTTGTTTTGATGTCTGTCTCCCCGCATCTAGACTGTAAGTCCGGTGTGGGCAGGGATTGTCTCTCTCTATTGCTGACTTGTACTTTCCAAGAGCTTAGTACAGTGCTTTGCACATAGTAAGCACTCAATAAATATGTTTGAATGAATGAATGAAAAAAACTAAAGAATAAAATAAGTATCTCTGTTGAGTCCCTTCACAGAAAAAAAATAATTGTATTCTCATTTCTTTTTAAAATACTAAGTTGAATGTTGCCCTAGGATGATGAGTACTGAAGTTTATTCAAGTTTATCCTTCTAGACTGTAAGTTTGTCGTGGGCAGGGAGCATGCCTACAACTCTGTTGAATATTCATTAAATCATATTTATGGAGCATTTAACTGTGTTTAAAGCCCTGTACTTGTGAGAGTACAATACAACAACAACAGACACATTCTCTGCCTACAATGATCTCTCTCTCCCAAGCGCTTAAGACAGTGCTCCTCTCACAATAAGCACTCAATAAACATGAATGATTGAGTAAAGGTTGAGAATATTTTTCATGGAAAAAAAATTTAAATCGGGGTTTTTTTTGATAGGCTTTTAAAAATACTTTTTTAAAATACCAGATTTTGCATTTGGTAAACATTCACATTAAAACGTATAGAACATTATAATTTCATGATCTAGAACACTGTTAAAATTCTAATTGAAACTTTCTTTCAAATGTAGTTTAAAAAAGCACAATGAACCTTTAAATATTGACCTCATGAACAGAAAAGCTGGCTATTGCACCAAACTTCCATAAAAACAAAACAGGCCTTATTGAGATTCTTCAACCATTGCCTACCATCATTCACAGGACTAAATAAATGCTGATAGCAACTGAAATATTTTAAAACTACTCTCTTCGTATTTATTCACATCTGTTCTGTGTTTGAATGAATTTTTGTTTTGTTTTAGAAAATATGTTAAACTGTATATTAAGTAGCCCTGGTGTGTGTATATCTGTGTGTGTGGTAAACAGCTGGCATAGTATACATATGCAACTGTAACATGAACATAATAGCAGATTCTCATCCTGGTCTTCTCCCTTGTGAGTGAAAATGCAACACAGCCCTTTATTAGGGTTCAGCCTGCAAACGGCGCACATTCTTGAGTGTCTTACTATTTGAGAATTAGGGATGTAGATGTGGTTGCTATTCATAGAAATTTTTGTGGGCATTAAAAATAAGCTCTTTCAGAACTTGATTGTATTGCAATGTAATTGCCTTATCATATTAATATTCATAAAGCCTACATTTTCTAACTGGAAGGGATGTAACAATTGAAAAATGATCTACGGCACTATCATGGAGAGTCCCTGCTCAGATGGTCTTAAATAAAAACTCTTTGAGTTTAATTCTGTAATATTTGCAGAAAGCTTTTGCTCTGTAGGTGGCAAAGAGGTTGTAGACTCACAGAAGTCACTAAAATATACAACAAATTTTGCTGCTTATAACCTCCAGGAACAAGGAAGTATCAAGTTCAACACGAAATACTAAATAAAATATCACCCCTAAAATTATGTTTTCTCTTACATGTGTTCCTTTTTCAGATAAGTATTTCCACCTTAAACTCAACTTTGCTAATGTCATGACAATCACAATATTGTTGGTGATGCAATTTTTAATTATTTATGTATTATGATATTTAAATTATGCTTTCTTGTTAGTATGCCGTGCTGTCCTAGCCTCATAATTGACTCCCAATTTTCAACTAGGGGGCATTTCTGAGGCTTTGTTTTACTGTACCCTATTTGCTCTTCCTGCTTTAATTTGTTTTCAAAACATTAGCTAGCTATACAACAGTTGTTCGGGTGTCCTGCTGTCGGTCATTTTCCTCATGCCTCCTTCCAAGCATAGCTGTGTTGAGATTTGTTTGATTCAATATTTTCTATGTGGTTAGGGAAGAAACTATTTTTGTTAGCATGGGCTCCCTAAAACAGTACCTCTTAAGAATGGAAATACAGTGTGATTCTGTGAAGTTTCTCTTGACTTCTCCCCAGCTCTCTTTAATGTTCTGTTGGTGGGAAGCTTTGCCTGAAGGGATTAATGAGAGAAAGTGTAGGTTGCTTTGTAGGTGAAAGAGTAGAATAAATTTGGAATGAGAGGGGTCCAGATGGCTTTTTGCTTTCTACCAAAACTGCTTAGTTGTGTGGGGTCGGAGTATAGAGGGAGTAGAGTGTTGGGGTGACAAGGAAGTGAGGGAGTCAAGATTACTGGGGAAGTTGAGGGCATGAACATTTGATTCGAAGGGGATGGATGGAGAGGATGCTGAGGTAGGAGGTGGTAGGCCGGTTTGCAGTGAGAAAGGAATGTAGGGGATGTGGCAGAGTAGGAAGCTATGATAAAAGAGCAATAGTCAAGAGGTAGAGACATTTGTGATATTGTTTCTCCCAGGCCTCTCTCACATTTTGAATTATTCTTATCATTATTATTATGATGCTCTTGCTATGTGTTAGACACAAGTTAATCAGGCTGGACACAGTCCCCGTCCCACCAGGGGCTCACAGTGGCCACATTAGGAGTTCCCGCCAGTCCCACATTAGTCTAGAGGAAGTATGGCCGCTCCACAAAGAAGAAGAAAGTGCATATTTAGGAAATAGAATAAGAATAAAATGAAATGGAAGCAAGGATGAATAGACACAGGGCCAAAAGAAGATATAATTTAATATGAAAAACCATAAGACTGGGATCAGGAGATTCAGATTCTTGTCCTAACTCTGCCACTGGCCTGTTGTGTAACTTTGCTCAAGCCAATTACCCTTTCTGGTCCTCAGTTTCCTCATTTGTTAAATGTGAATAAAATTTATTTGTAGCCATGTGGGGCTGACTACCCCAGCGCCTTGCACATAATAATCAATCAATCATATTCATTGAGTACTTCATGTTTGCAGATCACTGTACTGACAGCATGGGAGAGTACATTATAGTCAAGTTGGTAGAGTTGTCCCCAATAAATGCTTAATACGATTATTATTATTAATATTAATGATAATTCTAATAATGAAAAGTTACGAAAAGGAGTTGACTAAATTCAGGATGTAGGTTATATAGTGTTGCCAGGCAAACTTTTAAAATCAATGTATTAATTGGCTCAAAAATAAAGTCTGCAACTAAGAGCCTCTTTTTTCTACAGTGAAATATGAAAGGGAAACAAAATAAGGTGTTCTTAAATTTGGCTCAAAAATTAAACCTGCTACTAAGAGACTCTTTTTTCTACAGTGAAATGTGGAAGGGAAACAAAAGAAGGCGTTAAGGCATTCTCACTGCTGTCCTCTTGTGGAAGAAGTAAAACTAAATCAATCTTTTCTTCCGAGTTTGGGATTTGAGTAGATATATCAGTCAGTGGTATTTATTGAGCACTTACTCTGTGCAGAGCACTGTAGTAAGAGATGGGAGAGTTAAGTGCAACGGAGTTGGTCAATGTGTTTCCTACACACGGGTATATGGATATGGGGGAAAATAGCTCAGGGGAAATATCAATGTGCATTCTTATTCCAATAACAATGCTTTTATAATCATAAAAAGTACTAGATCTTCTTTTACCAAAAGAGAAAATTATATTTATATGGAGGATTTTGTTCAGGTTTAGCAACTTGGGAATTTAGATTTAGAGAGCAGTGCTACCTAGGAAAATGGGCAAATTATTAATCAGGAAGTTTAGAGGCATGCAGCTATTATCTATTCTAACCAATCTAACAGTGGCATTTATTGAGCACTTACTCCATGGAAAGCACTGTACTGAGTGCTTGGAAGAGTACAATACAACAGAGTCGGTAGACACACTCCCTGCCCACAAGGAGCTTATGGTCTAAAGGAGGAGACAGAAATAACATAAATAATTGATGGATATGTGCATAAGTGCTATGGGGATGAGGGTAGGCTGAAAATCATGTTTTAAGGGTACAGATCAAAGTGCATCGATGACACAAAAAGGAGAGAAAAATAGAGAAAAATTAGGTTTAATCGGGGTAGGCCTCTTTGGGGTGTGTGATCTTAATAAGGTTTTGAAGGTGGTCTGTCATATAGATGGGGGTGGAAGGGAGTTACGACAAGAGGGAGGATGTGAAAAAGGGTTGGTGGCAAGATAGATGAGATTGTGATACAGTGAGTAAATTGGTGTTACAGGAGCAAATTGGGTGGTAGTAGGAGATCAGTCAGGTAAGTAAGGAGATGTCGAGCTGATTGAGTGCCTTAAAGCCAATAGTACTTTCTGTTTGATGCAGAGATGGATGGGCAGCCCCTGGAAGTTCCTGTGAAGTGGGAAGACAAGGACTGAATGTTGTTTTAGAAAAATGATATCAGCAGCAGTGTGAAGTATGTACTGGAATGGAGGGAAACAGGAAGCAGGGAGGTCAGAGAGGAGGCTGAAACAGTAGACAAGGCAGAATGTGGTAAGTGCTTGAATCATAGTTTGGATGGAGAGGAAAGGACAGATGTTAGTGATGATATTCAGGAAGAACCAACAGTTTTTAATGACAGATTGAATGTTTAGGTTGAATGAGAGAGATGAGTTGAGGATAATAATAATAATATCATATATGGTATGATATATATTACTTTTAACCCCTATTTCACAGATGAGGTAAATGAAGCTCAGAGAAGTTAAGTGACTTGCCCAAGGTCACACAGCAGACATGTGGCAGACCCAGGATTAGAACCTAGGTCCTTCTGACTTCCAGGGCCATGCTCTACCCACTAAACCACGCTGTTATAGACTTATAGGACAAGAGGCTGTCTACAGTGATGAGAAAGTCATGGGGAGGTCAGGATTTGGGTGGGAAGACAAGGAGTTTGTTTTGGACATGTTAAGCTTGAGGTGTTGGTGAGACATCCAAGTAGAAATGTCCTGAAAGCAGGAAGAAATATGAGACTGCAAAGAAGGAAAGAGGTCAGGGCTGGAAATGTAGATTTGGGAATCATCCCTGTAAAGATGTAGTTGAAGCCATGGGAGCAAATGAGTTCTCCAAGGGAGTGGGTGTAGATAGAAAATAGAAGAGGACACAGAGCTGAGACATGAAGAACTCCCACAGTTAGAGGGAGGTAGAGGAGGAATCTGCAGAAGAGACTGAGAAGGAACAGCCAGAAAGATAGGAGGAGAACCAGGAGAAAACAGTATCAGTGAAGCCAAGTTTAGATAATGTTTCGAAGAGAAGGGGTAGATCCATAGCGTTGAAAGCACTGAAACATTTTAGGGATTAGGGTGGAGTAGAGGCAGTTGGATTAGGTAAGAAGAAGGTCATTAGTGACTTTAGAGGGGGCAGTTTCCATGGAGTGAAGGGGACTGAAGCTAGATTGGATCAAGGAGAGAATTGGAGAGGAGGTAGGAGCAGTAGATGTACACAACTCTCTCAAGGAGTTTGGAGGAAATAGTGGAAAATGGGACAATAACTGGAAGGAGCCTTAGGATGAAGGGAGGGATTTTTTTATTTTGTTTTCATTTTTTTAGGAAAAGAGATACGTGATCATGTTTGAAAGTCATGGGAAAGAAGCCACTGGACAGTGAACTGCTGAATATGGAAATCAGGGAAGGAACAAGGGACGGGGCAAGTGTTTTGATAAGGTGTAAAGGGATGGGGTCAGAGGATATATGGAAAGGGTGGATCTTCAGAGGAGACAGGAGGTCTCCTCTTGAGAGATAGTGCTGGGAAATATGGGGCAGTTAAAGAAGGGGCAGGTGGAGGGAGGGACTGGAGAGAAGCAGGGTTGATTTTAGGGAGCTCGTGCCTGGTGATTTACAATTTTCTCAATAATGCATGTGGCCAGGTCATTAGGAGAAAGAGACGGGGAGGGAGGAGGACGGGGGTTTAACGAGAGAGTTAAACTTCTGGAAAAGGTGTCTCAGGCAATGAGTATGGGAGTAAATAAGGATGAAGAAATATTGTTGTCAAGCAGAGAGGGTGCAATTAAAGTAAAGTTATAGATGGATTTGAGATGAAAAAGGTCAAGCTGGGATCTGAATTTTTGCCAGTAGTGCTCCGTAGCTCAAGCACAGAAGTGGAGAAAGCATATTAAAGAGGTGATCAGGGTTGTGAGCCAGTGGTATGAGTCTGGGAGAGACAAAGGACTGAGGAAGTTAAGTTCATTGGAGAGGGAAGTGTTGGGACCTTCAATCTGTTCACTGAGCAAGTAGTTTGGGTATGGAGACCAAATGGGACTTGATGAAGTTAGAGAATTAAAGAGTGTCATTTCTGGACAAACAGGGCAGAGGGTATGTAGGTGTGGGGGAGAGAAGGCAGGTGAGGAGGTTGTGGTAGCATAGAGGAATTTCAGAGTTAGTGAGAGTAGAGATTGTATAGTGATTTGGGATGATGAGATCAAGCAAGTGTCCAGGTTGGTGAATGTGTGAGGTGGTGTAGAGCAAGAAGTCATTGGAGTTGAGAAGTGAGAGGAGGCAGGCAGGGGAAGTATCACCATGGATATCCACATGGATAAGCAGCAGAGAAGCAGGGTGGCTCAATGGAAAGAGCACGGGCTTGGGAGTCAGAGGTCATGGGTTCTAATCCCAGCTCCAGTACTTGTCAGATGTGTGACTTTGGGCAAGTCACTTAACTTCTCTGTGCCTATGTTCCCTCATCGGTAAAATAGGGATTAAGACTGTGAGCCCCATATGGGACAATCGGATTACCTTGTATCTACCCCAGCACTTAGAACAGTGCTTGGAACATAGGAAGTGCTTGAGAAATACCATCATCTTCATCATCATATTGAAGTTCCTAAGGATCATTGTGCAGATGGAGAAAGGGAGAAGGAATATGAGAAAGGAATCAAAATACTCTACTTATACTCTACTATTTGAGAAAGGAACCGAAATACTCTCCTTATACTCTACTACTTTGCCTGTTTCTCACCATAGACAGTAAGCTCTTTTAGGCAGGGATCAAGTCTACCAACACTACTGTATTGTATCCTCCCAAACACTCAGGAAAGGACACAGTAAGCACTCAAAAGAATTGATGGATTGATTGATTGATTGATGCAGTTAAACTAGGTTTATGAGCTGTCCCTACATGCTCAATTAATCCTATCCTACTGCACTGTGCCATTACCCAGAAAGATCTGTATGAGGGAATGCATAATGGTTCCAATTTAGAGAAATGCAATTAGAATAGTGGAAAGACCACAGGCCTGGGAGTCTGAAGACCTGAATTCTCATTCTAGATCTGCCACTTACCTGCTGTGTAACCTTGGGCAAGTCACTCAACTTCACTGTGGCTCAGTTCCCTCACCTGTAAAATGGGGATTAAGACTTTGTGCCCCATATGGACTGTGTCCAGCCTGATTAGTTTATATCTACCCCAGCACTTAATACAATGCCTGGAACACAGTACAAATACCATTTTTAAAAAAGTTCCTCCTCCCACTTTTATACATCTCATCTCATACATAAACCTTTAATGCTATTTTAAAACTAAATGCCAACTTTTATAAGCTCCAAGTCAAGTGTCAAAAGCAGAAGTTAGCTATAGACAAATTTTTTCACAGCTGTGTTTTTGGAATTCTGTTTTCGATTTTGTCATTAAATTTCATTCATACAGTACAGAAGCTAAAGAAAAGGCTGGAAGAGTATGTAGGTGTGAGAGAAAAATTACCTGGGGATCAGGATCAGGTTCTGGGCATGTTCAGTGGTACGTGTGATATTAAGAACACGTTTGGTGGTGTGCAGAACATAAGCAGTCTGTAAGGGACCAGCAGTCCTCAGTGAGAGAGGTGTAATGTTAATAAAAGCTGATAGTGTACTAAAATGACCCTTGTCAGTGCTAATTTGCACGATCTAGCTGATTGCTTCACTTTAGATATCCTATCTCAAATGAGAGCCCTAAATCATTTATTACTGATTGTTTCATTCACAAGTGGAATAGTATATGGAGTAGGACCAAAACCTTTATTGGAGTCCAAAACAGTCAAAAAGACCATTTAGCTTCTTCAATGTTGAGAAATGGTTCCAAAGGTATTAGGCCCTAGGAAGCGTTAGTCCCGGCTCTGCCTGCCCGAGTTACGCCATCATTGGTGAAGATTTTTCTGATTGTGTCTTGTTTTATGCTGTTGAGTCATTTCTGACCCATAGCAACTCTATAGACACAACTCTCCCAGAACGTCCCACCTCCATCTGCAGTCATTCTGGTAGTGGATCCAGAGAGTTTTCTTGGTAACAATACGGAAATATTTAACCATTGCCTTTTTCCACACAGTAAACTTGGGTCTCTGCCTTCGACTCTCTCCCATGCCATTGCTCCCCAGCAGAGGTGAGTTTTGACTTGTAGCACATTGTCTTCCACTCGTTAGCCACTGCCCAAGCTAGGAGTGGAATGGACATTTCTCTTTTTGACTATCCCTCCCTTAGTCAAGACTACTAGAGGACTGGAAACTCTCCAGATGCAATCCTGAGATGGGATCTGATTGCCTATACATCTTTAAATTTACTCATATTAATGCCTGTCTCCTCTTCTAGACTGTAAACTTGTTGAGGGTAGAGAATGTGTCTACCTTACTCTGTTGAATTGTACTCTCCCAAGTGTTTGGTACAGTGCTCTGCATGCAGTAAGTGTTCAATAAATGCCATTGATGATGATGATTGAAGAACCATGCTGTTAAGCACTTACTACAGTGCTCTGCAAATAGTAAGTGCTCAATAAATATGATTGATTGATTGATTCTGGTACATTCAAGGAGGTGAACAGGCCCAGTGATAATCCTGAAAAACAGGTAGCTGACATGGAAAGCGCAGACTGCAGGAACTTCCAAGGTACTGCCTGCTGGGATATGGTGCTACACAGCATCAACAATATGCTGTGGTCACTTCAGCTGTAAATCAATCAATCATATTTATTGAGCACTTACTATGCACAGTGTGGCTTAGTGGAACAAGCACAGGCTTGCGAGTCAGAGGTTATGGGTTCTAATCCTAGCTCCGCCATTTATCAGCTGTGTGACTTTGGGCAACTCACTTAACTTCTCTATGGTCAGTTACCTCATCTGTAATATGGGGATTAAGTCTGTGAGGCCCAAGTGGGAAAACCTGATTACCTTGTATTTACCCCAGCACTTAGAATATTGCTTGGCACATAGTAAGTGCTTAACATATACCATCATCATCATTACTAAGCAGAGGGAAAGTACAATATAACAAAATTAGCAGATATGTTCCCTGCCCCTAATGAGCTTACGGTTTAGGGGGGAAAACTTTCACATCAAAAGTTTTTGCATATACTTTGCAACATGCTGCACTCCTACCCAATATTTGTTTGTTGCACTCTCTACTCAATCTATTCATTTAATCAATAAATCAATTAATCTTTGGGTAGAATTTGGGACCACTTCAAGACCAATAACAACCATCCCATATTTAACATGAATAAATCAATAAACCAATGATATTTATTGAGCATTTACTGTATGCAGCGTACTGCAGTAAGATTTTGGGAGCAGAGTTGGTAGATACGTTTCCTGTCTACAACAAGCTTACAATCTAGATAAACATGACTGGTAGGGATGAGAAAACGGGACCAGCACTATACAGACCACTATCACTGTAATCCAGTCCTTTGGTCCAGGTTCTCAGCCCTGAAGTTTCAGGAACCAAAGCTTGTCTACCATGCTTGATGTGAGATCCCATCATTATTATCATCATTATCACCAAAATATAGATATGTGATATATGTAGACAAATCTATACGTGCATTTGATCACACATACATACACAGGTGCCCACTCTACTGTGGCAATAGAAGCAATCTTCCATAGAGCTTTCTATGCTAGTTCCCCAGATTTAGCCATCTGAATCTCTGATGATCTTAGAAGTCCAATTTGGGTGTTTTTCTGGATTAGTAGTTCTTTAAAGCTGTGATTCCCCTTCCAGCTGTGATTCCTCGCCGACTAAAATCCCCGTCCCCTTTCCACCCACGCATTAAAAAATGAAAAGTTGGCACTTCTGCATCTGCAGTGAATCGATATATTCTGTTTATTTCAGAAAACCTGAAATCATACGAGCTCACTTTTGATACACTTTGAGTTCAATACTTAAGCAGTTACTAAATACTTATGCAAAAATGATTTGTAAATATTTAGAAGAGCCAAGTATGTTCTTGGCTTTGGGAATGGCTGATCCTATAAGACTAAATTAATTTCCATCTGGAAGAAGAACAGGTCAAGTAAAGAGGAATCCAACACACAGTGCTTAGAACAGTGCTCTGCACATAGTAAGCGCTTAACAAATAGCAACATTATTATTATTATTAACTCCTCAAACCACAAGCTAGAATCCAGTGTGTTCAAGGGTCTGTGAGACCTTTTCTACGCTCTTTTAGCAAGTACATATAATAGAGGTGTGTTTTAGATAAGCAAAGATTGTAATTGGGGGATTTAATTATAGAGACACCTAACTGGAATTTGTGCTGGATCTAAATGAATTTTATTTTTGTTATAAACTTTACTTAGTCATTAAATAATATAGAGATTCACTGTGGAAAATATTCAAATATTATAATTTGATCATTGCTTTGACATGTTTGACAATGGTTACAGCTGCCTTTATATTCCAGTTTGAGATTTTTGTGCATGGAATATCTTCTCTGAAAAAAAATGTGTCCCAGTAGAATTTCTTTACTATTTGCTCAAGACATCTGCCAATCTATTTGGCAGTACATGACAATACACGTCCTTCTTCCTTCATGAAAATGACAAACTCAAATATGATTTTATGCATCTGCATCTGGAAGAAAATATGATGAAAATCACAAAATAGTAATGCATAATTAGTTATAATCTACCAATTATAGAAAAGTCTTGGGATAAGTTCAATAGTAAGTAGTCCAGGCATAAACTGGAGGTAACGTCAGGTTTATTTGGAAATAAACAACAGTGACTTTATATAATACGCAAAAAATACATTTCAGGTGCCATTTGTTGACAGTCACATTAGAAATTATCACTGATTTTATTGTAGAGGTCAATAAGGTGTGTAAATGGTTAAGGTTCTTGCATTTGGTCCCTATATTTCCCATTCATTTCCTAAATTATGTAAATTAAGGTGACCAGAATAGTGGGAGATTAACAGGGGTTGGGGCAAAAGGTGGGATCAGGGCCCTGGGGCAGGGCTAGAAAGAAATGAAAGATATAGAGTAGGAGACGTACAGATTAAAGAGAAGGAAATAAGGAGGAATCAAAGGAAAGTATTAGAATGTCATAAGTTTTTTCCCTTGGATAGAATCTAGGACCACTTTAGCACCAATAACAGCCATCCCATATTTAACATGAATAAAGGAAGACAAGGAAAGGAGACTTTCATCCACGACTCAGTTGAAAGTAATGTGTAGGCCTCAGTGACCATGACTGAACCACCAGCAGCATGGCTTTGTGGGTAAAACATGGGCCTGGGAGTCAGAAGGTCATGAGTTCTAATCCCAGCTCCACCACATATCTGCTTTGTGACCTTGGGCATGTCACTTCATTTCTCTGGGCCTCAGTTACTTCAGCTATAAAATGGGGATTAAGACTGTGAGCACTGTGTGGGACTGGGACTGAGTCCAACCTAATTTGTAGCTACCCATGCACTTAGAACAGTGTTTGGCACATAGTAAGTGCTAAACTAGACAAGTTCAAAATCAAGATTTAATTAATAAGAAAGGTAAAATCACAATAGAGAATGTCAGAAACCAGGTTTTCCAAGTAGTGGTTACAGTAATAATAAAAATAATAATGATGGTATTTGTTAAACACTTACTATGTGCCAAGCACTCTTTTAAGCCCTGGGGTAGTTACAAGGTAATCTCCTCACTCTAGGCTACAAGGCTCTACATCACCTTGCCCCTTCCTACCTCTCCTCCCTTCTCTCTTTCTACTGCCCACCCCGCACGCTCCGCTCCTCCACCACCCACCTCCTCACCGTCCCTCGGTCTCGCCTATCCCGCCGTCGACCCCTGGGCCACGTCCTCCCGCGGTCCTGGAACGCCCTCCCTCCTTACCTCCGCCAAACTGATTCTCTTCCCCTCTTCAAAACCCTACTTAAAACTCACCTCCTCCAAGAGGCCTTCCCAGACTGAGCTCCCCTTCTCCCTCTATTCCCTCTACCACCCCCCCTTCACCTCTCCCCAGCTTAACCCTCTTTTCCCCCCATTTCCCTCTGCTCCTCCCCCCTCTCCCTTCCCATCCCCTCAGCACTGTACTTGTCTGCTCAACTGTATATATTTTCATTACCCTATTTATTTTGTTAATGAAATGTACATCGCCTTGATTCTATTTAGTTGCCATTGTTTTTACGAGATGTTCTTCCCCTTGACTCTATTTATTGCCATTGTTCTCGTCTGTCCATCTCCCCTGATTAGACCGTAAGCCCGTCAAACGGCAGGGACTGTCTCTATCTGTTGCCGACTTGTTCATTCCAAGCGCTTAGTACAGTGCTCTGAACAGAGTAAGCGCTCAATAAATACTATTGAATGAAAAGGTAATCAGGTTGTCCCACGTGGGGCTCACAGTCTTAATCCCCATTTTACAGATGAGGTAACTGAGGCACAGGGAAGTTAAACGGCTTGCCCAAGGTCACATAGCAGACAGGTGTCGGAGCCAGGATTAGAACTCACGTCCTCTGACTCCCAAGCCAGTTCGCTTTCCACTAAACCTCGCTGTGGGACATTTGGTGTTTTCCTCACCCCCAAGCCCACAGCACCTATGTTCATATCTTTAAATTATGTATTAGAAATTGCTTATTTTTCATATTAATGCATGTCTCTTCCTCCATAAACTGTACACTGTAATGTAAACTCATTATGGGCAGGAAACTTATCTGCTAATTCTATTTTATTGTACTCTCCCAACCGCTTAGTACTTTGCTCTGCACTTAGCAAGTGCTCAGTAAATACAATTGATTGACTGAATAGACCATGGGACTGGGAATCTGGAGGACGTGGGTTCTAATTCCGGCTCCGCCACTTATCTGTTGTAAGTCATTTGCCTCTCTGAGTCACAGTTACCTCATCTGTAAAATGGGGGTTAAGACTGTGAGCCCCAAGTGAGACAATCTGATTAGCTTCTATTTGAGCCAGTTCTTAGTACGATGCCGGCACATAATGTGATTAACACCACCCATAAAGAAGAAAAGACAGTAAGAAATAAAGGAAAATCCCATATTTGTAGAACATATGGTAAACTATTCCCAGAAATATGTGGTTATACGGCTTAAGTATTTTTCCCCTCCAACGGCAGCTAGAATTAGAAACAGTTGGGAGTCTTTAGCAGGGAAAGAGAAGTTTTTTTAAAAAAAATGGATGGCTGTTTTTTCTCAAAAATAGAAATAGAAGATAAAAATAGACAAAGAAGAATCTGTAAATACTGAGGAGCCATTTAGCATATCATAATCTCAGGATGTTGTCATCATATTTACAATGAGACCTTAGCCACGTGACAAACTCCTTTGCTTTGTTTTTATGACAACAGAAGAGATTAGTTATATAAACATCTCTCTGTAAATCCAGGATCACTAAACATTTTTTTAATTCCTACAGCAGTTTGTTGAGTAAAGGAACACTTAGTTCTAGAACACAGTAATTCATCTCCTCCTGCTTTGTCTTAGTGTACAAGAAAGAGATAGTTCAGAGCTGTTGCCAGTCAGAAAATACAACAAAGCTGTATTCGTTCTTTCATTTGTTTATAGGCTGATCACAGGCCATTTCCTGTAAATCTCAGACATCCTGTTCGGTCTGAGCGGGTTCCTTCTACTCATACCTATTTCAAAAATGTATAGGAAGTCTGTAAAACTCCTCTTTTTGTTCCTTGTGCATGTTGTAGTTGAGTTGTTTTTAAAATATTCTCCACTCCGGTTTGTTTCTTAATGCAATAAATTGTATGAGTGCCAAAACAAGACATGCTGAATATGTGAAAACCAAGGAAGTGGTTTCCTTAGTAATAACAGGCATGTGAAAGTTAAAACTTCCTTTCCATCTCACGTGATCTCTTCTCTAAGCAATTTAGATAGAGGACAATAGAATTGAATTCCAGGCACCCACAGGGTTCATGAATTGCTAAGCAATGATTCACCAGGAAGCCAAATTCCTTTGGACTACTTGAGAATTTTATTAAGGTGAAATTGCTTTGTATTTAGACATATTCTATTACTTTGGGTTGCAGCATTCTTGTTTCTCCGATATTACTTTAAGAACATAAGGACCACTAGGTAACCTTATTGGTGATAGCTAGCACAATTACTATGTGCTAACTACTGGAATAGATATCAGATCAAACATAGTTAGTCCCTGACCCACATGAGGCTCCCAATCTATCTTCTCTCCATTTTACGGATGAAGAAACTGAGACCTAAAGAGTTTAAATGACTTGCCCATGGTCACATAACAGGACACTGGTGAAGCTGGGATTTGAACCCGAGTCTCCTGATTTCTATTCCCATATCCTTTCCACTAATAATAATTATAATCATGATACTTGTTAAGTGCTTACTAAAGATCAATCACTGTACTAAGCACTGGAGTACATTCAATCTAAGATCACTGTCCCAAATCCAGATCATTGGCTGAGGGGAGGGGAAAACAGGTATTTAATCCTGATTTTACTGAGAAAACTGGGGCCAGGGAAGTGAAGTGACTAGGCCAAAATCACACAGCAGACAGTGGCAGAGCCGGGATTAAAACCCACACCCCCTGTCAGGCTCATGCTATCAAAAAAAAGAGAGCTGTGCTCTTTCCATGAAATGGAATAGACAAAGAGTATTTTTGATTAAAAAATGCTAGCCAAATTCTACTGAAAACAAATTGCTGATAAAGTAATTTGAGGAAACTTTATATTCTTCAGAAAAGTAATAGGTCTTAATATGATACACCATATTGTGCCCACCCAAAACTTCGTTATCTCTTTGGCCTTAGAAAACATCCCAGCCGAATGTTCTTAAAATGAGACTACAAACAGTTCTGAAATCAAGTATTGTGGCTAGAATACTAACTACAGAAGTGCAAATTACATTTTCTTTCTAGCCATTCTGAGGTTCTGAAGGTAATAGGTGGTCACTCTCTCCATTGCGGTAGATTGAAAGAAAGAAAAACACGAACTGCTCGATTCCACTCTACCGAGACTGCTCTCTCTAAGGTCACCCATGACCTCCTTCTTGCCAAATCCAATGGCTCCTACTCCATTCTAATCCTCCTTGACCTCTCTGCTGCCTTTGACACTGTCGACCATCCCCTCCTCCTCCATACCTTATCTCACCTTGGATTCACGGACTCTGTCCTCTCCTGGTTCTCCTCTTACCTCTCTGGCCGGTCATTCTCGGTCTCCTTCGCTGGAGCCTCCTCCCCCTCCCATCCTTTAACTGTTGGAGTTCCTCAAGGGTCAGTTCTTGGCCCTCTTCTGTTCTCCATTTACACTCACTCCCTCGGTGAACTCATTCGCTCTCACGGCTTTGACTACCATCTCTACGCAGATGACACACAGATCTACATCTCCGCCCCTGTCCTCTCCCCCTCCCTTCAGGCTCGCATCTCCTCCTGCCTCCAGGACGTCTCCACCTGGATGTCGGCCCGCCACCTAAAACTCACCATGAGCAAGACTGAGCTCCTCATCTTCCCTCCCAAACCCGGTCCTCTCCCAGACTTCTCTATCACGGTGGATGGCACGACCATCTTTCCCGTCTCTCGGGCCTGCAATCTCGGTGTCATCCTTGACTCATCTCTCTCGTTCACCCCACACATCCTATCCGTTACCAAGACCTGCCGGTTTCACCTCTACAATATCGCCAAGATCCGCCCTTTCCTCTCCACCCAAACGGCTACCTTACTGTTACGGGCTCTCGTTATATCCCGGCTAGACTACTGTGTCAGCCTTCTCTCTGTCCTCCCTTCCTCCTCTCTCGCCCCGCTCTGGTCTATTCTTCACTCCGCTGCCCGGCTCATCTTCCTGCAGAAACGATCTGGGCATGTCACTCCCCTTCTTAAACAACTCGAGTGGTTGCCTATCAACCTCCGCTCCCAACAAAAACTCCTCACTCTAGGCTTCAAGGCTCTCCATCACCTTGCCCCTTCCTACCTCTCCTCCCTTCTCTCTTTCTACCGCCCACCCCGCACGCTCCGGTCCTCTGCCGCCTACCTCCTCACCGTCCCTCGGTCTCGCCTATCCCGCCGTCGACCCCCGGGTCACGTCCTCCCGCGGTCCTGGAACGCCCTCCCTCCTCACCTCCGCCAAACTGATTCTCTTTCCCTCTTCAAAACCCTACTTAAAACTCACCTCCTCCAAGAGGCGTTCCCAGACTGAGCTCCTCTTCTCCCTCTACTCCCTCTGCCATTCCCCCCTTTACCTCTCCGCAGCTAAACCCTCATTTTCCCCTTTTCCCTCCGCTCCTCCACCTCTCCCTTCCCATCCCCACAGCACTGTACTCATCCGCTCAACTGTATATATTTTCATTACCCTATTTATTTTGTTAATGAATTGTACATCGCCTCGATTCTATTTAGTTGCCATTGTTTTTACGAGATGTTCTTCCCCTTGATTCTGTTTATTGCCATTGTTCTCGTCTGTCCGTCTCCCCCTATTAGACTGTAAGCCCATCAAACGGCAGGGACTGTCTCTATGTGTTGCTGACTTGTTCATCCCAAGCGCTTAGTACAGTGCTCTGCACATAGTAAGCGCTCAATAAATACTATTGAATGAATGAAAGAATACCTGGAATCCATTCTCCAGTATCACCAGAAAAAGATGAAAGCAAAGTACTCACTCTCAATGTTCATGGTTTGAACATTGTTTAAAAAAAAAAAAAAGTTACTCTGGAGCTATTCAAGATTGGGATGCTTTGATTATTAGCACATAAAACAGGCCATGATTAGAGTAATTGCAGACCTATGAAGGTCAAATTGACAAAACCGACTATGAACTGAGACAACTCTCTGCATTAGCTCTTTTTTCAAGTTTTTTGTAGGCCTTTTTGCGGGGGATGGAGAGGGTGAAGGATTTTCACTTGGTTTGCAATGTAACAAATATTCCTCAAAAATGAAAATGCTAATAATGAAAAGATTTGACATTTAGTTCTCTTTTTAAAAATTGCTGTAGATAGTGAATCAGATTCTATTTTGTAAAGCTAGGTAAAGGTTCATAGCAAATTATGTGTATCGCCTGAAGGTTTCACTGAGCATTTTTGTTCACACTTGGAGCTCATTTTGTTTCTCAAAATTTATTTTTCTTTGTAAGAGTATTAAACTGAACAAGGGGTGGACAGATGCCTGCTTTAGCCTACATTAATCACTGAATTATTTTTATTGAGAAGGATTGTTTTGAATTGGAAGGACCTAAATAAATGAGCTTTCCTATTACGGTTCTTGCCAAAGCTCAGGCATAGCAAATGAAAAGAAATAAAAGCTTTATTCTTCACATCATGTTATTTGTAGCAGTTATGAACATTGTGGGAGCTTTTGAGGAAAATTGCTGTTAAACACAAAGAAATCCTGTGATAATGGTTAACAAGTGGGAGCTGAGCTGAGGGGGAAAGTACAGATAACTTACCTCCAATCAGTCAATCATATTTATTGTCTACTGTGTGCAGAGCACTGTACTAAGAGCTTGGAAGAGTACATTATACAATTAGTTGACACGTTCCTTACTCACAGTGAGTTTACTAGTTTCTTCTGTCAAACTCATTCTTGCAGTGGGAATACATGTTGAATATGTTTTCGACTAAGACGAACCCTCATGTTCCCCTCTACTGTCAATTCTGTATACTTTGTGTTACAGACACAAGGGATATTTACTTCTGGGTTTACAGTTTCGAGACAATTTATTTTAGAAATTGTAATGTAGACTTTCCTGTAGGTCAGCAGCCTGGTTACTAGGCCAGGAATAATATATGCACTTCATTTTACGCAAGGAATAGTAACATTAGAATTGGAGATTTTTACCACAGGTTTAAAGCCAAAATACAGATTGCTTTGTCATTAAGATTTTTGATCGTTTCTTAAGAATGGAAAACTCTTAATAATAAGGCCACATTAATATAGCCAAACAAAAATGTATCCTAAAGATAGAAATCCACAAAAGAATAGCACTTAGGTACACTAGCGTATCGTCGTGCAATCCAGAGCATCAATGACTGCCCAGTAACATTGCAGCTTCCACCAGGAAGTAGACTATAGGTGGGAGATTTCAGGATAGGTTTCTCAGATTTGGGAAGGTTTTAGGAACAAGGGGAATCTCTTGGTCTTTCTCATCATTATTATCAGTCAACCCAGTAGGGCTCACTCACTTCTAGGGAAGAGTAGCTATGACTTCTCTTCCCTCATCTAATTTGCCAACAATAATAATAATAATGATGGCATTTGTTAAGCGCTTACTATGTGCAAAGCTTTGTTCTAAGTGCTGGGGGGAGATACAAGGTGATCAGGTTGTCCCACATGGGGCTCACAGTTTTAATCCTCATTTTACAGATGAAGTAACTGAGGCACAGAGAAGTGAAATGACTTGCCCAAAGTCACACAGCTGGCAAGCGGCAGAGCTGGGATTAGAACCCACAACCTCTGACTCCCAAGCCCAGGCTCTTTCCAGTGAGCCACACTGCTTTTCTGTGTGCCAGGCACTGTACTAAGCACTGCAGTAGATACAAGATAATTAGGTTGGACACAGTCCCTGACTCTCATGGGGCTCATGGTCTAAATTGGAGGGAGGATGATTTAATCTCAGTTTTAATAATGTTGGTATTTGTTAAGCGCTTACTATGTGCAGAGCACTGTTCTAAGCGCTGGAGGAGATACAGGGTAATCAGGTTGTCCCACAGGAGGCTCACAGTTAATCCCCATTTTACATATGAGGGAACTGAGGCACAGAGAAGTGAAGTGACTTGCCCACAGTCACACAGCTGACAAGTGGCAGAGCTGGGATTCGAACCCATGACCTCTGGCTCCCAAGCCCAGGCTCTTTCCACTGAGCCACGCTGCTTCTCTAATGTTGGTATTTGTTAAGTGCTTATTATGTGCAAGACACTGTTCTAAGCACTGGGGTAAATACAAGGTAATCAGGCTGTCCCACGTGGGGCTCACAGTCTTCATCCTCATTTTACAGATGAGGTAACTGAGGCCGAGAGAAGTGAAGTGACTTGCCCAAAGTCACACAGCTGACAGGCAGCAGAGCCGGGATTTTAGAGATAATAATAATAATGTTGGTATTTGTTAAGCGCTTACTACGTGCAGAGCACTGTTCTAAGCGGTGGGGTAGATACAGGGGAATGAGGTTGTCCCACGTGAGGCTCACAAGTCTTCACCCCCATTTTACAGATGAGGGAACTGAGGCCCAGAGAAGTGAAGTGACTTGCCCACAGTCACACAGTTGACAAGGAGCAGAATCGGGATTCGAACCCATGACCTCTGACTCCCAAGCCCGAGCTCTTTCCACTGAGCCACGCTGCTTCTCTATGATGATCTATCTCTAGATGAGGTAATTGAGGCAGAAAAGTTATACCTCAGTCTCATTTATCTAATAATAATAATGGTATTTGTTAAGCACTTTCTATGTGCCAAGCACTGTTCTAAGCACTGGACAAGATACAAGGTAATCAGCTTGTCTCACGTGGGACTCACAGTCTTAATCCCCATTTTACAGATAACAAGCATGGAGAAGTTAAGTGACTTGCCCAAAGTCACACAGCTGACCAAAGCAGGAGACAAGATTAGAACCCATGATCTTTGATTTAGAAGCCCGTGCTCTTTCTACTGAGCCATGCTGCTTCTCAAAGAAATGAGAGGGAAAAGGTAGGTATATCTTGAATGATGTTTCCCTCTCTCCCACTTACCTCCAACATCCTTCAAGAAGGGTCAGTGGGAAAGGATAGAAAAAAAATATGGAGGGGACCTCATACATGTGTTTCTTTTCCAGCACTTAGTACAATGTTTTACACTAGATAAATCCTATTACTGCCTCTACTAAGCTACTGCTAAAGACTAAGAGGACAAGCAGCATGTGAAACAGTATGGTCTATTGGAAAGAGCATGGGACTGGGAGTCAGAGGACCTGGGTTCTAATCCCAGATACTCCACTTGTCAGCTGTGTGACCTTGGGTAAGTAACTTTTCTGTGCCTCAGTCCCCTCATCATCAAAATGGGGATTCAATATCTGTGTTGCAACCTACATAGACCGTGAGCCCCACGTGGTTCTTTATTAATTTATAACTACCCCAGGGCTTAGTACCCTTCTTGACACAAAGAATACGCTTAAATACCACAATTATTTCTAATGATAATTTTTTTTCCCCTAAGGTCACGTTCCTCTTCTTCAATCCAGTGCACATACCCCCTTAGCACTTTTGTACAGACTGACTCACATACTCTAATATTAACACTTAATCGTGTACTTCCTCTTCCTGTAAATTATTCTGTGTGTCACCCTGCTAGAATGTAAGCTCCTTGAGGCCCAAGATCACGTCTTCTAACTCTGTTGAAATCTCCCTAACATTTAATAAAGAGCTCTCTACCCAATATGCACCAAATAAATACTATTGATTTATTGAAGTCCTGGGAAAAGGTGTATGTGATGAGTAATGGGGAAATCAGTAGATGAAAAGACAGAGAAAACGAAGGAGTAAAAGGGACTTGCTGATGAAAATAAGTATGTTTGCCATGGACTAATTAAATCAGATGAAGGGAGAGGGAGTTCTGTCTGGCCTGGTGTGGTGATGCTGGTCAAACTCTGGTTCAGGGGTCCTAGCCCAAATGGCCGTCGTGTCACCTCTTCACCTTCCACTTCTGTAAGCACAAACACATCTGGAGATGAGAAAAGAAGGGGTGGAGCTCAGTTAAAGTTCGAGAGGAAACTGAGCAAAGAAACTATAAAGGTTTGGAGGAGGGCCGGAAGAAAGTCTATTGTTCATGGACAGATGAGTCTGGAAAAGGAGAGCCAGTGCTTCACAAGAACACAAAATAGCTCTGATTATGCCCAGATACACACGGTGCTGCTCTCAGAACCCTCATACATGACCCCAACCCTCCAAATGCTTCTACTCCAGTATTCATAACTCCAATTTACCTTGGTCAGACAGTCCATTAAATTGTACATCCACATCAGTCTCTCTTCTTCGTAAATGTTTTGTAAGATCCAATATAATGAAAAGCCAATATAAAGACAAAAAGTGGCTTCATACTTTCACCTAGAAGTAGCCATTCGGCAGCCAATTAGTTCTGTAGATTACAAGAGAATCTAATCTAGGGGTCTGATGCACTGATCCGAGAGAGTAGCAGTGAGAAGTTTCAATCCATTCTATGATGAATCCTCTGTGGATTTAGGTCAATTCTATTCCACCATGATAAAGCTAGATTGGAACTACAGTTTTTCTTATTATATTCATAGTCAATCATGTATTCAGTTATTTCATCCTCATGTTGGTGTACTACTGCCCGGTATATTTTTGCTCTTCCTCACACCCCTACTTCATCATTTGAAAGTATTTTTTCTGCTTATTTCTCCCACAGAACTGAAAGCTCCTTGAGGGCCAGGAATGTATATTCTGCTTCTGCAGTGCTCTTCTTGGTGTTTAGTGCAGTAATCTGTACTCAGTAGAAGCTCAATAAATACCACTGATTGACTGATGAATTGATGGATGGAATGTTGAAAACTAGAAAGAGCTGGATAAACAGACTCAACATTTGAATTATATTACTCTTTAAAAGATCTTGCAGAGAGAGACACCTTTGCTGCTCTCCCATGGCTGTGAGAAATGAGGATTTTTAAATTCCTTTTTCCAGTTCCCTATTTTGGTACACTTTTACTTCCCTCATTCAGCTTTATACACTGTGCTACATACTCAGTGCTATTTTCCATGAGACAAGTTCAGCTGAAATTTTAGAGATACTGTTATTTTTGGAAAGGTTCTCCTAGAAAATGTAACAAGAGGACTTGCAAGGAGGGATTTTGCTGCCACCTAGCAACTGAACTGGACCTTGAGTTGGATGGTACATTTGACCTGGTTTTTAGACATACTGACTGATTTCCATTCCAGCTTCAACAACAGGAAAGGTAGGCCCCTTTGTTCAGAGGGGGAGATCCCTATAAAAGGGGAAATGAGAGAACTCCATAGAGGAAGGAAAAGCAAGGCACCCCAGGTGACCTAGACCCAACTAGCTTGGTTTTACTTATCACATGGGGATAAGAATCATGTTTTAACCCATTTGGTTATGAAAAGCAATTATTATTTTGTCAGTCTTACTGACAATATGCACGATCATAATGCAACTTAGTTCCCTTGCAACCATAGAGTGGTTTTATCCATCAGTGATTATTTCTGTTTGGTCTGACAGCAGACATCTGGGGATGAAGAAATACTCAATGCATTCTTTAAAATCCTACATATATTTGGGGGCAGAAGTCTTCACTTAAAATAAGCAAAAATTTTATCTTGTCAGGTAGTGTGAATAAGCTGTAGGGCTTTAATATACCTCTACTCACTTGTGCTGGACAGCAGTGGCATGGGAGAGAATCAAGGGCAAAGACTCAAATTTATTGCACAGAAGGAGGCAATGTTTAACCACTTCCTATTTTTACCAAGAAAACTCTAAGAAAACCCTACCAGAATGATTGCAGATGGAGGTGGGGCATTCTGGAAGGGATGCGTCCACAACGTCGCTCTGGATTTAAGACGACTCGAAGGCATAAGACAAGACAAGCATACTCCACTGGAAAGTACAAGGGCCACAAAGAGTCCAGGAGAGGAGCTGCTGTCTGGAAATTCTGACACACTGGTGGACATGATTCCGCCAAATCAGAGTCTTTGCTGACTAGAGAAAAAATAAAACTCATCACCAAGGCCCGATTTAGGGCCTTATAACCATCTCCACTTTATGTGCTGCTTCTGGGTCAGATTTCCTGTATCTGTGATTTCAACCTAGCACCATGAAAGAACAGTGTTGCAGCTCTGACACTGAACCATTGCCAACCGAAGAGATCTGCTGCTTCTGCAGGGATTAGCCATGGGTCGAGGACCTATGTCCCAAATCACAAGGGTTACAGTTGCTTCCAGGACAGTAATTTAACGCACCAGACTACAGCAGCTACAGAATGCATAGTCCTGTGGCCTGGTCATGATGATGATGATGATGATGGTGTTGGTTTTTATTAAGCACTTACTTTGTGTCGAGCACTGTTCTGAGCGCTGGGGAAGATACAACCTAATCAGGTTGGCCACTTTCCCTGTCCCACCTGGGGTTCACACTCTTAATCCCCATTTTACAGATGAGGTAACTGAGGCGCAGAGAAGTGAAGTGACTTGCCCAAGTTCACAAACAGACAGGTGGCAGAGTCAGGATTGGAACCCAGAACTTCTGACTCCCAAGCCCATGGTCTACCCAGGAGGCCATGCCGCTTCTCATGGGGGATGACCTGTGCTGTGTTATGTGGAATACCCAGGTAAGGTGTCTTACTGAGCTTTCTACAACCCAATAAACAGCCCTTATTGGTGCCTGTGAGTAGTCATGTCCATAGGGGTTCCCAGAACCAATCAGGGTCTGGGATTCTTGGGTGGAAATCAAGACTAGTGACAGGAGGATCTCCTAATGGAGTGTGTCAGGTCCTACCTCACAAAACAAAGGTTAAAATCAGAATGACATGTTTGATCTTGAATAATTCAAACATGCTATTTTCCACCTGTTTGAATTTATTCATAACTTTTGTCACTTAAGACAGAGTTTGCATTTTATAATTCCAGTAATGATTTTACATAGTTCCTTTGGAAAAAAGCTCTTTTCCCCTCATGAAACATTCACAAGTAAACCAACATCTGTTTTAAATTCCCAGATCAGTGACTTGTTAAAAATGTTACTTCCTGATCAGTGTCCATAATTTTGCCTTCATTCCCATCAGTCCATTTAATACTGGACAAATACGAATTTATCACTGAAAGAGCAGACGTGTCTTCATTTTCATTTACCTGGATCATCACTGAGATGCTTTAGCCTTAGCACTCAATTTACTGGGTGGAAGTAAAGCACCTATTGATTCCATATGCTGCAAGAATTTTCAATTCCAAGCATCAATCAGTCAAGCATATTTATTGAACATTTACTGTGTACAGAGCACTATACTAAGCACTTAGGAGAGAGCAATTCAACAGAGTTGGTAGATAACAACCTTGTTGTGGGCAGGGAATGTCTGTTATATATTATTGTGTTGTACTCTCCAAAGCACTTAGTATATTTCTCTGCACACAGAAGAAGCTCAGTAAAAACGATTTATTGATGGATTGATAGACACGTTCTTTGCCCACAATAAGCTTGCAGTCTAGAGTGGAAGGCAGACATTAATATAAATAAATTATAGATATGTACATAAGTGCTCTGGGACTGAGAGAGGGCTGACTAAAGAGTGCAAATCCAAATATTGCAACTAGTTGCATGTGGCATATTTAAACAAAGTGAGAACCCTTAGACACTTTTAGAAATAGTAACAACTGTATGGCAAAGCATATTGTCAGTAAAGTAAAACACTAATTATTCCCTTTCAAAATGCTAGAAGAGTTGACAATCAGCCCAGTTCTCCCTTTCCTCCCCTGGGGATATGGAAGAATAAAACTGCTCCACAAGCACATAAGGTAACCACTGATTCATTCATTCAATCATATTTATTGAACACTTACTGTGTGCAGAGCACTGTACTAAGCACTTGGGAAAGTACAATACAGCAATAAAGAGTGACAATCCCTGCCCACAACGATCTCACAGTCCAGTGGAGGGGAGAGAGATATCATTACAAATAAACAGACATCAATTTAAATTTTAAAAATCTAACCCCTGACCCCAGAGAATGGGGGCTGGAGTGTTATGCTGACGCACCAGAAACCGACAACTGAAGTAATATAGGCTTTCCTGTAGCCCAGCACTCTGTCATCAGTCAGTGGGTTTTCTCTTATTATGGTATTAAGAGTTGATCATGTCTGCTGTGTGACCTTGGACAAGTCACTTCACTTCTCTGTGCCTCAGTTACCTCATCTGTAAAAATGGGGATTCAGATTTTGAGCCCTATGTGGAACAGGGACTGTGTCCAACCCCATTATCTTCTATCTACCCCAGCATTTAGTACAGTGCCTGGCATATAGTAAGCATTTAAGAAAAAACATAATTATTATTATTAGCAGAGAATTGTATTAGGTGCTTGGGAGAATACAGGGAAACAGAGTTGATAGACATGCCCACAAAGAGTTTGTAATCCAGAGTTGGAAAAGTGGAGACTATTGTGGCTGTCTCAGGATCCTTCTCTTTCTAGACAGTAGTCTTGTAGTAGAAAACTAGGATACAGAGCCACTCAATTCCCTCTGCTGCTAAGGAAGAGATGGTTACCAACTCCATTTTACTGTACTCTTGCAAAGGCTTAGTACAGTGCTCTGCACCCAGTAGGCACTCAGTAAATATGACTGATATTTATCGATTATCGTGTGCAGAGCACTGTACTATGCACTTGGGAGAGTACAATATGACAGAGTTGAGGCCTATTTTTATTCTAAGAGTAATGCATCAGAACTGAAATTCTGACAACTTGAAGGTTAAAAATAATTATTAACAAGCAAAAACTTAGGTTAGGAAAATCAATCCATGGTATTTATTTAGCACTTACTGTGTGTAAAGCACTGTACTAAGGAAAAGATAGGGATGGGGGGCTTAGGAGGATGTTAAAGAAATTTCCGTTCCCATCACCTTCAAACAGCAGCTCAGAGACCTCAGCTATGATCTGAGGAACCAACGTTACTGTTGAATTTGAGCCAATCCCCACAGTTTCCTTTCTCCCCTGAACCTCACCACCCGGCTTGCATCAGGAAATCTGCATATCCAGAATATTTTTGATTTTTTTTTTAAACAAATACCCTCTTTCAACTCTAGCTGAACCAAGATGAATATTTACTTAGAACACAAAGGCATTATCTTCACTATCTGTTGTTAGTTGAAAACTCAAAGAGTCCTAAGGGAGTTGGGAAAGCAAGAGTTTTCTTGTGTGAATGTGTGTCATAATGAGCATTTTAAGAACAATGGGAAGCAACCAAGAAGAGGTAGCCCATAGGTTGGTTTGGGGGAATGGGGAGGGAAGAAGCCTTCGGTGGCAAACAAGGGGCTAGGAGAAGGGTAGATGGCATAGTGGATAGAACAAGGGCCTGGGAATCAAAAGGTCATGGGTCCATTCATTCAATAGTATTTATTGAACGCTATGTGCAGAGAACTGTACTAAGTGGTAGGAAAGTACAATTCAGCAATAGAGACAATTCCTACCCAAGAGGCTAACAGTCTAGAAAGGGGGACACAGACAACAAGTAGACAGGCATCAATAACAAAATAAATAGAATTATAGATATATATGTCTCATTCATAAAATAAATAGAATAATAAATATGTACATATATACACAAAGCCTGTGGGGCAGGGAGGGGGTAGAGCAGAGGGAGGGAGTAGGGGCAATGGGGAGGGGAGGAGAAGCAGAGGAAAAGAGGGGCTCAGTCTAGGAAGGCCTCCATGAGGAGGAGAGCCTTCAATAGAGCGTTGAAGGGGGGAAGTGAGCTAGTTTGGCAGATGTTCATTCATTCAATAGTATTTATTGAGCGCTTACTATGTACAGAGCACTGTACTAAGCGCTTGGAATGAACAAGTCGGCAACAGATAGAGACAGTCCCTGCCATTTGACAGGCTTACAGTCTAATCGGGGGAGAGAGACAGACAAGAACAATGGCAATAAATAGAGTCAAGGAGAAGATTATCTCATAAAAGCAATGGCAACTAAATAAAAGCAAGGCGATGTACATTTCATTAACAAAATAAAAAGGGTAATGAAAATATATACAGTTGAGCAGACGAGTACAGTGCTGAGGGAATGGGAAGGTAGAGGGGGAGGAGCAGAGGGAAATGGGGGGAAAAGAGGGTTAAGCTGTGGAGAGGTGGGGGGGGCGGTAGAGGGAGTAGAGGGAGAAGGGGAGCTCAGTCTGGGAAGGCCTCTTGGAGGAGGTGAGTTTTAAGTAGGGTTTTGAAGAGGGGAAGAGAATTAGTTTGGCGGAGGTGAGGAGGGAGGGCATTCCAGGACCGCGGGAGGCCGTGGCCCAGGGGTCGATGGCGGGATAGGCGACACCGAGGGACGGTGAGGAGGTGGGCAGCAGAGGAGTGGAGCGTGCGGGGTAGGCGGTAGAAAGAGAGAAGGGAGGAGAGGTAGGAGGGGGCAAGGTGATGTAGAGCCTTGAAGCCTAGAGTGAGGAGTTTTTGTTTGGAGCAGAGGTTGATAGGCAACCACTGGAGGTGTTTAAGAAGGGGAGTGACATGCCCAGATCGTTTCTGCAGGAAGATGAGCCGGGCAGCGGAGTGAAGAATAGACTGAAAGCGGGGTGAGAGAGGAGGAAGGGAGATCAGAGAGAAGGCTGACACAGTAGTCTAGCCGGGATATAACAAGAGCCTGTAGCAGTAAGGTAGCCATTTGGGTGGAGAGGAAAGGGCGGATCTTGGCGATACTGTAAAGGTGAAACCGGCAGGTCTTGGTAACAGATAGGATGTGTGGGGTGAATGAGAAGACGAGTCAAGGATGACACCGAGATTGCGGGCCTGAGAGACAGGAAGGATGGTCGTGCCATCCACCGTGATAGGGAAGTCTGGGAAAGGACCGGGCTTGGGAGGGAAGATGAGGAGCTCAGTCTTGCTCATGTTGAGTTTTAGGTGGTGGGCCGACATCCAGGTGGAGACATCCTGGAGGCAGGAGGAGATGCGAGCCTGAAGGGAGGAGGAGAGGACAGGGGCAGAGATGTAGATTTGGGTGTCATCTGTATAGAATGTATAGAGGGGGTGGCACTTGCGAGGAGGGAGGAGATCTCCTCTGAGGATACTGCAGGGAAGGATGGAAAAGTAGGGGAGAGGGTTGGTGGGGGGGAGGGGAGAGGCAGAGGGGTGACTTTGGGGAGCTCAGACCTGATTGTGTTGATTTTTGTGATGAAGTAGGTGGCCAGATCATTGGGGGTGAGAAATGGGGGAGGGAGAGGAACAGGGGACCTAAGGAGAGAATTAAAGGTCCGGAACAATTGGCAAGGGTGACAGGCACGGGTATCGATGAGGGAGGAGAAGTTTTGCCTGGCAGAGGAGAGGGCAGAGTTAAGGCAGGAAAGGATAAATTTGAAGTGTGTGAGGTCAGCTTGGTCTTGGACTTTCGTCAGCAGCTCTCGGCAGCTCGAGCATAGGAGTGTAGGAGGCGGACAGAGGAGGTGATTCAGGGCTGTGGGTTAGTGGAGTGAGAGCAGCGGAGGGAAAGGGGGGCGAGACAGTCGAGATGAATAGAGAGGGTGGAGTTGAGAGCGGAGACCTGATCATTGAGATGTGAGAAAGGAGGGCATTCCAGGCAGAGGTAGGACGTGGGCCAGGGGTCAACGACAGGACAGGAGAGAACAGGGCACAGTGAAGAGGTGAGCAGCAGAGGAAGAGTGTGCAACCTGTGCTGTAGAAGGAGAGAAGGGAGATGAAGTAGGAGGGGGCAAGGTGATGGAGTGGTTTGAAGCCAATAGTGAGGAGTTTTTGCTTGATACGAAGGTTGGTAGGCAACCACTGGAGATTTTTGAGGAGGGGGACGACATGCCCAAAGCATTTCTATAAAAAGATAATCCAGGCAGCAGAGTGAAATATAGACTGAAGTGGGGAGAGAGAGGAGGTTGGGAGAGCAGAAAGGACGCTGATGCAGTAATCCAGTTGGGATACGATGAGTGATTGAACCAACAAGGTAGCCATTCGGATGGCGAGGAAAGGGTGGATCTTGGGTTCTAATCCCTGCTCTGCCATTTGTCTGCTGTGTGACCTTGGGCAAGTCACTTCACTGGCCCTCAGTTACCTCATCTGTAAAATGGGGATTGAGACTGTGAGCCCCACAAGAGACAGGGACTGTGTCCAACTTGATTTGCTTGTATTCACCCCGGTATTTAGTATAGTGCCTGACATATAGTAAGCACTTAATATCATCATCATCGTTCATTCACTCATTCAATTGTATTTACTGAGCCTTTAATGTGTGCAGAGCACTATACTAAGCACTTGGAAAATACAATACAGCAACAAAGAGAGACAATCCCTTCCCACGACGTGCATCATCGGATTGTAGGAGGGAGAACAGATGAGGGAACTGAGGCACAAAGAAGTTAAGTGACGCGCAAAGTCAGACAGCAGACAAATTCAGAGCCGGGATTAAAACTCAGACCCTTTGACTCCCAGGCCCATGAACTTTTGTTGCTTGTTAATCATTTTATCTTGTTAATCATCTATGCCAGGGTTTAGCTTAGTGTTTTGGCACGTAATAAACACTTAATAAATGACACCATTATTAATTATCCCCAGCCAAGTACTCCTACCCCCTCAGCACTTATGTAAAGGTCTATAATTTTTTTTATTTATATTAATGTCTGTTTACCCCTCTAGACTGTACATTTGTTGTGGGCAGGAAGTGTGTCTGTTCACTGTTATATTATCTTCTCCCAAGTGCTTAGTACAGTGCTCTGCATACAGTAAGTGCCCAGTAAATATGATTGACTGACTGACTGAGGACAGTAGGGGAGACCTGTCCAGGAAGTGGGTGATAGTTATAACTAAGAAGATTTCAATGTTGGAGATGGAACCTGAAGCAGGGGTCTAGGGATGGATGAGCCAGGAAATTATCCCCAGATGGAGTTAAATGGAGTGGTTTGGCTATCAGAAAATATTCTGAGGAAGCAGAGAAAACATGGATGTAGGAGAGAAGGTGCATTTCGTTTCTCCCTTGTCTAAATATGGGCCAAATAGATGCCACAAAAGATGTTCAATTACTATCTTATATTTTGTAAAATTAGGTGAGCAAAAAACATTAGAATTCAGTCATTTTTTCATTTTGTTTCCAAAAGTCATTCTCAACAATTGACAACCATAGTGAGGTCACCTGTTGGAGGGACTAGACTGGGAGAAGAAGAGGAGGTTGGGATTTTTTTTTTTAAGTGGAATTTGTTAAGCTCTTACTTATGTGTCTTACACTGTACTCAACCCAGGGAGATACGAGATTATTGGGTTGGAAATGATCTCCGTCCCACACAGGGCTCACAGTCTTAATCTCCACTTTACAGATGAGGTAACTGAGTCCTAGAGGAGTTGTGTGCCCAGGGTCACATAAGAGAGAAGTTGCTGGAATCCGAACCCAGATCCTCTGACTCCCAGGCCCATACTCTTTCCACTAGACCATGATGGAGGGATTGGGGATATAAAAATGTGCCAAGCAAGAGCATAGTATTTTCAGGAATAAGTTCCTAATAAGACTTGTATGTCTTGAAACAAACAATTCCTTTTCTTCCTGCTCCCTCTTTCATTTTTCATTGTCTTTTCCTTTTTTTGAGGAAAGACCTACTTAAGGCTCACCTCCTCCAAGAGGGCTTCTGAGACTAAGCCACCCTTTTCTCTGCTCCCCCTCCCCTCCGCCTCACCCTGACTCACTCCTTTTGCTCTAGCCCCCTCCCCCCACCACAGCACTTGTGTATATGTACATATCTATATTTCTATTTATTGATATCAATGCCTTTTTACTTGTTTTGACCTGTATATATCTATAATCCTATTTATTTATATTGATGCCTGTTTGCCTGTTTTGAGGTCTATCTCCCCGCTTCTAGACTGAAAACCTGGTGCGGGCAGGAATTGTCTCTATTGCTGTATTTTATTTTCCAGTGCTCTGTACACAGTAAACATTCAATAAATACCATTAATGTGATGAGCAATGATATTTATTGTGTGTTTACTGTGTGGAGAGCACTGTTCTTAGGGCTTGAGGAAACTAAAGTACAACAGAGTTGGTAAATTCAATCCCTGCCCACAAGGAGCTTTCACTCTAACTTTGCCTACATTGATTCAATAGTATTTACTTAGTGCTTACTATGTGCAGAACACTGTACTAAGTGCTTGGAATGTATTCATTCATTCAATAGTATTTATTGAGCGCTATGTGCAGAGCACTGTACTAAGCACTTGGAATGTACAATTTGGCAATAGATAGAGACAATCCCTGCCCATTGATGGGCTTACAGTCTAATCGGGGGAGACAGACAAAAACAATAGCAATAAATAGAATCAAGGGGATGTACATCTCATTAACAAAATAAATAGGGTAATAAAAATATATACAAATGAATGTACAATTCCCACATCCACCTGATAGCCTGGAACACCACCCCAGAGCCTATATCAGACTACCACTCTCCCTTCCTTCAAAGCCTTACTAAAAGCTCATCTCTTCCAAAAGGCTTTCACTCACTAACCCCTCATTTTCCTTATTCACCCTCCCTTCTGAACTTTGATTTTCACCCCACTCCCAGATCCACAACCCTTATGTACATATACAACTGTCATTTATTTTAACATCTGTCTCTCCTAGTCTCTAATGCTCTACACAGAGTTAATCACTCAATAAATAACACTGATTGACTGTAAACTCCTAGTGGGCATCTATTATATTGTACTCAACCAAGTTTTTATTACACTTCTCTGAACGGAGTAAGCGCTCAATAAATACCAATGATTGGTCTACCGATTGATCATCCTCCCTCTAAAAGCCATTACCTCCATTCTTCCCAGTGCTTAGAACAGTGCTTTGCACATAGTAAGCACTTAACAAATATCATTATTATTTCTACCACTAAATCCTTTGCACATGCTCAGTTGTTGGAAACTTTGTAGGGGTGGTGGTTTTCCTTCATTGCATGTGCTCAGTTCTTTGAATAGGAAGATCATACACTGGGAAATTTTTCTTCTTAAAAATTACATTAGTATAAAATGGTGTTAGAATTACAAATCTTAAGCCAGTGTCAGTGATTGGGATAGACTACCTTGTGTTAAGGACTAGTGAGAGGAACACAGGCCTGGGGTCAGTCAATGTCATATTTATTGAGCGCTGTGTGCTGAGCACTGTACTAAGCACTTGGGAGAGTATAATGTAACAGAGTTGGTAAATTTCCCTATCTGCAAAGAGCTTACAGTCTAGAGGGGGAGACAGACATTAATATAAATAAATTATGAGTATGGACTTAAGTGCTGTGGGGCTGAGGGAGTGGTGAATAAATGGTGCAAATCCAAGAGTTAGTAGGAATGCAAATCCAAGTGGGAGTCAGTGACCTGAGTTCTAATCCCAGCTCGGCCACTTCTCTGCTGCGTGACTTTGGGCAAGTAATTTAACTTTTCCAGGTTTTATTTTTCTCATTCATTCAATAGCATTTATTGAGTGCTTACTATGTGCAGAGCACTGTACTAAGCACTTGGAATGTACACTTCGCCAATGGATAGAGGCAATCCTGCCCAATGATGGGATCACAGTCTCTGCAAAATGAGCCCCATGTTGGATGAGAAGCAGCGTGGCTTAGTGGAAAGAGCCCGGGCTTGGGAGTCAGAGGTTGTGGGTTCTAATCCCGACTCCGCCACTTGTCAACTGTGGGACCATGGGCAAGTTACTTAACTTCTCTGGGCCTCAGTTACCTCATCTGTAAAATGGGGATGAAGACTGTGACCCCTATTTGGGACAACCTGATTACTTTGTATCTACCCCAGCGCTTAGAACAGTGCTTGACACATAGTAAGCTCTTAAATACCAACATCATTATTATTATAAGGACTGTCTCATCTGGTAGTGTTGTAGCTACCCAGTGCTTAATAGAGTGCTTGACACATAGGAAGGACTTATAACATATAATGTGATCATTACTATTCCAAATATATTATTCATTCATTCAGTAGTATTTATTGAGCACTTACTATGTGCAGAGCACTGTACTAAGTGCTTGGAATGTACAATTCGGCAACAGATAGAGACAGTCCCTGCCCATTGACAGGCTTACAGTCTAATTGGGGGAGACAGACAAAAACAATAGCAATAAATAGAATCAAGGGGATGTACATCTCATTAACAAAATAAATAGGGTAATAAAAATATATACAAATGAGCAGATGAGCACAGTGCTTGAGGGGAGGGCAAGGGAGAGGGGGAGGAGCAGAGAGAAAGGGGGAGAAAGGGGGCTAGCTGAGGGGAGGTGAAGGGGGGTGCAGAGAGGCAGCAGAGGGAGTAGGGGAAAAGGGGAAGCTCAGTCTGGGATAATGTTGGTATTTGTTAAGCGCTTACTATGTGCAGAGCACTGTTCTAAGTGCTGGGGTAGATACATGGTAATCAGGTTGTCCCACAAAGGGCTCACAGTCCCCCATTTTACAAATGAGGGAACTGAGGCACAGAGAAGTTAAGTGTCTTGCCCACAGTCACACAGCTGACAAGTGGCAGAGACTGGATTCGAACCCATGACCTCTGACTTCCAAGCCCGTGCTCATTTCACTCATCTAAAGTGGTCATGTGTTTGGTTACTAGCTGGTTCACTACTAATATGGATTCAGATATCTGTTTTCTTATTATTTTTAAAGTATTTGTCCACCAAGACTGTTCGGCTGAGTTCCATAGTTGGACCTTCTGCCAGACTCCACCCTGGCCTATGAAGAAAATATGAAGATTCTGGAGTAAACTGAGGTTCAGTGCCAGGCACTGTACTAAATGCTGGGGTAGGTACAAGTTTCTCAGGTTGGACTTAATCCGCATCCCACATGGGGTTCACTGCCACTTGTCTGCTGTGTGACCATGGGCAAGTCAGTTCACTTTGCCTCAGTCACCTCATCTGGAAAATGGGGATTGAAACTGGGAGCCCCATGGGGGACAGGGACTGTGTCCAAGTGATAAACTGGTATCTACCTCAGCACTTTGCACAATTTCTGGCACAGAGAAAGTGCTTAACCAATACCAAAATTATTATTTCTAGACTGTAAGCTTGTTGTGGGCAGGGAATGTGTAAGTTTATTGTTGTATTGTACTCTTCCAAGCTCTTAGTATAGTGCTCCACACACAATAAGCACTCACTAGATATCGAATGAATGAAGTAATCCCCATTTTACAGATGAGGTAACTGAGGCACAGAGAAATAAAGTGACTCGCTCAAAGTCACATAGACAAGTGAGGGAGCTGGAATTAGAATCCAAGTCCTTCTGACTTCCAGGCCTGTGCTCTAACCACTAGGCCAAGCTGCTTCTCAACCATCTCATATCAATCCATTATTCTTACTAAGCTGTCCTTGTTCACCACTAGCCAACTCACAGCAAATCCTAAACATTAAAATATCCCAGTGAAACAAACCTTAAGAGACCTCCCTTCTACACATACTCTTCTCTCTGTATTTCTCACTTTCTTGTGCCCCAGCCTGGCCATTTCCACTGCTTCTATTTTTCATTCTGCTCCTTTGAAGTGATGGATTTCTTTTTCCTTTGAAAAATCCCTCCGGCAAGGGGGCTTTAACAGTTTTACCTTTTTCCTCTTGAGAAATTCGAATTCCTTTTATTTTCGTTTTGCCCACCCAAGTATTGTTTCATATTACATTTTCACTGCTGTGCTATAGCAAAATGAGGCACATGTCATGCATGTCAATATTTTGTCCCTTTTTGGTTGATTTAATGAGCCTCAACACCATTATTCATTCTACTGCATGAATAATTTATTCCACTATTGAAAAAGTTTAATAAAAGTTTTCTTGTCTTTATGAAATCCCATGTTTCTCTTTGTTCATTCTATGGGAGGAGCATAATCAGAATATAAAGCAGACTGTATTAAAAAGCAGTGAATGGCTCAGAGCTCATTGAGATTCTCATGTTACTTTTCATTGTGGTTTTAGCTACGATTAAATAAGATTTTGCAGATGGAGGAAATTCACTTCTCTCTGTCTAATTGTGACCGGCATTAAGCAGTCAGCGCAGCTTGTGTATCTTCCAGTCGCTTTGAGAAAAATTTGTCAGCAATAGGATTGAGTCTTCCTCTACTTTCTAGAGGGAGGAAGTGGCCTCAAACCTTTTTGTAGTGCAGTGAATGTGGGTGAGGGGAGAAATTGCTCTGTCCTGTCATACAAAGCTGTTCCACTCACATATAATATATCACACTGCCATACAACCCCTGGCAAGAAAATTGTGTCAGCTAATTCTGCTGTATTGTGCTCTCCCAAGTGCTTAATACAGTGTTCTGCACATAGTAAGCAGTCAAAAAAATACCACTGATTGATTGATCAGGGAGCAAGGTCCTGGAATAATACTACTAATCAGTAATAATGGTACTAAGTGCCAGGTAGATAAAGTATATATAAATCAGCCAATTTCTGCTCATAAGGGGCTCACTGTCTAAGTAGAAGAGGAATAAGCACTTAATCCCCATCACAAGCCCCCACATCTTGTACCAACCAGGACCTTCCTGGAGCCTCAGTGACACATAGAGTCAAACCACCAATGTCACTCTGGAAAGTTTTTACTTAGTTTTACCAACATGCAAGGGAATGACACATACATACACACTAACTCACTCCACCAAGAATCCAAAAGCAGTCTGCTGGTCAAGGGAGCCTATTCTGCCGATGCTCTTCTCCACTTCCATGTGCTTCTGTCTTACGCTGCTTCCGAGTGTTGCTACTGCTCTCAGCATGCTTCTCCCCCCATGTGTCAGTGCTTTTTGGAGATTCAAAACAACCGCTTTTATCTTCCATAGGCATTGCAGCTGTGGCTCTATGTGCAGTCATTGATTGGTCCAGGCCCACTACTGGGTAGAGCACGGAGAGAAGGCCACACCTCCCTCAATGCTCCACTCCTACAGGCCAGCAATCACCTGCCCTCAGGTAGAGCCTATCAGTGCCTTTGCCAATCTCTTTTCTGTCATTTTTCACGTGTTCACCGTCATTAATGAGGCAGCTTGTTGCGGGCTCACCACAATCCCCATTTTTACAGTTGAGGAGATTGAGACACAGAAAAGTTAAGCGACTTGCCCAAGGTCACACAGCTGGTAAGTGGTAGAGGTGGGATTAGAATTTGGGACCTCTAACTGTTGTGTAATTCCAATCCTTCCCTGTACCCACTCCTCTCCTCCATAATGGCCATTTTGGAGTGGCCAAGGAATAATCACTTTCCTTCTTGACCAGGAAGAGGATTTCTCATGTTTCAGACCACTCCAGAGTAGAATCAGTTTCAGTGTTTTAAACCTGAGAAAACTATTCAAACTCTCCTATTAACATCTATATTTTTCTCCTCCATCAGGTATTGTTAATGGCATTATTCTATTTGTGCTAATTATGGGTTACTAATTGAAGTGTAGTTAATGTACACATAACTAGAGGCTCTGGAACCAAGTACTCTTTCATCTCTGTTAATAAGTTAACCACACCCAGAAAAATAACAGGTAATTTTCAAAGAGCATGCTTGTACTACATTTATTTTCACTTCCATAATAAAGTGGCGACCTGGTAGATAAGAGAAAAACAATAGATGTGTATCTAGACCTCAAGGCTTTTACTTGGACCTCAAAGGACATTCTTAGTACAGTGTTCTGCACATAGTAAGCACTGAATAAATATCATCGATTGATTTGCTCTCATCAGTAAGCTATGGAGATTTGATATGGACTTCACTAAATTAGGGAAGTCCACATTCGATGATCAGTAGGGAAACATCAGACACCTGGGGGTCAGAAGTAAATCTGAATAAACCAATTAGAAATGATTAGTGAGGTTTAAGGAAAAGAACAGCATTTTAACGCTTCAACATCTTTTTACCCATTGTCATTTGTTGATAAGATTATCTACCTCCATTGACTATTTTCATAAGGCAGAAAATATTACACTTTTTGGTGGAATGACATTAAAATTTTCAAGAAAAAAACATAGAAGCCAAAGAACTGAATTGGGATGTTGGAAGATTATTTGTTCCACAGGGAAGGTCATGAAATTCTGTGAAGCCATGTTTACACCTTTTCCTTCTATGCTCTTTGTGCTCTGGTGAAAATAAACACATTCAGCATTTTAACTCTGGTGGTCACTATAATTTTAAATAGCTCCAGTAGAGAATTTCAGAGGGAAATCCCTTTCCTTGTTTTGAGCAAATTACTTGTTTCAAATAGCTACACTCAGTTCCTCTATAACATGTGTTTTCCCTACACAATATGGATAGAAGGCTATTGAACTATTAGGGCAAATTCTTCCCAAACTGCTTGTCTGTTTGGACTCAACACAAGGAGGTGTCAGAAGACACAATTTTGCACCTGTATGTAGTGTGTTAGTGGCAAGGACTGAGTGCTACAGCATTTTTCATATATGCAAAATTCTTCAGAAACACACCCTTGGAGAACTCCATCCTCATCAAGCTTATAAATGATTCTAAATTGGACATGTTTACTAACATATTGCAAGGGAGAAATAAAATTTAAAATGACTTTCTTTGAATACATTTTTATCAAATTGCTTTGATAAATGAAATTAATAGTCCTTCAAAGACAGGATGAAATTCAACACCAAAATAGGCTCTTATGCTAATGGATTCGCTACATTCTGTGCCTATCATTGTTTTCTAATCTGCCTGTTGGCATTACAATTCATATTTATCTTCTCTTCATTTGGAAGCTTAGGCCCTCTCCCAGATTCAAGCAAATTCACCAACCCAGCTGTAAGTGAACTTTAGCCCGCAATAGGATAGATTGTGGTCAATCAGAATTTTTAATACAGTCTTTCAAAGCCAGAATAAAAATGAAGGAAAAGACAAGGAAGGGGGAAATGTGCCTTCATGGGAGGAACATGGGTCTGGGAGTCAGGGGACGTGGTTCTATTTTGGTTTTTAATGGTATTTGTCAAGATCTTACTGCCTGTCAAGCACTGTTGTAAGTGCTGGTGTAGATACAAGGTAATCAGGTCTGACACAATCCCTGACCCATGTGAGGTTCACAGTTTAAGTAATGAATCCCCATTTTACTCAGGCAAAGAGAAATTACTGAGGCAAACTGAGGCAAAGAGAAGTTAATTGGCATGCCCAGGTGACACAGTAGGTAAGTGGTAGCGACAAGTCTCCTGACTCCTGGGCCCATGCTTTTGTCATTAGACCAAATATACTTCTCTAATTCTTAGCTCTGCCACTAGCCTTTTGTAAGATCTTAGTAAGTCACCTAACTACTCGGAATCTCAGTTTTCTCATCTGAAAAATGGGGATGTCATACCTGCTTTCCCTACTGCTTAGCTTGCCAGTCCCAGGTTGAAAGTGACCAGGTCTGATCTGATTATCTTGTAGCTATGCACAGTCAAGTTGCATGGGGCCCGGGGGTCTCTTCATTAACCTAGCCTTCTCCTAGAGCTCCCACTAGGAATGAAGACACAGGCAAATAGAGATGATGATTGATAATGATGCAGTCTTCCATGATGAGCGATAAATCACTCTCAATCCTGAGACTCAAGACCAAGAAACTGCATGAAGGCGTTGATTATAGTGATAGTGGTTTGAGGAACATTCATTAATTCATTTGATTGTATTTATTGAGCACTTACTGTGTGCAGTCACTGTACTAAGCGCTTGGAAAGTACAACTGGGCAGCAGATAGAAATAATCCTTACCCAATACAACACACGCATTTTCACAGTGACTAGTGGGGTCCCCAGTGGGGCACAGAGGGCAGTGAGAGAGTAGGTAAGCACGGATGCGGTGTTTTCTGACATGAACATATAGGGGGTTTTTGTTTGCTTGTTATTTTATGTGTATGGCCAAAGTGAGTGTAATATAGTGATGAGGTTCAGCTGTAGTGCCTTTTTAGCAACAGAGTGTTCTGAACCTGCCATTCAATTACCGCACCCAGATGTGGCTCTTCATTCCATGCACGCAAGATTGTCTTTTAACAGTTTTATAAATGTAATTCTTGAAATCCATCTACTTTTCTATTTTCTAAAAGAAATCTAATAAGTTAAACTAGCAGTTTACCAAAACAAACCATTAAATTAATAACCCTAAAAAAGGCTTGTTTCCGAAAATGAGAGAAGAAAATCTCATTATCTAAATATATCTTGGTACATGGCTTTAAAAATTTAAGCCAACACTTTAAAAACTATTTTCCTCAAAACAAGTTAAAGCTTGCTTCTTTCTTTCGGCATAATAACGTCAAGCTACAGCAAAAGCATATGCAAAAGCAAACATGTTTGCACTTTCAAATTCCAAATATGAAATGATATCAATCAATCATTCAGTGGTATTTGACAAACAGTTATTGGGTGCACAGAATGGTGCCAACTGCTTGGGAAAATACAACAAAGTAGACATGTTCCCACCCACAAGGAGCTTACAGTCTCGAGGGGGAAACAACCATTAATGTAGGTAAATAAATTATGGATATGTATATATGTGCTGTAAGGATGAGGAAATAGTGAATATCAAGTGCTTGAAGAGTGATCCAAGTGTGTAGGTGATGTAGAAGAAGAGGGAGTAAAGGGAAAAAAAGGACTTGGTCAGGGAAGGTCTATTGGAAGAGATGGGATTCTAATAATGCTTTGAAAGTGGAGGGAGTGGTGGTCTGTCATATATCAATCAATTAATCAATGGTATTTGTTGAGTGCTTACTGTGTGCAGAGCACTATACTAAACTCGTGGGAAAATACAATAGACACAATCCCTGACTAAAAGACGCTTTTGAGCTAGATGGGGAGACAAACATTAATATAAATAAATAAATTATGGATATGTACTTAAGTGCTGTGGGGCTGAGGGTGGTGTGAATACCAATGCCCAGAGAATACAGATTCAAATGCATAGGCAGTGCAGAGGAAAAGGGAGACAGAGAAAATAGGAATTAATTGGGGAAGGCCTGTTGGAGAAGAAGTGCCTTAAAAAGGCTTTGAATCAATCGATCAATGGTATTTATTGAATGCCTCCTGTGTGCAGAGAGCTGAACTAAACGCTTGAGAAAGTACAGTACAACAGAGTTGGTAGACACATTCCCTCTCCACAGCAAGCATATAGTCTTTAGAGGGAGACAGATGTTAATATAAATAAATAATTTATAGTTATATACATAAGTGCTATGGGGCTGAGGATGGGGCGAATACCCAGTGCCCAAAGGGCACAGAACCAAGTTCATAGATGACACAGAGGGAGCCCAGGATAGGAGAGCGTAATCGAAGAAGACCTTTTGGAGGAGGTGTGATGTTAATAAGACTTTGAAGCTGGGGAGAGTGGTGGTCTGGTTTATATGGAGGGGAAGGGTGTTCCAGGCCAGAGAGAGGATGTGGAAAAGGGCTCGGTAGTGATATACTTGATCTTGGGGCACAGTGACCAAGCTGGCACTAGAAGAGTGGAGTGTGTAGGCTAGGCTTTAGTAGATCAGTGAGATAAGGTTGGAGGGAGCAAGTTGACTGAATGCTTTAAAGTCAATGGTTAGGAGTTTGGGTTTGATGTGGAGGTGGATGGGCAACCACTGGACGTTCTTGTAGAATGTGGAAATGTAGACAATGAATTTTTTAAAAATGATCTGGGCAGCAGATGGACTAGGGTGGGGAGAGAGAGGAGGCAGGAAGGTCAGTGAAGAGACTGATACAAGGGTTAAGGCAGAATATGATAAGTGCTTGTATCACCATAAAAAACAGTTTGGGTGGAGAAGGAACGGCAGGTTTTTGTGATGTTGTGAGGGTAGAACTGATAGGATTTCGTTCCAATGAGAGTTAAATGAGAGATGAGTTGATACAACCAAGTTTACAGCTTGTGAAAAAGAATGATAGTAATGCTGTCTACAGCAATGAGGAAATCACAGAGGACAGGGTTTGTGTGAGAAGATGAGGTGGTTTGGACATATTAAATTTTAGGTGACAGTGGGACATCCAGCTTGAGATGTCCTGAAGGCAGGAAGAAATGCAAGGTTTCAGGGAAGGAGAGGTCAGGATCAGAGAGGTAGAGTTGGGAATCATCCACGTAGAGATGTTATTTGAAGCCTTGGGAGCAAATGAGTTATCCAAGGGAATGGGTGTAGATGGAAAATAGAAGGGGCCCAGATTTGAGCCTTGAGGGATTCCCACGGTCAGAGTGCAGGAGGCAGGGGAGAAGCCTTTGAAAGAGGCCAGAAGGCCAGTAAAGGGGCCAGAAACCAGTGTGGAGTGAGTCAAGGGGAGAATCAGATACAATCAAAACATTAGAAAAAGTGCAAAAAATCTCCCTCCTACACTTCCACTCAATCCATTTTGAAAGGTAGGGACATTTTAATCATTATCAAGTTTGAGATTAGCTTGTTACTTTTCTCTTTGTCTAATACTCTCCCCAGCACTCAGTTTAAAGCTCTGTAAATAGTAAGCATTTTATAAATACCACTGATTCATTCAATAGTATTTATTGAGCGCTTACTATGTGCAGAGCACTGTACTAAGCGCTTGGGATGAACAAGTCGGCAACAGATAGAGACAGTCCCTGCCGTTTGACGGGCTTACAGTCTAATCGGGGGAGACGGACAGACAAGAACAATGGCACTAAACAGCGTCAAGGGGAAGAACATCTCGTAAAAACAATGGCAACTAAATAGAATCAAGGCGATGTACAATTCATTAACAAAATAAATAGGGTAACGAAAATATATACAGTTGAGCGGACGGGTACAGTGCTGTGGGGATGGGAAGGGAGAGGTGGAGGAGCAGAGGGAAAAGGGGAAAATGAGGCTTTAGCTGCGGAGAGGTAAAGGGGGGATGGCAGAGGGAGTAGAGGGGGAAGAGGAGCTCAGTCTGGGAAGGCCTCTTGGAGGAGGTGATTTTTAAGTAAGGTTTTGAAGAGGGAAAGAGAATCAGTTTGGCGGAGGTGAGGAGGGAGGGCATTCCAGGACCGCGGGAGGACGTGACCCAGGGGTCGACGGCGGGATAGGCGAGACCGAGGGACGGCGAGGAGGTGGGCGGCAGAGGAGCGGAGCGTGCGGGGTGGGCGGTAGAAAGAGAGAAGGGAGGAGAGGTAGGAAGGGGCAAGGTGATGGAGAGCCTTGAAGCCTGGAGTGAGGAGTTTTTGTTTGGAGCGGAGGTCGATAGGCAACCACTGGAGTTGTTTAAGAAGGGGAGTGACATGCCCAGATCGTTTCTGCAGGAAGATGAGCCGGGCAGCGGAGTGAAGAATAGACCGGAGCGGGGCGAGAGAGGAGGAAGGGAGGTCAGAGAGAAGGCTGACACAGTAGTCTAGCCGGGATATAACGAGAGCCCGTAATAGTAAGGTAGCCGTTTGGGTGGAGAGGAAAGGGCAGATCTTGGCGATATTGAAGAGGTGAAACTGGCAGGTCTTGGTAACGGATAGGATGTGTGGGGTGAACGAGAGGGACGAGTCAAGGATGACACCGAGATTGCGGGCCTGCGGGACGGGAAGGATGGTCGTGCCATCCACGGTGATGGAGAAGTCTGGGAGCGGACCGGGCTTGGGAGGGAAGATGAGGAGCTCAGTCTTGCTCATGTTGAGTTTTAGGTGGCGGGCCGACATCCAGGTGGAGACGTCCCGGAGGCAGGAGGAGATGCGAGCCTGAAGGGAGGGGGAGAGGACAGGGGCGGAGATGTAGATCTGCGTGTCATCTGCGTAGAGATGGTAGTCAAAGCCGTGAGAGCGGATGAGTTCACCGAGGGAGTGAGTGTAAATGGAGAACAGAAGAGGGCCAAGAACTGACCCTTGAGGAACTCCAACAGTTAAAGGATGGGAGGGGGAGGAGGCTCCAGCGTAGGAGACCGATGATGATGATGGAGACTGATGATGAAGATGATGATGATAATGATGATGACAATATTTATTAAGTGCTTACTATGTGCCAAAGTGCAGGGGAGACTCAAAATACACATATTGGGCACAGATGCTGTTCCTCACAGGGCACACAGTCCAAGACTGAGAGTGGGTGTTTTTTCTCCATTTTAAAATTGAGGAAACTGAGCTCAGAGATGTTAAATAACTTGCCTAAGGTCACACAGCAGGCAAGTGGCAGAGCCAGGACTAGCACCTTGGTCACCTCACTCCCAGTTTTATGCTCTTTCCATTAGGCGACACTGCTCTCTCTCTCCTGCACTTTTTCCACATCCTAAGTAGGAGAGTTTTTACTCTTTTCCACTGACTCCTATCAAAAATTCCCTATCATCTTATTCATTCTTGGTCACCCATTTTCTCCCTTAAAACACTGTGTTACTAATTTAGATGGCCTTCTTTAGTATGAGCTTAAAGTAAAAGTAGTGCTTTGTTCCTAAAGGAAATTGTGCAGGCCAAAATATCAGTAGGTTTGGGTAAATTTGTGGAAGATAAGCCCAGAATTGGTTTCTAGAAAGAAAGTTAGTAACGGAAAGTGAGCAGTTTTGGTAGATGGTACTTCCATAACCAGTAATATAAGGATGACCTGCCCCTTTCTGTGAACAGTGAAGAGATGATATAATAATAATAATGTTGGTATTTGCTAAGCGCTTGCTATGTGCAGAGCACTGTTCTAAGTGGTGGGGTAGATACAGGGTAATCAGGTTGTCCCACGTGAGGCTCACAGTCTAAATCCCCATTTTACAGATGAGGGAACTGAGGCCCAGAGAAGTGAAGTGACTTACCCACAGTCACACAGCTAAGTGGCAGAATCTGGATTTGAACCCATGACCTCCGACTCCCAAGCCCGGGCTTTTTCCATTGAGCCACGCTGCAATTTGAATGGTGGCATTAGGCTGGCTTCGGTTAGGCTATACCTTGTTGTCACACCCTTTGGTTTCTTTGCACTGGTTCTCCTTAAATCCCCTGTTTTTTTAAATCAACATTTCCTTGTATATTTTGACATCATGTGTCAGCGTTGCATTTCAAAACAGCCAATCAAATCTCCTTTGGAAGGGAACTGCAGAGAACGGAATTATAACTACAGTTCCTTATAGGCCCTGCAGTGTCTCATTTCCCTCATCTGTAAAAGGGGGATTCAATATCTGTTCTCTCTCGTATTTAGAGTGTGAGCCCCATGTGGGATCTGGTTATCTTGTATCTATTGCAGAGCTTAGTGCACTGCTAGACACATAGTAACCACTTAACAAATATCATGTCCTAGACTATAAGATCAATGGGAGGAGGAAATGTTTCTGTTATATTGTATTCTTTCAACTGCTTAGTACAGTGCTCTGCACACAGTAAGCACTCAATAAATACAGTTGATTGATTGATTGATTAATTGATTGATAGATAGACAAAGGACCTGACTTCCTACATTTTGCAGCAACTACTGGGCTTTCTGGAAGAAGTTTGCTTCTAGTTCCGGCAGTGGAGTTTGTTTTTCTTTCTCATCTGAATTCCTGCCTTTTCAGCCCATTTCTAATATCTCATTCTAATACCCTTTACGGGTCTTGAGAAAATGGTCATTCATGTAGGCTCCACCTCAGGGTTTCCAACTGGAAAAATTATTCCATTGCTTCTTTTGCCATTTCTTTTCGCCCACTTGTCACTGGCCTCTTTGTTCCATGTGCTGTTTGACTTCTGTTGGACATTATGCTCTGTACCTAGGAAGAAGCTAAAATGTTGATTTTTTTTAATTTTATTTTAGGCATAGAACAATGCAAAATAATCGATATGTTTTAACCCTGTGAAAGCTAGTGCTATAAAGCTCAGGAATCTTTTATTACAATTCTCCAAATCCCAGGTAAAGGTTATTTAATGAAGCATTGAATTAAATGAAAGCCTACCGGAAAGCATACTTTTCAGGGAAATCAAATTCAATCTCGAACACGTAATGCGGGAAGATTGATTGGGGAAATTGAATTTGTTTCCAGTGCTGTTGTCAACAGTGGCAGCATTTATTTAGTCGTTGTTGTAAGAAAAGCACTGTAGTAGCTGACACCCATCCTGCACAGAGCACTGAATTTTGCAACTGGGAGTATGATAAAGTAGGAGAAACAAGCCCTGCCCTCAAAGAGTTTACATTTCATTAAAGTAGGATTAATAAATGCATACCTTAAAAATAACTATTGTTCTAAACTAAAAATCTTGCCTCTGAGAAAATTTTCAAAAGAGCAATAAGAGAGGCTTTTTTTGGTAGGGAAGGGGAAGTTTAAAGTGTTTTCCTGAGGAATATCACCCCTCTTGCCAACTCATAGTCAGGCTTAAGCCCAGAAGTCAACTACTCTGGGAACATCATTTTTAGGGAATAACAGTTAAATGTTCAACATGAAATAGACCAGTCAAGTCAGAAAAATGAGAGGTTCAACCCCAAAAAGTCATGATATTGATCTTTTAATATGAATTATAAATTTTCAACAGTACTATCAGGACTAGATTTTCTCAGGGAATGTAAAACTTACTAAATGAAATGCTTCCCAATTCATTTATTATTTATGCTATTGATCTCTCTTGGCTATCCTGAAGTGAGGACTAAAATTTGACAGATACAGCAATTAGCTACCTCCTAGAAGTCACCATAGATAGCGTGAGTGTTTCTAAATCTTCTGCTAAATGTGACTTTATAATAGCCTTATATCTATAGTCACCTTTCCCCTCAACCATTGGTAGCTAAACCATAGAAAACGGGAATTTATTTTCATGGTCAGTGTGGAAATGTGCAAGTGGGCAAAAGATTCTCTCAGAGATCCTCACAGTCATGAATTCAGTCTACCAGCAGCACCACCTTCAAACTGAAGGAACCTCTACATTAAAATCAACATGAAACAGAGAAATATGAAATCATCAAGCAGAATAGCCTAATTGAAAGAGCATGGGTGTGAGAGTCAGATGACCTGGTTTATAATCTTAACTCCTCAATTTACCTGCTGTGTGTGACCTTGCACAAGTCACTTCACTATGCTGTGCCTCAGTACCTCATTTGTAAAATGGGGTTTAAATTCTACTCCCTCCTACCTAGACTGTGAGCCCCATTAAGGAGAGAACTGTATCTTATATCTACCTTAATACTTAGCACAGTGTCTGGCACATATGAACTTAAAAAGTTCCATTAAAATGTATATATATATGGCTATACTAGAGGTGCATTTTGGTTTCACTCAGCAAAACAAAAAAGTAAAATGTGTTTGTGTTTCTGTGTGTGTGTGTGTGTGTGTGTGTGTGTGTGTATTGTATGTCTGAATAGTTGTCTTTCATACTCGGTGAAGATGACAAATAATAGTGAAGGTCGTCTAAGTGAAAAGGCCAGGGAGGGTTCCACAGTCCTGGACCAGACAACACACACACAAGATCATCCTTTGCTATGCTGTCGTGTTCTTATCTACAGTACCTGATGCTGTTTTGTTTCTTGTTCTTTGGCTTTCTCCTGGAAGACTCTGCTCAAAATGAATCGCTTGTTTCACAATGGCAGTACACCTGGCTGATTGGTCTGCCTCAGTTTCTTCCATTTTTCAGGTGACATTCAGCCTTGTTTGTTTTTCTGCGTCCTTACATTACTGTCTTGCTTGCTTTCAAGGGTGGTATCTTGGCATCCTACTTTTATCCATTTTCCTCAGTATTCCCCTTCTCCCTTTTTCATTTGTCCTTCATTGTTGTCCCCAGAGTCCCCATATGCTCCTTCTGTCCACCTTTCTGGTTCCTTCCAGGCCTTGAGCCCTAATCCCTGGAATCCTGCTCCTGCTCTATTTGGAAAACCACAGTATGATCACCTTTCTCCATGGAGACATGATGAATAAATGTTCCAGGCCAATAAATAGACATTCAGTATCAATTATCATGGTGATAATGATGATGGAGTCTCTTGTTGAGAATACTGGTCCCAAGACTTCAGTACAGAAAATCTGTTCAAAGAAATTGATTCTAGTGGTAGTGGTTTGCTCAGCACCACTTGCAGTCTCTGGACCCTGCCAGTCATGTTCCCACTGGTTCCCAAAATGCAGAGTCAAGTGGGAAGGGTTAGTGGGGAGGAATGCAGGACATTGCATAGTGCACTCACTTTTTTTTACATGTAGAACATATTTATGGCCAAAATGACCACAATATAGCTTCAGTGCTGTGCGGTAGAGCTAATGCTCAGTAGGCATTTGCCTTGATAGCCATTTTGATTTTCTCCACCATGTATATCAGGATTTTTCAGAATTCATGCTGGACCTATCCACCTCCCAGAATAGCTTAGTTTGTTCTTCAATACAAAAGCTTGACCAATACAAAAACTTGACTTACTATGTGCCAAGCACTGTTCTAAGCCCTGGGATAGATACAAGGTAATGAGGTTGTCTGACGTGGGGGTCACAGTCTTAATCCCCATTTTACAGATGAGGTAACTGAGGCCCAGAGAAGTTAAGTGACTTGCCCAAAGTCACACAATTGATAAGTGGTAGAGTCGGGACTAGAAGCCACACCCTATGACTCCCAAGCCCAAGCTCTTTCCACTAAGCCATGCTGCTTCTCTGATAAAGGATATTTAATTATCATTAAGAAACATAGAGCAATGCAAATGCTAAAAGCAATCTCCATACTTCTTTGGTTCACTCAAACTAAATGCTTGACCCTCCACTGAAAATTACTCAGGGGCATCACCACAGTGCTGACATTGCTTGAACTATTATTTCTCATAGAGTATATTTGTATCTTCAATCCAACTTTTTAATGAAGGTCAAAATGTACTTATATTTCAAAAATTTGGAATACTGGTATTACTTTGTCATAGATTATTTTCAAATTCAAATTCTTTCAAATTCTTTTTCAAATTAATTCATTCATTCATTGAAATTTGAATTTATTTTCAATTTATTATGTATGTATACATATCTGTAATTTATTCATTTATCTATGCATTTATTTATATTAATGTCCATTTCTCCCTCTGGAGTGTGAGCTCGTTGTGGGCAGGAATGTGTCTGTTGTTATATTGTATTCTCCCAAGTGCTTAGTACAGTGCATTGCACACAGTAAGGGCTCAATAAATGCTCAGTAAATAATAAATGGTTAGGGCACAGTCCTGGGAGTCAGAAAGACCTGGGTCCCAATCCCAGCTCTCCCCCTTGTCTGCTGACCTGGGTCCCAATCCCAGCTCTCCCCCTTGTCTGCTGTGTGACCTTGGACCACTTCAGTTCTCTGTGCTTCAATTACCTCATCTGTAAAAAATGGGGATTAAGACTATGAGCCCCATGTAGAACATGGACTGAACCTAAACCAGATTATCTTAAATCCCAGCACTTATTACAGTGCCTGGAACCTAGCAAATGCTTAACAAATACTGTAAAAAAGAAAAATCAAATTGGATACAGTCCATGACCCACATGGTGCTCACAGTCTTAATCTCCATATTACAGGTGAGGTAACTGAGGTCCAGGACACACAGTAGATCAGTGGTAGAGCTGGGATTAGAACCCAGATTTTGCAGTGTGCACAGGGGCTGGGCATGAATGAGTATGGGTCAGAATTCTGGGGCTGCAACCAAACCTGAACTCATTGTAGGCAGGGATTGTCTCTCCTTATTGTCGTATTATACTTTCCCAAGCACTTAGTAAAGTGCTCTGCACACAGTAAGTGCTCAATAAATACAATTGAATGCATTAATGAACATCAAATTTGGTGTGGTATCCTGATTTGTGTGGTCCTACAGGGCACTTGATTAGACAGGAGTGAGGCATGTGGGTGGACACCTAGGAGGCAGGTGGAAAAAGAGCTGACTTTCTTGCTTGGCACCTGGTGAGGAGATGTAGAATGATGTGCTCTTTCAGCAGCGTAGCTCAGTGGAAAGAGCCCGGGCTTGAGAGTCAGAGGTCATGGGTTCAAATCCCCGCTCAGCCACTTGTCAGCTGTGTGACTTTGGGCAAGTCACTTAGCTTCTCTGAGCCTCAGTTACCCCATCTGTAAAATGGGGATTAAGACTGTGAGTCCCACGTGGGACAACCTGATCACCTTGTATCTTCCCCAGCATTTAGAACAGTGCTTTGCACATAGTAGGCACTTAACAAATGCCATCATTATTATTACTATTATTATTTATACCTTTTACCTCGTCTATTTTCCTCTCTTTCCCTTTTTTCCTCTTCCTCACTTCCCCCTAACTCTTGTTCCCTTCTTATCTCAGTGATCAGCCCCCTAAAAGGTAAGTTAGCTTCCCTTGCATCCTAGGTGCCTTCCTTACAGTTTCTGTCCACACAAATTTCCCAAATTCCTTCAATGGGGCATCACATCCTAGAATCTATTTTACATTTCCCACCGAGTCAACAAAATCCTCTTTCTCTGAGGTCACCAAAGAAGCAGCGTGGTATAGAGAAAAGAACATAGACCTGGGAATCAGAGGACCTAAGTTATAATTCCAACTCCATCATCTGCCTGCTGTGTGACATTGGACACGTCACTTAACTTCTCTGTCTCTCAGTTTCCTCATATATGAAAGCAGAGAAAATGTCTGTTCTCCCATCCCTTAGACTGTGAGCCCCATGTGGCATCTGACCTGATTATCTTGTATCTACCCCAATGCTTAGTACAGTGCTTGGCACATATTAAGCACTTTATAAATAGCATTAGTAGTAGTTGCAAAGTAAAACAATTTTTTAGATAAATATTCATTTACTAACATTTATTGAGCCCTTACTGTGTGCAGAGCACTGTACTAAGAGCTTGGAAAGTACAATTTGGCAGCAGATAGAGACGATCCCTCCCAAACAACAGGCTCATAGTCTAAGGGGGAGACAGACAACAAAATAATAATAATAATAATGTTGGCATTTGTTAAGCGCTTACTATGTGCAGAGCACTGTTCTAAGCACTGGTGAAGATACAGGGTGATCAGGTTGCCCCACATTGGGCTCACAGTTTTAATCCCATTTTACAGGTGAGGGAACTGAGGCACAGAGAAGTTAAGTGACTTGCCCACAGTCACACAGCTGACAAGTGGCAGAGCCGGCATTCAAACCCATGACCTCTGACTCCCAAGCCCGTGCTCTTTTCACTGAGCCACGCAAAACAAAACAAGTAGACATCCTAACTACTTCAATTATACCTTAGCCTGAATAGGAGAATAAGATGGAAAATGATTTGGAAAATAAATATTTTGAAGAATAGGTGAGATCAATTAATCATATTTATTAAGCATTTACTATATGCAGAGCACTGTGCTAGGTGCTTGGGAGAGTATGGTATAACAACATAAAACCTCACTGACCACAGTGAGCTTACAATCTAGAGGGAGAGACATATATATCTTGTCTTATGCTGTCGAGTCATCTCCGACCCATAGTGACACCGTGAACATATCTCTCCCAGAACACCCCACCTCCATCTGCAATTGTTCTGGTAGTGTATCTATAGAGTTTTCTTGGTAAAAATAGGGAAATGGTTTACCGTTGCCTCCTTCCATGCAGTAAACTTGATTCTCCACCCTCGAGTCTCTCCCATTCCGCTGATGCCCAGCACAGGTGAGTTTTGACTTGTAGCAGTTTGCCTTCCACTCTCTAACCACTGGCTAAGCTAGGAATGGAATGGGTAGGCCTCTGCTTGACTCTCCCTCCCACATTTGAGACTGGTAGAGTACTGGAAACTCCCCAGGTGTGACCCTGAGAGAGGATTAATATATTATTAATATACTATTATATTTATATATATATACATATGAATTAGGGATATGTACATAAACACTGTTGAACTGTGGGAGATATGAATAAAGGGAGCAAATCAGGATCACGCAGAAGGGAGTGTGAGAAGAGGAAGTGAGGGACTGGTCAGGAAAGGCCTCTTGGAGGAGATGTGCTGCAAATAAGGCAATGAAGGTGGTGAGAGTCGGATATGAAGAAGGAAGGTGTACCAGGCCAGAGGCACTACATGGGTAAGAGGTCAGTAGTGAGACAAAATCAAGGTTCAGTGAATAGGTTGGCATTAGAGGAGCAAAGTGTACATGCTGGGTTGTAGTAGGAGAGCAGTGAGGTGAGGTAGAAGGGGGCAAGTCAGTTAGTCAATCAATCAGTCATATCTATTGAGCGCTTACTGTGTGCAGAGTCCTTGCACTAAGCATTTGGGAGAGTACACTATAAGAATAAACAGACATGTTCCCTGTCTGTAACAAACTTACAGTCTAGATGGGGAGACAGCCATCTATTTAAATAAATGAATCGCAGATAAGTACATAAGTGTTGCGGGGCTGGGAAGAGGAATGAATAAAGGGAGCAAGTCAATGCAATACAGAAGGGAATAGAAGAAAAGGAAAAGAAGGCTTAGTCAGAGAAGGCCTCTTGGAGGAGATGTGTCTTCAAAAAGATTTTGAAGGGGGAGAGAGTCAAAGAGAGAGTTCTGTCAGATATGAGTCGGGAGGGTATTCCAGGCCAGAGGCAGGATGTGGGTGAAAGGTCGACGATGAGATAGATTAATCGAGGTGTAGCAAGAAAGTTAGCATTAGAGTAGAGAAGTGTGTAGTCTGGGTTGTAGTAGGAAAGTAGCTGGGTCAGTTAGGAGGGGATAAGGTGATGAGTGCTTTAAAGCCAATGGTGAGGAGTTTCTGTTTGATGCAGAGGTGGATGGGCAACCACTGGAGGTTCTTGAGTAGATATGTCTCGAAGCCAAGAGGAAATTCAAGACTGCAGAGAGGAAGAAAGATCGGGCTGGAAATGTAGATTTAGATATCTATCTATTTAGGTATTTACGTATCTGAGCTCCACATAGAATTGGTGGTAAGTGCTAGGACGAACATGGTAGCAGTTTGGAGAGCAAAGGGCGGATTTTTAGTGATGTTGTGAAGGTTGAACCAACAGGATTTAGTGATAGTTTGAATATGTAGGTTGCATGAGAGATGTCAAGGTTAAGGAAGATTAATTAACTCAATTGATCATGTGCATTAAGTAAAATTATTCTCCAAAGTTGAGCAGAAAATTTATTTCCAGGGAAGCACATTGCAAAATAATGGCCAGAAGAATGACGTGAAGCCTAGAAATTCAGTGACTTTCATCAACTATGGACTTGCTCTTTATTCAGGTGTCTAAACTTTTCCTATCCATGTGGAAGTCTCTAAAGAAACTGAATTCCCCTTCCTAAGCATATGGACAATGTTCCTTTTACTCACTGTCAGAGGAGGTTTTTCCAGGTCAGCAATAAGGATTTTTTGAGACTGACTGGTAAATGATAAGAGCACAGGGAATCTAAATTAGGACCACTGAAACATCCTGAAGACTAGTGCCATATGGTTAAAATATGTTCAGGAAGAAAACAGCATATGGTTTATTTGTTTCCCTAGAAATTTTGATTCAGGAGCGATGTACTTGAGTTACAGTGTGAAACTGAGTAATGTTGTTTGAATAAGCCCATGAGAGGTAATTTCATGGAGCTAGAAAAATTGTGCATGTATGCAACTGTTTAACAGGGACCCTAATTGGACTTCATCCCACTGACTTTCTCATAAACTCAAAAATATTAGGGACTTGCTGATAAATAATTATTGAAAGTATGTTTAGATCAGGAGTGAGGTGGGGATCAGCAGAGATTCCTGCACTATTCCATTAGGAGGCAAAGCCAATAGAAGAGTCAACAGTGTGTCCCTAATAATTATAGGAAAATAAAAATATGACATTTTCCACACAACAGTTTATCTTCAGACCCTTCCCTGATTATCTAAAGATCAAAGAATCTAAGTATCCATCATCTATTTGATGGCCAGCAAATGTGTTCCAGCACTGGAAAAGATCTGCTGACCCAGACCAAAAAGGCTTTCATGCATCAGGGGATTTTAATCTGCCTTTGAAATAGATACATGGCCACTTGCCTAAGGCGAGTTACAATTTATGCCAGATGAATAGAAAAGAATCCTGATTTCATTCATTATACTATCAGTGATTGCACTAAGGGACAGGGTGGGCTGTTTAAAATAATTATAAACTAGTAAAATTTTTAGTACTCATTTCCAATTTGCCAAAGGTTTCTTGGCAAGATGGACTGCTCTTCTATAGGATTTCTCAGAAATAATGAAGAAAGTACTTCTACCATTTCTTTGTGAATGACTCCCAAATCTACCTCTTCCAGCCCCAGACTCTGCAGTCTCACATTTCCTCCTGATTTCAGAAAATCTCTTCTTGGATGTCCCCCACACGCTTCAAACTAAACATGTCCAAAACAGAACTCTTTGTCTTCCCATCCAAACCTTCTCCTCCCTCCTGCAACTTTCTCAGTACTGTAGACAACACCATTTTATACAGATCAATGAATCATTTAGTTATATTCATGTCTATCCCTCCTCTGAGACTCTAAGCTTGCTGTGGGCAGGGAATGTGTCTATCAACTCAGTTGTATTACATTCCCCCAAGTGCTTAGTACAGTGCTCTGCACACAGTAAGCACTCAATAAATACCATTAATTGATTGATTAATGGCATGTAGAGAAGCAGGGTGCCTTGTGGAAAGAATATGGACCTGGGAGTAGAAGACCTGGGTTTTAATCCTAGCCCTGTCACTTGTCAGCTGTCATTTAGTTTTATCTCAGTTTTCTCATCTTTAAAAATGGGGATTCATTCATTCATTCAAATGTATTTATTGAGCACTTACTGTGGGCAGAATACTATACTAAATGCTTGGGAAAGTACAGTACAACAATAAACAGGCACATTCCAAGCCCACAATGAGCTTATGTCTGGAGAGGGGGAGACAGACATCAGTACAAATAAATAAATTATAGATAGGTACATAATTGCTGTGGGCGGGTGGGGGTGGCCGCGGACAACAAAGGGAGCAAGTCAAGGAGATGCAGAAAGGAGTGGGAGGAGAGGAAAGGGAGGGACTAGTCTGGGAAGGCTTTAAGGGAGTAAATCCTCCTTCCTCTTACCTAGACTGTGAAGCCCTATTGGACATTGTGAACCCTATGGGATGGGGACTGTGTACAGACTGAGAACCTGGTATCTACCCTATCACTTAGAAAAATGCTTGTCATATAGTAAGCATTTAACAAATATGATAATTTAGCATATTTTCCATTGTACCTTTGAGCATTTGCATTGGAAACATAGATGAAAACTCCCTGGAAGTAATGGGATAATCACTCCCACTGCTGTTTAAGCATGATTTATTAATAACATTAATAATAATAATTATGGTGTTTGTTAAGTGCTTACTATGTGCCAGGGTCTGTCATTTCAGCTCCCTGGCAAAGACTGAATAAATAAAAAAATGGTAGTTTTCTGGCCTGCAGAAGCTTTGAAGACTGTCCCTTTCCACTCTGCTTCTCCACAAAAATGTCTGTCTTCTTCCTTAAAAATGAAAAGTTGGCACCTATGATTGAATGTTCCCAATTCAGTCTGCACTGAGATAAACAGACAAGCTTCAAAAATATGCCCTGGGCCAAACAAAATCCTGACGTGAAACGGCTGGTCCATACTAAGGCAGGGCTGTTTTCTTGATGTGAAAATGTGGGGTTCAGATAATTTCAGATTCTGTTTTTAATTCTTCTAAATAATAATATAAAATATATAGTAATATAATATAGCATAGTATAGTTCTCTTGGGAAGCTCTACTTTTCAGTTGAAGTTTATCTAAGGGTGAAATGGAATAACTACACAAAATCTCATGCTGGGAGACATGATTTTTCCTTAGACATAGGACTTATTACCACATTAAAAATAAGAGTCTGCTTGAAGCGGAGAGGTTAGTTGGGAGCCAGAGCCAAAGAAAAGGTGTAGGAAAATTTGGGAGAATGTAGGGATGAAAGTAAAATGAGAAGGGATTACTGTGGTTTGGAATAGGGAAGTAGGTTGAGGAAGAGAAACATAAGCCAATATCCCACTGGCCTTGTTTTGGGGTCTTTTTTATGGTTCTTGTTAAGACCTTATTATGTGCCAAGCACTGTGCTAAATGCTGGGGTAGATAATAATAATGATGGAATTTGTTAAGCGCTTACTATGTGCCGAGCACAGTTCTAAGCACTGGGGTAGATACAAGGTAATCAGGTTATCCCAAGTGGTTGCTCACAGTCTTAATCCCCATTTTACAGATGAGGTAACCGAGGGATGGAGAAGTCAAGTGACTTGCCCAAAATCACACAGCTGATCAGTGGCGGAGCCGGGATTAGAACCCACGACAGATAATTGGGTTGGACACAGTCCCTGTCCCACATGGGGCTCACAGTCTTAATCCCCATTTTACAGATAAGGTAACAAAGGCACAGAGAAGTGAAATCACTTGCCCAAGACTACACAGCATACAAGTGGCGGAGTCAGGAATAGAACTCAAGACCTCTGACTCCCAGACCTGCTCTTTATCCTCTAGGCCACACTGTTCCTTGACACCACTCGTTGACACCTGTCCTGTCACAGAGGTTCGGAGACAAGAGAAGAATATCACCCACGTAGGGCAGGTGGCCCCTTGCTTCAGTCCTGACCAAATAGTAACACTCTGAAGACAAATCATAGTATTTTTGCAAGAGTTTGTGTGTTAGAAGATGGTCCTTTATTTGGAGTATTAAGACACTCTCCCTTTTAACCACATTCTTAGCAGCCAAGAATTTCAACTGTTACAATGAAGTAATTATAAAAGAACACAGCACTCTATTCAGTGCTTCTAAGAAACCGGAGCAGATTATGGTTGTTATGACAGCAAAAGGCTGAAATAGAAATCTTCTTTAGGCTGCTTAGCCATTGAAATTCATAAAGATTGTGTCTGTGTCTGGGTGCGAAAGTCTATTCTTAGCTATAACATGGATTACTTTTCTGCCAAGCCGGGTCAAAACAAAAGTCACAGGTGAAATGGGGACAGATTTTAGGACTGTAATTGTCTAAACCTTCAAGCCGATGCCTCTCTCATTACTGGTCTATGGATTGATCTTTGACCCTCTTGGTTCTTTTTCATTTGACCTTTCCGCAGAGGGTAAGGTAATTTCAGATTTAGGAGAATTCCTGATGTGTTTGTAAAACATGGACTTTTGGTGAGGCAAACAGAATATGTGTATAATCCCCAAAGCATTCTAAAACAGTCCTTTAAGGGATAATATGTCCAGTTCTCTGCTCTTCCTGGAGGGAGCCGGGACTCAAACACTATCCCCTGAAGGTGTGTTGAGGTCAAGCAGATAGATAGCATTTCCAAGGAGTGCTGCTTCCCCCTGAGTTTAGGATATCCCTAAACAATGAACAAGGTAGAGAAGCAGTGTGGTCTAGTGGAAGGAGTCCGGGACTGGGAGTCAGAGGACCTGGCTTCAGTTACAGCTGTGAGACCTTGAACAAGTCAGTGGACTTCTCTGTTCCTTAGTTCCTCACTGGCAAAGTGATGATTTAGTACCTGTTCTTCCTCCTCCTAAGAGTGTGAACCCCATGTGGGATCTTGTGGGATTGTTTTGTATCTAACCCAGTGCTTGGAACATAATAAGCATTTAAACGTTATTCTCATCACTGTTATCATTATTATCATGATCATCATTATTATCTTCAGAAAGATCTACTAGTCACATGTTTCAAAGGACAGCTCCTGGAGATGACTTTGGAAGACACCCTGGCTCAAGTCCGTGCAGAATAAATCTAACATTAAACACCAAGTTGATGCTAAGTAGGATCACAGTGGAAAGACAAGGGTAATGCTTTAGAAGCTACTCACCTATAATCCCACATCACAGCACTCCATGCAAATCCTGATTTCAGCATTTTTTGTTTGTTTTTTGTAGCTCCCAACTCCAACTCCTCCCTAAACAATTCTGCCATCGCTCTGTGAAGTCTTCAAAGTCCAGGCAACCTGGAGATAGAATGAGCAAAAAAACAAGAATTGCCAATGCCCTGGGCAGCAGCTGTTTACCGAGCAATCTCCAGGGCCAGTAAAACTGGCATAAAACTGCATAAAACTGTAATCTCTTTAACGAAACCTTATTGGATGAGCCTGACACTTTGGAATATTACCATAATGATTATTAAAGAAAATGCAAGTATCCGAACCTCCTAACATTAGTAAGCTAATGCAAGCTGCACATTACTAGGACAATAAAGAAACATTTAAGTTCACTTATTATGTCTTCTACCTGTCATTAGGCCTGTTGTTAAATTGACTTGGTTATTTTGCTTTTTCACCATAAAAACTCCTTTCTATGCCCCAATGACTTTTGAGGCTAGCAACCTACGTTTTACCAACAACTTAATTATTTCCTTCACTAAAGCATTCCTCAGAAATCCAATGAGACCATACTTGGATTACTAATGTTTTACCATCTGGGATATTATGGGGTTATAAGGCAAGGAGTAGGCTACTAGCTGAGATTTTAACTTCAATGTACCAGAGGATACCTTGGAGAAAAAGCTCACAATGGGTGGCACAGTATGCCTGGATTTTCCTCATGCCAGCTGGCCACTCTGACAATTTTGTTTCTTTTTAAAATGCTTTCCCACTCTTCAGGGTGTTAAACTAGAAAAGCAAAGGTTAAGCTGTGGACCGAGGGATACCCAGCAGAGTGGAACCAATGGAAAGGAATGTGGGAAGATATTCCAAAGCAACACATCGCCTGAACTAATCCTTTAGAAAATGTTCCACTTAATTCTTTATTTTTCCATAGGCATGACAATCAGAGAAAATTTAATAATTTTCTCCCAAAGTGAATCAAATACATGATTTAGTCCACAGGGGATGGGCTTTAAAATTCAAAAATGTAGTCCAAAGATCACAGCAAAAATGATTTGTACCCGCAGAGATTTTAACTGCTCTAAAAAATCTCCACTCCACCTTCCACTGCTCTACATCTTACCGAAGTAAGGAGAGACAAGTGGCTGTCTGCCACATACAACAACAAATAAGGGGAGTTTATCCAAAAAGCACATTTTTGTAGGACAACCTAACAAAAAGGTAAAAAACAAAAGCAGAAATGATTAAATGCCAAGTTTCCTTTGGGCCCTCTGCCTGATTTCTTTTTTAGGTCCATCCAGAGGGAAGATTTAACCTACTACATATAAAATCTTGTCTTGAAATTTTCTTTTCCCACACTTTTCAATTGTATAATGATCTCTCTGCCCTGAGCGGAATCAGTGTGGAGACTCTTGAACATCATTAGAATAAGTACTTTCTTGCCAAGTGGAACTACTTAACAGGCATTACTGAAGACTGATCTGAGAACCCCCCGCCTTTTGATATTATATCCTTCTTTTAGTTGTCTGACCTTTTCCTTTGCAATTACAATAGTCCATTTCCCACTGTAGAGAGGAAAGAAGATAGCATGGTCTAATTATAGTGCACCCTCCCAGAAGGCAGATTCTCATCTTCTCTCTTAAACCCTCTCCAGCTCCTAACTCTATCTTCTCTTTTGATAGTACTTCATCCTCCCTGACCAAGTAGGCCACATCCTTGGCGATCCTCAATGCTTTTCTGTCTTTCATTGCTCACATTTAATCAACTGCTAATCAACTGTTGATACTTCCTTCACAGTTCCTGGATCTGTCCCTTCCTCTACCCACATTCACCACCCTGGTTCATGCTATTGTATATTGTATATACAATATTGTACCAACTTCCTTAATGGTGTTCCAGCCTCCAATCTATGCTCTATGTTGTTGTTCAGATAATTTTTCTAAAACATCACTTTGATCACTTGGCACATATCTCTCCACTTCGTAAAAGCCTCCAGTGGTTACTCATTTCCCGCCGCGTCAAACAGAAACTATTTAACATTGGCTTCGAGGCTCTCCGCCAGCTTCTTCCATCTGAAATACCTCTTTACCTGCCACAAGCTAGCTTGCAGTCTTCATTTCTCCTAAGCACAGCTTCTAACAATTCCTTGTTCTCATTTCTCTTGCCTCTGACCCTCTTCTCACGCCCTTCATCCTACCTGTACCTGAAGTTTCCATTCCCCCAAAATACACTGCCTCATAACCCTTCTCCTTATAGCCCTCCTGAAATCCCACCTCTTCCAAGTAACCTTTTCCTGATTGATGTGAAAGACCCCCAAGTCTCCCTTTTGGAGCGTACCTTACTTATCTACTTACACTCACCCTAAATCCTCATATGTCTTTTGTACCATCAATTGCACATTTAACTGTTCAGCTATTCCATCTGACATATTTGTACTACTACCTGCCACACTGCAGGATTACTGGTACCCAGGTGATGAAAAACACAGCTCAGCTATGATGGTGTGCTCACCTGATATAATTGAATAATAAAAGGAATCCCCAGACCAACATCTACAGAGAGCTCAGCACTGGAGGATGTTTTAGTCAGCCAGAGTCAACCAGGGGAGAAGCCATGAAGGTGTAGTGGAGGCTGACTTCAAAAAGTGCTTCACTGATGTTATTCCTTGCAGCCTGACCCAGGTGCCTTTGAGGTTTGAGCTGCCTTTTGTCTATTCAGTCCACTGAGAACTGATGCATTGATGCAGCAGAGAAAAATGCTCAAGAAAAGGTAGTTTCAGGCTCCGCACAGCAGCCAGCCGGGGCTGACCTCCCCATGGATGGCATTCAAATGACTGTGCTCATGCCTTGGCCTCCATGTGCTCCACCAAATGCATGGGAAGTGACAAGATTGAAGGCATCGTCACTATCCGTTGCATGCTTGTCCTTCCTCCTGCTCCCTGTATTTGTGAATAATATATGTACCTCTATCCCCCATTAGATTGAAAGAGGTGCTTGGCCATGTGCTTCTGGTGTATTCTTCCAAGTGCTTACCAAAGTGCTCTGCACCAAGTCGGCCCCCCCAGTAAGTACTACTAGTTGAGTGAGGTCATCAGATTCCATCTTCTAGACTGCGAGCCCATTGTTGGGTAAGGATTGTCTCTATCTGTTGCCGAATTGTACTTTCCAAGCACTTAGTAATAATAATGATAACGATGGCATTTAGTTAAGCACTTACTACATGCCGAGCACTGTTCTAAGTGCTGGGGTAGGTACAAGGTAATCAGGTTGTCCCACGTGGGGCTCACAGTCTTAATCCCCATTTTACAGACGAGGTAACTGAAGCACAGAGAAGTCAAGTGACTTGCCCAAAGTCGCACAGCTGATCAGTGGTGGAGGCGGGACTTGAACCCATGACCTCTAACTCCCAAACCCGTGCTCTTTCCGCTATGCCACACTGCTTCTCAAGTACAGTACTCTAGTACAGTGCACTGCACACAGTAAGTGCTCCATAAATACGATTGAATGAATTTTTGGCTCCAACACTGTTTGGTTGGGTAACCTTGGCCCCATCACTTAATAATAATGTTGGTATTTGTTAAGCGCTTACTATGTGCAGAGCAGTGTCCTAAACTCTGGGGTAGATACAGGGTAATCAGGTTGTCCCACATGAGGCTCACAGTCTTAATCCCCATTTTCCAGATGAGGGAACTGAGGCTCAGAGAAGTGAAGTGATTTGCCCAAAGTCACACAGCTGACATGTGGCAGAGCCAGGATTCGAGCCCATGACCTCTGGCTCCCAAGCCCAAGCTCTTTCCACTGAGCCATGCTGCTTCTCTGCCTCCTTTCACTTCAGTTTCGTTAAATGAGGATAATTAAATCTTCCTTGCAGGGATTCATATGGATTAGCAACACAATAAAAAGAAAAGAAAAGCTTTAAGGTCCTTATTTAAAGTTATCCAGAGATTCAGATTTACTGGTTTCAGGGTAGGTTATAATTCATAAAGTCAATCAATAGGTGGCACTATTTGTTAGTTCCCGGCGGTTCCACCGATTGGTGTAATATGCGTTACTGGACTTTAATCAGATGAAATCCTTCAAGTTGATCCAGTCAATAAGTGGCTTATAGAGCCTCCTGATCGGCTGTCTTCATAATTTAAATTACTGGGTATCCTGATCTTATGATCGGGAGACAGCCTGGAAGGAGGGAGTTGGGACTACGGTGTAGATTGGGAGAAAGGAAACCAGGCGGACCACGGGCACGAGGGCTGGGGACGCAGACTGTTCATCAGGGGCATGCATGCTTGCACTTTCCTCCACTGTCCCAGCTCCTCACATGATTTCACACTGACCTTCCAGAGGACAGAAAGGCCGCTCAACAGAGGTGGCTGGTGGGGGCGTCTAAGGCCTATCTCCCCACTGGTCATCCCAGGCTCTGGAGGGGCAGCCAGATTTACGAAAAACAGGAAACCATCTGTGGCTCCTAGACAGACCCTAGACCTTCTGGCTCCGGCTCCAGGATAATAATTTTGGTATTTGTTAAGCACTTACTATGTACCAGGCACCGAACTAAATGCTGGAGTGGATACAAGCAAATCGGGTTGTACATAGTCCCTGTCCCTCAGAGGGGTCACGGTCTTAATCCCCATTTTACAAATAAGATAACTGAGGCCCAGAGAAGTTAAGTGACTTGCCCAAGGCCACACAGCAGACAAAAGGTGGTCTTTTGATTCCCAGGCCTGTGCTCTAGCCACTACGTCATGCTGCTACTTCACTTGACTGCCCACATTATTTTTCTACAAAAACGTTCAGTCCATGTTTCCCTACTCCTGAAGAACCTCCATCGATTGCCCATCCACGTCAACATCAAACAGAAACTCCGTAGCATTAGCTTTAAAGCACTCAATCACCTTGCCCCGTCTTACCTTTCCTCACTGCTCTCCTATTACAACCCAGCCCTCCCTCACACTTCACTACTCTAATGCCAACCTTCTCACTGTAACGTAATCTCATCTACTTCACCGGTGACCTCTCATCCACATCCTGCCTTTGCCCTGGAACTTCTTTCCTCTTCATATCTGATAGATGATCACTGCCCCACCTTCAAAGCCTTACTCAAGGCACATCTTCTCCAAGAGGCTTTCCCTGACTAAACCCTCATTTTCTCTTTTCTTACTCCCTTCTGTGTCACCCTTGTACTTGGATTTGCATCCTTTATTTACACCTCCCTCAGCCCCACAGCTCTTATGTACAAATTTGTAATTTATATTAATGGCTGTCTCCCCCTGTAGACTCCATGCTCATTAAGGGCAGGGACTGTATTGACCAACTCTGTTATATTATACAATCCCAAGGGCTTAGTACAGTGTTCTACACACAGTGAGTGCTCAATAAATATGATTGATTAACCGACATCCAAATTTATAATCCAACCAAACATCTTTTATGCAATTCACATCCACATAACGGACTCTTTCAGGATAGCCATTTAGCGGAGCTAATTGTCTCACAGTCTTTTACGAAGTATTTATAGCTTTCCTTCATTTTCAGAGATGACATTTTCAAAGATGGTATGGGATCCCTCATCAAATGTCCTGAAAATCCTGATGGACTACTTGCAATACATTTCACAATATGAAAATAGTTCCTCGCTGCCCTAATGCTTTTGTGATTTAAGGACCTATAGCTGTTTTTAAGATAGTCAGCATCCCAATCTTCCTCTGACCGAGAACAACTCTCCTCATTTCTAATGCCCAGCTGGCTAATCTATTGCTGCTTCCAGGCTGTGTCACATTGCTCAAGATTGTGTTTCTTTTGCCCTTTGTTCAAGAAACCGGATTGGCTTTTTGTTTTTTTGACAAGTCCAATTCTCAAAAATGTATAGAAATGTGGACAAAATCCCACATTTATAGGTCTTCATTTAACTTGGATTCTTGATGTTAAATTCTGCTCATCTTCCAACCCTCAAGATGGCCCTTTTGATTTGACTTTCTGTTTCTTCAGCTATATGTGCATTATTAGTAGTTACTATCTAGGAAGCGGAATTCAGTGACAGGTGTAAGTTCTGATTTGTCCATGGAAATATTTGGTGATATGCAAGGCTGCTTTATAAAAACTCATATATATAACTTTGGTTGTCTTCGGATTTGTTCAGTCATTAGCAGTGGGCTTTGCCTTGTAATATGATTCAAAATCAACTTCATGCTATTTTGTAAATGTGTTTCAAGAATGTGGTCATCAACATATTCTAGTTCTGAGGTGACTGTTTCAAACGCTACTATTGATGCTTATATCTTGTTGAGTGGGAAATGTTTTCCAGCAGATCAGATCAGTCAATCAGTGGTATTTCTTGAGGGCTTTCTGTGTGCAGAACACTGTACTAAGCACTTTAGAGAGTACAATTCAATAGGGTTGGTCATCACTTTCCCTGCCCACAAGGAGCTAAAAGTCTAGAGGGAGAGGCAGATGTTAAAAAAGTAACGGACACATAAAGTGTTGTGGGCTGAGATTGGGGTGAATATAAAGTGCTCAGCCGGTTCAGAGCCAAATGCATAGATAATGCAGCAAGGAAAGTGAGTAGGAGAAATGGGGGCTTAATTGGGAAAAGCCTACTGGAGGAGATGTGATATAATAAGGCTTGGCCAAGGGGTTGAGGATGAACTAGTCAGTCAATTGTATCTATTGAGCACTGACTGTATGCAGAACACTGTACTAGGCACTTGGGAGAGTTCAATATAACAATAAACAGAAACATTTCCTGCCCACAAGGAACTGGTGAAGTGGACAGAGCAGGGGTCTGGGAGTCATAAGGTCATGGGTTCTAATCCCAGCACCAAAGTCTGCTGTGTGACTTTGGGCAAGGCACTTCACTTCTCTGTGTCTCAGTTACCTCATCTGTAAAATGAGGATTAACACTGTGAGCTCCACCTGGGACAACCTGATAACCTTGTATCTCCCCCAGTGCTTAGAACAGTGCTTGGCACATAGTCAGGGCTTAACAAATATTATCATCATAATCATCATCATCGTTCTCTGTGTCTCAGTTCCTTCATCTGTAAAATGGGGATTGAGACTGCGAACCCCACATAGGACAGAGACTGTGTCCGACTCACTTTGCTTGTATCCACCCCAGCGCTTAGTACAGTGCCTGGCATATAGTTAGTGCTTAGCAAATACCATTATCGTTATTATTATTATTATTATTAGAGGTAGGTGAGATCAAGTTATATAGAGTAGGTTGGCATTAAGGGATCTAAGTGTGTGGATGTGTACAAGGCAGTACAATAGCATGAAAACACAAGAGTAGGCATGATAACAGTAATAATGATTAATTTGAAATATTTATTCCCTGTGCTGATTGTTTAACAACAGTTGCAATTTCAGAGTTTATGTTAAACTTCGCATGTTCTGGCTAAAATGATGACAATTGATTTGAAATAACTGCCTAGGGAGATCCAGAAAACTAGACACATAATATGACTGCATGAGCAACTATATAACCACTTGGCACTGTAAATGATGGAGAAAATAGTGAACTCCGACCAAGTTCAGCACGTAGTTCAATCATGTGATTTAACCGTATAGTAAACCTGTAGGAACTCACCACAAATTATGGTCCTGAGGGGAGGAATGGTCACTTATTCACTCTCCCACGTGTTGCAACGTATGTTAATGCTCCCAGGTAAGAAGTATGGGCTATAATAAATATTTGCTAAATGGGAATCTTTTTCTTCCTGAAAACACTGATTACATCGACCTCCTTTCTTACTACAAAGAACCGCCTCACATTATAGTCTGTATTTAATTTTTGGCAGATTTTTAATGTGCCAGATGCTCTTTACCGTCTTTGATTCTACAAATGAATAAAATATGTTTTTATGAACACTAGCTTTAGGGAAGGTGCTGAATATTAATTCTACTTTTACTTAGAAGAATATCCATGCTCTAGTCAAAAACCTGAACATAGTGACCTTTCAACATATACACCAAATTGCATCTTTGAAAACATCTCCTATTAAACTTCACAGGTGGCCGGGTTATCAAAACAAAGACTCTGCCAAACTTCCTGTTGTTCTTTTGCAATCCAAGCTTCTTCCTCCTGGAATGCTAGTTTCACAATCTGGAGAGAACTAACGTATAAGAGAAATGTTACACCTAGAAGAAATGTTTTAATGACTCAATCACAAACCACGACAGATTCATTTAATTTTAGAGGTGTTCAATAAGGATCTGAGCTAGAGAGGAAAATGGCAATCTCCTTTAATTCATTTTTCAGATTTGTCACTGTCTTTGTATTCTTAGCAGTTTTGATTTATTGAATCAAAATTCAGCCAGGGAAGAATAAAATATCTGATGCTAAGAGGCAGGATTGCCTTGTGGAATCAATCAATCAATCAATCAATAATGTTTATTCAGTAGAAAGAGCATAGGTTTGGGAGTCAGGACACCTGTGTTCTAATCACAGTTCTGCCACTGACCTGCTTAGTGACCTTGGGCAAGTAATTAATCTCTATATTCCTCAATTTCTTCATCTGTAAAAGAAGGGGTACAAAGTATTGTACCATACTTACTCCATCACCTTTTGGATGACAGAGCCCTCTGTGGGACAGGGACTGTGTCTGATCTGTTCATCTTTGAACCATTCCAGCCCTTACCGTATACTAACCCCTTAATAAATGCATTTTTAATTTGCTTACTATTTAAATAAGAAGTATCCTCATTTTAGAAAGACCTTTCTGTTCCCCTAATCTGCTTTCTCAAACAGCACAGAATGAATAACCTAGGTTCACTTATGTCATCTGTAGCAGGTAAAAATCATCTGGGGTTTTTCTTTTGATTTCTAGGAGAGGATATTATTTCATCTTTATCCTTCTGCATCAAAGAAAGTGTAAATCATTATGCCTTTAGGTATAAAATTGAAGATGAGGCTATCTTGTATTTTTAAAATACACAAAGCTAAAGGGACTAAATGGTACCACCTGTAGAGAATGAAAAGGGTATTCCAGCTTCTAGATCATCATAAAGACATTCAAGATAGAGCAAAATCCTGTCCCAAATTATTGGCTTCTTTGATGCCTCATTCTTTTTCTATTTCTGGTTCCTGAAACTCAGTTGGCATGAGCTATAGAAAACTAGGTAGTGATCAAGGATTTTGAAAACACAACTTTTCCCTTTAAGCTTTGAAAGCATGAAAAACAAATATTTAGGTTGCCACCCGAGTTGAAAACTATAAGTCGTTGCTGTAAACTGACACCACATAAAGACATGTGTGATTAAATGCACTGGGTTTCTTGTTTTAGTTTTGGCAATTCCTGTCTTTTGCCTTATATACAGAATCTAATTCATAGTTTGAGTTACACTAATCTGATGTTAGTCACTAAAAGGATTATGTTTATGAAATATAAATCCATATGGTAACACCAGAGTAGGTTGAAGGTGTGGTGGGTTCTGAGCTGGTACAATTATCAATCAATCAGTGGTATTTATTAAGTGATATGTGCAGAGCGCTGTATTAAGCACTGGTCTCAGGTGGTAAAAGTATTTCCCTTCCTCTTTTCCCATGTTCCTGCCTCCTCTCAAAATCTCCTTCCTTTCACCTGCACCTCTGAGCCCATACTTTCTCACCTTATCAAAACATTACCCTCTCCTTTCTTCCGTCACTGACTGCCATCATCAATTCTGCACTATCCAATTGTCCCTTCCCCACCGCTTTCAAACATGTTTATATATCCCCATCCTAAAAAACCTTCCCTTGACCCTACAGCTCCCTCTAGTTTTTGCCCCCTCTCCATCCTACCTTTTCTCTCTAGACTTCTCGAGAGAGTTGTCTACATCTGCTCTCTTCACTTCCTCTCTTCCGATTCTCTCCTTGACCTACTCCAATCTGGCTCCCACTCCCAACACTCCATGGAAACCGCCCTCCCTAAGGTCACCCATGACCTTATTCTTGCCTAATCCAATGGCCCCTACTCCACATTAATCCTTCTGGGCCTTGTAGCTGCCTTCAACACTCTGGACCTTCCCTTTTCTTCTTTTTTTATGGTATTTGTTAAGTACTCACTATGTGACAGGCACTGTACTAAGCTCTAGGATAGATAGAAGATAATCAGGTTGTACACAGCCCCTTTCTCACATGGGGTTCACAATCTTAATCCTCATTTTACAAGTGAGATAACTGCGGCACAGAGAAGTGGGTTAACTTGCCTATGGTCATACAGCAGAAAAGTGGCAGAGCAGGGACCAGAACCAGGCCCTTCTGACTCCCAGACCCATGCTCTCTCAACTAGGCAACGCTGTTTTCTCCTTAAAACATTATCCAACTTTGGCTTCATTGACACCGTTCTCTCCTTCTTCTCCTCCTATCGCTCATATTCTCAGTCACACATTCTCAGTCTCTTTCACAGGGTCCTCCTCTGTTTCCCTCCCTCTAACTATAGGCTTCCCTCAAAGTTCAGTCCTGGGTCCCCTTCTATTGTCCCTCTACACCCACTCCTTTGGAGAAATCATTTGCTCCCATGTCTTCAACTACCATCTCTATGCAGATGATTCCTAAATCTGTATCTCCAGTCCTGACCTCTCCACTCCTCTGCAGTCTTGCATTTCCTCCCGCCTTCAGGATATCTCTATTTGGATGTCCTTCAGACATCTCAAACTTAATACACCCAAAACAGACCTCATCTTCCCATGCAAATGCTGTCCTTCCCCTGTCTTTCCCATCACTGTAGACAGCCCCCAAATCCTCCCTGTCTCACAAGCCTGTGATCTCGGCATTATCCTCAACTCGTCTCTCATTCAATTCAGTCGTATTTACTGAGTTCTTACTGCGTGCAGGGCACTGTACTAAGTGCATGGGAGAGTACGAGGTAACAGTAAAGAGACACGTTCTCTGGGATCCTTCAATAAATGAAGTCAGATGGGCAGAAGCCAGTGGGAGAGAATGGAGTCAGGACCCGGAATTGGGGTTTGCTGTCTGGATTTGGGATGATTCCAATCAGATGGACACACCCATACACAAACACACACACTTCTATTGTAACACTGATACCTGAAAGTTAAATCTTGAACCTCTACTAATCCAGTTGAGACTCTAGGAACAGGTTTAGAAAATGTTTTAGAAAGCCTGTATTTGCTTGGGACATCACAAATATGTAAAACAGGACTTCCAGTAAACCTAGGACAAACTATGCATGATTAATTTAGTACATTTAGGGAATTCATTTGCATTCAGTTATGGTTAAGCTATTTTTACTTCCACAACCATCCCCCCACACTATGTTGCTCTTTCAGCACTCCTTTGCACTATGGGATTTTGCAGGTGGTATTACCTGTAGCCCCCTCTCAGTTTTGAACCTAGAGAGTTTCCAATAGTCCACCAGTCTTGGCTACAGGAGGGAGAGTTTAAAAGAGGCCTACCCATTCCATTCCTAGCTTGGGCAGTGGCTAGCAAGTAGGAGGCAATCTACTACAAGTCGAAACTCACCTGTGCTGGGCAGCAGCAGCATGAGAGAGAGTCGAGGGCATGGACTCAAGTTTAACACGTGGAAGGAAGCAACAATAAAGAATGGAGCATTCTGGGAGAGATGTGTCCATGGGGTCACTGTGGGTCAGAGACGACTCCACATAATAAAAGACAATTACTTTTAGTGCTGTCTTACTTCAAAATAATGCTGCAAAGCTCAAACACTTTCCTTGTGGTTTAGTGGAAAGATCCCGGGCTTGGGAGTCAGAGGTTGTAGGTTCTAACTCTGGCTCCACCACATCAACTGTGTGACTTTGAGCAAGTCACTTAACTTCTCTGTACCTCAGTTCCCTCATCTGTAAAATGAGGATTAAGACTGTGAGACCAATGTGGGACAACCTCACCTTGTATCTACCTCAGCACTTAGAATAGTGCTTGGCACATAGTAAGCGCTTCACAAATACCATTATTATTACTAATAATTTATTTAAATAGTGATTGAAACCTATTTCAATTTAACGGCAATGGCAAGTGTATTTAGCATAGATTATAGATTTGTAGATAGCACAGGTACTTTCTAATGAATAGTAGGTGAAAGACAATGCTTTGAAAATTAAATATTTACAGTGGTGCATGTGAAAATATGATATTCACATGCATTCAATATATTACATTCAAATAATAAAATAAGGTATTTTATTATTTATCCATAATTGCATTGCTACTTGCTGTCATGACTGTTATTCATCACACTTTCTTGATCATGACAAGTAAGGTTCATCCTGGGCCCTGATACAGTTTATAAACTCTGAAAACCAGTTTTATTTGTTTCTGGGCTATGGTAAAGAGGACTGACTGACACATCCAATCACACAGTCAGTCAACATCATTTGTTTCAGACCTTATGAGCGTAGAGATTTGCACGAGGTGCTAATTTTCAGCATTACAGAAGGAGAATTATCTCATCAGTTGGCTGAACTCCAACCAGATTGCTATTGGCTATTTCTGTCGGAGGTTTTGGATCCTGAAATCCATGGTCCTTTAAGATAATGGCAAGTGAAGTCGCCAGAAAGGAGATGATTCCAGAAATAGGATTTGATTTGCCATTCTGTTTCAGATGTGCTATTTACACAACTAGGCTGCACCACAGACAGTTTGTCAGCAGCACCGAATGAGAAGTCAACTGCCACATTAGGTTTGTTCTCCCAGAATTCTGCCCACTTGATCAGATTTAGATTTCAAAAGTTGGTCTGCTCCCTTTTGGCAGAACACTCGTCATCTAGAAAACTTGATTTGGAGCACGAGCCATGTCTGATGCACTGTGATGCTCCTTGAGAAGGTAGGAGAATCTTGGGTGACATTAGACGGTGAGCTCGTTGTGGACAGGGAAACATTTCTACCAACTCTGTTGTATTGTACTCTCCGGAGAGCTTAGTAGTGTTCTGCACACAGTAAGCACTCAGTAAATACCACTGATGATGATTAGGAAAACTCCCAATCTCCTATGCCCTAAGGAATATCAATGCAGAGACTCGGATTGGGTGCTTAATCAAACCAAGCACTATCCCAAAGCTTTAGGCATCCTTCATGAAGTGAAACTTGTAGCCTGATTTGTTGTCTAGCTCCCTATATAATAATAATAGTTGTTTTTGTTTAGCGCTACTATGTGCCAGATACTCTACTAAGAGCCGGGGTGGATACAAGCAAATCAGATTGGATGCAGTCCCTGTCCCACATGGGCCTCACAGTCTTAACCCTCATTTTACAGATTAGGTAACTGAGGCACAGAGAAGTGAAATGAAGCCCAAGGTCACCCAGCAGACAATAGCAGCAATAATAATAATAACTGTGGCATTTGTTAAATGTTTACTATGTGCCAGGGGTGCATACAAGCAAATCAGGTTGGACTCATTTTACAGCTATGGTAACTGAAGCACAAAGAAGTGAAGTGACTTGCCCAAGGTCAAGCACCAGACACGTGGCAGAGCTGGGATTAGAGCCCAGGTCCTCCTGACTCCCAGGCCCATATTCTACCATGTTCTAGGCCACAAGGCTTCTCTGTATATCCTATAAATCTACTTACAAAATTAATTGCCTAATTCCACCATGTTTTAAAAGAGGTAAATTTAGTTCTATAATAGAGATGCCAAATTTAGTTCTACAGTAAAGATGTCAAAAACAAATTCTAATCTCTGGCTTATTCTAATTTAGGACACCTTTTTTCCATCTATCACCCTTAACTCCATTTTCATTCTCTTCACCATATGGAATAATCAGCTCATTTTCAATAAACATTTTATTTCACATCTAAACAAATCTGATGTTACTAATGAGCTACACAGCAATTTGTCACCAATAATGAGGGAAATATTATTGCAGATCAGATTGTGCATTCCACATAATGAAGTCAGCCATAGGAAAACCCAGCTTTCATTATTCTACTGGAGCAGTTCTATCAGTGGTCCTATTAACAACAAATCACAAGACGGTATCACAAACATCACAAAGTATGCAGTGCATTCAGGAGCACTGAAGCAACATGCATCACAGCAAACCTTCACTGTGAGGGACATAGAAAGAGACTGGCAATAGAAGAGCACCCAAATAGCTCTTCTATAGCTAGCTAAAACAGGGCACCTGGAAACTCGGTTATAAAAAGAATTGTTTTAAAAATGCAATAAAGAAAATGTCACACCACGTAGCTTAGCATTGGACATTTGGGAGGCAGCAACAGAACAATCAATCTGAGGTATTTATTGGGTTCACCGTCTGCATTGCACTATATTAAAGCGTTCAGAAGAGTACAACAGAGTGGATAGACATGCACTCAGTCCCAAAGGAACTTAAGCATTCATTCATTTATCGCATTTACTGTGTGCAAAGCACTATACCAAGCACTTGGGAGAGTACAATACAACAGATACATTCCCTTCCCACAGTGAGCTTACAATCTAGAGGGGGAGACAGACATTAATATACATCAATCGATCAATAATTAAATTAGCATACAGAAACTAGAAACAAGATGAGTGTCTATGAACAGAGAAAAGATTACACCATAAAGAGAAAAAAAATGAAAACATGCCAGGAGTGTAAGTAAATGGAACACTTGAGCAACGAACATGGACATTTTGTGGTAGGTATTGTTATGTCGAAGGAATGTCTGACAAAAATCTCATCATTAATTGGGTCATCTCTGAATCTAAAGGCCAGGAGTCACCATATCGGGGGAGCAACTAAATTTTATAAAACCCTCAAATACATGAATAATATTCAAAACAGGTTCTATTTATTGAAGATCAAGACATTTCGTAAAGGGAGAGTTTTCTACTGAAAAGCAAAGACTGATCACAACCAAAAATATAGCTTTTAAAAATTAAAAATCAGGAAACAATTTAAAAGTGGGAATGCTTGTTCAATTATAAAAATGTTCAATCAAGAATTATTACTAATTATAACGAGAACTATGGTATTTGTTAAGCATTTACTATGTTACCAAGCACTCTACTAAGCACTGGCATAGATAGATGATAAATCAGATCAGGCAGAGCCCCAGTCCCACATAGGGTTCACAGAAGTTTAAGAAGTTTAGAGAAGCAGCGTGGCTCAGTGTCAAGAACCGGGGCTTGGGAGTCAGAGGTCATGGGATCTAATCCCGACTTGGTCACTTGCCAGCTGTGTGACTTTGGGCAAGTCACTTCACTTCTCTGTGCCTCAGTTCCCTCATCTGTAAAATGTGGATTAAAACTGTGAGCCCCACGTGGGACAACCTGATCTCCTTGTATCCCCCAGCGCTTAGAGCAGTGCTTTGCACATAGTAAGTGCTTATCAAATACCACCATTTAAGGGTTGGGGCAGGAGGATGGAGATTGGGCATTTAATTTCTGCTTTACAGATGAGGGAACTGAGGCACAGAGAAGTTCATTCATTCATTCAATTCATTCAATTTTCTTTATTGAACACTTATTATGTGCAGAGGACTGTACTAAGCGCTTGGAATGTACAATTCAGTAACAGATAGAGGCAATCCCTGCCCAACGACGGGCTCACAGTCTAAACAGGGAGACCAGAAAGGCCAGGTGATTTGCCCCAGGGGGTAAGTGGCAGAGCCACTTAGTACAAGTTCAAGAGCTTAGTACAGTGCTCTACACACAGTAAGCGCTCAATAAATATGATGAATGAACAACTGAATGAAGAGATAGGGTTAGAACTCAGGTCTCCTGACTCATAGGCCAGTGCTTGTTCCAGTAACTCACATTCATTTTCCAAGAATTCTTATTCAAGAATATTGGGCACTCTATAATACAGATAAAGTCCTGGTCAGGATTTAACAACTGAGGCCACACACTTCAACTCAGTCTGCTGAGTGACCTTGGGCAAGTCACTTCACTTCTCTGGGCCTCAGTTACCTCATCTGCCAATTGGGGATTGAGACTGTGAGCCCCACATGGGACAGGGACTGTGAGCGACCCGATTTGCTTGTATCCACCCTAGCACTTAGTACAGTGCCCGGCATATAGTAAATACCACGATTATTATTATTATTTCTTACTCGCTTCTTATTTGCGAATGGCTCCGATTTGCTCAGGTTTAGATAATGTAGCTATAGCAGCAAACCCTACCTTCCCAAACTCTCTTTTAGAGGTAGTTACACTCACCCTCCTACATTCACCTTTGCTCTATCACAGTCATTTTCTTGAAATGTATGAGCATTATTTAAAATGTTCAACTATATTCTTCATTTTTTTTAATGTGAATGAGGAAAATGTTGGTAATACCTGTACACAGATGGTTAGAGGATTTTGGCTGCACCAGGATGGAAGAGTATCAAATGAATTGCAGTCTGAAATCAAAATTGATGTCAGGAATGTGCTTAAATTTGACCAGTTGAAGCATGAGAGTAAATAAACCACTTCAAAGAAATGACTAAATAATAGTGTTGGTATTTGTTAAGTGCTTACTATGTGCAGAGCACTGTTCTAAGCGCTGGGGTAGATACAGGGTAATCAGGTTGTCCCACATGAGGCTCACAGTTTTAATCCCCATTTTACAGATGAGGGAACTGAGGCACAGAGAAGTTAAGTGACTTGCCCACAGTCACACAGCTGACATGTGGCGGAGCCGGGATTAAAACCCATGACCTCTGACTCCCAAGCCCATGCTCCTTCCACTGAGCCACGCTGATCACTTGTTCAACTGCATCTTTTGCTTTTGACTGAAGACAGAATATCTAATACTTTTAAAAGACTCTTTTGATGGCACTTTTGTGTTTTTCTCGAATCATTTTTCTCCCTAAGAGAAATAGCACTTGTAATTTAGTGCCTAAAAGATTTGATTCTGAACATTTTAACAAATGTATAAACAGTGATAGCCTCTTCAGTGAATTTGGCCCTGTGAAAACAATTCTAGGAGGCAAATTTAAAGAATGGAGAAATATGTGATATTCCATGAAAATGGTTGATCACATTCAGTCATTTCTTACCCTATTTATTTTGTTAATGAGGTGTACATCTCCTTGATTCTATTTATCTTGATGATGTATTCTTGTTTTTGTTTTGTACTGTTTCGCTTTGCTTTGCTGTCTGCCTCCCCCATTGAGACTGTGAGCCCATCATTGGGCAGGAATTGTCTCTATCTGCTGTCAAATTGAACATTCCAAGCACTTAGTACAGTTGTCTGCACATAGTAAGCACTCAATAAATACTATTGAATGAATTTCTTTATCATTCAAATATACTGGGTGTCATTATTCAGCACTAAGTCAAATGTGATTTTCACTTGACAGGAATTTCTCAAATGAAAATATATCTAAAAAATAAGCCCTCCAAACTAGAAAGAGAGGATGCGGATTTCTTAACAATAAAATGAAGTATTGAGAACTTTTGAGAAATTGATCAGGAGAGTCAAGATCATTCACTCTTACAGAAAAAATATTTCCACCAAGAAGCATGAGCAATGATATTTTCCCCCACCTCCCTTATTCTGCAAAATCTGGTCAGCATACCTTTGCTATGCTTAATTTCTTAGTATTTTACTATAAATTTCAAAACAGTGTGACTTCTTTGCTCCTGGCTATTAACCTCAGAAGGCCACTGCTGATGCTGATGAGCTTCTTGGATGCGTTTTTACCCCTCTCCTCTGCTCCAGTAAGTGTGCAGGATCCTCCCTGACCAAATTCATTGTTTTTATTGTTGTCGTTACTGTTTTCTGCTGTTCTCTTTCAACACTTTGCTGAAGCCAACACCCGGTGTCAAACACCTTCCTCCGGTTCTGACCCATTAAAGCCATCCAAGAGTTTACTCTCCTACCATCTGGTTAGTCTACCTTTCCATTTAGAAAATGCTTTTCTTTTTAAAAAAATGCCAACTCCCCTTTTAAATCGAAATGGTAATAAGAGTAGTATTTGTTAAGCACTATGTGCCAAGCACTGCACTAAGCGCTGGGGCACATACAAGGCAATCAAGTCGATTAGTTTCTGTCCCACATGAGGCTCGCACTCTAAGCATGAGGATATTGAGGATAATAAGCACCCGCCCTTCACCTCAGAGATCGAGTTACAGGCATTTAGGTAGTTAGCGTAGGGAAGACACCCCTCTGATGATGTTTATATATCTACAATTCAATTTATTTATAATGATGCTACTGATGCCTGATTACTTCTTTTGATGTCAGGCTCCCCCCTTCTAAGACTGTGAGCCCGTTGTGTTAGGGATTGTCTCTATTTGTTACTGAACTGTACTTCCCAAGTGCTTAGTACAGGGCTCTAAGCAGAAATTGCTCAATAAATACGACTGAATGAACACCTCTAATTTCTGCTTTCTTTATTTCTCCTTTTATTTGAAATTTCTAATTTCTAATTTCTTTCGAGTCGAATTTCTTCCACGAGTCGAGAAGGGAAGGGAAAAGCGAGGTGCAATCTCCAGCGTTCCTAAAGTTTTCACACCTCCCTTCACCCTGAGAAGCGGCATGTCTTAGCGGGGAAGAGGCCGGGCTTGGGAGTCAGAGGTCCTGGGTTCTAATCCCAGCTGTGTGATTTTGGGCAAGTCGCTTCACTTCTCTGTGCCTCCTCTGCCAAACGGGGGTTGGGGTTGAGGGCCCCACGTGTGACAACCTGATGACCTTGTATCTGCCCCAGCTCTTAGAACAGTGCTTGGTATGTAGTAATTGCTTCACAGATCCCATCATTATTTTTGAGAAGCAGCGCAGCTCATTGGAGAGAGCACAACCTTAGGAGTCGGGGGTAATGGGTTCTAATCCCAGCTTCGCCACCTGTCAGTTGTGTGACTTTGGGCAAGTCACTTCACTTCTCTGGGCCTCAGTGACCTCATCTGTAAAATGGGGAGGAAGAGTGTGAGCCTCAGGTGGGACAACCTGATCACCTAGTATCTTCTCCCCAGTTTACACGGGCAGCCCGTCAATGGGCAGGGATGGTCTCTATCTCTTGCCGAATTGTACATTCCAAGCTCTCTGCACATAGTAAGCGCTCGGTAAATACTGTTGAATAAATACCCTAGCGCTTAGAACAGTGCTTGGTACGTAGTACGCGCTTCACACATACCGTCATTTTTTTTTTTTATTATTCCGTGTAAGGTTTTAAGAACAGAGTTTGTTTGGTTCGACGAGGGGGCACCACGAGATTTCGCTAGCAGGTCCCCCCGCCTTTCCGTTGCGCTGCGAAATCCCCTGCCCACCCCATCCTCCGCCCCTCCCCACCCCCCAGCACTGTGCTCATTTGTATATATTATTTATTACCCTATTTATTTCGTTCATGAGGTGTATCTCCCCTTGATTCTATTTATCGTGACTATGTTGTCTTGGTTTTATCCGTCCCTCTCCCCCGATTAGACCGTGAGCCCGTCGTGGGGCAAGGATGGTCTCTCTCTGCTGCCCATTTGTCCACTCCAAGCGCTTAGTGCAGTGCTCTGCACAGAGGAAGCGCTCAATCAATACTGTTGAATGAATAACTGAATGGGGCAGGGATGGTCTCTCTCTGTTGCCCAATTGCCCATTCCAAGCTCTTAGTACAGTGCTTTGTACAGACTAAGGGCTCAATAAATACTATTGAATGAATGAATGAATGAATGAGTGGGGCAGGGATGGTCTCTCTCTGTTGCCCAATTCATTCATTCATTCATTCAATAGTATTTATTGAGCGCTTACTATGTGCAGAGCACTGTACTAAGCGCTTGGGATGAACAAGTCGGCAACAGATAGAGACAGTCCCTGCCGTTTGACGGGCTTACAGTCTAATCGGGGGAGATGGACAGACGAGAACAATGGCAATAAATAGAGTCAAGGGGAAGAATATCTTGTAAAAACAATGGCAACTAAATAGAATCGAGGCGATGTACAATTCATTAACAAAATAAATAGGGTAATGAAAATATATACAGTTGAGCGGACGAGTACAGTGCTGTGGGGATGGGAAGGGAGAGGTGGAGGAGCAGAGGGAAAAGGGGAAAATGAGGCTTTAGCTGCGGAGAGGTAAGGGGGGGGTGGCAGAGGGAGTAGAGGGAGAAGAGGAGCTCAGTCTGGGAAGGCCTCTTGGAGGAGGTGAGTTTTAAGTAGGGTTTTGAAGAGGGAAAGAGAATCAGTTTGGCGGAGGTGAGGAGGGAGGGCGTTCCGGGACCGCGGGAGGACGTGACCCAGGGGTCGACGGCGGGATAGGCGAGACCGAGGGACGGTGAGGAGGTGGGTGGCGGAGGAGCGGAGCGTGCGGGGTGGGCGGTAGAAAGAGAGAAGGGAGGAGAGGTAGGAAGGGGCAAGGAGATGGAGAGCCTTGAAGCCTAGAGTGAGGAGTTTTTGTTTGGAGTGGAGGTCGATAGGCAACCACTGGAGTTGTTTAAGAAGGGGAGTGACATGCCCAGATCGTTTCTGCGGGAAGATGAGCCGGGCGGCGGAGTGAAGAATAGACCGGAGCGGGGCGAGAGAGGAGGAAGGGAGGTCAGAGAGAAGGCTGACACAGTAGTCTAGCCGGGATATAACGAGAGCCCGTAATAGTAAGGTAGCCGTTTGGGTGGAGAGGAAAGGGCGGATCTTGGCGATATCGTAGAGGTGAAACCGGCAGGTCTTGGTAACGGATAGGATGCGTGGGGTGAACGAGAGGGACGAGTCAAGGATGACACCGAGATTGCGGGCCCGAGAGACGGGAAGGATGGTCGTGCCATCCACGGTGATACAGAAGTCTGGGAGAGGACCGGGTTTGGGAGGGAAGATGAGGAGCTCAGTCTTGCTCATGTTGAGTTTTAGGTGGCGGGCCAACATCCAGGTGGAGACGTCCCGGAGGCGGGAGGAGATGCGAGCCTGAAGGGAGGGGGAGAGGACGGGGGCGGAGATGTAGATCTGCGTGTGATCTGCGTAGAGATGGTAGTCAAAGCCATGAGAGCGAATGAGTTCACCGAGGGAGTGAGTGTAAATGGAGAACAGAAGAGGGCCAAGAACTGACCCTTGAGGAACTCCAACAGTTAAAGGATGGGAGGAGGAGGAGGCTCCAGCGAACGCTTAGTTCTGCACAGACTAAGCGCTCAATAAATACGAATGAATGAATGAATGAATGAATTGGGCAGGGATGATCTCTCTCTGTTGCCGAATTGTCCATTCCAAGCGCTTAGTACACTGCTCTGCACGAAGTAAGTGCTCAATAAATATGAATGAATGAATGAATGAATGAATGAATGAGGCAGGGATGGTTTTTCTCTGTTGCCCAGTTGTCCATTCCCAGCGCTTAGTACAGTGCTCTCCACACAATAAGCGCTCAATCAATACGAATGAATGAATGAATGAATGAGGCAGGGATGGTTTCTCTCTGTTGTCCAATTGTCCATTCCAAGCGTTTAGTACAGTGCTCTGCACAGAGTAAGCACCCAGTAAGCGCTCAATGAATGAATGAATGAATGAATGAATGAATGAATGAATGAGGCAGGGATGGTTTCTCTCTGTTGTCCAATTGTCCATTCCAAGCGTTTAGTACAGTGCTCTGCACAGAGTAAGCACCCAGTAAGCGCTCAATGAATGAATGAATGAATGAATGAATGAATGAATGAATGAGGCAGGGATGGTTTCTCTCTGTTGTCCAATTGTCCATTCCAAGCGTTTAGTCCAGTGCTCTGCACAGAGGAAGCGCTCAACCAATACAATTGAATGAATGAATCTGAAGCGGGGGTTCGTGTCCGATGGAAGGAGGCGGGTCTCCCGCCGCAGTCCCCGCTCCCATTGGCTGGTCCCCGCGGCGCCGACTTGGATTCTGGCGGCTCATTGGTGGAAAGTATCCTTTTCCTGCGAGCTGATTGGAGGAGCCGGAGACAGGCGGCGGGGCTGGGGGCGAGCCGGGGGGGAGCGAGATTCGCCCCCTGCTTTGCCGACTGCGGTCTGAGTGCGGAGCGGCGGGTGGAAAGTTGGGGATTAACGAAGGAAGGGGGCAAAAACAGGTGTCTCGCCCCAAGAGGAGAAAAAGGGGATGCTCGAGGTCGGGGATGTCTTGAAGCAGCGTGGCTCAGTGGACAGAGCACGGGCTTTGGAGGCAGGGGTCATGGGTTCGAATCCCAGCTCTGCCACTTGTCAGCTGGGTGACTGTGGGCAAGTCACTTCACTTCTCTGGGCCTCAGTTACCGCATCTGTAAAATGGGGATTAAAAGTGTGTAACCCCCACGTGGGACAACCTGATTCCCCTGTATCTCCCCCAGCGCTTAGAACAGTGCTCGGCACATAGCGCTTAACAAATACCAACATTATTATTATTATTATTATTAATCTTGGGTCTCCCAGAAGTGGTAAGTGGGAGGGTCCTAAGCAGTCACCTGCAACCGGCGCTAGAGCTCACCTCCTCCAAGAGGCCTTCCCACACTAAGCTACCCCTTTTCCCTCTGCTCCTCTCCTTTCCCCTTGGCACTATGCTCATTTGGATATATTTTTATTACCCTATTTTGTTAGAGGTGTACATCCCTCATGACTATGTTTTGTTTTTGTCCGTCCGTCTCCCCCGATTAGACTGCGAGCCCGTCTTGGGGCAGGGATGGTCTCTCTCTGTTGCCCAATTGTTCATTCCAAGCGCTTAGTATAGTGCTCTGCACAGAGGAAGCGCTCAATCAATACGATTGAATGAATGAGTGAATGGGGCAGGGATGGTCTCTATCTGTTGCCCAGTTGTCCATTCCAAGAGCTCAGAACAGTGCTCTGCACAGAGGAAGCGCTCAATCAATACGATTGAATGAATGAGTGAATGGGGCAGGGATGGTCTCTATCTGTTGCCCAGTTGTCCATTCCAAGAGCTCAGAACAGTGCTCTGCACAGAGGAAGCGCTCAATCAAACTATTGAATGAATGAATGAGGCAGGGATGGTCCCTCTCTGTCGCCCAATTGTGCATTCTAAGCGCTCAGAACAGTGCTCTGCCCAGAGGAAGCGCTCAATCAATACTATTGAGTGAATGAATGAATGCATGAATGAGGCTGGGATGGTCCCTCTCAGTTGCCCAATTGTCCATTCCAAGCGCTGAGTCCAATGCTCTGCACAGAGGAAGCGCTCAATCAAACTATTGAAAGAATGAATGAATGAATGAGGCAGGGATGGTCCCTCTCTGTCGCCCATTGGTCCATTCCAAGCGCTGAGAACAGTATTCTGCAGAGTAAGCGCTCAATAATAATAATGTTGGCATTTGTTAAGCACTTACTCTGTGCAGAGCACTGTTCTAAGCTCTGGGGTAGATACGGGGTAATCAGGTGGTCCCACATGAGGCTCCCAGTCTTCATCCCCATTTTTCCAGATGAGGTCACTGAGGCCTAGAGGAGTGAAGTGACTGGCCCCCGGTCCCACAGCTAAGGGGCAGAACCGGGATTCCCCCGATTAGACTGTAAGCCCGTCAAACGGCAGGGACTGTCTCTATCTGTTGCCGACTTGTTCATCCCAAGCGCTTAGTCCAGTGCTCTGCACAGAGTAAGCGCTCAGTAACTACTATTGCATGAATGAACCGTTGACCTCTGACTCCCAAGCCCAGGCTCTTTCCCCGGAGCCAGGCTGCTTCTCTCCAATACTCTTGAACGAATGAATGACTGACTGGGCGGCTTCTGAGGCGAGGGCCCTCCCGGGGAGCACGGAGGAGGAGCTCTTTCCTCTTCTTTCCCTCCTCCTCCATCCATCGGCTGTCAGCGAGAAGCGCAACGGTCAAGGGGGGGGGGGGGGGGGAAGGCCTGGCTGAGCGTCTGCGCATGCGCGCGGCGGATCGGGCGGCCGGGCCCGGGCGCCCCCTGCCGGCCTCCGGGCGCCGGGGCAGGCGGGAGGGCTCCCCCTCCGCCTTTCCTCCTCCTTCCCCTTCCCGCCCGCCGAGTCCCGGCGGCCGCAACTTTGTTGGAATGTGAAGCCAAACTTCGCTTCCCCCGCCCCGCCCTCCGGACTGCCTTCCCTTCCCTTCCCTTCCCTTTCCTGGCGTCACCCCGCCCCGCCCCTCGCGGGGGAAGCGCCGCCCGGGACGCCGCGGAGACGGTTCTCCCCCCCCCCCCCCGCCCCCCGCCGCCGGCCCCCGCGGCTCTCAGGGAAAACTTTCCGGGACGGTCCCGGGGACACAGCGCTGCCTGACATCGGCCGTCTGTCTCTGTCTGTCTGTCTCTGTGGGTGGGTGAGTGACGGAGAGACCGATTGTGTTGGTTGGTTAGAGAGAGAGAGAGAGAGAGTGTGTGTGTGTGATGGTGTGTGAGAGAGGGAGTGTTTGTATGAGAGATTGTGTGTATGAGAGATTGTGTGTGTGTGTATGGGAGATTGTATGTGAGAGAGGGAGTGTTTGTGTGTAGGAGAGATTCTGTGTATGAGAGATTGTGTGTGTGAGAGAGATTGTGTGTCCGTATGTGTAGGAGAGATTGTGTGTGTGTATGTGTAGGAGAGATTGTGTGTGAGAGAGTGTGTGTGTATGACAGATTGTGTGTGAGAGAGGGAGTGTTTGTGTGTAGGATTCTGTGTATGAGAGATTGTGTGTGTGCGTATGAGAGTGTGTGTGTGTGTATGAGAGATTGTGTGTGAGAGTGTGTGTATGAGAGATTGGGTGTGTGTATGGGAGACTGTGTGTGAGAGAGGGAGTGTTTGTGTGTAGGAGAGATTCTGTGTATGAGAGATTGTGTGCGTGTGCGTGTATGAGAGATTGTGTGTATGAGAGATTGAGAGATTTTGTGTGTGTGTGTATGCGAGATTGTGAGACAGGGAGTGTGTGTGTATGAGAGATTGTGTATGTGTCTGTATCAGAGATTGTGTGTGTGTGTATGGGAGACTGTGTGAGAGAGGGAGTGTATGTGTGTGTATGAGAGATTCTGTGTGTATGGGAAATTGTGTGTGAGAGAGGGAGTGTGTGTATGAGAGATTGTGTGTGTGTGTGTATGCGAGATTGTGAGAGAGGGAGTGTGTGTGTGTGTATGAGAGATTCTGTGTATGAGAGATTGTGTGTGTCTGAGAGATTGTGTGTGTAGGAGAGATTGTGAGAGAGGGAGTGTGTGTGTGTATGAGAGATTCTGTGTATCAGAGATTGTGTGTGTGTGTGTGTATCAGAGATTGTGGGGGGGGGGGGGAAAGACTGTGTTAGAGAGGGAGTGTGTGTGAGAGAGAAATTGTGTGTGTGTGTATGTATGGGAGATTGTGTGTGTGAGAGAGAGAAAAATTGTGCGTGTGTGTATGGGAGATTGTGTGTGTGTGTGAGAGAGAAATGTGTGCGTGTATGAGATTGTGTGTGTAAGAGAGAGATGGCGTGTACGTGTGTGAGCGAGAGAGATTGCGTGTGTGTGTGTGGGTGATGGTGTAAGTGCGAGCCCCCCGGGGTGGGGGTCCGGAGGGTCGGTCCTGGGCGGCCGGCCTTGGCGTGTGGCCCGGCCCGGCCCGTCCTCCTCGTCCTCCCTCTCCTCCTCCTCGTCCTCCCTGTCCTCCTCCTCGTCCTCCCTCTCCTCCTCCTCGTCCTCCCTCTCCTCCTCCTCGTCGTCTTCTTCTTCCTCCTCGTCCTCGTCCTCCTCCGCCGCCCGTGGCCCGCTGACTTTGGTCCGCTTCTCTCGGGAGCCGACACCGGGGCCCCGAGGGGCTGCCGCCCGCCAACCGGACCCAGTGAGTACAGCGCGGGCCGCCTCTCCCCCCTTTCAATAATAACCCTGATAATAAGCTTGCTGTCTGTTAAGCGCTTCCTAGGTGCAGAACACTGTTCTAAGCGCTGGGGGGGGGGGACAGCCCGGGGGGGGTGTCCCACGGCAGGCTCCATCCCCATTTTGCAGATGAGGGAACTGAGGCCCAGAGAAGGGAAGTGACTCGCCCACAGTCACCCAGCTGACGGGGGCGGAGTCGGGATTCGAACCCATGACCTCTGACTCCTCTTGCCACTGCGCCACGCTGCGGGGCCGGGGGCACCCAACGAAGGCCGGAGGGACCCCCCGACCGGGCGTCCCCGCACAGACAGACAGACGTCTTCCAGTTTCGCTTTAAAGTAACCCCCCAATCTCCCGTATGGCTTCTTTCCCTCCGCCCCGGAAGCCCCATTCATTCATTCATTCAATAGTATTGATTGAGCGCTCACTCTGTGCAGAGCACTAAAGGCTTGGAATGGACAGTTGGGCCACAGAGAGCATCCCTGCCCAACGACTGGCTCACACTCTAAACGACTCACATCCCGTCCAGACCGATGAAATGGGGCAAAGTCTTGTAATAATGTTTGTTTGTTAAGCGCTTACTATGTGCAGAGCACTGCTCTAAGCGCCGTGGGGGGGGGGGGGGGGGGGACACGGACAAGGTAATCTGGTTGTCCCATGTAAGCCTCAGTCTTCATCCCCATTTTACAGATGAGGTAAATGAGGCGCAGAGAAGTTAAGTGACTCCCCCGCAGTCCCACAGCTGCCAAGTGGCAGAGCTGGGATTCGAACCCACGACCTCTGACTCCCAAGCCCCGGCTCTTTCCACCGAGCCCACGCTGCTTGTACCGACGTGGGGTTGGACTTCTTCGCTCGACAGTTTCTAAGTTTGTTGTTACTCAGGGCTTTGTTTTTTTCCTCCCATTTTACGTATTCTTAACCACCTTTACTCTCCTAATTTCGGTTCCTTCCCACCCCCAGAATTACCGGTCCAATTAGGCCTGCCGGAGCAAGGGAAAGGGACAGGGGAGAGAGGCAAGAGAGCCCCCCCCCCCCCCCCCAGAAATCAGAAATCTGTGACACCCCGGCCACAGTTCGAGGAAACACACGCAATCTGTGTAGTTTACTCTGATGGGGACTCAGCGATGTGTTTTTGTCCCCCCTTTTTTATAGCTCTCAATGCCCTTATTTAAAGAAATTAAAAGATTACCCCCCCCATGCCCTTATTTAACACCCCCGCAAACAGAACCTTAAATCGAAGTTTGGTGTTGGTTCATGACCAACGTCTTACATCGTGTCTAAATTTAAGGAAAGGATTGAAAATAGCTGCTTGCTTTTTTTTTTTTACTATTGCTGAAGCCAGCTCAACGTTTATGTCATCATTTTTATTAGACAGGCTCGTGGCGTGACACGTATCGTTCAATAAAGTTTAATGGTGCGGGTTTCGTTCGGCGACATCCGGAATAAGCTGGTCCAACTGAATTAACGCTATTTCAGTTTGTAACTTCCTTTGAAATAGTGCCGGATCATCTCTCTACAGAGCAAAAACGAGGGTGAAATGCAGCTCCTTTCCTTTAGGAGATAAACGTATACAGAAAATCACAGAGCAGAAATGGATTCAATACCAACGTTTAAATTTCAATTTTTTTTTTAAATTTTCTAAGGTTGAATTTGTCCTAGCGGAGAGAAAAGCAGTGCTGTAAAAACAGAGGAATGGGAAAATGGATTAATGACGTAAATGCAGAAATAATGCTGAAAGTTTGCACGCGATTGATGGGACGTGCCCAAGGACGGAATGAAGAGAGAAGCTGATAGACTGAAAATATGAACAGACTGTGAGCTGCAGGGGGAGGGAGACCTGATAGGGGAGTGGGGAGGTATGCGTGGTAAAAGGAGGGAATTCTGGATATAGAATTTCTCAAGCTAGACTTTGTAATTCGAGTGAACTGGGCATATTTTTTGACTTTTAAGAGATTGCATTTTTTAAATATACTGGGCGTCACAGTCTTTAATGTTGTACTTGTGCGGGATGACTGCAGGTGTTACAGGGATTGCACGCAGAATCTTCTCATTCCAGGGTGGAGAGTTCTTGACTTCCCCTTCAGACTGTAAACTCCCAGTGGGCGTGGAACGTTTCTACCACTTACGTTATATCGTGCTCTCCCACGTGTTCAGTACAGTGCTCTGCACATAGTAAGTGGACGAGGCCCAGAGGCCCAAGAAAGGTGCAACCAAATGTTTCCAAGAGGGACCTAATGGCAATAGATGCGGCATGGCCTAATGGATAGAGCATGAGCCTGGGTGTCAGAAGGACCTGGGTTCATTCATTCATCCAATAAATAGTATTTATTGAGCGCTTACTATGTGCAGAGCACTGTTCTAAGCGCTGGGAATGTACAATTCGGCCACAGATAGAGACAATCCCTGCCTCATAATGGGCTCACTGTCTAAACGGGGGAGACGGACAGCAAAGCTAAACAGAACAAAACAAGACAACGTCGTCAAGATAAATAGAATCATGGAGATATACACCTCATTAACAGAATAAATAGGGTAATAAATACAGTATACAAATCTAAATCCTGCCTCCACCTCTTCTCTGCTGGGTGACCTTGGACAAGTCACTTCACTTCTCTGTTCCTGAGTTACCTCATCGGTAAAATGCCGATTAAGACTGTGAGCTCCTTGGGGGACGGGGGACTGTGTCTGACCCAGTTTGGTTTGCATCCACCCCAGCGCTCAGTACAGTGCCTGGCCCATAGTTAGCGCTAAACAATGACCAGGATTATTATAAGTAGTAGATCAGGGCAGGAATCGTCTGGGCTCTAGCCCCTGCTAGGGGTGGGCGTGATGGGAGGAATCGTAGCCGCTCTGACAGCTAGTTCCAAAGGTGTGGGAAGCCCAGCAGGATCGGAGTCTACATGAACTGTGGAGAACACCCCTCTGTCCCTTAGAAGGGGGACACTTTAGAGATCTCCAACACTGCTTTGATGTACATTCCAAGCGCTTAGTACAGTGCTCTGCACATAGTAAGCACTCAATAAAAATGAATGAATGAATGAATGAATGAATGAATGAATGAATGAATGAATGAATGAATGAATGAATGAATAAATAAAAACTAGGAGGGACGCTCAGACGTGTATATTGCTAGGGGAGGGGGAAGACAGGAAAAGTGAGGTTCTCCACTGCAGCCCTAGAGGTTCAGAAGATCTCTGGTCACTTGACCTATAAGTGTTCTTGCTAATTGAGAAAGTCACTGCAGTCTGTGTTTGTTTGGTTTGCTTTTTTCCCCAGGGGATGAGTGAAAGATAAGTCAGAACTGTCTTTGCCTGCCTGTCTTGAAACTGAAAATGTTGAAGCTGCTGTTAGGTTCCAGAGGAGACTTGTCCATAATCAGCTTCTGGGCCTGTTTGGTGAAGGGCTCCTGCTTTCAGAACGTTTCTCTTTGAAAACTTTCGAGTACCCGAATCGGGCAACTCTCGGAGTGTAGTTTCTCTGCTAGCAAGCGTTTTAATCACTGATATTCACTGAAAGTTATGTGGGGTGGAGGAGCAGGAGGGAAGGAAAACAAAAGCAGTGATCGTGGAGTGAGGGGAACTCCATTGAGGAACAGGTAACCGGGGAGTCTTTTAAGCCATCGACCACTGGATTGGTATAGTAGATTTTCTTGGAATTTGCAATGTACAAGATATGTTCTCGTCCTCCTTGTAGGCAGCCATAGAAATCAAAGGCATTTGTGTTTTTGAACGAACATTTCAAAACTTGCCATGAGTTAACACTGTTACTCTTGCAATGTAGGTATTAACTCTCTCTGGTCAAACCACCCAACCCACTCCTTGTGTGCAACATTTATCACGCACAGATTGCACTAAAATTAAGAACAGCATCACTGAGTTATGAGGTGCCGTTATACATTGACCAAACTTAAGAAGAATATCTCTTTAAAATGTGTTGACATTTAATTGACCTTTGAAAGTTCATTCTGTTAATCATACTCAAAGTGCTAAAGCTATGGTTGACTGATCTGGTGTTTTCACATTCAGTCGTGCCCGGCATATAAATACTTCAGCATAATTGCTACTTATTGAGCAAGAGTTTCTTTTCTTCTCTGAAAATGAGTTTTATTTTTTTTTTTAACATTGCTTCGGGCTGAATACTTGGAGACATTGGAATTGAATGCTTTCCTGTCATTAGTAGCTGTGTAGGGTGTGGCTTCTAGTTTCAGGGAGTTATGGAAATTCTTGCCTAGCAGGACTATGGTTTTCCCCTTCCTAAGGAAGTTTGAAATAAGGTTATCTTCAAGGTCATTTTAGCCAGTCGCAGTTTGGACTTTTAAGGTATCACATCTTAAAAACAGGATTTTTTGAAATTACTACATAATATTTTATTGCAGTTTTTTTGCTTGAAGATTTGCTTGAAGAGGATTTGAAGAACTACATATTTTGGGAACATGTTTTAGCTCTCGAGTTAGCACGTGTCTGTAAAGTGAAGTTTTTGTAGTAAACTTTTGTGTTCATAAAATAAGAGTATTTTCTTTTCCCAGAAGCTTAGTGTTTTAAGTGTTTCTCAGGACATTTCAAAAATAAATAGTGATTTAGTCTTCTAGAGCGACTTTTAATATAAACTAACAACGCTTAGTGTAACCTCATGACATTTAGTATATCATCAACTTTTCTCTAGGAACAGGAGATAAATACTTAAAATGAAATTATGTGTACTTAAATCATCAGGTTAAAATTCCTCTATGTTCATTCAGTCATATTTATAGCGCTTACTGTGTGCAGATACACTCCCTGCCCACAGTGAGCTTGCAGTCTAAAGGATGAGCTTACAGTCTATATTCCCCAGATCCGTTTTTCAAACCATTCATCCAAATTGAGTATTCCATTTTAATCTTTTAGGAATAAACTGTGTTAAATTATTCAAAATTTTAAGATGCCTCTTTCTTCCAGAGCACCTATATTAGGCAGAAAAATATATACTAGGCAGCATGATCTAATAGAAATAATAATAATTATGGTATTTAAGCGCTTACTATGTGCCAGACACTATACTAAGAGCTGGGGTGGATACAAGCGAATCGGGTTGATTACAGTCCCTGTCCCACATGGGGCTCACAGTCTCAATCCCCATTTTGCAGATGAGATAACTGAGGCAAAGAGGAAGTGAAATGACTTGTCCAAGGTCACACAGCAGCCAACAGGCCTGGAAGTCAGAGGACCTGGGTTCCTAACCCTGCTCTGCCCGCTGTGCAACTCGAGCAAGTCGCGTGGCTCAGTGGAAAGAGCCCGGGCTTGGGAGTCAGAGGTCATAGGTTTGAATCCCGGCTCTGCCACTTGTCACCTGTGTGAATGTGGGCAAGTCACTTCACTTCTCCATGCCTCAGTGACCTCATCTGTAAAATGGACATTAAGACTGGAAGCCTCATGGGGGACAACCTGATGACCCTGTATCTACCCCAGCACTTAGAACAGTGCTCTGCACATAGTAAGTGCTAAACAAATACCAACATTATTGACTTCTCTGTGCCTCCATTTCTTCATCTCTAAAATGGGGATGAAATACCTCTTCTTCCTCCCCTTTGGGCTGTGAACTCAATGTGGGACAGGGACTTTGTCTGACCTGAATCATCTTGTATTTACCCCGGTGCTTAGTACAGTGCTTGTCATATAGTAAGCACTTACAAGTACTACGACTACTTTATGGTCTGAGGCGGAGTCTGGGAACCACAAAGTCTATTTTTATAGATCTTGGAGTGGCAAGGCAAGCAGTAATATTATTTTTGCTCTGCATCATAAGGGGATGAAAACTTAGAGGCTTATATAGGAATCGGCTCTCCGTGCTTTCTTTTGGTGAGAAGTAGAGGCTTGTATACACTTTATGCCACGTAGCTGTAATTTATTTTGTCTGCCATCTCCATTGTATTGTAACCTCATTGCGGGCAGGGAATGTGTCCATTTGTTGTACTTTGCACAGCGTAAGCGCTCAATAAATATGCTCAAATGAGTGAATTGTAGTCTCCCAAGAGTGTAGTAGAGTGCTTTGCACACAGTAAATGCTCAAAAAATATTATTGACTGGCACAATGGCCCTGTACTTTGAGCTATTTATGTTTTGCTCTTACCCTCACTTGTTGAGGCTGCCCCAGCGGAGCTGAAGAATGTGTGGACTCCTATATCATCTCCTTTCCCAATTAGGGGCCCAATGGGTATGGCTGTACTATCTCAAAGGGTGATTCTGCCCCAGCTACAAATAGGATCCAGCAATCACTTTTCTGCCTAAAACCTTACCATTCACCATTTCATAAGTATTTCTGTGATAGAAATTGCTTTTTCTACTTCTCTGGTTAGTTTCCCAAACATCTAGTTCAGCACTGTATACCCAGGCACTCAATTGCGGTTACCAATGAGATGAGATATTTTTCTACCTATAATTAGTGCTGGATATGCTCTGGTACGATTGCAAACTCAGGTATTTTAAATATTGGCTCAGCTGTGCGGCTGAAAAGTGGTTATTCCACCTTAATCGCAGATCTTGATTAGAGAAAGATCACCCTGGCAGATTGAAGAGCCTCAAAAATAAGGTTGTCGTGGTCATGACTGTCTAAACCAGTGTTGGGCACTTATACATGGCTTTGGCCCTGGGAGAAGTTACAAAAGAAGAAAACAAAGTTTCCTCTTTTAGGTCTTTTTCTCTCTTTCTTAACTTTCTGTCGTTTGCTCACTTGCTGTCTTTCTCTCTCCTCTTCCTGGGCATTTACCTTTTTGTCTCTTCCCGAGAGACTCTCAAATACCTACTTTCCACATAAACAGCTTTTAGTCGCTCTCTATCTGGCACATTGCAGAACCGAGGAGCGCTTGCTATGCATCCATATATAAATATATATCTTGCATATTTGGACATAAAACAGGCTTCTGCTGATAGCTCTGCAATCTGGGAGGGGGTACAGAGATTTGCTACTCCGAGTTAAGCAGTGAGGGCTTTGGGAGCTAACAGAAGCAAGCAAAGCTATGTGTAGGAGGAGAGGAGGAGAGAAAAACAGAACTAGAGAAGAGTGAGGAAGAAGGGAAAAGTGGTGGTGGATGCCTACAGTTCATCTCCACCTCATTTCCACCCCTACAAATAGTTCCCAGCCCAAGAGATCTCTCCCCACACCCTCATAGCAAAAACTTCTAGCTCCTCCCTTACCATCCCAGGATTTCTGCGGAGGGAAAGAAGAGGGAGGAGGAAGCAGAGGATTGATTCAAGGAGTGTCACTGTGGGCAGGGAATGTGTCTCCCAACTCTTGTACTGTACATTCCCAAGCACTTGGTACAGTGCTCTGCACATAGTAAGCACTCAGTAGTTACCCCCCGATCGATTGTACTGCCCATGGGAGAAGGAAACGGAGCCGAAATACGCCTGGACAGCTAAACCAGGGCAGAACCCATTCGTTCCAGGTAGAGGAAGATTTTGAAGAGCAAATCTTTAAAAAAAAAAAAAAAAAAGACAATCGATTATTTGTGTTGAGGATTTTTACTGTGTACAGAGCACTTGGATGAGCACAGCATGACAGAATTGGGAGTCATTCCCTGACCACAACGAGCTTACAGTCTAGAAGGGGAGATAAACATGAATATAAGTAATATAAATCGTGGTTATGTACAGAAGTGCTGTGAGACTGAAGGAGCGGTGAATAAAGAATGCAAATCCAAGTTCAAGGGCAGTGCAAAAGGGAGCTGATCAACTCCAGGTGGCTTAGAGGCCCTTTCCTCCCAACAAGCAGGATTCCAGAGAGGACAGTATGGGAGGGTGTGTGGTGCTTTGTCAGCACCCTGGCACATGAATCAGGGGCTGCCAACCCCTGGTAGAGGTTACGGAAAGTGCACAGATAAGATCTCTAGAGAAGGTGAATCTCTTAAACCATCCACCTACACTTCCCTCTGATAAATGCCTGGGCAAGCATCAAAGTGATATAGTAAATCTGTGTGTCTGGAGTCTCAATTTTATAATTCAGTAGGATCCTAACGAGGTGGGCACATGTTGCCAAAATCAGTACATTCATTTTCCCTGTCTCTGCAGCTGGTTTCACCATTTGAATAACATTTTTGCCCCTGTTTCTTCATTTGTAATTTGATAACAGGTTGCTTCACGCTGGAAGAGAGCAAAAAACAGCCTTACAAAAATATGCTGTGAGTTTGGCAGTGTTAGTGGGGAATATTATGTAATCTGATAGAAAGATTCTTTATTCACGACATTTGCACTAAAATTGAAAATGTATTTATACTTCTTTTTTTATTTGTTCACTTAAAATATATTAGTACCCAAATTAAGTTTTACACTATGCTAAATGTTTACAGACATATCCTAACTCTATGGGAGTTTTTATCCATTTCCTTAGATTGCTATTATCTTTAGTAAGCAGCATGGCATAATGGTTACAGCACGGGCCTGGGAGTCAGAGGATCATGAGATATAATCCCAGCTTCGCCACCTGTCTGCTGTGTGACCTTGGGCAAGTCACTTCATTTCTCTGGGCCTCAGTTCCCTCATCTGTAAAATGGGGATTGAAACTGTGAGCCCCACATGGGACAGGGACTGTGCCCAACCCAATTTGCTTGTATCCATCCCAGCGCTTAGTACAATGCCTGGCACATAGTAAGTACCTAATAAATGCCATCATTATTATTATTATTATTATTATTTAGCATTCTGGCTGTCATTCATCATCATTGACAAATGAAAGATAATATTCAAAAGTATTCATGGTAGTCCACATTTTGCCTTGTAAGCATTTTGAATGTAGCAAAAAAGCCCCCAAAAACCCAAATTTGTTTTGATCAAGTTTTATTGTTACCTAATCTAGGTAACAACCTGAGTCCAGAATTCTGCCTTCAAAGAGAGGAAACAGTTTGTCTTTAAAGGAGTTGTTTGATAGCTGCCCTTCTTAATCTCCACCCTAATGGAGATTACCCTCTAACTTTACTGTTTACATCCCTAACTTTCTGGAAACCCATTATGGACATCTTATCCAAGAATTTAAACACAATTTTTGAACCTACTCGTGTGTTTGGCCTGTTCAACTTTTTTGTGGTTATGATTTCCATATGTTTCCGATTTGCTGAGTGAAGAAGGGTTTCCTTTTGTTTTGAATCTGCCATCTTCAAGCCTCAGTGGATGAATTGAGTTATGGGATCTGGTGAACAACTCTTCCGTGTTCAGTCTTTCCATACAAATTATGATTTCCTTCCCAAGAGAAGGCAACATAACATGGTTTTGAAAAGTGGCAAAATTCACCCCCTGGCTTCCACAATCATCATACATATCAGTTTCCTTGCAGCTTTCCCCCTCTAGAGAGTAAGCTCGCTGTTGACAGGGAACACCAACTCTGTTATATTGTACTCTCCCAAGAGCTTAGTACAGTGTTCTGCACACAGTAAGTGCTGAATAAATACCATTGACTTCCCGAAAACACTAGTAGTTGCTCTTTCCCGGGGTTGAGACTCATGGCTGAGAAGTCTCTTGGTTTTGTTTCTTCTACTCCAAGATGTTTCTCCTGTCTCATGAACAAGGTGGCTACCAGCAAATTGAGTTGGACACAGTCCCTGTCCCACATGAGGCTCACAGTCTCATTCTCCATTTTACAGATGAGGTAGCTGAGACACAGAGAAGTGAAGTGAGTTGCCCAAGGCCACACAACAGATAAGTGACAGAGGCGGGATTAGAACCCATGACCTTCTGACTCCCAGACCGTGTTCCAACATCTACACCATGCTGCTTCCCAGGGATTGTCTCTATTTGTTGCTGAATTATACTTTCCAAGCACTTAATACAGGGCTCTGCACACAGTAATCACTCAATAAATACGATTGAGTGAGAGTCGATGCTGTCGTCCCCTCCTTTCAAGCCTGTAATTTTGCATTATCTTTGCCTCCTCCCTCTCAACCTCCATTCTCAGCATGTGCCAAACCTTCAGCAACATTTCCAAAGTCTGCCCCTACTTCTCTCTCCAAAACGCCCATCATGTCGGATCGAGCAATCAGTGGTATTTGAGTGCTTACTGTATGCAGAGCATTTTACCGAGTGTATGAGAAAGTACAATAAAGTAGAGCAGGTTAGATGTCCTGAATTACAAAGCCCAGCTGCATGGGATGTCCCGTTCAATTGTGGTCAATTTATTTGTTCTATAATAGAATCGTGATTTGTGCTAACACATGCAGAGACACAGTCCCAATCATAGAATGTAAGCTGGACTTAAGCAGAGAAGGCAATGAGAGATAATGTAATTTGGGACTGTTTGGTGAAGGTCTTGAAACAGAGGATGAAGTTCTTGATCGTGATCCATAAGTAAATGAGAGCAGTTGTCGGTGCTTTTCGAGTGGGATTAATAAAGTCAGAGTAATGGGATGAGCAGAAATTAGGGCAGCAGCATTGAGTAGGGAAGGATAAGATTGTTTCGGTAGTGGTGGAAAACATCCAAAACCTCCAGTGGCTGCCCATCTCCCTCTGTGTCAAGTAGAAATGCCTCACTTGGTTTCAAGGCTGTCCACCAGATTTCTCCGTCCGACACATCAGTTCTTTTCAAACACTTCCCTCCAGCTTCAACTTTGTTCCTCCCACACTCATCTTCTTAACTGTACCTTACTTTTGAGTGCCTGCCTGTGTGACCCATTGCTCATGCCGTTTGCTTGCCCTGGAACTCACTCCCCCTCCGAATATGCCGGACCTCAGCCCGTGTCCATCTCCAAATCCCTTCTAAAACCTCGCCTCATCCAGGAAGCAATTCCCAACATGTCAACTCATACCAGCCCAGCAGTCACCCTCAGTACTTCTGTGTTAAGACCCATCCCATCCTCTTATTTGATATGTACGGTGAACTGTACATTCAATTACTCTGGTTTATTTCATATTCAATACCAATATTTCATTCCTGTTCACTTGGATACCTTATTTGATCCATGTTCTTCCTTCTCCCCCCTTTGTGTTCTGCATATCTGACTTCTCCACTCCAACCCAAGTTCACTGTTAGTAGGAACCATGTGTTTTGTTTGTTTAACTTTCCAAGTGTTTAGTAAAGGCTTTTGCCTTTTGCACACGTGCTCAGTAAATATCACTGATGGATTGTCAAGCAGGTATTTAGGCGCATACCATAACTTCCTACATCACAGAATAATCTTCCGTGGCAGGGACCGTATCGCTACTTTATTTAATACTTCCCAAGTGCTTAACACAGTGCATTGTACTAAGCGGGGGTAACAATTAATAATAGTTTCGAGAACAAGCTTCACTTTCTGCTCAAATCTGAAACAAGCGGATGGAAAATAAACTAACAGTAATCTTTCTTCATTTTTAGGCTCTAAATTGTCATTAAAAATTCAATATCAGACTGATATTGTTCCTTATGTTCCATTTATATGATTGTAGACACCTTGAATCTGAATTCTCTTGCTTAGCTACAGACCCCGTGACGAAAGTCAGTCTTTTAATAACACTCGTGAAAGTATTCTAAACAGCGATGGGTTTATGTCCCAAGGAATGGATGTTCCTTGGAAACAGAGGAAAGTGAACCCTCCTGTGTTTATTCCTCCATGTCTACTCTGCCTTCTTGTCTGCCCCTCCCCTGCACATTTTCCCTGTCCTCTGAGCAAAAGAGACTCCAGTGATTAATATTGCGACTTTCCTGTTTCCCTGGCATACATTATTGAGAGGTCTGGTTATAGATGTACTTGAAAAGAGAAACCAAAAAAAACTCCTACTATTTAGAGAATTGCTTTGAGTTAAAACATGAGGAAGAGAAGGGAAAAATGGTTACTGTCAATAGCTTCAGGAAGCAACGGAGAAGAAATAAACCAGAAGGAAGTTTGTCTTCTCTCATCCGTCCTCATTCTCTTGCTTCAAGAACTTTCTAACACTTTCACTTATGGCCCTTTCACCCTCAGTTCCTCCTCTCCCCTCCCTAGTACTTGCAACATATTCTGTTTCATTCACCTCTGCTCCAGTATCCACTCTTTCTCCTCTGTCAGTGCCAAACATTACTGCTGCTTCAGTAATTTGTGAAAGGCATAGCTGATTATTGTCACGTGTCTGTCTTCCAGACCCAGCCCTTTCTCTCCATCCGCATGACACCAACCCAATCCCCCACTGGTCGTATCCCAGACCACTGGCCGAGTCTCATCACTTGTCTGTTTCTTCTTGAGTTCACTCTGCCTGAAATATTTTCTAAAATGTTCTGTAAGCATCTCCCTAGTCCTTGAAAACATTCAGTTGCTCCCCATTCCTCCCTGCGTCAAGCAAAAAACTCTTTAAGAATTGGCTTTAAATTACTGTCCACTCTCTCCCTCCCTTCCGTCGTTCTTTCCTCACTACACCGTAGCTCTCAGTCTTCCTCTCAATCCAACCTATTCCCTGGGCCTCATTCTCGTCTCTCCACCTCCAACTTCTTGCTCACGCCCTTCCTCCTCCCTGGAGCACTCCTGCCCCTCCCACCCCCCCATCAAATCTACCAGATCACAATTCTGCCTATCTTCAAAGCCCTCCTAAAGTTCCATCTCCTCTAGGAGGCTTTCCTAGATTCATTTTATTTTACTCCCCAGGTCAGAGCCTCTCAACTACCACTCTGCATTTTTGTGCCAACTCCACATTTATACACGTACACTATTACCTGTAGCCATTCCACACCTGTTGACTTGTATACAGTTTAAGCTCTTACTCATCCACATGCCCATCTTTCCATTTCTTCTCCCTATCTGTAATGTATTTTCGTTGTCTTCCGCCATCTTCTCGACGGTAGAGATTGTGTCTCCTAGCTTTATTGTAAACATTTAGTACAGTGTCCTGCACACAGGTTCTCAACAAGTACTATATATGTATATTCATAGACGCAGAAAGACTTGAGTAATTGACTCTCCCCATGCAACCCTACCTGCCCATTTCTCTCCTAGTCCTGACAGAGAGTGGAAAAACCGAAAATAATGGTAACCCCAGGGGAACATTGTTTTTTTGCTTAGTTTTTGCTTTTAATGATATTTAAGAGCTTACTATGTGCCAGGCACTGGATTAAGTACTAGGTTAGATACAAGCTAAGCAGGTTGGACATCTATGAGACTATTTTCTTCTAATTCTAATCTTGGAATTTATCTGTAAGAACAGCAAGGAGATCAGAAAGATTACCTTAATGTCACTTTTCTTAGACATCCACTTCTAATTTTAAGTATTTTCAGGGTTAGGTAAGTTTGGGAGGTAGGAGGAAAAGGTGATGATGAAGTCTTCATCAGCAGATTCCCTAGCTCTTTGCTTGTCTTCTTTAACTGTGGGGGTGTAGATAACTTTTCACCTCTGCAGCATCTACTTTTGCCCCTTGCTCCCTCTGTTATGCATGTATCCTCCCTCCCTTCCCAGGACTTTATTTTAGAATTCCAAGTGCTGAGCGCAGGGAACGAGAGTACATAAGCAACCAGAAGAATTTCTGTGGGAGGGAGGGAGGGAAAGGAATTAGATACCACTGGGAGGAGAAAATTGATGTCAACTTCCCTCCTTTTCCTGCATGTGCATCTTCCACCTCAGCATTCTTCGGTACTAGAGGAATGTAAGAAATGGACCACTATTTGCAGTATTTAATGAATACTTAAGATGAGCAGAGTACTGTACTAAATGCTTGGAAGGGTATAGTGGGATTAGTAGATGTAATCCCTGTCCTCAGAGATTTTACCGTCTAGCATAGGGGGCAGACACTAAAATAAACCGTGGATTAATGGAAGTGCTAGAAAACGTAAACTGTATATATATAAGCAGTATGGGAGCCTGAGAGTGCTTCAGTCGTATTTTTATTGATTACTTTTTTAATGGTATTTAAATGCCTGTTATTTTCGAGGCACTTGTTCTAAGCACTGGGATAAATAAAAACTAATCAGGTTGGACTCAGTCCATATCCTACATGGGGCTCACAGTCTTAATCCCCATTTTGTAGGTGAGGCACAAAGAAATTATGTGACTTGCATAAGGGGGCATAAGAAGAGGGCGACAACTCAGATGTTTAGGTGACCCTAAGTGCAGAGGTGGCAGTGAGGGGTAGAGGAAATAGCAAGTAGAGAAGCTCATCTAACCTTGATGACTGCTTACTCATTCCTGGACTCACTGTATAATTTGTCTTTTCTCTTTATGAATTAGTAAAACGTAGTTTAAGGATTTTGTCAACAATGATCACATTGCATTTAAACTGCCAAAACAAGATTCATAGAAGAAAAAATACATTTGGTATATTCCTTATAGTCACAAATAAGGATCTTTTAAAATATTTTAAAAGGTGATATTCATAATAAACATTACAATTTACGATGCATATGTTTGCCAAAGGTACTTTATGTACTGGCGTGATGCAACAGGAAGATGAAATTCCTATTGAGATCCAATCCTACAGATTAAAAGCAATTTTTCATTCTTTTAAGATTAAGGCCTTTGTCCTGTGGCTGACACTTTTTCTGTGTTGTACAGGTGTAGTAATAACTGAATGTGAACTGATTTTGTGACTTAGAACTAGATTCAAGGTTTGAATTTTCTGTTTTCTACAGTATGAACCTCTTAATGACTATAACAGTTTTATGTGTCATGAGAGGCCAATAGCAAGAGCAGGCTTCCCTTAAAGTATTGTTTATAATTGTGGAATTTAAGTGCGTACGTGCCAAGCACTGCACTAAACATTTGGGTAGTTACAGGATAATTAGGTCCCCCATAGGACTCACAGTCTAAGTAGAAGGGGGAACAGATATTGAATCCCCATTTAGCAGATGAAGGAACTGAGCCACAGAAAAGTTAAGTGATTTGTCCAAGACCAAACAGCAGATCCATGGCAAGTTTGGCTGGCATTAGAACCCAGGTCCTCTGACTCCGAGGCTCATGCTCCTTCCACTAGGCTATGATGCTTTCAATTATGCTGTCTAGTTTTTCATGTTTTGTTTTTTTAAACACGCATCAGACATTTTGGAAATAGGAAGAAAAATTGAGGGATTTAAAAACTTCTCTACCTTCATTTACCTATTTCCTACCACTGAAATTAGTATCATTGTTGCATTGTGAGTGCAGAAGATGACTTCCATCAGTTTCTCACATCCGTCCTTCTGTCAGTACTGACCTTTTTCCTTTTTTTCTCAATTACTTTGGCTAGTACGTATTTAGATTTTAGCTGACTTCTTTAATGGTATAGGTATGCCATACATGCCAAAGAACTAGAACATTAGCAAATTTTTATTCATTCATTCATTCAATAGTATTTATTGAGCGCTTACTATGTGCAGAGCACTGTACTAAGCGCTTGGAATGTACAATTCGGCAACAAATAAGAGCCAATCCCTGCCCAGTGTTGGGATCACAGTCTCTCTCTGCCTTCTCTTTCTCTTTCTCTCTCTCTCTCTCTCTCTCTCTATATATATATATGTGTGTGTGTGTTCACATATAAATACATATGTATACACACATCCAGATTTAAATAGAGCTATAGCTATAGCCAAATCTGGGTGTACATAGATATGTATCTAAACGCACACGGACGTGTAGTTTTTTTGTACATTGACTTTTATCATGCTGGTTAAATTACTCAATGTTTTGTAGAGATGACCTTGCATTTGACTTTCATGGAGATATCATCTAACTTGTGCCTTATAAAAGCTTTAAAAAATGCATAAAGGTACTGAAGTACTGTAGTGTTGCTGTTATGAAGTCTTTCATATCATGAATTCAATCAACTAAGATATTTTTGTCCTTCATTTTTTTTTTTAGAGAATTGTCCATCATAGTAGTACAGTTCTAGAAGAAAGACTGATTTCCCAGATTTGTGTCAAGGTAAGTTTACATCGAAATCTTTTCTTTGCTGTCACTGAATTATTTGTTCATACCTGACTGTAGGAGGTTAGTTACCTTAAATAGCAACCTGTTCCCTTTTTTCTATTTCTTTGCATAGCATTTAAAGAAGTTAAAATCCCCAAAGAACGATTGGACCCCTCACCTTAAGAAAAGTACGTGAGAGTCTCCGTATGTAAACAGTTCCTGTGGCACTCTTCCTACCTACCAGTGCAAACGGGTTGGGGAGTTATTTATTTCATTAAAGAATATACCTAGTCTGTGACTTTTATGTGAAGTGGGCACTATGGTAAGAACTTCGTAGACCTTGTAGCCCTGCTTCTGCTAAGTAGATTGACTTACCCTCTCTAGCCCCGAGTGGTACGTGGATGCCAAGTGCTAGGAATTCCTGGAATGTAGAATTGCAGAGCACTGATAAAGTTTGCTTTGTTCGCTTATGTGACTTGACCCATTGAGAAAAGTGGTTCCCTAGGACGTTTAATAGCTTAAAGTCAGTCCTTAATAAAGTGAAAGGCCACAGCATAATTCAGCTTGTTTTCACCTGCTGCCTGAAAGATTAATTTTCCTATCACTGGAATGAAAAGATCGCCCAGTGTTTTGATTTAGTGATTTATGGAGCTCTTCATATTTATCAGTTAGTAAAAATGCCACTTTTTTCATTCCAGTAAGCTTTCCAGTAACCCAAGTGACTGCATAATTTCTTCTAAAACTCTGACACGCCTTTCGTCCTTTATCAACTTCAGTTAATTGGACTTGGCCTTGTTTTGAATTACTTCAGAAAAATAGACACTACTAGTGTTACGTCTTCAGTGTTCCTCATTTATTTTCATTAGAGAATGGGAGTGGATTCAAAATACACAAATTGAAGTTCATGGGCGTCACTTTGCTGTGGGTGATGGATTTTGTGTTTTTCCAATGGAAAATGTTGATCTGTAAAATGATATGAAGTAGTAAGCTAGTTTTTCTTCTCCCACCAATTAATGCTGGACTTCGCTTATTCGAAAAAGAGCCAGGATTCATGTTTTTGCTCTTCTTTATGGACTAGAATTTAGATCCAAAGTGGATATTTTCACATGGAAAACTGTTTCTTGGAGCCACTTATTTTTTCTGTTCTTGAGTATATTATTTTTGGACTGGGGCTTTTTCTTTATGATATGCGAAAATTATTTTGAAGCTGCTTTTAGCAGTAACCCTGGGCCCAAAATAGGGTTTTTTTATGTTTAGTTACTTTTGCCTGTAGAAGTCAACTCTCTTATGTAATTAGTACTGTGTTCTTAATACCGAAGGTCTTGACATCTTCCAATTATTTCTCAACTAAGAAACAGGACTATTTTTAATGCTTATACTTTTCCATGAATCTACGTAATCTGTAAACTATCCAACTTCTGGAGGATGTCTCTTGGTAGCTAAATAACCTCTTCTCCCTCTCTAAACTGTGAGCTCCTTGTGGGTCAGGATCGTGCCTGCCAACTATATTGTATTTTTCCAAGCATTTAGTGCAGTGCTCCGCACATCCTTCATAAAGCAACCTGCCTGAGACCCCGTGTAAGTTAACAGCTAAGGAGTGGATATTGGCACTGACAGTGAGCGACTGTAAACATCCTCGACTGGAAGCTGTGAAGCAGCAGATGGGGCTTTCAGTCGGATGTTTGCAGCTGCCTACTGCCTTAGACTTCAAGAAATGTTAATATAGTTGCTTTTACTATGTACCCACAAAAAACCTAGACACCGAGGTTTCTATTCATTTGCCAACTAGTTGATAGAGGCAAAAATATTTTGGACAAAACAAACTGGCTCTACAGCCATCTTTTCATACTTTTTAGAAAAATCACAGTTAAAGCAGTCGCGTAGCACATGGGCTGAGTAAAATGGTGTTCTGGAATACTGGAAGTTTATCTTATTCCTGTCTTCATTAAATGTGTTCTGGGTTAGTAATTCATTTCTGGGCCTGTGGTCTATAAAACCAAAGAGAGTTATTCATTAGCAAAGATTGGGTTTGTATTCGGTGAGAGTGAATTGTTCACTAACATCAAGTAATACATCCCAAAGATATCAAACTAAGCCATGTAGGAAACTGACAAGGGAAAGGAGAAGAGGATCATTTACTTTCAAATATGTGCTTAGATATGCACCAGTTTTAATTCCTTAAATACACATATACACATATACCCATCTCTTTGAGGGCAGGGATTGTGTCTAGCAACTGTATTGAATTCTCCCGAGTGCTTAGAACAGTGCTCTGCACGCAGCAAATACAGTCGATGGGTAAGTGGTAGTCAAACAGCTTTTAGTTTGACAAGCATCAGCTAATACTCCCTCTCTAATGAATCTGTGTCTGTCTGGGGCTCAGTGGTTAGTTCTTGCATAGATGCAGCTACATTGATGAAACAATGTAAGACTCTTAAAACAGATGAGGTTAGCATTCTTGATATACTGAAAATATGGTAGTTGATTTTTGAGGTCTAGAAAATATCAACTGCACATGATTTTTCAATTTGTTCACTTTTTGCAGTCTTTGGAAAGTCTTACAGTTTCCGAGCAGTTTGCTCTGTACCACACATCGATGCCATTGATTAGGGATAGAAAATAGATTATACATTTTGTTTGTATCTACGTGTGCCAAGTACTCATTTTTAGTGCTGGGATAAGAAAGGGGCAGAGATTTTTGGAGAAGATATAACTCAGAGCTAACAGGCCAGAACTGGTTTTATGAGCCTTGACTGGAAACTCTCAGATTTACCTGTATAGGCGTGAGTGGTAATCCAGTTCCAATAGCTGTGAGGGAAATTACCCCATGAAATTGGCACCTGTAGTTATAGCTATAATAACGTTTGATATATCTATCAACTTATGACGATGGAGTCTCATGAAAATTACAGACAAGCTCAAGGCCATCATGAAGTCACTGGGACTTGTAGTGCCAATAGTTTACACAGAACCCCTCACCCTCTTTCGGCCTCGCTGGTCACTTTTCCACTTGGGCAGCAGCGGCTACGGTGAACGAGAAGGTGGGCAGGGGTCCGGCACACTGTAAAATGCACATGTTAATTTTATATACCAAACCCATTAATGGCCAGAGTGACAGAAGCAGAGTGCCGTAGTTTCCATAGTGGAGTGATTATCACGTTGGCTTTCCGTGCGAAGGTCCTAGGTCACTAAGACCGTAAACCCCTTGTGGGGTAGGGACTGTGTCCACCTGATTGTATTTTATCTACTCCCGAGCTTAGTACAGTCCTTGGCGCATAGTAAGTGCTTAACAAGTACCATTACAACAAATGGAACTGTACAGGGCACCCTGCCTTAATAGCCATTATGGTCTTGGCTGCCCATGACTACGAGGTGCTTTCAGGATTACCCTGTGTTTCCTTGGTCAAAAACCCTCACCGCTAAAGGCACAGTCCTAGTAAATTTTCCCCTCTTACCAATTGTCGACCTATGGGAGTTTGCTCTCAATCTTGAAGGGCAAGGAAAGCAAGCACAAATGGAAAAAAAAAAATTAATCTGAACATTTGCATAAAGTAATCTATTAAAGAATTCAACTAATCATCCTTAGAGCTAATCCTTAAAAATAGCAGAGTTAGTAGTTCGGCTATCCCATCAGAGCGGGTTGGGTGACTTTCACTATGTCACGCGGTCAGGTAGGACCTGTTAATCTGTTTTTTTAATATTAAATTTGAATTTCCTTTGGCACAAGGTAGTCAGAGGCATCCTGTGTAACCGTGTTTCCTGGGAGATTTATGAATTTGGAAGAGTGCTCCTTTCTCTTTACCACACCCTCCCACGCCCTTCACACTCTTCCTTTCCATCTTTATTTCCTGTGTTTCTCCCTCCTCTTGGCTCCCTATCCTTCTCCCTCCAAGTGCATCAGTTCTTTTTTTCCTTAATTCATTCTCTTTCTCTCTCTGTCTCTGTCTCTGTCTCTCACACACACATGCACATACACTTATCATAGGAAAAGTCTGCTAATCTGCTAATTAGTCTGCTAATCTTAGTGTGAATTAGCTACAGAGGACATTTGCATAAATTTATCTGCACAGGATAGAGTCTTCTTACAGTCTTCTCGGGCCATGCAGGACCATGGCCTAATGGATAGAGCATGGCCCTGGGAGTTAGAAGGACCTGGGTTCTAATTCCTACTCCACCACTTGCCTGCTGTGTGTTCTTGGACAAGTCACTTAACTTCTCTGTGCCTCAGGTGCCTTATCTGTAAAATGGGGATTAGGACTGCAAGCCCCATGTGGGACAGAGACTGTGTCCTGATTAGCTTATATCTTTTCCAGCGCTCAGTATGGTGCCTGGCACATAGTAAAACTTAATGAATACCATTAAAAAGCAAGAAAAACTATCGGAAAGTTTATCGTGTCCTGTTATCTACCTCCTCCTTCTCCTCCTTTCTTCTCTTTCTGTGCTAAATGCTGGAGTAGATGCACACTAATCTGGTTGAATAAAGTCCCTGTCCCTCACTGGGCTCACAGTCTAAGTACGAGGAAGAACAGGTATTTAATCCCCATTTTACAATTGAGGGAACTGAGGCACAGAGAAGTTAAGTGATTTGCCCAAGGTCACACAGCAAGTAATTAGCTGAGCTGAAATTAGAACGCAGGTCCTCTGACTCCCAAGCTCTTTCTCAGTGCATTAGGTTATGCTGCTTCTCATACAATCTGTTCTGCACATCAAATCCTAAACTTCCTAATATCCTAATCCCTAGTGTTTTCACAGCCTTGTAAGACCCCTGAGGATAGAGATCAAGTCCTTTGCTTCTACTGTACTTCTCTAAGCATTTAGTACAGTGCATTTAGGACACTAGGTGCTCAATCAATGCCTGTGCTTTAGTAGTCCAAGTTCTGGAATTGTGGAGGTATTGGAAAGTGGGAGAGTCCTGCATCTGGTGGAACCGTTAATTATTTGCTATTTTAATTATCCATTAACATTGCTACTCACCACAGATTTGGGTGACTAATATTCTGCACTCTGTTCACCTACAATGCAGTTTACATTCCTGGTGCCCTGCATTAGAGAAAAGTCAGGCTGTGATCGTGATCCTTGACTGGTACTAGACATAACTCTGGTTTAGACATCACAGTTGTGTTCTTTTCAGATAAACATTCTTTGTTGGAAGAAAGCTCCCTAACAGCATTCTACCCAGAATGAAAAACATGCGTTCTATTTGTGGTATTTGATAAACATTTACTATGACAGGCACTGTACTGAGTGCTGGGGTAGGTACAAGCTAATGAGGTTAGACAAAGTCCCGGTCCCACATGAGGCTCACAGTCTTAATCTCAATTTTACAAATGAGGTAACTGAGGCACGGTCACACAGCGGACACGTGGCGGAGCCGTTATCAAAGAATTGTGCATATTAAGCCAAAAAATGGTCTTTTGCCTATCACTATTAAGATTAAAGATGCTACTTCAGGATATTATACTATCTCAAAAATATCTAAACCTTTGTTTAAATTTAAATGGTGGTAATTTCCAGTCAAGCCCAACTGAGACCTGGATGGCTGACCTTCTTTATCCTCAGTATTTGCATTTTATTAAAAACATTTCAACTGTACCATACATTTTACACCTCTACACTTATGCAGGTACGAGATCTTGTGGAATTAACTTGTGTGATAGATGGAATTAACATTTTTACATTAGCTAGAAATGCTACATTATTTTTAGCCCACCCACTCCTAGGATTTTGCTTTTTGCTGTGTTACTACAAATGATTTCATCATAGTTCAGGCACAGTAAATTATAGGGCTAGTAATACATCACAGTTTATGCTCAGAATTGTGAAACATTCAAGGTGTGCTTAGTGTATTCACTACTGGGCTTGGTTCTGGTATCCTTTCATGTTTAAGGCTGTTTTATATAAAGGAAGGAAATGTCAGCAGGCAATCCAGGTAAATATTGTCATATCACTATTACCCCATTTATAATGCTTTAAGATGTTATTTCAGCACGTACTAAACATGTTACGAGCATTGAACATTTTGGGTGTAATTTGTGGTTCTACAGAACAGTCAGTATTTTTCTGGAAGGGAGACCTTTAGAGGAAATGTGGGTAGTGCTGGAAGGGGTGGTGAGATGATTCATTAAATGGCAGTGGGTTTTTTCTTTAATCTCTCTTAAAAATAGTGTTGAACCAATGCTCCATCTTGTTATCTTGCTTTCCACTGTTATACATCTGCAAGATAATAATAATAGTGGTATATGTTAAGCACTTACTATGTGCCAAGCACTGTTCAAAACGCTGGGGTAGATACAAGATAATCAGGTTGTCCCATGTGGGGTTCACAGCCTTAATCCCCATTTTACAGATGAGGTTACTGAAGCACAGAGAAGTTAGGTGACTTGACTAAAGTCATACAGCTAAGTGGCCAAGCAGAATTAGAACCCACGACCTCTTGACTCCCAAGCCCATTGCTCTTTCCACTAAGATCTGTCCGTCAAGCCTGAGAGAGACTATAAATAGAGTGATGTTTTCAATTGTACAAGCTGACATTAAAATCAGACTGTATACAGTTTTCCTTTGGAATCCCTTATTTCATTATTTCTTTGGGGGTTAAAAGTTTCCAGATCTTGTCTTTGCCAAAAGGTGAATAGCATGTATTGATATAAAATCTGTTCAGCCTCCTAGGTCACAAGAATGACAGACAGCTAATTAATTTTTCCAGAATTTTTACAAGTGTCTGTAGATTAATTTTAGTAAGCGGTAGTCACTACCTACCTAAATAAACTAGAAATAATTAAGAAGAAATGTTAAAAATGTGCACATTACCATTTCAGACAAGTTACCTGTAGTATTCTAGAGGTAGGCCAGCATTTGCAAGTGTGGAACAAACTGAGCATTTACTATTTTTACTCTGTAGTCCAACCTTTCAGAAATTACAACTGTGAAGGACCTGTGATTAGCATGTTTTCATTCAACTATCTTATGTAGTTTTATATTTTAAGTATTAATTTGATGTAATAGGGATCAATTCTACAAATGCTATGCATGGACCACAGTTTCACAATATGATATATGTCACATATTCAACTCAGGCAAGACAAGCAAGGTGCAGCTGTCTTGTGATATTTGAAATCTGCCTTTCCTAATTTTGTACATCTAATTGTAACTCTAATGGTGCCTTTGTGAGCGGAGCAACCGTTTTCATGCAAATTAAACCCAAGTGACTTAGAGACCATTTAGGTACAAGACATTCAATGAAAAAATATCCCTGAAGATTCCACAGTTCCCTGTTAATGGAATCTCTGTCGTGTGTATCTGACAAACTGAGTCACTGTGCTGTACCCTAAATTTCTGGCTTTATTTTTTTTCAAATGACATTTGAAGTCACAACTTGCTTCCTTTTGCAGGTCCTGGTTAATCACTTCATGCTGGGTTGTATCTCTGGCACCTTTGACCAGGAGTAGGAACTCTCAGGGTTGTCAAACCACAGTCTTATACTAATAGCCGTTGAATGAAAAAGAGTAAAACATTTGTTCCTCTCCAACTGTAATACACTTGTATACTGGGCAAAAAGCAGTTCTCAGTATTGATTACAGTAGCACAACCCATCATCAATAGTATTCCAGTACCTACTTTCTACAGCTTCCTGTACTGGAGTCTTGGGAATGATTTATGCTTGATGACAGGCTCCTGATTTTGAGATGCTTGCAATCTTGGAAAACAAAAACAAAAACCTTTTTTTCGATTGAAGAGACTAAAGAAATAAATATATCATTAAACTACTTTGGAAATCTACTACATTGTAAACTCTGGGGTAGGGATCGTGCTTCTTTTACTTCATTTTTGTTTTCTTTTAGCACCAAAATACAATGCTTTGCATTCACTGGACTCTTGATAGATACTTTAGATACTGATAATGGTACTCATTTTACTTGCAGTCTTCCTTTGTTTCACTGTATGGGAATTTCAAGTTCAAGTGTTTCTCAGGTTTAATTAACATTGAGTATTGTGTTAGTGTTTCTTTAAGAATCAAATGGGAAAAGGACTTTAGTGTTAACTCTTAACATTTGTTTTGATATAAATAATCCCTTCATTATTGTTTTTACATTTTTGTATATTTTTTTCTCGAATATTTCCTATAAGATCCATGCTTAGAGCCATAGACAATCACATAAAAAAGGATTTTACATTCCAGTTGATTTATGGGTTTTTCCATTTAAAAAACTCTGTTATAACATGGCATTTTTATACATTTTGGCACTCTGCTGGTATATTCCCATTTTAGCAAATCAGTTTCAATCAAATGATGAAGTATGGCCTTGATGGATCGCCCACATCTCCACACCAGACCAACATTCTGTTCTTCATTCTGCTTCTGGGTTTTCTGGGTGAGTTGGAAGGAGAGCGGTACGCTGCATGCGGCAGGTGAGGAAGTGATGGAAAAGTAGCACAAGGATGCAGTCAGGAGTGGCTTCAGATAGTCAGCAAGGAAGGCTGTGGCCTTGAGCCTAAGCCCGCATTTCCCCCTCCACCCTCCCCTCACAGTCACCTAAGCACATGGCTCTCTAGACCGTAAGCTTGTTTCGGGCAGGGAATGCGACTCCCAACTCTCTTCCAGTATAATCTTCCAACTGCTTAGTAAGGCACTTTGCACGCAGTAAGCACTCAGGAAATACTATTGGTTGATCTGTAGCGGGCCCGGCAGGGGCAGCAGCAGGAACAGAGAATTCCTGCTTTTGCAGGTTCCCTAGCAATTTCCCCCCTCTCTATTTTTCCCCAAATCCTTAATCCTGAACACATTGCCGTAGTGCTGCAATAGCTGAGATCTGTTATCGGGCCTGCCTTATTGCTTACTCAGTGCTGGTTTCTAAATCCTATTGTCAACCAAGTTAGAGTAAATTAAAGGATAACTTAACAATCCACAAGTTATTAGAAATCCACGAAACAGATGTAGGCAGTTTTTATTTATTAATGTAATTTAACAAAAATGGAATAGTTTATTTTCCATAGAAAGCAATCTAAATGGACCAGTGGTGCATCTATAATGTATAAGGCTTACAACTCATATCCCTGTTGTTTTCAGCTAATTGCGGTTTAAAGCAGACTGCACATCAGGGGCAAGTAAAATAGTTCCTGACTGGTGAGTGTTTGTATTAGTGAGTGAGGATCATGATAAGGCCTTTGAGGCCAGTGTTAGCAGCTCCATTCATTCATTTATTCAGTAGCATTTTTTGAGCGCTTACTATGTGCAGAGCACTGTACTAAGTGCTTGGAATGTACAATTCGGCAACAGATACAGACAACTCCCTGCCCAATGACAGGCTCACAGTCTAAACAGGGGAGACAGCAAAACAGAACAGAACAAAAAAAAGACCACATCATCAAGATAAATAGAATCAAGGGGATATACACCTCATTAACAAAATAAATAGGGTAATAAATAATATATACAAATGAGCACAGTGCTTGGAGGGGGAAGGGGGAAGAGCAGAGGGCGGGAGGGGAGGGGAGAGGGAGTAGAGGGAAAAGTTGCCTCAGTCTGGGAAGGCCTCTTGGAGGAGGCAAGCTCTCAGTAAGGCATTGAAGAGGGGAAGAGAATTAGTTCGGTGGAGGTGAGGAGGGAGGGCGTTCCAGGACAGCGGGAGGATGTGGACCAGGGGTCGACGGCAGGCTAGGCGAGAGAACGGAGGACGGTGAGGAGGTGAGTGGCAGAGGAGTGGAGCGTGCGGGGTGGGCTGTAGAAGGAGAAAAGGGAGGTGAGGTGGGAGGGGGCAAGGTGAGGGAGAGTTTTGAAGCCAAAATCCAGGGTCACAGCACTTCCTGCTTCTATAACCGTACAGTGACCCCGGAACGATGTTTTAAATTTGACGGTACCACTGGGATTTATCTGACTTTTCTGATCCTAGAAAGTCTTTATTTCATTTTCTTTTATTGTTGGTGAATGTAGACGACGGGGCATTTTAAGCCTTTTTGCAAAATGTCAGTGGTTGCTTTACAGAGTTAATACAAACCGGATCCTTCACGTGCCCCAATCTATATATTTTTCTAAAAGGCAGATGGAGGTATTTTTTCTCTGTAGTCATTTCTAGAAGATTATTATATAAGGTGTCCACTGACGTCAGTCAAAAGCATACCTGGAGTGATTCATAGGTCATTATACATGTTACACTAGGCACTCAGTGCAAAAAAAAAAATATGCCACTTTAAGGCACTACTCCAAGTTGACCCAAACCCTGAATGTTTCTCTGTGAATCTCACTTCATGGTCCAAAGCTTTTACGTTCCCCTCTTGGATCTTCTTGAACTCATGCATCAGATCCAAGTCACGGTACTCAGTGACAGCAATCATGGCATAGGGAGACTGGGGGCTTAAAACAAAAATACCGGACATAAAAGTGTCCAGTCATGTATCTAAACCTGCTAGGGGAAAGAGCAGCTGAAAACCAGACTATCTGGCATTAAAAGGATGACTGGCCAACCTAGCGGTCCATCTTCTAAGCCATAAAATTGATATTTTTAAGTGGCATACACAATACTTTTTACAAAAAAAACAAAAAACTATCCCTCAGGGGACTCACAATCTAAAAACAAAAAGAGGAGAGGGGACTAGGGACAAGTGCACGCATGAGGAATGAAACAAAACACTCAGCAACATAAAGACAAAAATCATTAGGGTATTTCGGCTAGATGAGCAGAGTTTCTGGCACCTTGCGGTTCCGAGTCCGTCGTCACAACTGCGGCCACGGTGACGGCTATAGCTGCAGCTGCCATGTTCTTCCCCAGGTTTTGTGGAGGCTGTGCTGGGCTCCAGGGATGGTGGAAGGCAGGTGGGAATGGAGGCTCCTTGGGGTCGCAAAGGAGAGCCGCTGCAGCTTCCCAGCATGGCACCATGGCAGTGCGGTAGAAGAGGATACTGCGGGTCCTGGGAGTTACGGTGGGCAGGGAGGGCAACGGGTACCATCTGGTGGAGAGAGACAGAGTGAAATTCCCAGCCACAGCTGCATCCTCATGGCCTGCGATGTGCAAGGACAGGATGGAACCCATCCCTGGAGGGTTGGGCATATGTGGCTGCTATCCAGAGGAGCCATGTACCTGCCTTGTTGAGATACTGGTAATGGTTTTCTTTGTAAATATGAATAGCACCAATTTTTAAGACAGTGACATCTGCTTTTTTAATGACAGTTTCACTATAGCTTCTCTTATTTTCAGAATGATATAAAATTTTAGAAGGCTGGATATAATATAGAAATAGGGAAAGCACTAAAGAATAGAAACTTCCAAAGGAATGATTTGACCTTGACTGCCCGGTGACTAACATGAACAAGTAAATGAGTACAGAGCCTAACATTAGATTTTTGTAAAGTAAGTTTATAGCTCTGTCATTTCAGCAGTATCCATACCATTATCCAAGCAAATAGCTAGTTCTGCTTTTGGGAAATCTAAGTGCCTTCTTTCTGCCACAACAGGTCAGGCAGAAAATGAGCTAGCTCAAGTAGCAGTCTCTAAAAGAGCTCTTTTAATAGCTAAGAGAGAGAAAGGAAAGTCCTGGACAGATAATTACTGTTTATGATTTGTGCCCTTTTATTCTCAAAGAAATAGAGGAACAGGTTCTAATCTATGAAGCTAGACATTTTTACAGTAATAAGTGTTCATGTCCTGAATTAATATATTTAATTCCGAAGAATTTTCTGTGGTTTAGGACGTTTTTATTTAGGTTATTACAATCCTATCTAGTGATTCGAAACTGGGGGGGGGGGGGGTTGTAGCCCCCTGGAATTTTGTGAAATTCAAAAGAGTGGTAAAGTGTCCATTTTATAACCTGGTGTTTATCAATGAAAAAAAACCTGTGGAGAGATACAGTTTTGAAACCTGACTTAATGGTGGCATAAGAGAAGCAATTCAGTGCATTTCAGAAATCAGCCAGTATCCCCAAGGAATTATCACAAATAGCAAGCAGAAAACCTCAAAAGAGCCCAATAAGGCTGTCAGATAAGTGAGTTATTCATTTTAGACAGTCAAAATCTTAAATACTTGAAGATGCCCACATATAAAAATTATGCCAACTTTATCCTTATATTAAACCTTCGTTCGAGAAGGTAGGAAAGAAGTTAGAAAATCATTTCCAGTTCTGCTACATCTTGGTTTTTGTTCTTGATCAGTATTATGTGGAGTACTGATGTTAGTAAATTTGTGCTTTGTATAATTCCTGAAATTGTCATCTGCCTTCCCTTCCCTCAATTCAAATTTTGGTTACCTAATAATATATAATATATATATAATAATATTATTACCTAATAATGATAATGGTATTTAAACACTTTTTGTGTGCATAGCAGTATATTAAATGCTGAGATAGATAAAAAATAATCAGGTCAAACACAGTCCTAATCCTGCGTGAACCTCACAGTCTAAGGCATGGGAGAACAGGTATTTAATGCCCATTATATAGATGGGAAAACTTAAGCATAGTAGAGTCAAGTGACTGGCCCAAAGTGACACAACGGGCAAGTGACGGACTTGGGTTTAGAACTTAAGTCCCGTGACACCTGGAGCCAAGATCTTTCCTGTGACACATGGTGTTTGATTAGACCCAACTATTCCCACCAATGAGTATGGATCTCAGAAAGTGATAAGAATCTATACTCCCAGGCCCCTCCTATGTCTCAGTTGGCCCATGGTTTTATTATTCATAAAGTAGTGTATATTTATATTGTCTCTTTTCCAAATAGGTCCCAGTGCACTAATTGAAGACCTTAAATCGTCCATCATTACGGTGCCTCCATTAGGCAGGGAAGTAATGTTGGAGGAGAGGAAAGCTGAATAAATTAACCAGGCCACACACCAAGTCATTGGCAGAACAGAATGAGACCCAACAGCTGCTTCAGACGTTAATCCAATGGCTCACATTTTTTCTCTTGGTGGCCTTTGGAAGTGAACTGAATTTCACAAACCACCATTCACTATAAACTGATGGGTGTTAAAATATACAGAGTATTGGAATTATATTCTTGTACTCCTAATATGTGCACACAAAAGTGTATTGTAGTGATTTTTGCGGCACAAAATAGGAGTAGGGGCTTCAAACTTTCAATGTGTGCCATACACTTCAGAGTTAAGGTTAGTTAAACATAGGTTCTAGTAAGAAGGAGAAGATTTGTGGTATTTGCTAATCCTTTGCACTGTGCCAAGCACTCTGCTAAATGCCAGGTTAGATAGAAGATAATCAGGTCAGAAACAGCCCTGAACCACATTAGGCGTCGTGTAAAATGGAAGGGAGAACAAATAAAGAATCCTTATTTTACAGATGAGGAAACAGGCCCAGAGAAGTGACTTGCCCATGGTCACACAACAGAGAGGTGGCAAAACTGAGAGTAGAACCCAGGTCCTTTGACTCTCAGGTTCATGGTCTTTCATTCATTCATTCAATCATATTTATTGAGTGCACACTAAGCGCTTGGAAAGTACAATTTGGCAACAGATAGTTAATCCCTACCCAACAACGGATACGTCACTCTGCTCCTCTAGAGGCCCATTCATTCAATTGTATTGATTGAGTGCTTACTGTGTGCAGAGCACTGTACTAATCCCTTGGGAAAGTATGGCATATTAATAGAGACAATCCCTGCCCCAAACGAGCTCACAATCTAGATTAATAGAGGATTCTGTTTGGAAAATCCTGCAATAAACTACGTTTCCACATGAAAATCATTTTGAGTTGCTATATGATTTGGACAACTAGATTTATCAGTATAACAAGCGAGAACTGATATCGTACACCTGTCGAGTATGAGCTGTAATAATACAGCAGCCTTGGAAAGAGAGTGCCTCTGTGGGCAGAAGTAGAAGAACTGCCCTTAGCGGTGGATACAACATTTCTGAAGGAAAAGGGCTCAACTAAACTACTTAAATGAGACATTTCCCCCTCTTAAAAATAACAAAATTTTACTAAGCTCTAGTATGTTAACACAGTAAAAGCTATTGATTGGTTGCTACAAATGGTTCACGCAAACATCCAACACCCTACCGAAGAGGGGCTGAAGGGCCAGTAAAATAGCGTGAAGAATTTCAGGAAACAGTGTCAGGAGAGGGGACCAGGTCTTTGTTTCTCTACCAAGGTTGGTCTCCAACTTGTCCACTTGCACTGGTCCCCTTAAATCTACTAGACCAGCTCTCTCTCCCTCTTTCACAGTTCCCTGCCCTCCTCCTGCAATCCCTAAGACTATTATTATAAAAATGAAAAACTCAGGTTGTGTTGAAGTTATTAATTCAGGCTTTGATAAGAATGAATGCTTCTAAAATGGAGCATTGAGTTAGGTGTTTTTTAAACTTTCCTAGCAAGTTACATTAACTTAAAGTGCTGACTATACAAATGGATTTGATAGGATTAGTATTTGCTTTTTTTGAAAGTTCAGCAGGGTTCCACTTCAGTTGTAAATTAACATTTATTGAGCGCCTACTGAGAGACTGTGCCTCTAGTAGGTATTTGGTGTGGGGAAAAATTTTGATCAAATATCTGAAGATAACATTTAACACTTCAGGCTTAACATCCTAACTGCTAAGGCAAAAATTGCATTGGGCTCTAGTGTTGCACTTTTAAAAATTCTGTATATATATATAAAAAAACTTCCTGAGCATACGGCAGACTCCCCTTTTAAAAGGAGATAAAATTCTCATCCAGACGTATCTTCTTTTCCTTGAAAGCTGTAATACATAAAGGACTCTTGGTGCATCTATAAATAGATTCATGTCTCTCTCTCTCTCTGTCTCTGGTTTTGTAATGGCGAAGAATCTTTCATTTCAATGTTCTTAATGAGATGCAGCAGCTGTTAAATAAATTTTGTATTCCATTCAACTAGACGCCCAAGTCTCTGGCTCCATTCAGCTCGGCTGGAAAGGCACAGTTTGTCTGTGTGTGTCCTAAGAGCGCTCTTGGGTCCACACCGGGCCCACCCTCTGATATCTCCAGGGACCTCCACTAGCCATCACCTTCCAAGTTCTCTCCTTCCCACACACATATTCAGCCACACAGGCTCATGAGCTAAATGGCACGTAGCATGGATAGGCTGGAACAATGAGCAAGACAGTATATGGATGGATGCCACTAATCAACCATCAGCCTGCCAACTTTTTTTTTTTTTGGTGGTATTTGTTAAGTTTAAGATTACTGTGTGTCAAGTGTCAAACACTGTTCTAAGGTCTGGGATGGGTAGAAGTTAATTAGGTTGGATACAGTATCTGTCCCACATGGGGCTCACAGTCTAAATAGGAGAAAGAACACAATTGTAGATTTTAATATGACGCCATAGAATCTAATGTTCTGATTCTAATGTGAAGACGTTGGTTCCTTCTTTATGGAAAAAGCAAAAATGTTATTAAATTTATTCTGCTAAATTTCCAACTTCTCTTCAGTTATTAAAACTTCTTTAGGGATTGATTATGAAGAGGCCACGTGGATATAAGAATTCATACTTGAGCAAATCACTTCAGGAAAGCAGTTGTCCAATCTACTTGGTGTTAAAATATGCTTTCAGGCATTGGGAAAATTCTTCCAATTCATTAGGCTATGAGGATCACTGAAGGTATTTGAATCAACCATTAAAGAACTGAGTTTTTCACTTCTTTGCACAAGCTGCAGAGTGCTGCTGGAGGAAATCCAGATATCAGCCCACCTTGTCCATCGTGATTTCACCTTTCCCTGTTTTAACTCTGACCTCTCCTCCGTCCACCAACATGATTTCTCCATCCTCACTGACTCCTATGCCCATTACCCTCACCAGTTATTCAGATGTTTTAACTCCTTCCTTAAACCACCTGTCCCCCAGCCCCCATCTCTTGCCCCTAACTGACCTTGTCTTATGCTGTCGAGTCGTCTCCGACCCTTAGGAACGCCATGGACATATCTCTCCCAGAACAACCCCCTCCATCTGCAGTCATTCTGGTAGTGGATCCGTGAGGTTTTCTTTGTAAAAATATGGAAGGGGTTTACCATTGCCACCTTTCACGCAGTGAACTTGAGTCTCCGCCCTCGACTCTCTCCCTTGCTGCTGCTGCCCAGCACAAGTGAGTGTCGACTTGAAGCAGATTGCCTTCCACTTGTTGTTAGCCACTGGCCAAGCTAGGAATGGAATGGATATGCCGCTGCTTGACTCTCCATCCTATAGTCGAAGACTGGTAGTGTACTGGAAACTTTCCAGTTGTGATCCTGAGAGGGGCTAATTGATCTGGCCAGAACTTTGAGAACATTGAAACCATCAGGCATGATTGCCCTAAAATCACCTCTGTTTTTCTCCAGTTCCTCCATCCCTCCTGCCCCTTCTTCGACTCTCCCATTCTAAATATGGGATATTATATGTCAATATGTCAAGAAGAGATCTCCCACCTCCTCTCAATTTACCTCTTCTTGCATGCACCTCTGACCCCATCCTTGTCAAAACACTTTACCTTTCCACCCTTCCTGACCATCATTGTCAACTGGTCCCTCTCCAATGACTTCTTCCCCACTGCTTTCAAATTCATTCATGTATCCCCTATCCTAAAAAAAAAAACCCTCCCATGATCCTACTGCTCCCTCCAGGTATTACCCCATCTTCCATTCTTTGCCAAACTCCTTGAACAAAGTGTCTACACTCACTGTCTCTTCTTCCTCTCCTCCAATTCTCTCCTTGTTCTCCTTCAATCTGGTTTCTCTCCTCGTCATGCCACTGAAATTGCCCTCACAAAGGTCACTAATGACCTTCTTCTTGCCATTTCCAACACTCTCTACTGCACTGTAATTTTTCTCAATTTCTCAGCTGTCTTCGACACTGTGGACCACCCCTGGAATCATCTGGAATCCAACCGTCTGGAATCATTTTCTAACCTTGGCTTCACTGTCACTCTTCACTCTTCTGATTCACCTGTCCCATGGCTGCTTATTCTCAGTTTCTTTCCCAGGCTCTTCTTTGTCCCACCCTTAACTATGGGAATCCCTCAAGGTTCAGTTCCGAGTCCCCTTTAGTTTTCCATCTATACCTACTCCCTTGGAGAACTCATTCACTCCCATGGCTTCAACTATCATCTCTGTGCAGGTGATTCGCAAAGTTACATCTTCAGCCCTGATCTCGCTCCTTCTCTACAATCATGTATTTTCTCCTTCCGTGAGGACAGCTCTACTTAGATGTCCCACCGACACCTCCAACTTAACATGTCCAAAACAGAAATCCTCATCTTCCTACCAAAACGCTGTCATCCCCTTAGCCTTTCCCACAACTATAGACAATACCACTATCCCCCCGTCTCACAAGTCCATAACTTTGACTCTACCACTTGCCTGCTCTGTGACGTTGGGCACATCACTTTCATTCCCTTACCCTAGATTCCTCATCTGTAAAATAGGGATAAAATACCTGGTCTCTTCCGCCTCGACTGAGACCCCCAAGTGTGATCAGAGATTGTGTTGTATTCTGATTGTGTTCTTCTGTGTGGTAGAAGAATTCTGTGACAGTACAATGATTTCCCTGTTGAAAACTTTTCCGTGGAGAAATTTCCAGAGGCAGGTCCGTATCTGACTTCTGCATCTTCAGACTTACTGAGAAATCACTTTGCTTCTGCAAAGTAGGTCATATTCATTTGCATGTCACATATATGTATTTCTGAAGAACGGTTTTTACGGTACAGGATCAACTGTATTTGAGTGCTTACTGCGTACAGAGCTCTTAACAAAGTACAGAATAACACAGTTGGTAGATACAGTTCCCTGCCCATAAAGAGCTTACAGTCTTGAGGGGGAGACAGCCATTCAGGTAAATACATAAACTATGTATATGTACACAAGTGCTGTGGGGATGAATGTGGGTTGAATATCCCATGCTTATAGGGTACAGATCCAAGTGTGTATGTGATGCAGAAGGGAGAGGGAGTAGGGAAATGAGGGTTTAGTTGGGGTTGGCCTCTTGGAGGAATTGTTGGGAAGGCTGTAAAGATGGGGTGAAGGGAGGCCTGTCATATAGGAAAGGGGAGGGAGTTGTAGGCCAGAGGGAGAGCCTGGAGAAGAGATTTTTGGTGAGATAGGATTGAGATAGAGTGTAATGTGGTATAATGTAATCCTGGGGACTATCATTTCTTGGAACATCCCTAAATTTTAGCCGAGTTTTGTGGACAGCTAGTTTTAGCATCATTACTATTGAATAGTCCAGATTATGAGTGGTGAAGGTCAGGTTTTTTTCAGCATGACCACAATTTTGGAATACACTTACCAGAATAATCTCAGGGATAGTCAACCGCACTTTTCGAGCACCCACTACGGGCAGACCCATGTGGCAGAAACTATGGGGTAAAGAAATAAAGAAGCAGCAGCTTACTGTTTTCAGAGCCTGGAGTTAAGGACCATGTTTTAACTTCAGCTTTGGTTGTGTGGCAGAATTATTATTTCCAGATAATCTCAACTCCTTCCATTTTAGAAATGCACTGGCCCAGAAATGTCCACAGATTATTTTAATGAGTCTTTCATATGCAAAAACAAATGTCATGGAGTGTGGGTTATCCTACGATTCCGAAGAATGGAGGTGTAATGCAAGAAAAGACAGAGAATTAAATGCATGAGCAAAGATGTGCCTTGAGGTGGAAAGGAGTATAGAAGGAACTTGGCCTGGTGGAAGGAGTCCACGCCAGGGAGTCAGAAGATCTGGGTTCCAATTCTGGATCTGCCACTTTTCTGCTGTGTGACCTTAGGAAAGTCACTTAATTTCTCTGCGTCTCAGTTGTCTGACCTGTAAAATGGTGATTAAAACTGTGTGCCCCATGTGGGACAGGGACTTTGTCCAACCTGATTAGCTTGTGTCTACCCCATTGCTTAGTACAGTGTCTGGGATATAGTAGGCACTTAAATACCAAGAGAGGAAGAGGAAGAGACAGAGCTGGAGAGAGGGGGAAAAAGAGTTTCCAGTCCCAGGATATTCTCCCATTCTGGGCATAGATGCCACATATCCTCACCCTTAATCTTATTTCTATGCTTTTCTACCCCCATCTTTTCCTCCTGTTGAATTTAAGTAGATTACTGCTAGTATATTTATAAATTATTTCAACTTTTTGCATGATATATAAATCCAAGTGTGCTCTTGGTACCGATCATTTGTGTCACATCCTCCTGCTTCTAAAACCAGAGCAGCATATAACCACACATGCACAGAATCTCACTCTTGGCATGAAGTTAATTTTAGTCCTGCAAAAGGTGCCAAAATAACATCTTTGAAGAATGAAGGTATTACCAGAGTGAGAAGAGGGAATGGTTCAAGTGCTAGGCTTGGGAAATCTTTAACTTCTGGAAATATTACCGATGAGAAAAGTAAAAATGAAATTTGCAATTCTAAGGAGGATCTGGGCCGTAACCCCCATCTCATGTCACACAGGCCCCTGAGAGGTATTGCTTAATAAAATACTTTCCAATACCATAATCAGATCTAATCTGCGCCAAATTCACCTCTGACCAAGATAGTGAACAAGCCTTTAATGAAACTCCCTATGACCTTCTAACACTTGTAAATGTCATTCTCAGTACTGCAATTGCAGTATTATTGAAGTCTGTTGGTTAAAAAAAGAACCTAAAAAACCTTGATTTTTAACTGTTTTTGGTAGAAAGGTTTACTTCCATATAATTGCCAGATTACTATTAAATTGTAACTGGTACCCATTACTAAATCATTTCACTTCCTTTACTGACCTTTTCTCCCAGGCAACAGCCAAAATTCCCTTCCATTTCTTACATCTTGACAAAATGAGCATAGTGTCTTGATTGTCTTTTCTGAATCCTAGAATGTTTAATTAAATGGGAAAAATATTTTTCACCTTTGTCAAATAATTGCTGAGGTTTAGTAGCCATTTCTTCCCTAACAGACTGTTACTATATTTTTAATCGACCCTTAAATGGAACTGGATGAGAAAAAGAATGTGTGTGAATAGGTTTGTGTGCCTACTCACATGTTTATTTACTTAAAAATGTTTTTTTCTAAGTACAGTGAACTTCTGGTCTAACTCCCATGTTTAATTATTTCTGACGTAGTCATATTAGGAAATAGCGGCTTATGTGGGCTGCATCCAAGTGATGTTTTCCTGGGGAATTTTTTGGGAGCCTTCCTTTCAATAGAGGAAATGGGTTGAGCACAAAAATTCTAATTCTAGATCCTTCCTATCTAGGAAAGCTGCCTCCTGAGTACAAAAAAAATGTGGATTCTTGCCAAAGGGTAACCATGACATTCATCTGGGTAGAGGGAGGAAGCCACGTGCTCCTAAACTGCTCCTGCACAAATCCCCTAGCTTGGCAGAGATGTGTACGGAATGATTTAAAATGGGAATTTATTGTATTTAATACAGTAGATTTATCTTATTAAACTTAGGTGGGGAGGGAAGTCCTGGGTTTGGAATAAATAAGTAAATGAGGGAAGGAATCGTTGTGTAAAAGATGGGTATCAGGGTGCCTGAAGACACTACTCATGGCTGTACTTGGAAATAGATTTTTTTTTTCAAATTTATCATTTCTATTTAAGGCTTTTCTATTTAAATTAGAGTAGTAGCTCCCAATTCTCAACTCCCTCGTCCATTTTGGGTGAAGAGAATTTGTGCAGAAATATAGAGTTCCAATTTTTCTTTACATGAAAATAAAACTTTTAATTCCAGTGATTGGCGAACACAAAATGCACCATACAGCTTTTCTTAAACATAAACATCTTAAATACAAACAGACTGTCTATATTAGTTTGTTGTCAAGGTAAAGATGTCTCCCCAATAGAATTCCCCATTTGCTCTGTCATGGGAAAACCCTGAAGTAACTGTTGAGTGTCAGCATACATCAAAGGCATGGTCTAGGGTGACTTTATCAATCAATCGGGGTCTTCGAGTTCTCGATCAATCCACCAGTGGTATTTATTGAGCACTTAACCATATGCAGAGCACTATACTAAGTGATTGGGAAATACAGTAACAGAGTTGGGGGACACATCCCCTGCTCACAATGAGCTTGCAGTCTAGAGGGGGAGACAGGCATTAATATAAAGAAATTATGGATATGTGCATAAGTGCTGTGGGGTCAAAGGTGGGGTGAATTTCAAGTGCTTAAAGGGTAAAAGAACCAAGTACATAGATGACACAGAAGAGAGAGGAAGTCAGGGAAAAGAAGGCCTTAATTGGAGAAGCAGCAGTAGAGCCTAGGGGAAAGAATTCAAGCCTCCGAGTCAGAGGACCTGGGTTCTAATCCCAACTCCGGCAGTTGCTTGCTGGGTGACTTTGGGCAAGTCACTTAACTTTTCTGTGTCTCAGTTCCCTAAACTGTAAAATGGGGATGAAATACAAAATTGAGAGCCCTATTGGGGACAGGGATTGGGTCTGACCTAATTAACTTGTACCTATCCCAGCCCTTAGAACAGTGCTTGACACTTAATAACACCATTTTAAAGAAGGCCTCTTGGAGGAGATGTGACCTTAATAAGGCTTTGAAGATGGGGAGAGTGGTGATCTGGTTTATGTGGTGGGGGAGGGAGTTTCAGTTTCAGAGGGAGGATATGGGAAAGGGGAATTCAGTGAGACAGATGAGATCGAGGTACAGTGAGTAAGCCTGTGCTAGGCAGCAAAGTGTGTGGGCTGGGCTGTAGTAGGAGATGTCGGGTAAGGAAGGAGCAGGTAAGCTGACTGAGTAAGCCATTAGTAAGGACTTCTTGATAAATGTGGAGTTGAATGCTACTGGAGGTTTTTGAGGAGTGGGGATTTGGGTACCGAATGTATTTATTTATTTATAATTTTTTTCAGAAAAATGATAGGGGCAACAAAGTGAAGTATGGACTGGAACTGGGACGGACAGGGAGGGAGGGAGGTAGCAGTGAGGCAGAAGCAATAATCAACAGGGGAATAATATAAGTTTGGGACAGGGACTGATGAATATGAATATTCATTCATTCAATAGTATTTATTGAGCGCTTACTATGTGCAGACCACTGTACTAAGCGCTTGGAATGAACAAGTCGGCAACAGATAAAGACAGTAGAAGCAGCATGGCGTAGTGGATAGAGCACAGGCCTGGGAGTCAGAAGGTCAGAGGTTCTGATCCTGGCTCTGCCGCTTGTCTGCCGTATGACCTTAGGCAAGTCACTTAACTTCTCTGTGCCTCAATTCTCTCATCTATAAAATAGGAATTAAGACTGTGAGCCCCGTGTGGGACAGGGACTGTGTCCAACCCAATTACCTTGTATCTTTCCCAGCGCTTAGAACAGTGCCTGGCACCTAGTAAGTGCTTGGGTTCTAATAGCATGGCTCAGTGGAAAGAGCATGGGCTTGGGAGTCAGAGGTCATGGGTTCAAATCCCTGCTCTGCCACTTGTCAGCTGTGTGACTGTGGGCAAGTCACTTCGCTTCTCTGTGCCTCAATTCCCTCATCTGTAAAATGGGTTTTAAGACTGTGAGCCCCACATGGGACCACCTGATTGCCCTCTATCTGCCCCAGTGCTTAGAACAGTGCTCTTCACATAGTAAGCGTTTAGCAAATACCAACATTATTAATAAATTCTATAATGGTTATTATTGTTATAAGTGCTTGGATAAGTATAGTAGCACTTTAGAAGGAGAGGAAAGGACAGATTTCAGCAACAATGTGAGGGTAGAACTGACAGAATTTGGTGACAGATTGAATATGTGGGTTGTATGAGAGAGGTGACTCTATGATTACTGTGTGTGATTACTGTGTGCAGAGCACTGTACTAAGCACTTGAGGGAGAGCAATTCAATACAGTTGGTAGAGCTTACAGCTTAGAGGGGGAAACAGACACTGAAATGAATTACAGATAGGGAATAAGATATGTACCTAAGTACCGTGGGGCCGAAGGTGGGGTAAATATTAAGTGCAGATTTACGAAATGGCTCTGGTTCAACAGTGTGATTAGTAAGCATAGAGAATGGAATAGTAGCGGTCCTGTGTCAGAGCTCTCAAGTAGAAGTCAAAATAAGGTAACATACACAGTGCCCTTCTAAGAAATCCTTTAACTTCAGGTTATTTTTTTTTTCAACGAAAGAAAGGTATGAGGCTTTTAGGCCACAAATGAGTTTTTAAATGCCATTAGCAAATCCATTTTAGTAACTCATTTTTCAGTACACAAGGGGTTCTATGATGACCCTAGAGATCTTCATCCCGTTCACTGTGATCCTTCTCTCAACTACACAGAGGAAGAATTCAGGACTAGATCTACTGATGGTAATGTCCGTGGAAATATACAAATCAAGATTGCCTGTTTGTTATGTCTTGTGTTTTTTCTAAGGTTAAAAATTAAACTATTTCCTTTGTTGAAAAGCTAAAGCATTTTTCAAATGCCAACCCTTCTTCCTGAGGAAGTCTCTTTCTTTGGAATTTTCTGCTGCAAAATTATGAAGGAAACAGATTTATTTATAAATGATATGCACCGTATTGCTTAGATTTTACTCTGCCTCCTCCCACCCCTCCACCCCCCACCCAAAATCAAACAAAACCCCACACCAAGCCCTCTTAGAATGTGCTGAGTTGGAGAAAATCAAAGAGGAAACAGTCAGACTGGCTGATGGGAAGGCTAAAGTCAGAAAAGGTACCTGAGCTGTGGCTGAGAATAATCTGACAAGGAACCAGAAACAGACTGGAGCTTTAGAAAGGCGTTGAGGACAAACCAGACGGTGCCAAGAAATGGAGCCATATTGGGAGCCAGAGAGAGAGAGAATTACCAGGAATGGAATGGAGCTTGGTACTAGGGAAAGCAAACAAAATAAGGCAGGCAAGAGCAAAAGAGAACTAGCTTTTATCTGTCCCAGTACTTACTACAGTGCCTGGCATATATTAAGCACTTAACAAATACCACTTTGCTGCTTTCCTACTACACTTCACTCCTATAATGTCATCCTGCTCACTTGATCTCATCCACCTCACTGCCGACCTCTTGGTCACGTCCTGCTTCTGGCCTGGAACGCCCTCCCTCTTCGTATCCAACAGACGTCTTTCTCCCCACCTTCAAAACCTTATTGAAGGCACATCTCCTCCAAGAGGCCTTCCCTGAATAAGCCTTCATTTCTCCCTCTCCTTTCTGCATCATACTTACACTTAGATTTGCATCCTTTACTCTGCCCTCCTACAGCCCCACAACAATTATGCACATATCTGTAATTTATTTATTTATGTCATTTTGTCTCCCCCTCTAGATTTTAAGTTCACTGTGGGCAGGGAACGTGTCTACCAACTGTTATATCGTATTCTCCCAAACACTTAGTTTAGTGCTCTGCATGCAGTAAGCAGTCGATAAATAGGATTGATTGATGCCATTAAAAAAAATGGGGCCTACAGAAGCTGGTAAATGGGCTGAACGAAATCATTTATAGCCTAACAGAACTTCTAAAAAAAGCAGTACACTAGTCATTCAGTGGTATTGTACATATCGCAATTAACCATGCATGAGTTTCCACAATAAATTATCCACAGCAGATTTTTTTAAAAGTTCACCAATTCTTAGCCTACCTTCCAGTATTCCCAAACACTACAGAACACTCAACTCTTCCACACTGAATCTTTCCAATCTCCCATCAACATGTGGCCACCATATTCTCCATCCCTCATAGGAGGGCCTGCCACCTCCTCTCCATTCCTGGTACCCAAGATGCCTCCCTGTTTTGAAAAATAATAATAATTATGGTATTGGTTAAGCACTTACTATGTGCCAAGCATCGTTCCTCTCTGTGTTATCTGTTCCAATTTACCATCTCCATTAAGGTGACCATAGAGAATTGCAAATATGACAAATATGGTGTAGAAATGTGACACTGATCTGAAGGAGCCTCTTTACAGTTAGAGTGAAAGTTCAAGAATTTGGGTTCGTTGCTTCACTGTAATAATCAAGCTGAGCATGAGCTTGTCAATTTTCACAGCCTTCTAAAGTCCACATAAGTATTGTTTGAATGCAGAGGTCCAAGAGAGGGGTAGCATGACACATTTTTATTAAACAGTTTGCAACAGGACTTTTAAAATCAGTAGTGAATTGTTCAGGTAGTGAATTGTGCCTCATATTTTGTATGCACCAGAACCCATTTCCTATTAAGAAAAGACGCGGGAACTTGATCAGCAAAATTTTTATTGCATTTTAGGTATGGACAATGGATATATGTATATACTTTTGTGTATATGCATATATATGTGCCTATATCTGTGTACATTTATGATTTGCCCTTTTTATTGATGAAATCTCAAAGTGAAATGTGAGATATTTGTTCATTAACAAGTATATTCGACCAGACTAAGGAAAACAATCCTGTTTTCAGGTTACAGTACACAATTATGAAAGAAAATAAATGAGTTTTCTTACTGCATGCTAAATGCTTCTAAAATGCATTTGAATGTTTAATACAAATGTCTCTCTCATGTAATGAAAGTATTTTTAATTTTATATCATTAAAAAAAATGGGAGTAATATAAAACTTTATATTTTGATAGATTTTGTGGTATTGAATTTTTAAATTAACTAATTTAGTATTTCTTACCCACTAGTAAGCGATCTCCAAGTTATAGATAAAAATCCCAAGTAAAATGATCTCTGGAAATAGAAAGTAGGAAGAGCAAGATAAATGAAACTGTCAAATCTAAAGAATCCAGAAAGCATATTTTAGACAATAGTTACAGCTTCAGTCAATCAGTCTGTCAATCAGAAGTTTATTAAATGACGCTCAGTGCTGAGCGCTGTACAAGTGCTTGGGAGAGTACAACAGGAGCAAGATGCAAATTTCCTGTCAATAAGGAATTTTAAATCTAGTGGGGAAGACAAACAAAAATTATTTAAAAGGGATGGGGAACAGAAGGAAAAGCAAGGGTATAGCAAGAAGTAATACCAACATGTCAGAATGAAATACTCAATAATGGAGTGTACAAATAAATATATAAACGCACATGTATCTATATTTATAGAAGTGCTGAGGATAGGATTCAAATGCATTAGTGCTGAGGGTGGATGTTGACTTGTCGTGACTAGTGAATTGTGAATTAATCTGGAAGGCTTCCTGGAGAAGGCAACTCTTCTCCCCAAAACTTTCCATCAAACTGAAAAACAAGAGTTCATCACTTTAATCTTCATTTCTTCTATCCACCCTCTTTGAAATACTAATGAAGACTGAAATGGTGCAAAGTAGAAAATAGGAAAGTGAGAAAAGATCATCAAAAGGATTTGAAAATCCACATAAGGGATCACACTAGGCTGAAAGTTTTCAAGGCATAGCAGTACAGTGGTACTTTCTTTAAGGCACCTGCAGATTGTTGTTGATTGAGCGGTAGCCTACATGCCCACCCTGGAAGATAGATGGAAAGAAACCAAAATACAGATGGTGAAATGACTTACCCAAGCGAGCTGATGAGTCAGTGCTAAAACCAGGAGTCCGACCACTCAATCATTCGAGCTTTAATACCAGTACTTGCTTTTGCACAGATTTTCTCTGACAAACTATTGCATCTTCACAGGATGCAGTATATAAAATACAGTTCTTAGAAGGAATTTATATGTAGAAAGGACATTCAGTTTTTCTGTACATTTGAGCCATCGGCTCTTTAAAAGGTACGTGAACTTTAACAGTCATTGTTTATTTTTAAGTGCTCACTATGTGTCAGGCTCTGTCCTAAGCCCTGGGGTAGGTGCAAGTTAATCATTTTGGCCACAGTCCCTGTCCCACAAGAGGCTAAGAGCCTAAGGAAGAGGGAGAATATATTACAGAGGAGGAAACTGAGGCCAAGAGATGTGAAGTGACTTGTCCAGGGTCACATAGGCAATTGGTGGAGCCCAGATTAGAATCCAGGTTCTCTGATTTCCTAGCCCATACTCTTTCCACTAGGCCAATCTGCTTCTCTACTTCATTTTTCTTTTAACTAAGGACCTTTAACAACTCATCCTAAAGGGCATGAAGGACAGATCTGTGGTAGAGCAATCTACCTATTCAGCGAACTGGTTGGGGCAGCTGCTGTCAGGTAAACTATCAGACACAGGTTAGGAGGTAAGTTTGAAGATCGAGTCTTTTAGGGGAAAGGTTATCTTGCCACTTGATGTTGGGTTTGTTTCTTTGGTGGTCCTGATGGAGCTGCTGTAGAAGCTGAGCTAGCTACAGACGTGACCTTCTGTACTAGGCCGACGGGCTTCAGCAGTGGAGGAGGTTGAACCCCAACCCATATACAGCCCGGCAACTTGGTATGGAATGTGCAGCCCTGCCGTCCCCATGGTGTCTTTTGGTCTGCCTCTCTTTTTCCCTATTTTCTAACTTTTTAATCTAACCACACATTATTTGATGGAAAATAGGAGGGAAGAACCAGACAGAGCTGTGAGAGGGAGGTATCCGTGTCACACACCAAGCCAGCTCACCTCCGCTTGGCCAAGGAGGAGAGACCAAGATCAAGACATCTGTCCTTGTGGAAGTCCCTGCCTGGGTGGAAAGTAGAGTATTTTCTTATGGGTCATTCATTCATCCAGTCATATTTATTGAGCGCTTACTGTGTGTAGAGCACTGTACTAAGCACTTGGGAAAGAACGACACAACAGTGAACAGTGATATTCCCTGCCCACAACGGGCTTACCGTCTAAAGGTGGGGAGACAGACATTTGTCTGTTCTTCAAGATATTTAAGATTTTGTACGTGGAGACTCGGGCCTCTCAGGAGAGGGCTACTATCAATATTCCAAATGCCTAATTTAGCCCTTGATTCCCAGGGCACGCAGGTGCCTGTTAAGTGCTAGGTCGCTGTCATGCTCTTACCCAACTACCTAGTACAAGGCCACAAGGCCGGAGAGCAGAAACGCTTCCTTGGGTAGCACTCAGTTTGCCCCCCACTACCCTCAATGCACTGGACACCTGGCGTCTTTCCCCATGTGCCATCCACATCTGGTTAAAGAGTTGGAGGAGGGCGGGTGATAGGCTGCCCTTTCCTCCTACCCCCACCCTGGAGCATCTTTTCCATCTCCTGCCCAAACTATGCCATTTGTGCCGCAGGAGCTGGTGGTGCTGCCATTGTGCTTCGGCCTGGGCCCTGCGCTGGTCACAGCAAGCCCCGTGGCCACCACTCTGCACTGGGCCACTGGGGAACGGCGCTGGTGCCAAGGAGATTTCTACAGCTCTAACTGGATCTGCACATGCTCCAGAGCCTTTGTGTTTCCCCCACGGGTTCGTGTGAAGTGCCGCCCAGCAGCAGAAGTTGGAGGCCGGACCTGAGACGAACCCACAAGAGAACTAACTGGGCAAGAGGAAGATCTGTGCTTTAAAATAATCCTTCCTGTACACTTCTGGTTTGTTCTGGTTTATTTTTACCTCAGGTCCCAGCATTGGCCCCATAACATTTTCCTGCCCGCTTCCCATCAGCCGCTGTGGTGATGTGTGGTGTGTGCAGGTCACCCTGGGTGGCCCTGGACTTAAAACGAAACAGAAAACCAGGAGGGACAAAGGGTAGGGAAGGCACGAGAGACAGGGCAGCCAAGTTAGGGGTGGGGACGGAGATTCGCATTCGCAACAAGGGGAGAGCAAGAAAGGAGCACATAAGGGTTGAAAAAGGAAGGGGACGATTGATTTACCAGCAATATTTGGAGGTAATTTCAGGGGCAGGAAGTACAGTTCCTGGGGTGCGTCAGGCATCGATAGGTGACTTATCTCTGGGTTGCAAGTTGTTTCAGGTGGATGGAACCTGGATCTTGCCTTCTAGCTAAAATACACTGTAATGGAGGCGAGCAAGGTAAACTAGCTTTAGATTATACTGACATCTTGTGGTATTGTGGCCTTATCTACTCTATGTGTGCAGTTAGTTTTACCTAGATAGACTTATAAACATATATAGGAAACCCTCATTAACTAGAGTGAAAACTGATTATCCAAGCAGAGGCTTATTTGAATAATATTAAAAAAAATTTCATTTAAAATGGATGTGGCTTTTGAAGAAAGCCAGACCCAATTTTGTTCAGGTATTCCTATTTGTAATTATCTACACTAGCTTCTATTTGTTCTGTTACCCAGATTTTTGGTAATCTGAACCATCTTTAGTCCCAAATAGTTTGGATTATCAGTGTATAATAGTTGGTTGTGATATAATCTAAGTAAGTGATCACAATGATTTATTCTTTCATTTGTGATTTTAAAGGAATGTAAATAGTGCCACTCTGACAAAGTCACCTAAAGTAGCCCTGAGGATCCATTTAAATACTAGTAAATACTCTCTGCCCCTGGCAATCCAAGTTATTGAAGGTTTTGTTTTAGAATCCGTGTCTGACTTGAAGCTAAGTGAATATATATATTAACTTTTAACCCAGTTATTCTTTATATAAAAGCTACTATATTCATTTTAAATTTAAAAGCTGAGATCGCACATCTGCAACTTCCTATTTTCCAGGAATTTGTAGTAGTAAAAGAATGTTATTTTGGGAGTTTACTTCCAAATGGCCTGCCTTTACCCCCACCCCACAAGCCCCCCAAAAAACCCTAAAAACGGATGGTTTTTTTTATTATTGTCTTTTTCAGTTGTAAAACAAAGCAAAGCTTGTTATTGAAGCTTTCTACTTGTTACTAATATGCAAAGTTGTGTTTGTTATTTTTTCTTTATGTGCAATTGTATAGTAACATAGTCTCTCCCTTGAAGCAAAGCCTCATAGATTACCTGTTAATATAAAGATTTGATTTTATCAAGGTTTGAGGAGCCAAGTAATACTTCATTTTGCACTGAAACTGTAAACGGAAGAGACTGAATTCCAAGTTATGTGACTAATTACACTTGCTTTTGGGTACTTAAACTTTCCATTTCTGTGGCTGCAATTGCACAGATGACTACATTTAGTAACTGTGGAGCCTTGAAGTTACAGTGTGTTTTAACAGTCTGAAAGTGATTCTTTTCTAACCAAACCCAACTAAGCATTTATTGCAGCTTCATTTCCTCTTTTTCTTGTCGCTTTTACTCTGCTTGTGTGATTGTCTCCTCTGCTCTGAACTTCCGTTGCCCCCTGTTTTTTCCTCATTGGAAATTCATTCTAACGTCAGACTGTCTTGCCTCCTGAAATGTTATTTGGCACTCCTAACGTCTTGCTTTTCATTAAGGGAAAGCTGTTTGTGGTATATTGTTCATTATCTACTTCCTCCCCTGACTCCTTTGAATATATAAGGGCCCCAGTCCTGGACCAATTACATGAGTTAAAGCAAATCTATAGAAAGTAACCTATCTCTCGTCAATATAGAGGAAATGAGGACACTGCCATTAGCAATAGGTGTGGAATGTCGATAAGTCATTTTTACTAAACACTACAAATTTTATGGATTAGGAAGTCTCAATCCCTGGCCTCAATCTGGTCCTTTGAAATTACAGTTTGAGGAAAGAAATGAGTTGTGTATGCACTGTGGGTTTTTTATGGGCAGGGGATGTAACTGTTTATTGTTGTGTTGTACTTCTTCCAAGTCCATAGTACAAGTCCATAGCACACAGTAAGAGCTCGATAAATATGACTGACTCTGATGAGGAAAAAAGGCATAACAGTGAAGTGGCCTGCAAATAATTTATAGAAGTGGTGCCAGTACCCTAGCTAAAAATCAAAGGAGAGCTGCACCCTCCCCCTAATTTATTCAACTGTAGCCCGGTCAGCTTGGAAATGAAGGGCAACGAGCCGGTAAAGGCAAAGCCCTGGAACGCAAATGGAGGATGTGCACAGGGAAAAAAGCTTAATTGGCTTCTCCGTGGGAATGGGCTCCAGAAGAGCCAGACCTGGAACCAAGGATTCAAATGGACAACACTTGGAAATAGTAATCCAAAGCAGCTGCATCTTTGCAATTGTCTCCCACAGAATTCTGCACTTCCTCTACAAATGCCGCTTTAGTCTATGACAAGAAGACATATTCCCTAGCTTGTTGGGAAGTGTTTAGAACCTTTTTGAGTGCCCTAAATTGCTCATCTTACCAAATTCAAACCTGTCTTGCCTTGACTGTGCCTAATGAACCTTTAATATGGGGTTCAATACAGTGATTTTAACAACAATTCTAAAGTACAGACAATGTGGCAGGATGTGTTGGTAATACAATAGTGTTTTCAGCATCAGTATAGATAGATCTATCTGTATATACACACTTACATTTGCATATTTATTGTTAACTAAGTATATGTGTATTTATATGCATCTGTTGTTGTTTTATGCTGTCGAGTCGTGTCCAACTCCTAGTAACGTCATGGACACATCTCTCCCAGAACGCCCCACCTCCATCTGCAGTCGTTCTGGTAGTGAACCCGTAGAGTTTTCTTGGTAAAAATGTGGAAGTGGTTTACCGTTGCCTCCTTCCGCGCAGTAAACTTGAGTCTCTGCCCTCGACTCTCCCCCATGCTGCTGCTGCCCAGCACAGCGAAGTCTTGACTTGTAGCAGATTGCCTTCTACTCACTAGCCACTGCCCAAGCTAGGAATGGAATGGATATGCCTCTGCGTGACTCTCCCTCCTGTAGGTAGGACTGGTAAAGTACTGGAAACTCACCAGGTGTGACCCTAATATGCATCCGTATATATGTGTGTATGTGTATATATACACATATACACACATACATACATATATACACATATACGTATTGTGTGTAAATATATATATATATATACACACACATATATATACCAGACTTCCACAATTTAATGGAAGTAGGAAATGCAAAGATACATTGTTAATATACTGTTCCTTTCTGTCCCTTCAATTTCCATATAATTTAGTATCTTATAAATGAAAAAAATAAAAAACTTCTGTTTCTTTTTATTCTGCTTGAGTGGTGATCTACCAGTTTTATAACCGGGTCTCACCTCACATTTATTGTATTTGATTTTCCTTTGAAATATTCATGACTTCTGTTTCTCTCATTCTTTCATTTGCATCTTTTAGGGTACTTATATCCTTGGAAGCCAAGCCTCATCATTAATAAATACTATTGCAAAAGCTCTGCATAAGTGATCCTTATTTATTATTAAGCTTCAACCAATCTAAAGTGTATATTGAGCACTCTCTCTGTGCAGAGCGTTGCGGTAAATACCTGCTATAGTACAGTAGAGTTATTAGACATGGTCTCTGCCCTCAAGGAGTTAGCAGTCGAGCAAGGGAGACATTCACAAAAATTACAGGTAGGAAGAGGCAGTAGAGTACAAAGATATGTACATAATTGTATTTATTGAGCACTTACTGTATGCAGAGAACTGGACTAAGCGCTTTGGAGACTACAACGATATAACAGACACATTGCCTGCCCACAACGAGCTTATAGGGGTGCATTGGAGGGATCTGAATATCCAAATGCTTAGGTAATGCAGAAGTGCTGAGGTGGCAGTTGTAGGAGATACAGTGGTGAGATGAAAGATAAATCAGGAGGGGAAATGATTTCAGAAGGGCCTTGAAGATGAGAAGAGCTTTGGTCTGCTGGGTGTAAACAACGAGGGAGTTCCAGGGAGAAGAGGGTGTGAACAAGAGGTCAGTGAGACAAGAACATATGAGTAGAGTGATGTCCCCGTTTAGACCGGTAAGCTCACTGTGGGCTGGAAACGTTGTCTACCAACTCTTTTGTATTGGATTCACCCAAGCACTTAGTACAGCGCTCTGCGTACAGCAAGCACTTGAAATGTACCATTGCTTAATTGATGTTTTAGGACAGTGATCTTGGCAGCAGAGGAAAGTGTGGTCTGGAGAAGGGAGAGACCGGAGGCCGGGAGTTCCCTCGAAGAGGCTGATGCGGAGGTATAGCTAGGATATAAAAAGTGTCCTGACCAAAAGTGGGATTAAAAGAAGTGGATTCTGGAGATCTTGTGGAGAAAGAGCCAACAGGATTTTGGACAGAGAAATAGCGTGGTCTAGTGGAGCGAGCAAGGACCTGGAAGTCAGAAAGATCTGGATTCCAATCCCAGCTCTGCCCCTTGTCCTCTGTGTCACCTTGGGCAAGTCACTTGACTTTTCAGTGTCACAGTTACCTCGGCTCCAAATGGGGATTAAGGTTGCGATTAAGATTGTATCTACCCCAGTGCTTAGAACTGTGCCTGGCACAGAGTAGGTATTTAACAGTTGCCACTAATATTATTAAGATTTGGGGACAGACTGAATGTGGAGATTAAAAGAAAGGGAAGAGTCAAGGAGGAAGGATGGTGGTATTTTTCATCTGTATTTGGAAAGGTAGATGAAGGAGAAGATTTTGGAGGAAAAAGGAGGAGGAATTCACTTCTGGACACTTTGAAGTGCTGGTGAGATAACCGAGAAGAGATGTCCTGATTGCTGGAGGAGATATGAGTAGGCAGAGAAGGAAAGAAGTTGGCACTGGTGAAGTTGATTTGGGAGTCACTCACATGGAGTGACAAGCCATGAAAGCAGATCAACTCCCCCCAAAAAGTGAATATAGATTGAGGATGGAGCAGGACCCAAAACTAAGCAATGGGGGGAACCCCTCAGTTAAGGAGTGGAAGGTCGAAGAAGAGTCAGGGAAAGGGATGAGAGGGTAGGCTAGAGAGGTAGGAGGACCAGGACAGTATGGTGTCAGAAACATAAAGGTTAGATGATATTTACAGAAGGGAGTAGGCCACACTGTCAAAGACATTTGATAGTGAAGGAGTGTGAAGATGGAATACAGTATTAGATTTGGCAAAATATCAGTAGGAGTATATCAGTAATATTTATTAGTTGCCTGCTATGTATAGATTACTGTATGAGGTACTCAGAGAATTTATGAACACAAAAATTGTAATCCCTGCCCTTGTAGATCGTATAAAGGGAAGGGGAAAGTAGGCATAAATTGATTAATTTACTTTCTATGGAATAGATATTTAATATCTATGTCCAAAGAGTTCCTTTTGCATAGATTAAAAATATTTGTGTCACGCTGGGAAATTTCATTTCAGTGTTCATATAGCAGTATTATTTTACCTCGGGTGTTCATTTTTTTGTTTGATGATTGCATGTATTACTGTGTACACCATAATTAAATTTCACTAATTATCTGCAATGAAAATGACTTACGTCTCTCCTGCCTGCAGGTACAATGCAGCTACGACCATCAGCAGCATGCGGGAGTGAGCTGGAGTGAAGTTTTACAGCTTGAGTGAAAGATGAAGCTGGATTTCCTTTGATCTTTGGAGACTTTGTCCTTTTTAAAGGGGAGAGGGAAATGTTTTATGAGATCATTTCTGGACTAATCATGTGGCATGGATATTAATGCGCTGACATACTGGATTTCCTGAAGTTTGTTTTGCTGAACCCTAACCTGTTCTAAAGAGCCCTGAGTGACAGGTACTGTAAACATCCTACACTCTCAGCTGTAGATGTGAGAAAGCTGGGAGAAGGCTGTTTACTCTCTCTGCCTTGGAAATCAGCCAAAGAGAACAGAATCGAGGATCGCATGTTGAGCGTGTGTGTCCACTCTGATATTGTGCTTTATTAACATTTGAGGGTGAAATGTTCTAAAGGAAAAATATTTATCTTGGTCAGACCAAGTAATGTTAATGGAATTTTGTTATGTTCTCTTTATGCCCTGATTTATTTTTTCCAACTGTTACAACTCTCTGATGTGATCAATTCTTTGTGTTATTGTGTCAATGGCTTGAAATATGATTATAAATATACAAATAAAATATGCTACATCCAATAGTAGTAGTAGTGAGTACCTTCTGAATGCAGTGTATTTGGGAAGAGCACTTCCTTTGCTCAGTCAATCAGTGGTATTTATTGAGCACTTACTGTGTGCAGAGCACTGAACTAAGTGCTTGGGAGAGAATACAGTACAAAAGAGTCTTACACATTCCCTGCCCACAAGGAGCTAAGAGTGTGGCGGGGGAGACCGACGTTAATATAAATAAATTACGGATATGTGCATGAATGCTTTTGGGGCTATAGGCAATACAGAGTAGGGAAAAAGTGGACTTATTCAGAGAAGGCCTCTTGAAGGAGATTTGATTAAAATAAGGCTTTGAGGGTAGTCTGTCATGTATGGAGGAGAGGGGAGTTCCAGGCCAAAAGAAGGATGTGGCATGTGGTGGGCAGAGAGATAGAAAAGATTATGGCACAGCGATTAAGTTGGCATTAGAGAAGCTAGGTAGAGGACTGGGTTGTAATAGGAGGTAAGATAGGAGGAGGTGAGCTCAATGAGTGCATCAAAACCAATGATTAGGAGTTTCTGTTTGATGCAAAAAGGGGATGGGCAGCCACTGGAGGTTTGGGCAGAGGTGAATTTAGAAAAATGATCCTGGCAACAGAGTGGAAGAGAAGGCCTGGAGTGGAGAGAGGCAGGGAGGTCAGTGAGGAGGCTGATGCAGTAGAAAAGGCGGGTTATGTGCATATCCACAAATTGTATGTCATAAAATCATACATTTATATTAATGTTGGCCCTTCCCCTCGAGACTGTAAGCTAGTGTGGGCAGGGAATGTGTCTATTCATATATTGTACTCTCCCAAGTGCTTAGTACGGTGCTGCCCACAGTAAGCACTCAATAAATACAATTGAATGAATGAATAAATACTGTTGATTGACTGATGTAAGTGCTCCGGTCAATATAGTAGCAGTTTGGATGGAGAGGAAAGAGAAGGTTACAGTAATGTGAAAAAAGATTTGATATGGTTTGGTGACACTGAATATGTAGGTTGAATGAGAGGGATGGGTCGAGGACAGTTTATGGGCTTGTGAGATAGGGAGGGTGATAGTGCTGTTCACAGTGAAGGGGAAATAAGGTGGAGGATGGTGAAGAGTGAAGAGGAAATAAGGTATGGGTGGGAAGATGATGAGTTCCATTTTGGACATGTTAAGTTCTAGGTGTTGGTTAAACATCCAAGTAGAAATATCCTTAAGCAGGAGGAAATGTGAGACTGCAGAGAATGAAAGAGTTCAGGGCTGGAGAGTAGATTTGGGAGTCATCTGCCTGGAGAAGGTAGTTGAAGCTATAGGAGCAAATGAATTCTCCAAGGGAGTGGGTGTAGATGAGAAAAAGGAGACTCATAACTGAGCCTTGAGGGGCTCCCACAGTTAGAGGGTGGGAAGCAGAGGCTGAGCCTATGAAAGAGACTGAGAAGGAGCAGTCAGAGAAATTGGAGGAGAACCAGGAGAGGACAATGTCAGTGAAGCTGAGGTTAGATAATGTTTCCAGGAAGAAGGGAGTGGTCCACAGCGTTGAAGGCAGTTGAGAGGTTGAGGAGGATTAGGGAGAAGTAGAAGCCATTGAATTTGACAAGAAGGAGGTCACTGATGATCTTAGGACAGTTTCCATGGAGTTAATTGGAATGAAACTAGATTGAAGGGTGTCAAAAAGAGAATTGGAGGAGAGGAACCGGAGACAGCAAGTGTATTCATTCAATCAGATTTATTGAGTGCTTACTATGTGCAGAGCACTGTACTAAGTGCTTAGAAGAGTACACCGTAACAATACACAGTCACATTCCCTGCCCACATCCCGCTAAAGGATACAAATCTATGTGCAGGGATGATGCAGAAGGCCGAGAATGTAGGTGAAGTGAAGGCTTAGGAAAGGCCTCTGAGATGTGATTTCAATAAAACTTTGAAGGAATAAAGTGATGGTCTGTGGCATAGAAAGGGGGAAGGAAGTTCCAGGCCAGAGGCAGTGTGTGGGTAAGGGGTCAGTGGCAAGATAGGCGATATCAAAGTACAGTGAGTAGGTTGGCGTTAAAGATGAGTAAATCCTAGCCACAGTGTGATGAAAGACACTTGCACACATAATGTGCGGGCGGAGTAGGAGAGCCAAAAATGGAAGTTGAAACATAATGCTTAATACAGTGCCTGGCATATAGAAAGTGCTTAACAAATATCATAATTATTAATGATTTAATAGCTGTATTAATAGAGTGGAAAACGAATTTTAAGAATGGAGTTTTGTGGACATTTATTTCCAGTGTTGTTTTCTTGGTCGTAATTATTCTGTGTATGTGTGTTTACACATTAAATTAAAGGAAGAGAAGTCATAAAACTGAAGTGAAAGCAAGTTTGATTTATTAAGGAATAAGATAATATTGTGTTTGTCAATCTCTTAAAACCCAGAACTCTATTTAAACAATTCAGAGAAGTTTGTCCATTGTTTGTACAAGGCTTTTTCATATTTGCTTATGCAAACTTGCCAAGCTTTTGATGAGGCCTTTTCTTTCATGTACCTTGCAAGTTGGAACAGTGATGTTTAGTACAGTGCTCTCTGCACACAGTAAGTGCTTAATAAATATGATTGAATTATGTTAATAAATACCTGTCGCTCTATTCATGTTCTTACTGGTCACGTGTCTGATCTATGCTGGACAGTATATAAAGATTATACTGAGGTGTGAGGTGTGCCTTAAAAGACCTGATTTTTGCTTATTGTTGCATCCCAGGAATCCACAGCAGTTGTGCATCTTTGGATTAACCTTGGCATTATCCTCGACTCATCTTTCTCATTCAACCGTCATATTTGATCTGTCACCGAATCCTTTTGATTCTTCCTTCACAACATCACTATAACCAGCCCTTCTGTCGCTATCCATACTGCCCTTATGCCGACCCAAGCACTTATCCTCTCCTTCCTGACTACTTCATCAGCCTCCTTGCTGACCTCCCTGCCTCTTATCTCTTCCCACTTGATTCAGTCCATACTTCACTCTGCTCCCTGGAACACTTTTCTAAAAAACTATTCATATTTCCCCACTTCTGAAATACTTCCAGTGGTTGCCCGTCCACCCCCCCCCCCATCAATGGAATTTACTGAGTGCTTACTGTGTGCAGAGCATAGTACTAAGTGCTTGGTGGGTGGCGGTGCAGTGGAACAATGTGGGTAGATATGTTATCCTCCCTGCAATGAGCTCACAGCCTAGAGAACATAAAACAGAAATTCCTTACCATTGGCTTTAAAGCACACTTCTGTCTTAGGTTGCTGATTTCCTACTACAACCCAACTTTGCAGCGTGGCTCAGTGGAAAGACCCCGGGCTTGGGAGTCAGAGGTCATGGGTTCGAATTCTGCCTCTGCCCCTTGTCAGCTGTGTGACTGTGGGCAAGTCACTTCACTTCTCTGTGCCTCAGTTCCTTCATCTGTAAAATGGGGGTGAAGACTGTAAGCCTCATGTGGGACAACCTCATTCCCCTGTATCTACCCCAGCGCTTAGAACAGTGCTCTGTACGTAGTAAGCTCTTAACAAATACCAACATTATTATTATAAAACCAACCTACTCACTGTACCTTCATCTCATCTATCTCACTGCTGACCCCTCGCCCACATCCTTCCTTTGCCCTGGGACTCCCTGCCCTTTCATATCCAACAGACCACCACTCTCCCCAACTTCAAAGCCTAATTAAAATCACATCTCTTCTAAGTGGCCTTCCCCAATTAAGCCCTCATTCCCCTTTCTCTCTTCTGCATCCCCCTTGCACTTGGCTGTGTAACCTTTATTCACCTGGCCTCAGCCCTATGGAACATATGTACATATCCATAATTTATTTGAATATCTATCTCCCCTCCTAGACTGCAAGCTCCAACTCAGTTTACCAACTCTATTATCTTATGCTCCCTAAAGCCCTTATCTTATGCCCTGTGTACAATGCTCTATAAACAGTAAACAGTAAATACCATCGATCTATTGATTGTGTTTAGTTCAAAATATTTTTGTACCATTCTTGCTTACTGTCTCAGCACTTGAAATTAAACCAACACCTGCACTGTCTGCCCTGCTTCTCACAGAGTAAAGTGATGATGATGGGAGTCAGAGGTGATGGGTTTGAATCCCAGCTCTGCCATTTGTCAGCTGTGTGACTGTGGGCAAGTCACTTAACTTCTCTGTGCCTCAGTTACCTCATCTGTAAAATGGGGATGAAGACTGTGAACCTCCTGTGGGACAACCTGATTACGCTGTATCTACCCCAGTGCTTAGAACAGTGCTCTGCACATAGTAAGCGCTTAACAAATACCAACATTATTATTATGATGATGGTATTTGTTAAGCTCTTACGATGTGCAAAGCTCTGTTTTAAGCACTGCGGGGATCCAAGGTGATCAGGTTGTCCCACGAGGGGCTCGCAGCTTTAATCCCCATTTTACAGATGAGAGAACTGAGGCACAGAGAAGTGAAGTGACTTGCCTGGAGTCACTCAGTTGAAAAGTGGCGGAGCCGGGATTAGAATCCTTGACCTCTGATTCTCAAGCCCGGCCTCTTTCCACTGAGCCACGCTGCTTCTCGGTGAAAGTGACAGTGTTCATGTGCTGCCACTTATATGCTGAACACGTTTCTCTATTCCTTCAGAAATCCCCAATGACTGCCCATTTCTCTTTGCATTAAGCAGAAACTCTTAACCATTGGCTTTAAGGCTATCTGTTTTTTTTTATGATATTCATTAGATGCTTACTGTGTGCCAGGCACTGTTCTAAGCTTTAGGATGGACACAAGCTAATCAGATTGGACACAGTCCATTACCTGCATGGAGCTCCCAGTCTTAAATTCCCACTTTACAGATAAGGTAACTGAAGTGCAGAGAAGTGAAGTGACTTGTCCAAGGTCACACAGCCGATTCTTCTGCCTCCCAGGCCCTTGCGCTAGCCAACAGGCCGTGATGATTCCATTGGCTCTCTTCCTTTTACTTATCCACTATCTTCCCCAACTTTCTCTTCCCAAATTCACCTGCTAATTTTGCCTCATTCTCCCAGGAACCATTCTCCAATTCAATTTTCTTCTCCCCATGATCTCTTCCCGGTTACTGTTGCAGCACATATGCACTTGCAGCCTCTTGTCACAATTGCACACGTATTTTACACTATTACATTTATACTATTTGAGTACCTCATCCTCTCATAAGTTATTTCATGCTATATTTTCTTAGTAGCTGTGAGGCCTAGTGAAGAGAACAGGGCTTGGGGTCTGAGGACCTGGGTTCTAATCCTCCTGTCTTTCTTGCTGTTTGACCTTGGGCGAGTCACTTAACTTCTTTGGGTCACAGTTTCCTCATCTGTAAAATGGGGATTCAATACCTCTTCTTCCTCCTACTTAGACTCTGAGCCCCATGTAGGACAAGTACTGTGTCTGACCAGATTTTTTATATCTACTACAATGTTTCATTATCATTAGTAGTAGCATTTTGTTTGTTTCTCCTGTTAAACTGTAAGTTTCTTGAATAACAGGGATTGTATTGTATATTATTGTATTTTCCCAAGCATGTAATAGTAATCCTAATCTTCCTCAACCTCTCACCTACCTTTGACACTGTGGACCACTCCCTTCTCCTGGAAACATTATCTAACCTTGGACTCACTGACTCTGTCCTCTGGTTTTCCTCTTATCTCTCTGACCATTCATTCTCAGTCTCCTGTGCAGGCTCCTCCTCTGCCTCCCATCCCCTAACTGTGGGGGTTCCTCAAGGTTCAGTTCTCGGTCCCCTTCTATTCTCCAATAGTGGAGAACAACGGAGACTGGACCAAACGGGGAGTAACCGGAAAATGACTGCCACCAGTCATCTCTCCCTCCTTTACCTGGTCTATTCTGGGGGAAGGTTGGAGGGGGGGCTGGAGAGGGGGCACCGAAGGAGACGGGCAAATATCAATATGCCAACCGATTCACCTGAGCAACAGTATTACAAACAGCATGTCTGCGATAGGAAACAAAAGACACCCTTGAGGCTTGTGATCCTGATTCGCCATTAGATAACTCTGGTGAATTAGTAGCAATAATGGTTAAATAAGGCATTGTATCTGTGCTAATATCATAACATATATGTTTGTGTGTTTGGGCAAGTCATTCCACTTCTCCGTGCCTGTCACCTCATCTGTAAAATGGGGATTAAGACTATGAGCCCCACGTGGGACAACCTGATTACCTTGTATCTACCCCACCATGCTTGGCACATAGTAAACGCTTAACAAATACCATCATTAATATTATTATGTACATATACACACCTACACACATTTAAAATGAGATAAGTTGGGGTAGGCCAGACCTGAGCCCACCTCTCTTCCAAAAGTGTCAACGCCATACAAGTGACATCCAGTAGCAGCATCAACAAAGTCTCTTCCCTCCCCCACCCTTAGAACCACTTTCTCCACACTGCACTCTTCATCCATGTCTTCCTCCTTTCTGTCTTTCCTTCTGGTGATTTAGTCTGATGATGGTACTTTAATGGGCCTAAAGAGTTAACTGGGAAGCTGTCTGATCTCTAATCATAAAAATTACAGAGTCAAAAACTGCCAGCCATTTCCCCGTTAAAACACTTTGTGAGCTTGAGTGGCTGCCCAGCATTCCGTTCCGCTGAGTCCCCCCAAAGCAGATACTAAAAACCAAGTCTGTGTAATCTTGCTCTTACCTCTTTTAACTAGAAGCATGCAATTATTTTATTGACTTCAGTGTTTCGTTTTCACAGATTACAAATCAGATGTTTTGTACTTCCTCAATTTTGCATAATTCCCCAGCATTTAAACTGGTGGTTGTACGTGATATGTTCTTACTAAGTGCTATGGTGATGATGATGATGATTGCTATTCAGAATTTACCAGCAACCTTGGATTTCATATACTAAATTTCAGTGCATTTGTACAATCCCTAAGAGTTTTTAGCACCCAAACTGTTAAGAAAGTTGTCACCCAACTAATCGTGTGTATAAAATGTATGACATCTTATAAATAAATTGATGGTATGTATCTGTAGAAACTGGGATTGTTGTCCTATTCTGGGTTTTTCTGGTTTAAATCTTAAGGCTGTCATAACTTCTCTTTTGAATTTCTATTTTGCATTCTTTTCAATTGTGTCTCCAATTAAACTATTATTTATTCACTGATGTGCTCTAGCTCTGACACCTTTTTATAAAGACACTCAAGTGCTTACTATGTGCCAGGCACTGTACTAAGCGCTGGGATATTCAATTTACTCAAGTTGGACATAGTCAATGTCCCACATGGGGCTCAAAGTATTAATCCCCATTTTACAGATGAAATAACTCAGGCACAGAGAAGTTAAATAATTGCCCAAGGTCACCCAACAGACAAGTGACACAAGTCAGGATTAGAAGGCAGAGCTTAGATTACTTCCTCCAAGTTCTCAAGGCAGTTATCCCTTTTGGAATCAGTCCAGAATTCTCATGATGATGATGAGGTTGGTATTTGTTAAGCACTTACTCTGTGCCAAGCATTGTTCTAAGTGCTGAGGTAGATACAAAGTAATCATGTTGGCATGTCTGGAAGGGCTTCTCTGGCTTTCCATTCTAGATATTTTAGCAAAGTGATGGACGCTGTCTCACAAAATAAGTGAATCTGAACATAAGGACTAGGAAATCTTCATCAAGCAAGTGACATATACCCAGCCCACATTCTAACGAAGGGGTCAAATATTAAAAGACACACAGTGTAACCAAACAATTGTATTCACAGTTGAATAAATGTATATACATTAGTGCAGTGGAAGACATGAGTACCTAAGTGTTTATTTTGGCAAGAAATTGATGAGGAAAACAAAATTGTGGGGGCAAGGAAGACAAAGGTGTTGAGAATAGTTCCAAGTGTATGTAATTGATTATCATTCCTCTCATAACCACGTTAACTTGTTAACTTTTTAAGTAATGTTTATTCAGAAGATATCATCCAATAAATTAGTAAATTCCTGTTCTCCCTCTCCTTTAGACTTTAACTACTCTGTGGGACAGGAATTGTGTTTGCCCTGATTATCTTGTATCTACGGCAGTTCCAAGAAAAGTGCTTCGTTCATACATTATAATAGCTTAATGCCATTATTATTATTATCATTAATTTAGGCTGTAAACTCAGGGAAAATATCTACCAAATCTGTTGTAATGTACTCTTCTAAGCACTTAGTACAGTGCTCTGCACACAGTAAGTGCTCAATAAATACCACTGGTTAATTAATTAGTTGATTGATTAATCTAAACTCCAAAAGAGAGCAAGGTGGCATGGTGAAGAAATTAGGTGAAACCCCAAAACTGTTGCTATAATTTTAGTAGCTCTAGGAAAATATTACTTATAGGAAGAAGGTTGAATCTATTAGCTAAATCAAGACCCCTGGATCTCAATTATCTTTGGTATTGGTACCAATTACCACCAGTAATCGAGAGCTTGCTGTGTATTTTCCTAGTTGGTGCGAGTATTATCTGTCTTTCTTTTTTATTTGGAATACATACTTGAAAAGAAATCAACAAATTATTTTCATGTACTGAACAGTTTTCTGACACACCTGTTTTTCTTTCTCACTCTCGCCCACACACTGTTTTTCTGTCTTGCCTGGTTTGTTTTGATTCTTACAGTGAGAAATAAAATTTTCAAAATAAGGTTTTTTTACTTTGCCACCATAACTTACCTGCATATATGTGCTAGGAGACCCAGTGTTAGGCAACAAGCAGGTAATATTCCCTCTCTCTTTGTTCTTATTTATTTTGACTTTCCAGCCCCTCCACTGACTAACCCAGGAAAAGGGGCTGTCTGAGGAAGTGTGTACCCCTGCCCCATGCGTTCTATCATGGAGTATAGTGCAAAATTCATTTTTTGCTTTTCCAAAGCAATAAAAATCCCTCCAACTGCAAATATTTTGTGAGTGGAATCAGGTCCCACTGAGCAAAGTGAGAAAACTAGATCCAGAAAACTGAAGAGCAGTAATCTGAGGAAAACCATTTCTCTTTTTTTTTTGTCCTTCCACTTCCCCAGTCCAGAAAAGGAGACTTTTAGGAAATCATGGTTCCAATGTTCTTGGTATGCTGACTCATTTGAAATAGAAAGAAGGTTTTGGTTTTTTTTGTTTTTCCTTTCCTACCCTATTCCTTCACTATCTCCAAGTGTTACTTCGATATTGGACCTCCTCTTACTGGGCATGGTGTAATGATGAAAATCTGTCACCCAGAAAATCGGGTGTCACTTTGCAGTCTTGGAATGACCAGGTGTGAAGTCAGTAGTAAAGAACTAGGATGGCTTGATAAAGCACAGCTCAGAGAGAAGATCTGAATGTACCTTGTTTTGAAGAGCTGTTTCCTCATCAAAGCAGTAGGTTGGTATTGGGTGGGGAAGGGGGAGGTGATTTTTGCAACCTGACAGTTACTGGGGAATCACACTTTCTGACTTTGCCCAAAGATAGATGTCTGATGATGCTATGTTAGTCCCTGAAACAACTGTCTTAGACTGCACATACTCTGCTCTGTTGCGTGGACTGTTTTCTACCTATTTTTGGTCCCAGTCTGTCTAGTTGTTTTGAGAACAACTGAATGTTTTTATTGCTACTTCTGCTCTTTGTTTCATTTTGTATTTCTTGTTGTTTGCTTTTTCATGAATGGGAAAAAGACCTCCCCTCCCCTCCGCAACCGTTATTAAGCTACTCAGATATTATACCCAACCATGGCTTAAACAAATGAGGGTACGATCATGCCTGCTGCTCTTGAGGTCACAGAGCCATTCTAGACCATGACCACTGATTGCGTCCCTTGTCCCTGCCAGCTTTCTTTCCATGGCAAAAGAGTGTAGTAAATGGCTCAATGCAAACCTTCATCCCTGGTGCAAAAATAGCTTTGGCAAAGATCATAAGTTTCTCCTCTTACCCACAATCTGAGCAGTGATCCCCATGAATGGCAAAGGACCACAGAGGATGCAAGCATGTTTGCATTTGCATGGACAAAGTATGCATGATATTCTCTCTCTGACAATTTTATTCATAAATACAGCCTCATAGTCGTTCATTCATTCGTTTTTATTGAGCACTTACTGTGTGCAGAGCACTGCACTAAGGACTTGGAAAGTACCATTCAGCAACAAATAGAGACAATTCCTGCCCACAACGGGCTCACAGACTAGAAAGGGAGAGATGGACATCAAAACAAGTAAACGGGTGCCAACAGCACCAATATAAATAAATAGAATTATAGCTATATATACATCCTTAATATAAATAGAATTATTTGTACATATATACATATATTTGTACATATCTACACATATATGCTGTGGGGTGGGGAGGGGGGTAGAGCAAAGGGAGCAAGCCAGGGCAATGGGGAGCAGAGGGAACCGAGGAAAAGGGGGGGATTTTTCTGGGAAGGCCTCCTGGAGGAGGTGAGCCTTCAGTAGGACTTTGAAGGGAGGAAGTGTGATTGGCAGATTGGAGATCAGCAGCTTCATCTTCAAACCGAAGGAAATCTGCATTATACTATTTTATTTCTTCCTTGAAGCAGGTACAAACAGTTCCATAAAGCTTACCCCTTGATGTTATTAAGTGTTGGCACATAGTAAGTGCTTAAATGCCATACTTATTATTATTATTATTGTCATTATTATTATAATAGATACAATCAGGTCCCACATGGAACTCACAGTCCAAGTAGGAGAGAAAGCAGGTTTTGAATCTCCATTTTGCAGATGCCTGAACTGAGGCCCAGAGAAGTTGAAACTTGCCCAGGGTTGCACAGCAGACAAGTAGCGGAGACAGGAGTAGAACCCAGGTCCTCTTTCCTCTAGTCCACTGGAAATTCACTCATGTCACAGACCTTTTGAAAAAGAACTGTTAATCCTTGACCAAAAGCCACTTATTACCCATATCAACTCCCTAGCCCTAGTCAATAGTGATATATCAAGCTAGATGTCTGTCTCCCCCGTTATAGACTGTGAGCCCATTGCAGGCAGGGATTGTCTCTGTTGCCGAATTGTACTTACCAAGCGCTTAGTACAGTGCTCTGCACACAGTAAGTGCTCAATACTATTGAATGAATGAAGAACAATAATTATAAACCATGCACTTATTACTGCCTCAGGTCCAGTTGCTCTTCCATCCCACTTGATTCACATCATCATCACCAGGACCAGGACTGCACTGCTTCTCCACCACCAGCCTGTTTCTGATCAGGTAAACTCATTTCAGCCATGAACCAAAGTTAGAGTTCTCTAGGTGAGCCACTGTCAAGGTGCTGTTGATAGGAGAGCCCTGGCAGTTGTCCCATTTACAACTCCGTGTATCTTCATCCTCTTTTTCAAGCAGGGAAATGCAACTGAAATGGCACAGTCCCATCTAGGAGGGGTTCACAGATTGTGAGTCCCTTGAGGGGCAGAGTCAATATCTAAATCCCACTTATATACTCTTTCCCAGCACTTAATACAGCCTTATGCACAAAGTGCTTAGTCAATCGATCAGTGATATTTACTGAGCACTTACTGTGTGCATGACCCTGTAATAAGCAGTTGCAGCATGGCCGAGTGGCAAGAGCAGGGGCTTGGGAGTCAGAGGTCATGGGTTCTAATCCTGGCTCTGCCACTTATCAGCTGTGTGACTTTGGGCAAGTCACTTAACTTCTGTGTACCTCAGTTACCTCATGTGTAAAATGGGGATTAAGTCTGTGAGCCCCACGTGATTACCTTGTATATACCCCAGCACTTAGAACAGTGCCTGGCACAGAGTAAGTTAAATACCATAATTATTATTTATTATTGTAGTACAATACTACTGAAACAGAGTAATTTCAGTACTCACATTTCCAGTCCCACACTTCCCACTAATTCATTAGCTAATGAAAGAAGGGTATCTGTGACAGAGCTTAATTGTAGAAATATTCAGCAGAGCTTACTGGTTACAAAAGTAATTGCAGGGTTCAAAGAGAAGTAGAAAATGTATTTCTGCATTCTCTTCTGGGAATTGGTTTTCCAAGATCTGGTGGAGCTTGCTTTCCCAGAATCTTTTAAAAAATAGATTGAAATCGCCTGGGAAGAGATGGGATGGGCCAATAGCATCTTTGGGGATGCTCAGCCTATCAGCTGAGGAAGAGCTTATAAATTCAGGAGGGATCTACCACTTAGGTTTTCTTTCTCTCTTTATGTCCTCTGATGCAACTTGGCTCCTGCCACCTGCTGAACGTGAGTACAACGTCTCATGCCCAAAAAAGTTTATGTATTGATAGAAATTGGTTAATTTATTGGAGCTTGTATATTTAGGGGAATGTAAACATTTAGATATAGCCTGTATTCTCCCTTTTCCTCTCCCTTGGTGTTTGTTAAACTTCCGAATCTTAGGCTTTTATGGTGGATTGAAAAAGCCTGGAGCAACTATAAGTTTTCCTCTAATTCCTCCAAGACAACCAGTTTTCATAAACCCTTGGATGACATTTGCAATCCTGCAGACTAGGAAGTGAGACAGCTAAAAGAGCTTCATGACTCCCAGGGCCCATCAAGTCAGATTCTGCTCTCTAGGTAAAAATTGACTCCACCTTCCTTTCTCTCCCCTCACTTTGAAATCTCACTGCATATAGAAAGGTGGACTTTTCCTGGCTCTCCCCAAATCTCCAATAAGCAAGTACATATTTTCCCTAGTAATACCAGAATCTGACCCTGGAAGAGGTCCCTGGTTTCCAAAGCACACTGTATTGTTTGTTCCAATTTTCTTTTTCCTCCATTCTGTTTTTCAATAGAGAAATACAGCTGATACTGGCGAAGGAGGGTGGAACTCTGACCAGGTGTGTCCCCTTGATAACTAATCACAGAGCATATCTGGAAACTAACACCCACACCTGTGCATTGTTCGATTTCTTATCAAATGTGTGCCCACAGTCACAGGATTTTCAGAGAGATAGGTACCCTCAATTTTGTCAATTCACTTCCCTTAAGAGGCCTTCAGATATCCCAAATTATTTCTTCTCCTTGGCCTCACAGAAGGAAGTCTCACTAGTTAGGCCACTGACTGAAGTGTTGATGGTGTGCTACATCTGATTGCTCTGCATCTTCCCAGCCCCTTTTACAGTGCTTGGCACACAGCGTTTGACAGATGCTACAGTTTTCATTATGATTTGTCTTGTACTTGTGACACAGAGACAGATGTAGGAGGTTGACACAGCTTGATCGCTGTCTGGTTTCTCAGAGTGCTGGCCTAGTCTTGTTCTCCCAATCCCTCTAATTCTAGTCTGTATCTGTCCCAGTCTGCTTCCCTCAGGTCCACCCACACAGATGACAATTACTGGGGTTGAGAGTAGTCTCTGGTCAACCCTGTGGGGGTCTTAGAGTTTAGGGCTGGTTCAACCTTGACCTTTTTGCTAAAGATGAAATGACTAGACTTCAATCCAGCAAGACTCTAGGGATTCTGAAATCCTAGTTAAATCTCCACTTATTGTTCAGGGTCCTTAGGAGCAGGACATAGTAATGACGATAATTATGGTACTTGTTAAGCATTTACTATGTGCCAAACACTGTTCTAAGTGCTAGGGAAGATACAAGGTCATCAGGTTATCCCACGTGGGGCTCACAGTCTTAATCCCCATTTTACAGATGAAGTGACTGAGGCACAGAGAAGGTCATACAAGTGGTGGAGCTGGCATTCATTCATTCAATCATATTTATTAAGCGCTTACTGTGAGCAGACCCCCGTACTAAGTGCTTGGAAAGTACAATTCAGCAACAGAAACAATCCCTGCCCAAAACGGGCTCACAGTCGAGAAGGGGGGAGACAGAAAATGAAACAAGTAGACAGGATTAGAACCCACGCCCTCTGGCTCTCAAGCCTGTGCTCTTTCTACTATGTCACGCTGCTTCTCAATGATCAGCTGTTGTTTACTCTGTTGTACTCTTCCAATGTGCAATGAATGGGCTTGATTACCATTGAGTGAGTGAACTGTTCGGTCCTCCAGAGTCTGCTGGTAATGGACTCAGATTATTGCCCCTTCTCCCCTTCCCATGATGCAGGCAGTTCTGGGTCCCAAACGAAGCTAAAGGTCTTCAGAGAGCTAAGGAGCCACTATATTACCATGAACAGATCCTCTTCCCAGTGTAACGCTTTTTGCAGCCTACTCAATGGCTGAATCTGCACCAAACTGACCAAAACTGAAGCTAAAGGTGAATTGATGCAGAGAATGGAGGAAATTCATTAGCAGATTTTGTGCAGAGGGTGAGAGGAACCATGAGCCAGGCTTTTTCCTGGAGATTACATTCCAGGTATAGATATGCCCGCTATTCTTGTGTCCCCGAGGTGTTTTCTTTCTTTGGATAACGATTAGGGTGGGAAGAGCAGCAAACTGCTGAAACTTGTCAGATTAGTAAAAGTATTTAGAAGTTAAAGGAACAGTCTTGTTATGGCAACAGTGAGGTTGGAGGACCAAGGTGGAGAACGAAAGTGAAGAAGTCCATTTCGGGTATCAGGCAGGCTTTCAGATGGGTCCCTGAACAGATTCTGAGTTAAAGCCAGAGTACTTCCTAAATTCTATTTATTATTATTATTATCATTATTTTAAGAGAATGCAAATGCCTTAAAGTGTCCGACATTTTCAAGTGGCAAAAGAAATGTTGAAAAAGTGCAAAAACCACAAAATAATTGACAGAGCAGACTGAATCTTACTCACTGGACTATATTGAGCACAAACTGTGTGCAGAGAGAGAACTGTACTAAGTGTTTAGAAGAGTAAAATAGAGGAAGTAGATATGATCTCTGCCGGTCTCAACTTCACAACATCGCCAAGATCCGCCCTTTCCTGTCCATCCAAACCGCTACCATGGTAGTACAACCACTCATCATATCCTGACTGGAATCCTGCATCAGCCTCCTTTCTGACCACCCAACCTCCTGTCTCTTCCTACTTCAGTCCATACTTCACTCTGCTGCCCGGATTATCTTTCCCAGACTAAGCCCCGCCTTTTCCTCTTCTCCCCCTCTCCATCACCCCGACTCGCTCCCTTTGCCCTACCCTCTACACCTTGCAGCACTTGTGTATATATGTACATATTTATAATTCTATTGATTTTTATTAATGATGTGTATATATCTACAATTGTATTTATATTGATGCTATTGATGCCTGTTTACTTGTTTTGATGCCTGCCTCCCCCCTTCTAGACTGTGAGCCCATTGTGGGCAGGGATGATGCCTGACTACTTGTTTTGTTTGGTTGTCTCTCTCCCCTTTTTAGACTGTGAGCCCGTGTTGGTAGGGATTGTCTCTATTTGTTGCTGAATTGTACCTTCCAAGTGCTTAGTACAGTGCTCTGCAGTAAGCCCTCAAAAAATATGATTGAATGAATAAATCCCTGGTCTCCTGGTGGAGATTGAGGGAGTTCCAGGTAGAAGGGAAGATGTGAGCTAGAGGTCATCAGTGAGAGACAAGAGTGAGGGATGGTGAGTAATAGCCTTAAAAGAAGTAAAGTGTTTAAGCTGGGTTTTAGTGGCAAAAAAGTGAGGATAAATTGGAGGAAGAGAGCTGAATGAGTATCTTAAAAGCTAGGATGAGGAATTTGAAGAGATGGATGGGTAATCATTGGAAGATTTATAGCCCCTCTTCTAGACTGTAAATTCTTTGTGGTCAAGGAACATATCACCAACTCCACTATATTGTACTCCCCCAAGAGCTTAATTCTGCGCACAGAAAGTGCTCAATAAATATCACTGATTGATTTTGAGAAGTGGAGAAATATGCATCAAACATGCAATCTGCACAAGAAGCAGCATGGCCTAGTGGATAGAGCATGGGCCTGGAAGTCAGAAGGACCTGGGTTCTAATCCCAGCTCTGCCACTTGTGCTGATATATGACCTTGGGCAAGTCACTTCAATTACCTCATCTGTAAAATGGAGATTAAGACTGTGAGCCCTATGTGGGACAAGCACTGTGTCCAACCCAATTAGCATGTATCTGTCCCAGCAGGTTCAGTGCCTTGTGAATAGTAAGTGTTTAACAAATACCATTCCAGAAAATATGAGAAAAATGATAACAGGGAGGATAGTGAACCATGAACTGAAAAGGTTATGCGGCAGGGAGATCTGAGGTAACAAACCATAGTGAATAGGTGAGCTGGGAAAATAAATATCAAGAGCTGAGATATACAAGACAATAAATGGGTAAGAAGAAGAGAGTTGGGTTCTGCTTGATCCAGAGAATAATGGGTAACCATTGTAATTTGAGGAGTATAAAGACATATGCAAAACAACTTTTTGAAAAATCATCCAAGCAATAAAGTGAAGTTTAGACTGGAGAAGGGAGGGACTGGAAATAGTGTAGGTGGATACAATAGTTTAGATGGGATACAACTAGCACCCAGAACAAAATGGACTGTTTATATAGAGAGGAAGGAATGGATCCAGAACCCTTTGTGGAGGGAAACAGGATTTAACTACAGATTGAATGTGGGAGTTGAAAGAGAGCAAGGATAATGCCAACGTGGAAATTTGGAGAGTGGGAGAATGAATGGGCTGCCAATTGTGGAGGCAAGACTATATGAGTGAATCTGAGTTCAGTTTTAGACCCATTGATCACACAAGGAACTGTTGGAATCCCCTTGAGAAGTCTGGAATGCTGGAGGAAATGAGGAGAGAGTTTGGGGCTAAGAAACTAAGATTTCAGAATCATCCACCTAGAGGTGGTAGCTAAAGTTGTGGATGGGGATGAGCTTACCAAGGGAGTAAGTATTAAATGAGTAGATCGATGCCTTGAGGGACAGCCTCAAGAAAGTGAGAATCACTGAGCAGAACTAAATACTGTCATGGAATTCTATTATCTAAGCAACACACTTTCCAAAGCTGCAACAATAGGAGAGGAAGTAGAAAAGCAAATCACGAAAGCCAAGAAAGCCTTGGGGAATTAATTGTGGTGTGAGTGTGGCATCCGGCTTCAACCCTAACTAGTTGTCTGTAGTACTATCCTGTTGCCCAACTTTCTTCTGCCTGGTTGTGAAACTTAGAATCATCACAGATGCATGTCTGGTTTTTGAGCCATTCACCAGAGTCACTTATGAAACAGACTCAACATTAAATGACAGATGGACTCAAAAACGATAAGCCTTAGAACAATATCAATCCACTACCACTGAAGCACTGATTGACAGGCTGAGATTGGTGGGAGAATGGCTGACAGCTGAATACCTTTTAGGGTCTCCTAAATGAATGGCCAGAGGAGAAGTTTTTAGGACCTTCAAGCGAAGCTTCAGCCCTTATGATATCACCCTGAAAGGTGAGTGGTGATTACATAGAACTGAAAGATGTGACATCTTTTTTAGACTAATTTAATACACCAAGCCAAAAAGGAAGGCTCTCTGTGAACTGAAGTATCAAGAGGATGATGAGAAAGAGGCAAAAATGAAAATGTTAGGAGATGCTAACAGGCCAAGAAAAACCTACTTTTGCTGTACATTCATTCACTCAATTGTATTTATTGAGTGCTTACTGTGGGCAAAGCACTGTACTAAGCACTTGGGAGAGTACAATGTATGAATAGACACATTCCCTGACCACTATGAGCTTACAGTTTAGAGGGGGAGGGCCAACATTAATATAAATGCATAACTTATGATATATAATGCATATAACCCACCTTTTTTTTTTTACTGCATCAGCCTCCTCACTGACCTCTCTGCCTCCTGCTTCTCTCCACTCCAGTCCTTACTTTCACCCTGTTGCCAGGATCATTTTTCTAAAAAAAAAGTTCATTTCATATCTGCCCCAACCTCCAATGGTTGTTCATCCCCTTTTGCATCAAATAGAAACTCCTAATCATTGGTTTTAATCCACTCCATCAGCCCACCCCCTCTTACCTTACCTTGCTGATTTCCGACTACAACCCAGCCTTCCACTTCTCTAACGCCATCACTGGGATTATTTTAGGCCTATATTGACCTTTTCAGTCACCTGTGTACCCATATGTGACATCACACAAAATATATGAAGGTTATATATGTGTGTGTTTTTATATTATATTATTATATAGTAATGTATAGCGGTATGTACATCCATTTACAAGCTGCCATTATGGTGGTATACAGAAAGCTCTTTCAAGTCCATAGCAAATGACAATTTTGTCAGTATTTTAGGATTGTTCAGATTGTTTTACCACCTCACCCAGAAAAATGTTTTCAAGAGCTATTTGTGTGAATTAGAGAAAATAATATATGATTAAAAAATTCTCATACCACTGCATATTTTACTTGTGGAGATATCAGAGTAAATCTGAATGAAAAAAGTATACTGTTAAAAAAAAAAAACAACTGGATCAAGTGTCTTGAATTTATATTGAAATCAGATAATATTAGGGGCCAAATTGTTTCCAGAGAGGGAATCGTTTGAATCGCCCAGGTTAATCATGTTATTATGTAAATAAAATCTCGATGAAAAGAAGATGCGAGATTTTTCTTCCCATTGAATTGATTAACAGTTCAATTATTAATGAATTCATGAATTTTATATTGCTGCATCAATAGTGTTGTGGGTTTTTTTTTATATTTCACATTTTTAAGGACTGATCATTCATATTTAAAACTTCTACTACAGTGAAGCATAGTACAGCAGCAGAGGGCAGTCTAGTTCTCTAACAATGGAAAAACACGGGGAAGTTAATGGAAAGGGAAAAACATTTCAATCTTAAAGCATAAAGCATTACCAAAACTTGTATACCTTGGCAAGGAGAAGGGATATTTTAAAATGTTCCCACCGGCCCTGTAGAGTGTGCATGTCTAGTACATGCACTAGAGCACCTTCTATTTAAATCTCTTTTAATTACTCATCATCAGTTTCTTTTCTTCTGCTTATTGTCCAAAGAAAGGAAACTAGGACTCCTGCATTAAGTGGGGTTATATCAATTTTGGCCATACATTTCGGTCCCCAGAGATAGCCAACCAGATCCTTAAAGTCTGACTTTTGGCCATTTTTTGGAGGTAATAGCCTTTACTAAATGTCCACTGTATACAGAGCGCTGTCAGCAAAAGGCTAGTAAAAAACACCTTTTTCCCTTCCCCCTCCTTTTCTTTCCCCCTCCTTTGATTTGTCTCAGTCCATCCCTGGATTTAAGAATACCTGGATGTGGCCTTGGTTGAGAATCAGGGATTTGATCTTCCTCATCAATAATCCATCACCTGGTACATATACTCTATCCCCTGTTTGCAAAGTTGATTAATTTTGTACATTTGCATTTAGTTGAGTTTATACATTGTCATTACATTTTTTATGTTAATCTAATAACTCTATTTCTAACTTCAAATTTCTAAACTCATTTGCTTTTAAGGTATTTTTAAAAGGAAATGTATAAGGTCATAGTTTTACAAATCTTTCTGAACACTTGGTTTCCTTAATACCTCTTAATTTCTGCCAGGGTCATGCTATGGTATTTATTCCAAAAGATTTAACTCATGAATACAAAATTCTATTCGTAATAATTTTTCAATAAAATGAAATTCATCTTCATATGCCTTAAGAAAAAAGCTTCAACCTTGATAGATCAAATTTATTTTCTGTCACCATGAATGTCTCTCTCGTCTCAAAATTGTGGCAGCGATTTTTCTTGAGGAACTCATACGTAGATTACTTCCAGAGCAAGGAAATCATGAAGAATACAACATTTTCCATGGGGATTAAAAGTGTGAGCCCCATGTGGGATGGGGACTGTGTCCAATCTGATTCATTTGTGTCTACCCCAGCACTTTGAAAAGTGCTTAGCACATAATAAATGCTTAACAAGTACCATCATCATTATTATTATGATTATTATTGCTGGGGCAGATAGAAATAATCAGATTTGACCCATCCCTGTCCCACATGGGGCTCTTAGTCTAAGTATGAGGGAGTAGGATTTATCCCCATTTTTACAGATGAGGGAACTGAGGCACAGAGAAGTTTAAGGATTTGTCCAAGTGGTCGAGGTGGGATTAGAACCCAGGTCCTCTGACATCTAGGCCTGTGCACTTTCCATTAGGCCACTAGGCTTCATCTCTGTTCTATGCCCACTGCTACATTGGGAATCCTGCTCTGGAGTGAACAAGCAGCAGGCAGAGCAGTCTGGGCATATTCCCAGTTTGTTCTGGAGTTCCTTTGGTAGAATTGCAATTCCATAGCCCAAATCCCTGGAGGCTGGGGCTGAAGGTAGTGCCTTTCAGTGTCTTTAAGTCACAAATTCCTGGTTGCATACTCCTTTTGAAATAAATGAGGGACAAGATGGAAACACCATTCATTCAGAATCTGTGGGTATAGAGTGTCTTTGGAAATTGCCCTTGGCTTCATCCCATGCGGATTTAGCTCATTGTAAACCACAGAATACTGCAGTCTTAGCAGTGATATCTGCCTGTTGCTTTGGAGTGTCCTCTTAAGTCATGTTGGGCTTAAGACTCCTTGGACTCTAGCTAGTATTTACAGTCTAGATCTAAAAAAAAAAGTCTGAAAAGGAAATTTTGTTGAAACTGCCATGAGTCTCGTGTTTCCTACCTTTTGAGTTGGCCAGGCGACTTGTGAGAGTTCCCGTTCTCACTTGGAAGGAAAACATTTGGTTCTAAGTGTAAAGCAACTAATTATTCAAAAATAATGAACCCTGAAGGCCTAAATTCTACAGCCTAGTCACAGGAAAATCTGTCATTAAGTTCAATGAAAGTTCCTTGTTTCAATTAATCCTGACCCTGAGACAGGACCTTAATTACTGATGCTGCAAGTCATTACTTCTTGGCTTTTTCATCTTGTCACTCTGAATGTCAGATTGCATTGTTTAATGTTGCGAAGGCAAAATTGAAATGTCTGTCTTCGGCTCAGCTGAGCACTTTTATTGTTTCCTCATGTTCATTTAGGAGATGTAATCACTGAGGCTCAAAATTCTCCTTCCTCCCTGACTTATCACACTGGGTTTATTCTGCTAGACTCTTTGAATTGCAGTTTTGCATTTAATATAGCCTTAGCCACTTTTGTATCTCAATTTTTGTTTTTCAAAATTATCCTATTCAATAATTCACCATGAACACACATACACCAGGTAGGACAACTGGTCCCAAATTGTCCTAGCTGGTGTATGTGTGTTCATGGTGAATTATTGAATAGGATAATTTTGAAAAACAAAAATTGAGATACATTTTGAGAAATCCACCCTATTCCTCTCCTGTCACAGCTTTGGATCATCTAAACACTTAGGTGCTCGCCCCCTGCCAGTAGCACTTAATGTACATTATCTTTAAACTCAGTTGTTTTCCCTTACCTGTAATTCATTTTAATATCTGTCTTCCCTGCTTGATCATAAGCTCCTTGAGGGCAGGTATTGTTTTCCAACTGTACTGTACTCTTCAAAGTGCTTGCACCATGCTTTGCACAGTGTAGGAGCTCAGTAGATACTGCTGATGGATATTTCAGAATTCAGGTAATAGTAAAAGCATTTAACTGCCTTCTGTGTGCAGTGCACTGTAATAAGCAGTTAGGTGAGTACAACATGATAAAGTGACCTGTTTTCTTCCCACAAGGAGCTTGTCTTCTTACAGGGGAGACAGGTACAAAAATATTTACAAAAAGCTATCAGAATAAAAAACTGAATGGACATATATGCATAAGTACTATAATAATAATAATGTTGGTATTTAAGTGCTTACTATATGCAGAGCACTGTTCTAAGCACTAATACAGGGTAATCAGATTGTCCCAAGTGGAGCTCACAGTCTTAATCCCCATTTTATAGATGAGGTAACTGAGGCCCAAAGAAGTTAAATGACTTGACCACAGTCACACAGCTGACAAGAGGCAGAGCCCAGGATTCGAACCCATGACTTCTGACTCCCAAGCTCGTGCTCTTTCCACTGAGCCACGCTGCTTCCGTATATTCATATACTATGTATGTGAAACATACATAAGTGCTAAAGGTGGAAGTTGGCTTAATAATAATTGTGGCATATGTTAAGCGATACTATGTGCCAAACAATGTAGTAAACACTGGGGCAGATTCAAGATAATCTGGTCCCACATGAGGCTCACCATCTAATCCCCATTTTGCGGTTGAGGAAACTGAGGTACAGAGAAATGAAGTGACTTTTCCAAGGTCACAACACAGTTGACAAGTGACAGAGCGGGATTGATGTGACTTGTGTCTCTGAGAAACAGCTGAAGTATTAGGAAGAATTTGAATTTAGGAGGAGCTGGGGACTGACAATAGGAGGAAGGGGAGGGGAAGGAGAAGGAGTTTGAGTGAGAAATGAAGGGGAGGGAATTGGGATGTGCTGAGAGTACATTTTGTAATTAATAATAATAACTGCGGTACTGGTTGAGCACTTACTATGTGCCAAGCACTGTTCTAAGCAACCCTGTTGATCACCCCCTTCTCTTGGTAACATCATCCTTCTTCAGTTCCACAGACACTGTTCTCTCCTGGTGCTCCTCCTATCTCTCTGGCCGCTCATTCTCAGTCTCTCTCACAGGTTCTTCCTCTGCCTCCCATCCCCTAACTATGGGTCTCTCTCAGGGTTCAGTTCTGAATCCCTTCTGTTCTCCATCTACATCCACTCGCTTGGAGAACTCATTCACTCACACAGCTTCAACTACCACCTCTGTGTGGATGATAGCAAATCTATTTCTCCAGCCCTCATCTCTCTCCCTCTCCACAGTCTCACATTTTCTCCTGCCTTCAAGACATCTCTATCCTCTCGTCACCTCAAATTTGATATGGCTAAAACTGAACTTCTTATCTTCCCACCCATCCCTGTCCTCTGCAAGGTAGTAATAGTATTAAGTGCTGACTACATGCAGAGCGCTGCACTGAGCATTGGAAGAGAATACACAGGTGGGAATTAGACATGAACCCTGCCCCTGGGGTGTGGGGAGGTGATGCGGTTGGGTTTCCTCGGTAATATTCATTCATTCAATAGTATTTATTGAGCGCTTACTATGTGCAGAGCACTGTACTAAGCGCTTGGAATGTACAAATCGGCAACAGATAGAGACAGTCCCTGCCCTTTGATAGGCTTACAGTCTAATTGGGAGAGACAGGCAGACAAGAACAATGGCAATAAATAGAGTCAAGGGGAAGAACATCTCATAAAAACAATGGCAAATAAATAGAATCAGGGTGATGTACATCTCATTAAACAAAATAAACAAAATAAATAAGGTGATGAAGATATATACAGTTGAGATATATACAGTAATATTATATCTGAGAGTGTGCTGTCGGTTGGTCCAACAGTCTGAAAAACTGCCATTAGTGGGCAAAGAACGTGTCTACCAAATCTGGCATATTATATTCTCCCAAGTGCTTGGTATAATGTTCTGCACACAGTAGCCAGAAGTAGCATGGCTCAGTGGAAAGATCCCGGGCTTGGGAGTCAGACATCATGGGTTCAAATCCGGGCTCAGCTACTTGTCAGCTGTGTGACTTTGGGGAAGTCACTTAACTTCTCTGTGCCTCTGGTACCCTATCTGTAAAATGGGAATTAAGACTGTGAGCCCCAGGTGGGATAACCTGATCACCTTGTATCCTCCCCAGTGCTTAGAACAGTGCTTTGCACATAGTAAGCGCTTAACAAATGTCATTATTATTATTAAATATGATTGATCAAATGGCCACGAGGTTGCAGGAGCAATCCTAGAGTGGGTCCAGGGAGAGAGAAGAGCCACCGCACATTCATAGCTCCAAGAATGTGCACAGTCCTCACTAACGTTAGATTGATCATCAATCGTATGTATTGAGCTCTTACTATGTGCAAAGCACTGAACTAAGTATTTGGGAAAATACAATATGATAATAATAATTCTGGTATTTGTTGAGCACTTATTGTTTGCCAGACACTATACTAAGTGCTGGGGTGGATACAAGCAAATCAGGTTGGACACAGTCCCTGTCCCACATGGGGCTCATAGCCTTGATCCCCATTTTGCAGATGAGGAAAGAGAAGCATAGAGGAGTGAAATGACTTGCCCATCTACTACACCATGCTGCTTCCCAGAGTTGGCGGACATGGTCACAGTGAATTTACAGTCTGAAGGATTCAAAATTGGAGTTGCCCCTTGAGGAAGTACCATTGATGGATTGATATTGTGAAAACATATGACTTGTCTCTCACAGACCAGACAGTGCTTGCTGATCTATGGAGACAATAAAAGATAGCCTGATGATTTATGAGGGTTTAGTTGATTGCACCTGGCACTCTGTGACTGCATTAAATTTTGTGAAATTAGGTAAGGAAAATATCATAAAAGTTTGGAGAAACTTTGCTGTGATATTCTCCTAGAGTATCACCTTAAGGTTTCCTGGAAATATTTTCAAAAACAATACAAATTCAAAGTATTTTAAGGTAAAGTGTATCTATATGTACAAATAAATGAAAGGAATTTGTTCTGTCCAGTGCACTCTGCACTAATGTTTTATTCCATTGTAAGAATGTGCTTGTCTCAATAGAAAAATGTAGCCTACTCCTGTATAAGTTTTCAATGATCAGTTTACAAAGCATGTCCAGACACTTTGATCATGCCCACCATAAAAATTGATGAGCATCCACTGGCTTTTCAAACAAAACACTGCCTCTATCTTGCCTGTACATCATGCACAAATCTGCTTGAGACCGGAGATGACAGAAGGGAAAGAACTATAAACCAACAAGAAAAAATCAGGCAGAGCTGAAAGGGAGTACAGGACGGAAGAGATGGAAAAACCTAAGTATTTTCAGTCAGGGGGATCCTGTGGTGTACAGAGCACTGTGGCTAGACTTCATTTGAGTAAAACACAGTCCCTGTTTTCAAGAAGCTTACATTCTAAACGGGGAGACTGACATCACAGAGTGCTACAACAGTTGAGAGCAGAAGTATGGAAGGAGAAATAAGTGTAATTTTTCAAATCCCAGCTCTGCCACATGTCAGCTGTGTGACTGTTGGCAAGTTACTTCGCTTCTCTGTGCCTCAGTTCCCTCATCTATAAAATGGGGATGAAGACTGTGAGCCTCATGTGTGATAACCTGATTATCCTGTATCCCCCAGCGCTTAGAACAGTGCTCTGCACATAGTAAGCGCTTAACAAATACCGCTATTATTATTAATGTTTGGAATATGCAAAGGTGCTAAGGCATATAAACAATTGCATTTATTCAGCATAGTGTGCAGAGCCCCATACTAAGCCCTTGTACACTATAACAGAGTTGGCAGACACGTTCTCTGCCCACAACAAGTTTACAGTCTGGGGGGGATGCAGACATTAATATGATTAAAGAAATTATGACTATGTACATAAATGCTGTGGGGCTGCAGGAGGGGTGGATAAAGGGTGCAAATCCAAGTGCTAGAATGACAAGGGAGTGAGAGAAGAGGAAATGAGAGGTTAGCCAGGGAAGGGCTCTTGGAGAAAATGTGCTATTAAAAAGACATTGAAAGTGGGGAGAGTTATTGTTTGTCAAATATGAAGAGAGAGGGCATCCCAGGCCAGAGGCAGGATGTGGACTAGGCTCGGCAGCGAGGTAGGCGAGATCAAGGTACAGTAGGTTGCCAATAGAGGAGCGAAGTATATGAGCTGAAATGTAGTCGGAAAGTAGCAAGGTAAGGTGGGAGGGGCCAAGATGACTGAATGCTTAAAAGCGAGATGGTAAGAATTTCTGTTTGAGAAGGTGGGTGGGCAACTACTGGAGGTTCTTGAGGAGTGGGGAACATGGACTGACCATTTTTGTAGAAAAATGATCCAGGTTAGCAGAGCGAAGTATGGACTGAAGTTGGGAGAGACAAAAGGCAGGAAAGTCAACAAGGAGGCTGATGATAATCAAGGCGGGATAGAATAAGTGATTGGATGAACATGATAGCATTTGGATGGAGAGGAAAGGGAGAATTTTAGTGACGTTGTGAAGGTTGAACTGACAAGATTTGATGACCTTCCTTTTAGACTGTGAGCCCACTGTTGGATATGGATTGTCTGTTCGTTATTAAATTGTATTTTCCAAGCACTTTACTACAGTGCTCTACACACAGTAGATGCTCAATAAATATGACTGAATGAATAAATGAGTGAATTCATGGGTTTGAATGAGGGAGATGAGTCGAGGATAAAATCATTTTTGTTACAAACAGACATGAGCAGGGACTGTCCCACCTTCAACTTAGCCTTGAATATTAGCTTTGGTGGCCAATGTCATGAAAGTGGACAGGAAGAAAAGTCACCTGGTGCCTGTTTCAGAGACTACTAGTCTCAAGGGCAATGCAACAACACTAGACATGATCCGATCAGGATTGACATAAAGTGGACCAAGTTAAAAGTGGCTGGTCTGGAAGCTGTTGGCTGAGGTGGCTGCCTCAGGAGGAAGGTACGATGTAAATCCAAGAGTTCTCCATTAACCTTATCTTTAGATTCATCTTACAAGATGATTTGGAAAAGAAACACAGATACCTACTTGGTTTTTCCCCATAGCTTATCCAGTTATGTTGTGTGTGTTTTGTAGATCTGCAAAAAGTATAAGTGACCTGTGCCATTAAGGCTTTGTTGAATCACTTAGATTCTTCAAGTTGTCAATCTTGATGAGCAGAGCCAGGAATTTGAAGGGCTATTTGGGGATGGTAGGGTTTGACCCTCCATGTATGTTTTCCATCCCAAGATTTGCTGTCCTGCCACACTGTCTGATGTTGCATAAAACTGAACCAACACATTTTAGATCAAATTCAGAGCTCACATGCTTCTTAGAGGCATAACTGGAGTCGGCCACATTTTTAGTCCAAGGCAAAAGGAACTGATAACTGGTCTTTTTCAAGTTAACTTTTCTGGATCTGCTGAAACATGTGGGTTTGTGCCTAAGCGGAATTGATCTTTGGTTGTCAACAGGTACTCATCAGATGAGCCCAGGGGACCAAGCCAATTTTCAGCTGTTGCCCAGCTGGCAACCTACCCAGACCCTGGAGCCTGCCATATGCTTCCCCAGGTCTGTGGGATGGTTGGAAGACATAGCTAGGAGCTTTTTCCAGATCAATTTGGCAATTATGATGATATTTTGTTCTTTTTATGGTATTTGTTAAGTGATTGCTGTGTGCCAGGCACTGTACTAACCACTGGCATAAGGTATTCAATCACCTTGCTGCCTCCTATCCCGTTTCACTACTCTCCTTCAACAACACAGACTGCACATTTCGTTCCTCTAATGCTAACCTTTTTACTGTGCCTCGGTCTCGTCGATCTCACTGCTGACCCCTCTCCCATATCCTGCCTCTGGTGTGGAACTCCCTCCCTCCTCAAATCCTACAGACAATTACTTTCTCCCCATTCAAAGTCTTATTGAAGTCACATCTCCTCCAAGAGGCTCTTACCTGACTAAGCCCCGCCTTTCCTCTTCTCCCACTCCTTTCTGCATCACCCTGACTTGCTCCCTTTGTTCTTCCCCCCTCCCAGCTCCACAGTACTTATGTACATATATGTAATTTATTTATATTAAATGTCTGTCTCCCCCACTCTAGACTAGAAACTCATTGTGGACAAGGAATGTGTCTGTTTATTGTTGTATTATACTCTCCCAAACATTTAGTACAGTGCTCTGCACACAGTAAGCACTCAATAAATATAATTGAATGAATGAATGCATACAAGATAAGTAGGTTGTACACAGTCCCTTTCCCACACAGGGGTCACATTCTTATTCCCCATTTTACAGATGAGATAACTGAAGCAAAGAAAAGTTAAGGGACTTGCTCAAGGTCATACAACAGACAAGCAGAAGATCCAGGATAAGAACCCATGTACTTATGACTCCCAGGCCCTTGCTTTTTCCACTAGATGACACTGCTTCTCAGTCCTTGATCTGTATCCTCAAAGCTTTCTTTTCCCACTGACTCCAAGTTTGAGCTGTCATTTCTGCCCACATTAACTTCTTGACCTGTGACCTTTCTCAAATTATTCTACTCTGGAGCTTCCACCATTACCCCCAACCTGAAGTATCCATCGTATTCCACCACAAAATTCCCTTTCTTCAGTACCCACCCTCTACATCAAACTTTTCCTGAATGAGCCACCTGCTGTCCCTCCCTTCTCCCTACTCCCCAACCACCACTGTTGCTTGGATTCATCTCTATCTATAAGTTGACAGAATTGGAAGAATCTCCAAAACAGCTGTTTTATGTTTTTCTGTAAGTTCTTCATAAGTTGGAGTCCTATTTGATTCTCCTCTCCTTGTGGGCAGGGATCACTTCTACCAACTCAGTCGTACTTTCCCAAGAGTTTAGTATAGTGCTTGCACATAATAAGCACTTTGACCACTGATTGATTAATTAATTCTCATTAATGTTTAATTGGGGCTAAAAATCCATACCCATATAATGCAGGGATTACATTCTTGCAGAACCCCCTGCTAAGGAAAATCTGCATTGTAGAATTTGTCTTGTAGCCAGAAGTAGTGTGGGTGAGCAAAACCCTTCATTCTTTCATTCAATCGTATTTATTGAGCACTTACTGTGTGCAAAACACTTTACTGTTTCTTCTGACACCTTGTCACACTGTCTCCAGACCCACTTTTGAAGCCAGAGGAGGGCTCCTTAATTCTGCCATTATATTCTCTCCAGCTGGGTCCTGAAAACATGTGTTCTGGCAGAACTGAGTGTACTCTTGATTTGATTCATGAGGCATCCTTAAATATTAAGCTTGGGTGCACAGTGTTCTCTTTCGACAAAGGCTGGTTTGGCACTGAGTACTGGGATTTTCCCATGCAGATTTGGGTCAAAATGACTGTTTCCACTGGAATGATGTCAATCACTATTTGTCTCTTTCCTCAGTAACACCCTTAGCAGAACTCTGATGCTGTATGTTCCTTCAGAAAAGATCCCTAGCTTTATGGGTGAAGTAAGAGTCGATGGAAACCATGGCTACAGTCCTTCCCGTTGTTGTAGGGAACTGTACCAAGGTTCAATAGAAGATGTTTCAGCACTGTCAGCAGTCAAAAGTTACCACATGGGAGGATACAGAAAACTCTTCACTAGCAGCTGTTCTCAAGGAGAAGGTTTATGTCAGCATCACTTGCATTGACTACATTCTGAACACTGGTGTCAGCAGCCATAAACGTTTTGTCTGTCAGCATTTCTATTTTACTTTGTACCAAAAATGTATATTGTTTAATTAGGCCAGAGCAGGGAATGCCTTTTGATAACTCAATCTAGCCAGAATGACTTCCTAGGGGAGACATCTCCGGGCCGCCTCTGGGGAAACTACTAAGAAAGAGTCAGGGAAAAGTCAAATCTTCACAACTTATTCCCCTCGGAGGCTATCTTTGGAAGACAATAACTGTGCAAAATCTAATAAGCGCCAAAATTGTAGCAAGAGTATTTATGCCAATTTTATGCACGGATATCTGCTCAATAACTCTATCCACAAACTCAGCCAGATCTCTGATCTTTCCCTATAGTTGTTCATTACCATTCTCCCTAATTTGAATGGTAAAACTACTGAATAGAGAATAGTACCTTATGTTGGCTCTCAAAAAGAGTTATAAATGCATCCATCTTTGTCTTTAGGACAAGACAGTTAACACTCTTAAAATGTGCCAGACTCTAGTTTCAGTTTTTGAAATATATTTTTGCTCCAGGCTTTGAAGCAGAAAGAAGAGGTTTTTGTGATGATAACCAGACAGCACAAGTGACATACAGGATTGTTGCTTCCACCAAAGTTCCTTCTTAATTCACAGTCTGAAGTTCAGTTTAATTTGAATTCAATTTTGAACTCCCAGCTTGGAGATTAAAAGGTGATCTTAGCTTCAAACATGTAAATATCAGGGTTTTTGAGAGCTTCAGGTAGAGATTGTTGGAAAAAAAAACTTTGGCAATTAAGAAGTAGAGTCCACCTTCCCATAAGTGACCATGTTTTTTCTGAAGTTGAGTGGACCAGAGGTGGGAATTCTACAGGGTTGGGGATGCTGGTGGAGAGAGGGAGTGAAGACAGGTAAGGAAAACACAAAACAAAACAAAAAAAGAGATAGACAATCACAGGTAGATCAAGCGACTGGAGGGGGGGAACAGTGATAGCCCCATGGCACTTACGTACGTGCCATTTATGTGTTTGTATTAATGTCCATCTCCAATCTCTAGACCATAAGCTCATTGTGGGCAGGGAACATGTCTGCCAACTCCATTATATTGTACCCTCCAAAGTGCCTAGTACATTGCTCTACACACAATAAGAGCTCAGTAAATAGGATTGACAGACATGTGCACACATGCAAGCATTCATCCTGTCTGTGGCTCCACAGAGTACATTCAAAGAAACACCATTATGGCAAAAATACCTTTTTTTAGAAAAGTTTGTCTACTCTATAATAATGTTGGTATTTGTTAAGCGCTTACTATGTGCCGAGCATTGTTCTAAGCGCTGGGGTAGACACAGGGGAATCAGGTTGTCCCACGTGGGGCTCACAGTCTTAATCCCCATTTTACAGACAAGGTAACTGAGGCACCAAGAAGTCAAGTAACTTGCCCAAAGTCACACAGCTGACAAGTGGCCGAGCCAGGATTCAAACCCATGACCTCTGACTCCAAAGCCCATGCTCTTTCCACTGAGCCATGCTGCTTCTCTATCATACTGAACTACAACAAAAATGGTAGTAGGCACTTCTCAGGCGTTCATTCCATCGTATTTATTGAGTACTTACTGTGTGCAGAGCACTGAGTAAGAGCTTTTGGAAAGTACAATTCAGCAACAGAGACAATCCCTGCCCAACAATGGGCTCACAGTCTAGAAGGAGGAGACAGACAACAAAACAAAACAAGTAGATGGGCATCAATAGCAACAATATGAATGAATAGAATTCTAGATATATGCACATCATTAATAAAATAAGTAGAATAATAAATATGTACATATATACACAAGTGCTAGGGGGCGGAGGGGGGGTAGAGCAGAGGGAGGGAGAAGGGGTGATGGGGAGGGAAGGAGGAGCAAAGGAAAAGGGGGGCTCAGTCTGGGAAGGCCTCCTAAAGGAGGTGAGCTTTCAGAGGGCTTTGAAGGGGGGAAGTGTGCTAGTTTGGCAGATGTGAGGAGGGAGGGCATTCCAGGCCAGAGATAGGACGTGGGCCAGGGGTTGGCAGTGGGACAGGCGAGAACAAGTCACAGTAAGGAGGTTAGCAGCAGAGGAGAGTCAGAGTCAGACTTCTAGTTCTTTAAGAAGCAGCCAGAAACTGTGGAGTCTTTTTCAACCTGCCAGTAAGTTGCTCATACAAACACAGATAACATCTGTGCTCTCCCCTTGGAGCTAGACAGTTAAGGGAACTGTGAACTCAAGCTGACAGGGTGTAAATGGAGATACTCGCACAAGCAAAGTGCCGACTGGAGAACGTCTGAGATAGAAATGAACAGTAAGAGAAAGGGCAAGTTGTCTTATCGGCTGCCTCTAATTTAAGAAAAGACCAGAGCAGATCACTGAAGCTCAGACTTGAACATTTTTTGCCATTCCTGGTACCTGATAACGTGTTCATACTAGTTTCTTTCCGAAGATGACCAGGCTCCTGGGAAACAAGAGATTGAAGTTTGTTGTCAGTGATATTTGGGGTTCAGACAGTGAGGGAAGGGTTGAAGGAGAAATGCGGGGGCACAGGGGTGGAGAAAACCAAACCACGATCAGCTACTTTGGTGGTGCCAGTCAGCACAGTCCTGCTGGGACCAGATGATACCGCAGCCCCATCAGTCAGCAGAGCTGGCGTGGTGACAATGGCAGCTGCTGGCAGTTTATTACATAGTTACTGATATCTCCGGGCAGATCTGGAAAGCCCAATATTAGTGGCTGTGTGATAAATGCAATCCCTGTCAGATGTCATCCTGAAGAGGAGAGTGCCCACCAAAAGTCAGTACACCATACCTACCTCTTAGGCTCTCCTATACTTAGTTCTTGAGTCTCACTTAATCCTATGTTACTGTCTCCAAACCCATCCAGTTTCAAAGATTTAGTTGCCATTGTTTTTACGAGATGTTCTTCCCCTTGACTCTATTTATTGCCATTGTTCTTGTCTGTCCATCTCCCCCGATTAGACTGTAAGACTGTAGACTGTAAGCCCGTCAAACGGCAGGGACTGTCTCTATCTGTTGCCGACTTGTTCATCCCAAGCGCTTAGTACAGTGCTCTGTACATAGTAAGTGCTCAATAAATACTATTGAATGAATGAATGAATAAAGATAACACTGTATCCATCATATTTCAGCCTTTCCCTTCTCCAGTCCATTCTTCACTCTGATGCCTGGGTCATTTTCTTAAAAAACTGTTCTACCCTCTTCTCAAAAATATCCAAAGGTTGCCCATTTCCCTCTTCACCGGGCAGAAACTTCTGACCATAGGTTTTAAGGCATTTCATTGGTACCCTCCCATCTCAGGATCACACCTGGAGAGTTTCCAGTACACTACCAGTCCTGACTATGGGAGGGAAAGTCAAGCAGTGGCATACCCATTCCATTCCTAGCTTGGGCAGTGGCTAGTGAGTGGAAGGCAATCTGCTACAAATCAAAACTCATTTGTGCTGGGCAAAAGTGGCAAGGGAGAGGGTCAAGGGCAGAAACTCAAGTTTACTGCATGGAAGGCAACGGTAAACCACTTCCGTGGTTTTACCAAGAAAACTATGGACACACTACCAGAACGATTGCAGCTGGAGGTGGGGCATTCTGGGAGAGAAGTGTTCTTGGAGTTGCCATGGGTCGGAAACGACTTGGCAACATAAAACAAGACAAGATAACCTCCCCTACTGCTTGTCCATGTATTCTCCCCCTTAATTCTGGCTCTCACTCTTAGTCCCTCTCAAACAAACCTTGTACTCCTGCCTCAAAGTCCTTTCCCCTCCTCAAATCTGCCAGACCACAACTCTCCCCAAGAGAGAGAAAATCTAAGATGCAGAACATTTCAACAAATAACTGATTATTGAAAAATCTCCTTGTGGACAGGAAATGTCAGTTTTGCTTCTGTTGAACTTTCAAAAATGTGTAGTACAGAGCTTCATAGTCAGGTGTTCAGTAAATTCCAGTGATTTTAATTTTGACCCATAATTGTTCTCATGAACATTTTGAACATTGACCTTTTCTCCTTAACAGCACTATAATTGAATAATGCAATAGGCTGTAGACTGTAAGCTCACTATGGATAGGCACTGTGTCTACCAACTCTGTTGTATTCTCCCAAGCGCTTAGTACAGTGCTCTGTATGCAGTAAGTGTTCAATAAATATGATTGGTTGATAGAGAATTGAGGCTCGGTCTGCTAGAAAAATGACAGAGAACTGTAACATATGCCCACGCCCCAACCGAATTGCAGAAAGCCACTCCCAAAGCTATCCCTGGGTTTTTACAGAAAGCCATTCCCACAGCTATCGCTGGGTTTATACTTGGGAATAATCCTCCCCCACCTGAGACACTTGGTTTCTTTTCTCTCTGTGATCTCATTCTTGAGATTTAACATCTTACATAGACTCAGGGCTCCAAAGGTGGTTTTGGATAAGCCTAAGAACTTGAGACAAGCTACATCTCACTTAAATGACACAACAACAATAAACCGTGCTGGCTCGGACCTATCCCGAAGACCAGAATTTTCCAAACTAATTAGCATCAATTACCTCCCTCAGCAAAGCAGGCATTTAGGTCTCATGATGTTGCTCGGGGGCTATATGGGGCTGTTTTCTCAACTGCTGGCCTGTTTGTTTATCTCGGGGAAATCTAATTTTTTGTCCTTGGGACTAGAAGTTAAGCTGCTTAACCACTTCGGGAAAAACAGATTCCAGTGAAAATTTTTAGATTTAATACTGCAGTGAAGAAGAATTAAGATTTTTTTTAATTGCACAACGATCGACCTGCAACTAGTTCACAGGACATCCGAGAACTGCTGGGTAGCCATAGATGAGTGGGAGCAAGGGAGCTGAACTTAGTGAACAGGGCAGAGTTGAAGGCATTTATTTTTGCACGGAGCTAAGAGAGTGTTTACTTTCTACAGGCAAAGACAAGGCAACTATCAAAATAATTAACATGGGCATTTTGACTAAAACTCATGTGTTCAAAATTACTAGCCACCGTATGGAATTGTGTGAAGCTAACTGCTCAAAAATAGTATTTGATCTGTCTCATTTATGGACACTTATGTGTGTCTCTTTGCAGCTTTTTAGAAAATTTAGTTTGGATCAGTAATCGCATTTCCGCAATTAGTGTACTGTCAAGGGACCTCACGAGAGAAGAAAAAAGGTTTCATCAGCAGAGTTCCTCCCAAGGTAGCTATAGTTCTCTGGCATTCTCTTTTGGGAAAATTTCCAGCTTTCATTTCTATTTCTTCTTTCTCCCAAACCCCCCTAAGGTGGATGATAAACAGAGAGGAAATTTTTAAATACACTAAACATTTGCACTATTGATTTGCTCCCAAATGCCTTAATGGTTAATCAATTAGAATATTTGTAGTTTGAAAACCTAATCCCAAGTATAAAGAACATAGTAGAATTATTTCGAACCAACCTAGGACTTGCATTAGATTCATATTTTATTTTATTTATTTGATTTTATTTGATTTTATTTATTTTAACCAGTTCCAGGTGGGTATACCAAAATATATATTTTTGTTCTGAAAGGGGGCATTTGCCTCAAGAGTTGGTGGTTGACACTAAATAAATAATGAATAAAAGAAGCACCTGAAGGGAGAGTGGTAGATGATTACACAATGAACATCTGTATTTGGGGGATTTAAAAATGACTGCCTGGACTTGTTTAAGCAAAGTGAAAAATGGTCCAAGTAATAATTCCTTGGAATTCTCAGGGTTTCCCCTAACAAATAAAAAGGTCAAACGATTGTCGAATATTATCAAATGTTTAGAAATTTTAATTTGACTAAGCAACTGCATCTCTGCAGTTAGTGCACTGGCAAGGAACCTCATGAGAGAGAAGAAAGATTTCATTAGTGCTGAAGTGCTTAGTACAGTGCTCTGCACACAGTAAGCACTTAATGAATACCATGAAATGATAAAAGGGGTACAGAGCCAGAGTCTAGGTCAGTGCCGCCCTTCCTGGAAGGGTGTGAAGTACATAATGAATCTTAGCCTCAAGCAATGAATAGAGCAGTGGAGTGTTGGGAGATGACTTGGACAGACAGACCAGCCCACTGGGCAGTGATGGGAGGGAAGCAAACATCAGATTTTATGGGACAGACTCGAAGGAGTAGGTCCTGTAAGAGACAAACCCATTAGAGAGCAGGGATCTAGATTTACACATAAACAAATGATGAAGAAAGGGAATATCGCTCAGACAACAGCTTTTACTGAAGTGTGGTCTAGTGGAAAGTCCACAGGCTTGGGAGGGTGGACCTCGGTTTTAATCCCGGCTCTGCCGTTTGCCTGCTTTGTGTGACTATGGGCAAGTCATTCACATCTTTATGCCTCAGTTTACTCATCTGTAAAATGGAAATTAGATACCTGCTCTTCTTCATACTTAGATGCTGAACCTTGTGAAGGACAAGGACTGTGTCCAACCTGATTACCTTATCGAACAGAAACTCCTCAGCAGCATGGCTCAGTGGAAAGACCCCGGGTTTGGGAGTCAGAGGTCACGGGTTCGAATCCCGACTCTGCCACTTGTCAGCTGTGTGACTGTGGGCAAGTCACTTAACTTCTCTGTGCCTCAGTTACCTCACCTGTAAAATGGGCATTAACTATGAGCCTCACGTGGGACAACCTGATTACCCTGTATTTACCCCAGCGCTTAGAACAGTGCTCTGCACATAGTAAGAGCTTAACAAATAACAACATTATTATTATCCGCTCTAAGATGCTCAATCAGCTCTCTCATCTATCCCCCACTCCAATCCAACCTGCACATTTGGATCCTCCAACACCAATATATTTATTGGCCTTCAGTTTTACTTCTCTCTCCATCAACATCTTGCTCATACCCTCCATCCTACCTGGAACTCCCTCCCCCTACATATCCAACAGACTACGACTCTTCCCATCTTCAAAGTCCTTCTAGGATCATATCTCCTCAAGGAAACCTCCCCTGACTAGTTTCGTCTCCCTCTTCTCCTTCCCTTCTGTATTACCTATTCATTTGGATTTGTACCCCTAAGAACTTCGATACCAACCCCTGCAGTACTTATGTACAAAGTCTTAGACTCTGCTGCTTTCCCTATTTGAAGTTTATTTTAATAACTGTATTCCCCACTAGATTGTAAGGTCATTGAGGGAAGGGATTGTGTCTACCAACTTGCTGACCCCTTGCCCACACACTCCCTTTGGCCTGGACGTCCTCCCCCTTCATCTCATGCAGAACATCACTCACCTTACTTTCAAAAGTCCTACTGAAATCACATCTCTTCCTTCCCCTATTCCCTCCTCTTCCTTCTACACTGCCCTCCCATTTAGATCTTTATCCCACCATTAGCCCCACAGCACTTATATGCTTGCATATCTGTATTATGCTTTAATGGGAATCAACATGGAAAGAGCCCAGGCCTGGAATCAGAGGACCTGGGTTCTAATCCCAGCTCTGCCACTGGTCTGCTGTGTGACCTTAGGCAGGTCACTTAACTTATCTGTGCCTCAGTTGCATCATCTGTAAATTGGGAATTATATCCTACTCTGTCCTACTTAGACTGTGAGCCCCATTTAGGACAGACACTGTACCCGGCCTGATTATCTTGTATCATCCCCAGTGCTTAGAACAGTGATTGACATACAGTAAGCGCTTAACAAGTACCATAATTATTACTATAATTGTTACCTCTGTCTCCCCATGTAGACTGTAAGCCCCTTGTAGGCAGGGAATGCATCTACCAACTCCATTGAATTATACTCCCCCAAGTGCTTAGTACACTGTTCTGCACATAAGTATCAATAAATTCCACTGATCCATTACTACTGATCACCCACTGAGTGCAATGCACTGTGCAAAGTGCTGAGGAAGGAACAACAGAAGTCCAAGATGTTTTCCCAACCCATAAGGACAAATAATTCATTGTTCAGTTTAATACATATCCTAGATAAGCAGCATGGCATAGTAGATAAAGCGCGGGCCTGGGAGTCAGAAGATCATGGGTTCTAATCCCGGCTCTGCCACTAGTCTTCCGGATGATGACCTTGGGCAACTCACTTCACTTCTCTGGGCCTCAGTTACCTCATCTGTAAAATGGGGATTGAGACTGCGAGCCCCAAGTGGGACAGGGATCGCATCCAACCCAATTTGCTTGTATCCACCCCCGTGCTTAATACGGTGCCTGGTTTAGTGGAAAGAGCACTGACTTGGGAGTCAGAGGTCGTGGGTTCTAATTCCTACTCCACCACTTTTCATTCATTTCATAGCATTTATTGAGTGCTTACTATGTGCAGACCACTGTACTAAGCGCTTGGAATGGACAAGTCGGCAACAGATAGAGACAGTCCCTGCCGTTTGACAGGCTTATAGTCTAATCGGGGGAGACAGGCAGACAAGAACAATGGCAATAAATAGAGTCAAGGGGAAGAACATCTCATAAAAACAATGGCAACTAAATAGAATCAGGGTGATATACATCTAATTAAACAAAATAAACAAAATAAATAGGGTGATAAAGATATATACAGTCGAGCGGACGAGTACAGTGCTGAGGGGGTGGGATGGGAGGGGGGAGGAGGAGAGGGAAAGGGGGGAGAAGAGGGTTTAGCTGCGGAGAGGTGAAGGGGGGGTAGAGGGAGCAGAGGGAACAAGGGGGGAGCTCAGTCTGGGAAGGCCTCTTGGAGGAGGTGAGTTTTAAGTAGGGATTTGAAGAGGGGAAGAGAATTCGATTGACGGAGGTGAGGAGGGAGGGCATTCCAGGACCGCGGGAGGACGTGGCCCGGGGGTCGACGGCAGGATAGGCGAGACTGAGGGACGGTGAGGAGGTGGGCGGCAGAGGAGTGGAGCGTGCGGGGTGGGCAGTAGAAAGAGAGAAGGGAGGAGAGAAAGGAAGGGGCAAGGTGATGAACAGCCTTGAAGCTTAGAGTGAGGAGTTTTTATTTGGAGCGGAGGTTGATAGGCAACCACTGGAGATGTTTAAGAAGGGGACATGCCCAGATCGTTTCTGCAGGAAGATGAGCCGGGCAGCGGAGTGAAGAATAGACTGGAGTGGGGCGAGAGAGGAGGAAGGGAGATCAGAGAGAAGGCTGACACAGTAGTCTAGCCGGGATATAACGAGAGCCTGTAGCAATAAGGTAGCCGTTTGGGTGGAGAGAAAAGGGCAGATCTTGGCGATATTATAAAGGTGAAACCAGAAGGTCTCGGTAATGGATAAGATGTGTGGGGTGAACGAGAGAGACGAGTCAAAGATGACACCGAGATTGCGGGCCTTAGAGACGGGAAGGATGGTCGTACCATCCACGGTGATAGGGAAGTCTGGGAGCGGACCGGGTTTGGGAGGGAAGATGAGGAGCTCAGTCTTGCTCATGTTGAGTTTTAGGTGGCGGGCCGACATCCAGGTGGAGACGTCCCGGAGGCAGGAGGAGATGCGAGCCTGAGGGAGGGGGAGAGGACAGGGGCAGAGATGTAGATCTGCGTGTCATCTGCGTAGAGATGGTAGTCAAAGCCGTGAGAGCGAATGAGTTCACCGAGGGAGTGAGTGTAAATGGAGAACAGAAGAGGGCCAAGAACTGACCCTTGAGGAACTCCAACTGTTAAAGGATGGGAGGGGGAGGAGGTGCCTGCGAAGGAGACCGAGAATGACCGGCCAGAGAGATAAGAGGAGAACCAGGAGAGGACGGAGTCCGTGAAGCCAAGGTGAGATAGGGTATGGAGGAGGAGGGGATGGTCGACAGTGTCAGAGGCAGCAGAGAGGTCAAGGAGGATCAGAATGGAGTAAGAGCCATTGGATTTGGCAAGAAGGAGGTCATGGGTGACCTTAGAGAGAGCAGTCTCGGTAAAGTGGAGGGGAGAGAAGCCAGATTGGAGGGGGTCCAGGAGAGAATGGGAGTTAAGGAATTCTAAGCAGCGATTGTAGACGACTCGTTCTAGGATTTTGGAAAGGAAGGGTAGTAGGGAGATAGGGTGATAACTGGAAGGGGAAGTGGGGTCGAGATCGGGTTTTTTTTAGGATGGGGGAGACGTGGGGATGTTTGAAGGCAGAGGGGAAGGAGCCATTGGAGATTGAGTGGTTAAAAATAGAAGTTAAGGAAAGGAGGAGGGCAGGGGCGATGGTTTTTATAAGGTGAGCGGGAATGGGGTCCGAGGCGCAGGTGGAGGGGGTGGCACTTGCAAGAAGGGAGGAGATCTCCTCTGAGGATACTGCAGGGAAGGATGGGAAAGTAGGGGAGAGGGTTCGTGGGGGGGAGGGGAGAGGGGAAGGAGTGACTTTGGGGAGCTCAGACCTGATTGTGTTGATTTTTGTGATGATGTAAGTGGCCAGATCACTGGGGGTGAGGGATGGGGGAGGGGGAGGAACAGGGGGCCTAAGGAGAGAGTTAAAGGTCCGGAACAATTGGTGGGGGTGATGGGCATGGGTGTTGATGAGGGAGGAGAAGAAGTTTTGCCTGGTGGAGGAGAGGGCAGAGTTAAGGCAGGAAAGGATAAATTTGTCACCTGTGTGACTTTGGTCAAGTCACTTAACTTCTCGGTGCCTCAGTTACCTCATCTGTAAATGGGGATGAAGACTGTGAGTCGCATGTAGGACAACCTGATCACCTTGTGTCTTCCCCAGTGCTTAGAACAGTGCTTGGCACATAGTAAGCACTAAACAAATGCCATAATAAGAATTATTATTAAATGCTTAATAAATTCCACAATTATCAATTATTATAAGTGATGACGATAGATATAAATACATATATGTGCTAGGGGTGGCTGTTGGGTTGATGAAACCTAGGCAGCTGGTAAATTTTTCAGGGAAGACAAGTTGGAATGGGTAGAATATTAGAGGAATTTTGCAGGCAGACTGAAAGCTCATTATGGGCAGAGAATCCGTTTGCCAACTCTGATATATAGTACTCTCCCAAGTGCTTACAACAGTGCTTTGCACACAATAAGCACTCAGTAAATACAATTGATTGGCTGAGGTCTGGGCAGATTATCAGGGAAGGGAACCCAGACTGTGGGGAGACAGCATGAGCAAGCAGACGCAAGCAGGTGAGATGAGTAGGATAGCATTAGGAGGGGAGTTTGGGAGGAGCTGAGACACAGAGAAGAGGTGAGAAGAGTTCACAAGTAAAATGGAAAGTGCTGGGGGAGAATCTTGAAGATGGTGATGAGGAGATTTTGTTTGCTGTGGAAGGAAGCAGGCAGGTTTTGGAGGGTTTTAAGGAGCGGGAAAGAGTGTTCTAAGTGACATTTTGAGGAGATTCAGGTAGCTTTTGTTACGATGTGGTTCCTTTCTGAGCAAAGACACTCTGGTCTGTGAAGCATAGAGGCCCAAAATACAAAAGAAATAATGTCTGCACCCACTACTCAGAGAGAATCCTTAAATATAGCATGAAAGAATACCGACCTGAAAATATATTTTTGGCCACATTTAAGAAAAAGGAATCATGGTTGAATTCAAAGGACATTTATATGTCATTACACATCATTGTTTAGATTCTTTGCTCTTTTTTTTGAGTCCCTATGTTGTAAAGAAAATGTTTAAAGTGTTTAGAGTTCATTCGTAAATGAAAAAAAAAAGTTTGCATGTGAAAACCTACCAGTCTTTCCATGTCACTGTAAGTTCCTTGTGGGCAGAGAACAAAGTGTCCACTTCTTCTGTTGTACTGTCCTCTGTTCAAACACTTAGTACAGTGCTCTGAACATAGTAAACACTCAATAAATGTCATTGATTTATGTGTTTTTTATGTGTGGGTCTCCCATAGCCACTTCCAGAGTTCACAAATCTCCTCTTATGACTTGTCTGTAAGTTGGTAGAAATGGATTTCAATGAATGCTTCAATTTTAAAGTTAAAAAAAAAGGGGAAGTACACAGCATATTTTCACTTCTCTTTAACTGAAAATGGCAGAAGCAGTTTAAAAATAAACTATAGACTAACAAACGCCTCTGTCTAAAATATTACTAATAATGCAAAAACAGAAGTGACAACTGGCTGGCACTTATTGTAGACAAGGATTTGCTTCTCTAGAAAGATGGGTTAAGCAATTGAATGGGTAACAGTTAAGCAATTGAACTAACTGAAGCTCTCTTTCTGTGTTCATTTGATCAGTCACTCAGTAGCATTCACTGACCATCTGTATTCAGCCATTGTACTATGAGCCGGGGAGAGAGCAATAGAAGTAGTAGACATGACGTCCCTGTCTTCAAAGAGCTCAAAACCGAGTCGGCAGATAGAAGGGGCAGGGTGGGACTGGATTAGACTGTAAAGTCAATGTGGTCAGAGAATGTGTCTAATAATAACTATGCTATTTGTTAAGTGCTTACTATGTGTCAGACACCACTAAGCGTTGTCAACTCTATTATACTGTACTCTCCCAAATGCAGTGCTCTGCACATAGTAAGTGCTCAATAAATACAAATGAATGAATGAAAAATGGATTTAGATGTCTATGTAACCACTTAAATAATAGAGTATGTAACATATGTACTCTAAATTGCTACAGGAGGTTATGAGGACAGCACAAAAATGCTTAAGTGGCCATAGAGTGCTCTGCGCGTGTGCTCAATAAATACCATTGATTGACTGATTGATTTGGAGAACTATTATCTCAGAAGAGAAATGAATTGGGGAAAGCCTCCCAAAGAAGCCGTGATTTTAGAAGGGTTTAGAAGACGCAGTGAACTGTGATCTGGTGGGTTTAAAGAGGGAGTTCTAAGCAGGAGGAATGCTGTAAGAGCAAGAGTTGGAGGCAAGAGAGACAAGGATGAGGCACAGTCACTAAGTTTGAGAGGATGAAGAATATTAGCTGAGGTTTAGAGGGAGAAGAATGGATGAGAAGGAGAATGCTGATTGAGTACCTAAAAGCCATAAATCAGGAGTTTCTGCTTAATGAAGAGAGGAATTGGTAACCATTTAAGATTTTTGAGGAGTGTGGGCATATTTGGGCAGAGCGAAGATTTAGAAAACTCTAGAGATACAGCATGGTCTAGTGGAAAGAGCATAGGCCTGGGAGTTGGAGGATTTGGGTTCTAATCCCCACTCTAACATTTGCCTGCTGTGTGATCTTGGGCAAGACTTAACTTCTCTGTGCCTAGTTACCTCATCTGTAAAATGAGGATTAAGATTGTGAAACGCAAGTGGGACATGGACTATGTCCAACCTGATTAGCTTGTATCTATTCCAGCACTTAATAGAATGCCTGGTACATAGTAAACACTTAAAATATACCATTAAAAATGATCTGGGTAGCAGAGAAGTATGGACTGGAGATGGGAGAGACTGTAGGCAGGGAGACCAGTGAGTAGGCTGATTGAAAGAAGAGAGCCCATCAGGTCCTGGGTTTGATGTCTGGACATCCTACCAATCCCGAACCAAAGGAGTTAAACTATGATCAAACATGGCATCAACTCCCTGCTAGCCCTGTGATGCAATCTGATGCCATCCAGGTGCCCGCTCCTCATGTGTGGCCCACTGAGCCAGGCAGTGGCTAACATGCTCTCTCGTCTTGACCTTGTCCCTTCCTTGGACCACTGATGGCCCCAAGAGGCTTGTCGGTTTTCTTAAGTAAGCAAATACGAGGCTTCACACAAGTGTTTCAATCAATCGTATTTATTGAGCACTTATCGTGCTCAAAGCACTTGAAAGAATACAGCAGGGTTGGTGGACACATTCTCTGCCCACAGTGAGCCCACGCTCTACAGGTGGGGACAAGCATGAATATAAATAAATTAGGGGTATGTACATAAGTGCTGTGGGGTTGAGGGAGAGGTGAATAAGAGTTAGGGCAACACAAAAGAGAGTTGAAGAAAAGAAAAAAAAGACTTAGTCAGGGAAGGCTTCTTAATGGAGATGTGCTTTCAATAAGGTTTTGAAGGTGGGAAGGGTAACTGTTGGACATGAAGAGGGAGGATGTTCCAGGCCCGAGGTAAGATGTGGATGAAAAGTCAGAGATGAGATAGACAAGATGGAGTTACAGTGCGTAGGTTGGCTTAGAGGAGTGAAATGTGTGGGCTGAGTTGAAGAGCAGAAAGGTGAGGTAGGAGGGGGAAAAGTGATTAAATGGTGCTTTCTTTGAGTGTCGGTGGAAAGGTGGTTTTTTTTTTTTGCTTCCCATGTTCTGGGCTGACATAGAATGGACTTCAGGACCAGAGGAGCTAGTACAGAGTCACTTGAGTTGCTGCCACTTTATTGCTTTGAAAAAGTAATAATAATAATTATTATTATTATGGTATTTGTTAACTGCTTACTATGTGCCAAGCACTGTTCTAAGCACTGGCATAGGTACAAGGTAATTAGGGTGTCCCCTGTGGGGCTCACAATCTTAATCCCCGTTTTACAGATGAGGTACCTGAGGCCCAGTGAAGTGGCTTGCCTAAGGACACACAGCAAACGGTAGTCAGGATTAGAACCCGTGTCCTTTGACTCCCCTCTCTCCCTGCCAGAGTGGCCCCTCTGTGACCTGATCCAGGAGTGGAAACTGTATGAACATTCATCTCCCTTCACCCAGTCTGGAGGCCTCAGAGGTAACTTTCCTCAAACAGCCAAGAGCGCTCCTGCTTCCTCCCCCTCCCACAGTCCCATGTAGTAGTAGTGTTGGGTGACAACAGGAGCAGTTCTCTGCCATCAGCTGAAAGATGAAAGTTCTTTGCCATCAGCTGTGGTGACCTAGGCCGGGGTCTTGCCTGCTGTCAACTCCCCTCCAGCTCCACCCACACACACTTCAGTTTAAGACGAAATCATGCATACGCCCGCAGTCAACCTAGGTGCTTTCCTGATTAGCTTCATGGAAATTCCCTCCTCCCTCTTTGCCGGCGCCATCCCCTGCTCGCAAGATCAGTTGACCCAGTAATTTAAACTATGAGAAGATAAATCATTAGCCGCTAAAAGTGTACATCTGCCACATAATCTTGATGAAATTCAACTAAATAACGTTTGGTAGAGCCAAATGTGCCAACCCCTCGTGGACCATCCCATCACCACTTGATTGACTTCCGACCAACTGAAGAATCAGAGAAATAGAGAACAATTGTTTTCTTCATAAAGTTTTTTCTGACTCATTGCCATGTTACTTTTGTATTATGCATAACGGTGGAATGAGTAGATAGGGTCGGTAATCCTTGAGCCCTGAATGATCATAACCTCCATTTATGGCACTTGAAGTTGAGGACGTAGAGCAAGAGTAAGAGACAGGGTTCCTAACTCAGGGAGTTTACAATCTAGTGGCCACAGCCACATTTGATTATTTGGTGCTTTTTCCGGAGTTAGATAATCCAGAGAATTGAATTATTTCTTATAATCAACTAAAATGTCTCCTGCTTTCATTTTAAGCCCCTTTCCTCTTTGGCCACCTATGACATGAGGAACAGCTCATAGGCTCAAACCCCAACCTATAATCCTCGTCACTTCCTCCCAGGCTTTCTTTGATTTCTAGGTATCTTTTTTTAAAGTATATTGACTATTCATCTTTCCATCTGCATTGCCTATGTACTTGGGTGTGTACCCCTTAACCACTTTGATAGTCCACTCTCAGCCTCGCAGCACTTATGTGCCTGTATTAAGTATATCATATACTATGTGCATTAATTTATTTTAATTTGTCTCCCCACTCTAGACTGTAAGGTCCTTGTGGGCAAGGATCATGGCTGCTGAGTTTATTTTACTGTACTCTCCCAAGTCCGTTGTATAGTGCTCCACCTATAGTAAACACTCAATAAGGAGAAGCAGTGTGCCTAATGGAAAGAGCATGGACCTAGAGTCAGAGGACCTGGGTTCTGCCAATTGCTGTGTGACCTTGGGCAAGTCACTTAACGTCTCTCAACTGTAAAATGGGCATTAAGTACCCATTCTCTCTTCAACTTAGGCTGTGAGACCCATACAGGACAGGGACTGTGTCTGACCTAATAGACCTGTACCTACCGCAGCACGTAGAACCAACTAAAAGAAAACCCCTGCTTTCATTTTAAGTCACTTCCCTTTGGGGGGCGCCTAGGACATGGAAAAATCTCATAGGCTCAAACCCCAACCTTTAATCCTGTCACTCTCTTCTAGGCAACACTTGACAAATACCATTAAAAGAAAAGATGGATTGTTGACCCAAGTTGGGCATGGTACACCGATAAGGTGAAGGTTTGTGCAGTCTTGTGGAAGATGTATTTCCTAGCTTTTGCCTATCTTACTCCTGTTACCTTTTAAAAGAGAAGCAGCATGGCCTAGAGAATTGAGAATGGGCCTGGAAGTCAGAAGGACCTAGGTTCTAATCCCAGCTCTGCCATATGTCTGCTGTGTGACCTTGGGCTCATTACTTCACTTCTCTGTGCCTCAGTTACCTCATCTGTCAAATGGAGGGTAAGACTGTAAGCCCCATGTGAGACAGGGACTATGTCCAACCTAATTTGCTTGTTTCAATCCCAGTGTTTATTACAGCACCTGGCACATAAGCAGCACTTAACAAATACCACCATTGTTAGTATTATTATTATTATTACTGCATTGCTGATTCAAGTCCTTGTTTTTGTGCCTAGTAAATCTAAATCTATTTTCATTCAATACGTGTGGGGCTTGCTTCTTGTTTTTGGTTGCCTGTCTTACTCTTTTGGTCCCTTTTACATTACCTCTATTTTTGAGAGCCTGTTTCCCCATTTGCCAAAGTCAATAGGAATTCCTTCCTAGACTTACAGTATGCTAGCAATCTTTCATAATCATGATCTGACTTAGCTGTCTCCACCTTTCAGTTATTCTTTACTCTCCACGGCAAATCTAAGGATTATTAGTGTCACTATTTTTGAAGTGGTCCAGAATTAGCACTTGGATGACTTTTTAGAGGTAGGGTCCATACCAGTTCATACCTGGGCTGAAGGGAACCTACCAAGTCTACCTGAGTTTGGATTGCATCCTTGGTGGTTGCCCATCCACCTCCACATCAAACAAAAACTCCTTACCATCAACTTTAAAGCACTCAATCACCTTGCCTACTCCTACCTCACCTCACTACTCTCTACTACAACCTAGCCCACACACTTCACTCCAATGCTCACTGTACCTCGATCTCAACTATATCACCACTGACCACTCTCCCATTCCTGCCTCTAGCCTGGATCACCCTCCCTCTTCATATCCTACTGACATATACTCTTCCCACTTTCAAAGACTTTTTGAAGGCACATCTCCTCCAAGAGGCCTTCCCTGACTAAGCCTTCTTTTCGTCTTCTCTCACCAGATTCTGCATTCCCCTGACTTACTCCCTTTATTCCCTCTCCCAGGCCTACAGTAGTTACCTACATATCTGTAATTTTATTTATTTGTATTAATGTCTGCTCCCCCACTAGACTGTAAGCTCACTGTGGGCAGGATTGTGTCTGTTGTAGTCTTATATTTTGCTCTCCCAAGTGCTTAGTACAGTGCTCTGCACACAGTAAGCACTCAATAAATATGACTGACAAAAAAACCCCAAAATACTTAGCTCTGCAGATTCCACCTTAAGGCTTTGTTTTTCTGTAAAAATGAAGGTACTAAAAGGTACTAGTAGCAATTTTCATAAGGTTTAGCTAAGAAGTCAGATATTTTGTGACATTAAGATTCTGCATGCACTTTATCTTACAACTATTCAGTGGGGTGTTGAATTCACTCCTGAATAATGAGAACCCAGAACTGACCCATTTCAGCTCTGGGTCAGAGCTTCTGCTTCCTTCAGTAGGAGTCGAAGCAAACAGCTAATATCAAACACTTTCAGTATTGGTTAGTATCCTTATGATGGCAGGTTAAAATGAAGGGCTATGACCCAAAATCCCCAAGTCCCAAAATGGTTTGGCCTTTTTAATTTGAACAATAGGGAAAGGCGCTCAGTGAGGGTGCACTCAGCAGTGCAGTCTCAAGGGGAACCTAGTTGTTCATTTTTCCTATCAATCAATCATGTTGAGAGCTTACTGTATGCAGAGCACTATACTATTCAATCGTATTTATTGAGCACTTACTGTGGGCAGAGCACTGTACTAAGCCCTTGGAAAGTACAGTTTGGCAACAGATAGAGACAATCCCTACCCAACAACGGGCTCGCAGTCTAGAAGACGGAGACAGACAACAAAACAAAACAAGTAGACAGGCCTCACTACCATCAAAAAAGATGAATAGAACCATAGATAAATGTACATCATTAATAAAATAGAGTAATATGTACAAATATATACAAGTGCTGTGGGGAGGGGAAGGGGGTAGAGCAGAGGGAGGGAGTAGGGGCAATGGGGAGGGGAGAAGGAGCAGAGGGAAAGGGAGGGCTCAGTCTGGGAAGGCCTCCTGGAGGAGGGGAGCTCTCAGTAGGGCTTTGAAGAAGGGAAGAGAGTTTGGCGGATGTGAGGAGGGAGGGCATTCCATGTCAGAGGTTAGAGGTGAGCCAGGGGTTTTCAGCAGGACAGGCGGGAACAAGGCACACTGAAGAGGTTAGTGGCAGAGGAGCAGAGTGTGTGGGCTGGGCTGTAGGAGGGGAGAAGGGAGAAGAGGTAGGATGGGGCAAGGTGATGGAAAGCTTTGAAGCTCTAGCACTTGGGACAGTACAATATAACAGAGTTGGTAGACAGGTTCCCTGCCCACAACAAGCTGAGAGTCCAGAGGGGAAGACAGCCATTAATATAATTTACAACTGTAATAAGTTACAGCTATGAAATGGCACTGGGAGGACTGGGATTGTTGTAATAGGTTTCTGAATGGTTTGTTCTCCAAAAAATATGAGATTGACTCATTCTCCATTTCAGCTTCTTTAAGAAAATATTGTGAAAATCTGATGTTCTTTTGCAAAAATGGGAGGTCCCGTTTTTAAGAGGTGAAAAGAAGCAAAATATCTTGTTTGCAGTTTTAATGATCAATTTACTAGTTAATCAATCAATGGTATTTACTGAGCGCTTGCTGAATGCAGAACACTGTCCTAAGCACATGGGAGAGTACAATATTAACAGAGTTGGTAGACCTGTTCCCTGCCCACAATGACAAGCATACAGACAAAAGAGTTAATGGCACTGACATTTAAATGATCCCCTTTGGCTATGAAGTTAATATCCCATGAAGTATTTAAACCTCAAATTTAATATGGCAAAATTTTTATGTGTCCTACAAAAGGCAGTTTGTTCTTCTACCTTTCCTGGGGCTTGCCAGCAACAGCATCCAGTCTTCTTGCTCTTCTGTCAGCAGTAATGGGCAACATTCAAAAGGAGTAAATCAAGATTCTTGTGAATTTCAAGACCATAAAAGTATGAGTATGATAATTTTCCATATAAATATTGAGGGTATTAACTGATTCATAAGGTCTAGCAACTTCAAGTAGATGTGATTTAAAAAGTTGTACATTGAATGTAAAATGTTAGTTCAGCTAAATTAGATGTTCTAAAATAATAGGATGATATCAATTGAATTGAAATTTGAAATTCCACCTCTGTATAACCAGCTGCCTCCATTTTCTCTCCTCTGTCTGCTAAATCAGCTCTGAGTCTGATAAAATGCTGTCACTCCAAACAGTTCTGCACTAACCAATTAAACTACTTATTCCTCTTTTCGAAAACCTATATTTAAGATGCCCAGCAATTGGCATTCTGGGCAGAGATCATGTCATCCAACTCTACTGTAGCCCGTCATTGGGCAGGGATTGTCTCTATCTGTTGCCGAATTGCACATTCCAAGCGCTTAGTACAGTGTTCTGCACATAGTAAGTGCTCAATAAATACTACTGAATGAATACTATATTGTACTTTCTCAAGTGGTTAGTACAGTGCACACAGAAAACACTCAATAAGTATCATTGGCTAGAAGTCTTCAATCTATCTCTGGCTTTATCTTCTAACCTTCCACGTAACTTTCCTACCAACGCCAATATTACTAGTCAACAACCTCTTCTCTTCCTGCCCTTCTGTTTCTTTTCAATTCAACATCCTTTTTCCACGCTTTTCCTAGGATCACCCGGAGCTACCTCAGTTCTACCAAACCACCTCCTTTATTGAAAATGACCTTCAAATCCATTTTCCAACAGGAAAGCAGCCCTGATTAAATGGGTCAGTTCCGGGTTCTCATAAATCAATAGTGAATTCACCACCACTGAATAGTCAAAAGATAGAGTTTATGCCGAATCTTAGTGACTCAAAATACCTGGCTTGTTAACTAAACCTTATGAAAATTGCTACTAGTATCTTTTAGTTGCAATTTAGCACATAAAAGCAAGAAAGCATTAAGGTTGGATCTGCAGAGCAAGAGATTTTTCTTCCGTTTTTTGTGTGCTTGTGGACATCCTCCTGAATGTCTTTTAATTGTTCTAGGACTCTTGACAGTTACTGCCCAAAAGCTGCTTGTGGCCTTCTACTCTCATCCTTACATGCCCCATTGCTTATCTACCTGCCTGAGAGGCTGGATGGGACTGGAGAGTGACACAACCTAAAATGTAACCTGCTAATCAGGCAGATAACCTGCTGGCACAGTTCTCTGACTGAGTTTGGACCTTCAACTAATGAGTGGCCCATGATGCACAACATTATTTACGTTCTGTGTCATCTCAACCAGGATAAACTAGTTTTTTACCAATGTGCCTCAAGTAGTACACTCTGCAAAATCAGATTCAAATAAAATATCTAATCCCATGGAGGCATAGCATCTATCATATTCCTTTCTACAACTTTGAAGTGGAAAAAATAAGCAAGACAAAGTTTTTGCAAATCCATCATGTTAATCTAAAATATGAGTTCTTGGAGGGCAGTGGACTGCATGTTCACTTCAATCCTAGGACATCATAAATGTTCAACCAAATTAAATATTTCATAATCCCATTGTGCTACTGGAACAGTAAATCAGTATCTTAGTCATTGAAAACCTGATATAAATAGGGTTTAACCTGGTTTTTGGAGTTTAAATTCTAGATTTACCAATACAACCTTAATGGAAAAATTAATATCTTGGTCAATTTCATATAATTTGAAGAAAAAAAAATTACCCACATAGTAAAAACAGGAAACCATTTAGGTCAGGGCTTAAAAATAATTTAATCATGCAAGATGATAAGAGATTCTTTAAAACAATGCCAAAATATTGCTTCTAAATCAAATAAATTTATATTACAGGATACATATGCTGGCTATGGTTATTTAAAAATACTTGAAAGAAACTCCAAATATATTATTTTATAAACAATATTTTAAAATACAGCAATAAGCAACAAACTATTGCTTTTATACATTTTGGCATAACACTGCCATACAGTTACAGAATTATAAAATATGCATTTTATAGTACCTTACAGATCCAGAAACTGGTTACAACTTCTACCACATACATATGGTATTGGTACTAACAAACATGCACAGCATTCTGTAATTTTTAAACTGCAAGAGAATACAGAGCACAAAGCAGGCCCATCAAGTGACACATTTGCCACTCTAAAATGAAAGCAAAGATCATAAAAAATATATCGTTACATTTACCACACCTTTTTCCTGAAGTACATAATAACAAAGTACATGAGAGTTTCCACATTTTAAATGGTGGATAAATAACCCCACCATCTCATTGAATTGTAAACTTTAGATGACTGGATGTCTGGAAAGTTTCTTAAAAAAAAACAAACTACTTTGAAGACTATTTGGTCTTGAGAATCTGTGAAGAACACAGAGGCCAGTTTATCACCAAGTCAGTACCAGCATCATTATTATGTTTTTGATTGTTTTATTATTGTTCAGGGTCAAATTTCCCAGTTTGAAAATGATCCATCTCCCTTACGTTGTAGTTCTGTACTTCTTGCTTCCACAATTGGCCATATTATTATTTAAAGCACCTCCACCAGACAGTGTGATAGGTAGGAGAGGAAGGAGGTAAAGTTCAAATGTCATCTCAACTGTATGTTTGCAGTTCTGGTACAGTTTGGTGGAGGAAGAGGTGAAAATAATAGTTATAAGGTTCTAGACTTTTCTAAGTTATAGTAACCAACAACTGACTGAAATCAACGGTTAACAGTGGTAAATTGGAAGCTTTCTGTGATAAGACAATTTTAACCATTTTTCCAGTATCCTGATCTTTTTTTTAATACAAATTGGTATTTACTAGAAGGAATAGGCAATGGATAGTTTCTGAAATTTATACTGTCATGCCGGTGTTTTATTCCAGTTTTTGATTGCATGGCTTTTTCTTTAAAAGTTTTGATCGAAGACATATTTGTTCATTTTTTTAAAGTGCACTAATCTATTTCTTTTATCTTCTTACCTGTGATGTCTTCCCAGAAAGCAACCAGTTAAAGAGATTAAAACCAAGAACTGTTGTTGGTTATTGTGATACCCAAAGAATGATCATGGGATTACATTGCAGTCACAAGAACAGTAGCCAAACTATTCTCAGCCAGTAGTCTAGCATCAACAAAATTGGGGCATGAAATTTTTGAAATTGCTTTCTTTGGATTAAAAGCACACTAGAAAAACAAGTTGGAAATTATCCTTTGAATTTAGTTATCAGATGTCAATGAAAAATTGCACTAGCCATTATGCTTCAACATTTGTTGAGGATCATCAGGTTAGCTCTAGGTAAGGAAGATAGGCAACAAGTCAAAGAGAAAGCTGCGAATAGAATGTTTTTATATGTGGGAACAAATGATGAAATGGCATTTTTCAAGCATTTAGGAAACTAACAAGTTGATTCCAATAAACACTTGTCTATTTAACTAGACTTTTATCTCCTGCAAAAAAAAAAACCCTCAAAAAGTCGAACTTTGGGGGAAATGCAACTATTCCCTTTTCCTTCTTGGCTGATCAATCAAAGGAGTTTGAGAGCTTACTCTGCAGAGCATTATTATCACAATAGAGAGTACATTAGAGCTAGTAGACACCAATACTGTCCTCAAGGAGCTTACACAGCAAGGATCATCCAAAGGATATGACCCATATAAAGGATAACTGCAAAGTAAGAATCTTTAGAAGGAGTATCATTTTTTAAAAGCTCCCATGGTCTCAAAGAAATAGGAATTTGTCAGCCTTTTAATGAAAATCCCTTCCCATAAATTAAGGCACTTCAGAATTCCTCTAGAAAGAGTCACTTGAAACTTTCTTTAGTGGCTTCATTTGTATGTGAATTAGATGAGAACTTAAAAATGTAAGAACACAATATATTAAATGGAGATGTGTATATATGGGCCCAAACCCCAGGAGTTTACTTCTTTATTACTTAAAAACAATAAGCAGTAGGAAAATACTTTAAAAGGGAAAATGTAAACTTGTCCTGCTTTCCAGGCCCAGATTTTTTCATGTTTCCCCAAAATACATTTTTCTCTCTAATTGCATAAACATCTGAAATGATTCAGGTAATGTTTAATCATTAGTCAAACGATTCTAAAATAATTGCAAGCCAATGGAAACTTCCTGGTTTCAAAAGTATGAAGCAGACTTTAAATGCTATTTTAATATTTTGGCAACAAAAGTTATACATACTGATAATCCCCAAAGTGGAAGAATCCTAACTGCATCTGTTTGAATCATGAGTGGGGGACATGTTGTATTTTGATCTTAATGTTTGAAATGTCTTTTTACAAGGTTAAAGCCTGATTATATGCCCTACAAGCATAACTCATGAGCGACACAAAATACACATATTTCTCTTGCTTTCTGAAGGGTGAAGAGAAGAACTAAAATGTTTGAAATCATGGAAGTGGATATAGTTAAAGTCAGAAGCAAAAGGTAAAAGAAAAATCAATAGTAAAAGTCAGTTCTAAAGGGAGGAAAATGGCATGAATTATGTGGTGGAGTAGGGATGTTTGGAAACCATATGTTGGATTTTGGCAGTAAGTGTATTTACACTCACAAACAATGCAGAGTGGTTCCAGACATGCATCATTTTTACTGTGCAATTGCAATGGCTTTCCCCTTCTTCTATAGATCATGTATGTTGGTGATAGAATTTCAAGGATCCAAGCCTTCCAAAGTTCTAAGCATCCATATTCCCAAGACAACTACCTAAACATAGGGTGCTTAATTATTTACAAGGAGAAGCCAACAGAGAATGTTTGGAATGTATTTTGGCAGGTGCATGGGTTAATAACAGCAATACATTTACATCCAAAACATCCTAAGTGCCATGATAATAAAACCAGCATAGTGGCTGACTGTGAAATTAAAGGGTTTCATTTTGCTATTCCCCTAAACTTTTTGCCACATTTAGATACTAAATTTATTATAAAAGCCAACCACCATAAAATTATAGTTTACTATCTGGCAGAGGCATTGAAAGGTTTCATTTTTCTATTTTGCTTTTAAAAAGTGCTGTATTAACTGATTGAATTTATTACAAAAGTTGACTACCGTAACAATGTGGTTTGGAGAAATTGTATTTTAAAACATTTCCTAAACTTTCCTTGTATACAAAGTTAATGATTTTTAGACAATTACAAAAGAGGGAAATACACTCAGGCTGCCAGTATGTAATTTTGGCCCTTGACATTGTTACACTGATTAAAGAAACTCTTACGCAAAATGAATTGTGCTTAATTAGCTTTTCTCCAAAATTAGACTACTTAATGATGGCAAGGAAAAGGTTTAGAAACGAAATATATCAAAATATTTTCTTAACATGAAATGAATCAACACAGATGCCCTTTAGGGTTTTTTAAAAAAAATCTAAAATGTCTCCACCTATGGGTATGTAGCCAATAAACCAATAAATGATTTTACATTCCCCTTACACACAATGTACATGTAAAGGTTGTGCATTGCTACGATAGTGTTTCTAGGCTGAGTGCATGGTGCCATTTGTGTTTCTACCTCATATCACAATCTTTGTGAAACCTGTGCTTGAATTATTCCATTTGTAAGGACTGTCAGGTAATTTTGTCTCCCGCTCTTCTCTCCCACAGTATACAATTATGCTATACGAAGCCCTGCTGTTGGGTCAGCAGGGAGAGAACTGCTCTGGGGAAATTAAGTGGACCGAGTTTTGGTCTTGGTTCTGGCCGACGGGGAGTATGCAATCAGTGGTAAAGGTTTCTGACCCGAGAATTACTTGGGGCTTCCCGTGAAGTGGAAAGGCCCAAGCAAGAATCCTGAAAAATAGCTGGTAAATGAGAATGGCAAAAACCACAGCAGCAAGGAGGGTGCTGCGTTAGAAGGCTAGCACTCCCTTCAGCTGCATATGGGTGCTGCACATAAAAAACCCTGCCTGTTTGTACATTTTGTACTTCATGCCCCAGCAGGTACACAACTGGCATATGGGAGCGGTGCGAGTCAGTAGCACTTAATACTAACAATAATTATGGTATTTGTTTAGCACTTACTATGTCCCAAGTTCTGTTCTAAGCGCTGGGGTGGATACAAAATAATCGGGTTGTCCAACTTGGAGCTCGCCGTCTTAACTCCCATTTTAGAGATAAAGTAATTGAGGCACAGAGAACTTGCCCAAGGCCACACAGCAGACAGGTGGCGGAGCCGGGATTAGAACCCACGTCCTCTGACTCTCAAGCCCATGCTCTTGTCACTAGGCCCATGTTGCTTCTCAATTCACACTTCAATTCCTTCCCAAAGGTTCTCAGTTTTGGAGTTTCAGAGCCGAGGCTCGCCTGTTGTTTCCGGTGGGTGACTCTATCAAGACCCTTCATCATCATGATGCCGCACCAATGATTTGGCATCACTATATCTTTAAAATAGTCCTTCTTCCCTTCCTATTTATGGTTTTACCATTTTAGTTCATGAACTATTGCATGCAATGTTCTCCTCATTTGACCCATGCGGGGATTATGAAATCTGTGACTTTCCATTTTGTTCTGGGTAGCCCTGGATCTCTACAGCCTGATAATCAAACCATTCCTCATGGTTTTAAGTCTTAATAGCTGCCCAGTAGACAATATCTTATACAACCATTCACTTCTTGCACTGGTAGAGTCAAGATAAGACTCTTGCCCTCAGAGGGCTACTTTGAAACTTCCTGTATATATTCTTCAACCATTTATGTGGTTCGATGACATTATTTCACTTTAATCACTACTGAAAACTTAGCAAGTAGTAAGCAATGGCTAATCCAGCTCTCTGAATCACACAGAGTAGCAGCAATAGGAGGAAGCTTCTAATTTATCAGAAACTGATATAATCAACAAAGCACCACAACCTATAACTTGGATACAATGAAGATACATATTTTGAAAATTTTATATTATTGAATGTAAATTTGAATTGAGCCCATTCACTGAATAGGAGGAGACCACCTCTTCAAACGCTTCGATCCCATGTGTTTCGATTTGTTTTCTCCACATTTCAGTATTAGTGTTTAAGTATTAAAATATGCCATGACAATCAGCTTCTCAGATATCAGCAGTGTGGGAACAAATATTTTCAGAACCTTTTGGAGTCGTCCTTTTTTCTCATTAGTTTCAGTCCTGGTTAGGATATTTCACTGTTAATTGTAGTAAAGAGATTCTGCTTGAGAGGGAAGTCATTAGAAGCTAATTATTCTGTAGACTCTAGACTGTAAGCTCATTGTGGGCAGGGAATATGTCTACTATATTGTATTATACTCTTCCAAATACTTAGTACAGTGCTGGGCACATGGAGTTGATTGATTAATGCCTCCAATAAGGTTTGGAAGACTTAAGCAAAGTGATATCCTGAGTGTGAAACCTGTATGTCTTTGCTCAGAGGCAAGTCACCATGGGGTATATTTGGCATCTCTGTCCATGAGTTTCCTTCATCAGGGAGTATTGTTTTCTTCAGTGCTGTAATGTGCTGGGCCAAGTACTATTCCTCTTAATTGGCCTTTATATTCATTCAATAGTATTTATTGAGCGCTTACTATGTGTAGAGCACTGTACTAAGCCCTTGGAATGTAAAGCAGGTAATTTGTTTTGTTTTCAACCACCGGGTTAAGTTCCTCTTGTGAATCTAACTGGGTGAAACAGGCAATCTGGAGAGAGAGCTTTTCTAGCCCCTTTCTCTGGACGTTACCGAATGGTGCTGCAATCTCTTCAACAATATCCTGGACTTCCAACTGGCATATGACTTGGTTTAGATTTTCCTGTAGTCAGCTGTATATGTGTCAATCTAGTAGATGGAGAAGTTGATAATCACATATGTCTACATTCTTGAAGAAATGCATTCTTAGAACTGTGCTTTTGATTGTGTATTTTGGGCCAGTTATCCATTTAAATCTCAATTCTTTTTGAAGTTCTATATGATATTGATGACTAAAATTGATCAACATTTCATAGTTAACAGATTAATGTACGTTACATAAATATGAAACTACAAATCATTAGAAATTTGTGATAGTTTAGTGATGGTTTTAAGACCTAAGTAATCACAAGCAAGCTTCCTAAATTTTTCTTCATCTTCAGGTGAATTTAAAAACCCTTATGTGAAGAGTTATGAGCTGGGCATTGTACAAGCTTTATAAATTTGTCCTGCGCATTTCCTGCATTTAAACAAGAGGAGCACTGAAATATTTTGATTCCACATATTCCATGTCTGCTTACATGAAAAAAATGGTTATTTTCAAGAATGCAGAAAACTTTCATTTCATGTTTATAAGAACTCAGTAGTAAAAAATGGAAATGCTATTATCATTTGTAGACTTTAAAATCATTTACTGTTAGCTTGTTGCTGTAATTTCCAGCAGTGCTGCCCTCCCAGCAAGGGAAAACATCACTAAGCAGCCAAAATTGGTTTGTGGCATGACAACAACCACATTTCTATGCCCCCAGACTGCCTTTAAACTAATGTCTGTTTCCTTCATTAAGTCTGATCCTTGAGTGCAGAGAATGTGTTTTGCTGCTAGTGTTCTGCATTCAGACTCATCATTAATGGTATTTACCTAGCACATACTATCTGCTGAGCACTCTAATACGTGCTTAGGAGAGTACTCTTAATACATCTCAGTGATTGATTTTTTTGGAATCATCTGGGGGAGGACAGATTCCCCCCTCACAGAGCAGCAGCATGGCTAGTGGAAGGAGCATAAACCTGGGAGCCAGAAGACCTGGGTTCTAATCCCAGTTCCACCACTTGTCTGCTGTGTGACTTGGGCAAGTCTCTTAATTTCTCTGTGCTTCAGTTCCCTCTGGGGATTGAATGGGAATTCAATACCTGTTCTCTATCCTACTCAGACTGTGAGCCCCATGTGAAACCTGATGATCTTGTAATGTACCTCAGCGCTCAGTATAGTGCTTGGGACATAGTAAAGTGCTTAACAAATATCACAATTATCATTATTATTATTACAGAGGAGACTGGCCTGGGCCATTTCTCCACCCCTCTGGACTATGGAAGGAATTTTAGAAGGTCCAGATGGAGCCAGGTTTCCACAGAACCCTTCCAAACTCAGCAGAATATCAAGAGGTGTCATAGACTTCTGGGGATTCTCTCATTTCTCCAGGCATGCGTGATGTCCAACAGGCAGGACAGAGGATCCCCAAAAACTGCTCCAGACTAAAGTCAAAGGTAGCAAAATATGGATACCGTATATACTCACATAATTACCTCGCTGCAGGATTGCCCCTCCCCAGTATTTGAAGAGGGAATGAGATTGTTTTTGTATGATATAATTGTAAACAGTGAAAGCTGGATGGGCCTTATGGATAGTTCTGTACTTCTCAAGCACCTATTTCAGCGTACCATACCAAGAGGGGACCCAAAAATTGCTGCTCCTACTACCACTAATAGCTACAATCTACTTCCACTAGATTGTACTGTACTCTCACGATCATGTAATACAGTGGTCTGCACACAGTAAGCCTTCAAATACCATTGATGGATAGATTATTGTTCATTCATTCTTTCAATCGTATTTATTGAGCACTTAATGTGTGCAGAGCACTGTACTAAGCACGTGGAAAGTACAAATCGGCAACAGATAGCCAACAACGGGCTCACAGTGTAGAAGGGGGAGATTAACAGTGTGAATACGACATCACCATGGCGGGGAGAAGGGAGAATTAATTCATTTACTGCCTATTTTAGCAGTACTTGGCAGCATGCAAAAGTATGATTTATTTATTATTTATTCTTCTCCCTTTATTGCTGGCCTGAAGTCTTATATGACCCACGTTATGGTCCCACCCCGGTTTTAATGTTACAAAACCTATGCAAAAGGAGGCACATTTCTGCAAGCACATGTAGTATATTATTAGATTCTAGGGACAAGTTACATTTAACCACAAAATAATTAAAAATAAGATTTCTGAAAGCTAGATTAAAACTTGTCCTGTCTCATATTCCTCACATCATGTTTTTTCACTGTTGGGGTCTCTACTTCACTACTCTTCTTTATGTTCCAGCATTGACTAAATACCATAATTATGTCCAAGGACAGAAAGTGAGCCTGAAGGGGCAGAATGGTAATGTCAAGAACAAAAAGCAATAAACATCAATGTAACATTTTATCTTATAAACATGAAAAGGGAGAGATCATTCAATTACTACATGAAAGATAAAAAATAACAATTTATGAAACTTGCTAAAAGCAAATTGGTATATGTTTTGAAAAACTTGCATCTTCATCTGTTATTTCTACTGAAAACCAAGCATACAAATTAGAAAACAGAATTTCTTTTTAACCAAATAAACCTATGAGAAAGGTTAAACCAAGCACCTTGAATCTCAACATTTCAAATGGTTCACCTAATAGCCTTTTCCTCTCTTTAGTGAGTGCTATTCTGTTTTCTAAATACAACCAGATAGCTTTTAAATATATCAGTTGGATTTTTTTCATTTTTGCAAAGTAATTCTTAATTTTATAAGGCTCCTCATTTAGAAAAAATTCAGATTACACTGATACTAAAATGCCTCCCAATTTAATAGTCCTAATTTGAAAGAACATGAAAAATACAATCTTTAGTTCAGCTAAATATACATTATCTCCAAAGAATACAAGGTCAAGCCTTAGTTCAAATAAAATCACATGAACTGAGTATCATGTTTATTTCCATGAACCTGTTTAATAACAGGTATTTAGATTCAAAAAATATGGTGGTTTTATTTAAATCTAGAGCCCTCCACATAAATGTTTTGGTACACTGTGCTAATTCCAACGTTAGATTTTTAAGCTTGGCACAACTGTTTTAAGACATTGCTCTTAGATGGAAATGGCATTTCATCCTGATGAAGACTGACAGTTTTCAAAGATGATAAAGATGGAGTGATTTTAAAACAATTCAAATAATAAAGTCTTTGACATTTCAATCTGCAAGTTTCCAAACTATTCTTTTCAAATAGATCAGTGATATTCTAAATAAATTCTAGGAAGACCAAATTTTTTCATTTTTATTTTTTAGAAATTTAGTAAAGGACGAGAGACAATTCAATGAATAAACCTTTCTTATTTTTTCCAATAAATAACATATTTTATATTCTGTAAAAATAATTCTACATAAACCACACAAATATTTATCTTAAAATATTCTAAAGCTTTCAGGCATTGTGTTTTAAACCTGAATTTGAAAATTGATCCTCAAGGCATTCATTTATCAGACCCTATTTCAAGCCTTCTTATCTTAAATTTCAACCAGCAAATTAAAAATTCATTCAACATAATCACTCTTATTTTTAGATTTGACCTAATCATTATTTTGAGGGGTATCATCAACAGGAGATTTATCCTGGCCTAAACTAGTTTGTTGATTTTCTGACAAACTAGTGGAAGAGTTCTTGGTATCGTCATCACTGAAATCGGTACCTGTAGCTCCTTCATTTTCACACTCTCGGTCCTGATTTTCACTGTCCTCACCTTTCTCAGAAAGAGAGATATTCTCCTTTTTATCTGAAGAATTACTGATAGTTTTTTCTATTTTAGCATCTGGTCTTTCAGTCTCGCTACCTTTCTCGTTACTTTCCGGATCAGCGACTCCACAAATGGTTTCCACTCTAACCTGATCGTTTTCTTCTCCATTTTCTCTAAGTTCCAGATCCTTTTCTTCAGCTGCCTTGCCACTCTCATTAGCTGTTAGGGGTGTAGTCTTAGGATCCTTGGATTTTTTGTGCGTAGAAATTTGACCATCTTGAGGAGCGGCAGGAGGTACTGGAGTTTTGGTTGCTTTGCTTCCTGTGGATTTCTGTTTTTTAGAAGGTCCCCAGATAAAATGCTCTGAAGGAATATAATGCTTCTGTGCAAACCGGAGAAGTTTTCTTCGTTCTCTTCTGTCTCTAATTGTATAAACAAAATATTCCAAAGCACTTTGCTTAATATTAGGAATAGTGTTTTCTACAAGAGCCTCTTGCAGAATGAATTTTACAAGTGGTGATTTGAAACTTTCATATCCGAGCTCACCAAGGCTTTTCAGAATACGAGTGATTCTTAAATAGTTGTGTTGGGACCTGGAAGAGAGGATTAACTTCAATTAGGTAAAAATGACATTACAAACTTGGAAACTTGAGATAATGTAGTAGTACACTGCCTTAGAATGCCATTTAAAATAAAATTATGGGACATTTATTGGAAGCAAAAATGATGTACAGTATTCATTCATTCATTCAATAGTATTTATTGAGCGCTTACTATGTGCAGAGCACTGTACTAAGCGCTTGGGATGAACAAGTCGGCAACAGATAGAGACAGTCCCTGCCGTTTGACGGGCTTACAGTCTAATCGGGGGAGACGGACAGACAAGAACAATGGCAATAAACAGAGTCAAGGGGAAGAACATCTCGTAAAAACAATGGCAACTAAATAGAATCAAGGCGATGTACAATTCATTAACAAAATAAATAGGGTAATGAAAATATATACAGTTGAGCGGACGAGTACAGTGCTGTGGGGATGGGAAGGGAGAGGTGGAGGAGCAGAGGGAAAAGGGGAAAATGAGGCTTTAGCTGCGGAGAGGTAAAGGGGGATGGCAGAGGGAGTAGAGGGGGAAGAGGAGCTCAGTCTGGGAACGCCTCTTGGAGGAGGTGATTTTTAAGTACAAGACTTTAGGCCAAAATTTCCATTTCTATGACAACCAAACTCTTCAAGAAGTAGTGTAATTGCCTCATCTAACATTTTCCCATTTGGAAAAGTGATTTTTGGACTCTTTTGTTTATGTTTTAAGGTACTCAGTCAATTGCATTTGATGAGTGCTTACTGCGTGCAGAGCACTGTACTTAACTTCTTGGGACAGTACAATATAACAATAGACACATTCCCTGCCCACAACTAGCTTACAGTCTAGAGGGGGAGACAGACATTACTATACATAAATTACAGATCTGTACATAAGTGCTGTGGGTCTGGGAGAGGGAATGAATAAAGACAGCAAGTCAGGGCAACACAGAAGGGAGTTGGAGAAGAAGAAAGGAGATTTTAGTCTGGAAGGTCTCTTGGAGGAGATGAGTCTTCAATGAGGCTTTGAAAGACAGAAGGTAATTGTCTGTTGGATATGAAGAGGGAGGGCATTCCAGGCCACAGGTAAGATGTGGGTGAGAAGTTGGAGGCAAGATAGGCAAGCTGTTAATCATATATTTACTATGTTTCAGTGCTATTTGGATAAACAGAACTAGACTTTTCTCAGTTTTTAGTTAAAGTATCCTATTTGTCATATCTACTTAGTGAAAGGAAATTGTTGCTTCATACACACTGAAGCAATTCTGACAATGTACTCAGTGGGTACTAAGCAACTAGGAGATACAAAGCAAGGAACTGAATCGTTACCTAACCCGAAGGAGGGTACACTCCAAGTGGGAAGACAAACATATAGTATGTGTGTCTATAAGTGGGTGTGTATATATGTGTAAATACCAGTGTGTGTGTGAGAGAGAGACCGAGAGGGATGAGTGGGTATAAACAAACATAATTGCAAAAGATTGCTAATGAATTGTTGGAGAGCCATGAAATCAATGGTGAGTTTTAGCTTGATAATGAGGAATGCGGTAGGCCAGTAGAAAGTCTTGTGAGGTGGAAAGATGTATACAGATTGCTTCAGGAAGATAATCATAATGATAATGGTATTTATTAAGCACTTGCTATCTGCTCGGCACTGTACCAAGCACTGGGGTGGATAGAAGCCAATCAGGTTGGACACACAGTCTCTGTCCCACTAAGGGCTCACAATCTCAAACCCATTTTACAAAGGAGGTGATTTGAGGCCCAGAGAAGAGAAATGACTTGCCCAAAGTCACACTGCAGACAAGTGGCATAGTCAGTATTAGAACCCATAACCTTCTGATTCCCAGGGCCCTGCTCTATCCACTACACCAGGCTGCAGCAGCATGTGGTCTAGATTGGAGAGGCTGGAAAACTAGTGAAGAGGCTGATAACGACAGTATTAAGCCCTTACTATGTGCTAAGTGCTGAGGTGGATAGGAGATACTCTTATCAGACACAATCCCTGTCCCACATGGGGGCTCACCATCTGAGCAGTATAACTAAAGCTTATACCAAGGTGGAACAGCACTGGTGGAAAGAGAGAGGTGGATGTGGAAGATGTTGTTAGGGAAGAACCAAAAAATTTGGCAGTAATGCGAGAGTTGAAGGAAGAGCAAGGGAAGATGTGGGCTTCTAGAACAGGGAGGATGGTGGTATTATTCATTAAGATAGGAAAGTTATGGGGAGGAGCAGATCATCAACAACAATGGAATTTATTGAGCACTTACTGTGTGCAGAGCACTATACTAAGGGTTTGGGAGGGTACAATACAACAAAGCTTAAGATGAGTTAGTTTTAGCCATTTTAGGTTTGAGGTGTTGGTACAGTAACAATTCATTCAAATTCATTCAATTGAATTTGTTGAGCACTCATTGTGTGCAAAACACTGTACTAAGCACTTAGGAGAATGCAATTTAACAACGAACAGACACATTCCCTGCCCACAAAGAGCTTACTGTCTAGAGGGGACCCTGTTGCTTTGTATCTCTTCAGAAACCAGATCATTTCACAGTATATCACAACAGTGTAGACCAATAACAATATGCACCCTCAAATATCCCAGGTACAAATTCCAGGAAGACAAACTTTTCCTAAAACATACTTGTACTCTGAACAAGGAAGAAGTGTCATAAGGTTAGTAGTAGAATCAAGACAGCTAATTTTTAAATATGGGTGTCTAAATCTTTCTCCCATCATTCGTGAATGGCATTAACCAAGTGGAGAACTTCTGGAGGCAATAGGAAATGTGGGATTGCAAGTTAAGAGAGCGGTCAGGGCTAAAGAGGTAGATTTGGAAGTTATGTATATAGCGGTAGTAGTTAAATAAAGCTCAAATCCAGTGCTTGGTACAGTGCTTTGCAAACAGTAAGCACTCAATAAATATGATTGAATGAATGAAATATTTTGTTTCACAATATTTTTATTTCCTTCATGAGGAGAGGTCAGTCTTTGGAATCTAGAAATTCTTCAGCAAGTAGTAGTTACTAGTGGCTATCAGGTTTTACATACAATGTTATCTCTTGGAAATACAGGGACCATGCAAAAACTCATGAAATAAATCTAAACATATTAAGAGCGACGCATTCAATGTACCCAAATGAGGGAAGATGCTTTATAAAAAAACATCCTGCCATCCCTTGAAATATATATACGCTTTCATGACTGATTCTAAGGGAGTTCTGTCTGGACCGGCTGCCTATTATCTGTCACTGAAATGTGCTGGTACTGGCAATGAAACACAATCAGTGACGCCTTATTTTGTCAGCTGAAAAGTCTTTCCACAGAAATGGAACAAAGTATCATTTTTATGCACTCTGCCATCTACCAGTTGAGTGAAGTTTTCAATTTCTTGGGACACTACTAATTTAAAAGCTTATTACTCTCCCTGACTTCCACATGTTCAAAGTCAATGGAGAGGCGTGCAAAGAAGTTCACTATAGAGCTCTGTGGCAAAGCGCTCCTCACATTTACAATGTGAGCTTAAGGGAGACAGTTCACAGATTCAGCTTTTGTGTTCTGAGCAGACAGATACTTGATGCACTAAGCCATGAAACAAATGCCATAACTTTGAGAAGGGAACACCTTGGAATGGTTAGAGTATAATGGTTTACCAATCTCAGCTAATTAATCAATGGTGTTTGCTAAGTGCCTATAGGGTGCACATCACAATCCTGAGTGTTTGAGTGAGTACAACAGTTAGATGGACCCGATCCCTGCTCTCAAGAACTTTACAATCTACTTTATAATCTCTGATGTAAAATATCTCTTTCATTGCATAGATATGGAATGCTCTCCTTCTTTGCAGTCTCTGAGTTTCTCTCTTCAGAGTACTTCTTTAGCCTCCACATCCTTTCACTGGCCTAACCCAGGAAAGGAGATGGAGATGTCTGTTTCTGAGGAAGTGTGTTTTCTCCCTTTTCAAAGTGTTACTGTCTTTCTCCATTCCCTCCTATTGACTGAATGTCTCTGAGCCTGGGCCCCCCGTCTGCTGGCTAGAACTGCCCTGCTAGACTGAGCTCACTGTGGCAGGGAATGTCACTGTTTATTGTTATATTGCTCTCTCCCAAATGCTTAGTAGAGTGCTCTGCAAAACAGTAAGTGCTTAAATATGATTGAAGGAATGAATGAGTAGAACACAACATCATCATCATCATCATCAATGGCTTTTATTGAGCCCTTAATGTGTGCTGCACTAGGTGTTCGGGAGAGCATAATAAAAGATTAGGCAGATGTTCTCGGCTTGCAAATGAGCAGGGAACTTTAATTTACAGTCTCAATCCAATCAGTGCCTTGCAATGCAGTATATCCTCATGAAGGACAAAGTCCATATATCTTGTCTGAGGACCATCAAGGATGGAGGCTTTTCCAGGCCTGCTGCTTAGGTCTGGAGACCTGATTTTTGAGGGGGTCTCTCAGGGGCCTCTAAGTGAGCAGTGTTAAAGATCATTGATGGTTGGGGATAGAATAAAAGTCAGCCACAGCCAGAAAGCCTTAAAAGACAGAATGCTCTGATGAGGACCTAATTTGATTACTTGAAGAAGCCACATGTCTAGACCACATCATTCATTCATCCATTCAACTGTATTTATTGAGTGCTTACTGTGTGCAAAGTACTGTACTAAGCACTTGGGAGAGTATAATATGACAATAAACAAGACACATTCCCTGCCCACAATGAGCTTACAGCCTAGAGGGGGACAGAAACATTAGTATGAATGAAGAAATAAAATAAATTACAAATATGTATATGAAGTATACCCACGGATCTTGCTACAACAGCAAGTCAAAAAAAACCCTTGAATTGGCAAGGGAAAAAGTGTAGAAAATCATTAGTGAACCAAACTCATAGGGAGTAAAATATATTTTCATGAGAATTCCTCTGCTGATGAGATTTCCTTAACTTCTATTTTTAACCACTCAATCTCCAAGGGCTCCTTCCCCTCTGCCTTCAAACATGCCCACGTCTCCCCCATCCTAAAAAAACCCGCTCTTGACCCCACTTCCCCCTCCAGTTATCGTCCTATCTCCCTACTACCCTTCCTTTCCAAAATCCTAGAACGAGTCGTCTACAATCGATGCCTAGAATTCCTTAACTCCCATTCTCTCCTAGACCCCCTCCAATCTGGCTTCCGTCCCCTCCACTCTACCGAGACTGCTCTCTCTAAGGTCACCCATGACCTCCTTCTTGCCAAATCCAATGGCTCCTACTCCATTCTGTTCTTCCTTGACCTCTCTGCTGCCTTTGACACTGTCGACCATGCCCTCCTCCTCCATACCTTATCTCACCTTGGCTTCACGGACTCTGTTCTCTCCTGGTTCTCCTCTTACCTCTCTGGCCGATCATTCTCGGTCTCCTTTGCTGGAGCCTCCTCCCCCTCCCATCCTTTAACTGTTGGAGTTCCTCAAGGGTCAGTTCTTGGCCCTCTTCTGTTCTCCATTTACACTCACTCCCTCGGTGAACTCATCCGCTCTCACGGCTTTGACTACCATCTCTACGCAGATGACACGCAGATCTACATCTCCGCCCCTGTCCTCTCCCCCTCCCTTCAGGCTCGCATCTCCTCCTGCCTCCGGGACGTCTCCACCTGGATGTCGGCCCGCCACCTAAAACTCAACATGAGCAAGACTGAGCTCCTCATCTTCCCTCCCAAACCCGGTCCTCTCCCAGACTTCTCTATCACCGTGGATGGCACGACCATCCTTCCCGTCCCTCAGGCCCGCAATCTCGGTGTCATCCTTGACTCGTCCCTCTCGTTCACCCCACACATCCTATCCGTTACCGAGACCTGCCGGTTTCACCTCTACAATATCGCCAAGATCCGCCCTTTCCTCTCCACCCAAACGGCTACCTTACTATTACGGGCTCTCGTTATATCCCGGCTAGACTACTGTGTCAGCCTTCTCTCTGACCTCCCTTCCTCCTCTCTTGCCCCACTCCGGTCTATTCTTCACTCCGCTGCCCAGCTCATCTTCCTGCAGAAACGATCTGGGCATGTCACTCCCCTTCTTAAACAACTCCAGTGGTTGCCTATCGACCTCCGCTCCAAACAAAAACTCCTCACTCTAGGCTTCAAGGCTCTCCATCACCTTGCCCCTTCCTACCTCTCCTCCCTTCTCTCTTTCTACCGCCCACCCCGCACGCTCCGCTCCTCTGCCGCCCACCTCCTCACCGTCCCTCGGTCTCGCCTATCCCGCCGTCGACCCCCGGGTCACGTCCTCCCGCGGTCCTGGAACGCCCTCCCTCCTCACCTCCGCTAAACTGATTCTCTTTCCCTCTTCAAAACCCTACTTAAAAATCACCTCCTCCAAGAGGCGTTCCCAGACTGAGCTCCTCTTCTCCCTCTACTCCCTCTGCCATCCCCCCTTTACCTCTCCGCAGCTAAAGCCTCATTTTCCCCTTTTCCCTCTGCTCCTCCACCTCTCCCTACCCATCCCCACAGCACTGTACTCGTCCGCTCAACTGTATATATTTTCGTTACCCTATTTTGTTAATGAATTGTACATCACCTTGATTCTATTTAGTTGCCATTGTTTTTACGAGATGTTCTTCCCCTTGACGCTGTTTATTGCCATTGTTCTTGTCTGTCCGTCTCCCCCGATTAGACTGTAAGCCCGTCAAACGGCAGGGACTGTCTCTATCTGTTGCCGACTTGTTCATCCCAAGCGCTTAGTACAGTGCTCTGCACATAGTAAGCGCTCAATAAATACTATTGAATTTAATAGAGGGTCGTATGGGCCAAGCCCTGCCATTAGAGAGACTAGGAGCTGGTCAGCCTGTGAAAAATTGTGCCTCCACAGAGATCCCTGTGCATCCTTGGGGGCTAAAATTCCCTGCAGCCTAAAGGCACATTCATGGAAGTATGTGCACCACCTCTTATATGCATAAACCCTCCCCGCCCACTCCGGCCCAAAGACATGAAGCTGGATTCAAGAGGATCTTGTAAGAGCATGAGTTTACATACACTTGGGCTCACATCAACTTCAGTCACATGAATTTGGACCTCTCCAGGATGGGGTTGGGCCAGTCTTCAAGATTTTGGTCCATACAAATTTCTGAGGGAAAAAAATAATGAACTCTTCCACAGTGCTATATTTCAGGAGGCAGATAGGAAACTATTTCTGTCCTCGCAATGTGGAATAGCACCAACACAGGGCTGCTAGTCCAGGACTAAAAACATGGCTCTGGGAATCAGGAGGTTTGGTTCTAATCCCGATTTTGCAAATTGGGGCCTAGTGGAAAAAGTACGGGCCTGGGAGTCAGGGAACTGGTTCCAATCCCAGCTCTAAGTACCTGCTGGGTGACTTTCGGCAAGTCACGACTTCTCTGTGCCTCAACTCCATCATCTACAAAATAGGGAGTCAATGCTCCTTCTCCCTCCTCTTTAGACTGTGAACCCCTTGTGGGTCCTGAATGTCTTCTATCTACTCCAGTGCTTAGTACAGTGCTTTGCACACAGTAAGCGCTCAATAAATACAGCTGAATGAATGAAAGCTCTGAACAAATACCACAGTTAAGTAGAGGAATACCTGCTGGGGATGCGTCATCATCGAGAACGTTTATGATCAAAGACCCACCTAGGGCATTCCAACTGTGAACAGGCCCAGCAGGAATCCTGAATAATTCTAAAGTGGATGACAAATATCAGAGTTGCTCCCAAGACAAGTCTGCTGCAGTCACTTTGGCTGTCAATTGGTCCCAGACATAATAACCACATTCCTGCTGTCTACTCACTCATATTCCTCCATACCCCAGGGGGAAAGTGACTGGTAAGAGCAATAGAATGCAAGTCGGGCAGCACAAACCACTAGTGCTAGAATCAATTCCTTCACACAGGTTCTCAGCCCCTAAATCCTTGGATTCAAAGGCGACTGTCATTCCTGATGAGGAAACTGCATCATAACAGCACTTCATTTTGGTCAGCCTTCTGTCAGGCTGAGGATCTTAACCAGCTCCTCAAGAGCAGTGCGAGATTATCGACAGCAACATCAAGTCTCAGGACCAATGGGCTGCAACATGGGGCTTGTAAGCTCTTTGGGGGCAGGAAATGTGCCTATCGATTCTACTGTACTGTTTTGTCCCAAGTGCTTAGTATGGACTGATTTGGTGGAGTGCCACTGAGCAGGAAAAAGAGAGTGCCTTTCTTCGTCTAAGGTTACTGTACATGGGAAAGTCTTCAGCACAAGAGTGAGTATAGTGGAATCAACCACTGGACTCAGTTTAGCATATGAAGATGGCTTTGAAGACAGATCCAAGTCTGAAAGAGCACAATCTGGGGTATGTGTAAATATGCTTGAACTACAAATCAGTGAGTTGTCATCCCTCTCCAAGGTCATCAGTGAATTTGCTTTTGTCTAATCTTATAAACTCTACCCCTTTCTAATCCTCCTCAACTTCCTGGCTGGCTTTGACACTGTGGACCACCACCTTAGCCTGGAGGCACTATCTAACTGTGGTTTTTCTGACAATTCTGTCCTGGTTCCCCTCATCTCTCTGGCTGACCCTTTCCAGTCTCTTTCCCCCAGCTCTTCCTCTTCCTCCAACCCTCTAAATATGGGTGTCCTTCAGGGTGGTGTTCAGGCTCTCTTCTCAATAAATCTCAGGTATTTTTCAAGTACTTTATCGCCTTCATTTTCCTAGTGTGGGGCATCATTCAATAACTGGGATTGCCAGCAATCAAATGTGAGTGACACCTCATTAAATATAGGAAAAAGACCCATGTCATCTGTTTGAATTACAGAAATTAGGACATGGTCCTGTTCAGTCATCTGTTTCCTTCATATGACAGCCCTGAAAAAAAACTGACTCAAATTTTTCTAGAAGCTACTGGATCTCTGAAAAAGCAGCAAACTACTCTGTCCTTAGGCCCTAGAAAACTCCATAATTTTCTTTACAAAAAAATTAAAATCAAGCAATACCAATATAGGAATATGTTGCAAATCTAGCAACTTTACATCCCAGACCAAACTGGATCACCTTCAACCTATATTGTTTAATAAACAAATACTTCAAATTCACATTAAGTAATGCAGTAGTGACATGTTTTTAACAAGCATTTCAATGTTTTGGGGTTTTTTTGGAAAAGGTGGGAGGAGAGTGTAAGAGACCAAGGAAGGCTATTAGTCCTGGCAAGTCCTAAAACTTGGTGTGAGCCATTTTGATGACCTTCTGCATATCTTCTCAACTGTCCCTCTGCTAGGTTGCCAGGTGCTTCCACATCTGTGCCACTCATTCATTTCTGGAACATGGCAATTGGAAGGAGGGAGAAAACGAAAGGGAATGATGACACTAAAAACAGGAACCCCAGAGCAATATAAGGAGTACTTTGTCCACTCTCAGGAATGCTTCCTTCACAGTTCTCACTCAAATATTCTCAATGTGCTCATAGCTCTTATTAAAGAATCTGCAAATGTGATATGTCACAAAATACCCATAATGTGTGACTGTAAAGAATTTTAGCTCTATTTCAAAAAAAAATTCTACACCTGAAGATACATGGTCTGGCAATAATACTGAAAAACTAAGGCCAAGGAAAATTTTAGTTCTAAAATCTCTGATTTTCAAATTCACTTCAAAGTGACCATCCTGATTCTTGAGTCTGACACTGGTAAAATGATTTAGAAATATACTGAGAATCCATTCATGTCCTATATTCTGTATGACTCTTCTACATAAAAAGCTATAAGTAGGGCTATCTGGCCTACCTGCTGGTAAATGTAATGCTAAACCTCGGCGGGAGTGTGAACTAAAGTGCTATATAAATCCAACAGCCTGCTTTGTCTAGGGTTTCTTGATTAGGTCACACTGGGAACATCTAATGAGATCCTTACACTTTGCAACAAGCTTGTGAAGCAGTAAAAATTTTAGTAAAGAAGGATTTTAAAGGGAATTAATAATCTCCCCTAGGATTTTCCTGAGGGCTATATCCAGGTGTATGAATAAATAGGAAGGCTCTTGTCCCTCTGCATCTGAACGCTAACTGTGAGATCTATTCTTAAACTACTTTTTAGTTATAGCTTACATTATATTATTGCTATTACTTAGTTTTCTCTGTTCCCTTTCCTGTTCCATGTCCTCATCAACTAAGTTTCACTTGCTTATGCCATATAAATGGAGTTGATTATGTAATTATAGAGAAGGAAAAGGTTTTCTTTAAATTTCACATTTCAAAGCAAGATTAACTTTGTAAAAGATACAAAGACCTTAATTTACTTATTCTCCAAATTTTGGAATGTTTTGATAAAGAAAACTACCAAGGTTGTTTCTAATGGTTATTTTTTATTATTGCCCTAATTCATATAATTAAAATGTGCTCAAATGCTCTATGGTTATTGTTCTGAAATGCATCAGATGTGCACCCTCAGACAATTATAAATAAAAAAATCAGAGGAATTCATATTCTGTAACAAACCACAATCTCTTGTTATTAATGGTTTTACAGTCTACATTTTAAAAATTGTCAACCTGATTCAAATAGATGGAAATCGACTGAATTCTAAAATTTTGCGGTTGGTTTTAAAAAAACAAACCCAAAACCCAAACTTTTGTTATACTGAAGATCAAGTACAACTTTTTTTTTCCTTTTTACATATACATACACATTTGCATTCATAGTCAAGTCATTCTTTCCTGCTGGCTGCCAGATTTATAGAAATACAGGCCACATTTTCAGGATGAGTGGGATTGAAATAAAATTACCACTAAACTATCTCTGATTATTAATTTCTGGATATAGCTTCTGTCTTTATGGCTCTGAAATGTCTGCTCTCCCTCAGAGGGGACACAGCTGGAGCGACATAGCAGCAATTCCCAGGTTTCTAACAGATTCATTTACTTACTCATTCAGATGCTGAAATCTTTCTTGCCAGTTAGCAGCACGTGTCACATTTCCAGTTTTGTCAATCAGTTTTATTCCAAAAAATTCCAACATCATTTTATAAGCCAAGAGGAATCTTCTAATGGCTTCTTTTGTTTTTTTGAATTCCTAGTGGAGGAAAAATTTTCAGCTAAGATGGTTCCGTGGCATGAATTAAAATACCAAAAAAGCCCCCTTTTTCAACCAGCCATTTATATATATTTATGTCCAAATTAAACTGCTATTTATATTACCTCAATTTCATATGTAGTTAGTTCTTTAGCATAAAAGTTCAAACCTTGTTCTCTCAGTGGAAAAAGCCTGTTAAAGAAAATGAAGTTCTATATTAATACCTTCTGGGAAATATGTATTTAAAAGATCAGTGTTTTAATAACTTACCATTGGATGTACGTGTGATTATGCTCTAGCTTTTCATAGTCGCCTTTCCATTTATTTAGGACTTCTTCAATGTAAACACCTAAAGAACAGATATAGTTGTAGTTAACAAACTTGTTCACACCATATCTTTCAAAAATATATCAAGTCAAATTTAAAAGAGCTAAATATAGGGTTAGATACTTAGCATCATGTATTAGAATGGTAAACTTTAAAAATAATTTCTATTTACATAGTAAATATGCAAGCTGATTGAGTCCAATACACTTTTTTTATTTATAGGGTTAATTAGGCACTAGATCAGTATGTATGACTTCCATCATTGCAACATACTATTCAAGTAAAATATCTGCATTCCAAGTATTTTAATACTTTAAAAACCATCTTTCCAATCCAAGTAGCTCATATTTGGAAAATTATTAGATGTTATGGTGGCTAAAACCTCAGATCCCATTGATACGCCAACAAATAAACTAAAGTTTCTATTATCAGGATAACATCTTTAATCCTAAGGTAAAAATTGTCTAATCCCCACTGACTGAAAATATGGATGCCACTATACTCTAACATGAAAAGGAATTTCAGTATTCACTTATAAGAATGAATGTTCACGGCAATCAATATAGCAATTTCCTTTAAGAATACTAAAAATTCAGGCTTGAGCCAGACCGACTTCATTGTTTGAATTTTTTCATGGTTTTATTTCCCATTTTTACAAAAAAGATTAATGAATGTAATTCAGCTACTTCCCTTTAAGGATGCCTGTATGTGCAGAAGAACTGTGAAGGTTGGAAATATCCTTTAGCTATCGCCCCAACTGAACATTAGGGAACGTGACTCAAACTTCATCTTCAGTCACTTCAGCTGAAAACAAAGGCTGTGATTGCCTGCTAACTAAATAGGGCTGGAAGATGATCAATTAATCCACAATCAATGGAATTTGAGTGGTTTGGTGGAAAGAACATGAGCTTGGGAGTCAGAGGTCATGGGTTCTAATCCCAGCTCCGCCACTTGTCAGCTGTGTGACTTTGGGCCAGTCACTTAGCTTCTCTGTGCCTCAGTTACCTCATTTGTAAAATGGGGATTAAGATTGTGAGCCCCACAAGGGACAACAAGCTTACCTTGTATCTACCCCAGCACTTAGAACAGTAGTAACATAGTAAGCGCTTAAATACCATAATTATTATTAAGCACTTAGTACAGTGCTCTTCACACAGTAAGCTCTCAATAAATATGACTGAATGAATGCTTATTGTATGCAGAGCACTGTCCTAAGAGCTTGCGAGAAGAATCCATTTCCAACCCACAAGGAACTTACAGTCTAGAGATGGTCAAGTCATCCAGAGGACACTTCCTGCTGCCCATTTTGTGTGAATGAAGACAGTTTTAGTTGGCTGGCAAAGTCCCAGCATTTGTGGATCGTCCTTCTGGGGATTCAATGTGGTTTCCCCAGACAGGAATAGGAAATACAGCTCAGGCCTATGGGGATGGACTTGCAAATTCTTGTACCTCCCCAACAAGCTGAATATTTGGGGCGGATACTCCATCAGCCCTAATCCACCCGTGATGGAAGGGCACGCAGCCCTCTGAAAGTCTCTGTCTGCATCCTGTTCAGGGGTTCAAAGACAGTATCTATCACTATGATGTCTACTGCATCTTTTCTTCACCAACTCAAAAGTCCCAGAGGCTATCTAATTGCGTCTGGGAGAGAGTGATCACCTCCACAGTCAGCTTCATTCACTCCTGTGCATGAACCACAGAGCACTGCTGGCAGAAATCCAGATATCAGGCTGACCTCGTCCACCTCAAATTCATCTTTGCATACTTTAACACTGCCCAGGAAAATTATTATTCTATCTTTATCGATTCCCATGCTCATTGCCCTCACCAATTATACCCGATGTTTAACTTCCTCCTCGAACTCCCTGTCCCGCTGCCTCCCCACTCTCTTGCCCCTAATGACCTAGCCACATTCTTTATTGAGAAAAGTGAAAACATCAAGTGTAAACTCCCTAGAATTTCCCCTGCTCCTTTCCAGTCCTTCTCTCCTCCTGTCCCCTCTTCAACTCACCCATCTTTCCCAGCAGTACATCAAGAGGAGACCTCCTGCCTTCTCTCAAAATCTATCCCATCTACTTGTGCGTCCGACCCCATTCCTTCATGCCTTATCAAAGCACTTGCCCCCTTCCCTCCCTAACAGCCATCTTCAACTCTTCGCTCTCCAATGGCTTTTCCCCCACTGTTTCAAACTTGATCATGTCTCCCAAACCCTAAAATAAACCCCTCCCTTGTCCCTGTGGTTCTGATCCAGTTATTATCCAGTCAGTCAACTGCATTTATCAAATGCCTATTGTGTGCAGAGCACTGTACTAAGTGCTTGGGAGAGTACAATTTAACAATTCTCGGACAAATTCCCTACTCACAGTGAGCTTACACTCAAGAGGGGGAGACGGACATTAATAAATTACAGATATGTACATAAGTGCTGTGGGGCTAGGAGGGGAGATGAATGAAGGGAGCAAGTCAGGGTGACGTAGAAGGGGGTGGGAGAAGAGAAAAGGAGGGCTTAGTCAGGGAAGGCCTCTTGGAGATGTGCCTTCAATAAGACTTTGAAGTTGGAAAGAGTAATTGTCTGGCTTTTAAGCAGGAAAGAATAGTTGTCCCATCTCCCTCCTACCATTCCTCCCCACATTCCTTAATCAAGTCTCCAGCTTCTCTACTTCAACTTTCTCCTGACCCCCTCCACTTGGGCTTCCGCTCCCTTCACTCCACAGAAACCACCTTCTCAAAGGTCACAAATGATCTCCGTCTTGCCAAACCCAACAGCCTCTATTCCGTCATAATACTCCCTGACCTCAGCTATCTATGACACTGTCGACCACCCCCTTCCCCTGGAAACGTTAGCTAACCTTAGCTATATTGACACACTCCTCTCCTGGTCCTCCTATATCTCTGACCACTCATTCTCAGTCTCTTTCATGGGCTCCTCCCCTGATCCCCAATCCCTAACTCTCGGAATTCCTCAAGGTATAGTTCTGGGTCTGCTTTTATTCTCCATCTATACCCACTCCCTCTGAGAACTGATTCATTCCCATGGCTTCATTTATCATCTTTATGCAGACGATTCTTAAATCTACACCTCTGGCTTTGCTCTCTCCTTCTCTGCAACCCTGCATTTCCTCTTACTTTCAGGTGATCTCTAATTAGATGTCCTACCAACATCTCAAACGTAACACGTCCAAAACAAAACTCCTTATCTTCCTACCCAAACCCTGTCCTTCCCTGATTTTCTCATCACTGTAGACAGCACCAACATCTTTCCTGTCTCACAAGCCCATAACCTTGGCCGTATCCTTGACATCTCTCTTTCAACCCAAACATTCAGTCACTAAATCAATTGCATTTATTGAGCACTAACTGTGTACAGAATACCATAGTAACCGATGCAACCTTTACAAAATCACAGAAATCTGCCCTTCCATTCCACTCAAACTGCTACCATGCTAATCCAAGCACTTATCCTATCCTGCCTTAATTACTGTAACAGCTTCCATGCTGTCCTCCCTACCTCCTGTCTCTCCCCAATCTGTGTCCATACTGCCCAGATGATTTTTCTACAAAAGCATTCAGTCCACATTTCCCCATTCCTCAAAAACCTGCAATGGTTGTCCATCCACTTCCGTATCCCACAAAAACTGACCATTTGCTTTAAAGTGCTGTCAGCTCACTCCTACCTTACCTCACTGCTTTCCTACTACAACCCTGACCACACACTTTGCTCCTCTAATACCAACCTACTCACTATACCTTGATCTCATCCATCTCTCCCTCCACCTTATCGCCCATATCCTGCCTCTAGTCTGGAATGTCCTCCCTCTTTATAACCAACAGATGATCACTCCCTCCACCTTCAAAGCCTTATTGAGACACATCTCCTCCAAGAGACCTTTCCTGATTAAGCCTTCATTTCCTCTTCTCCCACTCCCTTCTGCTGCACTTGGATTTGCACCCTTTAATCACCCCTCCCTAATACCTGTAATTTATTTACATTGATGACTGTCTCCCACTCTAGACCGTAAGCTCATTGTGAGCAGGGAGCATGTCTACCATCTCTCTTACACTGCAGTCTACGAAGCACTTAATTCAATGCTCTGCAGCACTCAATAGATATGATGGATTGGTTAGTGATATAACAATTATAGTATCAGATTGGAAGTTCCTGTTCCACATGGGGCTTAGCTCAAGATTATGGTCTAAGCAGGATATCAATCAAATTTATTGAGCACTTACTGTGTACAGAGCACTGTACTGAGCCCTTTAGAGAGTACAAGGTAACAGAGTCCAGTAGAGACATTATCTTTCCACAATGAGCTTCCAGTCTAGAGGAGATTCATTCATTCATTCAATCGCATTTATTGAGCACTTACTGTGTGCAGAGCACTATACTAAGCATTTGGAAATTACAATTCAGCATTAGAGAGAGAGACAACCCCTGCCCACAATGGGCTTACAGTCTAAAGGGGGGTAGACAGACATCCATACAAGTAAACAGGCATCAATATAAATACAGAGAATTATATATATATATATATATATATATACATATATATATAAGTGCTGTGGGGCAGGGAGGGAAGAGCTAAGGGAGCGAGTCGACGGTGAGGTGAGGTGGGAAGGGGAGCTGAGGGAAATGGGGCTTAGTCTGGGAAGGCCTCTTGGAGGAGGTGAGCTCTCAGTAGGGCCTTGAAGGGGGAAAGAGAGTTAGTTTGGCGGATGTGAGGAGGGAGGGCATTCCAGGACAGAAGTAGAATGTGGGGCAGGGGGTTGGTGGTGAGACAGGCAAGAACGAAGCACAGTGAGAAAGTTAGCACCAGTGGAGTGGAGTGTGCAGGCTGTGATGTAGGAGAGAAGGGAGGTGAGGTAGAAGGGGACAAGGTGATGAGGAGCTTTAAAGCCAAAAGTGAGGAGTTTTTGTATGATACAGAGGCAACCACTAGAGATTTGAGGAGGGGGAATCGAAGTATGACATAAAATAGGATTTATTTATGTTTTAATATTCTGTTGCATTGTACTCTTCCAAGTAGTACAGTGCTCTGTACACAGGAAGCACTTGATAATAATGTTGGTATTTGTTAAGCGCTTACTATGTGCCGAGCACTGTTCTAAGCGCTGGGGTAGACATAGGGGAATCAGGTTGTCCCACGTGAGGCTCACAGTCTTAATCCCCCTTTTACAGATGAGGGAACTGAGGCACAGAGAAGTTAAGTGACTTGCCCACAGTCACACAGCCGACAAGTGGCAGAGCTGGGATTCGAACTCATGAGCCCTGACTCCAAAGCCCGCGCTCTTTCCACTGAGCCACGCTGCTTCTCTAAATATGGCTGATTGATTTAGCATGGTGATTGTGATCCCAAGCCCCTGATTCCCAGCTGTAGGGGGAGGATAAGTATGGAAGCAACCTCAACTGTACTGGCAGCACTTGCTATATCTATTAGGGCTCTTGGGAGTCCTAATTAGGCTAGCATCCATTGATTCATATATTTATACTTATCTAATCAATGTATGTATAAAGTATACTCTCTACACGGGTATATTTCTATGGCTTTTAAAACCTATTTTTTATTATAGCTACTTACCATCTGGTTTAAAAGGAATTTTATTCTTATAAAAACGGAGGTTGCTCAAGTCATTTTGATATCGAAGATCTTTAAAGTTCTGCTAAAAAAACAAAAATAAATAAATCAATGCCTATATATGTGTGTGTATTATACACAGACCCACACACAAATATTCAGCAATTCACCTGTTGCTTAAATTATAACTTTATATTAAACACAAAGGACTCCTTAAAAAAAACTGAATGTCTTACTGGATATTGATGTCGGTATTTGTATAAGTCCCTTGCAGCATAAAAACTTCTCTTTGGTTTGGCTGTGGATTCATTGGCATCATCACTCTGAAACAAGTAAAAGTTTATGTATTAAAGGAATATATTGCTATAAAATACATGAATAACAGCAAGGATAATGAGGCTTGTTTTCCTGAACATTTTCCAGGAGAAGTTTCAAATAATTAACATCATTTTAAAGCATTTAACTCTTCCTAAAATTTTCCTTTATGAGAAATAACATGAGCATTACACATATCAATTGAATAACGTTTATGATGCTCTACTTTCCAGATTTGGGATTCTATATGCCTTTGTAGAATGTACTTTTTGCTAATATAAACTGCATAAAATTCATAAGCAAAATGTAATGGCAGAAAAATTAACAAGTGACAAAAATGCTTAATAGCAGTAGCCATCAATTATACAATATGTCTACGATGTACAGGTTTTCTCTCAAGACTGAATCTTAATTGAAATACCAGATGTAAATTTAAATCAAAATGTAAATTTTAAAATTATTAAATCTGAAATATCTCTATGTTCATGAGTTACATAATATTTATGACCCAAAGTGGGACCTTCCACAGCCATAAATAGCTGTGGGAGCTGTATCTATTCATAAGATTAAGTACATGAAGTCATGAATAATTATCTATTATGTAATATAATACAGAACATAGTACATAAAAATTAATTGGGATAATCAAACCACAGGAAAAGAATTTACAATTAGAGATGTTTCTTGATAGCCTCAGCAAAATGCTATGAGAAGCAGCATGGTGCAGTGGACAGATCACAGGCCTGAAAGTCAAAATGTAATGGGTTCTAACCCCGGCTCCACCACATCCGCTGTGTGATCTTGGACGAGTCACTTATTATTGATAAAATTCCTATTCCTATCACATATTCTAAAATGAACATTTTATTGCACGTCTTAAAACCTATGATCTCAATACACATATTATAACTGTATGCCTTCTTACTGGAATTACACTCTGAAAGACGAAAGACAACTATATTATTAAAGACTACTTTGATGGCATTTTTGCAGAAGTTATCAGTTCTACTTGCTTTGTGATTGTATTCTTTCCCCAAATATCTTCCACTTTCTTGAAGTATTGTGATTCTACCCAGTGCTTAAATTACATAAATATTACTGTGAACACTAAATCTTCCTTAATGTTTTATATGAAACGATTATTCTGCCATTACTGTGTTATATAGGAGAACCAAACTTTAGATTTGGGTTTTTACCAGGGGTGGCAACTCCACAGGGGTGACAGAGGTGACTGCACCTCAGGGACAAAGCCAGAAGAAGCTTTACCCCTACAGCTTTTGGAGAAGGGCAGACTGATGTTGCCCACCCCAACCCTGGAGCCTGAGAGGAGCCAATGGCATCAAGTTTTTAGCCGACCATGGCTACCAGACCTCATCTTGGGAAACAGCATGGCACAGTGGACAGAGTCCAGGACCGGAAGCCAAAGAACCTGGGTTTTAATCCCAGCTCTGCCTGTTGTAGGCTGTGTGAACCTGGATAAGTCACTTCACTTCTCTGGGCCTCAGTTTACTCAGCTGTAAAATGGCAATTCAATACTTGCCCTCTCCCTACAGACGAGGGACAGGGACTGTGTCCGACCTGATTAGTTTGTGTCTACCCCAGCATGAAGAACAGGGCTCAACTCACAGTAAGTGCTTAACAAATACTATTATTATCATCATCCCGACGGTTTCAGACAGAGGTAGTACCTGGGGAGAAGGCATCTGACTTTGGAGAGGGTAGGAGTGAGGGCAGGAACTGCCTCAGAAATGGGAAGAGGCAGGAAGAGAAAGGCAGACGCAAAAGGAGAAGATACCAGGCAAGGTCCGTCAGTCAAACGTATTTATTGAGCATTTACTGTGGGCAGAACACTTGGGAGAATACATTAAAACAGTATAACAGACCTATTCCCTGGGGTTTTGGCTGGTTGTATTATAAAATAATTTGTCTTCTTTTTTGTACCTAACTCTTCCTTGTTTTGGGTTTTTTTAAAAGGCTATTTTTACAGGATCTCAGCAGTAAGCATTTTCTATCTTCTCCCCATCAAAGAATGCCTCAAACCTCTTCTGAAGGTTAATAACTTACAAAGACCCAGGCAGCAGGGGAAAAAAAACCCTTTTCTTTCTGGGTTGTTGTGGGACAGGAAAATCAAGAGCAACATGTGAAGCAGGTGGGGCAGCTACAATCACTTCTGCCTTTCATGCCTCACCCTCTCTCCAACATCCTGCCTTATTGCAGGTTTCTAGAAGGTTGCAAATGATCATTGGGAAAAAAATAATGGCCTAACTCTCTCAAACAACCTGCCAACATATCGCAGTTCCTTAGTACTAGGGCAAACTGGGGAGCGGAGAGTTCTGTCCACTGAGGTGGCCATATTTCTACTAGAACCCATTACAGTCAATCAACAGTATTTACTGAGTGCTTAATCAATTGTATTTACTGAGCGGGCACTGCATGCAGGGCACTGTAGTGAACATTTGGGAGAGTACAATGTAACAGAGTTGGTCGACACTTTCTCTGCCCACAATGAATTTACAGTCTAGAGAGGGAAAGACAATAAAATAAACAAATAAATTATAGATATGGACATAAGTCCTGTGGGACTGAGGGTGAGGTAAATTAAAGGAGCACATCTTAATGCAAAGGTGATGAGGAAGGCAGTGGGAGAGGAGGAAATGGGGGTTTATTCGGGGAAGGCCTCTTGGAGGAGGTGTGCTTTTAATAAGACTTAAGGTGGGGAAAGTGACAGTCCTTCAGATATGAAGGGGGAGGGAGTTCCCGACCAGAGGCAGGCAGAATGTGGGCAAGGGGCAAGATAGACGAGAGTGACATTAGAGGCCAAAGTGTGCGGGCTGGGTTGCAGTAGAAAATCAGAGAAGTAAAGTAGGAGGTGAGCTGGTTAAGTACTTTAAAGCCCATGGTAAGGAGTTTCAGTTTGATACAGGGTTGGATGGGCACCCCTGGAGGTTCTTGAGAAGTGGGAAAATATAGACTGAATCGGAGTGGAGAGGGATAAGAGGCAGGAAGGTCAGCAAGGAGACTGATGCGGTAATCAAGGTGGGATAGGATAAGTGCTTGTATCAGCACAGTAGCAGTTTTCAAGGAGACAGATATTAGCTTGAGGCAAAGGGGCCCTTACAGGGAGAGGGATGGGCATCATCACATAGATGCCAGCACCAACCCTGCTAACCTCTCAGCAGTGAGTGGTGCAGCAGCAGATGGGATGAAACGTTGGCAGTATGGGGAGAGGCTTATTCTGGGACCGCTTTTGTCCACTCTCTCCCCTTTTCCCTAAGGGCTCTCTCTTTTAATTTTCAAGAGTGACAGAACCAGGCCAGGGTACTTTAAAGTCCAGTCATGGCTCTGGTGAAAAGTCTAGGAAATATCAGGAAGAAGTGCTTGTGAAATTATGAAATGGGGCAGAGAAAGAGACAATCAGGCTACCTTAGGGCAAATGGGAGGGCTTCATTACCCTGGGAGCAGACATAGCCAGAGGGAGGGCAAAAGCCAAGAACCTCCTGGTGTTCCTAAGGCCCTCAGCAATGTAGGGAGTTGATCCACCACCCTCAAGTGACCCTAAGGTAATATTATACTACTACTAATCATAATAATAGTGGTAATTGTTAAGTACTTACTCTGTGCCAGGGTAACAAGATAGCAGGATAATTGGGTTGGACACAATCCCTGCCCCAGATGGGGCTCGCTACCTTAAGCCCCATTTCAAAGATGAGGTAACCGAGTCCCAGGGAAGTGAAGTGACTTCCCCAAGGTCACACAGCAGGCAAGTGGCGGAGCCAGAATTGGAACCCAGGTCCTTCTGACTCCCAGGCCTGTGCTCTATCCACTAGGCCAAGCTCTCAGCTTGTGTAAGGGGAAAAGCACCGAATCTAGGTTGATAGACATCGATCAATCGTAGTTATTGAGTGCTTACTATGTGCAGAGCACTGTACTAAAATGCTTGGGAGAGTATACATACAAAAACTTCACCGCCACAGATAGTAAAGCTTTGGCTTGCAGAGGGCCTGTCCCTCCGGCTGCACACCTTGCAGTGTCTCCTATTAACACAGTCAGTGAATTTATTAAGCGCTTACTCTGTGCAGAGTGATTTACTAGGAGCTTGGAAGACTAAATTTAAAACAATAGACAGACACATTCCCTGCCCATAACCTTGTCATTACCTTGCCTCCTATAACAGAGTTAATCAATGGTATTTACTGAGCGCTTACTGTGTGCACAGCGCTGTACTAGGCGCTTAGGAGAGTATGCTATAACACTAAACAGACACATTCAGCTTAATGCCATCATTATTATTATTACAGTCTTGCCACCTGCTTGGAAGGGGAGAAGGGTGGAAGGGGGCGCAGAACACCGACCCACTGACAGTTGCATATAAATTGGAAGACTGGGTGAGATAAGCACCCAACTATGAACATCAGCGCCCTAATTTAGTTAATCCTATTTATTGAGCGCTAAGCACATAGTACTAAGCGCTTGGGAGGGTACAGAATTAGCAGCTTGTCCCTTGTGCCTGACGAGGACATTCATTCAATCGTATTTAATGAGAGCTTAGGGTGTGCAGAGCGCTGTACTAAGCGCTTGGGAGGTACAATTCAGCAACAAATAGAGGCAATCGCTGCCCACACCGGGCTCACATCCCACTCCGTTCCCTCTTCTCTCTAGGCCAATATCACACCCCCAAAGAAGCACAGACACACACAGCCCCTGACCAGCCCGGGCTTATATCCCACTGTTCCCTCTTCCCCTTAGGCCAATATCATACTCCCAGAGATACACAGTCACAGACACACACCCCCTGCCCACCTGGGGCTCATATCCCACTCTGTTCCCTCTTTTCTATAGGCCGATATCACACCCCCAGAGAAGCACAGACACAGACCCCCTGCCCACCTGGGGCTCATATCCCACTGTGTTCCCTCTTCTCTCTAGGCCAATATCATACCCTCAAAGAAGCACAGACATAGACACACACACCCCCCGCCCACCCCGGGCTCATATCCCACTCTGTTCCCTCTTCTCTACAGCCCAATCTTACACCCTCAGAGAAGCACAGACACAAAGAGCCCCTGCCCACTCCGGGCTCATATCCCACTCTGTTCCCTCTTCTCTATAGGGCAATATCATACCCCCAGAGATATACAGACAGACACACACACAGCCCCTGCCCACCCAAGGTCTATATCCCACTCTGTTCCCTCTTCTCTGTAGGCTAATATCACACTCCCAGATATACACAGACACAGACCCCCTGCCCACCTCGGGCTCATATCCCACTGTGTTCCCTCTTCTCTACAGGTCAATATCATATCCCCAGAGAAGCACAGACACACATACACACCCTACCCTCCCCGGGCTCATATCCCACTCTGTTCCCTCTTCTCTACAGGCCAATATCATACCCCCAGAGACAGACACAGACACACACCCCCTGCCCACCCCGGGCTCATATCCCACTCTGTTCCCTCTTCTCTACAGGCCACTATCATACCCCCAGAGACAGACACAGACACACACCCCCTGCCAACCCCGGGCTCATCTCCCACTCTGTTCCCTCTTTTCTGTAGGCCAATATCACACGCCCAGAGATACACAGACACAGACCTCCTGCCCATCCCGGGCTCATATCCCACTCTGTTCCCTCTTCTCTACAGGCCAATATCATACCCCCAGAGATACACAGACACACACACCCGGCCCATCCAGAGCCCATATCCCACTCTGTTCCCTCTTCTCTATAGGCCAATATCACACCCTCAGAGAAGCAAAGACATAGACAAAGACCCCCTGCCCACCCGGGGCTCATATTCCACTGTGTTCCCTCTTCTCGACAGGCCAATATCATACCCCCAGAGAAGCACAGACACAAACACCCCCTTGACCTCCCCGGGCTCATCTCCCACTCTGTTCCCTCTTCTCTACAGGCCAATATCATACCCCCAGAGAAGCACAGACAAACACCCCCTGACCTCCCCGGGCTCATCTCCCACTCTGTTCCCTCTTCTCTATACCCCCAGAGATACAGAGACACAGACACACACACCCTGCCAACCCCAGGTTCATATACCACTCTGTTCCCTCTTCTCTATAGGCCAATATCACAACAGCAGAGAAGACACAGACACACCCCCCCCTGCCCCCCAGCAGCACCCACCCCATCCCCTTAGGCCCCCAGTGCAGCCAGGCTGGGCAGCCGCAGGGAAGGCTCTGGTGCCACGGCCCGGCCGGGCTCCCCCCCCCCCAGCTAGCCAGGGGAGGGGGAAACTGGCCCCGCCATCGGGCCCGAAAGGAAAGCAAGAAAGACCAGATGGGCGGGGGCCACCATGAGGGCGAAAGCCCCCTCCCTGGGCCGGCAGCTGGGCTGGAGGTGGCAGACTGGAGGCTGCAGATTGGAGGCTGCATTCATTCATTCATTAGTATTTATTGAGCGCTTGCCATGTGCAGAGCACTGGACTAAGCGCTGGGAAGGGGCAATTGGGCAACAGAGAGAGACCATCCCTGTCCAGTGACGGGCTCCCAGTCTACACGGGGGAAAGCGAAGCAAAACAGAAGAAAACAAGGCAGCAGGCTGCAAGCTGGAGGCTGCAAGCTGCAAGCAGAGAGCTGGAGGCTGCAAGCTGGAGGCTGCAGGCTGCAAGCTGCAGGCTGCAAGCTGCAAGCAGAGGGCTGGAGGCTGCAAGCTGGAGGCTGCCGGCGGCAAGCAGCGGGCTGGGCTCTCTTCCCCTTCCCCCTCGCTGCGACCGAGCCTCCTCCTCCTCCTCCTCCTTCTCCTCCTCCTCCTCCCCCCGGCCCCCGGCCCACCTGGTCCCGGCCCTCGGCTTCGGCGTCTCCCTGGCGTGGGCCGGCGGGGTCGGCTGGCGGGCCGGCGGGGTCGGGCTGGGGCTCGGCTCCCTGGCCCGGCCCGGGCCCGCCGCTCCCGCCGGGCTCGGGGTCGGGCTCGGGCTCGGAGTCGGTCTGCCAGGTGGAGTCGCAGTCCTCCACGGTGGCGGGCTCCCGGGGGCTGACCCCGCTCAGAAGATTGCCCATGGAGGACGACGACGAGGAGGAGCGGGAGGAGGAGGAGGCGGCGCGCAGACGAAAAGCCAGCAGCCAGCGGAGCACGGAGGGCGGGGCGGGGCGGGGCGGAGCTGCCACAGGCCACGCCCCCTCCACAGGCTCCGCCCCTCCGTCAGCCCCGCCCCCTGGAGGCCCCCGCCCCGCGCGAGCCCGCGACTCCAGGGATGCGCGGCGGACCGGCCCCAGGCCACGCCCCCTCTGTAGGCCACGCCCACCGCGCGGCCGCAGATCCAGGGAGGGGGGCCAGGCCACGCCCCTCCGTGAGCCCCGCCCCCTGGAGGCCCCGCCCCGCGCGCGTGACGCCCGCTGCCCATCGCGCGCCCGCCCCTCCAGGGAGCCGAGGCGGTCGAGGCCACGCCCCCGCAGGCCACGCCCTCCCTGCAGGCCACGCCTCCTCGAGGCCTCGCCCCCCGCGCACCCGCATCTCCAGGGAGGCGCGGCGGAGAGGTCCCGGGCCCCGCCCCTCATCAGGCCCCGCCCTCGAAGCCCCGCCCCTCCATAAACACGCCCCCTCTCTCTCTCTCTCTCTCTCTCTCAGGGCCCCCGCCCCCTGGAGGCCCCGCCCGCACGCGTGACCCCGGCCGCCGCCCCGCGCGAGCCCGCGGCTCCAGGACACGCCCCCTCTGCGGGTCACGCCTCCTTGAGGCCACGCCCCCCCGCGCATCCGCAGCTCCAGGGAGGCGCGGCGGAGAGGTCCCGGGCCACGCCCCTCCACAGGCCACGCCCCCTGGAAGCCCCGCCCCTCCATAAAACACGGGCCCCCTCCCAGGCCTCCCGCCCCCCTCCAGGGAGGCGCGGCGGAGAGGCGCCAGGCCCCGCCCCTTCCCAGGCCACACCCCTTCCCCGGCCACGCCCCTTCCCATGCCACGCCCCTTCCCAGACCACGCCCCTTCGTGGCCCCGCCCCCTGCGCGCTCCCGCAGCCCCAGGGTGGCGTGTCGGAGCTGCTTAGAGAAGCCGCGTGGCTCAGTGGCAAGAGCCCGGGCTGCGGAATCCGAGGTCCTGGGTTCGACACCCGCCTCCGCCCCTTGTCAGCTGTGTGGCCGTGGGCAAGTCACTTCACTTCCTCTGTGCCTCAGTTCCCTCATCCGTAAAATGGGGATGTAGATTGGGAGCCTCGCGTGGGACCGCCTCATTGCCCTGAAGCTGCCCCAGCGCTTAGAACAGTCCTTTGCACAGAGTAAGCGCTTACCAAATGCCATCATTAGTATTATTCATTCATTCTGTAGTATTTATTGAGCGCTTACTCTGTGCAGATCACTGTACTAAGCGCTTGGGATGTACAAATCGGTAACAGATAGAGACAGTCCCTGCCCTTTGACGGGCTTCCACTCTAATCGGGGGAGACAGACAAGAACAATAGCAGTAAATAGAATCAAGATAATTATCTATAATTATATTTATTTATACTTATTGCCTGGTTACTTGATTGCCTTGTATCTACCCCCGCGCTTAGAACAGTGTTTGGCATATAGTAAGCACTTAAATACCATAATATTTATAAATTTGTATTTATGTATAGGTATCGGTTAAAAACAGCATTCTGAGCTTAGCAGCTCTTGATCTAAATGACTCTGCTTTTGTCTCAGGAAGTCCCCCATTTCAGGTGGGATGTAATGTTGGTATTTGTTGGTATTTGTTAAGCGCTTACTATGTGCAGAGCACTGCGCTGAGGTAGAAAAAGGGGAATCAGGTTGTCCCACGTGGGGCTCACAGTCTTCATCCCCATTTTACAGATGAGGGAACTGAGGCGCAGAGAAGTGAAGTGACTTGCCCCCAGTCACACAGCTGACAAGTGGCTTAGCCAGGATTCGAACCCATGACCTCTGACTCCAAAGCCCGGGCTCTTTCCACTGAGCCACGCTGCTTCTCTATATATCACATCCGCAAATTCCAAATTCCAGAAGATTGCTTCTTACCCAAAACAGATAAGGCCTGCTTGAAGAGTCTCTTTTGTCATTGAAGAAAACACACTTGTCCGAGTTCTTTTGTGATTGGCTACTTCTCCTATATTTTGCAAATAAAGGCCCAGCCAAACAGGAGAGGGGGCCGTTGTGTCACTCGTACCTCTCTGGAGGTCAACGGGCACTCGGTCACCTTCCTCCCTTTTCTGATCTATCCAACACTGTCTCTGAGTGTTACTTTCCTTGCTTGCGTCACCACCTTGGGTTCGAATCCTCACTGCCTTTTTAGTTCCATTCTCTTTTCGGGTACAGTATCCATAATTCTATTTATCTGCATTGATGCCCATCTCCTTGTTTTGATGTCTGTCTCCCCCCCTTCTAGACTGTGAGCCCGTGGTGGGCAGGGAGGGTCTCTCTTTGTTGCTGAATTGTTCCTTCCAAGCGCTTAGTACAGTGCTCTGCACACAGTAAGCTCTCAATAAATACTATTATTTATTCACCCCGTGGACGAGAGAGCGGCAGGAATATACACAGCTCCAATCGCTCGTACATCCACAACCCCGTGTGGGACAGAGACTGTGTCCAGCCCAAGTTGCTTGTATCCACCCCAGCGCTTAGTACAGTGCCCGGCACATAGTAAGCGCTTAAAAAATACCACAATCATTACTATCATCAACGTTTGGAACACTGCTCAGCGCTTAGAAAACTGCTTGGCACATAGTAAGCGCTTAACTTGTCAGCTGTGTGACTGGGGGCAAGTCACTTCACTTCTCTGGGCCTCAGTTCCCTCATCTGTAAAATGGGGATGAAGACTGTGAACCTCACGTGGGACAACCTGATTACCCTGTATCTACCCCAGCGCTTAGAACAGTGCTCTGCACACAGTAAGCGCTTAACAAATACCAACATTATTATTAACAAATACCGTAATTATCATCCACAGAAACACAAGCACACACCTGCAGGGAAGAGCCAGTTGCTGCAGGATCTCCAGAGCCATTGCGGCACCTCGCCCATAGCCGCCTTCTCTCCCTCATTAATTCATTCATTTATTCTATATATTTATCGAGCGCTTACTATGTGCCGAGCACTGAACTAAGCGCTTGGAAAAGTACAATACGGCAATAAAGAGAGACAATCCCTGCCCACAAGGAGCTCACAGAGCCGCTGATCCCTTTCTTTTTTTTTACTTCACTTCTCCCAAGTCCTGCCCTTCGCTCCTAATTATAATAATAATGTTGGTCTTTGTTAAGCGCTTACTATGTGCTAAGTGCTGGGGTAGATACAGGGTAATCAGGTTGTCCCACGTGAGGCTCACAGTCTTAACCCCCATTTTCCAGATGCGGGGAATTTAGGCTCAGAGAAGTTAAGTGACTTGCCCACAGTCACACCGCTGACAGGTTGCAGAGCCGGGATTCGAACCCATGACCTCTGACTCCCAAGCCCGGGCTCTTTCCACTGAGCCATGCTGCTTGCTCCTGTTTGTCCTGGCTCCGGCCTTCCATCTTACACTTCTCGGAGCGTCCACCTGACTGTCCTCCATTCCTGCCCTTCCCGAGGAGATCATCCCTGCCCCTCAGAGCTGTCCTAGGCACTCCAAACTTTTTCCCTTGAAGTAATTTCACTGGAATGGCCATCATCATCACACGGACACTTACTGTCGGGTGATGGGACAAGATCCTTTTTAAAAAAAATTGATAGCTGTTCGCACTTACTATGCGCCAAGCACCGTACTAAGCGCTAGGCTGGATACAAGCATATCAGATTGGACACAGTCCCTGTCCCGCATGGGGCTCACAGTCTTAAGCTCCATTTCACAAATGAGGGAAATGAGGTGCAGAGAAGCCAAGTGACTTGCCCAAGGTCACACAGCAGAGAAGTGGCAGAACTGGAATTAGAATCCAGATCTTTCTGACTCTCATCCTGCTCTCTAACCATTAGGACAAACACAGTGATGGTTGGGGCTGCTAGTACCACGGCTGTTAACTATAGTTTTCCTTTGTGTTGGAAGAGAGTGAAATTCACCTTGAGCTGCCTCTGTGACCGAAAAGGGCCAATAATCAACCCATAGCACACACACAAAGATTGGCCCATAAATTGTCACGTTTGTTCATTCAATCAATCGCATTTATTGAGCACTTACGGTGTGCAGAGCACTGTACTAATTTACATCACTTGGCCCTCCAGGAGCAACTCCTTTCCTGACTTTCTTCAAGTCTCTCCTCTCTTCATACAGCTGACTTTTCGAAAAAGTCCTCCGGGAATACATCTCCCCGACTTCTAAAAAGCCTGTACCGATTACCAGTTCCTCTCTGCTTCTACATCAAGTAGAAACTCTGACAATTGGTTTTAAAGCCCTAAAGCAGGTCTCTCAGTCAATCATATTTATTGAGTGCTTACTATGTGCAGAGGACTATACTTAGCACTGGGGAGTACAGTATAACAGAGTTGGTATGTTCTTCAGCCACAAGAAGATCTCTCGTATCTATAAACTGGGGAAGCAGCGTAGCTCAGTGGAAAGAGGCTGGGCTTTGGAGTCAGAGGTCATGGGTTCGACTCCCAGCTCTGTCACTTGTCAGCTGTGTGACTGTGGGCAAGTCACTTAACTTCTCTGTGCCTCAGTTACCTCATCTGTAAAATGGGGATTAACTGTGAGCCTCCCGTGGGACAACCTGATTACCCTCTATCTACCCCAGCGCTTAGAACAGTGCTCTGCTCATAGTAAGCGCTTAACAAATACCAACATTATTATTATTATATTATAAACTCTATTCTCCCAATATACCCCAGTTCGCACTCTTTGTCTCTCTCAAGGTGAACTATTCACTGTGTCTTGTTTTCCGTCTAAACTGTGAGCTCATTATGAGCAGGGAATGTGCCCGCTAATCTCTCAAGTGCTTAATACAGTGTTCTGCTACAGTTAGCACTCAATAAATACAGTTGATGATTAGTTATCCCTCCTACTACCCACCTTTTGTTTGTGCCCTCCCACTGACCGGAAATTCCTCCCCCTTCCAATCTGACAGGCTACACCTCTCTTCATCTTCAAAGCCTTTCTGAAATCTCCAGGAGACCATCCCCAATTAACTTCTAATGTTCCCAGATTATATCCACCCACTACTTCCCTACCTCTGCACCACCTATGCACTTGTGTGCTTACAGCCCTCCATACCACTTATTTGCCTTATTACTTAACCACTAACTCTTATGTGAGTATTTAGGTATGTTTGTGTATATATACACATTTAGGTACCTATCTCTCTATCTACCTATCTACCTATCTATCTATCTATATCTATCTATCATCTATCTAGATAGATATAGAGGAAGGAGGAAAAGATTATATATATATATTTTTACATATGTATACACATATATAATCTTTTCCTCCTTCCTTTTAGCTGTAAACTATTTTAGCATCTGCCTTCCTCTTAGATTGTAAACTTCTATCATGAGGGCCAGGATCATATGCGCTATATACTCTCTCAAGTGCTTAGAGTATCGAGTACAGTAGATGTTCAATATATAGAGCTGATAGATCACAGTGTTCCATGCTTCTTGCCTAAGGATCGGCTTTACTGTATCCTTAAATTATATGCCTTCTTGTTTTCAGTTTCCCAATTTCAGTAAAGCATACCCCAGTTGATATCATCCATCCTCCTCATGTGTCTCACTCAATCGATCATATTTACTGAGTGCTTACTGTGTGCGGGGCACTGTATTATACTGTAATAATAACAAAAATGTTGGGATTTGTTAAGTGCTTACTATGTGCAGAGCACTGTTCTAAGCGCTGGGGTAGATACAGGGTAATCAGGTTGTCCCACGTGAGGCTCACAGTCTTCATCCCCATTTTACAGATGAGGGAACTGAGGCCCAGAGAAATGAAGTGACTTGCCCACAGTGCCACAGCTGACAAGTGGCAGAGCCGGAATTCGAATCCATGACCTCTGACTCCCAAGCCCGTGCTCTATCCACTGAGCCTCGCTGCTTATTGTCTTTTCCCCCCGCCCCCGCCCTCCTCCCCCCCAAACCAATACAGTTATGTTGTGGTGAATGCATTCTTGGACTTCCTTACCTATGATCTTGTCCCAAAGTGATGTCAATGAAAGTGCACAAGGAAGTGGATGTGGCATCTGAGGGGAGTCCAGATCTCTCAGGCACAGAGAAAGATGAACAGCACTACAGCTCTGTAGACCTTTAATTTAGTCTGAAGTCTGTCAGTCTCCTAGAGGATTCATTTTTCTTCCTCCTTTTTCTGTTGGGAAAGGAGAATGGTTAGGACGTTTGGAGGGGAAAGCCAGTACTGTTTAGAATTTGCTGGCAGCTCACTTTTAGCACACTGAGACAGGTTCTCAATCTAACAGGAAGACAGATTCTAGATTATTATTTTTTTTTAGTATTGAGATGATTTGGACTATCAAGCAACAGGAACATTATTGACATTTAGCAAACAGATCATTCAAAACTGATAGGGGTAAGCAACATTTTGGAACAACGTGATGGAATCCCCTGTCGTAAATAGAAAAGCCTTGGCCACGTGAAGAAAACTTCAGGTTTGAGAGCCGGAGAGGAATTGATTATAAAATTCACGGTTTACCCAGTGCCATTCCCTTTCTCTTGTTCTCATCAGTTATGTTTTTACTGGGATAACGGGTGCACCAAGCAAATAGCAGGTATAGAAAACATTGTTTTGTGCACAGCAAGCCTTCAAACATAATATTAATTGATTGAACACTGTCTAGTGCATGCAAAAAATATTTACATTCAAAACCAATTTATTGCTGAAGTGACTGTAGCAGAGTGCCACTTCTTGGCCATAGACCAGGCAGTTTCCTCCCACATTAGCAAGCTATTTTCAGGGTTTCTGTTGAGCCTGTCCCTCGCTTGGATCGCCTCAGGGATTTCTTTGATCAAAAACCCTCACTCGTTGATAGCAGAGCCACATTCCACCCCCTGATTTCAGTTACATATGGATTGCACTTTGGGGGGAATGAGGATTAAGCAAAACCACCCTAATAAATTTAAGGAAATAAATTTGAATTGTTAGCCTGATTATCTTGTAACTACCCTTGCACTTGGTGCCTTCCTTGGCAAATAGTAACTGCTTAACGAATACAATACTAATACAACAAAAATAATAATAATAATATCATTATTGTTATTGAATTTCATCAGGAAGACTTCTCAGGTAAGGATCCAGTGTTCTGCTCAATAAGTATGATTGATTACTTGATTGATTTTTAGAGATCAGGCAAGAGTCCTGAAGGAAGACCATGCCAATAATGGTGAGCAGATACCCCAGCCAGAGTTTGGCCACAACACACCATAGACAGTTGGAACATTTAGAAGGGTATTTGCTTTTTTTCAGAAAATGATCCAAACATTAATCCGAGCTCCAGAGTGCAGCAAAGAGCTTGCATGCATGCAGAAAAGAAAAAGACCAAGAAGCAAATGGAGCTTGAAATATTTCTATTCCAAGTCCCAACAACCTAAATCTATCTGCCACGGACTCGACCCCAGCAACGTATTTGACATCAGGAGCTTTTTGCACACCCTGCTTCAGATGCAAGGATGGCCTAAGGGACATCGCCATTGACAGTGAAGAGGAACAACCAGAAAATGGTGAAAGAAGCCCTGCAAGTCCTTCAGTATTCTCATGAATACAGATGGAAACATTTCATTTTAAAAAAAGGAAAATCTTTCATTATCAACACTTAGTTACTTTGTGGTTTTAGCTTGTAAGTTAACAGTGCTCACTATATTTTATTTATTTTGTCAGCTTTTTAGATATTCATCACTTCTTATGGGAAACTACATTTCTTCAGTTAAAACTTTCTTTTTTCTTGCAACCAAGTAGGAGCGCTAACCTGAAAGGCACTACATCTTAAAGCAGGAAAATATCCCATTTCTACATTTGAAGAAATGTAATTCTATTTTAGACGATAAACTGATTGTGAGTGAAAGTTTTCTCCTTTACTTAAAAGATATTAATGAAGATCTGAGAAAATTGTTGTGAGAAATTTTGACACTCTTTAGCCCTTGGTTAGAATACTGTATTCAGTTTAAGGTGTTTCATTAAAAGGTAGATGGTTAAATTGAAGCACTTAAAATAAAATGCTAGGAAAAGCCATGAGCTGTGAATGTCTGATATTGGAGAAAGCAATGTGAGAAGCAGAAGGACCTAAAAAAAACATTTTTCTTCACCTATGGGGAAAAAAATATACTTGTCCACAGTTTTTTTGTTGATTTTTATCCAAATAGCTAATTTTTTTATTTTATGAATACTTGTTACTACTTATTTTATTACCTGTGTTGACTTAACTGGTGTTGGAAACACTTCTCAAATTTGTGTCCTCCACAATTTCATTAGCATGCTGTTGGCTTTTTCCTGTGGACAGTTATGAAAATCAAACAATCAATGATATTTATTGAGAACGTACTGTGTGCAGAACACTGCACTAAGTTCTTGGGAGAGTACAATATAATAGAGCTGTTAGACATTTTCCCTGTCCAGATGAGGCTTACAGTCCAGAGAGTGAAACAGGCATTTATGTAAATTAATAAATTATGGATATGTACCTAAGTACTGTGGGGCTTAGGGAGTTGTGAATAAAGGGTGTAAATACAAATGGAAGGACAGCATAGAAGGGTGTGGGCTAAGAGGAAATGAAGGCTTAGTCAGGGAAAGCTTCTTGGAGATGTTTCTTCAGTAAGGCTTTGGAGGTGGGGAAAATGATTGTCTGTCATATATGAAGAGGTATAGCGTGCCAGGCCAGAGGCAGGTTGTGGATGAGAGGTCGGTGGTGAGATGGATGAGATAGAGGTACAGTGACTGGGTTCCTATTAGAGGAGCAGGCTGGGTTGCAGTAAGAGATCAGAGAGGTAAGTTAGGAGGGGACAAGGTGATTGAGTGATTTAAAGCATATTCATTCATTCATTCATTCAATAGTAATAGTATTTATTCTTACTATGTGCAGAGCACTGTACTAAGCGCTTGGAATATACAATTCGGCAACAGAGAGAGACAGTCCCTGCCCAATGATGGGCTCACAGTCTAAACGGGGGAGACAGACCGCAAAGCAAAACAGAACAAAACAAAAACAAGACAACATTATCGCGATAAATAGAATCAAGGGGATGTACATCTCATTAACAGAATAAATAGGGTAATAAATAATGGTAAGGAGTTTCTGTTTGATATGGAAATAGATGGGCAGCCACTGGCTGTTCTTGAGGAGTGGGAAAATATGGACTGAATGTTTTTGCAGGAAAATGAGCTGGGCAGCAGAGTCAAATATGGACTGGAGCAGGTAGAGACAGTAGGCAGGGAGGATGAGGTGCTTGGATTAATGTGGTTGAAGTTTGGATGGAGAGGAAAGGCGGATGAAAATGTTAAGTAAAACTACATATCCGTGTATATGTCAGTCCATTTTGGTCAAAGATATTGTTACTGATGGTAACATCCAATACAGGCAGGGAAACGTGGCAGAAGATATCCATTTGTGGTCCTTGCAGTGCCAATGAAAATCAATCAGTGATATTTATTGAGTGTTTACCGTGTTACAAAGTGCTTGGGAGAGTACAACAGAGGTGATAGAATGTTCTCTGCTCACAACGAGCAAACAGTCTAGAAAATTGAGTATAGGTTTTCCCTGGATACATAACTTTGGACATTGTATGCTTTGGCTACAAAACAGAGCTTGAGCCTGGAAACCCGTTCACAATCACCTGCATGTTTTCTCGTGGATGAGCTTCAGGAACACAGTCATCCACATACGGTGGCTTGTCCAGAAGGATTCTGGCCAGCGACTTCTTGTGACTGGAAGGTAGGACTACTCAGATAGCTTATGTGATAATCATAATAATAATTATGTTACTGGTTAAGCACTTATTATGTGCCAAGCACTCTACTAAGTGCTGGGGTAGTTACAAAAACAGGATGGATACAGTCTCTGTTCCATATGGGACTGACAATCTAAGTAGAAAAGAGAAAGATATTTTAAATTATTTATACTAATGTCTCTCCCTCTAGACTGTAAGCTCACAGCGCACAGGAAAATTTCCACCGACTTTGTGGTATTGTACACTCCCAAGTGCTTAGTATAGAGGTCTGCAAATGATAAGCACTCATGTTGATGATGCACACCAAATTAAGTGACTTGCCTGAAGTCACCCAGCAGACAAGTGGCTGAAACAAGATTAGAAACTCAGAACCTCTGATTTGCAAATCCGTGCTTCTTTCACTAGGCCACAGGGCTTCCCATCTCTCTATCCCCTTTCACTTGGAAAAATGTGATTATAGTGAGATCCTTGAAGTCCTTTGGCATTATCTCAGTGTTTCATATGCAGAAGAAAGACTCATGCATCTACTAAGCAATGTCCCATTCTTTCATGCAGATGTTTATGTTCTCAGGAATGTCATCAGATCCATTTTTTATGGTTTTGACTCTGACAGTAGCTTCCCCCAAAATTGATCAAAGACCAATCTTACGCTTTAGGCATTTCTTCATTATCATTTTATCATTAACCTCAAATTGAGGATTTTTCTATTTAGAATTTAAATTCATTCTAAGTAAAATATCCTGAGGTTAAACAAGTGCTTTCCTAAAGCTAAACCAGGCAAGTATCATCAATTCTTCTATGTCCATGTTTTTTGTGAGTTTTTTTCCCCAGAAATGAAACAAATCTTCCTGTTTCCTATTTTGGAGTTTGAACATTCTGTAAAATCCATAATGGTCAAAAAGAACGAATTATAAGTGAAGCTGTTACATCATCATTACTAAAATAAAGGCAAAAAAGTCAGATACTTGATTAATAATAACTTAGGATGAACAAAATCATTCTCTACAAGATGCAAAATAACAATAAAAGAATACTTTTAGCTAAATAATGCCTCAGCTATAAAGGTGAATATAAACTGTATCAGTAGAAATGAAGCAATAGAACAGGAAAAAAAACCCTAGAAATTTAAATTCAACGCATTTGGTCATCAAGTTTGCAGATTATTCTAAATTGGCCTGGGAAGCTAAAAACCTTGAAAGGCAGGAATAAATTAATGTCACTTTGAAAAATTAGAGAATCGTTTCTGGAAAAAAGGATCAAGTCCAATAATGATAAGTGCAAAACAGTGCATGTGGAAACAAAAAAACACAAAGCCAGAATAGAAAAATTGATTTTAGTATTTCTGTGCTTGCTTTATTCAATATGACTCTTTTTTAAATAGGAATGTTAGTGCCAGTACCAAGGAGCAAACCATATTTTTTTCATCTCACAAGCTCCCACTCTTCAGGAATCGGCTTTGTAATTTTGTTTTCTACTTCCTAAATGGGACAGGAAAGAATTATTTCTTTTTTTGTGACTCTAGTGAAATTATCATCAGCTTTGGTATTTAAGGGCCTCCTTGTACCAAGTCCTTTGCTAAGTATGCGGGTAGGTTCAGACATGGTCTCTCCCTCTCCTATGGGCCTTGCAATCCCATTAGAGGTGGACGGGAACAAAGAACGATAATAATGGATTACACCCAACAATGACATCATCAAACCAAATCACTAAATAATAGTTCTTGACGTGGAAATCTTCAGACACCCAACATTCCAAGCAAATGGTCTTTTCTTATAATTATTTAGAATTTAATCTTTAGGGAACTATTTCCAAAGAAGCATTTTCAAAATTGCATCTATTGGCTTAAATTAACAAGCAAACACTGTTAAAAAATGTTGATTGACTGCTTGGCCGTGCTTGCATAAACCAGACATTTTTTGAAGGAAATATTATAATAAAAATAATAATAATAATTGTGGTATTTGTTAAGCTCTTATTGTGTGCCAGGCACTGTACTAGACTCTGGGGTGGATACAAGCAAATCAGGTTGAACACAGTCCCTGCCCTACATGGGGCTCACAGTCTCAATCCCCACTTTACAGATGAGGAAACTGAGGCACAGAGATGTGAAATGACTTTCCCAAGGTCACACAGCAGACAAGTTGTAATTAGAACCCATGACCTACTGACTTCTAGGCCCATGCTCTATCCACTACACCATGGTCATTCAGTCAATTCTGATTTGGTCCAAACTGGCCAGAACAAACTGAACATTACATATAATTTCGACATGATCCAGACAGTGCGTGCAGTTAGTGTCAAGAGGAGCAGCATGGTGTAGCAGATACAGCATGTGTCTTGGAGTCGGAAGGTCATAGGTTCTAATCCCAGTTCTACCACTTGTCTGCTGTGTGACCTTGAGCAAATCACTTCCCTTTTCCTTGCCTCAGTTGCTTCATCTGTAAAATGAGGATTGGGGTTGTGAGCCTCACATGACATAGGGCCTATGTCCAACTACTTGTTTTGTTTTGTTCTTGGTCTCTCCCATTTAGACTGTGAGCCCATTGTTGGGCAGGGACTGTCTCTATCTGTTGCACTTAGTACAGTGCTTTGCACATAGTGCTCAATAAATACAATTGAATGAATGAATGAATGATTTGCTTTGTTGTACTAAGCACTTGGGAAGGTACAGTGCAACAGAATTGGTAGACATAATCCCTGCTCGCAAGGAGTTTACAGTCCATGGGGGAGGGAGACAGACATTAAAATAATTTACATGTAGGGAAAATAGCAGAATGTAAAGACATGTACATGAGAAGCAATGTAGCCTAGTGCAAAGAGCACGGACTTGGGAGTCAAATGATTTGAGTTCTAATCCAGACTCTGCCACTCATCAGCTGTGTGACTGTGGGCAAGTTACTTTTCTATGCCTCAATCACCTCATCTGTAATGGGGATAAATGATAATAATAGTAGTTATGTTTGGTTAAGCGCTTCCTATGTGCCAAGCACTGTTCTAAGCACTGGGGTGGATACAAGGTAATCAGGTTGTCCCATGTGGGGTTCACAGTCTTAGTCCCCATTTTACAGAGGAGGTAACTGAGGTCCAGAGAAAAAAAGTGGCTTGCCCAAGGTCACACAGCAGACAAATGGCAGCGCCAGGATTAGAACCCATGTCCTCTGACTCCCAAGCCTGTGCTCTTTCCACTAAGCCACACCCTTCTAGACTGTGAGCTTCAGGTGGGACAGGGACTGCATGTAACCTGATTATCTTGTATCTACCCAGTGCTTATTACAGTGTTTGGCATGTATAAGGTGTTTAATAAATGCCATTTTAATAAGTGCTTTGTGGCTGAGGATAGGGTAAATATCAAGTGCTTAAGGGGCATAGATAATAATAATAATTGGGTTTTTTTTTTAAGCGCTTACTAGGTGCCAGGCGCTGTGCTAAGTTCTGGGGTGGATACATGAAAATCAGGTTGGACCGAGACCCCGTCCCCCATGGGGATCACAGTCTTTATCCCCATTTTACAGATGAGATAACTGGCACCCAGAGAAGTTAAATGATTTGTCCAAGGTCACATGGCAGACAAGTGGCAGAGGTGGGATTAGAACTCAGGTCCATGATCTACCCACAAGGCCTCACTGTCTCTACAGATCTGAGTACAGAAGCAACACAGCTGGCAGGGTGGATAGGGGAATTGAGAATTTAGTTAGGGAAAGCCCCTTGGAAGAGATGTGATTTTAGGAGGACTTTGAGGATGATAATTTGTCAGATAAAGGAGTTTACAGTCTAGAGGAGGAGTGACCAGTCTAGCTAATACAAATGTTTTAGCAGCTCTGTTCCAAGTCCTCCCCCAGGAACTCCAGTGTCAAATGGCTGGGACAGCATCTCGGCCTTTTTCACATCCTAAAATTTACATCCCACACTGCTGCTCCTCTATCTAGCCTCAGAATGGACCATTTAGGCTAGTGGCAGGGGCCAGGAGTAGCTCCAAACCATTACCAAGCAGCAGCTGTTAGGTGGGCAACTTTCCAGGCTGATTAGGAGACGCTAAGGAGAATGCCATCTCACGTAAGAAAATACCCCATCTGCGTTATCAGGCTGAATTGCAATAAATGTGCAAATAAGTAAAGTATATGGCAAGTAAATTTCTTTTTAGGTAGATCGCTTTCAACAAGGTTGATGTCTCGTTAGGATTATTAGGATGTGGGTAGATTTCAGGGCATCTTGAGGACTTTCAAAAGGTTATCCTGTATAGACCCAAGCAGATCGGCTAACAACTACTTCAGTAGAGTGGATGGTGAAAATCATGCCGATAGCCAATGTCTTAAAGGACACATATATATTCCTTGTTTTTGGTGATGATGATGGTGCCTGTCTCGTAGACTGTAAGCTCAAGGAATGTGTCTGCCAACTCTAATAATTATAATAATGTTGGTATTTGTTAAGCGCTTACTTTGTGCAGAGCACTGTTCTAAGCGCTGGGGTAGATACAGGGTCATCAGCTTGTCCCACGTGAGGCTCGCAGTCTTAATCCTCATTTTACAGATGTGGTAACTGAGGCACAGAGCAGTTAAGTGACTTGCCCACAGTCACACAGTTGACAAGTGGCAGATCTGGTATTCGAACCCATGACCTCTGACTCCCAAGCCCGGGCTCTTTCCACTGAGCCACGCTGCTTCTCTATACAACTCTGATATATTGTGCTCTCCATCCACTAAGTGCTTAATAAATGCCAGTGATTGATTGCTTGAACTAGATTTTTAAATAAATGTATGTTATAAAATAAAGCAAATCCGAGTCCTGTCTATAAAACATACTTGTTTTAAGGGTACTTCTTCTTCAGAGAGAGTAGCAAATATCACAATATGAATTGAGAAGGAGCATGGCTCAGTGGAAAGAGCATGGGCTTGGGAGTCAGAGGTCATGGATTCTAATCCCGGCTCCACCACTTGTCAGCGGTGTGACTTTGGGCAAGTCACTTCTCTGTGCCTCAGTTACCTCATCTGTAAAATGGGGATTAAGATTGTGAGCCCCACATGGGACAATCTGATCACCTTGTATCCCCCCCAGAGCTTAGAACAGTGCTTTGAGCATAGTAAGCACTTAACAAATACCATTTAAAAAAATTGAATATGAATTTAGGGGATGTAAACCTCTTAATAATTTTAGAGTAATTATCAGGATTTCTTAAAAATGTAAAGTAAAAGTGGGTTTAATCCAGATTTTCCAGAAAGTATTCAGGGACTAAAAATTGGAGTAAAATCCCCAAGAGTTTATATACTAATTGTATATATATAGTATATATATAATATACTACATATATAATATACTAATCACTGGTATTTATTAAGCACTTAGTGGGTGGAGAGCACAATACATCAGAATTGTATAGAGAAGCAGCGTGGCTCAGTGGAAAGAGCACAGGCTTGGGAGTCAGAGGTCATGGGTTGGAATCCCAGCTCTGCCACTTGTCAGCTGTGTGACTGTGGCCAAGTCACTTAAATTAAAAATTGGAGTAAAATCCCCAAGAGTTTATACACTAATTATATCACTCAAAAACAGTCGAACATCTGCGCTTGATCATAATGATTAATGAGGATGAAGGTAAAGTATATCAAGATTTTGCTGCCAATAGATAAAAGATGATACTACACCGCATTTTTAAGCAATACTGTTGAATGAATCAGTAGCTCTTTTTTTCTTAAAATACTTCTTTTTTGCCTCTACATTCTGAAGCTCAATTTACATTATATAAATTATTGAGAAAATTCAGGACTGTGAAGACCTTAAAATTGTTTTTCTACTAAAAATTAGGGAAGAATTCAAAGTACTATTTACCCATATAATTGGTCATTCTTATCTAAATTCTTAATCAATCAGAGATTAAGTATTTACTGAGCATGTACTGGGTGCAGAACACTTGTACTCAGCGTTTGGGAGAGTACAGTACAATAGAGTTAGTAGACATGATCCCTGTTCATTCATTCATTCAATAGTATTTATCGAGCTCTTACTGTGTGCAGAGCCCTGTACTAAGCGCTTCGGATAGTAGAATACCACAATAAACAGACATGTTCCATGTCCACTACAAGATTACAGACTAAAGGGGGAGAGAGACTATAAAATAAATTTCAGCCAGAGGATATGAATATAACTGTTGTGGGTGGGGTGATCAAGTACTAAAGAGTTACATATCCAAGTGCAGAAAAAATATAGAGGGGAGGGAGAATGGGGGGGAAAATGAGGGCTTAGACAGGAAAGGTCTCTCGGAGAAGATGTGATTTTAGGAGGGCTTGGAGAGTGGGGGAAACAATGGACGGTCAAATACGAAGGGGGAGGGAATTCCAAGTCTGAGGGAGGATGTGGTCAAGGGGTCAGTGGCAAGACAGATGAGACTGAGATACAGCAAGCATGTTGGTGATAGGAGGGAAGAAGGAAGGATGATTGAGAGCCCAATATGGGATAGGGACTATGTATAACCTGATAACCTTGTGTCTACCCTAGCACTTAGAACAGTGCTTGGCACATAGTAAGTGCTTAACAAATTACTAAGAGAAGGCTGGTCCACCTACTCTCTCCTTAGACATAGCAGTATGAATAGCAGCATTTACTGAATGCCCACTCTATGTGGTGCAGTAGGAACTTGGGAAGTAGAGGATAACAAAGTGACATCTTCCCTGTCCTTGAGGAGCTAGTGACCTGCAGTTTATTCTTGACAATTTTTAATTCATAAAGCCTTTTCTTATCTGAAACAATATGCCTGGATTTGCCAACAAATTCCTCTACATTGTTGCTGGGTAACACTGAGTGAGTTAAGAAACCCAAGGAATTGAAGTGCATGCCTTATTTTTTAGGGCACCCAAATAAAATGAGAAGCAGTCTTGCCTTTGCTATAATGAGATTCTTCATCAAACAATTCATGAGCAAAATCCATGGACTTATTTTTCATATCTCCTTCATTTCCCTACATTTCTTCACATCTCACAGAAAATTGATATTGTTGGCATATTCTTATGTTTATTCAAGTCAGGTGGACATGTCATGAGAGCTGGATTTTGAGTTTAAAATATTCTTGTTGTATAATTTGTGAGACTGAGAGATTGCAATCTCACACTGAGATGCTGCCAATCATTGCAGCCTTCATTATTGAGGCATCCAAATTTGCAGCAGAAGCAGAATGTCATCAGCACTCTTCGAGTATTCCAGCCAACTCCTTCCAGCCCTTTCTCCATTTGGCAATTTTCAAGAGTACAAGTTTTCTGAAAAGCAACAATTGTTATAATTCTTTGGAAACCATTTTCACTGTGTCTCACTGTCGAGGAAATCCAGCCAATTGGCGGGAACATACATTTCTTATTCACTAGACTGGGCATTGGAAAAATGATCTATTTTTGTCCTTTTTCTGTCTTTTCTCCGGTTCCAAGATATCTTTTCTTTAGCTGTGTTTGTCCTTTCTACTAGTGCTAGCCATGGCATGCACTAAGAGATATTTCTTTGAAATTCAACTGGACTCACCTGAATCGTTGATTCTGACCTAAAGCAGACACAAAAATTTTCACAAGCAACTTACCAGGAAAGTACCGAACACAGACTATCTATTAGTGAGGGAAAGATCTTCGTTCAGCCATGGACAACTAACTAAAAGCCTTTGGCAGTTCAAAAAGGCAGGAATGTTGTTCAAAACTATTATTATTATTTAAGAGTTTGACTTGCATCTGAAAGTGGACTAAATCTAAAAGAGTATAAAATTATTGTTATGCTGAAGGCAGCACCAGATCTTGTATAGTTAATTTGAAACATTCAAACTTCTACCAGTTTAGAAAAATAAGGCAATAAGCATGGTCAACATAGTTCGGGATAAGACTGCAACAAAGATGAGCAAGGATAATCCATGCCATGCTGAAGTCCAGGTGAAAACATGATTATGTCAGCAACAAGAGTGAAGAAAATAGGGAAGGATCAGTAGAGTTGGAAGACTTCCTGACACCCTTATTGGATCTGTTTAAGGCATTTAAAGTAAGTGTTAATGTAAGAACGTAAAATATGTGATTACCTTTTTTAAAATTTTTTATGGTATTTGTTACGGAACAAGTACTGTACTAAGCACTGGGGTAGGTACACGGAAATTAGATTAGCCTCAGGCCATGTCCCACACGGGGCTCACGATCTTAATCTCCATTTTACAGATGAGGTAACTGAGCTACAGAGAAGTGACTTGTCCAAGGTCACAGAGCAGACAAGTGGCAGAACTGGAATTAGAGCCCAGATCCTGACTCCCAAGCCTGTGATCTATCCACTAGACCATGCTGCCTCTGTACCAGCTACAATAAAGGGAAAGATACTGTATAAGATATTTCCCTTTAGGGAAAAGTTATAGAAAATACTGCAGCAAGAAAAAAACTCTGGAGTGCCAGAAGCAGAAGAGAGACAGAAGCAGGTTTGTTTTACTGTATCCCTAAAATGTTTCCTCTGTTCTCCTTGATTTTCCAATTTCAGCTCAAAGTAGAACAGCTGTTGTATCCTACTGTCATACATTCCCCTCCCATATCCCCCAACTACCATAGCTGTATTAGTGAACTTAGCTTCAGTGTTCTTCATTGTCTTCTTTATGTCTGTGTTTGCCTTCTTCCATTAGATTCAAAGCTCTTCAAGGGACAGGGACTATGTCTTCCAGAGTTTAGAACAGTGCTTGGCACATAGTAAGTGCTTAACAAAATACCATAATTATTATTCCACTTGTAGAGTGCTCTGCACTAAGTAGGTGGTCATGACAAATTCCATACTTTTCCCCAGAGAGCTGATATGACAGTATGGCAGACCCCAGAGAGCTGATATGACAGTATGGCAGATATATCATATCTGGTCTTCCCCTTATTTGTGTCCCAACGATGTCCTGCAAGACTTGCCAATCTCCAGAGGCAGTTTCCATAGCTCTGGAATTATTTCCCTCATCTACCACATTGGGAATTTATTTGGCCTGTTAGGATGAATTGGTGCATCCTTTCCAAGGTATCCAAATAAATATTAATGATGATGATGAATAAGTACTCAATTAATACCTTTGATAACTAAAGTATTTAAAAACTTTTACTAAAAGTCATGTTTATTGTCATTGTGAGAACATGGGGAGTACATAAAAAGCTTGAATATATTAAAAATAAATATACATTTTATATGTGTAACATATATCTTTTCATCATGGAAATATGGAGGTTTATCAGGAATATAGGCTGAGAATACTGAATGAATAAATGAATGATGGTATTTGTTAAGCGCTTACTATGTGCCAACCACTGTTCTAAGTGCTGAGATCTTAACCCAAGAGATCTTGGCAAATATGATCTGTTGGTCTCATGTCAACAGTTAAAGTAAAAAACCAAATATTAAGAGGAAAACTACATGAACATCTAGAAGACAATGAATCTTGAATAATTCTAATGATTATTTCATGGAGAAAATCTCAGACACTTCATATATTTTTTTTGATGGGTGCAAAAGCAATTCTATGTTGAACTATATTAAAGTTGTCACTTGGATAACTCAAGATTGAACTGAAAAAAAAATCAAAATTATCTTGGATTATCACACAGTCACTGAGGCTGAAAACTGACAGAAAAGTATGAATAATAAGGCCAAAGATGTATCCAGTTAGCATTTCTAGAGAGGAAGCAGTATATATCATATATATGATATATATTGATATATATATATATATCAATCAAGCAATAGTATTTACTGAGTATTTATTGGATGAAGAGCACTGTAATAAATACTTGGGAGAGTTCAGTACAACAGAGTTGTATTAAAGTATTAAAGTTGTCACTTGGATAACTCAAGATTGAACTGAAAAAAAAATCAAAATTATCTTGGATTATCACACAGTCACTGAGGCTGAAAACTGACAGAAAAGTATGAATAATAAGGCCAAAGATGTATCCAGTTAGCATTTCTAGAGAGGAAGCAGTATATATCATATATATGATATATATTGATATATATATATATCAATCAAGCAATAGTATTTACTGAGCATTTATTGGATGAAGAGCACTGTAATAAATACTTGGGAGAGTTCAGTACAACAGAGTTGGTAGACATGTCCCTTGCCCACAATAAATTTACAGTAAAGAAGAGGAGACAGACATTAATATAAATGAATAATTTAGAGATATGTACAAATGTGCTGTGGAGCTGAGGGTGGAGTGAATACCAGATGGCCAAAGAGCACAGATCCAGGTGCATAGACAACACAGAAGGGAGAGTTTATTTATAAAAACTGTTGTTTCAGGAGGTAATCTGATCACTCCCTATTGAAAGGAAAAAATGAGGGCATTGAAGAGGAAATGTGCCACAAACTTAGAACAAGACAGGCCACCCTTTAGTTCTGATTACCTTTGCAAATGCCCGACTATTGAGTCTATGTCATATCTTTTTTTGTGTGTGGTTTCAACATCCTAGAAACTCCATAGAATGATGATCATCTGCAGATTACTCGAGTTTTTGGAGACCTTATAGAATTGTGGCAGTACCCATACAGTTTAGTAATGAGTTAAATGTTTTAAGTAGAATCCCAAAAACTTCAACATTGCTAAAATACCATTTCAGAAATTATTATTAGTATATTTGTTAAGCACTTGCTAAGTGCCGAGCACTGTCCTAAGATCTGGCGTTAGGTAATCAGGTTTTTCCATGTGGAGCTCACGGTTTTAGTCCCCATTTTAGAGATGAGGTAACTGAGGCACAGAGAATTTAAGTGACTTGCCCAAGGTCACACAGCAGAAAAGTGGTGGAGCCAGGATTAGAACCCATGTCCTCTGATTCCCAAGCCCATGTCTTTCCACTAAGCCATACTGCTTCCCCATCAGAGTATATCAAGGAATTCATCAGGTATATCAGCAATCTGTGCAATCAATCACTAAATGGCATTTATTGAGCATTTACTGCAGGCAGAGCACTGAACTAAGCACTTGAGAAAGTACAGCACAGTAGAGTTGATAGACATGATCCCTGCCCACAAGGAATTTACCATCCGTGGTTGGGGACAGACATTAAAATAAATTGCAGATAGGGGGAGTGACAGAATGTACAGATATGTACATAAGTGCTGTGGGGCTGGATTTAAGGGATGCAAAGCCAAGTGCGTAGTCAATGCAGTGAGGACAGCAAATAGGGGAAATGAGGGATTACTCAGGGAAGGCCTCTTGGAGGTGATGTGATTTTTAAGAGGGTTTGGAAGATGGGGAGAGTGGTGGACTGTCGGGTATAAACAGAGGGAGTGTGGAAGGGGGTCAGTGGTGAGACAGATGAGATAGAGGTAGAGAGACTAGGTTGGGTTAGAGTGATGAATTTTGTGCCTGGGTTGTAGTAGGAGGTCAGCAAGGTAAGGTGAGAGAGAGAGAGCTGGTTGAGTATCTTAAAGTCAAGGGTAAGGAGTTTCTTTTTGGTACAAAGTTCTCCATCACCTTGCCCCCTCCTACCTCACCTCCCTTCTCTCCTTATACAACCCTGTCCATAACACTCCGCTCCTCTGCCGTTAACCTCAATGGGCCTCGTTCTTACCTGTCCCGCCATCGGCCCCCAGCCCACATCCTACCACTGACCTGGAATGCCCTCCCTCCTCACAACCAACAAACTAACTCTCTTCCCTTCTTCAAAGCCCTAGTGAGAGCTTACCTCCTCCAGGAGACCTTCCCAGACTGAGTCCTCTCTTTTCCTCTGCCCCTGCTCACCTCCCCAGTGCCCCTACTCCCTCCCTCTGCTCTACCCCCTTCTCCTCCACAGCACTTGTGTATATTTGTATATATTACTTATTATTCTATTTTATTAGTGGTATATATATCTATGATTCTGTTTATCTTGATGGTGTTGATGCCTGTCCACTTGTTTTGTTTTGCTGTCACTCCCTTTTATATTGTGACCCCATTGTTGGGCAGGGATTGTCTCTATCTGTTGCCAAATTGTACATTCCAAGCATTTAGGACAGTGCTCTGCACACAGTAAGCATTCAATAAATACGATTGAACGAATTAATGAGTGAATGAATATGGCTTGGATGTTTTTTTAGAAAAATGATCCAGGCAGCAGAAGTGAAGGACTAGAGAGAGTCAGGGAGGTTAACGAGGAAGCTGATGTAGTAGTCAAGATGAGAAATGATGAGTGATCGTTGAGGCAGCATTTTGGATGGAGAGGAAGGGGTGGATTCTAGAAGTGTTGAGGATGTAGAACTGACAAGATTTTGTGACAGACTGAATGTGTGGAGTGAATGAGAGAGATGAGTTGAAGATGATGTCAAGGGTTTGTGAGACAATTTGGGGACTATCTACAGTGATGGGTAAGGCAAGGGGAGGACAGGGTTTGGGTGGAATGATGAGGCATTCTGTTGTGGACATGTTAAGTTTGAGGTAAAAGTGGAACTTGCAAGTGGAAGGAGGAAATGCAAGATTGGAGAGAAGGAGAGAGGTCAGGACTGTAGAGGTAGATTTGAGAATCCTCTGTGTAAAGATGCTAGTTGAAGTTGTGGGATTGAATGAATATTTCAAGGGATGTGGTTTGTAGATGGAGAATAAGAAGAGACTCAGAACTGAGCTTTGATGAGCTTCTACTGTTAGGGGGTGGGAGACAGAGGAGGAGCTAATGAAAGAGACTGAGGTGAAGTGGTCAGAAAGATAGGAGAGGAGTAGGGAGAGGACAGTGTCAATGAACCTAAGATTAGATAACGTTTTCAGGATAAGGAGATGGTCCACAGTGCCGAAAGCAACAAAGCTTGAGTAGATGCTATGGGATTTGGCAAGGAGATATTACTAGTGACTTTAGAGAGGGCCGTTCCTGTGCAGTGAAAGGGTCTAGATTGAAAGGAGTTGGAGGGAAGAATTGGAGACAAGTAATTGCAGACAATAAGTAGACGACCAGCTCAAGGAGTTCGGAAAAGAATCGTATGTCAGAGATGAGGCTATAACTAGAGGGAGCCAGGAGGTTAAGGGAGGGCATTTTAGGGTATGGCATAGGTGGGCAGGTTTGAAAGCAGTGTAGAAGGAGCCCATATGACTGTGTTTACTGAATAGTGTAATATAATTATTTCAGAAACCGGCTTCACCTCAGGGTGTCTATGCCCTTTGCCACGGAAAGTGTGCATTAAGTGCTACATGTTGTTTTCCCCAGTGATCTATTTCAAGAGACAATTGTGAAGAAAATTTAAAAATGCCTTTCATAAATATTTTTGACACCATCCCTAGTAGTTCCAGGCAGAAGTTGGAACTTTGCCATGTAGCTAGACAGTGATTAACTTTGGGCCAAGATAATCACACCTGGTTTTCTACCAAATGTTGTAGATATGTCATCGGTGGAAAAGGCAACTCAGCTCGGGAAGGAATTTATCCCTGAAACTATTCTTGTTGAAATAAGTTAGCTGAGATTCTGCAAGGTCATTAGTTGGCGCATGTGTTTAGAAAAAGAAGAATAATGGTGGTACTGTTCATTCATTCATTCATTCCATAGTATTTATTCATTCATTCGTTCAATAGTATTTATTGAGCGCTTACTATGTGCAGAGCACTGTACTAAGCGCTTGGGATGAACAAGTCGGCAACAGATAGAGACAGTCCCTGCCGTTTACACTTACTGTGTGTAGATCATCATAGTGCTTGGAAAATACAATTCAGCAATAAAGAGAGACAATCCCTTCCCACAACAGGTTTATAGTCTAGAAGGGGGGAGACAGACATCAAAACAAGTAGACAGGCAGCAATAGCATCAATGTAAATAAATAGAATTATAGATATATATACATCAAAACAAGTAAATGGACATTAATATAAATTAATTGAATTATAGATATGTACATATATACACAAGTGCTGTGGGGTGGGGGGCGTTAGAGCAAAGGGAGCAAATCGGGGCGATGGGGAGGGGGAGCTGAGAAAAAGGGGGTCTTAGTCTGGAAAGGCTAACAGAAGGTGAGCCTTCAGTAGGGCTTTGAAGGGGGGAAGTGTGATTGTTTGGCAGATGTGAAGAGGGAGGGCATTCCAGGCCAGAGATAGGCCGTGGGTCAGGGGTCGTTGGTGGGACAGGCGAGAATGAAGCACAGTGAGGTTAGCACCAGAGGAGCGGAGTGTGTGGGCTGGGATGTAGAAGAAGAGAAGGGAGGTGAGGTAGGAGCAGGAAAGGTAATGGAGTGTTTTGAAGCCAGCAGTGAGGAGTTCTTGCTTGATACGGAGGTTGATAGGCAACCACTGGAGATTTTTGAGAAGGGAGGTGACATGCCCAGAACATTTCCATAGAAAGATAATCTGGGCAGCAGAGTGAAGTATAGACTGCAGTGAGGAAAGACAGGAGGTCGGGATGTCAGAAAGAATGCTGATGCAGTAATTCAGTCGGGATAGGATGAGTGAATGTACTAACATGAAGGCGGTTTGGATGGAGAGGAAAGGACGGTTCTTGGCAATGTTGTGAAGATGAGACTGGCAGGCTTTGGTGACGGATTGGATATATGGGGTAAATGAGAGAACAGAGTCAAGGATGACACTAGAGTTGCGGGCTTGTGAGATGGGAAGGATGGTTGTGCCGTCCACAGTGATGGGAAAGTCAGGGAGAGGACAGGGTTTGGGAGGGAAGATAGGGAGCTCTGTCTTAGACATGTTGAGTTTGAGGTGGCAGGGAGAACATCCAAACAGAGATGTCCTGAAGGCAGAGGGAGATGTGAGCCTGCAGGGAGGGAGAGAGAACAGGGGAGGAGATACAGATTTGGGTATCATCTGCGAAGAGATGATAGTAGAAGCTATGGGAGCAAATGAGTTCACCAAGGGAGTGAGTTTAGACGGAGAATAGAAGGTGACCAAGAACTGACCTTGAGGAACCCCTACATTAAGGGATGGGAGGGCGTGGAGGAGCCTGCAAAGGAGACTGAGAATGAACGGCCAGAGAGATGAGGGCTGAGTTCGTGTCCAGCACTAATCTAAACACTGGGGTAGATACAATCAATCACAATGGACACAGTCACAGTCTAAGTGATTTTAATAAATGGATTTTTCTATTTTCTAAAAGTAATGTAAATTAGTATTAGCTGTTACTTGAATTGTGGTGAAGCTATCAAAGATGATTCAGTGACATAGGAGTAGTTTATACTTCTGTCAATGGTATTTATTAATAATTCTGGTATTTACTAAACACTCTGTGCCAGGCACTGTACTTAGCACTGGGGTGGATACAAGCAAATCACATTGAACACAGTCCCTGTGCCACGTGGTGCTCACAGTCTCAATCCCCATTTTACAGATGAGGGAACTGAAGCCCAGAGAAGTGAAGTGATTTGCCCAAGGTCACACAGAAGACGAGTGAAGGCAGATCGTGGATTAGAACCCACAACGTTCTGACTCCCAGGCCTGTGCTCTTTCCCCTATGCCATGCTTGCTGCTTGTAAGGATTTACTGAGTACTTACTATATGCAGAGCATTTAATTAAATGCTTGGGAGAGTACAACACTATGGAGTTTTCAGTATAGAGAGTGAGACAGATGCTATATAAATTAATTATGGATATGTACGTAAATGCTGTGTGGATGAGTATGGGATTAATTCCAAGTGTCCAAGTACAGAGATGATGCAGAAGAGAGAGGGAGTCAGGGGAAAGATGATTTAATTGGTGGGGCAGGGGAGTGGGGGGAGGTTTTGGAGGAGATGTGACCTTAATAAGTCTATGAAGGTGGAGAGAGTGGTGGTCTGGAATATATATAAAGGAGGAGGGTGTTCCAAGCCAGAAGGGGATTTGGGAAAGGGTTGGGCAACAAGATAGATTAGTGAGCAAGCTGGCGTTAGAGGAGCGAGCTGGGCTGTGCTAGGAAATCAGTGAGAAAAAGTAGAAGGGGACAAGCTGATGCTGAATTATACCTTCCAAGTGCTTAGTACAGCGCTCTGCACACAGTAAGTACTCAATAAATACTATTGAATGAATGAATGAGTGTTTTCCATCTGGTGGTAAGGACTTACTGTTTGATGTAAAGGTGGATGCGCAACCTCTGGAGTTTCTTGAGGAAGAGGAACTTAGTGGATAAGAAAAAGAGATAGCTGAAATAGTACCTTAAAGACAGTGATCAGGGGTTTGCATCTGATGTGGACAGAAACGGGTAACCACTGGACATTTTTGAGGAGGTTGAGATGTGCCAAACAACATTTTAGGAAGACGTCCATATATATGTGTCTTGTAGGTAAGAGGAAATGAGATTGCAGGAGGGGAGAGACTTTTGGCCTAGGTGAAACCTGTCCACACATTCCCTGTCCACAGCGAGCTTACGGTCTACAGCAGAGGAGACAGACATTAATATAAACTACAAATATGTACATAAGTGCTGTGGGGCTGGGATGAGAGAAGAACAAAGGGAGCGAGTCGGGGCAATGCAGAAGGGAATGGGAGAAGAGGAAAGTCGGGAGGCTTAGTTGGGGAAGGTCTCCTGGAGGAGATGGGCCTTCAAGAAGGTTTTGAGGGCAGGGAGAGTAATTATCAGTCAAATTTGAGGAGGGAGGATGTTCCACACCAGAGGTAGGACATGGGCGAGAGTTTGGCCATGAGATAAATGAGATTGAGGCACAGTGAGAAGTTTAGCATTAGATTTTGAAAACAAATCCATTAAGGAGAAGTTTTGTATTGCATTGCTAATTGAAAAGGAATTTGGTTAAATCTCTAGTCTTGAAAGTAGAACTATTTTGAGCCAAAGCTATCATTTGAGTTCCCTGCCTTAAGACAAAACTATATCTAAACAATCCTTGAAAGATCTTCATCTATCCTGTTCTTTAAAACCGCCAGGGAAGGAGTCACCAGAAAACTTGCCTGAAGCCCATTCCTGTCTTTAAAAAAAATAACCCAGAGAGTACATTTTTGCTTTTATCTAATGCTTCTTTCTTCAGGGGATGATTATATACTTTTAACATAAACTTTTTTTTAGGAAAAAAGATGAAAAGTGGATGATTACATAGAATTTTTTGAACCACAAAACACTCAGGAAATTTTTCCTTTTATCTAACACTTCTGTCTTCCATAGATGATTACACGGTTTTATAAATCTTTTTTCTATATCTGGATGAAAAGTAGTTGATTACATAGAATTTTTTCATCTTGTAAACAAATAAGTTTGTAAAATTGTCAAGAGCAAAATTTCATCATCCTCAAATAGGGGTTGATATTAACCTCAGGGGGTATGACATTTTAGTAAAGCCTACTTAGCTCTTTCTAGTTGGCAATATCATCATGTTTACTTTGGCAATGAAGAAAAGGAGAAAGAAAGGGATGCCAAGAACTCCTTAAGCACCAGGTAGCATTTTAATGTCCTTTGCAAATAATTCTGGCCAGCATCCAGGAGTAGCAAATGCCGTTTATTTTATTCATTCATTCATTCAATCACATTTATTGAGCACTTTCTGTGTGCAAAGCACTGTACTAAACACTTGGGAGAGTACAATATAACAACAAACAGACACACTCCTGCCCACAATGAGCTCACAGTCTAGAGGAGGAGACAGACATTAATATAAATAAATACATAGAAAACTGATAAATAAATTAAATATATAGATATATATTTTGTGGGATGGGAGGGAAGATGAATGAAGGAGCAAGTAAAAGTGGTGCAGAAGCAAGTGGGAGAAGAGGAGAGGAGGGCTTAGTCAAGATGGCTTCTCAGAGATGTGCCTTCTATAAGGTTTTGAAGTGGGGAGAGCAATTATCTGTCTGATATGAGGAAGGATGGCATTCCAGGCCAGAGGTAGGATGTGGGTGAGAGTTCAGCGTTGAGATTGGTGATATCGAGGTCAGTGAGGAGGTTAGTATTAGAGGAATGATGTTTATGCGGGCTGGGATGTAGTAGGAGAATAGTGAGGTGAAGTACGAGGGGGCAAAGTGATTAATTTAATTAATTTAAAGCCAATGGTGAGGACTTTTTGCTTTATGTGGAGGTGGTTGGGCAACCACAGGAGTTTCTTAAGGAGGGGGGAAACATGGTCTGAACATTTTTGAAGGAAAATCATCCGGGCAGCAAAATGGAGTATAGACTAGAGTGGGGAGAGGCAGGAGACAGGGAGGTCACAAGGTGGCTGACACAATAATCAAGGTGGGATAGGATAAGTGCTTGCATCGTATGATGGCTGTTTGGATGGAGAAGAAGGGGCGGTTTTTGATGATGTTGTGAAGGTAGAACTGACAGGATTTAGTGATTGTTTGAATATGTGAGTGGATTAAGAGAGAGGAGTCAAGAATAATGCCAAGGTTATGGGCTTGTGAGACAGGAAGTATGGTGATGCCATCAACAGTGATGGGAAAGTGAGCGAGAGGACAGAGTTTGGGTAGGAAGATAAGAAGTTCAGTTTTAGCCATATTAAGTTTGAGGTGACAGGAGGACATCCTAATAGAGATGTCTTGAAGGCAGGAGGAAATGTGAAAGCAGAAGGGAAAGAGATTATGGCTGGAGATGGCATCAGGGTGTCATCAGTATAGAGGTGATAGTTGAAGGCAAATGGGAGAATGAGTTTTCCAAGGGAGAGGGTGCAGATGGAGAAAAGAAGGGGACCCAGAACTTAACCTCAAGGGACACCACAGTTAGGGGGTGGGAGGCAGAGGAGAAGCCCATGAAAGAGACTGAGAATGAGCAACCAGAGAAATAGGAGGAGAACCAGGAAAGGATAGTGTCTGTGAAGCCAAAGTTGGATAATGATTCCAGGAGAAGGGACTGATCGATCAAAGGCAGCTGAGAGGTCAAGGAGGATTAGGTTGGAGTAGGGGTCGTTGGATTTGGTGAGGAGGGTATCACTGGTGACCTTTGAGAGGGTGGTTTCTGTGGAGCGAAGAGGACGGAAGCCAAATTGGAGGGTATGGTGGAGAGAATTGGAGGAGAGGAATTTGAGGCAGCAGGCTCAAACAACTTGTTCAAGGTTTTTGGAGAGGAACGGTAGGAGGGAGATAGGGTGATAATTGAAGGGATTCGTGTGGTCAAGGGAGGGGTCTTTTTTTAGGTTAGGGGAGATAGAGGCATGTTTAAAAGCAGTGGGGAAGAAGCCATTGGAGAGTGAACAGTTGAAGATTGTAGTTAGGGAGGGAAGAAGGGGGAGGGGAAGCAAGAATTCTGATGAGGTGTGAAGGAATGGGATCTGATGCACAGGTGGAGGGGGTGGATTTTGAGAGAAAATCATAGTAGGCAGAGACATCTATGTTACTGATAGGATATCGGTATTTAGGCCTTTACCTGGTTTAACCCAATTTCTCCCTGAATTACTATTAAATAATATTATTAATAATAATAATAATGTTGGTATTAGTTAAGCGACTACTATGTTCAGAGCACTGTTTTAAGCACTGGGGTAGATACAGGGTAATCAGGTTGTCCCACATGAGGCTCACAGTCTTCATCCCCATTTTACAGATGAGGTCACTGAGGCCACTGAGGCACAGAGAAGTTAAGTGATTTGCCCACAGTCACACAGCTGACAAGTGGCAGAGCCAATATTTGAACCCATGACTTCAGACTCCCCAGCCCGAGCTCTTTCCACTGAGACACGCTGCTTCTCTAAATCTGAAGATCCCCTCTGAAGTTTAATTTCAGTGCAATTTGGCAGTGAAAATATTAAGAAAACTGTAAGCCAATTTACAATGTTGTCTGAGTACTGCCACAGTCAAGTCAAGTCATTCATGCATTTATGTCTTGAGCTGTCAATATCTCTACTGTCATCAATAGAGTGTAAATGTATTTTGTAACATGATATATTGGAGACTGGATCGTAACAATATATCATGAACATGTTTTTTTCTGGAATATTTCCTTCCCCCTATTCTGAGTCAGGAGTTTTCTTGGGTAACTGCCACAAATGATCTCTTTGGTTTATCTCCTTTTTGTCATTATTCTTCACCCTCATCTCAAAACAAATACTGAATATTGTTAGGCTTTTGGATTGATGGCTGAAGTCCAACCTCCTAAATTAGTCAAGGTGTGGCATTACATAGCTGGAAGACCAATCATTAGTTATGCCATTTGCATCATATGTAAATCCCCAAAAGTAGTAGTATTATCAATCAATCATATTTACTGAGTGCTTATTGTGTGCAGAGCACTGTACTAAGTGCTTGGGGGAGCCGAATACTACCTAAGAAATACCTCTCATGCATATATGACTGTATGTGAGGAAACAAAAATAGAAACTAAAACAAAACCAGAATGTTAAATTCAATTTTTACCTAAATTTTAAAAAAAATCCACAAACCTAGAGATTGCTTCTTCCTTAATCCTCACTACATTTATTAGGAATTGTCTGCTGTGTGACTGTGGACAAGTCACTTAACTTTTCTGTGCCTCAGTTACCTCATCTCTAAAATGGGGATCAAGACTGTGAGCCTCACTTGGGACAACCTGATTACTCTGTATCTACCCCAGTGCTTAGAACAGTGCTCTGCACATAGTAAGCACTTAACAAATGCCAACATTATTATTGTTATTAAAATATGGTGAACACAGTTATCTTTACATGGAGAATCCTGCAGGTTCAGAATCAATCGAACTGGTATTCAACATCTACTTTGTGCAGAGCACTGAACTAAATGGCATGATAGAAGTTGTTGACATGATCTCTGTCTTCAAGGAATTTGCATTCTGACAGGGAAAATAAACACTAAAAAGTAAATTACAACTAAGCAGCAAGGCATAGTGGCAAGAGCTCGGCCTTGGGAGTCAGAGAACATGGGTTCTAATATGGATCTGCACTTGTCTGCTGTGTGAGCTGGGGCAAGTCACTTAACTTCTCTGAGCCTCAGTTACCTCATCTGTAAAATTATTATTTATTGCCATTGTTCTTGTCTGTCCGTCTCCCCCGATTAGACTGTAAGCCCGTCAAACGGCAGGAACTGTCTCTATCTGTTGCCGACTTGTTCATTCCAAGCGCTTAGTACAGTGTTCTGCATATAGTAAGCGCTCAATAAATACTATTGAATGAATGAATAAAATGAGGATTAAGACTGTGAGCACTACGTGGGACAACCTGATTATCTTGTGCCTCTCTACCCCAGGGCTTAGAACAGTGCTTGGCACATAGCGCTTAACAAATACTGTTATTATCATTATTATTATTAATAATAATAATACAGTAGTAATTGAGTGTGTAAGACATGTATACTGTGCTACTGTGTTACTGATGGGCTCACAGAGACAAAGTTAAATGCAGAAATTCTAAGGGAGCAAGTTGTGGGGATAGGAGGTGGTTAGAAGAAAAATTGATCTGGGAAAACTTCCTGGAGAAGAAATTATTTTCCAGAGGGTTTGAAGATGGAGAGAGTGGCGGTCTGCCAGATCAGTTCATCAATCAATTGTATTTATTGAGCACTTTCTGTGTGCAGAGTACTGTACTAAGAGCTTGGGAGAGTACAATATAACAATAATAATGTTGGTATTTGTTAAGCGCTTACTATGTGCCGAGCACTGTTCTAAGCGCTGGCAAGTTGGTAGACAAGATCACTGCCCACAAGAAGCGTACAGTCTAGAGGGGGACACATTAATATAAACAAATAAATTACTGATATGTACATAAAGGCCAAAGGTGGGGTGCATAAGGTGTGCAAATCCAAGTTCAAGGTGATATAGGGGAAGTGAGATAGGAGGAAATGAGGCCTCTTAGAGGAGATGTGGTTTAAATAATATGTTTTGAAGGTGGAGAAAGTTATCATCTGTTGGATATGAAAGAGGACAGAGTTCCAGGCCAGAGGCAATTTGTGGACAAAGGGTCAGCGGTGAGATAGACAAAATCATGGTACAATGACTAGGTTGGCATTAGAAGAGTGAAATCTGCAGGCTGGGTTGTAGTAGGAAATCAGGAAGGGAAGGTATGAGGGGATGAGGTGATGGAGTGTTTTAAAGCCAAGGGTGAGGAGTTTCTGTTTGATGCAGAGGTGGGTGCTAAGCTTCTTGAGTAATGGGTAACAGAGTGAAGTATGGACTGCAGTGGGGAGCGAGACAGAAGACACGAGGTCAGCAAGAAGGGTGATGCAGTAATCAATAGTGCTTGGATCAACACTGTAGTTTGGATGGAGAGGAAAGGGCAGATTTTAGCAATATTGTGATGTAGGTAGAACTGACAAGATTCAGTGACAGATTGACTATGTGGGTTGAATGAGAGAGATGAGTCGAAGATAATGAGAAGATTACAGGTTTGTGAGATAGTATGAAGGATAAGAGATGTTCAAGGTGGGTGGAGGGAGGCAGGGTGTGACTAATAGGCCATGGCAGGAGAGCTGAAAACCAGTCACAGTGAATGGGTCAACCTGTTTCCCCTAAATATAATGCCCCTTCATCCAAGTTACATCTTTGTGTTCTCCACCTACATCCACTCCCTTCATTAACTTGTTCACTCCCACAGGTTCAACAACCAATTCTACATGGATATTCCCAAATCTACCCTTACAGCCCTGGCCTCTCCCCTTCTCTGCAGCCTTGCGTTTATATCTGCCTTCAGGATCTGTCCACTTGGATGCCCTGCCCATGGCTCAAACTTAACAGGTCCAAAACAGAGCTCCTCATCGTTCCGCCCAAATCTTGTTCTTCTCTTGACTTTCTCATAACTGGAGACAATACCACTGTTCTACCTATTTCACAAGCCCATAACCTCGACATCATCTTTGACTCATCTCTCTCACTCAAGTCCACATATTCATTCTGTCACCAAATCCTGTCACTTCTACCTTAACATCTCTAAAATCCACCCTTGCCCCTCCATTCAATCTGCTATTATACTGATCCAAGCACTTATGATATCCTCCCTTGACTACTGCATCAGTATCCTGCTGACCTCCTGGCCTCCTGCATGTCCCAGCTCCAGTCCATACTTCACCTTGTTGCCTGGATCATTTTTCTAAAATAATGTTCAGTCTATGTCTCCCCTCTACTGAAAAACCTCCAGTGATGTCCATCTACTGCTGCATCAAGAAAAACTCCTTACCATTTACTTTAAGGCTCTCAATCAACTCTCCCTCCTCCTTAAAAACCCAACCCACACACTTCACTCTAATGCCAACCTATACGCTGTTTCTCGATCTTATCTATCTCTCCTCCAACCCCAAGGTTGGCTATTGTGTTGAGGCGTGGCTCAGTGGAAAGAGAATGGGCTTGGGAGTCAGAGCTCATGAGTTCGAATCCCGGCTGTGCCACTTGTCAGCTGTGTGACTGTGGGCAAGTCACTTAACTTCTCTGTGCCTCAGTTACCTCATCTGTAAAATGGGGATTAACTGTGAGCCTCATGTGGGACAACCTGATTACCCTTTATCTACTCCAGTGCTTAGAACAGTGCTCGGCACATAGAAAGCGCTTAACAAATACCAACATTATTATATGCTCCCTCTGTCCTGGAACTCCCTTCCCCTTCATATCCAACAGACTCCAACTCATCCCACCTTCAAACCCTTCTAACATCACATCTCTTCCAAAAGATCTCCCCCAAGTCCTCATGATGAATAATAAAATAAATAGAATAATAAATATGTACAAATATACATAAATACTGTGGGGTGGGGAAGGGGTAGAGCAGAAGGAGGGAGTAGGGCAATTGCGAGGGGAGAAGGAGCTGAGGAAAAGGGGGAATCAGTCTGGGAGGCCTCCTGGAAGAGGTGGGCTTTGAAACAGGAGAAGAGAGCTAGTTTGGCGAATGTGAGGAGGGAGGGCATTCCAGATCAGAGACAGGACATGTCGACGGCGGGACAGGAGGTAACAAGGCACAGTGAGGAGGCTAGCAGCAGAGGAGGAGTGTGTGGGCTGGGATATAGAAGGAGAGAAGGGACGTGAGGGAGGAGTGGGGAAGGTAATGGAAAGTTTTAAAGCCAATAGTGAGGAGTTTTTGTTTGATACGGAGGTTGATAGGCAACCACTGGAGATTTTCGAGGAGAGGGGTGACATGCCCAGAGTGTTGCTGTAGAAAGATCATCCAGGCAGCAGAGCGAAGTATAGAACAAAGCAGGGAGAGAAAGGAGGTGGTCAGAAAGGATTCTGATGCAGTAATACAGTCGGGATATGATGAGAGATTGTTCACGTGTTTGCTTTGTAGCCTTGGGCAAGTCACTTCACTTCCTGGGCTTCAGTTACCGCATCTGTAAAATGGGGATTGAAACCATGAGCCCCACATGGGCCAGGGACTGTGTTCAACCCGAATTGCTTGTATCCACACCCGTTCTTAGTACAGTGCCTGGACATGGTAAGCACTTAACAAATACCAGAATTATTATTATTACATGCCAAGGCTATTTTGAGAATAAAATATGAAAGATCAGTGTTGTACAAATTCAGTATCCATTCATTCAATTGTATTTATTGATCACTTACTGTGTGCAGAGCACTGTACTAAGCACTTGGGAGAGCACAATATAATACTAAATAGACACATTCCCTGCCCACAATGAGCTTACAGTGGAGAGAAAAACTCAGACTCATCTGCGATATGAATCCGGTTCCTTGCATTTTCCCATTTAAATTCTACCTAAATTATTAAGGGAAGGTAGTGTGATCTAGTAGAAAGAAACTGGCCTGGAAGTCAGGAGAGCAAGGTTATAATAATAATAGTGATACTAAGTGGTTACTATGTGTCAAACACTGCTCTAAGTGCTGGGCTACTTATAAGGTAATCAGGTTGTCCCACGTGGGGCTCACAGTCTTAATCCCCATTTTACTGATGAGGTAACTGAGACACAGAGAAGTTAAGTGACTTGTCCAAAGTCACACAGCTGATGAGAGCATTCATTCAGTGTATTTATTGAGTGCTTACTGTGTGCAGAGCACTGTCCTAAACACTTGGAATGTACAATTCGGCAACAGAGAGAGACAATCCCTGTCCAATGACGGGCTTACAGTCTAATCGGCATGGGCTTGGAAGTCAGAAGTCGTGGGTTCTAATCTCGGCTCCAACACTTGTCTGCTCTGTGATCTTGGGCAAGTCACTTAACTTCTCTGTGCCTCAGTTACCTCTGTAAAATGGGGATTAAGACTATAAGTCTCACATGTTACCTTGTATCTACACCAGCATTTAGAACAGTTCTTGACTCATAGTAAGCGCTTAAAAAATACCATCATTATTATTATTAAGTGGCAGACTCAGGATTAGAACCCACAACCTCTGACTTCCAAGCCTGTGCTCTTTCCACTAAGCCATGCTGCTTCTGACTCAAACCATAGCATTTATACCAGTCAAATATATCAAGATGACGGTTTATATTTGATTTGCTTATATACCTCTTTTACTAATTTAACAAAATCTAATGCAGTAGAATTTCAGAAATAGTGATTAAAGCACCACTCCTAAAGTTATTTCTAGCCTGGGAGAGCAGTGGCAAATTCTCTCCCAATTACCTCCATTATAGTTTTTCACTTAACTATTTGCTAGAGGGAGGTGCCTTAGATTGAGGAGGGCAACTATTTACTTGAGAGGGGTACCTTCTCTCTAAAGAATTTCCTTTTGATCTTCTAAACTAACTCCGACCCTGAAGGCAAGTTGGCTAAGTTTCCTACTCCCATGCCTTAACTGCAGATTTCCTGCAAGTAACTGGGTGATTTCATGAATAGCCGAGAGAAAGGAAAAGAATTAATAATGTTGGTATTTTAATAATAATAATAACCGAGAGAAAGGAAAAGAATTAATAATGTTGGTATTTTAATAATAATAATTTGGTATTTGTTAAGCGTTTACTATTTGCCAAGCACTGTTCTAAGAGCTGGGTAGATACAAGGTAATCAGGTTGCCCCACCTGGAGCTCACAGTTCTAATCCCCATTTTCCAGATGAGGTAACTGAGGCACTGTGAAGTGAAGTGACTTGACCAAGGTCCCACAGCGTATAAGTGGAGGAGCTGGGATTAGAACTCATGACCTCTGACTCCCAAGCCCGGGCTTTTTTCACTGAGCCACACTGCTTCTCACAAGGCCAATAAAATGACTCCCTACCTGCAGAGCTACCTAAATTAATCTAGGAATTCCTCTTTGCAATGCACAGTACATGTTATCACAACTTTGGCCAATTCATTCAAACACAACTCAAACTAAACACACCTTCATATCGCCACTGGGGTACAGCCAATTCCCCCTAATAATAATAATAATAGTATTTGTTAAAGGTTTACTGTGTGCCAGGCACTGTACTAAACGCTGGGGTGGTTACAAACAAATCGGGTTGGACACAGTCCCTATCCCACGTGGGGCTCACAGTCTTAGTCCCCATTTTACAGATGAGGTAACTGAGGCTCAGAGAAGTGAAGTGACTTGCCTAAGGCCACACAGCCGACAAGTGGCAGAGATGGGATATCAAACAAGATGTCAATTTCTGCCCCCCCTTCAGGAAATATACCTAAATCTTCAACATTTTCATTCCTTCCTGAGACATAGGGATTCTCACTCACTACATTCATTCCCCCATTGTTTTTTTAGAGCTAACGCTTCGGGCCTTTCCTTCAAGCTTCTCACTCTTTTCATTTTACAATCTTTCCACATTCCTGCTCCACTCACATCCATATACATAATTTTTCTATAAACATCACCTCAAATCTCAAGTATTTGTCGATTCCAGAACACCCTCCATTCTATGCACACAAATACGAGGGGGACACGTTCACTCATTCCTTTCCACTCAAAGTAGAAAACTCTGCACGGTCACACTCCTAACGACACTGGGCCAACGCTCATATCTGTCAATTCTATTGTACTCTGGTAATGCCTTAGAGCACAGTATGGGTTCAGTAAGTGATCAATCCAATTAGCCTGCTGTGCAACAATGTGGGACAGTCACTTAATCTCTCTAGGTCTCTGTTTCCTCATCTGTTAGTGATGAAACCCCTTTTTTTCCTATTTCTTAGTTTTTGAGCCCCACAGGGAATAAGGACTCTGATCTTATTATGTTACCTATTCCAGTACTTATGACTCTTCTGGGGGACACGCAGAGTGCTTACTAAGTATAACAATGGTCATGACTATCATTTTTACTTCTCTAAAGCAAGCTGTTTGAAAATGCTGGAAAAAATGTTTATTTCACCATTTGAAATGTGAATTAGAAGCAATCTTCTATTACCTGACCTTGGGGTGGGGACTGAAGAGCTGGCACAGCTGAAGAAAATCACGTGGCAGCAATTCAATTCAGGCAACTCAATTCAGGTGAGGAGGGCTGTCAGACCAGTTCCACTGAACATTGAATGGACCTGTGCTTCTCTATGGCTAAGGTGGGTGTTTTGTTTTTCCTTAAAAAGTCTTATATGAGGTGATGGGGAACATTTGGGAAACTATCATTTGTCTTCCTTTTCCTTTGCAATTAGCGTATAGTATTATCTCAGTTCAGCACTTGACTTAGTAGAGCTAGTACAGTGTTCTCTCCTTTTGATAATGCAGCAAGTACTGGGCTTGAAGGTTGGTTTTATTTGATTTGGAAAGAGGTGAGTTGAGTGAGCAGATGGATTGGTGGCTTTTTGTTTATCATGCATTAGTTCTCAATACTCAGATAAATAATTTTATGGACAGTCAATTCTGTTGTGTGAATGAAGGAATTGGGGAATTGTTTTTTGACCACATGTGTGGTATGGTATTGTAATCTCCAAAGTATTTAGTACAGTGCTCTGCATAAAGTAAGTGCTCAATAAATATAATTAGTCAATGTGTGTGTCAGGCTACAACACCTTGTGTTACTGGGAGACATGGTTGTGCATTTGTACAACTGCAGACATGGAAGGCATAGTACAATGTAAGTTTTCTGGAATGTGAGGTTAATAATGATTATAATGGTGATATTTTTTAGGTACTTCCTATGTGGCAGGCACTGTACTAAACACTGAGGTAGATATAAGATAATCAAGTCTGGCACAGTCCCTGTCTCACATGGGGTTCAGTCTATATAGGAGGAAGAACAATGATTGAATCCTCATTTTACCTGAAACTGAGGCATGGAGTCAATGTGACTCTGCACAAGTCACTTAACTTCTCTGTGCCTCAGTTACCTCATCAATAAAATGGGGATTAAGACAGTGAGTCCCACGTGGGACAACCTGATCACTTTGTATCCTCCCCAGTGCTTAGAACAGTGCTTTGCACATAGTAATAATAATGTTGGTATTTGTTGCACTTACTATGTGCCGAGCACTGTTCTAAGCGCTGGGGTAGATATAGAGTAATCAGGTTGTCCCACGTGAGGCTCACAGTTAATCCCCATTTTACAGATGAGGTAACTGAGGCAAAGAGAAGTTAAGTGACTTGCCCACAATCACACAGCTGACACATGGCAGAGCCGGAATTCGAACTCATGACCTCTGACTCCCAAGCCCGTGCTCTTTCCACTGAGCTACGCTAAATGCCATCATTAACCAGGGATTTAACCAAGTTCACACAGCAGGCATCTGGCATAAGTAGGACTAGATTGCAGGTTCCCCCAGGCCCATGCTTCCATGTGTTCTGGACTGACTAGACTGTGGATGACTGACTACCCATTGTCTCCCAATTCTTTGACATCAGTCTTATTAGGCTGCAGAGCAGGATTCACCCCTGAAGAACAGTATCTCAGAATAGAAATTAAGGTGTCCTGCAAATCTAAAATCTAATTTTTGGTGAGGAAGAGGCGGGCAGAGTTGGAGAAAAGATTCTTGAAAATTATTTGTAGAATTGTTGCAAATGAGAGTATATCCAAGTTTTGTTTCTCTTTCTTTTCCCAGCTGAGATCTCAGAAGTTTACTTCTTTCTTTTTGGCTCTGTGCTTTCTCATTATCTTCCTTTGGTTTGGGGGGAACAGTCCATCTCTCTTGGATTTGGTCGATTCAGAAGTATCATAAAAAGGTATTAAAACATTCTGGCTAGGAATGGCTGAATCAAGTAGGGATATAAAGGTTTGGGTTTTGGGCAGAGATGGTAATAGCTTTAGTACTTTAGAAACCACTTCATTTATAGACATAGTTTAGGGATTAATGGATCATTCATAATGGGTTGTTTCTTGCCTTTGGGCAAGAAAGGTTTTTTACTAAGGTTTAATAAGATGGAAAACACTACTTCAAGATTTAATGTCATTAAGACCATTTAAAAGAATGGTGTTTATTTGAAAAATGCAATAGAAAGCCCTCTTTGGAATGGGTCTTTAGTGTCCTTCTATGGATATTTTTAAACTTTCTATAATTCTTTCCTAATTGGGTATGATATTTATGTAATCATTTAGTACCCAATTGCTACCCACTCTTTCTTGCAGAGACAGGTGGACTATGTAATGCTGGTGATTTGTCACTGAAGTCTGGGATGTTTTCTAATGAGCATCATAATTTTTGAAAATAGCCCAGATGCTCAGAAATGTGCTTTTTTTAAAAAAAAACCACTCTTCCATTCCTGGAGACATATTTTGAATGGGCTTTCTTATACACAATTTGAAATTGAACTATCTCATACAGTATAGCAGTTTATAAAGCGTTTACCTCAGTAACATATTTCAAGAGTGGCCAGTATAGAGGAGGAGAATGAAAGAGGTGGATTTATACTAAGGACATTCTGTCAAGATGGCACGACTCAAAGAAATTTCATAAACTTCTTTTCATACCTTAGAGTTTTACTTATTTTCTTTGAACGGTTTCCTACACTCTTATGATTTTAACCTGTTTGAAAATGATTCCCTTGGAAAACTTAAACAGTGTTAATCGTTTCTTCCCCAGTGGGTACCCCATGTAAATTGAAGGTAGTGTTTCAGAAAACAGAAATGTATCTACTTATATGATATATTGAAAACAGTATTTAATATTTTAAAAGTGAGATAAAATACATATCACAGCATAGTCTTCATAAAATTGTATTTTAAAAGTAACTTGCTTTCTTGGGAAAAATATGCCAAAATGCCTCTATTATTAATAATGTTACATATTAGTTAACTGTAATGATCTTAACTAAGATCTTAACTGTTGTATTTTCCAGGTAAAAAGTCAGATATGTTTCTCTAGCTTTTCTAAACGATTTTCAGAGTGCAAAAACTCTGTCTTTTCAGCTATTTGTCTACACTTATTTGTGATTTGAATTCCTCCAATTAAAACATTGCTCCTTTAAATGATCTGATATGACCTCTGATGGGGGCTTCCCCTGCTTTCTGACCCCAGCCTCGTGAACTATTCAGAGTTCTTGGGCAAAACATCTTACTGTTACCTTTTGTCACCTCTTTCAGGCTCTAGAATAATCATTCATAAGGTGACTGGAAAGGGAAGTCACGCTGGTCTTTCAGGAAAAAGCAAATATCGACAGCCAAAATGGCAAGTGAAATGTTTCTGTGTGATGTAAATCCAATGTTTCTAATATTTGTGTTCTTAGGAGGATGAGAGGAAGTAAAAGAGAAAGAACAGCTTGTTGGTCACTGCAAATGCTGCATAAGAATGCATTTTGATGTCATAGAAAATAAGGTTCTAGAAGAGTCTTAACTTTAACCTCCTTAAAGATTTGCTCTTAGAAATGAGGAGGAGGCCACTTAGTTCCTATCAAAAAAATTGGTGGGAAAAGCCTAGAGCATGAAATCGATAGAATTTATTGAGCACTCGCTGTATGCAGAGTACTGTACTAAGTGCTTGGGAAAGTACACAGTACAATAGAGTTGGGAGGCATGATGCCTGCCTGTAAGGGGTTTATAGACTAGAGCAGGAGCTAGACATTACAATGAATTTCAGCTAAAGGATATAGACATAAGTGCTGTGGGTGAGATGAAAAAGTGCTACAGGAGTGCAAACCCAAGTTCAAAAACAATTTAGAGGGGAGGGAGATTTAGAGTCGGGACATGAGACCTTAGTTAGGGAAGGCCTCTTGGAATATTTTAAGAGTACTTTGAAGATGGAGAGAGCTGTGGACTGTCAGATATGAAGTAGGGGAGAGCTCCAGGCCAGAGGGTGGATTTGGACAAGGGGTTGGCAGTGAGACCGGTGAGATTGAGGCTTGTTTCTCATCACCAATCCCTGGCTCATACCCCTTCCCACTCCTGGAAAGAGAACAAGAGGGGAGAAGTAAGGCCTGAAAATCCAGGAGAATTTCACCACCCCCATAATGTACCCTTAGGATGCAACCCATTTGGGGATTTTACTACTTGTACTCTTCTGGGCTTTAAAATCCCACATATTTTTACAGCTTCTTCCTGAAATGACACCCAACTGTCTCTCCATTAATATTAATAATAATAATGTTGGTATTTGTTAAGCGCTTACTATGTGCAGAGCACTGTTCTAAGCGCTGGGGTAGACACAGGGGAATCAGGTTGTCCCACGTGGGGCTCACAGTTTTAATCCCCATTTTACAGATGAGGGAACTGAGGCACAGAGAAGTTAAGTGACTTGCCCACAGTCACACAGCTGACAAATGGCAGAGCTGGGATTCGAACTCATGAGCCCAGACTCCAAAGCCCGTGCTCTTTCCACTGTGCCACGCTGCTTCTCTAATTAGTGATCATACAAGTGGGGATATTTTAGAAAATATTTTTTCCAACATATTATCCTTGAAGTTCAGTTTTAAATAGTTTGTTTTAAACAGACTTTGATAATGTCAGAATAAATTTTACTATTTAAGATAAAGTAAAATCAAAATACAAGGTACAAGATTAAAAACTCCAAATGTAAAAAAAAAATCAATGTATTTAAAACAATTTAGGAGTATATTCTCTGGAAAATGTGCTGGTACAACTTTATTAAAAGTTGTAAAAAGCAGTAATAGCCGCAATGATTTTAATGTCCTGCTTGATTAAATATTGGCTTAGAGTATATTTCCAAGGAAAGTATTTCGTATTTTCTCCGTTTTCACTTAAAGCCTTTTAGAGAGAGAAAACTCCGTCCTGGAGTCAAGAAGAACACCAAGTATTTTTTTTATTTCTCCATTTTCACTTAAAGTCTTTTGTGAGAGAAAATTCCATCCAGAGGAAATATGTCTTCAAAGAAATTAAACCAATATAAGTCAACTAGTCCATGTGAGTTGAAGTTCTCATTTAAGAATAAGACATTTGGAAACCATTTTATGTGAATTAAATAAATCATAACTGACTTATTTTCAGGCACCTTCAAGCCCCAGAAGCTGAAAGTCACTTGACAGTAGTGGAATAATTTGATAATTTCAATTATTACTTTCATGGGAACCTCTACTCTTGCCTCAGTTATCTGGATATTACAAGCGGAAAACTTTTTTTTACCTAAAATATCCAAATAATTGATGTTAACTATTCTTTAGGGCCTGAGTAATACGGATAACTTACTAATGTAGATCTGATATTTTTGGCTTGGGTGCTGAAGTTGTAAAGTGAACACTCCTAGCAGCTATACTGGTGTAACCACTTCAACTGCTTTTAAATTAACTGTGGAAACCTACAAGTTGACTGGTCATCGGGATGGAAGGGAGAGGTTGGGTATTGGAGAAGACTGGAGTAACATCAGCTAAAAAGATAAAGCAGAAGTTTCCTTTGAGAAACCAGTCATTGGATTGGGGTTTTGAAAGAACTTGAGGAAGGGGAAAGCATTTATATTTCTGAAGTTAAACTAAAACGTACCTTTGCTCATTTTGCAACATGGATTAGGATTTTAATTTGTTTTCTTAAATTCAAACACTTAAGAAGTTTTCAATTTTTTGTTTTATGGATTGGTATCTGAAAAATAGGGAGAAAGCAAATTCTTGTCAGAAAAGAAGGTGGAAAAGAGATGTGCATCTGTAAATACACTCCAGGGGATGTGGTTCTTGGCAGTTTTCAGGCTTGCGGCACGTGTGGTTCTGGAGAAGTGAGGTGATTTGTCCAGGGTCACACAGCAGATAAGGGGCAGAGCCGGGATTAGAACGCAGGTCCTACAGACTCCCAGGGCTGTGCCCTAGGGCCACGCTGCCTCCCTTGTGAATGAGGTGGTCCTTTTCTTTCTTTCGTTGGCTCCTCCTTTCCCCTTAATGTCTGACTGTCCCTGATTGCTCTGGCACAGGCTGGGAATCTAGGGCCTGATTGAACCCACTCTTCGGGGTCTCAGTCCGGCTCCAACCCATGCCACCACAGCCCAGTATTGAAGGTGGTAACATCACCAAACTGCTAGTTTATTGTTTGTTCTATTGTATTCTCCCAAACTCTTAGTACAGGGCTCTGCATACAGTTAATAAATACCATTTAATGAATGAATGAAAATGGTATCAAGTCAAATTGTTGTAAATTGGAATTTTAGATGAGTAATATAGCCACACCATGCATTTGTTAGAAGTAGCAATCATGTTGATATAATTACATAAGTTAGGAATACAGTATATAAATATAATACAGTATTGTATAATGTGCAGTACTTCTACCTACACATATCTAAAAAGACTACCACCCAAATAAATACCATAAGCATCTTCTCATAGCTGAAGATTTTATTTTTTGCCTTTATAGCTATGAAGCTGTAGTTACCTGCATTTTGTAGGTCTCCTGGGCAGGCTGGCAGGTGCTTCAGAAAATCTGGGTGCTGTTTTCAGAAAATGATTCTGATTCTCTGGGGAAGTCCTTTAACCTAAAGGGCCAAGAGCATGATCACAAGTCCTTGAATCCTTGGTACAATGATACATTACTTCAAACAACTCCCTGGCAGCATCCTTAAAGGTTAGGAGATCGCCATCCCACAGAATTTGGAGTCTTGTAGTTCAGATCACATCAGCAACCCAAATTTCAGTCACCACCTCCTGTGTGAAGAGCATTCTCCTGGGTGGTTGGGACAGAAGGCAGCATGGCATAGTGGTTAGACAACAGGCCCGGAAGTCAGAAGATCATGAGTTACAATCCCGGCTCTGCTGCTTGTCTGCTGTGTGACCTTGGGCAGTCACTTTGCTTCTCTGCCCCTCAGTTACCTCATCTGTAAAATGGGGATTGAGACATTGAGCCCCATGTGGGGCAGTGACTGTGTCTGTCCAACCCGATTTGCTTTTATCCACCCCAGAACTTAATACAGTGCCTGGCACATAGTAAACACTTAACAGGTACCACAATAATCATTATTGTTCATTCCTGTCTGCAAAAGTTTGTAGTCTAAGGAGAGATAAGCAGTTACAAATTGCCAGATATGTAATAGGTGAAGAATGAAGAACAAGACCTTAGGAATCAGAGCCCGCCTGAAGGGATTGATTATAGAAATTGAATATAGAAATAGTGTTCTGCATGTCACCATTTACACCCTCTTGTTCCTGCCTTTCATGTTCCCAGTGGGAGTGCAATGAGAGACAAGGTGGCCAGGGATGTAGCCCATTGCCAAGTGTCCAAGAGGATTTTTGCTGGCATTCATGGCCAAAGTGCTTGCAACAGAAGTGCCATAAGCCAGCAGATTTTTGCCTTGGTTTTCATGGCAATCTTTGCCACCCCCATTAGCCAGCTCTTTTTCACAATTCCTACTGGATCAGTCCACCCAATAAAATGCCTTTGCTGGTTCTTAAGTCAGAACCCTTCATCTCTAATAGTATAGCCCCAGAAGGTGTTCTAGTACTTGCAGAACCGAGACCAGAAGCTGATTTCCACAGTTGGGCCCTTCCTACTGGACCTAGGACAGGAAAAAGAGAATAAGTATAACAATGAAAAAGGAAATAGTCATTTTAAATTAAAAAAAAACCCAACAGTACATGAATGCTGAGTTGGCTGACAGGTGGTGTGGCCTGAAAGGTCAGGGGTATTTACAGAATTCCTACTTGGGAAGATAACATTAAGAGGGCTTTCAGATCCCAAAATACAGGGGAGTTTTGACTTACACTTCCTTCATCCCTTTCTCCTACTCCCTCAGCCATTGAGAGAGAAGGTGAATATGCAACTTCTAACAAAAAATAATCTGGTCAGCCCATTGGATCTTGAAAATCCACCTCACTGAAATTATTTTCAATTTAAAATGAGTTATATCCTGCAGCGTCTCTAAGGGACTGTCAGAGAAAGAAGATTTGTCAACTAGCTCAGGCAGATATTGTCATTCTCAAGACCCCTTTCTTCCCACTGAATGTCAAGAGTGGAGAGAAGCTGGAAGAATTTTGCAACAGAAAAGATGCTGAAGAGACACAGTATGAAGAAAAATGAACAAGACTTCACATTCTTGTGCCAGAGGCGTGGGGGTGCCACTGCTAGCTCTTGCTAAAGAGAGATCAGGGAAAGGAAAATAGCTAACTGAATTTACTTAAGACAAAAGGATCAGGCTGCAGCAGAAGAAAGCTAAGGATGGTAGCCAGAATTTGGGAAAAAGAGAAATGAATGACCCTCTGTCTTCTGCGACTGCTCCTTTTACTTCTGTTCAGTCTCAGATCTCCTGGAAAATATGTACTGGTGATATACAGATCTTCTTATGCGAATTACAAATTGTCAACACGTAAGAACATAAGAAACACCATCTGGATCAGATTAATATTCCATCTGGTATTAAATCTGTAACCATGGCACCAAAGGATGCTGAAAGGAAAAATGTGATGGTGATACCTTTTGCCATCTATCTCCTTACCTTCAAGGATGCTGCCAGGGAGTTGTTTGAAGTAATGTATCATTGTATAAGGGATTCAAGGACTTGTGATGATGCTCTCGGCCCTCTGGGTTAAAAGACTTACCCAGAGAATCAGAATCAAAATCTGAAGACAGCACCCAGATTCTTTAATGCACAGACAGCTTGTTGTGGTCAGGGAATGTGTCTGTTTATTGTTATATTGCACTCTTCAAGGTGCTTAGTACAGTACCCTGCACACAGTAAGTGCTCAATAAATACAACTGACTGCCTGAGAGCTCTTCCACAATTCACTTTTTTCACTACTAGTTTTATAAAGAAGATTGTTTGGAATTGAGGGAATGTTCTTACAACTGTACCGAATGGTCTAGTGGAAAGAGCACAGGACTGAGAGTCAAACTACCTGGGGCCAAATCCATTCCAAGTGCTTAGTACAGTGCCCTGCACATAGTAAGTGCTCAATAAGTACTATTGAATGAATAAATGAATGAATCCAGGCTCCACCGCTTGCATTTTGTGAATCTTTTGGCAAGTCACTTAAATACTCTGTGCCTTGAATCACCATCTTACAGATGAGGAAACTAATATCTGGTCTCCCTCCTACATGTGGGCTATGGACTCTATCTGACATGATGATTTTGTATTTAACCCAGTGCTAATACAGTGCTTGGAATATAACAAATACTTCAAATTATTATTACTGCACATCTATCTGGATAGAACATAATGTGATTTTGGAAGAAATGAGTTTGCTTGTGCATATGCATTCATCAAGGCACATGTAACTATAATAAGAATTTTCCTAATGTGGGATTCCTCAAGAATGTAATCCCAGCACTGTAGAAAAGCTAAACATATTCCATATGTTGAGCAAGAGTCTGTGCAGGTGACTCAACAGAAGTATCCCCTCCCTGTTTGGGTAGGTATACCATCTGTCTGGGAGCTTTGACGTTTTTCGTCAGAGGTGATTTCATTAAGTGTAGGAGTAAAGGCTGCATGCTCCCATGTTGACAAGTTAACTTTTCTTAAGAGATCCTCCCCCTCATTGGTAAAAAGTAGTGTTAAGGAGATTTTTGAAGTGTTATTAGCTTTTTAAGATTTCTTCTTGGCTCTCAATGAGGATAGAGCTACCTTCAATTTTTAGTAGTGCCTTGGCAATGTGTAGGGTCCATATGTATGCATCATGGATACATTACAATTTGAGGGTTTGGAAAGACCTGGAAACTGTATTTCAGAATTTTTTTTTTCAATAATATAGTGAATACCCCTGGTTGACTTTGAAAGTAAAAACAAGGAACTGTTAAATCTTATCTTGGTATAATAAAGCATCTTGAGACAAAAAAATTTCCTTTAAGAATAAAACTGGCATACTCCTGTGGCATGCATGTACATACTCTCTTCTCCTCTCTCTCCAACCCTCCCTTTTCTGATTTTTGAGCACTGTATATGACTGCCTTCAACCATTTCCCCATTCTATCTTCCTAATGGTGTTACTTCTCCATTAAACTTCCCACTTTCCTTTGCTGTTGCTTCCAATTTCTCTATTTCCTAACAACTAAGTAACTGGGACAAAGACTGGGTAGTGTCATAACTAGAGAGTTTTGAACCTATGCCCTAATTTTCATCCAGAGCATCCAGCTTTGCTCCTCCCAGATGTAGTGGGGAGTTCTTTCCTCTTCCGAACCTTCAGGCATTTGTGCCAGAATTAGTGCAGGAATGGATAAAAGATCCATCCCTTTCTGTTATGTCCCTTATAATAATAATGTTGGTATTTGTTAAGCGCTTACTATGTGCAGAGCACTGTTCTAGGTAGATACAGGCTAATCAGGTTGTCCCACGTGAGGCTCACAGTCTTAATCCCCATTTTACAGATGAGGGAACTGAGGCACAGAGAAGTTAAGTGACTTGCCCACAGTCACACAGCTGACAAGTGGCAGAGCTAGGATTAAAACCCATGACCTCTGACTCCCAAGCCCGGGCTCTTTCCACTGAGCCATGCTGCTTCTCCGATGCAATTCATCCTCCTGTCTCATGGACCTATCCCAGAAATATCCTTGTTCTCCAGTTTCCAGTAGTGCCACAACAGACTGTAAGCTCATTAGCCTGGTCACTTTGGGTCCATTTGCATTCATTTCAGGGTAGCATTAAAGGGCAGCTGTCCCTGGGAAAGAACCAATGCAGTATTCTACTCTGTGTTTCGTTTCCTGTACCCCATTTCTAGTTCTTTTCCAATCTGGGTTCGTTTTAGTCTTGGTTATGAGATCAGATAACACTTTGCTCCTCTAGTGCTAACCTCATTGTTCCATGATCTCACTTCTCTCCCCTCCGACCTCCAGACCACATCCTGCCTCTGGCCTGGAGCACACTCCTTCCTCACATCTAACAGATAATTACTCTCCCCTCTTTCAGAGCCTTATTGAAGGCACATCTCCTCCAAGAGACCTTCCCAGACTAAGCCCCACTTTTCCTCATCTCCCACTCCCTTCTGTGTCATCCTCACTTGCTCCCTTTGCTCTTCCCGCCCACCCAGCCCCACAGCACTTATGTACATATCTGAAATTTTATTTATTTGTATTGATGTTCATCTTACACATTTTAGACTGTAGGCTCATTGTGGGCAGAGAATGTCACTGTTTATTGTTTTATTGTATTTTCCCAAATGTTTGGCACAGTGGTCTGTACATAGTAAGTGCTCAGCAAAACAATTTAATGAAATGGAAGGTCCAGCAATAAGACTATGAGAGGTGAAGTTATTGTCATTTTATTAGAAAGATTTTTCCATAAATCCTGAATGTTTTTGTAAATTTCACAATATAATTTGCAACAAGTGATGAGATTGGGATACAAATCTGCAGTATAGTTTGTAAAACATTATTATTCCTATTAGACTCTCTTCTTTTACCAGCCCTCTTCCCACTTCAAAAACATCCACTACATATCAATTACTATAATAGTAATAATAGTGCTGTTAAGTACTGACTATGTGCCAAGCACTATACTAAACACTGGTGTGGATACAATATTATCAGGTCCCATGTCGACCTCCCAGTAAGAGGGAGAACAAATATTGAATATCCGTTTAACAGATGAGACAACCCGAGGCACAGAGAAGTTAAATGACTTGCTCAAGGTCACACAGCCCTTACTGGCAGAGCTGGGATTAAAGTCCAGGTTGCTGAGTCCCAGTCATATGCTTTTTCCACTAGCCTACACTGCTTCACTGTTATCAAAATACAAAGGGTTTTGGGTTTTTTTTACCACTAAACACAGATTCTTTGCTTATCATATAGATACTGATAATTGTCAAAATTATTGGAGGAAAACACTTTGAAACCTGAGTACAGTGGTTCAGAGAGGAAAATTTTGATGGAATGAGGAGAGAAAACTGTCTCATAGTAGCCATAATAATTTATATACTGCACCATATGAGTTCCCAAAAGCTATTCCACAGTTCAAGGTCTATTAGTGTTTCCTCATGAACTCCATTTATCAGCATTTTATAACTGCCCATTTTCAAATCACATCAGGGCAAAGCTTGGCAGCACAAATATTAATGGATTGAAGACAAAAAAATCCTTTAAATTGATTTGTCTCTCTTCAAACTGTGTTAAAATGTAGTGAAAACTAAGGATTTGAAATATTTTTTCACAGTACCCAATCCCCAAAACTTGATTTTGTTGTTTAGTTAGTTTTCGTTACTTTTACCTAAAAAGGCAATGTGCTAAAGGCTGAAATATAGTCTATACATCTTAATAATGATCTATCTTTTGTTTTATTTTTCAAGAACTGTTTTCACTGTTCACTAAAATGGCAAAAAATGTAAAATTGTATTAGGATTCAACTAAATTATTTTTTCAAGGTATTACCATTGTAAGGAGATTACTGTTTTGCAGGCAGAGATTTATGTGAATTCATAGCAAACTGAAAATTTGGTGACACAGGAGTGTGATACATGTAAAGTGTGTCACTCCTAGGTCAAATTTTAAATTTTTCTCATTCAATAAGTCTGAAAGTCATCCCTTCTTAATGTCTATTCAGGAGCCTAGGTTATGTGGGAATTAAGGTGCACTTTTCCATGGACAGAGGACCCCCTCAATCATGAAACCTATGATCAGTATTCTAGTTGTCAAATTGTCAGTTTGAAGCATTAAACCCATTAACAGAACGTAGAGACTCGGCTAATCATTAGTCGTTCCAGGTAGCCTCTCCAGATTATGTATAAAGTACGTTGACAGAATATTAGAAGGGAACAGTGTTACTAACACTATCTCACTCTCTGTGAGATTACGTTCACAGAAATTTCATCTATCTGGATTGTTTAATAAGCACCTTTTCTGGAGAATTAATGTCTTTGAAAAATAAGAGGTTCAAAAAAAACCCCATTAAGGACACTTGGTGTTTTAATTTTCCTCTTTCTGGCCCAGAATTCCCTTTTCCTTCAAATATGCTCACTCTCACCCCACTCTTCAAATTCTTATAATATATCTCCTCCAAGAGGCCTTCCTTTTCTCCAACTTTCTATGTCAGTTATGTATTTGTATATGTAATAATAATAATAGTGTTGGTATTTGTTAAGCGCTTACTATGTACAGAGCACTTTTCATTCATTCATTCAATAGTATTTATTGAGCGCTTACTATGTGCAGAGCACTGTACTAAGCGCTTGGAATGAACAAGTCGGCAACAGATAGAGACAGTCCCTGCCGTTTGATGGGTTTACAGTCTAATCAGGGGAGACAGACAGACAAGAACAATGGCAATAAATAGAGTCAAGGGGAAGAACATCTCGTAAAAACAATGGCAACTAAATAGAATCAAGGTGATGTACATTTCATTAACAAAATTAATAGGGTAATGAAAATATATACAGTTGAGCAGACGAGTACAGTGCTGAGGGGATGGGAAGGTAGAGGGGGAGGAGCAGAGGGAAATGGGGGGAAAAGAGGTTTAAGCTGCGGAGAGGTGAAGGGGGAGCGGTAGAGGGAGTAGAGGGAGAAGGGGAACTCAGTCTGGGAAGGCCTCTTGGAGGAGGTGAGTTTTAAGTAGGGTTTTGAAGAGGGGAAGAGAATTAGTTTGGCGGAGTTGAGGAGGGAGGGCATTCCAGGACCACGGGAGGGGCCCAGGGGTCGACGGCGGGATAGGTGAGACCGAGGGACGGTGAGGAGGTGGGCGGCAGAGGAGCGGAGCGTGCGGGGTGGGCGGTAGAAAGAGAGAAGGGAGGAGAGGTAGGAAGGGGCAAGGTGATGGAGAGCCTTGAGGCCTAGAGTGAGGAGTTTTTGTTTGGAGCAGAGGTTGATAGGCAACCACTGGAGTTGTTTAAGAAGGGGAGTGACATGCCCAGATCGTTTCTGCAGGAAGATGAGCCGGGCAGCGGAGTGAAGAATAGACTGGAGCAGGGCGAGAGAGGAGGAAGGGAGGTCAGAGAGAAGGCTGACACAATAGTCTAGCCGGGATATAACGAGAGCCCGTAGCAGTAAGGTAGCCGTTTGGGTGGAGAGGAAAGGGCGGATCTTGGCGATATTGTAAAGGTGAAACTGGCAGGTCTTGGTAACGGATAGGATGTGTGGGGTGAACGAGAGAGACGAGCCAAGGATGACACCGAGATTGCGGGCCTGAGAGACGGGAAGGATGGTCGTGCCATCCATGGTGATAGGGAAGTCTGGGAGAGGACCGGGCTTGGGAGGGAAGATGAGGAGCTCAGTCTTGCTCATGTTGAGTTTTAGGTGGTGGGCCGACATCCAGGTGGAGACATCCTGGAGGCAGGAGGAGATGCGAGCCTGAAGGGAGGGGGAGAGGACCAGGGCAGAGATGTAGATCTGTGTGTCATCTGCGTAGAGATGGTAGTCAAAGCCGTGAGAGCGAATGAGTTCACCTAGGGAGTGAGTGTAAATGGAGAACAGAAGAGGGCCAAGAACTGACCCTTGAGGAACTCCAAAAGTTAGAGGATGGGAGGGGGAGGAGGCGCCTGCGAAGGAGACCGAGAATGACCGGCCACGGGGCAGGATCATCAGGTTGTCCCACATAAGGCTCACAGTCTTAATCCCCATTTTACCGATGAGGTAACTGAGGCACAGAGAAGTTCAGTGACTTGCCCGCAGTCACACAGCTGACACTTGTCAGAGTGGGGATTCGAACCCATGACCTCTGACTCCCAAGCCCATACTCTTTCCACTGAGCCACGCTGCTTCTGTACCCCTTGAGTACTTGGTACTCACCCCACCCTCAGTTCCAAAGCACTTATGTACATATCCATAATTTAATCATATTAATGACTGTCATCCCCCTCTAGACTATAAGTTCAGTGAAGGCAAGGAACATGTCTGCTAACTCTGTTGTATTATACTCTCTCAAGCACTTAGTGCAGTCCTCTGCATATAGTAAGCACTCAATAAATACCCCTGATTGATAATTTGGAGTAGAGGATGGGGAAGGGATTTATCCTGCGGTAAAACCACATATCAAGAGCCTTCCTATTATAAAATCAAAACCCCACATTTAAAGTATATTCTAAACCACGGAGTATTACTTCAGTTCCTCAGAGTTTTACATTTTGTCATATAAGATGTTATCTAATTCATGAGTTGCTCTGAGTGAAAATGTCAGTATCCCCAAGACCTCAAAGTAATCAATTCCAATCTTTTTTTATTGTGATGTCAAAAAAACCAGTTTGGAATACCAGGATTTCTGTTGCTCTCCTATGTATTGCATTTTATCTTATCAGGTTTCTGCTGTCAGTTTCACTGAGGAGGCTAGTTGGAGCCACACTTCTCAAATCGGACAGGTGTCACTCATAATGCACCTTGGGTTTCCAGTAACATTTGGAATCTTTTATTTGCCCACAGTAATAAAAAGCCTAGGGATTTTGTTGAAGAGATGGTTCTAACGCAGGAGAGTTGTTGAGGGAAAAGGTGATCTGGCATATCAGGCAAGTTCTATTATTTAGAGATTTGAGCCATTTCTACAGCCTCCATTCTTGTTTATCATTGTGGAGGCTGCTGGTGTAGGGAATTGCTCTCTGCAGGATACTGACTGATGCACCTTGAAGAAGGGGGTTTGACAGTGGTCACTAATATCCAGGCCCGGAAGAATGAAACAAACAGACTCACTGAGTTTTGCTACGAAAACTGTGGCTTTAATGCATAAGCCTACAAAAAGCTATGGCTTTAGAATATATATAAACCTACAAAACAAGCTATGGATCTAATGCACAAAACATCCCAAACCTCAAACACAAGGTATTACATCCCCTAGGGTCCCATAAGCAAAGTTATTACATATTACATCCCCTAGAGTCCCATTGTCTCATCCCATCACGGAGCGGTCCTGTGCATGCACCGACCTCTATCCCGAATGGACAGGTCCTCAAACCTGTTTTCCTTCCTTGTACTCGGCAACTTTGGACCAGGCATTTCCAGGTGAGCCAAGCAAACTCTGGGCTTTCCTAGCCTTCCCTCCGGGTTGCAGGGAGCAGCAGCGTACCCAGATGCAGGGGGCGTGGATGTGGAAGCTGGGCATCTGTATTCCTCTGACCAACCAGTCAAGTATACCATATCACTGCCACGTTTTGGAAAAGATTATCTGTTTAACGCGTAGTATCGAGTTTCTTCTGCCTGGACCCTCATCTACATGTAAACATTTCGAGGAGATGGCAGGTGGGGAAGGTTTCGGGGAACTTGGGTGAGATATCTTGTCCCTGTTAAGGGTAACCCTGGGTCATGCCTGCCTGCTTTGGCCTCTTAAGTACAAGTTTTTTGTTACCCATACATAAACAAGTAAAAGCATGTATCAATTCCTGGATAACAGAGCAGATGGCCGGTCTTTCCAAAATGGAGTCGGTTTGCCTGGTTCTGGTCCGGTGACTGTGGACATATCTCAGGCCAGTCTCACAACTGACACATAGATTCCCAGAGTCCCAGACCTCTGAAGAGCCATCCTCATCCACCATCACCAGTAATGCTTCCTGTCCCCCCAGAGACCCCACCAGCCTCTCAGTCAGGAGCACTACACTGGATTACTGCTCCTTCGACCCTCAGCTAGGCCAAGGTTCAAGGAAGCAAGGGCTGGGTTTTCCTCCTCTCAATCAGACTCTTGAGGAAAGAATTTGGGTGTGCATTAAAATATTTTAACTCTGGTAAATTATATGTTTGAAGCTCACTGAATTAAAACAGCATAGTGATGCTTTGATTCTTGTTAGTAGAGCACTGCACTATGTGGTTGGAGTAAATGTAATGATAATTATGCCATTTGTTTAAGTGCTTACTATATGCTGAATCGCAAGGTAGATCCAATGCAGCCTCTCTCCCACATGGGGCTCAGTATCTATCTTATCCCAGTTTTACAGATGAGGAAACTGGGAAATAGAGAGTGTAAGTAACTTGCCCAAAGACACACAGTAGATAAGTGGTAAACCTGAACGTAAAACCTGGTCTTCTGACCAGTCTTGTATTTATTTTTCTAGGCCATGCTGCTTCTCCAATAAAAGAAAAGGCCCATGCCCTCAAATTGTTTACAATCTAATCCGTGGCTTCGCTGGCACTTACGGCTCTTAAAACTCTCTGACTTCACCACGTCCCCACAAAACCCTCCCTTTAATCAACTTTTTCCTGTTGTTCTTTCCCACCACCACCCCACATCTTCTTTCCTCTGTACCACCACCCCCATTAGGTAACCCCCATCAGGTTCAGGTAACACCTGCCCCTTGTCCTGTCCTTTTCCTCCCTGGAAAGCCCCACCAAAGAGTGGCCTGCAGAAACCTCTCTCCATCATAAACACTCCATCCTCATCCAGCGTGGCTCAGTGGAAAGAGCCTGGGCTTCGGAGTCAGAGGTCATGAGTTCGACTCCCGGCTCTGCCACTTGTCAGCTGTGTGACTGTGGGCAAGTCACTTAACTTCTCTGTGCCTCAGTTCCTTCATCTGTAAAATGGGAATTAAAAGTGTGTGAGCCCCACCTGGGACAACCTGATTACCCTGTATCTCCCCCAGCGCTTAGAACAGTGCTCAGCACCTAGTAAGCGCTTAACAAATAACATTATTATTATTATTATCCTGCTCCTGCTCCATTTACTAGTTTCTCCTTGTCATCACTGAAATCTGGCTCTTCCAAGATGACACTGTCTCCCCTACTGCTCTCTCCCAAGGGATGCTTCAGCTTCTCCCACTCCCCAAGACTCAATGGGAAAAGGGGAAGAGCTGACTTGCTTCTGCCCCATAGGTCCAACCCATTCATCCCTCTTTTTCTACTCCTTTGAAGATGACCAGGGGACTTTCCATGAAGCTCTGCAGGAAGTATCCAGGGTTGACTGGGAGGTGCACATGGTTTCTTCCAAAACTGAAGATGGAGCTGTTTATTACAGTAGAGGGGATGCCAGGCTGAGCCTTGGGAAGGTTGGTGATGCCCGAGGTCTTTCTCCCCATTTGTCATCCAGGAATGTGTAAAGCGGCGCAGAAGAGGATGAGGAAAAGGGGTCAATGACAAGAGAAGTGCTCTTGGTACGGTAAGTAGACTGGCATTAGAGTCTAATTAGAATAGTTCCTTATGAAAGAGACTGAGCCTAAATTCTAAAGCATCATTTTTAGCAATATTAAGGCCACTTGGTCAGATCCTACATTACTCTCCATCATACTGTTAATGCGATGTGCTGTAGCAATGAAGTGTAAATTGCCTTGGGATTTCAAAAATGTGACTCTGAAATTCATTTGCAATAAAGGGCCAAACAGTCATACTCTGACAAGTCTACAGAAGACACTAGGGACTTGCAATGATAGCGCACTGGCAAAGCTTTAAAACCCTTTTCTGGGGAGAGCAGGTCCATTATTGTTATCCATATCTTTTATGTTTCTGTTTTTATTGCTTCATTTTTCCTACGTGTCCATAGCTGACCCTCCTTCATTCTTTTATTCTTAGATTAGGAGCCCCTCGGGGGCCAGGAACTGTGACCAATTTTCAACTCAGTATTTTTTCTGTAGTATAGTCTTCAGCACACAGTAGGTACTCAATAAATATTGCTGAAAGAACTATGTGTACTGTCTGCTCCCTGATTAGTCCTAGTGGAGCAATTTTGCCTAATAGTTTCTGCCCACAAAACTTAATTTGGCCCCTCCTCTTTTGCTCCTTCTGACCATCTCTACTTCCTGTGGCTGGACCCCATATCACCAGTTTAAGTATATACAAACATCATCCAGAATAATAATAATAATAATAATGGTATTTGTTAAGCACTTACTATGTGCCAAGAAGTGTTATAAGTACTGGGGTAGATACAAGGTTACCAGGTTGTCCCATTTGGGGCTCAAAGTCTTAATCTCCATTTTAAAGATGAGGTAACTGAAGCACAGAAAAGTTAAGCGACTTGCCCACAGTCACACAACTGACAAATGGCGGATCCGGGATTAGAACCCACAACCTCTGACTCCCAACCCGTGCTCTTTCCACTAAGCCGCGCTGCTTCTATTATATCTGAACATGCATATATATGAATCATATAAAGACCAAGTTTCTCATAGGTCAAATTACTGTGACATCTAACTACAGGGAAATAAAAGGACATGAGTACATTCAAATAGATGAAGTGTATGGGAAATTTCACTCAGGTCTAGACTGATTTCCTGTAGACTAATTAGATTTATTTTAAGGCTTGACACATAGACCAGTGCATTTTATAGATGTATTAGAACCCTAGCTTTGCTATCTTTGCCTATCCACTCTTCCTATGTGTCCTGAACATTAATGACTAAAACTTTCCCATTAGCTTTATCAATATTCCAGATGAGGATGAGGACTGCCTTAGTATTGGTTTGCTACAAGAACCAACCTGCCTGCGACATGATCTTTCCAGATAGGCTTATTAAACAAGCTCAAATTAAATTTACACCAATATTCCTAAAATCCTACCAGCTTCAGGTGCTTTTGAAATTCACTGTAAAACTTGCTCAGTAAATAAAGGATCGTCCATTAGTTGAAGTAACCAATTTTGTGGGCAGGGAGTGTGTCTGTTATATGGTACTCTCCCAAGCGCTTAGTACAGTGCTCTGCATGCAGTAAGCACTCAATGACTGTGATTGACTGAATGAAATTTGAGACAGTTTGACTCTTTTAGTACTTAATTTATTCTTTGGTCTCAATCAATCATATACTCAGCGCCTATTGTGTGCAGAGCACTGTACAAAGAAAATGCTTCAGAGAGTACAATAGTTAGTAGCCATGATTCCTGCCCCCCAAAGTTTGCAATCTAGCAGGGGAGACAGATCCTAAAATAATGTACAGATAACTGAAACAAAACAGCAGGAAGCAGTGTTGCCTACTAGGTGAAGTACAAGCCAGAGACTCAGAAGGTCTGGGTTCTAATCCTGATACATTACATCTGCTGTGTGACCTTGGGCAAATCACTTAACTTTTATAGGCCTCAGTCACCTCATCTGTAAAATGGGTATTAAGATTGTGAGCCCTATGGGAGACATAAACCGTGTCCAGACTGCTTAGCTTGTATCTCCCCAGTGCTTAATATAGTGCCTAGCACCTGGTATTGATCATGGGTTCAAATCCCAGCTCCACCGCTTGTCAGCTGTGTGACTTTGGGCAAGTCACTTCACTTCTCTGTGCCTCAGCTCATCTGTAAAATGGGCATTAAGACTGTGAGCCCCACGTGGGACAACCTGATCATCTTGTATCCTCCCCAGCACTTAGAACAGTGGTTTGCACATAGTAAGCACCTAACAAGTGCCATCATTATTATTATTATAGCAAGTCTTTTACAAATACTATTAAAAGAAAGGAAAGAGAGAATGCATATGGGTTAGTGATTAAATAATGGGTTTCTGAACTAGTTAGCAATCATTTGGTAGTATCTAATTAGAATTTACTGTGTGCAAAACAATGAATTGGTGCTTAGAACAGCAAAGTTATCATTACTACATCTTTTTCAGGTTTATTTGAGTGAGTAGGATGAGAAAGGTAAAGATTGGGAGAACATTTCCATGTTGTTAGCTGAAAAACAGCATAAAAAGTACCAGATTTTAATCTTCTTTGAAAGGTTTGAGGCAGGTTTGAGAGGCAGGAGGAATTTCCACATCCTAGAGATACTGGAATGGTCTAAACCGTTTCTTTTAGATTCAGCTGAGAGGGAAATAGAAGGGCAGTTCTGCGAGTTTTTCTAGCTTAACACTGGAGTTCAAGTTTGTTAAGCTTTTGAGGCAGAAAGACTCACTGATAATCAGAATGTTTAAATTTCATTTCACATTTAAAAGGCAGTAGGGCTGGCAAACCTGCAAGTTTGTCTAGGGGAAATTTGTTTTGTTTTGTTTTTTCCAATGGTATATATTGAGCACTTACTATATATGCAGCTTACTACATACACAGCATGGCCTTGGGGATAGCAGCATGGCCTAGTGGGTAGAGCATGGGCCTGGGAGAGAATGTGGGTTCTAGTCCCAGCCCCACCACATGTCTGTTTTTCATTCATTTAATCGTATTTATAGAGTGCATACTATGAGCAGAGCACTGTACTAAGATCTTGGAATGTACAATTTGGCAACAGATAGAGACAAATCTGCCCAACAATGGGCTCACAGTTTAAATGGGGGAGACAGACAACGAAACAGAACAAAACAAGCCAAGTAATCTGGCGTCAATATCATCAAGATAAATAGAATCATAGATACATAAACATCATTAATAAAATAGAGTAATAATATATATTTATTATTAAATATATATTTATATATATATAAAGGAGGGGAAGGGGAAAGAGCAGAGGGAGGGAGAAGGGGAAATGAGGAGGGAAGGAGGAGCAGGGGGAAAGAGAGGGCTCAGTCTGGGAAGGCCTCCTGTATGAGCAAGTCACTTAACTTTTCTGTGCCTCAGTTATGTCATCTGTAAAATGGGGATTAAGACTGTGAGCCCCATATGAGGCAGGCACTGTGTCTGACCTGATTACTGTATATCTACCCCAGTGCTTAGTACAGTACCTGGCACATAGTAAGTACTTAACAAATTCTAGGGATTAACAGATTCTAAGGATAACTGATTTTCCACATCAGATCGCTCTACTGCTAGTAGATGGAAGGGGAGGGGGCCCCTAGGGATCAGGGCCCATTGCAATAGCACCAGATTTATGCAGCGTGGCATAGTGGATAGAGCACGCGCCTGGGTGTCAGAAGGTCATGGGTTCTAATCCCAGCTCTGCCACTGGTCTGCTGTGTGATCTTGGCCACATCACTATCCTTCTCTGGCCCTGAGTTACCTCGACTGTGAAATGGGGATTAAGATTGTGAGCCCCAAGTGGAACAACGATTACCTTGTGTCTACTCCAGCATTTAGAACAGTGCTTAACAAATAACATGATTAGTATTATTATTATTAAAGACAACCCCGATTGACAGGGTACAGAATGAGGAATTACTAGTATTATTATTTCATTAATATATGTGTTTACTAAGTGTCAAGCATTATTCTAAATGCTGAGGTAGATACAAGTTAATCAGGGGTTTACCGTCTAAATCCCTGGAGTGTTAAAATTCTGCTAAATTTGCCTTGTACTTCCTTTCAAAGCATGGTGTAGTGGACTGAGCATGGGCCATGAGTCAGAAGGCATGGATTTTAATCCTGGCTCCACCACTTGTCAATTCTGTGACCTTGGGCGAGTCACTTAATTTCTCTGTGCCTCAATTACCTAATCTGTAAAATGGGGATTAAGACGGTGAGCCCCATGTGGGACAAGAACTGTGTCTAACTTGATTTGTTTGTATCTACCCCGGCACTTAGTACAGGTCGGGCACATAGTAGTGCTTAAATTCCACAATTACTATTTATTATTATTACCATTAATACCATTATTATTATTATCGGAATTATTTGGGCAACCCTAATGTGCATGCCCAGAATACTTATATACATATCTATAAATTATATTATAAAATATTTATTATATTAATGTCTGTTTCTCCCTCTGCAAGCTAAACTCATTGTGAATAGGGAGTATGTCCACCAACTCTGTTGTATTATATTCTTCCAAGCACTTAGTCCAGCATTCTGCACACTGTAAATACTTTAGGTAGATTAATTAGAAGAATCCTGGGCAGTTATGACAGAATGACTCACTGTAAGTGATTTTAAAAGAAAGTGTCCATTCTTCTTGAGAATCTGAGATAGAAGAAGTCAATTTGGGCCACCAAAGCTATATGAAAGTCTACCGGTGGAGAAGAGAGAGGCCAGGGATATGACTATGTGCTCCTAAGCCCATTGGAAGGCTGTATTATCAAAAATACTTGCCCAGAACAGTTTCTTTTGTGTTTAGTTCCTGCCCCTCTCCTTGCACTCTCTTTTTTCTACTCTCCAAGCTCTACCTCTGAGTTAAAGTGAATATTACCTGATCTACTCTCACTGAGCACAGAGAATTGGGCCCAACACTTAATAAATATTCAAAATATATGTGAAGATATACAGTACTAAGGTTTTTCAGTACTAAGGTGTTTTTTTTCAAAAATGACAACCTCTATCTTATTTAAATATATCTTAACACAGATATTAAAGATTTATTAAAGGATTTTCATAATAATATGAGAGAACCTAGTTAACCAGTGAAAGCAGAGAAGGCATCCCTTTTTGCCCCTGCTTAACAAAATTGGGGTCTGAATCTGAGATTCCCACCAGATTTGAAACTCCATTGTACTCTGGCCCACCAGTATATAGCTATTCCGTTGAATTACATTAGCAGATTATATTTTAAAGGATTTCATATACCTGGTTTTTCTTAAAGGCCAGGTTATTTTTCTTTTTCAAAGCTTCCCATGGTTGTTTAAAGGAGTTGAATATCCAATAAAAATGTTAAAAGTTTAATTCAGCCCTATGGTTCTGTGCCTACGTGGAAAGAATCCACAAAAGTGGTTTAGTGTGTGGAGAAATGAAAATGAAAGAAACAAGTCTTTGACAAAAAAAAAATGGTGGCTAGAAATTACATATTGATAAAAAATCTTCAAAATATTAATGAACGACAATTTAGTTTGCTCTCCATTTTTAGCAGATTTAAATTTATTCCGGTTGAACTGGGGGAAAAGCCTCAAGTTTTTTGCATAGTTAACGGTCCTTCACTAATATGCTGCCCCTGACAGATTGCATCAGTGAATGAATGTGCTTTTGATAGAAAATCCCATGCACACTTGCCCATTTCGATCATGTAAATACAGCTGGGCACATTTTTTGGCCCTTTGCATTCAGGGAAGCATTGCTCTGACACTGATGATTAATCACTCTGTCATTGGTATTTAGTGAGCATTTACTATGCTGAGAGCACTGTACTAAGTGGTTAAGAAGGGAAAGGTTTGGCCTACCACTAGAGGTCATGGGTTCTAATCATGGCTCTGTCACTTGTCAGCTGTGCGACTTTGGGCAAGTCACTTAACTTCTCTGTGCCTCAGTTACCTCCTTTGTAAAATGGGGATTAAGACTGTGAGCCCCACCTGGGACAACCTAATAGCCTTGTATCTCCCACAGTGTTTAGAACAGTGCTTGGCACATAGTAAGTTCATTCATTCAATTGTATTTATTGAGCGCTTACTGTGTGCAGAGCACTGTACTAAGTGCTTGGAAAGTACAATTCGGCAACAGATAGAGACAATCCCTACGCAACAACGGGCTGACAGTCTAGAAGGGGGATAAAGTGATTAACAAATACCATCAACAGAACATGCATTTGAGTTATTTTTGCAACAGTAGTTATGTTATGCACTGAACCATCCGCATTCCCTTTGTATTCAACAGCACGCACTGTACAGGGGCTAACTGGGAGAATAGGAGTAGCTTGTGGCCACAGGAAAGAATTCTCCAAGACCTCAACAGCAACAGATATCACTGTGCCCTCCCCTGTTTGGTAAGCCATTGTTGAATACAATTCCTAAATTGACAGTGTGGGTTGGGGGGACCCTTTCCAATTCAAGAGAACCCACGGGTAAGTGCAGAGGACCTGGATTCAAATCCCAGTTATGCCACTTGCCTGTTGTGTGCCTGGACAAGTCATAGAATTTCTCTGTGCCTCGTTACCTCATCTGTAAAATGGGAGTGAAGACTTTGACCTCCATGTGGGATATAGACTGTCCACCAGTATCTAACCCATCACTTAATGTAGTGCTTGACACATAGTGAGTGCTTATCAAATACCATTCAAAAAAACCCAATAAGGCAAGAGAAACAAAGAGAACAAAAAAAGCCTCTACAAAATAACAGCAGCCACACTGAAACACACAGTTGTTCTTTGTACAACAAGACAGACCAGAGCTGGAAATCAGGAGAGCATCAGAGCAGGGCATAGGGAGACCAGGGCAGTCATATTAAGGGGTAGCACAGCATCACCAGACTTCTACCTCTGAGCAGATTTGGGGAGCTTTATTTCAGCCACTGCCCAACTTTTAAATGATCTGCCTGTTGTTTTCTGCTTTGATGAAGAAACGAGGTGGATCCAGATCCTGACTCCGTGAGCCATTCTTCATCAGGCTTAGGAGACTTGCAGAGTTATGATACCAATTCCACATTTGCCCAGCCCATAGGCTGCAAGTGACATCATTTTTTCTGGACAATGAATGATCTCGCCTCATGGAATGCCATGGTCAAAGTCGGTACCATAATGAAGCAGGGTAGAAATAATTTAAAACCTATCTTCTGCCTCACGCCAGCCAGAAATTAGGACCTGATTCCCATGAAGCTCCCTTCTTGGGTTGAGCCGGTGGAAAAAACCATCAAGGACTAGCTGCTGCTCTCCTGTTAGCTAGTTCTGGTTTGTACACTATTGCTCAATGAAACACTACCAATGGACAAAATATTTGCAGCGACCAAGGGCTCAGTACTGAAAATGCCAGGTACAAAAAGTGAAAGAGTGAGGAAATTTCTACTCTTTTTCCCTTTTTCCTCTTTCCTGTCTGTACTTGGCTAATTTCCTTGATTGGACCTATGTGAAGTATTTCCTTGTCCTCTTACTCCAGTGGTCTCCATAGAGCTACATCACTGGGCCTCCTCGCTGTACCTACTGGGGTCTTGCTTTCGACCTGGTCTGCACCAGTGGGAAGGACATAAGCTTCAGCAACATGAGGTCTTTACAGAATGGAGAATGTTGGGGAGGCTGCAGTTGTGATTATTGTGCCTGAAACTCTGCTCCTCTCATCACAGTACCCTACCTACTGTGTTTTTTGTGTTTATTTTTTGTATTCCTCTGTCCATATCTTTTATAATGTTTTTACATATTTCTTGTTTTATCTATCCTTATATATCTGTCCCCAGTTCCTATCTTCTCCTTATTTTCATTGAGCCTTATGGGAGCCATGCAGTGTTTGATTCTCACCTAAATTCAGTGCTTAAATCACAGTAGACATTCATTAAATGCCCCAGAGGCAGCGAGACCTAGTGGAAAGAGCATAGACCTGGAGTCAGTGGATCTGGGTTCTAGTCTCGGCTGTACCACATGTCTGCTGTGTGACCTTGGTCAAGTCACTTCTCTTGTCTGTTCCTCAGTTACCTCATCTGTGAAATGGGAATTAAGACTATAATCCCTCTGTGGGGGCAAGGATTGTATCCAACCTGATTATCTCATATTTACCTCAGTGCATAGTATGGTGCTCGGCACATAGTAAACACTTACAAATATCATTAAAAAATCAAATCAAATCATTTTACTAGTAATACCACCTTTGTCCCCCAGAACCCTGTTAAAATCCCATTTTCTCTAAGAGGCCTTCCTCGACTAAGCCCTGTTTTCCCTAACTCCCTCTTCTTTCTACCTCACCTATAGAATTGGATCTTCACCCTTTAAGCGCTTTATATTCACCCCACCCTCAACTCCACAGAACTTACGTCTTGTCTTAGGCCGTCGAGTCGTTTCTGACCCATAGCGACACCACGGACATGTCTCTCCCAGAACACCCCGCTCTCCATCTGCAATTGTTCTGGTAGTGTATCCATAGAGTTTCCTTGGTAAAAATATGGAAGTGGTTTACCGTTGCTGCCTTCCATGCAGTAAATTCGAGTCTCCACCCTCGATTCTCTCCCATGCCGCTGCTGCCCAGGATGGGTGAGTTTTGACTTGTAGCAGATTACCTTCCACTCGCTGGCCACTGTTCAAGCTAGGAATGGAATGGATAGGCTTCTGCTGACTCTTCCACCCAAAGCTGAGACTGGTAGAGTACCGGAAACTCCCCAGTTTCACTGAGAGGGATAGAACTTATGTACATATCCATAATTTATTTATATTTAATGTCTATCTCCTGCTTTAAACTTTTTGTCAGGTGATGTCACCCAACATGGTTGTACTGTACTCTCCCAAGCATTTATTCATTTATTCATTCTATAGTATTTATTGAGTGCTTACTATGTGCAGAGCACTGTACTGAGAGCTTGGAAAGTACAGTGCAGCAAGAGAGAGAGATAATATCTGCCCACAATGGGCTTACAGTCTAGAAGGGGGGAGACAGACATCAAAACAAGTAAACAGGATAAATTATTTTCTGAAAATAATGAATCAATTCCTGGTTCCACTGGACCTCGAACCCAGGACATTCTGCATGTAAAACAGACTGATAACCACTACACTATGGTACTACTTATTTAGACGGTGCTCTGCACACAGTAAGCAGTCAGTAGAGAAGCAGCGTGACTCAGTGGAAAGAGCCCGGGCTTGGGAGTCAGAGGTTGTGGGTTCTAATCCTGGCTCCGCCACTTGCCAGCTGGGTGACTTTGGGCAAGTCACTTCTCTGTACCTCAGTTATCTCATCTGTAAAATGGTGATTAAAACTGTGAGCCCCACGTGGGACAAACTGATCACCTTGTATCCCTCGGTGCTTAGAACAGTTCTTGGCACATAGTAAGCACTTAACAAATACCACAATTTATCAGACTGTAAGCCCGTCAATGGGCAGGGACTGTTCTGTTGCTGATTTGTACATTCCAAATGCTTAGTACAGTGCTCTGCACATAGTAAGTGATCAAAAATACTATTGAATAAATAATTACCACTGATTGATTATTTGCAGAGTACTATATTAAGAACATGGAAGAATACTCTACTGTAATTCCCTGCCCTCAAGGAGATAACAGTGTAGTAAGAGAACTGTCTGAAACTGTAAAATGCATCTTTCCACTTCTATGCAACACTTAAAAGTATTCCTGCTGTAGTTTTTAGATTTTCTAAGTATTTTAGCTTTCTTTGCCCCAGACCAAGTCTCAGTATTATGGATTCTAAACATTTTGGTCATTCCACTGGCACCCATCTGGAATGCTTCATTTAACTCCCCATTCAAAGTTGCATTGTCCTCTAAGAAAATCTTAATGGATGAATTCCAGCAGTTCTACAATTCGGTCTCCCCTTACCTCTCACCTCTGTTCCATTTCCAGTAATGATCTCTTTCTGTCCCTTCTGAGATGTTGATGCATGACCTTTGAAATCTTACAGTAGGAATATGCAGTTATGGAACGTGCACTCTGACTTCATTGCTCATTATTCTTTTTATTTTACACCTCATTTGATGAATGTGTAGGAAAACGATAGGGCTGCTTGTCTCACGATCATAAATTAGTTTTCTCTTTCCGGAAGATCAATACCAAGAGAAGTGGACATCAGTAGATTTTTTTTTGAGCAATCCTTCAGAATTATTCTAGATTTAGGTGTTTTTTTTAACATATGAAGAATGTAAATGGCAACCAGCAACAATAGTGGCATAACTTGAAAACTGTAAAAATCATTTATTGAGGAAAAAATAAAGGACTTTGAAGATTATTACATATTTTGACTCATAAGATGCACCGATGTCAATTCTGCAGAAGGTTTATTATAACTCCAAATTTAGTAAGTTTCCCCAAAAGCAATTTGAAAGACTTCACACTATTTTACTGCTATATATCATTCTTTTGCTCAGTGTGGTGTTGGTTTTCTGAAACCGCTTAGCTGTTTGATTAGAATCTCTAGTGCCCTCTGCAAAACTCTCACAGGCCCAGCCTGACCTAATGAACACTATACATCAGCACATTTTTAGACATGTTTCATAATGACTTGTGTTATGTGTAGAAAAAATCATTTCAAAGAAAGATACTGCCATTCTACATCAAAGTTAGGTCTCTTTGACAGGAAGCATATTTGAGGGAGAGTAGACTTTTAGCTTCTCTTCCTCCCAAGAAATGTCAGATTGTGACAATTTTCCATTATTATGTAACATTTCTGGTGCTTTATCGAGCACAAAATTAGTACGCATCTCAAATCTTACGATTGTAATTTGACCTAGTGCACAAAGAATAGAGAATAGGTAGGCTCAAATGAATTGTGGCTAAAATGTCTTAGTAAAAAAAAGTTACAAAAAGAAGAGGCAACTAGCAAGAAGCCCCTAAGTCAACTCCTCTGGACAGCCGAGTTCCCCTGAAGTTGCCCACCATCGAGAGGCTATTGAAATTTCAGCCAACCATATACACAATTATAGGAGAGCTGGGAATCACCCTAGGGAGTTGACTGTCTCTCTCACTGCAAGCAAACCCACGGTGAGGCAGGGAGCATCTCCAAGGGAATTAATAATAATAATGTAATAATGTTGGTATTAAGTGCTTACTATGTGCAGAGCACTGTTCTGAGTGCTGGAGTAGATACAGGGTAATTGGATTGTCCCACATGAGGCTCACAGTCTTAATCCCCATTTTATAGATGAGGTAACTGAGGCACAGAGAAATTCAGTAACTTGCCCACAGTCACCCAGCTGACAAGTGGCAGAGCTGGGATTCGAACCCATGACCTCTAACTTCCAAGCCTGTGCTCTTTCCACTGAGACACCTCTCAGAGTAATGATTTGAGAACCAAAGGTGACTCTTTAGGATAGGTATGACCGTGAATCCTATATTTAGAGTATTCTGTCATGTTTTTTTCATGATGTATTTCTTTGCAGGCTAGCTAGCTTGAGCCAAGGTCATGTATAGGCAGTTTGCCTTTTATCAATAGTACTTTATGTTCAGCTTGTGACTAAATGATCTTTTACTACTATTATTTATTCAGCCAGCCTTTCTGGGACTGAGAACACTTTATAGAAGTTTCTTGCACTTTTTTTTTTTAATCTGGGGAAGCTACTAATGTCAGCTCCACCAGAGGTTAACAGAAGGAGGTCTTGATCCAGTGTCCAGGAAGCAAAATGATGGAATTTCATTTCTTTGAGGACCTCATCCTTGTCACTTCCCACCTAAAACCTGACTGCTTCTTCCACCTGCACTCACCGGAAACTTGTAATTGGAAAATCGTAGGAACCTCTTTCATGCTTCATTGAAAGTCTTTTTTTATGATATTTGTTAAGCATGTATTATGTACCAGGCACTATACTAAGCACTGGCATAGATACAAGTTAACCATGTTGGACACAGTCTCTGTCCCACACAGGACTCATAGTCTTAATCTTCATTTTACAGATGAGGTAACTGAGGGATAGAGAAGTTAAGTGACTTGTCCAAGGTCACACAGAGACAAGTACTTACTGTGTGCAGAGAACTGTAGTAAGTGCTTGGGAGTATAATACCATGGAGGGGGCAGACATTAAAATAAATTATGGAGAACTATCAGGATATGTGCCTAAATGCTGAGGTTCTAAGGGCTATCTAAGGGCTTCAGGTGTATGGACTCAAATGCAGAAACAATGTAAAAAAGAGAGTGGAAATGGTGGGGAAATGTGAGATTAATCAGGGAAGGCTGCCTAGAGGAGATGTGATTTTAGTAAGGCTTTTAAGATGGGGAGAGTGGTGGTCTGTCAGATATGAAGGGAGAGGAAGTTCCAGGCCGAAGAGAGGATAATAATAATTATTGTTATGGTGTTTGTTAATAATGATAATTACGGTATTTGCTAAGTGATTACTATGTGCCAGACACTGTATTAAGCGCTGAGGTGGATGCAAGCAAATCGAGTTGGACACAGTCTCTGTCCCATGTGGGGTTCACAGTCTCAATCCCCATTTTATAGATGATGGAACTGACGTGCCGAGAAGTTAAGTGACTTGCTCAGATTCACAATACATGGAAGGGAGAAGAGGGATATTTTAAAAAAACAACACATCTGTAGATGTAAATGAACCTGACTCTGCTCTTCATCACTTAACCCAACAAAGGGAATATTAATCTAAACAGCCAGTTAAAGTCATGCCAGTTCATACAGCACTAGAGAGTAGCCTTTCCTGACTAGGCCCTCATTTCCCCTACACTCCCTCCTTTCTGTTTCGCCTACACACTTCAATCTGTACGCCCTAAGTGAGAAAGAGGTCGACACTGAGAGAGACAAGATTGAGGCACTGTAAGTAGGTTGGCAATAGAAGAGTTAAGTGTGTGAGCTCGGTTATAGTGGGAGATTAGCGAGGTTAGAGAGGAGCGGGGAGCTGCTTGAGTGCCTTAAAGCCAATGCCAAGGAGTTTCTGTTTGCCCAGAGATGGATAAGCAACAATTGGAAGTTTTTGAGGATTGGAGTGATATGCAAGGTGTGTTTTTAGGAAAATGATATAGGCAGCAGAGTGAAGTATCAACTGAAGTGAGACAGGAGGCAGGGAGGTCAGAAAGGAGGCAGGATATGACAAGTGCTGGAACCAGTCATTGCTATCTTTCAGCTGGTAGCTGCATAATTACTAAACTGGGAGTTCAGAAAAGAGGTCTACCTATGTGGAAATGTAAGCTCGCTGTGGGCAGGGAATGGATCTGTTGTTGCGTTGTACTCTCCCACGTGCTTAGTACAGTGCATGGCACACAGTAGGCACTCAATAAATAGAATTAATTGATTGAGTGTGCCATTGGAGGGGAGTTACAAGTAAATAGGGAAGGGGTTTGCACAGGGCAGGAGTAATGCAACTTATCATTCTCCCTTTAAGCACTGTTGCTATAACACCCCAGTGGACAGTTAAAGGTGGGGCTGGGCAGTGAGATCAGCTATACTTAAGCACAAGCTTTTGGAAGTTCTTTTCCCATTGTTACTGGTTGACATACTTCTAGCTTTTTAATCAAATCTGTGCTATTTATTGAGTGCTTACTATATAGAGTACTGTATTAAGCACTTTTCTCGTCAATATAGCATAAAGACCCAAGACAGAAGGTTTCCTAATTAGCATCCCTACTTCATTGTTCTTTCCTCACCACTTAATATGACATTCATTCATTCAATCATATTTATTGTTTACTGTATGTGTGGAGAACTGTACTAAGCACTTAGGAGAGTACAATACAACAATAAACGGACACATTCCCTGCCCACAACTAGCTTACAGTCTAGAAGGGGCGTGATGGACATCAATAAAAATAAATAACCATAAGCAGCGTGGCTCAGGAAAGAGCACAGGCTTGGGAGTCAGAGGTCATGGGTTCTAATCCCAGGCCTGCCGCTTGTCAGTTGTGTGACTTTGGGTAAGTCACTTTACTTTTCTGAGCCTTAGTTACCTCATCTGTAAAATGGGGATTAAGGCTGTGAGCCCCACATGGGACAACCTGATTACCTTTATATTGGTATTTGTTAAGCGCTTACTATGTGCCGAGCACTGTTCTAAGCGCTGGGGTAGACATAGGGGAATCAGGTTGTCCCACGTGGGGCTCACAGTCTTAATCCCCATTTTACAGATGAGGGAACTGAGGCACTGAGAAGTTAAGTGACTTGCCCACAGTCACACAGCCGATAAGTGGCGGAGCTGGGATTCGAACTCATGAGCCCTGACTCCAAAGCCCATGCTCTTTCCACTGAGCCACGATTACCTTGTAAACCCCCCACCCCCAGCCAGCACTTAGAACAGTGCTTGGCACATAGAGAGCACTTAAAAAATACCATTATTATTATAATAAGTGCTGTGGGGCTGGACTGGGGGGAAGAACCAATGGAGCAAGTCAGGGTGATGCAGAAGGGAGTGGGAGAAAAGGAAAGGGAGGGCTTAGAAAGGGGGGGCTTAGTCTGGGAAGGTCTCTTGGGAAAGATGTGTCTTCAGTAAGGCTTTGAAGGAGGGGAGAGTAATTGTCTGTTGGATTTGAGCCAAGACATCTGCTAGGGGTCAATGATCTGATAGGTGAGATGGAGGCAGAGTGAGAAGGTTAGTACTAGAGGAGTGAACACAGAACAGAGAAGCAGTATTGCTTAGTGGAAAGAGCCTGGGCTTGGGAGTCAGAGGTCATGAGTTCGAATCCCAGGTCTGCCACTTGTCAGCTGTGTGACTGTGGGCAAGTCACCTAACTTCTCTGTGCCTCAGTTCCCTCATCTGTAAAATGGGGATTAACTGTGAGCCTCACGTGGGACAACCTGATGACCCTGTATCTCCCCCAGTGCTTAGAACAGTGCTCTGCACATAGTAAGCACTTAACAAATACCAACATTATTATTATTACTATTAACATGCTCAATAAGTACAATTGATTCACTGACTGACTGGAGGGTTCTGGGACAAAGCTGCAGCTTTTCAGGTCTCTGTTTCTTCTTGGATCTGTCCTTGAGCTATGGTGTGAAGTTGTCCTGATGTTCTCAGGCAGACTTGTTTGCCCGTAGTCTCTTCCCAACTCATATTTGTACAGTTTGTCTCAACTTCCAAATTATTCTGGGCTGGGGAAAGAAAGAAGACCTCCACAATACCCTCTGCCTTTTGGGGATCATTTCTTAGATTTCCTTTCCATCCTTTTCTTGGGCCCTCTTGCAGGTAAATAATATTTTTTCCCTTTCCTAGATTTCCAAATTTTTATGCGGAACACAGAAATGGGAAATCTTTGTGACAACTGGAGATAAGGACAATAGTGCATCTCTCTAGGGAGCTGAGATTTCTCACCAAATCTTCTAGGATGATGCTTCCTTTTGGCCAACAGGATCACCTCTTTTTAAAATGATTTTTTATGGTAATTGTTATGTACTTACTATGTGCCTAGCACTGTTCTTAGTTCTGGGGTAGATGCAAGGTAATCAGGTTGGACACAATTCATATCCCACGTGGGGCTCACTGTCTTAACCTCCATTTTACAGATGAGATAACTGAGACCCAGAGAAGTGAAGTGCCTTGCCCAAGATCACACAGCAGACAAGGGGCAGAGTTGGGATTAGAATCCAGGTCATTCTGACTTTCAGGCCTATGCTTTATCCACTGGGCCATGCTGCTTCTCTTTCTGATACAATTGAACCATAACCAGGCCCACCCAAACCTGGAGAATCATGAAACTTCACTGTTAAAGTCAGATTAAAGCACGAATCCCTGTGTGGCAAAGAAACCCAGGGATAGGTGGCTTAATGGCATTGAATGTATTATTGCTAGTAAATGGATCACAAATAAAAAAATAGTCAATAAGCCCAGTGGGAAAGTGGCCCCCATCCACACAATATGTCCATCCTAGGTTTGGACTGTCAATTTGTAATGAAAACAGTTCAACTCTGCCTTATGGCTAACATTTCTGTAGTTTTGCACGGACCCATGCTCTTCACATCATAATGCTGAAATGTCAAATGATTCACCTCTCAGCAGGAATACTCAGAACCCCGAAGAAAGTTCTTGGCATTTTCCTTGTAAAATGTGGCACCTACTGAGGAGCCAAATAAGGAGTTCAATCTGCCATGACTTCTGAATATATTATTTCAATAGCCTTCTGTATTCTTAGTCCTGTTATTGAATTATAATATAAACAGTATACCTAATGATTATGACAAAAATTACCCCACAGGGCCAGGATGATTTGCATGGGAATGTAGAATGATAAAGCACAGTTGTACTTTATAAACTGCTATTAGATATACCTCTATTGCATATAATAATAATAATTGTGGTATTTATTAAGTGCTTACTATGTGCGAGGCACTGTTCTAAGTGCTGGGATAGATACCCGATAATCAGGTTAGACACAGTGCCTGACTCATATGGGATTTACAGTCTTAATCCCCATTTTACAGATGAGAGAACTGAGGTACAGAGAAGTTCAGTGCCCAAGGTCACACTCTGATCGACATTGTAAACTCCTTTCCCTCTACTGTACTTTCTCAATTGCTTATCAGTCAAGTAATGAATTAATTTACTGAGTGTTTACTGTGTGCAGAACACTGTACAAAGTGTTCGGTACAGTGCTCAGAATAAATTTGGTGCTCAATAAATACTTTCGAATGATTGGCATACTATATATCTCAGTTTCTAGCCTCAGACAGAATCATGAGAGCTGTTCCACTCATGTTAAAGCAGAACAGCTTTAGCATTAAGATATAACACCACCCCCATCGAAATGCACATGCACTTGATGGCATGGAACAAAGCAGGAGGTAGAATTTGAAAAAAGATGGTTATAGGAAAGTGGAATGACTGGGCCTGCCGTAATTAACATCTTGGCCTCCATAAGCCACATTTAGCAGAAAATAAATGGAAACATACACTATCTTGGGAAACCATGAGAGGTGGATGAAGCATAGCATTCTGCCAAAAAGATTGTGAGCTGATTTGGAGTTTAAAACTGCCTAGGCTAGGAAATCAAAGGATTTCAGAGCTAACTGTTGTTGACAATGAGGGCCAGGAGAGCTACAACTGACAATCAGGAAACACAAATGGTCAGTGTTTGAGAGTAAAGCAGATGGTTTAATTCAAAGAACTAATTTGAGCTCTTTGGAACAAGAGGAAAAATAAACAGGTGCTTTAAATTCAGAGATAAATAAGAGGAAATGTGTTTGAGGCAGGAAGATGGGGCTTTTTCATTAGGAATAAAAGACTATCAGTTCTAAGAAACATCCTCAACTTTTCTTTTTGTTTGCTTTTTAATGGTATTTGTAAAGTGCACACTCTCTGTCCAGCACTGTTCTAAGTGCTGGGTTGTGATATTTGACGCACTGATGTGGCTCTTCTCTTTTTAAATGTTTCACCCTTTTGGGTAAAAATGTCATTTTTTTTCTTTCAAATGCCTCGAAGAAATATAGTTACTGTTCTCTTCACTGTCAAGTGAGGGTTAGGGTTAGGAGCTAAAAGTAGAAGTGACTTACCTAGGATCCCGCAATAAATAGCCATGCATCTGATCTATCTGAATAATGATTGTGGTATTTATTAAGCCCTGACTATTTGGCAAGCACAATGCCAAGTGTACAATCTGATCAGTTATGCTCCCTCTCCCGCATGGAACTTACAATCTAAGGGGAAGGGAGAACAGTTATCTTATGCCCATTTTGCTGCTGAGGAAACTGAGGTCCAGAAAAGTTGACATTCATTCATTCATATTTATTGAGCTCTTACTATGTGCAAAGCACTGTAGTAAGTGCTTGAAATCAACAATTCGTCAACAGATAGAGACAATTCCTGCCCAACAACGGGCTCACAGTCTAAATGGGGGAGACAGACAACAAAACAAAACAAGTAGTGTGGCATCAGTATCAAGATAAAAAGAATCATAGATATATACACATCATTAACAAAATAGAGTAATAAATAATGTATATAAATATGCACAAGTGCTGTTGGGAGGGGAAGGGGGAAGAGCAGTGGGCGGAAGAAGGGGGAATGGGGACGGGAGGAGGAGGAGAGGGAAAGGGAGGGCTCAGCCTGGGAAGACCTCCTGAAGGATGTGAGCTCTCAGTAGGGTTTTGAGAGGGGAAGAGAGTTAGTTTGGTAGATGTGAGGAGGGAGGGCATTCTAGGACAGTGGTAGGACATGGGCCAGGGGTCAATGGTAGGACAGGTGCAAATGAGGGACCGTGAAGTGGTGAGCGGCAGAGGAGCGGAGAGTACGGGGAGGGCTGTAGAAGGAGAGAAGGGAGGTGAGATAGGAGAGAAGGTGATGGAGAGCTTTGAAGCCAAGAGTGAGGAGTTTTTGTTTCATGTGAAGGTTGATAGGCAACCAATGGTGGCTTTTGAGGAGGGGAGTGACATGCCCAGAGCGTATCTGTAGGAAGATGATCCAGGCAGCAGAATGAAGAATAGACTGGAGCAGGGACAGACAGGAGGAAGGGAGATCAGAGAGGAGGCTGACACAATAATCCAGTTGGGATATTATGAGAACTCGTACCAGCAAGGTAGCAGTTTGGATGGAGAGGAAGGCGGATCTTGGCGATATTGTGAAGGTGAGACCGACAGTTGTTGGTGACAGACTGGATGTATGGGGTGAATGAGATTTGCTCAAGCTCATACAGGAGGCCATCAATTCATGGTATTTACTGAGTACTTACCGTGTGCAGAATACTGTACTAATTGCTTATGATAGCATCACATACATTTAGCGGCAGTGCTTCTGAAGGGCTTCCTGCTGTTGCCTCTATAACTGTATCATCTCCATGGTAGCCCTTCAGTGAAAAACTCCACAAAGCTAAGCTCTAAGACCCTGACTTCTGCTCCACTGGCAGATCAATTATTGTTCTTGAGAGTTTACTCTGTGCAGCGCACTCTACTAAGTACTTAGGAGAGCTTAAAGCATGCAATAGACATGTCCCCTGCCCTTGAGGAATTTACAGTCTAGTTGGGGAGACAGACACTAAAATAAATTACAGGAAGGGAGAAGCAAGAGTTTAATGATATATACATAAATGCTATAGGGAGAGGGTGGAGAAGGTAAGTACCCAACTGCTTTAGTGATACTAAAGTGCAGATATGGCAGTGGGAGGGAGAATAGAGCTGGGAGATGAGATAATAAAGGAAGTCCTACTGGAAGAGATGTTCTTTCAGAAGGGGTTTGAATAAGGGACAAGCAGAGATATCCTTGGTATAAAAAGGGAGAAAATTCCTGGCAGAAGGGAGGATGTGAGCAAAAGATCAGCTAGAGAAGAGAATGATGCACAGTAAGTAGGTAGGATGGCTTGAAGGGAGAGAAGTGTGAGAGCTGAGATACAGTAGCAGAGGACTGAAGCTAAATAGTGGCGGGGAGAGCTGATTGCCTTAAAGCAAATGGACAGGGGTTTCCCCTGGATGCAGAGAGGAATGGCAAAGATTGGAAGTTGCTGAGGAGTGGGGAGACATGTAAAAAAGGATGTTTTAGAAGCTTCTCCCAGCTGCCGCTTCCCTCCAATGCTGCTTCTCCCCAGCGCTGCTTCCTCTTTAAACGCTTCCCCTCTGAATGCTGATTCTTCCTGATGCTTCCCTCCAATGCTGCTTCCCCTGAATGCTTCCTTTCTGCTTCCCAGTGCTGCTGTCTTCTTCTGCTTCTACTTTCCTCCTCTCGATTCAGAGTGACTGCCTTTTATCTGCCTTAGGCATCGCAGCTGTGGCTCTACATAGCAGTCATTGACTAGTCCAGGTCCGTTACTGGGTAGAGCAAAGAGAGAAAGCCATATCTCCCTCCATACTCCACCCCTATGGGATGGAGTCTCAGGTAGAGCCCATCAGTGCCCTCACATGTCCCTTCCTCATTGTTGTTCACGGGATCACAAACGGTCACTAGTAAGGCAGCTTGTTGTGGGCTCACCACAGGGAGAGGGAAGACACCGGAAGCAGGGAGTTCAGCAAGGTAAATAAATGAGTAGTTAAGTCAGGTTATGACAGATGCTTGGACCAGTGTCGTGGCAGTTTGGATGGAGAAGAAGAGTTGGGCTCTGGAGACACTGTGAAGGACAAGTAGGATTTGTTGACTGAAAGAGAGGGGAATCAGTCAATAATCAATCAATGATTTTTATTGTGTTTACTGTGTGCAGAACACTACACTAGGCATTTGTGAAAGTACAATACAGGGGAGTTGCTAGATATGATCTCTGTCCACAAGAAGCTTATGGTCTAGTGGAAGAGACAGACATTGAAGTCAGCCAATCATAAAATAAATTACAGGTAGGGGAGATGGCAAAGTAAAAGGATATGTACATATGTGCTATGGGAGTGGGATATCAAAATGCCAAATGAGTACAGATCCATTAGTGCACAGAAAGTGCAGAAGGGAGAGCAAATATGGGAAGTGAGGGTTCAATCAAGGAAGACCTCTTGGAGGAGAAATAATAATGGTACTTGTTAAAGGGTCACTCTGTTCCAGGCACTGTACTAAGCACTGGGGTGGATAGAAGCAGATAGATTTGGACACCTTTCCTGTCCCACGTGGGGCTCACAGTCTTAATCCCCACTTTACAGATAAGGTAACTGAGACACAGAGAAGCGAAGTGACTTGCCCAAGGACACACAGCAGACAAGTGGCAGAGCCGGGAATTGAACCCCTGACCTTCTGACTCCCAGGCCTGAGCTCTATCCACTATGCCATGCTGTTTCTCATATAATTTTAATAGGACTTTGAAGATAGGAAGAGTGTTGTTACTATGTACCAAGCACTATTCTAAGTACTGGGGTAGATTCAAGGTCTTCAGGTTATCCCACATGGGTCTCTCAGTCTTAATTCCCATTATACAGATGAGCTAACTGAGGCACAGAGAAGTGAAGTGACTTGCCCAAAGCCACACAGCTGACAAGTGGCAGAGCCGGGACTATAACCCACGACCTCTGACTCCCAAGCCTGTGCTCTTTCCACTAAGCCATGCTGTTTCTCCTGTAAAAGCCTACAGCACCCGGTATTCTCAGGTGGTCTCCCATCCAAATACGAACTACCAAGTACTAACTAGGCCCAGAACTGCTTAGCTTCCTAGATCACATGAGACCTGGCACGTTCAGCGTGATATGGCCACAGACAGCAGGCCCAGATCATTACAATGAGTAGATTGGAGTTAAAGGAGCAAAGTGTTCAGTTGGGTTGTAGTAGGCATTAGCAAGGTATAGTGAGGAAGGGAAAGACCGAGAAGGGCAAGTTCCCTAATGTCAATGGGATGAGTTTCTATTTGATGCAGAAACGGAAAAGTAACCATTGGAGATTTTGAAGAGTGGAGAGACGTGAGCTGAACTTTTTTTAGAAAAATGATCCTGGCAGCAGAGTGAAGTATGGACTGGAGAGGCAAGAGACAAGAGGAAGGACAGTCAGGGAGGAGGCTGATACCGAATTTGACTTCGATTTTTATCCTTACTGAAAAATGTTTAAAATTACCTTATTGCAACATTTTATTTAATGCAAAGCACTAGATCCATTTATATGAAGTGATTGCATTTTGAAACAGATTAAAGTATTTAAATGAAATGCAGATGCTTTGTAGCCATTGCTATGAAGAGCTTTGGAAGCTATTTTAATCCAACCCAAGACTAGATCTAAATAGTGACCAGGAATAGTGCCTGAGGTATGATCTGAATCAACAAAAAGATTATTTCAAATGTTCACTTAATTGTGGGAACTTTGATAATAGAAGTTGTAGATGGTTTTAGATGTGAAGTGTTTTAAAAAAGGGAAAATATTTTGGTAAATAGCATTTATAATTGTATTGCTCTATTTAAAAAATCCCACATAGGAATATAAAGCACTTTGAGAAGCCCAAGATAAAGCTTCAGTTGAAACTTCTAGGACTCTTGCTATTCCTAATGTCTCTTAATCTGGTATCCTGCTGAAAGCTTTGTAAATTTAAAAAAAATCTATTGCTGTCCCCTTAAACACAGAACACTTCGCTCCTCTGTGTGCCCTTAAGAGTGTAAATAATAGCTAACAGGGGGTAAAAACACTGCAGATAAAAATATTTAGGTGGAACAAGGTAGAGAAAATATGTCCTAACAAAGAGAAAGAAAGAACAAGAACAAGTGATTATTACTTTTATATCTAAACTGATTCTATGATTTGAATGTGCCTCAGGCTGATGACTTTCTTATGGCCTAATTTATTATACGCACGTGCACGCACAAACACGCACAAACAAAACACATAAATATTCAGGTAAAAAAAATACCAAATCCATGTTTCTTTAATAAGGAAAACTTTGTCAGCCATTTTTGAGTAAAAGAAGTGTGAGGGGAGTCATGGTGACTTATTGGGCAGGAGTTCCTTTTGGCCTGGAGTTTGCACCCTTGATTTTTTAATGCAGCTGCCTGACATCTGCTCTGTGGAAATGCTGCCAGCTTTGTGCTGGCCCTCGTCACCCTGCTGCCGATCCCTTTTGGACCCCTGGTCTTCCCCTCAGCTTCCCTACCCCAGGGCCGAAAAGGTGGGGGTGGAACATCACTGGGGTCTGTTGGCTTTCCCTCAAGTAGGCATAGTGGCAAGAGTATGGTCTTGGGATTCAGAGAATGCGGGTTCTAATCCCAGCTCTGCCACATGTCTGCTGTGCGACCTTGGGCAAAGTCACTTCACTTCTCCGGGCCTCAGTTCTCTCATCTGTCAAAGGATATTAAAACTGAGAGATCCCTGTGGGACAGGCACTGTGTCCAACCCAATTACCTTGTATCTACCCCAGCGCTTAGAACAGTGCTTGGCACGTAGGAAGCACTTAAATACCACTATTATTATGATTATTAATATATCCCTTTCTTTATTGTTTATTGTTATATTGTACCTTTCCCAGTACTTAGTACAGTGTTCTGCACATAGTAAGTGCTCAGTAAATATGATTAACTAATTTTACTGTACAGCACTGGTAGCAGGAGGTCATTTGCCTCCACTTGGACTATGGTCAAACAAGGGAATTTCACCTGAGAAAAGTTCTTCCAAAATACAAACATCCTATGCAAACTCAACTGCTGTGTTTTTTATTTAACAAAAATAAAGATTTCCATAAATTTTAGCTAACAAATTTTCAAAGGTTTGCCAAACTTTGATTTGCCAACATAATTCATTTAAAGATAATCGAGAAAAGTATTCTTTCTTCTGTATTCTTCAGGCAATCATAGATAGGATACGAGTAATTATTTTTAGAACCCTGTGGAAATATTATGGAAAAATTGAGATAAATTTTCCCCATAATGTAACAAATGAAAGATGATAGTCCTTTTACCATGAATGCCTGTTTCTAGTAACACTGTACTGCCTTACAGGAGAAGAAGTGAGGATGTAATTTTTAATAGTAAGTGTATTTGTTAAGCACTTACTGTTTTCCAAGTACTATATTAAGCACTGGGCACAAGATAATCAGGTTGGAGGAAACTGAGGCACAGAAAAGTTGCAACATACCCAAGGTAACACAGTAGGCAAATGGCAAAGCCAGGATTAGAACACAGGACCTGTGTCTCCAAGGCTCTGGCTCTTTCCACAGGCCATGCTGTTTCAGAACGATCCAAATTGTACAATGAGATAACTCTGTCTAGAGTCTCTCTTCCTAATTAAAACCACAAGCATATATTTTTAATAGTTACTATTTCCAAAATAGTTGAATCCAAGAAAATTAGAAAAATGATAGTGAGTCTTTAGGAAGTTTCTTTTATATAACTAAAAACTCCAGTGATAGTCTGCCTGTTTTAGAAAAGCATGCTTATAATTTACAACCCTGTGGGTAATATATTGGAAGTGTATATTTTTTACAGAAAAAGTTATAGATTTTCAGAAAATGTAAAAATAAGTTCAATTATTAATATAGCAACATTTTTGCAATCAATTGCTTATTTGCCAGTAGTATTGATGCATAATTAAGAATGTGCAAGTAATTATTCAAGGTTTTTCTTTATTGAAAAATATTTGGCATTTGTTGATTTTTTTTAGAAATTTTGTTAAAGTAGGTAGACTTCACAACCCACAATTTCATCAATCCCCCAGATCCCCTCTCCTTCACTCTCAGTCACTAAGACCTGGTGGAAAAAACATGGAACTATGAGTAAGAAGACTATAACTTGACTCACAGTTCTATCACTGGCTTACTGTGTGACTCTGAACAAGTCATTTAACTTTCCTAGGCCTCATTTTCCTCATCTGTAAAAGGGAGAGAAAAAAGATTGAGGAAGGACACTTTTTGGAAGAAGGACTGTGTCTTAACTGTGTATCTACCTCAGCTCTTAACCCATAAGTACTTAATAAGTGTCATAATTATATTTGTAGTCCATTGTAGTCCAGAAGCAATGTGATTTAGTGGAAAGAACACAGGCTTGGGAGTCAGAGGTCATGGGTTCTAATTCCACCTCTGCCACTTATCAGCTGCGTGACTCTGGGGAAGTCACTTCACTTCTCTGTGCCTCAGTTACCTCATCTGTAAAATGGGGATTAAGACTGTGAGCCCCACGTGGGACAACCTGATTACCTTGTATCTATCCCACTGCTTAGAACAGTGCTTGGAACATAGCAAGCACTTAACAAATATCATCGTTATAATTATATTGCCTCTGGCACAATTGTGGAAAACCTTCAAGATTCATTTTATCCACAATGAAGGCCATGGCTCTTGCAGTAGATTTTATTACAGGCCTACTCTGTATACAGTACTGTAACAAGCACTTGGGAAAGCATAATAGAAATCCCTATCCCTGACCTCAAGGAGAGTAGAGAAGCAGCATGGCTCAGTGGAAAGAGACCAGGCTTAGGAATCAGGGGCCATGGGTTCTAATCCCAGCTCCGCCACCTGTCAGCTGTGTGACTTTGGGCAAGTCACTTCACTTCTTGGTGCCTCAGTTACCTCATCTGTAAAATGGGGATTAAGACTGTGAGCCTCATGTGCAGCAACCTAATTAGCCTGTATCTACACCAGCGCTAAGAACAGTGCCCTGCACATAGTAAGTGCTTAACAAATACCAATATTATTATTATTATTACGGGCTAGCAGGCAAGAAAAAAATATATGTATAGAGACAAAAAGAAAAAAAAATGAATATGTAGATGAGTTAATTGCTTAAATAGTAGGATAGGTAAGCTGATATTTTCAGAAGTGCTTCAGGTGAATGTGAGTACGCAAATGCATAGTTGGTATAGAAAAACTAAGGTGGTAGTTTGATGAGGTTGGGAAAGATCATGTTTTTGAAAAACATTCAGTCCATATCTCCCTTCTCCTCAAAGTTCCATTTCCCTCAGGAGACCTTCCCATATGAAATTTTCCTGTCATTCAGTCAGTGCTATTTATCAAACCTTAAAGTGTGCAGAGCATTATTCTAAGGACTTGGGAAGGTATGTTACACCAGAGTTGGTAGACACAGTGCCTGCCCACAAGGAGTTAATAATCTCTAGATGGACACAGACATTTAAATAGATTTGGGATAAGGGAAATAGTACAAAATAAGAATATTTCCAAAAGTCCTGAGGGGTTGAGAAGCAGCGTGGTTTGGTGGAAAGAACACGGGCTTGGGAGTCAGAGGGCATGGGTTCTAATTCCGGCCTTGCTGCTTGACAGCTGTGTGACTCTGGGCAAGCCACTTAACTTCTCTGTGCCTCAGTTACCTCATTTGAAAATGGAGATGAAGACTGTGAGCCCTATGTGGGACAGGGACTGTGTCCAACCTTATTATCTTGTATCTCCCCCAGAGCTTAGAACAGTGCTTGTCACGTAGTAAGCGCTTAACATATACCAACATTATCATTATTATTATTAAGGTGAGCATCAAGGTTCCTCAGGGATACACAGCCAAGTTCATAGTCAACGCAGAGGGGAGGGGGAATGGGGAAATAAAGGGCTTTTAGGCTTTGTGTTGGAAGTGGGGAGAGTGGCAAATTGTCAAAAAGGAAGCGGGAAGGAGTTTCAAACCCAAGGGAGAACATGCATAATCAATCAATCAATTGTATTTATTGAGTGCTTATGGTATGCAGAACACTGTAGTAAGCACTTGGGAAAACACACTATAATAGAGTTAACAGGGTAAGGGGTCAGGATATGTTAGGCGATATCGAGATTCAGAGAGTAGGTTGGTGTTAGGAAGGGTATGTGTTGGGTTGTAGTAGGAAATCAGTGAGGTTAAGTAGGAGGGAGAAATGTGGGTGCCTGATAGTCAGTGATAAGGAACTTCTGTATGATGCAGAGGTGGATAGCCAGCCATTGGATTTTGAGGGGAGAGGAGATGTGTGTATTAAATTTTCACTTCCCTTGACTTCATCCAATCATATTCTTGTCCTATTAAAAGACCCTTAAATCATTGAAAATCATTATCTGTCTCTTGAATCTAAGTAGCATTTAGATACAACACAGTACATTTTAATTACAGGTTCAGTATCACAGGCCATTGTCATTTGTGTTGCTCTACTTAGAATTTCCTATTAAAATTATATATAAATAAATATCAAGGAGGTAATATAGCCTTTTGCATGATTCACTTGTCTTCATGGATATTGTCATACTTCCATTATTTCACTGATGGACATAAGAGAGGGCTTGGTGAAAATGAGATGTAAAGGTAAAAATTGTGCATTCCATTTTTCAATAAAAACTGGTAAAATTACTCAGTCTTTCTAGGCATTTAATTTGTAAAACAGATAGTATAAGGTGAGTGAATGTGCATACACACACACACACATATATATATATATATATATATAATTATGTATATAGATAGATATGACTGACTTCTGTATTTGAAGAGGTCTCTGGCAATAAAATTAATCTATGAGAGTCTGTCTCTGAAAAGACCAGTGCAGAAATAGTTCTAGCCACGTTGTGCACATAACCAGGCTGTACCTTGTGTTGTGATGCTTAATGTTTGCAGCACCTGGCCCTGTTTTATAATAATCATAGTATTTGTTAAAGTGCTTCTTTGTGCCGAGCTCTCTACTAAGTTGGAGAAGGTACAAGATAATCAGTTCTCTGCCCCAAGTGGGGCTCATAGCTTAGGTAGGAGGGAGAACAGGTATTGAATCCCAATTTTCAGAAAAGGAAACTGAAGCCTTGAGAAGTGAAGTGATTTGCCCAAGGTCATACAGCAAGCAAGTGGCAAAAACAGGATTAGAATCCCACTAGTCCCCACTGCTTCTCATTCCATATGAAACTTTTGCCACTTGCTTATTCTCAGCAATTAATTCCCAGTTTTCAGTTAACATGCAGCATTGTCTGGAACTGTTTTACTGTGTTCTTAAAACATTTCCTCTTCCCTCCTTGCTTTCAATTCCCAATTTCAGTTTTCCTTATAGTAGCTGTGTTTGGGCAGCTTTCTGATGCTCAGTCTCTTCACAGGACCTGCCCAACATACTCATCTTAAGGTGAGCACAATGGGCTGATTAAGCTCCAGAACTTCGTTATTTGTGCTCTTGTCTTGCAATTTGGTCTCTACTACGGCCCATAAATGACACTGCTGGAACTCCTCAAGGAACAGAGTGTGATGACTGCATGGGGTCCAGCTCTTACTACCTGTAGAAAAGTTCATTTATATTTATATGTTTGTACATATGTGTTTGTTCACATATGTTTGTACATTTATATATATAACATATGCATGTATGTGAAAAATCCTTCTGTACATATTTATCTATAATTCACCACCTGGGCTCTTTTGTGCACTCCCAAAAACTGTCCCTTTTAGGGTGTTTGTTGCTTAAAGCACTGCTTTTGCTTTTGCCTCTCTATTGCACAGTCTTTAAGGAGCTTCTGCTCCACAGAGCCACTCTTTTCCAGATTGCAATGTGCTGTGCTAGTCACTCTGCTGCAACTGACTCTCAGCTTCAAGTTGATTGTCTAAGATTTTGTTTTACTGTATCTTTAAATCATCTACTCTGTCCTCCTTGCTTTCAGTTTTGCAACTGCGAAGCAGCTCCTTGGGTATCTTGATGTTATCCATTCTCCTCATGCTCCCCAACCAATGCAACAATGTTGAGGTGAGCACAGCTTCAGTGCTAGAAGTTTTGACTTCATTCTAGGACTTCACTTTTTGAGATCCTGTCTTCCCAGCGAATTGTCCATACGGTGCATAAGTGATGCTGATGGAACTTTTTCAAGGAGCTAGTTGGGATATCTAGGGGGCGTCCAAATCACACAGTTGCAGAGAAGGTAGGATAGAAGTACAGAGTTGGAGTCCTTTAATGTCATCTGCTGCCACACACACTTGTTTAATAGCTTTCTCAATTTGACTTTCTACTTCCTCATGGGTCACTGCATTGTCAGGCATTGTGTTGCCTAGGTAACGGGATTAATTGACAGCGCTGAGCTCTGTGTTTCCCATATAGGCTTTTTTATGGGTGCACATGGCTTCCCTGGTTTTTCTTCAGAATTATTGTTTCCCCTATCTATTCAGTGAAGCAGTTTGCAGTTGCAATTTTTTTTTAGATGTGTGTCTCTAGAGGGCAGTCAGCGGCAGGCATTTGTTATTGAATAGCTGTTCCTAGGGTGGATGATGGTTGTCTATTGATTTGGAAGTTTAATAATAATAATCATAATGTTAGTATTTGTTAAGCGCTATGTGCAGAGCACTGTTCTAAGTGCTGGTGTAGATACAGGGTAATCAGATTGTCCCACGTGGGGCTCACATTTTTTAATCCCCATTTTTACAGATGAGCTAACTGAGGCCCCGAGAAGTTAAGTGACTTGCCCAAGGTCACACAGCAGACAAGTGGCAGAGCGGAATTAGAAACTACAACTTCTGACTCCCAAGCCCGTGCTCAAGTTTCTGAAGGGAGTGTAGGTTACCACTTGCATCCAGGTCCCTCGCTAAATTCATTCATTCATTCATTCATTCATTCATTCATTCAGTCGTGTTTATGCTTACTGAGTGCAGAGCACTGTACTAAGTGCTTGGAAGTACAATGCAGCAACAGAGAGAGACAATCCCTGCCCACAAAGGGCTCACAGTCTAGAAGGGGGGAGACAGACATCAAAACAAGCAAACAGGCATCAATAGCATCAATATAAATAAATAGAATTATAGATTTATAAGTAAATAGAATTATAGATATATACACATCAAAACAAGTTAACAGATAATTCATAGCTACTGCTGAATTGTACATTCTAAGCACTTAATACAGTGCTCTGCACACAGTCAGCACTCAATAAATACAATTGAATGAATGACTATAAATAAATCGAATTATAGATATGTACATATATACTCAATTGCTGTGGGTCGGTGGCGGAGGGGAGTGTAAAGCAAAGGGAGTGAGTCAGGGCGATAAAGAGGGGAGGGGGACCTGAGGAAAAGGGGGGCTTAGTATGGGAAGGTCTCCTAGAGAAGGTGAGCCATCCTCCAGTCTTTCTGCAAAGAGTGAATTGAACAGGACCAGCCGCATTGCTCATCCCTGCTTTACCCCACTGGGGACAGGGTGATGGCAATTGGACAGGGAACCATCGGCTCTGATACTTTACCCCACTGTGGGTGGGGTGATGGTGTTTGTACAAGGCACCCTCAGCTCTGCCATGGCCAGCCATAGAACTCTGCACACAGAAAGCAATCAATTATTACAAATGACTGACTGACTATTCCTAGAACCTTGGTGAACTTCACTAAGATATCCCCAGCCCAGATCTACCACAACTGTCAAATGCTTTTAAAAGGTCTATAAAAGTCATATTGAGGTCTTATTGCTGCTCAAGGCTCTTCTCCTAATATGCTACAGAGATCATGCCCTCATGTCACACTGTAGGTTGAATTCACATTGTGATTCTAGGAGCATTTCACCACAATGTTCTTAGCCAGTAGGGGGATTGCTCTGTCTAAGGCCTTACCAACAGTGGAGAATAATGAGATGCCTCATTGCCTTAATCTAATCTTTGGTTTTGCTTCTTGACGGTATGATAACGGTCAATCAATCAGTATGGTCCTTAGCCTTTAGGGTGTATAGCAGAATTATCTCTGCAATCAAGGAATTTACAGTCTAGTTGGGGAGGCAGAGATTAAAATAAATTACAGGTAGAAAGAAGGAATAGAATATAGATATAGCTATGTTAGTGTTCTAGAGGCTGGGGAGTAGTGAGGTTGTGGGCAGGGATTGTCTCTGTTGCTGAACTGTACTTTCCAAGCACTTAGCACAGTGCTCTGCACACAGAAGTGCTCAATAAATATAATTGAATGAATTGCCTATGTGTTTGGGTAACAAAAAAGTGCCAAAGTGACAACTGGGGGTTAAAGGGTGATGAGAAGAGAGATTAATCAGGAAAGGCCTCCTGAAGAAATGTGATTTTAGAAAAGCTTTGAAGATGGAAAGAGCAGTGATCTATCAGATGTGAAGTGGGTGGAAGTTCTTGGCAGAATGAGGATGTGAACAAGAGATTGGTGGTAGGAGAGATGAGAATGAGGACAGTGGGTAGTTTGAGTTTAGAGAACTGAAGTCAGGGAACTAAGGTGTAGTAATAATAATAATAATGATGGCATTTGTTAAGTGCTTACTATGTGCAAAGCACTGTGCTAAGTGCTGGGGAAGGTGACCAGGTTGTCCCACGTGGGCTCACGGTCTTAATCCCCATTTTACAGATGGGGTAACTGAGGCACAGAGAAGTAAGTGACTTGCCCAAAGTCACACAGCTGACAAGTGGCTAAGCAGGGATTTGAACCCATAACCTCTGACTCCCAAGCTGCACTGCTTCTCGAAGTGTAATGGAAGAAGAGCAAGGATGGCAACAACATCTATGAGATCCCGGCGAATTTCAGTATTCTAAATGTTCAGGAAGTGCTTGTGTATGTTTCCTCCATGCCTGTAGCTCTCAGGTTGCCTGCTGTCAGATCCATAGTGTTTGCCATTTTTATGCTCTAGCTGCTGAGGTGACTTCCTCAGGAACTGGGACAAGTGTCAAATCTTTGTATGTTGGAAGATTGTCTATGTTTTGAGGGGCCTCAACTTGAGAAGAAGTGAACTGTGGTTGCTTCCTTGTTTGGGTTAAGGATAGAGAATCAGTGTGGTCTAGTGGAAAGAACAAGGGGCCTGGGAGTCAGAGGACCAGGATTCAAATCCATCACAGCTACTTGCTTGCTGTGAGACATTGGACAAGTCACTTAACTTCTTTGCACCTCAGTTTCCTCATCTGTAAAATGGGGATTAAATGCCTCATCTCCCTTCCATTTATGCCGAGAGCCCCTGTGGCGTAAGGATTGGGTTCGATCTACCCTAGCACTTAGTACATTGCTTGGCACATAATGTATTCATTGCCACAGTTATTGTCATCATTATTCCTATTATTATCATCATTCATTCAATCATATTAAGTGAGCGCTTACTTTGTGCAGAGAACTGTACTAAGTGCTTGGAATGTACAATTCACCATCAAATAAAGATAAGCCCTGCCCAACAACAGGCTCCCAGTCTAAACGGGGGAGACAGGCCAAAAAAAAAAAAAAAACAGAACAAAAGAAAACAAGTAGTCTGGTGTAAATATCATCAAGATAAATAGAATCATAGATCTGTACATATCATTAACAAAATAAATAGAGTAATAAATAATATATAAAAATATGCACAGTGCTGTGGGGAGGGGAAGGGGGAAGAGCAGAGGGCGGGAGAAGGGGGAATTGGGAGAGGAGGAGGAGCAGAGGGAAAGGGAGGGCTCAGTCTGGGAAGGCCTCCTGGAGGAGGTGAGCTCCCAGTAGGGCTTTGAAGAGGGGAAGAGAGTTAGTTTGGGGGATGTGAGGAGGGAGGGCATTCCAGGTCAGTGGTAGATCGTGAGCCAGGGGTCGACGGCGGGGCAGACTCGATGACGGGACAGGAGCAAATGGGGGACAGTGAGGAAGTGAGCGGCAGTTTTCTGCTTAGAGGAGACATGATTGCACATACAAGACAAAATTATATCATTAATGTTTTATACCAATTCTTGTTTTATGGAGTTCTGCCTGGCCCTGGCCCTGGACCTCTTTTACTTGGGCATCCCAGCAGTGGTTGTAAATATTTCTGAACTTGATTTGCGTATTGTAACAGAGTTTTTTGTAAGCCTCACTCTTGCCAGAGTCCTGGAGTGCTGCAAGGAACTGTTGATGCAGTAGATATCTCCCTGCCAGTCGGCAGCTTTTTTCTTTCATCTCTTAGTCGTTTGGGTCAAGCCCATCTCACTGACTTCACTTGGCAAGATAGACAGCGTGATGGAGAAAATCTCATTTGTTGTTTATATTGAGAACCGAGTCGGTTGTGTCACTGCTGCAGAGCTCCTTGCATATGCCTGTGTTCCCAGGTGCTAACATTTAGCTGTCTTGTTGATTTAGAGGCCACATTTTGATGCACTGGCAGAATATTATATTGCATTTAATTTGCTTCTAGTGACTTTGTGTGGCACAGTAAAATAGGAAATCCACTTTGAGACCCCCGAATGAAAGACATTAAAAGAGAATATTGTTTTTGCTCAATTAATGTTACTAAAGGGTATAGGTGATCATTCAGTTAGTATTTGTTTAGGATGATGCTACATGAATGATGAAATCTGTCACATTGAAAGAATCTTTTCTAGCTTGTAATCATGTCATTTGTGTTTTTATTTTAAAAGGGAAGATTTCATTTCAAGTAAAAATATGCAGTTCTGAAAATTACCTTAATTTAAAAACTTCAATTTGAACTCAAACTTGAACTCCATGATTAGTTGGTTATTCTATTATTTAAACTTTGATTCTTCTTTGGTGCCTCAGTTTCCTCATCTGTAAAATAAAGATTTGATGCCTGATTTCCCTTCTACATAGACTGTGAGCCTCATGTGGGACAGACTGTGACCATCCTGATATCTTGTGTCTGTCTCAGGGTTTAGTACAGTCCTTGGCATGTAGTGAGTGTTTAACAAATAATCACTAAATGGTATTTTCTTAGTGCTTATTGTATGCAGAGAAGTGTACTAAGCAATTGGAAAAGTACAATATTACAGAATCTGAGAATGAGCTGCCAGAGAGGAAAACCAGGAGAAGACAGTGTCGGACATATTCCCTGCCCGCAATAAGCTTTCGGTATAGAGGATGAGTTTTATTTATGGCACTCTAGACTCTTTTCTCTTCAGCTTTTGCAGCATATAAATAGGGAGCAGGTCTGTCCTGATTCCATGCAAACAATTCCTCAGTATTTGACCCTTGTAACAGTCAAAAAATAAATACATCAGTCAGGAGAACCTTTTAAGTAGTTGACTTGATCCCTGCCCTCAAGGATCAAGTCTAGCAGAAGAGCCAGATTACTTTCAACCCATTAAGAATCCCTTCCAAATCAACAGGTTGAATAGCTACTGTTTGCTGGTGATGGTGATTTGAAATGCATACATATACATAAGACAGTAAAACTGAAGGCTAGGTCCCGGGAAACTCTATACATCCACATTTTTCATAGTCAATGCAGAGCTGACTGCTGCTACATATTCTCCTCTCTCTAGGTAGTGCATTGTCTATTGATACCAGGTGATTAATCAAATAGAATAGGGATTTAATGATGATATTTCTGAAGCGCTTACTATGTGCCAGCACTGTTCTAAGTGCTGGGATAGATACAAGGTAATCAGATTGTTCCAGGGGAAGCTCACAGTCTTAATCCCCATTTTGCAGATGAGGTAACTGTGGGCACAGAGAAGTGAAGTGACTTGCCCAAGGTCAAACGTCTGACAAGTGGTGGAGCCGGGATTTCAATCCTTTATGTTCCCCTCTAGTCTCAAATCTTGTATTAGGAATCCTCAACACTCCCTCACATACCCCTGCCCTGCCTCCAGCTGCTTCTTCTACTCATCTACTCTACTCCCATTTCCCTCACAAACATATGTCCTCAATTACATATATGTGCCAGAGCTGAGCTGCCCACTGTATTTAAGTTAAGTCTACCTAGCTCTCATATAAATGCTTTTCAGACAAAAGCATGATTACAAATTTATTCTTGTTTCAAAAGAAGATTAACTTTTTGAAGATAATTTAAAATTTATCTATAACATGTATTCATTCAATAGTATTTATTGAGCTCTTATTATGTGCAGAGCACTGTATTAAGCACTTTGAGCACTTACCATGTGCACAGCACATGTACAATACAACAGAGTTGGTAGACATGGTCCCAGCCCACAATGAGCTTACAGTCCCCAGGGGGAGACAAACATTAGTATAGAAACATTTAAGTTGAAATTATAAGTTGGAAATGCATTTTAACCTTTTTGACCCTAGTGAAAATGCATTTCCTGAATGTTTAGCTTTATAACACTTTTCTAATGTTACTTTTCTCACTTTGCCTCAAAATATCTCTATGCTCCTTGTACAGCTTCTGAATGATCCAATCTATTTTTGAAAAAAAGGCACTGAGGCAAAAACTGCCTTAAAATTAGCTTTCTGTAAGAGATGGCAAACTATCTGTACTAAAAAAAGAGTATAATAAGCAAGTAAATGAAAGTATGTCATCTTAGATTACTTGGAGGGTTTTTACTCTCTAATAAAAAGACATAAATTGTCCATCAACCAATCTTTTATTTTTCTGAAGCTTCTCACTACTACAATTACTAAACTGTGGCACTTCCCTCGGTCTCATTATGGAGCTATTTTTTAAAGTCCTTCAAATTTAATGTAGAATTGGATGGTTGGGATACAAACTATCTACCTTTTATAAGCATCATAATTTGTTATTCATTTTATTTTATTTTCCTTTTTCTCACCCATCAGAAAGTTACCCTTTGAAAAATCACTTTTCAAAACTTACTTCTCTTGGGAAGTTTTCCTGAACAATGAATGCCACTTAGAAAAGAAATAGCTTTCCTTACTACGGTCAGATACACACTGACCTTGTGCTGTCATTTTTTCCGAGATGTGGTTAATCCTCTCTGCCTTTGATTTTGTTTTGTCTGTCTACTTTAGATTTTAAGATAATTGGGCAGGGATCATATCTTTTATGTCTTAAGACTAATTAAATGACAGAATGATCATTTAAAAAATAAATACTTTACTCCAAGATGTTCTCTTTGGATTATAACTCTTGTCCTAATCCTTTGAGGAAGCAGAGTAAATAGACTCCCTCCTCAGAGAGGTAAATAATTGCTATAGAATTTGTCATCTGTTCTTTTGTAAAATAATTTTAATTTTGAAAGATCCAGGACTTTTCAAAGGTTAATATTCTTTGCTAGAAACACAGATAATTTGCCTAACAGAAGACAAATGAGGTAATTTCTACCCTCTGATGACCATACTGTGTGAATCAGTTCTGGTGTGTACTGAAAGGTTGATATGGAACCAGGAATCTTTGTAATACTGAATACCCATTGTGAACTGCCTCTGTTAAAAAGTTGGGACCACTATTCATAGAGCTGGTTCTGTTTTCAGTGATTTTTTTTTTTCTTCATGACTAGCAAGACGTTCTAGTTCACTTGAGAAATCTTGGACATGTTACTGCCCGGTCTTCTTGCCGATAGGATTTTATCATGTAATTTTCAGTTATTCAAGACTTTAGATTATTCAATTGGGCCAGTTTACCCACTGGGAACAAGGGGACCACAGCCCTGGGTTCTCTGCAGTAGCCCTACAGATAGCAACTGCTCCTTTTTGATTTTCCTTCCACCCAGACACCACTACCTTAGCAATGTTGGGAAGGGAAGTGTGTGGCAGAGGCAGGAGAGCTCATTCTTGAGCTCCAGGGAGACTAGAGGGGACTGAATGTTGGCCAAACACCTGCTTTCCACTGCCCAAGACTCTCCCCAAACACAATCAAGTTGAGCCTTTTCCCATAGACCATCTTTTTTGGGTCTTTCTCCAGTAATATCTCTCTTAGAGGGTACAAGGAAAGGAAAGGATGCTGAAACTAAATCCTTCAGATGTTATTCACTCATCACAATTATACTAAATGCTTGGGGAATGAGGATGTTGATCCTCATACATTAAGCCTGATTTTTGTATTGTCTGTGGATATAATTCATCCCCATTACCTCTGCCTGCCATTAGCATGGAAAATTAGAAATCATCTGTAAGAACATTGTTACTGTAATTCACTGAGCAGACCACTTGTCTGTTATCCACTTCATACTTATGGGCAGGGCATGCAATAGTCGAATTTTCTTCATTATTCCTAATCTTTTCTCAAAGTGAATCTTGTGAGAGCATTGTAATAGTCAAAAAGATGGGGACCTTTCTCATAAATTCAGTTTTAGAAATGATGTAGGGGGAAAAACTTTTATATGTATGTAATTTCCTCCAGTTATGGGAAAGAAGCCCTTAATTCAATCTCTCTCAGGTAAGAGTATCTTCTATCACTCAATTTAGAGGATGGATTTACAGTTGATATCATTTTCATTCCACAAAAGTGAGCATTTGTTAAACTAGTAATATTTGAAAAGAATCAGTAATCTAAAGAACTTTTACTTAAAGCATATTGATTTAATCCTAAAGTGGCTGTACATTGTATATATTCCTTTATTTCTCTGTCTTGTATTTGTTTAAATAATCAAAGAGAGCATACTGAATACTCTGAAGCATCTATAAATTTCTAATTGACTCAAAAATTAAATTGAGTTGACTCAAAAGGTAAAAGAATTAAGAAGAAAGGTTATTTGGCAGATCAAGATATTTCTTCATATATTAATTTTCATTTTTGGTGAGATGAAGTTTGAAATTAGATTCAGATTGCAAATTATAGCTCTGTATGGGCTCCCCACTGCTACCTAGTGAAATACTCTGGTTCCTGAGGATGAAGCAATTTGGATTCCTGTAATAGGGCTGCAAGAGTCTTATTTCCCACTGGTAGAATAATATGTCTGCAGCATGAAGTGAAGGAATCAAACATTTGCTCTTTGACTTGGTCACCAGTAGGGATACATTAAACTGCAAAGAAAACAGATATGGAAAAACAGTGACCTGGCTGAGCATTTTAAATTTATTTCAAAGCCTCTGTCTTTCTCATCGTTTTCAGCTTCTCAGATCTGGATCCTAAAATTGTATTTTTCTTTCTGTGAAAGGAACTAACCTTTTAGTTTATATCAGTGTGTGTGACCTCTGCTGCTTGTACTTTTCCCCACATTCAGGGTAGGTATATCTGTTATGTTCTGGTGCTGGACTGGATGTGGTGCAAAGATAATTTGTCACATCAACTGAAGTATCATGTACCTTTTTGTTTGGAAATACAAGTACTGATTGGACTGCTAGGTTGTTGTTTAGGTATTATCTAAGATGACGGAGGCAGATGCCTCCAGCTAGACCAAGGTGACCTAACGGGTACTGAAATATGGACAGTTTAGGGGAGATGGGGGAGCAGTATACATAGGACTATGAAAGAAGGAAGGACAGAGGCAAAGGGGAGAGTAGAAAAAAGGAGAAAAAGCAGAGAGATGCATTGCTTAGTGGAAAGAACCTGGTCCTGGGAGTCAGAGAACCCGGATTCTCTAATCACGGTTCCACCATCTGTCTACTGTGAGACCTTGGGCAAATCACTAAAGTTCTCTATGCCAGCTACCTCATCTTTAAAATGGGGATTAACACCGTGAACCCAATGTGGGACAGGGACTGTGTCCAACCTGATTATCCTGTATTTACCTCAGTGCTTCGTACAGTATCTAACAATAAGCACTTAACAAATATCATTTTAAAAAAGATAGAAAATGAGGGATGGAGAAGTGGGGAGAACTCATTTCCTCCTCCTCTTCCTCCTCCTCCTTTTCCTTCCTTGCTCTCCCCCCATCTATTGCACCAAGTGCAGTATTTTTACCCAGTTCCCGACCCTCCAGCACCCCAGGCATCTGTGCCAGATGGCTGAGGGCAGAGTATGTGGGAGCACTGAGTGGTAGTGATAACAGGTGGACAGGAATTAGTTCCGACAGGTAGTGAATGGTGGATTGGGGATAACAAGAGATGAGACTCAGGTATCAGAAAGTGAATGGCAGTGGGCAGACATGACTGTTTGCTTGCTCAGCCATTATGGAACTGGTCTTTCTTGTTTCTGATTTGGCTAGATGTTTCATTCCAGCATCCTCCAAAATTAGGTCAGCTCAATTAGACTGTAAGCCCGTCATTTGGCAGGGATTGTCTCTATCTGTTCCAAATTGTACATTCCAAGAGCTTAGTACAGTGCTCTGCACATAGTAAGCACTCAATAGATACTATTGAATGAATGAATAGTGATGACAGCAGTAACAGGGCTATTGAGAAGCAGCGTGGCTCAGTGGAAAGAGCCTGGGCTTGGGAGGCAGAGGTCATGGGTTCGAATCTCAGCTCTGCCCCTTGTCAGCTGTGAGACTGTGGGTGAGTCTCTTAGCTTCTCTGTGCCTCAGTAACCTCATCTGTAAAATGGGGATGAAGACTGTGAGCCCCATGTGGGACAACCTGATGACCCTGTATCTATCCCATCACTTAGAACAGTGCTCTGCACATAGTAAGCGCTTAACAAATACCAACGTTATTATCTGTAGTTACCACCACTGAAGTGGAAGAGTCTTATACCTTCTTTTCAGCCATGGAAACCCTAGTTTTCACTATTGATGCCACCAAGGCTGAAGGTGTCTGTTCTACCACTTAGACGTTACAAGAGTCTCTTAATAAGGCCTAGCTAATGGTGGGACAAAAATCTCCAAAAGTGTGACCACCCCATCTAAATTGAGGTACCTGGTCACATTGGGCTGAGTCCCCTTCTTCCCCCTCCTTCAATGTCACATAACAAAGTTGTGAACCTGCTAAGGGATGCACTACTTGGAAGAGATTCATCTCCTGTGACCTGGTCAAGGTTTCTGACCAAAATTTTCCAAAGAAATTTTCCAGGTCCTGAGAGCTCAAGCTTACTTTTTCCAGCCATGGACCTCTCTCTTCCTTTGGGTTATAATATTTCAGTTTTTTCAGGCAGGGGTCCCAACATTTGATTTGAGAGTGGAGATAAACCTGCACGTGGAACCTAGGGCATATGGATCACTGCAAGCAGGGCTTTGAGCAGAGAAGGGAGTAAGTACTAGAGGAAGAGAGAAGGAATGAAAGAGGGAGGAGGAGAAGTGAAGGAGAAATAGGGGAAAGAAGAGGAAGTCAAAGGTACAAATGGAGGAGCACTGTCTCCTCCATCACCTCATAACTGGTTCTCCCAAGGCACCAGGGCTGGACCTAAGTGGCTTTCTTCACCCCTACACTTTTCATTCATTCATTCAATCGTATATATTGAGCGCTTATTGTGTGCAGAGCACTGAACTAAGTGCTTGGAATGTACAGTTTGGTAACAGATAGAAACAATCCCTGCTCAACAATGGGCTCACAGTCTAAAAGACGGAGACAGACAACAAAACCTTTGGTTCACTCCAGTCATACTGTAGCAACCCTTAGCCTCTTTCAGGCTGTGTTGACCCCAGCCTCCATGGCTCCCACAAGAACTTCAGCCCCAACTAGCTCCTCATCTGATTGAATTTCAAATCCGAGGTTAAGGTGGGCCTGCCTGAAAAACTGTGAGCCCTATGATACCTGCATATAGGGCTCCAGTGATTGCAGATACACTGTCATTAGTAGTGTCTGTGTACCCTGCTTGTCACTGGAAACATCTCCAGGCTGATGTGCTTCCTCTCTCAACATCCCCATTCCAAGGAAATGAAATAGCCCAAACTCCTATCACTTAATAAGTGCAGAGCTTTTGAGAGACTACAACAATGTTGGTAGATACAATCCTTAAGGATCTTACAGTCTTAAGCGGGAGAAAGACAGTAAAATAAATTACAGATCGGGGAAATGGCAGAGTATAAGGATATGCACATAAGTCCTGTGGGGCTAAGGGTGGAGTGAGTACCAAGTTCTTGGGGGGTACAGAGCCAAGCATGTGTGTGGCACAGAAAGAAGGGTGAGTAGGGAGAATAAGATGTGTTGATAATATCAAGTGTATGGGCTTGTGAGACAGGGAGAATGATGGTGGTGTCTGCGGTAATGGGAAAGATGGGGCAAGACAGGGTTTGGGTGAGGAAGATAAGGAATTCTGTTTTAGATGTGTTAAGTTTGAGGTGTCAGTGGGACATGTAAGAAGAGATGTCCTAAAGACTGGAGGAAATTGGGACTGCAGAATAGGAGAGAGGTCAGGGCTGGTGAGATAGATTTGGGAATTATCCACATAAAGATGGTAGTTGAAACTGTGGGAGACTGAGTTCTCCAAGGCAGTGGGTGTAACCAGGGAATTGAAGGAGACTCAGAACTTAACCTTGAGGGAAACATGGACTGAACGTTTTTGTAGAAAAATGATCCGGGCAGCAGAGTGAAGTATGGACTGGAGTGGGGAGAGACAAGAGGCAGGGAGGACAGGAAGGAAGCTGATACATTAGGTGGGATAGGATAAGTGATTGGATTAATGTGGTAGTAGTTTGGATGGAGAGGAAAGCGTGGATTTTGGTGATGGTGTGAAGGATGAACTGAAGAATTTAGTGACAGATTGAATATGTGGATTGGATGATAGAGATTAGTCGAGGACAACACCAAGGTTAGGGGCTTATAATAATAATAATGGCATTTGTTAAGCTCTTACTATGTGCAAATCACTGTTGTAAGTACAGAGAAGGATACAAGGTGATCAGGTTGTCCCACGTGGGGCTGACAGTCTTCATCCCCATTTGACAGATAAGGGAACTGAGGCACAGAGAAGTGACTTGCCCAGTCACACAGCTGACAAGCGGCTGAGCCAGGATTTGAACCCATGACCTCTGACTCAAGAAGGATGGTGGTGCTGTCTACAGTGATGGGAAAATTGCAGGGAGGACAGGTTTTAGGTGGGAATATGAGTTGTTTTGTTTTGAACATGTTACGTTTGTGGTGTCAGCAGGACATCTGAGTAAAGATGTCTTGAAGGCAAGAGGAAATGTGAGCCTGCTGAGAGGGAGAGACATGAGGGAGAGATGTAGATTTTGGAATTGTTCACACAGATGTGGTAGTTGAAGCCATGGGAGCGAATGAGTTCTCCAAGAGAGTGGGTGTAGAGGGAGAATAGAAAGGGACACAGAAGTGAGCTTTGAGGGACTCCTAAAGTGGTGGGTGAGAGGCAGAGGAGGAGCCCATGAAAGAGTCTGAGAATGAGAGGCCAGAGAGGAGGCCAGGAGAGGACAGTGTCAGTGAAGACAAGGCCGGTTAATGTTTCCAGAAGGGGGTTTGATGTTAGAGGCAGCTGAGAGATCAGTGGAGTTGAGGAGTGAAAGGAAGAAGACAATGGAAAGGTGGTAGGAAACATCCAAGTGGACTCCAAGGAGCACAGTCAGGACAGCAAAGGAATGTGAGAAAGAGTGTGTTAGAACTCCTACAAGAGTTCTGACATAGTAGATAGCTTCTCCTTACCTCCAGGTAACGCGGAAGTTTTTTCTATTGAAACTGCCTTCTGTGGCATCTAACTTTTCATATTCTTTTCCCCTCCAGAGCCTTCCTGAGACTTTCTGTATTATTTAAATTCAAGATCCCGCCTCTTTTACTTGCTTGGGAAAAAAGGACTGGGATGAAGAGGGCTTTCATAACAGTTTATCAAAATTGTTTTTCCTCTTGTGGTTTTCAGCTGCCCTTTCTGCTGTTTCTTTTGAATTTTTGGAAACAATTTATGTTTCAGTGAAGCTGTTTTTCTTTCAGAACTTTCTACATTTGAAATTCAAATCTCAACAACCAGCATGCTATTTGCTCCAACTGTGCCTTTTCATAAGGCCCTTAGCGGGATCTTTTATGGAACATTCCGCAAACCAGAGGCTTACTAATCCAAAACCCTGGATGGTTCATCCTCTGGCTATTAGGATTAGAAATTTAAAATAAGCAGCTACTTCTTCCTGTTTCTTCTTGGCAATTTTTAATTTCAGTGTTTATTTCAACATATTCATATCCTGTAATCTAGAAGCTTAATGGGCCTGAAGTTGACACCTAAGTTTCCTAGGTTTTCCTCATTCAGGCTTAGATTCTCCTTTCAGGATCTGTACTACAGAATTTCTATAATTATAGGTTGCATTTTGAATATCCTAGTTTAGCTAGAAACTCAGAAATTAGTACAGTAACTGCTTTCCCTTTTCACATGGCTCTGGGTCGTTCAATGAGAGCTGTTTTTGGACTCTTCAAGGTCTGACACTGTCGATCAAAAGGAAAAGTTTAGATTTTGATGCCTGACCTCACTCATAATGAAACTAGTCACTGCATGCTTTGTGAAACATCAAAAACCTTATTTATAGGATTAAAGGAGGTGGCTTTTGCCTGTTCTTTTCTTGTGCAGTGCCATAACTAGGTCAGGCTGTTAATTTATCCACCCCAGAATCCTGTCTCTAACAGTATCAAGAAGATTCATGGAGGAATAAGGTGGTGATGGCCTTCTCCTTCAATCACTGGTATCTACTGAAAACATACTGTGTGCAGAGCACTGTACTAAACACTTCAGTATATCTATTTACTGCATCATAAATTTGCAAGCACTTGCTGTACCACTTCAAGATACTGTGTCCTATTCTAACAACTTGCCCTTCAAAACAAATATTAGTAAGATCTATTTATAAAATTCACAAATAAACTAAATGTTGCATTCAGTTTCATGATCCTTTTGGGCTGTCTACTTGACTGATCTTTTGAAGGTCCTTCTCTCCCTAGAGTATCTCGCCCTACTTTCCGTAGTTATTCTCAATAGTCTTCCCTTTCCACCCACACTCCAGCTTTGTTTGGAATACTCATTCATTTTTCCTATATATAGATTTTTCCAAAGTATTGCTATATTTTAAAATTTTCCCTCTCAGGTGATTGCAGATGATTGTTTTTCTTGTTGTAGATTCATTTCTTTTCATCAATCAAGCAGAGGCATTCAACCCCACTTCCCCTTCTAGTTATCGGCCTATCTTCCTACTACCCTTCCTTTCCAAAATCCTAGAATGAGTCGTCTACACTCGCTGCTTAGAATTCCTTAACTCCCCTTCTCTTCTGGACCCCCTCCAGACTGGCTTCCGTCCCCTCCACTCTACCGAGACTGCTCTCTCTAAGGTCACCCAGGACCTCCTTCTTGCCAATCCAATGGCTCCTACTCCATTTTAATCCTCCTTGACCTCTCAGCTGCCTTTGACACTTTAGACCATCCCCTTCTTCTCCACACCTTATCTCACCTTCTCCTCACCTTATCTCTCTCCGTCCTCTCCTGGTTCTCCTCTTATCTCTCTGGCCAGTCATTCTCGGTCTCCTTGGCAGGCTCCTCCTCCCCCCCCCAATCCTCTAACTGTTGGAGTTCCTCAAGGGTCAGTTCTTGGCCCTCTTCTGTTCTCCATTTACACTCACTCCCTTGGTGAACTCATTCACTCTCACGGCTTCAACTACCATCTCTACACAGATGGCATGCAGATCTACATCTCTGTCCTCTCCCCCTCCCTTCAGGCTCGCATCTCCTCCTGCCTCCAGGACGTCTCCACCTGGATGTCTGCCCGCCACCTAAAACTCAACATGACCAAAACTGAGCTCCTCATCTTCCCTCCCAAGCCCGGTCCTCTCCCAGACTTCCCTATCACCGTGGATGGTACGACCATCCTTCCCGTCTCTCAGGCCCACAACTTCGGTGTCATCTTTGACTCATCTCTCTCGTCCACCCCACACATCCAATCCGTTACCAAGACCTGCCGGTCTCACCTTTATAATATCGCCAAGATCTGCCCTTTCCTCTCCACCCAAATGGCGACCTTACTGCTACAGGCTCTCGTAATATCCCGGCTAGACTACTGTGTCAGCCTTCTCTCTGATCTCCTTTCCTCCTCTCTCTCCCCGCTCCAGTCTATTCTTCACTCCGCTACCCGACTCATCTTCCTGCAGAAACGCTCTGGGCATGTCACTCCCCTTCTTAAAAACCTCCAGTGGTTGCCTGTCAACCTCCACAAGAAAAAAAACTTCTCACTCTAGGCTTCAAGGCTCTCCATCACCTCACCCATTCCTACCTCTCCTCCCTTCTCTCTTTCTACTGCCAACCCCGCACACTCTGCTCCTCTGCCGCCCACCTCCTCACCGTCCCTCGGTCTCGCCTATCCCTCCGTCGACCCCTGGCCCACGTCCTCCCACGGTCCTGGAATGCCCTTCCTCCTCACCTCCAACAATCTAATTCTCTTCCCCTCTTCAAATCCCTACTTAAAGCTCATCTACTCCAAGAGGCCTTCCCAGACTGAGCTCCCCCTTTTCTCTCTGCTCCGTCTACCCCCCTCCTTCACCTCTCCACAGCTAAGCCCTCTTCTCCCCCCTTTCCCTCTGCTCCTCCCCCTCTCCCATCCCATCCCCTCAGCACTATACTCATCCGCTCAACTGTAATATCTTCATCACCCTATTTATTTTGTTTAATGAGATGTATATCACCCTGATTCTATTTATTTGCTATTATTTTAATGAGATGTTCTTCCCTTTGACTCTATTTATTGCCATTGTTCTTGTCTGCCTGTCTCCCCCAATTAGACTGTAAGCCCGTCAAGGGCAGGGACTGTCTCTGTTGCCGATTTGTACATTCCAAGCACTTAGTACAGTGCTCTGTACATAGTAAGCGCTCAATAAATACTATTGAATGAATGAATGAATTGTACATTCATATTATATATACATATATATATGTATATATGTATATACATACCGTATGCAAAGCCCTGTATTAAGTGCTTGGGAGAGGGCAACAGAGTTGGTAGACATGATTCCTGCTCATAAGGAAATCCTATCTGTAAATTGGGGATTAAATCTTCCTCTCTCTGACTCAGACTGTGAGCCATTTGTGGGATAGGGACTGTGTCCAATCTGATTAGCTTGTATCTACCCAGAGCTTAGAACAGTGCTTGACACAGCGTAAGTGCTTAATACATACCCTTAAAAAAAAAAGAGCTTACAGTCCAGAGGGGAAAACAAACTAAATAAATTACGGATATGCATATTAACTGCTGTGGGCTGAAATTGGGGTGAATAAAGCAAAGGGTAAAATTCCAACTGACAGGGTGAGACAGAAGGGAGAAGGGGTAGGGGAAATGAGGGCTAAATTGGAGAAGGCCTCTTAGAGAAGATGTGATTCTAATAAGGCTCTGAAGGTGGGGAGTGTGATCATCTGTTAGATATGAATGGTGAGGGAGTTTCAGTCCAAAGGCAGAATGTGGGTGGGGGTTGGCAGTGAAATAGACAAGACCTAGGTACAGTGAGTAAGTTGACATTAGAGGAGTGGAGTGAGCATGCTGGGCTTTCTAGTAGGAAGTCAGAAAGGTAATATAGGAAGGGGCAAGGTGATTCAATGCTTTAAAGCCAATGATAAGGAGTTTCTGTTTGATGTGGAAGTGAATGTACAACCACTGGAGGTTCTTGAGGAGTGGAGAAACATGGAATTAACTTTTTTTTTTTAGAAAAATGATCCAGGTAACAGAGTGAAATATGGACTAAAGTAAGGAGGGACAGGAGGCAAGGAATTTAGAGAGGAGGCTGATGCAGTAGTCAAGGTGGGATATGACAACTGCTTGGATCAGCATATTAGCCATTTAGATGGAGAGGAAAGGGCAGATTTAAAGATAATTTGAGAAGGTTGAATCAATAGGATTTGGTGACAAACAATAAGTGGGTTGAATGAGAGAGATGAGTCAAGGATAATGCTGAGGTTATGGACTTGTGAGATGGAGGATGGTGGTGCTGTATTCGGTGATGGAAAAGCCAAGGTAAGGATGGGGTTTGGGTGGGTGTGAGTTCTGTTTTGGATATGTTAACTTTTAGGTGTCAGCAGTGCATCCAAGTAGAAATGTCCTGAAGGCAGGAGGAAATGTGAGGCTGCAGACCAGAAGAAAGAGCAGGGCTGAAGAAGCAGATTTGGAAATCAGCCAAATAGAGATGGTCGTTGAAGGCATGGGAGCAAATGAGTTCTCCAAAGGAGGAGGTGCAGATGGAAAGTAGAAGGGAACCTAGATGTGAGCCTTGAAATTCTCTCATAGTTAGAAGGTGGGAGACAGAGGAAAAGCCTATGAATGGGACCAGAAGGTGGAACCAGAGAGAAAGGAGAACCAAGAGAGGACAGTGTCAGTGAACACAAGACTAGATAATAATAATGTTGGTATTTATTAAGTGCTTACTATGTGCAAAGCACTGTTCTAAGCGCTGGGAGGGATACAAGGTGATCAGGTTGTCCCATGTGGGTTCACAGTTTTAATCCCAATTTTACAGATGAGGTAACTGAGGCACAGAGAAGTTAAGTGACTTGCCCAAAGTCACACAGCTGGCAAGCGGCAGAGCGGGGATTAGAACCCTTGACCTCTGACTCCCCAGCCCTGGCTCTTTCCAGTGCACCACGCTGTTTCCAGGAGAAGGGGGTGGTCCAGGGACGAAGGCAGCTGAGAGGTCAAGGAGGATTAGGATGGAGTAGAGACTGTTGGATTTGTTAGACGGAGATGATTGGAGACCTTTGAGAGGTCAGTTTCCATGGAGTGAAGGGGGTAGAATCTCTTATGAGACATCTCTTATAAAACACCCTGATACTCCCAATATTCCATCCATAAACTTTATTATCCTTCTTTAATTAAGGCAAATTATGAGACTATCTGTAATATCACACTAAATCCAAGTTGTCTAAATTGTGGTTTAGAAGTCCTCTTCTGAATCTTTTCCTTTTGCTCTACGCAGAAAACCTGTCTACTGTGTGTTGTGTTGTACTCTCCCAAGTTCTTAGTACAGTGCTCTGCTCACACTAAGCACTCAAAATTTACTGATTGATTGAAAGGGCATGGAAAAGTCATTTTCCAAAGCAATTTCATCACTACTAAATTGTGGCCCCAAATCTGTTCAACTTTGGATCTTACAGTAATGTCAAATGTGATGGAAAAGTTAGGTGGAAGAGAAGATTTAGCAGGGAAGATGTGGAGTTCAGTTTTTACATATTGAACCCATGATGCCAGGAAGACATCCATGTGGATGTCCTGGGTGCAAGAGGAAAGGTGAGGTGCAAAACAGGTGAGAGGTTGGGGCTGCCAGCCTCAGAAGCAATGCTTTGGGAGATCAGTGGCTGCCTTGCTAATGAAAATGAATACAGACTCTCCCATGTTCACCACAACCCAGAGGAAATGAAGAAATAGAAAGCTTAGATGCATTTTCTCTACAGACTTCAGAAGTCATGGGCCAGCTAAATTCCCAAGAAAAAAATGACCAAAGTTAACTTCTGCTTTCTGAGAAGCAACATGGCCTAGTAGATAGAGCATGGGCCTGGGAGTCGGAAGGTCATGGGTTCCAATCCCAGTTCCTCCACTTGTCTGCTGTGTGACCTTGGTCACTTCACTTTACTTCTCATTGCTTCAGTTACTTAATCTGCAAAATGGGGGTTAAGACTGGAAGCTCCATGTGGGTCAGGGACTGTGTACAACTCTATTTGCTTGTATTTCCCTCTCCCCAGTGCTTGGTATAGTGCCTGGCACATAGTAAGTGCTTAACAAATACCACAATTATTATTATCATTATTATTTAAAATAAACCATTCATTTGGGAACTAGTGTACCAAGAACCTGTGTGAAATTAGGGAAGTTTTTTAAACAATTTCAAATTCAAAGGGTGAGAGATGATCATTTTACTTTGTTTCCTCAGATTTCATTGAGATTCCTTTTAACCTCCTTACCTAGCCATCTTCAGTTGCTCACTCTCTGAGGGCTCCTTTAACCCTGTCTTCTAACATGCTCAGAACCCCACCATGCTAAAATGGTAGTCTCTGGACTGTCCCTGCACCTCAGTTATCACTCCATTTCCTTGCTCCCATTTCTGTTCAGAATCCTCAAACAGGTTACATATGCCCAATGTCTCCACTTCCTTTCCTCCAACTCACATCTTGACCCACACTACAGGCTGGTGTCTCCCTCCTCCTTACTATGCAGATCACATTCTCCAAATCATCAACAAACCCTTTTTTGCCAAATCTAAAGCTCTCTACTGCATCATATAGTAGGTCGGCTAGAGTCTTATTTCCTACTAGAAAAATCATGTTTGCAGCGTCAAGTGAAGAAGTCAAACTTTTTCTCTTTCGCTTGGTCACTGGTAGGGGCACATTAAACTGCAAAGCAACCACATGGAAAAACAGTGGCCGCTGAACATTTTAAATTGATTTAGATACCTTTCTCTATCTCATCTTTCTCAGTTTCTCAGGTTGGATCCTAAAATTGTGCTTTCTTTTCTGTGAAAGGAATGAACCTTCTGGTATATCAGTGAGTGTGTATATAAATATATACACACCCACTGATATATATATATATATATATATACACACACATACACACACACACTCACTGATATATATACATACATATATACAAATATATGCACATGTATGTGTATCTTATATTTATATAATATAATTATGTGTTATATAATATATGCATAATAATTGTGTGTTTATATATGGATAAATATACATATCTATATATTTTCAAAAATAAGCTTTGTGTGTGCATATATATATCCCTCTTTTTGAAAATGCTACCTGATCTTGGTTTCAACAAACCAATCCTCTCCTCATTTTCCTTCTTCCTTCTAGGTGCTCTGTGTCAGTCTCTTTGATTGACTTCTCATCCTTCTTCCAATGGTGATTAAAGGTGAATTCAATTCAAGATTGAAACAGAGATCTGGTGGCTCTTCCACCAATCCTGCCATGATATTCGCCCCAGGAATAACTATCACTGTAAAATGCTTCTTCTATGAATTAAAAAGCAGAAACCATCTTATGTTTATCAAAGCAATTGACTCTTACAGAAGAATTCAGATGTTTCTACATCATCACACTGGAGTCGCGTCTTGCAGTTTTTTTTCCCCTCTTCACCAACCCCAGTTGCTCTTCTTCCTCCCCCTTCCACTCTGAAGGTGGGCATGTTGAGACCAAATGGGTCAATAAGACAGCATCAATGAGGGGCAGAAATCAGACCAGCAGGAGAGGAAGAAAGAAATTGGAGCTGTGAAAGCAGGAGCCATGGTGGCAAAAGCAGTAACAGCAGAAGTGGTAATGAAAACGGCAGTAGGGAGTAGGGCCGGTGGCACTGGGGAGAAGAAGTTGGAGCAGCAAGGAAAAGAGCCAACAGGAAAGGAACAGAAAACAGCTGAGGTCAGATAGAGCTTGGCATACAGTCCAGTCCTGTGGAATGTTTTACTTGACCTGTTTATACCAGAAAATACAAATCGAATGTCAGAAAAGTCAAAGATTGTTTCCTCTTCTTCTCACAGCAACCAATGGTCCTGTCTCACTCTATGCCAAGGTCTCTACCCTACGGCTAAAGAGCTGTATCTTCTTCTTCTTGGAACCAAATATGGCTTTCAAGCGGGGAAAGGTGGGTAAGGTCCTTTATTCATTTATTCATTCAATCGTATTTATTGAGCACTTACTGTGTGCAGAGCACCGTATTAAGTGCTTGGGGGAATACAATATAACGATGGACACCTTCCCTTCCCAAAGCAAGCTTGCAGTCTAGACCTTGTCCAAGGCCTTGGGATAAAGTAGCAACCTTGCTGGGCACCTACCATGCACGGTGCGAGTGTGTTTGAACCACATTTTCTGTACCTACGAGAATGGCTGTGACATTCCAGTCTCACTGCAACCCAGATCAGACACTTCACTCTAATATCAACCTACTCACTGTGCCTCAATCTCATCTCTCACAGTTGACCCCTTGCTCACACCCTCTCCCCTTGCCTAGAACTCTTTCCCCCTTCATATCTGATAGACCACCACTATCCCCATCTTCTCACACATCTTCTCCAGGACTAATCTCTCATCTACCCACCCGATTTGCCCTCCCTACTCAATCACCTAGGCAGTTTTTAATGGTACTCGTTAAGGCACTATACTGATTGCTGGCATAGACACAACCTAACCATGTCAGACCCCAAACATCCATGTCCCACATGGCGCTCACAGTCTTAATCCCCATTTTTACAGATGCAGTAATTGTGACAGAGAAGTTAGGTGACTTGCCCAAGGTCACACAGCAGACAAGTGGAGAGCAGGGATTAGAACCAGCTCAAAGCTCTTAGATACTCTCCACCTCCACAGCAGTTTCATTCATATCCATATCCTCAGTTGCCTCCCCTACCTGTAACTGATGTTAATTTGTCTGATTGTGAGTTCCTTGAGAACAGGTAGCACAGGTCACTACTTTACTCTTCCTCTTTTGACTACTGTACTCTCCCAAGTGCTTAGTACAGTGGTCTACACACAATAAGCATGCAATATATACCTTTTGATTGATTAATATAATCCTCATCCTTTACTATTTATGTCACCTTACATTACTCTAAGAGGCTTCTAAACTCTGTGCACCGATTTTCACATTTGACATTAGTCATAACTACTAAATAAACTAGAAACACCAAGAATACTAGAGAACCATACAAATTGACACGACCAGTTTCTTAGAGCAGCTCAGAATCCTTGAAGGCTGTGGGGCTCATTGCGATGCTTTCATTTGTCAGGAAAGGGGCATGGAGCTGTCTCGATCATTTGAATGTTACTGTGCAAAGCATCTGTGGCATTGTTGGTGTGATTTTAGAGAATATTGACATGATCTTACATCACGATTGGAGTCTAAAAGTCTTACAAGACTTCCTTCAGGACATTGATAGTTCAGGATCTGAGTGTATCCATGATGTCTTTCTCCTTGTTGGAGGTGGAAGACGGTACTGGTAATTTTGAATTGATATTTGGACAGTGAATAGAAGGTGATAATATACTGAGCTTCATAATGCCATGTAGTCCAGATTTTGCCACTACTCCCACCTGTATTTTGAAATGTCCCTTATCTTTGCTACACTCTGGAATTTTCAGAAAATGTTTTGAAACTAACTTCTAGGCATACAGTAATGACCAACAATGGTCTTGTAACCATTTTTGCTCTTACTGTAAATTCTGCTGAAACAACTTATCCATATCAACTGGTGCTCTAACATGATTTTTATTGTAAAATGTATCATTCTTCATCATTATTTCACCTACCTTCCACTCTGTCTTGTTTATGTTTCTTCTACAAGCACTACTTTCTTATAGTTTTAATCCTACTTGCTAGCATTTCCTTATTTTGACTCTGCAAAATATCTTAGACACAATACTTTTTCAGCAAATATGCCTTAGCTACATCAATCTCAATATGTATATTTCAGTCATAAATAATATAACAGATACTTCATTTTGTTATTTCCTTTTCTCTCCTTTCAATTTTAGCTCTTTCTTTTGCCCTCCCCATTTATATAAATAAAGATGACAAATGATTTCCTGGATCAGTTCCACTGAAATTTGGTTGAGATAAAATCACTCTTGCCATTATTGCTTCGGCACATCTCTTGCCATCCTTCCAGTGCTTTTACTTGCAAAATACCAAACCTTTAAACAGTTTTTAACTTTCTACTTAAAAATACCCGGTGGTATTTATATTTTATTCTCTATTTTTTCATTCAGTTTCTCTATATGACTCCATTACTTCCCCCACTGCAATTTTGTGAACAGAGTTCTCAGTAATACAGTTTTTAATTTCCCATCCTGAAACCCAGAAGTAAATAGATGTATTGCCCCAGGACTGATATAAGAAATATGATTGAATGAATACTTGATTCAGCATCTTTCTTCTGAGGAAGAGAAGTGACAGAAATCTTACACTGTGGACCCCATGTGGGACAGGGACTGGGTCTGACCTGATTAACTTGTATCTATCCCAGTGCTTAGAACAGTGCCTCATCACACAATAAGTGCTGAAGAACTACTATTAAAAAACATTATGATCAATGGTATTTATTGAGTACTTCCCGAGTGCAGAACATTATACTAAGTGCTTGGGAGAGTACAGCACAATAGAGTTGATAGAAACAATTCCTGCTCTTGAAGAGTTTATAATGTAGTGGGAGGGATGGACAATAAAATAAAATGCAGATGGGAAAGTGTCAGAGCATAAAAATGTACATATATGTGCTGTGGGGTTGAATGTGGGATAAATATCAAAGTGCTTAAGGGGCAGAGACCCAACTACATAGGTGATGCACAAGAGAGGGCAAATAGAGTGTGGAAATGAAAAGTTAGGGAAAGGTTCTTGCAGGAAATTAGATTTTGGTAGGGCTTTGAAGATGGAGAGAGTGAGTGCTGGTCTGTTATATATGAAGGGAGGAAGGAGTTTCAGGCCAGAGGGAAGACGTGTGTGAGGGGTGGGCAGAAAGAGACAAGATCAAGGTAAAATAAAATGGTTGGCAATAGAAGAGTGAAGTGTGTGGGTTGGTTGTAGTGGGTGATGAGCAAGGTTAGGTAGTGGGTGGAGAGCTATTTAAATGCCTTAAAGTTGATGTTAAGGAGTGTCGGTTTGATTTGGAGGTGATGGTGAATCATTGGAAGTTTTTGAGATGTTAGTCAATTGTATTTATTGAGCACTTACTATGTTCAGAGGACAGTACTAAGTCTTGGGAGAGTTACGATATGACAATATAACAGACACATTCCAAATCCACAACAGAGATGTGAGGACATGTGGGCAAAATGCATCTTTAGAAAAATGATCTTGGCAGCAGAGTGAAGTATGAACCGGAGTGGGGAGGCTGATGCAGTAGTAGTTTGTTATAGAGAGGAAAAGGTAAATTCTAGAGATGTTTTGAAGAACTGACAGGAATTGTGACACTGAATATGTTGGCTGAATGAGAGGTTAGTCGAGAGTATTGCCAAGGATTTGAACTTGTTCATTCATCCAGTAGTATTTATTGAGCGCTTACTATGTGCAGGGCACTGTATTAAGTGCTTGGAATGTACAATTTGGCAACAGAAAGAGACAATCCCTGCCCATTGACAGGCTTACAGTCTAATCAGGGGAGACAGACAGACAAAAACAATAGCAATAAATAGAATCAAGGGGATATACATCTCATTAACAAAAGAAATAGGGTAATAAAAATATATACAAATGAGCAGATGAGCACAGTGCTGAGGGGAGAGGAGGAGGAGCAGAGGGAAAGGGGGGGAAAGGGGCTTAGCTGAGGGGAGGCGAAGGCAGGGGCAGAGAGGCAGCAGAGAGAAAAGGGAAAAGTGGAAGCTCAGTCTGGGAAGGCCTCTTGGAGGAGGAGAGCTCTCAGTAGGATAATAATAATAATGTTGGTATTTGTTAAGCGCTTACTATGTGCAGAGCACTGTTCTAAGCGCTGGGGTAGACACAGGGGAATCAGGTTGTCCCATGTAGGGCTCACAGTCTTAATCCCCATTTTACAGATGACGTAACTGAGGCACAATGAAGTTAAGTGACTTGCCCACAGTCACACAGCTGACAAGTGGCAGAGCCGGAATTCGAACCCATGACCTCTGACTCCAAAGCCCGTGCTCTCTCCACTGAGCCACGCTACTTCTCCAAGGATGAGACATGGAGGATGGTGATGTCTACAGGGATGGGAAGTCGAGGGTTTCAATGGGGAGGCAAGGAGTTCTATTTTGGATCTGTTCTGTTTTCCAATCAGAGCTACAGGAAAAGGATTTGCATTCTTTTATTTTGTTTTCCTCTTTGTTTCAAAATCCTGGCTCTATATTTTCCCCTCCTTGTACTCGGATGCTCATTAAACTGCAACAGAGCTCTGCATTGCTGCTGCCACTTCCCAGCCAGCACAGAGAGATACCTCATGAGATAAAGAGCTCCAAAGTTTGGAGGGGGTGAGGGGGGCAGAGGATAGATAGAGTGAACACCTCAATAGTGGGTTACTGTGCTTAGACTGTAAAGTCATATGAGCAAGGAATGTGTCTGCTAATTCTCCCAAGCACTTAGTACAGGCTCTAAATACAGTACGTGTTCATTAAATACAATTGGGTTACTGTGCTTAGACTATAAGCTCGTTATGGGTAGGGAATGTATCTGCTAATTCTGTTGTATTGTACTCTCCTGTGTACTTAGTACAGTGGCAGCGTGGCTCACTGGAAAGAGACCGGGCTTGGGAGTCAGAGGTCACGGGTTCAAATCCGGCTCTGCCACCTGTCAGCTGGGCAAATCACTTCACTTCTCTGTGCCTCAGTTCCCTCACCTGTAAAATGAGGATTAAGACTGTGAGCCTCACATGGGACAACCTGATTGCCCTGTGTCTACCCCAGTGCTTAGAAGAGTGCTCTGCATATAGTAAGCGCTTAAATACCCACAACTGGCTTACAGTCTAGAGGGCTAATAGTAATGATAGTATTTGTTAAGCGCTTACTATGTGCCAGACCCTGTTCTAAGCTCTGGGGCATAATAAGGTTGGACACAGTCCCTGTCCCACATAGGGCTCACAGTCTTAATCCCCATTTTACAGATAAGGTAACTGAGGCACAAAGAAGTTAAGTGATTTTCCCAAGGTCCCACAGCAGACATCTGGCAGAGTCAGGACTAGAGCCCATGACCTTCTGACTCCCTGGCCTGGGTTCTATCCCCTATACCATCATTTATGAGTATGTGTATAGAGATGCTTACATAAATGTATACATGAATGTATGTATGTTTGTTGGCCAGGATAAATTTGATGGCGATAGATGGAACATATTCCCTAATCTGTCACTGAAATAATAGTTCATTGTTAGCAAAACTGGAGTTATGAACTACTTTAGGACTGTGTATGTCAGCATTAGGAGGGACTACTATGCTGGTGAGGTTACTTTACTGATCATCAGCTTTATTTTTAACTCTCGCATTATCACTTTTAATCACTACCATACATTCTTGGAATTGTAAATTGTCAGTAAAGACTATTGTGAGGACTGGTTGTTTTCATGCAACTATCACACTGACTTCCAGAGGAGTGTGATGTACTTGCATAAGCAAACCAAAAAAGAATGGAGCACTGAACCCAAGTTTTAGGAGATTAGTAAAGAATAGGAACATTGCGTCCATTCATTCAATCATATTTTTTGAGTGCTTACTGAGTGCAGAGCACTGTACTAAGTGCTTGGAAAGTACAATTTGGCAACAAAAGAGAAAATTCCTACCCAACAACAGGCTCACAGTCTAGGAAGAGAGAAAGTTTACCAAAATTGCAAATGCGTGCTTCGTTCTACGGACTAAATGTGTCAGTAAGGTGCTAAGATGTGGGTTGATTAAAGGGTACCACGGTTTGCAGATTCTGGATTTTTTATGGTCAGTATAGTGCATGTGATTGCAAAGGCAAATCATTTTCTCCTATCTTAAAAATCTAATCTGGAAATAGCACATGCAGCAAAAGAAGTCAAATAAACAGCTTCCTTGAAAGGACTGGGTTGACAAAATGTGGCACTTAATATGCAGTGCAAATTAATATTTAAATCTTTAAGACCAAAAACCCTGCTGCTAGAACACATGTGGTTAAAACAAATGCTAATATCTTTGAGAAAAAAATGCTCAAACTAGAAAATCTTCTTGTCTAAAAAAATAAATCTTAACAAATATTACTATAATGGAAAATGTAACATCCTAATATCACTTCCACATATCACTTGCAAATGCACCTTCTTCATGAGTATTTCCAATTTTAAAATTTAGGGACAAATTTAGTTTTAGATGGAATCTGAAACAATAGGCCTATTTCTGGCAAGATGGGTTTTTATCTAACTTTAAATCTCAGTTGAGGTTTGCCTGAATATATTGCTTATATTTTTAATTTCTACAATTTCCATGGAGAACTACTTTGAAAAGTATAAGCTTCTACATCTTTCTGTTTATACCCACTATAATTACACACTTATTCATCTTTTTTTACACTTCAGAGAAAACAAAGAATTTAGAGCATAGCAATTGTATATGTACCACTACCAACCTTTAACAAGCAGAGAAATTTACACAAGTTATGAAACACAAAGAAATAAGGGTGCAGACACATAATGAAACACACTGTGAGAGTCAAAGCGGTGAGTTAGGGAAGACAACACAACGACAACAAATACTACAATAGTAAAAAAAATCACAAGAAATAAGATTAGAAGCCAATAATCTTGTATAAGGAGGATAGGAACTTGTAGACATTGCAAGGCTGTATTTCCAGAATCCAGAAAGCAATGGTGCATGTCTGGCAACCAAAAGTGATCAAAAGAATCACCAGTTATTGTTGATTCCATTACTAATTATTCCATCTAACCTAGTATAAGGTAATTTTAAAGGATTTCCCAAGGGTTATTCTCAGTACAATTCCATCCCAAAACATAGAGTTGAAAATATTATCAAAATATATTACTGTGATATGTCCCTCTCCTAAAGAAAGTCCAGTGGCTGCCCATCCAACTTCTCATCAAACAGAAACTCCTCAACCATTGGCTTTAAAGCATTCAATCACCTTGACCTATCCTACCTCACCACTCTACTACTACAACCCAGATTGCATGCTTCTCTCTTCTAATGCTAACCTTCTCACTGTTCCTCGATATCCTCTATCTCACCACCTACTTCTGGCCCACATTCTACCACTGGCCTGGAAAGTCTTCCCTCCTCGTATCTGACAATGACTCTCTCCTCTTTCAAAGTCTTACTGAAGGCAATCTCCTCCAAGAGGCTTTCCCTAAGCTCTCCTTTCCTCTTGCCCTCCTGCATCACCCTGACTTGCTCCCTTTGTTCTTTCCCCCTTCAGCTCCATAGCATTTATATTCATATATGTAATATATCATGAGTTCGAATCCCAGCTCTGCCACTTGGCTGTGTGACTGTGGGCAAGTCACTTAGCTTCTCTGTGCCTCAGTTCCCTCATCTGTAAAATGGGGAGTAAGACTGTGAGCCCCACGTGGGACAACCTGATTCCCCTATGTCTACCCCAGAGCTTAGAACAGTGCTCGGCACATAGTAAGCGCTTAACAAATACCAACATTATTTATTTATAATGTCTGTCTCCTCCTCTAGACTGTAAGCTCGTTGTATGCAGGGAATGTGTTTATTGTTGTGCTGTACTCTCCCAGATGCTTAGTACAGGGCTCTGCACACAGAAAACTCTCAATAAATGATTGGCTGATTTCATCAGTTTTGTTTTTACAACTTGAGGAATTCTCTGTGTGCTATATTGTGGGATGTTTTCATGAGCCCAGTGTTCTGGATCCATTGGAATTCAACATATTTTAAAGGAAGTGATCCCAAAAATGAAATCAAAGTTGCTTCTTTTCTGATCTTTCTTTCTAGTCATCTTTAAACTCGGATTTGGGATCCTTCATCTAATGATTCAATTATTCAATACCTCGTAGTAGTAATATTATTTGTGAACCTGAGGGAAATGTATTATACTTTGTTTTTGAGGAAGAACAAAGGAAGCAGAAGACACCTTCCCTGCCCACAAGGAGCTTACAATCTATTAATGGTATTTGAGTACTTCCTGTGTGCAGAGCACAGTATTATGTTCTTGAGCACTGGACTTTACTGTACAATCCAAGTACTGTGCCATGCTTCATGAGGGTCTTTGAAAAATACTTGCTGCTGCTGTTCTTGCTAAGAAAATGTGAAAGAAACTGCAAATTTGAAGCATTTCAGCATGGACTTGTGTCAGAACCACTCAAACTTTCTTTTGTTTTACCCAGACATTTAGATGAAAGTATTTGTTGCTCTGAAGTAAATGACAAATTCAACCTCCCTTCCAAGATTATTATAAAACAATTATTTCCCTCAGATGCTAAAGTCACTTTGAAAATATTGCCATATTTAAGTAGTATTTGCATTTTCCATAAGTTTTGAACAACCCATGTCCTCAAGCTAAGTTAAACCCAACAAATTGTGCTACTAGTAGGACTCCTCAATCCTAAAGTCCTTGAATTGGAAGCAGCACTCCTGTTCAGATAAACCAGGGAGAGGAAAGCAAAGACTCTGGTACAAATAGGGGTGGTTAGAGAACCTTCCATGGAAATTCCATTGGTTCAGGCAGACTTCTGCAAAATGTTGCAGAAGAAATCCTACTCCCTACTCCTTTCTACCTAGTCTTTGAGTCCCATGTGGAAAAGGATGGTGTCCAACCTGATTATTGCACTGTGGGCCTGGCATAAAGATGTGATATCACTTGCATCTCAGTGTCTAGTATCGGCAAAGACCATCGGTAGCCACCCTAATTCTGGCAGTGTAGGAATATATTGAACCTAATGTTCATCTGACCCTCCCTTCACCTCCATCAATCAGAAAATAGTAAATAGTGAACTCCGACTTTGGACAGGGAACTCTACTAAACTTTCAAGAAAGTACAATAGATGAAGTAGATGTGATTCCTGCCTTCAAGAATCATATACTCTGGTCAGGCTAAAATACTCTGGTCAGACACTAAAGTAATTTGCAGACAGAAAAAAAGAAAACAGGAATCTGCGCATCATTTAGAGGCGGAGGAGTAGGGAATGTAAAAATGTGTATCTAAGTGGTGTAGGTGGTTATGAATACCCTACAGAAATGGTAGTGGGGTGGGGGTGGGAGTATAACCTGGAGAGACTAGGGGTTAATCAGGTGAGGTCTCTTAAGAAGATGTGGTTTCAGAAGAGCTTTGAAGAGGAGGAAATTGAAGTCTTTTGGATTTGAAGTGCCAGGCCATGGGAGTGGCACGATCAAGAACCAGCCAGTGAAAACAGTGAGCAAGGCACAGTGAGCAGGTTGCTTGGAGAGAAATGAAGAATCTGAGCTGGGCTGGAGTGGGAGAGGAAAGTGGTTAACTAGGAGGAAGAGAGCTCATTTAGTGCTTTAAAGCAGAAATTTATCAGGAGTTTATCTTTGATGTGGAAAAGAATGGATAAACACCAAAGGTTTTGGAGGATGGGGAGAAAGGTAGAATGGCATTAGAAAAGTTGCCCAGATAGCAGAGCAAAATATGGACTGGTGAGAATGGAGGAAAAGGAACAGCGAGGAGATTGATGCAGTAGTCAAACTGGGGCTATATGACAAGTGCCTGGACCAGTGAGGTGACAGTTTGAATGGAGAGGAAGGGGTGGATACTGGAAACGTTGTGCCCCGTACAGTTCAAATAATGAAAAATAGATTATATCTGGATCATACTACTGTTCTTCCTTAATGCTGGCAGATTTCATTTTACTTTGGTTTACTTTGATTCCTTAGAGAAGCAGGGTGGGCTAGAGGAATCTGAAAGCCAGGTAACCTGGGTTCTAATTGTACTCTTCCATGCACTTAGTACAGTGCTCTGTACACAGTAAGCACTCAATAAATATGATTGAATGAATAATCCTGGCCCTGCCACTTGCCTGCTGTGTGACCTTGAAGTCACAACTTCTCTGAGCCTCAATTTTCTCTTCTGCAAAATGGGAATTACATACCTGTTCTTCCTCCCCTTAGACTGTTAACCCCACATGTGACAGGAACTGTGACTCATCTGCATATATTGTATCTATCCCAGCACTTAGTACAGTACTTGGTATATAGTAAGTATTTAATCAATCAATCATCTTTATTGAGTGCTTACCATATGAAGAGCACTGTACTAAGCGCTTGGGAGAGTACAGTATAACAGATACATTCCCTGCCCTCAAGGAATTAAGTCTTTATTAATATTTTTGTTGTTTTTGTGTTTCTCAGTCACCGAAGGAAGCAGCATGGCTTAATGGAAAGATCACAGTATTGGGGATCAGAAACTTGGATTTGTCTTCCACTTTACTTCTCTGTGACCTTGAACAAGCTGCTTAAATTCTCTGTTCCTCAGTCTCCTCTCCTATAAGAGGGGGATAAAATACCAGTTCTCCCTTTTCATAAGACTTTGAGCTCTGTATGTATAAGGACTGAATTGAAACTGATTGTCTTTCATGCACCCCCAGCACATCATCAATGTCATTATTATAATTGTTTCTATTAAGATTTGGAAGAGTAATCAGTGAAAATAAATTTATCAAACCACTTTTTCTACCTTCCTTCCTATAGGTTACTGTTAAAATTGTACTAACTAAAGTCATCTCTACCATGCAATACTCTACAAATCCGCCCAGATAGATTCATAGCTGTACCCTGGTTTCCCCAATTTCCCCAATGCTTCCATAGCCCCTCCCCAGTTCACTGTTGGCAGCAATCATACCACCTGGATACCTATTGTTCTCCATTTATCATTCCACTTAGATGACAAAAATAATTCAAAACCAAAGTTAACTGGGAAAAATGAATCATTAGACTCTCCAGTACAAACATATCAGTGATTTGGAAAGTTTAAGGCCCTAAATAGAGCTATAACCAAGGCAACAGGAAGCACATGCAAGTTAGTTTCTAAATAATTCACCTTTTGAAAAAATATTCTCCTTCACCTTCTGCCCCCGGATTTCAATTCTATTGAATATGCAAGTTGTTTGAATGAGGAAAATTATAGGAAGAGCAGAAAAAAGAGAAAGAACAGAAAAATATAACAAAAGGCTTCGACCCAATTAACCATGGTATTTGTCTTATTGTTGAAGCACACAGATAACCTTCTCCAGCTTACTTCTGCGTCACCCTGACTTGCTCCTTTTGCTCTTCCCCATTCTCAGCCCCACAGTACATATCTGTAATTCATTTGTATTGATGTCTGTCTCCCCACCTCTAGACCGTAAGCTCGTTGTGGGCAGGGAATGTCACTGTTTATTGTTGTGTTGTACTTTCCCAAGTGCTTGGTACAGTGCCCTGAACACAGTAAGTGCTCAATAAATACAGTTAAGTGAATGAATGAATGAGTATGGTTAAGTTTAGTCCTTAGTGGCAGTTGCTCTACAAATTACCTGGCAGAGCAATGAATTTCACTTCTTTGGAAACCTCAGAAGTTTTGTGCACAATCTCAGTTCTCTTGAGCTGTGTAAAACTGTCCTCAGCACTGCCGAGGCACATAGCCCTATCCCACTTTCCCCTCCCTGATTTATCTCTTGTTGTAATGTTTCCTGATTTTTTTTTTTACAGCTCCATGCTGTTGTGTCCCATCAGAACCTCTCGATCAACTATATTTACTGAGCGCTTCCTGTGTACAGAGCACTGTACCAGATGCTTGGGAGAGTAGAATATAACAGATATGTTCCCATCCTGCAATGAGCTCTCTTCTGCTTCCACAGCCTGTGGGCCCTGCCTTCCAGGGCTCCAAGACCAGACTGGGGAGGGAAGGGGGGAGCAGAGCGGGCAGAGGACAGTGAAAGAGAAAGATGTGCAGAAGGAAGAGGGAATCCGAAAAAGGGAGAATATGGAGAAGAGACTCAGATCTTCTCCCTTGCTCTCACCCTTCTTCCTCTCTCTGCACCCCTCCTACCCAAGTCGGACTCCAGGCCCCAGACCTGACAGCCAGGTAAGGCAAGAGCTTTCAATCTGGTTGGGGCCTATTGAACTGGGGGCGAAAGTCAGTAGTAGTGAGCTCCCCTAAAAGACCCACAATTTGGAATTGTAGAACAAATGGGTAAAGGTTGCAAGAAGAGATGAAGAAAAGAGTCGGGAAGAGGATCCAGAGAGAAGACAGGACGGCATGTTCAAAGGGAGACCAAGAACAGCTCAAAATCTTTGAGCTAGAACGGAAGGAGCAGAGTACTTTGTCTGGCCAATCCGTACATTAGAGATGTAAGTTTCAATCACTTCAAGAAGAGGTGATTTCCACCGGGCTGTTGTGAAACCAGGAACCGAAGCACAAAATGTGTGCTGTCACAGTGTCAGTGACAGAACCAGAACTGAACCCCAGTTCCTTTCTCTCCCAGACTAGTGCTATTCCCATTCCTGCTTTGCCAAGCGTTGTTCTGTCAGGTTTCAGCCCAACTTATTTGGAAATGGCAGGATGATCCTTGGAAAACCGCGTTAGCTGTTCAGGTAAACAAACCTCCACTAATGGCTTAGCTAAAACAGGCAAATCATTTCAGTGACAGTGAATTAACTGTCTTCTCTTTTTGTCCTTTCACAAAAGACATTTTAAAACAAATTGGAGATCTTCTGTCACTGGTATGGAACCATCTGTCACCAGTTCTGCTGAATCCACATTTCTCAATTTAAAAACTTGAAATACCTACCTTATTGAGTGTCAAAATTCATAATTCAAAAATTCTTCCTGTCTTACCAACATCATGGCAATTTGTTTTGCAGGGATGATTTAGCTTAAACAATTGGGGCTCCTTTTCTGTCATATTCAATATTCACAGGACTCAGCTTCATTTATGCATTACATTTACCCATCTCATTTTAAATTTTGAATCTCATGAATTTAGTTTTTTTAAAGTCCATGTAAGAACTTTTTTTTAAGAATAAGATAATTGATTCTGGATTTCTCCACTCCATAAATATTTTCTAACAGTTAAAAAAGTTAAATAAAATATAATCTGAGGATAAAAAAAGAATTTCAGACACCATATTGTATGAGTGATGTTGACAAATTGATTTGCATATTTAATTTGAGAGCTTTTAAAACTTATGTTTATGTTTATAAAGAACTTTTAGATTATAAACACTATTTTCATGGTGACAAGTGTAAAGCCATAAAGCAAATATGGATTAGGACAGACATATAAAATCATTGTGAAAATCCAAACTCAAAATAGGAATGAAGAAAATCAATTATAAAAGAAAGAATGAAAGGAAGAGTACATGTTGCATTCAAGTAAAAATTTATAAATGATACCCAGCCAAAAACTTTGGTCATTCTTTGGACTGTCAGCTCACTGTGGGCAGGAATGCAGGTATTTTGTTATATTGTACTCTCTCAAGCGCTTAGTACACTGCTTTGCACACAGTAAGCACTCAATAAATATGAATGAATGAATGGATTATAACCACTTTATGAAGGAATACCTCTACCATCTTTGTTGAAACATCATTTCCAATTCCCATTTCCTCTTTTTAATGGTTAGGACTCAGCAGAGAGTGTACAGAGCCCGGTTATAAGACTAGGATTGTCTCCTTCAGCTGCACAAGTACAGCAGCAGTTTTGCTGAGGTGAAAATGTCAGTGAGGACTCTGTGCTGCCAAGCACATACACGTGGAGCCGGGTTACAGACCGGGAGCAGGAAGATGGATGTGGAGTTGTACATGTGCCAGGCTGGACCAACACAAGGTTCTAACCAACCCTCAAAGGAGGCTGGTGGCTCACAACCAGGTGCAGCCATTATGACATCAGCTGGAATCAGGGAAAGAATTATACACATGCAGAAGTTCCTGTACAGGCAAGCAGCTGGAAGACCCCCACATCTCAGGCCTTACTTGAAGTGAACCCTGCCCTCTGGGAACTGGGTAGGGCTTTTGAACAGGTATGATTTGCCCTTCTGGAGTTCATTCATTTGTATTTATTGAATGCTTACTATGTGCGGAGCACTGTACTAAGCACTTGGAATGTACAATTCGGCAACAGATAGAGATAATCTCTACCTATCAATGGGCTCACAGTCTAGAAATTTTAGGTTCAAGTCTAGTTCAATTCTAGTTCAAGTCTAGGTTCAATTTAAGCCAGACTGAGCTACATCTAGTCTGGGCTACAGGATCTGTCTACATTTAGTATAGTACAGTATTATACTATACTAATAATAAACAGTATACTGTATATATATAGTATAGTATATACTATACTATAGTATTAGTATTAGTAATACATTTAGTATTAGTGACATCTTGGCGTATAGGCAGTAGTCCACAGAGCTCTCCTCTTCCCCTTAAATAAACACCCTTGCAGAACCAGCTGGAACACAGCCCAAGAACTAAGATTGCACCAAGTCACTGTAATGTACGTGCTTTAGAGCAGAACTGCCCAACTTGAAGGCATCCCACCGCTGTCCCTCCACCGACTCCATTCCAGAGTCCTGCTGGGAGGAAATTGTGCCCTTGGACCTGGTGGAAGCTGTGGAGAGAGGGAAGCCAGGTTGGAAACCCAGCCGGGGCCAGAGCAGTCATTCATCAATTTATTCCTGTTTATTTAGTGCTTTCTTTCATTCATTCGATCAGTCGTATTTATTGAGCACTTACTGTGTACAGAGCACTGTACTAAGCACTTGGAAAGTACAATTCAATAAAGAGAGACAATCCCTGCCCTGTGTGCAGAGCACTGTACTAAGCACTTGGGAGAGTATAATATAACAATAATAGATACATTCCTTGCCTACAACAAGCTTACAGTCTAGAAGGGTCAAGGAGTTGAGGTGCCCTACTAACTAAGGAGGGATAAAGGAAGCAAAGTTCAGATTGCAGTATCCTGGGTGGCTGACAAATGGGCCTGGTGGCCAAATTTACAGACGTTTTGTGATATATAACTAATTATAACTGGGCACTTGGCTTTTCAGCGAACTTCCATGGATCAGGAAGATAGGGCTGGAAAATCTCCGGTGCTAAGAAATCCAAAACTTCATAGGAAATAAGTTGGCTTGTAATGTGCTTACCACTAAATCACAAGTGTTGGAGTTAGTAAAGAGAGTCAATCAATCACCTGGGTGTATTAAGCACTTACTGAGTGTAGAGCACTCTATTAAGGATTTGGGATAGTGTCACAGAGTCAGTAGACATGCTCCCTGCCCACAAGGATCTTACAGTCTAGAGAGTGAGATGAGCATTAAAATAAATTAAGGATATGTACATAAGTGCTTTGGAACTGAAGGTGGGGTGAATAAAAGGTACAAATCCAAGTTCAAAAGTGACACAGAAGGGAGAAGGTGTAGAGGAAATGAGGGCTTAGTTGGGGAAGACTTCGTGGAGGAGATGTGATTTTCATCAGGGTTTGAAGGTGGGGAGAATGGTGGTCCTTTGACTATCCATTGACTATGGACCAGAGGCGTGATGGGGGTGAGGGGTCAGCAGAAAGATAGATGAGATGGAGATACAGTGAGTAGATTGGTGTTGGAGTAAGAAGTGTGTGGGCCGGGTTGTAGTAGGAAATTAGTGAGGTAACATAGGAGGGGCAAGATGAATGAGTACTTTAAAACCAATGATAAAGAGTTTTTGTTTGATACGGAGGTGGAAGGGATACCACTATAGGTTTTAGGGTGGGAAATGTGGACTGAACTTTGTTTTAGAAAAATGATCTGGGCAGTAGAGTGAGGTAAGAACTTGAGTAGAGAGAGACAGGAATCAGGGAGATCAGCGAGGAGGCTGATGCAGTAGTCAAGATGAGATCCATGAAAAGTATTTAGATGAGGGAAGAAGCAGTTTTGATGGAGCAGAAAGGATGATTTAAAATGATGTGAAAGTTGAACGGAAAGGATTTGATGACATATTGAATATATGGGTTGAGCATGAGAGATAAGTCGAGGATAATGCCAAGCTCCTGGGCTTGTGAGATAGGGAGGATGGTAGTGCTCTCTACAGTGATGGGAAAGTCATGGGAAGGAGAGGGTTTCGGTGGGAAGGTGAAGAGTCCTGTTTTGGACATGTTAAGTTTGAGTTATCCGCAAGACATCTGAGTAGACATGGCTGGAAGAAATGAGATATTGCAGATGAGAAAGATCAGGGCTGAAGAGGTAGATTTGGGAATCATCTGTATAGAGGTGGTTGGTAGGTGAAGCCTTGGCAAAGAATGAGTTTTCCAAAGGATGGAGATGGAGAATAGAAGAAAACCCAGAACTGAGCCTTGAGAGTGTAGGAGAGGGGGCAGATGAGAATGGCGGGTAGAGTGATTTCAGAGTTGATGAGATTACAGATTGTTCTGTAATCTGTAAATCTGTCAATCTCTTGTTTGGGGGATATCATTTGGAATTAACTAAATCTAGTTTTCAAATATGCAAGATTCAAATTAGAACATTTTTCTTAGCTTTTTCATACTCAGACTCCCAATTGGCTGGATCTCTGTTACCTCCTGACTTTTCTAGGGCTGTTTGTTCAGTTGAATAAACTGCCTGGCAAAATGGATCCACTGCTCTTGATAGCTTTTCTGCAGGGGTTTTCCCCACAGCCCTTTCCTTTAAATGATGAGCAGAGCTGGATGTTTTCTCTTACAGAAATGCAAGTTAAATGAGCTGTTTGCAGACAATAATGAAGCAAAAGTTTGTTGTGTCATTTGTGGGCTGTGCTGAAACTGAACAGTACTTTTCCAGAGGGCCTTAAAATGCTCTAAAGTGATCTAGAAAATGACTTTAATGCTTCTGCTAATGAAGTTTGAGGCTTTCAGAAGAGAACAAACCCAAATTTTAGAGAGCATTTCCAGGCTAATTTAAATAAGGGATGAGGTAATGTTTTCTTACTTTGGTTTCCCCAGGAAAAAGCATATTTCCTTGTGCAAAAATCAGGTGGCCAGGTGCTTGTCCAGTTCCAATCCCCACTGGGTGAGAGTTCGCCAAGCCAACATGGTCAAATCTGGGATCCATATACTCCTTATGCCAAGAGATAAAATGAAGCTTTGTTATATGAACCCTTCCAACTTGGACCCCTTCTCTATGATTGATCCTTTATCTTATTTTAAGAGGGAAGAGGATTAGAGGTGATAAACATTTCCACTAGGCTTGAGAAACAACGTGGCCTAGTGGAAGGTGAACAGGCAATTTACTTCTCTGTGCCTCTAGACTGTAAGTTCATTGTGGGCAGGGAATGTGTCTCTTATATTGTTCAATTGTACTCTCCCACGTGCTTGGTACAGTGCTCTGCACACAGTAAGTGCTCAATAAATGCAATTGACTGACTCAGTTTCCTCTTTGGTAAAATGGGGATTAGATACCTGTTCTCCCTCCTAGTTAGATAGTGAGCCCCATGTGGGATGAGTACTATGTGTGGTCTGGAGAAGCAGCATGGCTTAGTGGAAAGGGCCTGGGCTTGGGAGTCAGAGGTCATGGGTTCTAATCCCGGTCAGCTGTGTGACTTTGGGGAAGTCACTTAACTTCTCTGGGCCTCAGTTCCCTCATCTGTCAAATGGGAATTAAGACTGTGAATCCCACATGGAACAACCTGATTACCTTGTATCTACCCCAGCGCTTAGAACAGTGCATAGCACATAGTAAGCGCTAATAAATACCATTATTATTATTATTATTATCTTGCATCTGTCCCAGTGCTTAATAGAATGCTCGGCACATAGTGCTTAACAAATATAACAATTATTCTACTTTGCTCAAGCTTTGTCTTCAGGGTTGCTAACTGCTTGTAAATTCATGTTTTTGTGCGCACCGTCTGAAAGCACTGGACCAGCTGGGTCCATTGCAACTACTGCTGATAGGACCGGAGCAGTGGCCTGCTTCTGTGGGGTAGATGCCTTAGCTAAATGCCCTCTGGAAAGCAGCCTCTTGAAATATTATCATTATCGTTATTATGATCAGCATTATTATTATAAGGGTAATAATAAGGGAGTTAAGTGACTATATGCCAGACTCTGTGTCTGTGCTGGGATAGGTTTATAGAATGTAAAATGTTTTGAATAATACACCCACACTTATCCTTTCCTGTCACTGCTGAACACTGCTGAGCTGTGGAGGGTTGGATTCAGGAGTTGGTGACAATGGAAAGTAATTTTTGTTTTTGTTTTATCTGTGTGTATTTGGCTTAGGCCCTGTCACTGGTGAAAAACAAGGATTGCAGATGTTGAAAGCTCTGTCTGGAGTAAATTAACTTATTCAAAGCAATACAGTTGTCCATATACCAATTTTTTTTTAATATGAAAAGGATAGGCGTGGAGGTCTGATATATGCTTACTATAGATGAGTCCATAGATTACTGAAGTTGGAAAACTGCTGATATCCAACAAATAAATTCTGAAGTCTGATATCTTACTGTAATATTTGATTTTGCAGATTTTATTCTCAATTGACACATCACACCATGGGTTTCAAAAAGCATCACTTTGTCAGGGTTGGGAGAATCTGGAAGGTGAGAGTGATTAATTACTTGTTTCACTCCAATTAACTCTTTGATCTCAGTCATTTACTTACTATATTTCCCCCTTTTCTTCCACCATCTACTGCCAATTTCCTCTATTCCTCCTCTTGCTCCTTGTAGCATACCTTTCGACTGGTGTTGCAAGAGAAAATATCTTGTTACCAAACTACCCTAATTTTGAAGGGGTATATCAGAAATTCTCTTTTAGGATTGGTATCTTTTTCAATGGTGTTTTTTTTTATTAAGTGCCTACTCTGTGCCCGGCACAGTACTAAATGCTGGGGTAGATACAAGCTAATCAGCTGGATACAGTCCATTTCCTACTTGGAGCTCACAGTATTAAACCCCATTTTACGGTTGAGGTAATTGAGGCACAGAGAGTGAAGTGACTTGCCCAGGTCACACATCAGATAAGTGGCAGAGCTGGGATTAGAACGCAGGTCCTATTGTCTCCCAGGCCCATGATCTATCCACTGTTTATTTATTCATTCATTCAGTCATATTTATTGAGTGCTTACTCTGTGCAGAGCACTGTACTAAGCACTTGGAAAGTACAATTTGGCAACAGAGACGATCTCTACCCAACAGTGGGCTCACAGTCTAGAAGGGGGAGACATCAATACCATCAAATTACCATCCACTAGGCCATTCTGTTTTTCTGTGATTAGTCAGGAGTTATTAGGCCAGGAACAGCTGCATGGATCTTGAATGAAATGGATTTAGAAGGCAGGAAGATTCTTGTTTTCCTCTATTTCTTTGACTTTCTAGTTTGAAAATTTTAGTCTCTAAGTGTGTTACAATCTATTAGAAAGTTATATTGCTGGAAATTCCAAATTATCAAGAAGTAAAGTGTCCTAAGCAATAATACCTTTTCAAGTGCTTCAACAAAAAGTAAAATAGTTCTTCATATTAAATTAATATCAGAATAATAATAATAGTAGCATTAGTTAAGCACTGGCTCGGTGCCAAGCACGGCACTGGTTAGGTACAGTATAAGCAGATCACTTACAATCCCCGTCCTACGTGAGGCTCACAATCTAAGGTGGAGGGAAAATAGATCATTAACCCTCATCTCAATCAATTGTATTGATTGAGTGCTTACTGGGGGCAGAGTACTATACTAAGCACTTGGGAGAGAACAATGTAACGGAGTTGGTAGAAATGTTCTATTTTACAGGTGAGAAAACTGAGGCACAGAGAAGTTAAATGTCTTACCCAACATCTCCCAGCAGGTAAATGGCAGAGTTGGGATAGAAGCTGAGTCTGCCAACTCCCAACCCTGTGCTCTTTGTACTGAGCCTTACAGCTTCTCAGTGGAAGACCTTATACTTATTTATGTAACTTAGTGAGTGGGACTGCCTTTTGTGTCATGCTGTATCCTTGCTGCTTGTGACTGGGATAAAACAGCCAGAGGACAGCAGTTAGCCAATGGCCTGGCCCAGAATTTTGCCCTCCGAGCAAAGCCAGCTGTCTCCTCCCACCAAAAAGTCCTTTTCTACTCTCAAAAGATTTCTTTGGATAAAACAAATCTCCTCTCTCAATCTAGGATGCAGTCTTCAAAACAGCATGGCCTAGTGGAAAGAGTACAGGTCTGGGAGTCAGGGGAACTGGGTTCTAATCCCATTTCTGACACTTGCCTGCTTTGTGACCTTGGGTAAGTCAATTAACTTCTCTGTGCCACAGTTACCTCATCTGTAAAATGGGCACTCATCAACACCTGATCTCCTGCCTACTTAGACTGTGAGTCCGATGAAGGATGTACCTATCCCAGTGCTTAGTACAGTGCCTAACACATATTTACAAATACCACAGTTATTAGAAGCTAAAGATAAATAGAAATCCACAAGACTGTACCTTAAGTGGATGGACTGGCACTGGTATAGTAGAATTTCCTCTTTGATAAATTATTTACACAGGATTTAAGAATACATTTAGTAGCTAGGGCCATTGATAGATTAATTTGTGTGTGTTTCAGAGAGTACTTAATGATGCTAGGATGAGTCTGGGCAGTAATTTAAATGATGTAAATGATGTAGGCTTGTGGAGTCAATAATTAGTAGCACAATATGAAAGAAATAATTTTTAAATGATTCTGTAATGAGAGAGCATGTTTAGTTTTATGGTATTTTCTCATAATTAACAATATCCAGTCAATCAGGGCTTCTATTTTTTCAAACCCTGAAATGAACCGTTCCAGTCGTTAGTGAAAATGAGCAGCATCGTTTCAAGGAGGAAGTGGTTTCAGATTATCATATTTATTTTTTTATAAATGATTATAACAGTCACCTGATATTATTCTTATGGGATTTTGGATACTCTCTAAGATTAGATATTTAAGAACTCCATTTAAGCTAGAGGGAAAAAATAATCAATTGTCTTTGAATTTTGTAATGTAATTGCATCGCACCAGTATTTAAAAGCAGTATAAGTAGGATAAAAACGGCACACAGAAGCCCTTAAGAGCTCCTTCCCACCTACCTTATTATCTGAGAAAACAGTTCAACCTGAAAAACCAAATCTGTAGTTGGGGCCCAGGATTTATGGATGTTACTAATGATATTAGCTTACCAAGGGGACCCAAGCATTTCTGCTGTAGGGAGAGTTCCACTGGTAGTGAATTGGGGTGCTGGTGACTGTCAGTCCCATCCTACCTCTCACAATTTACCTCTGCACTGCTCCTAGAAACAGTGTAGAAATATCTCCAGAACCATCAGTGAAGGAAGGACTTTGAGGAGAGGGGTGGAGCAGAGGTGCTCCCAGGACAAGGGATCAACTTGGGTTACCCTTTCTCTCATGGGCTTCTCTGCATTACAGGGGCTCCTGCCCTAACTCTAAGAATGTGTAGCCGTTAGAGTCCTGTTTCAAATGCTTTATATAAAGAGTACAATCTTGGAGTAATCTGTTTTTCTGACCTACTCATTATTTATCCATCCTCATACTTTCCTTCCACTCTTTAAAATTCTTGCCTTCCTGCAGAAAAAAAGCTGAATTTCACACTGGGCCTGGTCCTCTGCTCTGAGAACGGAGGTGCTTAATGAATACAGGGGGACACACACACACACTCACTCACTCACTCTAGGCCCTGAATGTTGCAGAACAGCATTATCTGGATTTGTTTGGGGTTTTTTACCAATTCTCATTCTCTTCAAATACCAGCTTCTTAAAAATAGTTCTATGCGGTGCTTCCTTAAAATTGCCTTAGATGAGTGCTTTTTAAAAATTTATCCTAAGATCTGAAATGTGCTGTTGAAAGGAAAGCATTATTTCAGAATATCACTTTATCTGAAGAAGTGTAGCAACTCTGGTTTAAAATGTTGGTTAGCAAAAAGCATGGCGAGAAAGAATCAGGAGTTATTTATTGCTATTGTTTTAATGAGATGTACATCCCCTTGATTCTTTTTATTGCTATTTTTTTTGTCTGTCCGTCTCCCCCGATTAGAATGTAAGCCCGTCAAATGGGCAGTGACTGTCTCTATCTGTTGCCGATTTGTACATTCCAAGCGCTTAGTACAGTGCTCTGCACATAGTAAGCGCTCAATAAATACTATTGAATGAATGAATGAATGACTGGCAAGACATGAAACTAATCACTAAATTCCTTCCCATATAAGGCTCTCCTCAATTCTCTATAGACCACTCTTATAGTCCAGCTAGCCCTTCCACTACCAGCCCAGAATTATTTTGTTCACCTCACATCTGCTCAAATAGTTGTTCAAAACTGATTACTTGGGGTTAGTTTATTTCTTCCCAAATTAATGGTCTGCAACAAGAACATACCTCTCTGAATAAGCTCCTTCCTTTACCCGCTCAGGAGACAGGCTGGCCAGTCTGACTGGGGGCTTTGGTGTCGGGATGCCATGCTTGTGTGGGAACTGGGCTTCCTCTCACTGATTTAGGTGTGGGGAAGGGGAGGAGAGAGAGAGGGAGAATTAAGGTATATGTATGTGTGTCTGATCAGGATACTTCAAGTGGGAGGAACCCCCAGCCCTCACTCTTGTTGCTGCAACTCTCTTGACCAGAAAAACGTGGTCCTTGGCCCCACCTAGAGATTTAGGCATTTGGCCTTGCCTGGGTGGCAGGTAAGGGTGAGGGGAATCACTTATCTACCTGCCACCCCCAACGCTTTAAATACTCACCTCAGAAGGCCTCACCTTGCCACCCACTCCTCTACCTTCCTAGTGCCCTCTTCCTTTGCATTATCTCAATAGAATTTTTTTTACTCTTATTCCTGTATAAAATTGGAGGTAAATGTTTTTCTTTAGCATTCAACTTTGCATGCAGACCATTCTGACAAAGAGGCTTGCTATTATTTGGTAGAATATTATAGCTAAAGTATATATAGCTGACTTTCCAAATCTCAATTGACACAACCCTCTGCTTCTCAGGATTTGTGGACCTATTCTTTACAGGATGGACATAGCCTCTCTCTCCTCTTTTCCCTCTATACGGCTTCCCAGAGAAAGCAGTTTTGACTTGAAAGTAGGCAGTTTTGGGGTAGAAAGCCTTTGTTCATCCTGCAAGTCCTTCAGACAAGAGGAAAATAAGTAGAGAGTATTGTGAGGCAGAACCAATCATGCTTTTGAGCTGTCCTCAGATTTAAAAGAACACTCAGAGAAATAATAATGATGGTATTTGTTAAGTGCTTACTATATGGCAAGCACTGTTCTAAGCACTGGGATAGATACAAGGTAAGCAGGTTGTCTCATGTGGGGCTCAGTCTTAATCCCCGTTTTATAGATCAGGTAACTAAGGCACAGAGAAGTTAAGTGACTTGCCTAAAGTCACACAGCTGATAAGTGGCGGAGCCGGGATTAGAACCCACTACCTCTGACTCCCAAGCCCACGTTCTTGCCACTAAGCCACGATGCCCAGAAAAACTAGGAAAATAAGGTTGCAAGCTGGAAGCCCCCCACTCAAATAAACAAGGAAAAACACTAACCAGTGCTATTTATTGAACTCTCGCTGTAAGCAGAGCATTGTACTTGGTTCTTGGGAAACTATAAAACAAAAGTACTGGTAGATGTGATCCCTACCCACAAGAGTTGACAGTCTACTATTAAGCCCTTAATGTGTCCTGAGCATGGGGTAGATGCAAGATAATCAGATCGGATACAGCACTTGCCCTACATAGGCTCACAGTCTCAGAGCATGAGTCTTGAAACCCAGATTCTAGACTTGGATTTGCCATAGGCCTGCTGTGTGACCCTGGGCAAGTCTCTTAACCTCTCTGTGGCTCTGTTTCTTCCTCTATAAAATAGGGAAAAGATACCTGCTCATCCTCTCAGTTTGAATGGGCAAGGGCTGTAAATTATCCAATTATTTTTTACCTACCCCAGCATTTAGCACTGTACTTTGACACTTACTAAGAGATTGATAAATGCCATAATTACTATACAGTTAGAAAGAGGCAGAAAAGCAAAGATCTGCACAAAGATAAGAGATAGACCATTAAGAACAACAGAATATCAGTGCTGATTCATATCGGTGGCCCAACCAGTCAGTATTCTGTTTTCAGCAGTAGCAACAGAATCAGTCAGTCATATTTATTGAGTACTCGCAGTGTGCAGAGGACTGTAGTAAGTGCTTGGGAGAATACAATATGATATGAAAGACACATTCCTGCACACAATGAACTTACGGTCTAGAAGGGGAGACGAACATTACCATAATTAAAATTACAGATATGCCCATAAGTGCTGTGGGGCTGGGAGGGAAGATGAATAAAGGGAGCAAGTCAGGGGGATGCAGAAGGGAGTGGGGAAAAAAGGAAAAGAGGGCTTTGTAAGGGAGGAGATGTGCCTTCAGTAAGATGGAAGAAGCAGCAGGGTGTAGTGGATATAGCACAGGACTGAGAGTGAGAAGGTCATGAGTTCTAATCCCGACTCTGCCGCTTGTCTGCATGTGACCTTGGGCAAGTCACTTCTCTGTGCCTCAGTTAGCTCATCTGTAAAATGGGGATTGAGACTGTGAGCCCACATGGGACAGGGACTGTGTCCAACCCAATTTGCTTGTATCCACTCCAGAGCTTAGTATAGTGTCTGGCACATAATTAGCTCTTAATAATAATAATTATTATTATGGTATTTGTTAAGTGCTTACTATGTGCCAAGCACTGTTCTAAGCATTGGGGTAGATACAAGGTAATCAGGTTATCTCACATGGGGCTCACAGTCTCAATCCCCATTTTACAGATGAGGAAACTGAGGTCCAGAGAAGTTAAGTGAGTTCCCAAGGTCACACACCTGACAAGTGGCAGAGCCAGGCTTAGAGCCCACGACCTCTGTCATTATTATCATTTATAATAATACATAATATAATAATAATAAGGCTTTGAAGGGTGGGGAGAGTAATCGTCCATCAGATATGAAGAGGGAGGGTGTTCCAGACCAGAGGAAGGACAGGGGCAAGAGGTTGGCAGTGAGAGAGAAAAGATTAAGGTACAGTGAGCAGGTTGGCATTAGAGTAGCCAAGTGTGAGGTCTGGGTTGTAGAAGGAGAGCAGTGAGGCAAGGTAAGAAGGGACAAGGCAATTGAGTGCTTTAAAGCCGCGGGTAAGGGGTTTCTGTTTGATATGGAAGTGGATGGGCAACCACCGGAGGTTCTTGAGGAGTGGAGAGACTGTAAGCTTGTTGTGGTCAAGGAATGTGTCTATTATATTGTATGCTCCCAAGCTCTTAGTACAGTGCTCTGCACAGAGGCAGTGCTCAATAAATACGATTGAATGAATTTAAAATGGCCTGAATATTTTTACAGAAAAACGATCGGGCAGCAGAGTGAAGTATGGACTAGAATGGGGAGAGACAGGAGGCATGAAGGTCAACAAGGAGGCTGAAATGGTAATCAAGGCAGGATAGGATAAATCCTTAGATTAAGGTGGTAACAGTTTGGATGGAGAGGAAAGGACAGATTTTAGCGATGTTGTGAAGGACATTTGGTGGAAACAAGGTGATGGTATACTTCCTTACTTCCATTTTCATATTTAGGGATGAGTTATCTAAGTATTTCCACAGGATCTTTCACTCTCGGAGAGTTCTTCCCAAATTCAAAGTACCTTACTAGAAGCTTCTCCTAACTCCAGAAGGAGTGCCCCAGACTCTGTCCAAGAATATATAAGATATTTTTCAGCTGCTGAAAAATGATCTCTTGATTACTTTCAATTCAGTGAAAATTAAAGAATTTAGGTTTTAGTGAGCATTCTCAAAAGGTATTGAAATTATTCACTGAAATACTTTTCTGGCATCCTTTGTCCTAGTTTCTAGATGCTGAGTTATTAATCGATAAATATAATGGGTTATTTACTGAGCATTTACTGCATGCAGAGCACTCTAGTAAGTGCTTGGGAGAGTACAATATAACAGATACATTCCCTGCCCACAAAGAACTTACTATTTGAGCATTGTCTTCACCCAGCTGTGAGCCCATTATGGGCAAGGATGGTCTCTCTTTATTACTGTATTGTACTTTCTAAGCACTTAGTACAGTACTCTGCACACAGTAAGCACTCAATAAATACATGAATGAATCCTATACAGAAGACATGTTCTAGTGTTGTAAGCTTAGGGCCAAAATCAGTCAAAAGGTCAGTAACACTCCAAATATTTTACACATGATTTGCTATTCAAACTACCAAAATTCATATTTAACTTGCATTTGTAGCATTATTACATAAAATGGATCCAAAGAATTTACTGATTTATTTGGGACAACATCCTATAAAAATGCAATTTCAGAGCTTAAGGATTCCAGAAAGCCCAACACCTGAGATGCCTGCACTGTTCTTGTCTGCTGGCTACATTTTCTGCACTGGTGATCCTTAATAATACTGAATGAAAATAATTGTGGTATTTGTTAAGTGCTTACTATGTGCCATGCACTGTACTAAGCTCTGGGGTAGATACAAACAGATTGGATTGGACACAGTCCCTGTTCCAGTGGGGCTCACAGTCTCAATCTCCACTTTACAGATGAGGTAAGTGAGGCCCAGAGAAGTGAAGCAACTTGCCCAAGGTCCCACAGCAGACAAGTTGTGAAGCTGGGAATAGAACTCACAGTCTTCTGACTCCCATGCCTGTGCTCTATCCACTACGCCATCACTGGGTTTTAACCTGTATGTTTAAAGGGAGATGCCAGTACCAGATGTGTTGGGTGAGCTATTGAACTATCATTCTAATATTGTTTGACTGTAATTGTTAAACACAGTTCTCTCTTGAAGAGGGAAAAAGGAGTTAGCCTCTTGACACACTGAAGTAGCATTTTCACTTTCTACTAAAATGTTTCTGCCAACTCACTTATTGTGGATGCAAATCCTGAGAAGCTTAAACTCTACTGCAGATGGTACAGTTGGGAAACCAGTACTGACAGCATGTGACACACAGCATGATGTAGGGTTGAACTCATTTCTCCTCTTAGATTGTGAACCCACCAAATTGTAAACCCACCAATGGACAGGGACCATGTCTAATTCTCACCTGTGGATTCTCTCACAGCCATTACAAAATACAGTACTCTGCATACAGTAAGCACTTAATAATTGCAGTGAGTACTACTGTGAGCTCATCACTGGACAGGGATTGTCTCTATCTGTTGCCAAATTGTACATTCTAAGTGCTTAGTACAGTGCTCTGCACATAGTAAGTGCTCAATAAATACTATTGAATATTGAATGAATGCTACTTTGAAAGCAGCAGCACTGCTACAATTTGGGGAAGGAGCATGGCCTATTGGAAAGAAGCCTCATGGTCTAGTGGATAGAGCATGGGCCTGCGAGTCTGAAGGACATGACTTCTAATCCAGCCTCTGCCAAGTGCCTGCTGTGTGACTTTAGGCAAGTTGCTTAACTTCTCTGTGCCTCAGTTACCTCATCTGTAATACTGTGATTAAGACTGTGGACCCCATGTGGGACATAGACTGCATCAAATCTGATTAGCTTGTATCTCCACCAGCTCTTAATACAGTACCTGGCACATAGTAACACAACAGAAATCATTAAAAAAAAAGATCACAGGCCTGGGAGTCAGAGGTTCTGGGTTCTAATTCCAGCTCTGTCACTTGTCTGCTGTGTGACTGTGGACTAGTCACTAAACTTTTCTGGGCCTCAGTTCTCATCTGAAAAGTGGGAATTTAAATCATCCTCCCTCCAGCTTGGATTGTGAGCCACAAGTGGAACAGGGACTGTATTCAACCTGATTATCTTGTATCTACTCCAGTGCTCAATACAGTGCCTGGCACATAGTAAGGATTTAACTAGTACTGCTGGAAAATAAAATAGTAATGTAGATGAGATGTTGCAAGTTCTGGATTGAAATATTTCTTTCCATTTAAATTTTTTCAGGAGCGGCCTCAATCTCTCTTTTACTTTCATGTCTGCACTGGCTTAATTTAAATCAGTTTTCTTCAATAATGGTCTGCAGGGTTCTTGCACAAACACAGAAAAATCAGTGGGCTTATCAGCATAAACAATAATTACTAAACTGAAAGCAGATTCCTCCATATTTGAGCCATTCTTCCAAGCATGAAAGGTCAGAACTTACCCATCAATGGCATTTGTTTATGGTTTTAGCCTCTTATTATATATCCAGCACTGTTCTAAGTACTGGGATAGATACAAGATAGTCAGTTTGGACACAGTCCCTGTCTCACATGGAGCTCACAGTTTAAATATAAGGGAAAGCAATGTTTGAATCCTCACTTTACAGTGGAGAAAAATGAGGCACAAAGAAGTCAAGTGACTTGCCCAAGGTCACACAGCAGGAGACTGTTTTAGAACCCACATCCTCTGACTTCTAGACCTGTACTTTTTCAGTCAATTACTCAACAGATATTCATTAAGTATCTAAAGTCTACCCAACACTGCACGGGCATATCCCAGGATGTTTCCATAGTACATTCCTCCACAATATGGCTTGTATCAATCCCTCTGGAATATAAGTTTGTTGTGGACAGGGAATATGTCTGTTTATTGTTGCATTGTACTCTTCCAAGTGCTTAGTACAGAGCTCTGCACACGGTAAGCACTCAACAAATACGATTGAATTGAATGAATGAACAGTAAGTGCTCAATAAATACAATTGACTGTATCATGACTGCTGTATCACAGAGTATGTTTTACTATAGACTTTTGTGCAATTGGGTTCCATTTCAGAACCAGTCAAACTCTAAAGTTAAAATAACACTGTACCCATCAATCAGTAGTATTGAGTGCATACCATGTGCAGAGCACTGAACTAAGCACTTGGGAGACTACAGTAGACTACAACTCTACAGTAGAGTTGGTAGATAAGTCCTCTGCCCACAATGAGCATACAGTCTAGAGGCGCTCTCTGGCATTCCCAACTCTCATCCAGGTCCCTCTACTATTCCTCTGGACTTTTCTGGTCCTCACATACCCCTCTAACCACCCAGAATTTTTTTTTCTGTAAACTCAGGTGTCTCTTGCTGAAACCATGTGCCACTGCCACTAGGAGTAAAGCTGGAAACTGTTGTAGAGTCCTTCTGGGAGCTCCCTGCCATTTGGAAAGCCATTAGAATCTATGCCTGAGTCCTCTTTGCCCCAAGCTGTGACGAGCCAGTTCTGTTTAGGCTGGCTACATCCCCTCTTGCTTCTGCCTGGCCAGCTCTCACCTTCCCTGCTTGTGCTGCCTTCCCTCATCCAGCTGCCTGGGTCTGTTCTCTACAGTAGTGGAGTGGCCAGCTCCATTGCCATGGAAACCAAGTGGTTTCGGACCAGCGGCATTGGCGGCTGCCGATGGAGAGTCTCTACGGGGGAGGGCGGGGGAAGAAGGGATTGGGGAGGAGGAGATAGCAGCCAGCTGCAGCAGAGATTGGAGTTCCTGGGGAACCTGTTGGTCTAGTAATAGCCCCACCACCTCCAAGCAGAGGTTAGAATCTGGGTGCAGTCACCGTGACTAGAGCGATGCTTGAGAAAAATTGGAACTGGGAGCACAAAGCAGAGGATGTTACAGCCAGCAGAATGGAGAGAGGGGAGACAGCTGGGAAACCAAGCTAACACCCCCACTTCTTGGGACTAGGAGGTGGGGTGGAACCCAGGTATCTGGCCCTCCAGAGGGTCTCAGTCGGGACATTGCCAATTCACACTTTTGGACAAAGCCAGCTCAGGGAATGAATAAGGCCCCAGATGCTCATTAGCTAAGCAAAAATAGAGTAAGGGGCTGGAGAGAGATAGGAGAAGAGGTACTGAGTTCAGGGTATGCGGGTGGTAGAGAGAAAACTGCTTGGAACAGAAAAGAGAGGGAAAAGAGAGATGCTGGGGAAGAGGAGGGGAGGAGAAAATTGATTTACCAGCTGGGATTGGTTGTAATTTTAGGGATAAGGTTTATGGATCCTGGCACACATCAGCAATTAGTGTGTGATGCATCACCGGATTTTGCGTGTCGTAGGGTGGATGTGACTAGGACTATACCTGTACTAAGTACTTGATGGATAAGTACTTAGAGAAGTACTAGAAGTACTTAGATAAGTACTTAGAGAAGCAGCGTGGCTCAGTGGAAAGAGCACGGGCTTTGGAGTCAGAGGTCATGGGTTCAAATCCCTGCTCAGCCATTTGTCAGCTGTGTGACTTTGGGCAAGTCACTTTACTTCTCGGTGCCTCAGTTCCCTCATCTGTAAAATGGGGATGAAGACTGTGAGCCCCACGTGGGACAACCTGATTCCCCAGTGTCTACCCCAGTGCTTAGAACAGTGCTCGGCAAATAGTAAGAGCTTTACAAATACCAACATTATTATTATTATTATTTCAAGTCCTGTTGGGCAACGATTATCTCTATTTGTTGCTGAATTGTACTTTCCAAGCGCTTAGTACAGTGCTCTGCACACAGTAAACGCTCAATAAATACTATTAAATGAATGAAAAGTACTATAAAGCTTCCCTTCAGGTAATGTTCCAAATGAATAGGTAATTTCTTTAAAGTTAAGAAAGACGAGGCCTTCCCTCCCATAGATGGAACCTCTGGGCATGCAAATAAGAATAGAACTGTGAAGACTAGACCCATAAAGGAACCCATTATTTCTGCTCCCAAATTTTTTGGTATACATTAACACCTCGAAGACTTTTGCAAGACTGTCATTTTAACAGAAAAGCACATGACTCATAGATCACATTAAAATACTGCAGGGAGTTGTATGAAACTTTAATTCTTTCAAAACCCTGATGAACTATTTAATGAATCTACTTATTTCTCTCCTTGTGGTGGGCATCATTAAATATCTGAAGAAACTAAAATATGGAAAGGTGAAGATGGTAATGGAATTTGTTGTGGGGAAAGCCGAAAGCTTGCAACACTCAGCTCCTCTAAATGGTGACTCTTGCTAATATATGCAGTGTTTTAAAAGACACTGGAGGGTTCTTAGAAGGAAGACTTTTGTTCCTTCACCAGGCAATGAATTAACTTATCCAATGTTAGGCAGCAAGCTGGAAAATTCACTGGAATCAGGAATTAAATCTCTGAGCCCTCTCTGAGTTCTCAAATCATGTCCTCAAACCATTAAGTCAGGGGTCAGCTCCTTCTGGTTCGCGAGCTACGTCTGACTGTTCTTGGTACCAAAATTGGCTCTCAAGCCAAGATAGAGCGAGACATTTCAAATTGTTCTCAAGTGGGCATTGGGGGTTACAGGAAGCTGACCCCAAAGGGAAGTCCTGGAATCCTGCAGGCTACCCCCAGATAGCTTGGCTCCCTGGCAGGAGGGAAGGGCTGATCCCTGGGAACCACCCCTACCTTCAGCTGGCAAAGACTCCAAACAGGCAGAAAGTTACCTTTTGCTTTTCCACTTCCTCCTCCTCCTCCTCTGTGGGGCCCTAGGGTACAGAAGACTTCTCTGAAAATGCTAACACCCTGACCTTGACCCACTCTCTGCCCCTCGCTTCAGGGCAGAGCTACAAGAGGAGCCACCAGTAGTGAGGGCTCAGAGAGACCAAGTGAACAGCGAGGTGGCTTGGAGGGGTTCTTGGGTCACCTGATCCTGAGGCCAGGGACCCTCTAATATGGAGGCCACGGGCTGCCCTCATTTTGGGGATTGACCCTCCACCTGGAGCTGACACCCTGGAATTCCAAAGACTCTGCACAAGCTCAGGATTGGGAAGGTGTCAGGGAGAGAGCAGGAGGGGGATGGGAGATTGCTCTCAACTGGCCATCAGAGAGCACTGTGAAAACCAAACTCCAGCTCAGTTCCCCAGTCCCCAAAGTCAGGAGAGGCATCCTAAGAACAGCACAACCTTTAGGTGAACCAAATGATGATGTAGGGCACTATTTCTTTAGAAGAACTTCACTTATTTAGTACAACTTGCTATTTCAGTAGCCTGCAACTGTTGCTGGGGTCCACATCCTTCCTTGTGCCCAGCTCTTGCCCAACTCCTAAAACCAGGGCTGAAGTTGGGCTCTGATCCCCACGCTTCCACACCACTCACCACCCATCTCCTAGGGCCTCAGCTCCCTCTGCCTCCTGCCAGTCTGTCTGACATCATTGCTCCTTCCCTTTGTTGCCCTTCTCGTGCCATTTAATTCCTTTCCCTTCTAGAAGCCTTGGTAAAGATAATTTAAAAACAAATAAACTTTGTGGCAGAGACTTCATCAGCTGGGGAAAGGAGGGATCAGAAGACAAATATGGCCACTGCACATGTGCAGTGTTCAGGGAAGCAAATGAGTCTCAGTGCATGCCTGGTGGACATATTGAGTGGATCAGAAGGGGCCCTGCCCCCCACCACATGCCATGCCTGAGTACCATCTCTTGTGGCCTCCTCTCAGGAGGTGTAGTATTATCTTCCTAATGTCCTAATTCCAAAAAGCATGTGAATTGGAAATTCTTAGTTTAAAACTCTTCATTTTAGTTGTCTTAACTCTCAAAAAGTCCTTTTTTATGGAATTGGTTAAGCACTTACTATGTGCTGAGCACTGAGCACTAAGTACGGGGTAGATACAAGCTAGGCAGGTTGGACACAATCCATGTCCCACATGGGGTTCACAGTCTTAATCCCCATTTTCCAAATGAAGTTACTGAGGCACAGAAGTTAAGTGACTTGCCCAAGGTCACCCAGCAGGTACATAGCAGAACTGGAATTGGACCCCAAGTCCATCTGAGTCCAAGGCACGTGCTCTTTCCAGTAGGCCAAGCTGCTTCCCAAGAGTGCTTCTGCAGAAAAAATACAGTAAGCGCTCAATAAATACAATTGAATGAATGAATGTGCAGGTTGTCTAGCCGTCTACCTAACCCACAGCACTCCTAGTTTCTCCTAAGACCAACTCGGGTCAATATATTGGGAGGTTTAGATTTCAAGCCCCTGAGAATCTGGACCAATCAGTCAATAGCATTTACTGACCATTTACTGTGTATTGCTTAGTGCACTGTACTAAGCAATTGGGAAAGTGCAATATAACAGAATTGGTAGATGCGCTCCCTGTCCACAACAAGCTTACAGCCTAGAGGGCAGACAGACATGAATATAAATAAATTACAGAGTGAACATTATGTATTATAATAATAATGTTGGTATTTGTTAAGCGCTTACTATGTGCAGAGCACTGTTCTAACCTCTGGGATAGGTACAGGGTCATAAGATTGTCCCACGTGGGGCTCACAGACTTCATCCGCATTTTCCAGATGAGGGAACTGAGGCCCAGAGAAGTGAAATGACTGGCCCACAGTCTCATAGCTGACAAGTGGCAGAGCCGGGATTCAGACCTATGACCTCTGACTCCTAAGCCCGGCCTCTTTGCCACTGAGCCATGCTATGTAATAAATTATGTAAGTGTGCTGTATGGCTGAGTTTGGGGTGAATAAAGGGAGGAAATCCAAATGTAAGGGCAAGTCAGAAGGAAGTGGGAGGAGAGGAACTGAGGGCTTAGGGAAGGCTTCTTGGGAGACATGGGCCTTCAACTAGCTCTGGGGTCAAGACACCAGTGAAAGAAGCATTACTGGCAGAGACTCTGAGGCAGAAAATTTCCCAAACCCTTAATAATTGGATCTATCGGCATATGTTCTAGCTATCTTTTTCTAAACATTAAATGGCCCAGAATTCATTTCTGTGTGCTTGTTCCAGTGATGGCCAGCACAATGGGAATCAAAGTAACCATTGTGTCAAAAGACCATGTCTGTCTCCTCTAGTCACTCATTTTTACACTTAGCACTAGTTTTCAAAGAACTGTGTTTTCTTTTTTGTCATTTCACCCTACACACCCCTCCTTTGCACTTAGAACCTGTCTGTTCTGCTTTATAGCTAAGGATAAAGGCAGCTGAAAATAGGAGTCTCCTCACTCACCCCTTCTTCTTAGATGTGGTACAATTAAGAAGTAAAAGACTTTTGGGGGGGAATGGCTGTCACAGTAGTTTGATGATTCCCAAAGACACAGTTAAAGCCTAATAGAAGTGTGCAGATACTAAAATCCCTACATGTGCCACACAAATAATCCCCACTGAAATTCTTGCCTGTAGATAGTAGATCATTCTTTTTAAGATGAAAAAGGACTTTAAAAAAAAAGAGAGAAATTTTAATAGCCTCTCCTTTTCTGAAATTGTCTGATGTCTGCCTCCTAGCTATTCCCATGGCACAGCCTGCTGGGAAAGTTCAATAACCAAATACTAGATAAGAAGGGTGTTTTTAATTCTTGCATATTCATAAAGATGTGGTTGCCCTTCTTCAGTGTGTTCTGAATGCTTCTTTGAAGAAGAGTTTGTCCTACCTCAGCCCCACAGCATTTTGATACACATCTTTAAATTTTTTATTTATATTGTCTCCCCTTCTAGACTGTAAGCTCACTGTGGGCAGGGAACGTGTCTACGAACTCTGTTGTATTATATCTTTGCAAGTGCTCAGGATAGTGCTCTGCCCACAGTAAGCACTCAATAAATACCATTGATTGATTTGCTGAAGTGAAGCTGTTCATTGTTATCTTCCTTATAATATTCAAGAATGATTTGATATTCTTCCTTGGATGAAAGGCTAAAAAGTTAAAGTTAAGAATTACAGAAAATGTGGTAAGATTTGGGTCCTTTCTCAATTTCTTGAGATTCATTAACATTACTATAAAATACTGGTGAATATAATCAGTTTTTAATTCCTGTATTGAAATGCACAAATTCTCCATTTTGAAATTGCTAACCAAATCATTTTCATGGAGTATCTCTTTAGCTTTAACTTGCATTTTTAGAAAGTGGCCAGAGGATTTCATGAAAGATTTTTGAGGAAACTGCTGAAGCTTGTATATATTTGACTAAGTAAGCATTGCTATAGTCTGAGAAATTTTAATTTCTAATGCTCCTGAGAACTCTTTTCTATACTGATGCCTGACTTGTACTTAGCTGAGCTAAATGGAATCATGTAGGAACAGGAAGATATTTTAACATTATTTTGAAAGGTTGCAAAAAGTCTAGAACTTGAGTTATAAATTCTATTTGGGATTTTGACTCTCTGCACTCCCCAAATTCCTTTTTGATCGCTCTAATTTCAGCCTTATATTCAGTGAGATAGGCAAAACAGTGAATTCAATTAGGAACTGAATCTCAGTTATTCTTTGGTGATAGACAAATGGGAAATAAAATCCATTTTGAGCAAATGGATAATTTCCCCTCTGGCTTTAAGCCTTTTTCCCTAGTCAACCCACAAATAAACCCTGGTGCCGAGGACCATATGTATAATAATGTTGGTATCTGTTAAGCACTTACTATGTGCCAAGCACTGTTCTAAGCACTGGGGTAGATACAAGGTAAGCAGGTTGTCCCACGTGGAGCTCACAGTCTTAATCTCCATTTTGCAAATGAGGTACCTGAGGCACAGAGAAGTTAAGTGATTTGCCCAAGGTCACACAGCTCACAAGTGGCAGAGTCGGGATTTAGTCAATAATAGTAATACTATTACTAATTATAATGAAAATGGAAATAATAATAATAATATTGGTATTACTGTGTGGTAAGCATTGGGGGACAGTCCCTGTCCCACATAGGACTCACATTCTAAAAGGGAAGGAGAACAGGTATTTAGTTTCCATTTTAAAGATGAGGAAACCAAGGCACAGGTAAATTAATGACTTGCCTAAGGTCACATAGCAGGCAAATGGTGGAATTGGTATTGGAACCCCTGTCTCCTAGCCCTGTACTCTTTCCATTAAGGCCATGCTGCTGATTCTCCTCCAGGCTTGGCTTCATTCCTGCTGTGTGACCCTGAGCAAGTCACTTAACCTCTCTGTGCCTCAGTTTCTTCATCTGTAAATTTTTTTTAAAATGCTTCTTCTTCTCCTTCTCTTCCTCCTCCTTATTCTATTTGTTCTTCCTTTTTAGACTGGAGGTAAGGATTGTGCCCAATATGATCTCTTGTATGCAACCCAACATTTAGCATAGTTGGACATATTTAGAACTTAATAAATACCATTATTATTTGGTTGTTCCAACAGAAAAAAACACCCACATGGGGGGCAGAGTTAGAGACATCTCATTGTCAGGGACCCTTGTTTAATCCCAGTCTCAGCTTCTTCCTACTCTGAACAGTCGGCACCTTTCAATTACCATACTGCTGCAAGTCATATTTACTTTACATCTAAAATTAAATAATGACTGAGTAGGCATTTGGTTGACAGGAAGAGATTTTTTCTTCTCTACACAAAAGGGCAAATCCTAAAATCAATTACTAAATCTCACTTACCTAGTTTTTTCTCTCTTCATTCGACTTTCAGGTAAGAGTGGGAAGTCCTTGCGAGAATATAGGTCAGTCTCAAATCCAAGTCCCTAAAACTGATGTTTATTTCAGATCTACCAGATGGAATGGGTTATTTTTCTCCTTGTCTATCGCTTTTCTAAGTGTTTTGTAGATTTTCATATTGAGTCCACCCACTATTTTGTTTTGCAAGGAAACATGATTATAGGATAAACTGAAGCAAGTCACTTTTTACACAAAGCTATTTCTGGATTAAAATGGGATTTTTAAGGCTGATTTTTTGCGTGCGGGAATGGAAGGAGTTCTACGTCTAATTTCAATTAACCCTGACACACTAGCAGATTTCCTCGAGCCTCGTTCAAAGGAGCATTTGCACGTTATAGGCATACAAAGAAGGGCTGAGTTAGGATTATGTCTCCAGGGGAGTTTTTGACCCAGAAATTCACTGGAAAATGAAAAATTTAAGGATTATTAGACTTTGATAAATAGCTAATATATCTAATATATTTGTTGAATGAAGAAAATGTCTATTTCCATTGAAATGCAATCTGGGCTGTAAAATAGAAACATCAGAAGTGAAAAATTAGCTTAGCTACCTTGAAACCCTGCCTGAAAGTGTCAGCTGTTCAGCAGCAACAAGTCTAAATGAAAATTCGATGAATCCTGGGTTTGGGATGCAGCTACTCTGGTATACATTAGGAATAAATGATGTGAACTCAATAAATAAATGGTATTTATTGATCACTTTGTGTGGGCAAAGCACTGTACTAAGAGTTTGGGAGTGAACAATGTGACGGGTTTTGCCCTGCCCACAAGACGTTTAGAGGAGGATCTTACAATCAGTGGAAGCACCATTCATTCATTCGTGTTTATTGAGCTCTAACTTTGTGCAGAGCACTGTACTAAGCTCTTGGAAAGTACAGTTCAGCAACAAGTAGAAGCAATACCTGCCCATAAGCACCAGTCCAGAAATAGAGCATGAGAGAGGACAGAGCTCTGCTAAGTACTCAGTAAAGTGCTCTGCACACAGTAAGAGCTCAATAAATACCATTGATTTTTTTGACTGCTTAGTACTCAGGTGGGAGTGGTTTTCTTTTACTAATAATAATAATGATGATGATGGTATTTGTTAAGCACTTACTATGTGCCAACCACTCTTTTAAATACTGGAGGAGATGCAAGTTAATCAGGTTTTCCCACGTGGGGCTCACAGTCTTAATCCCCATTTTACAGATGAGGTAACTGAGACAGAGAAGTTAACTGACTTGCCCAAAGTCACACAGCTGATTATTGGTGGAGCCTCTATTAGAACCTATGACCTCTCACTCCCAAACCCGTGCTCTTTTCACTAGGCCACACTGCTTCTTATGTCACTTTCTATCCTTATCTGCTCCACAAGAAGGAACAGTCTGTGTGAGAGTGGTAGTTAGTATTCATGGCCATAGATATTGGGTGAGGGAGAGCCTGATTAGGAGAGGGATCTCCCCCATCCTAAAAAAAAAAATCCTTCCTTGACCCTATGGCTTCCTCCAGTTATAGCCCCATCCCTATCTTACCATTCCTTTCCAAACTCTTTGAGTGAGTCATCTACACCCGCTGTTTCATATTCCTGTCCTCCAATTCTCTCCTGGACCCCCTACACTCTACGGAAACCGCCCTCTCAAAGGTCACCAATGATCTCCTTCTTGCCAAATTCATTCAATTCATTCATTCACTCATATTTATTGAGTGCTTACTGTGTGCAGAGCACTGTACTAAGAGCTTGAAATGTAAAATTTAGTTCAATAGAAAAGCAGCGTGGCTCACTGGAAGGAGCCTGGGTTTAGAAGTCAAAGTTTATAATGCTGGCTCCGCCACCTGTCAGCTGTGTGACTTTCGGCAAGTCACTTAGCTTCTCTGTGCCTCAGTTACCTCATCTGTAAAATGGGGATTAAGACTGTGAGCCTTACATGGGACAACCTGATTATTCTGTATCTATCCCAGCATTTAGAACAGTGCTTGACACATAGTAAGCACTTAACAAATATCAACATTATTATTATTATTACAAATCCAATGGTTTCTACTCCATCCTAATCCTCTTCGACCTCTCAGCTGTCTTTTGACACTGTGGACCAGTCCCATCTCTTGGAAATGTATTCAACCTTGGCTTCACTGACTCTTTCCTCTTCTCCTATTATCTCTCTAGCTGTTCATTCTCATTCTCCTTCACGGGCTCCTCCTCTGCCTCCCACCCACTAACTGTGGGGGTCCTTCAAGGTTCAGGTCTCAATCCCTTTCAGTCCCCTTCTATTCTCCACCTACACTCATTCCCTTGGAGAACTCCTTCTCTCCCAAGGCTTCAACTACCATCTCTATGCAGTTAATACCCAAATCTACATCTCCTCTGATCTCTCTTCCTCTCTCCAGTCTTGCATCTCCTCCTGCCTTCAAAACACCTGTTGTTGGATGTCATTCATTCAATAGTATTTATTGAGCGCTTACTATATGCAGAGCACTGTACTAAGCGCTTGAAATGTACAAATAGGCAACAGATAGAGACAGTCCCTGCCCTTTGATGGGCTTACAGTCTAATCGGGGGAGACAGGCAGACAAGAACAATGGCAATAAATAGAGTCAAGAGGAAGAACATCTCATTAAAACAATGGCAAATAAATAGAATCAGGGTGAAATAGAATCAGGGTGATGTACCTCTCATTAAACAAAATAAACAAAATAAATAGGGTGATTTAGATATATACAGTTGAGCAGACGAGTACAGTGCTGAGGGGGTGGGACGGGAGAGGGGGAGGAGGAGAGGGAAAGGGGGGAGAAGAGGGTTAAGCTGCGGAGAGGTGAAGGGGGGGTAGAGGGATCAGAGGGAAAAAGGGGGGAGCTCAGTCTGGGAAGGCTTCTTGGAGGAGGTGAGCTTTAAGTAGGGATTTGAAGAGGGGAAGAGAATTAGATTGACGGAGGTGAGGAAAGAGGGCATTCCAGGACCGCGGGAGGACGTGGCCCAGGGGTCGACGGTGAGATAGGCGAGACCGAGGGACAGTGAGGAGGTGGGCGGCAGAGGAGCAGAGCGTGCGGGGTCGGCAGTAGAAAGAGAGAAGGGAGGAGAGATATGAAGGGGCAAGGTGATGGAGAGCCTTGAAACCTAGAGTGCGGAGTTTTTGTTTTGAGCGGAGGTTGATGGGCAACCATTGGAGATGTTTAAGAAGGGGAGTGACATGCCCAGAACGTTTTTGCAGGAAGATGAGCTGGGCAGTGGAGTGAAGAATAGACTGGAGCGGGGCGAGAGAGGAGGAAGGGAGATCAGAGAGAAGGCTGCACGGTAGTCTAGCTGGGATATTATGAGAGTCTGTAGCAGTAAGGTGGCCGTTTGGGTGGAGAGGAAAGGGCGGATCCTGTCGATATTGTAAAGGTGAGACCAGCAGGTCTTGGTAACGGATTGGATGTATGGGGTGAATGAGAGAGACAAGTCAAAGATGACGCCGAGGTTATGGGCCTGGGAGACGGGAAGGATGGTCGTACCATCCACGGACCTCAAACGTAACGTATCCAAAACAGAGCTCCTTATCTTCCCACCCAAACCCTGTCCTCTCCCTGACTTTTCCCTCACTGTAGATGGCACCATCATCCTTCTTGTCTCACAAGCCTGTAACCTCAGCATTATCCTTGACTCCTCTCTCTCAATCAACCCACATATTCAATCCGTCACCAAATCCTGTCAGTCCCACCTTCACAACATCGCTAAAATCCGCCCTTTCCTCTCCATCCAAACTGCTACCACGTTAATACAGTCACTTATCCTATCCCGCCTAGATGACTACATCAGCCTCCTTGCTGACCTCCCAACCTCCTGGTTCTCCCCTCTCCAGTCCATACTTCATGCTACTGCCCAGATCCTCTTTCTGCAGAAACATTCAGGATATGTCACCCCACTCCTCAAAAATCTCCAGGGTTTCCTATCCACCTCCGTATCAAACAAAAACTCCTCACCATTGGCTTTAAAGCAGTCCATCACCTTGCCCCCTCTTACCTCACCTTGCTTCTCTCCTTCTACAACCCAGCCCACATACTTCACTCCTCAGGTGCTAACCTTCTTACTGTGACTTGATCTCACCTGTCTCACCACTGACCCATGGCCCACGTCCTGCCTCTGGCTTGGAATGTCCCCTCTCCTCAAAACTACCAGACAGTTCCCCCCTTCAAAGCCTTATTGAAGGCACATCTCCTCCAAGAGAACTTCCCAGACTAAGGCCCACTTTTCCTTATCTCCCACTCCCTTCCGTCATCACCCAGCCTTGCTCCCTTTCCTCTTCCCCCCTCTCCCAGTCCCACAGCACTTATGTATGTATGTGTAATTTTTGTATCTGTAATTTTATTTATTTGTACTGATGTCTGTTTATTTGGATCCATGTCTGTTTCCCTTCCTCTAGACTGTGAGCTCGATGTGGGCAGGGATATTCATGGTTTATTGTTGTACTGTACTTTCCCAAACACTTAGTAGAGTGCTCTGCACACAGTGTTTAATAAATACAAATGAATGATCGAATGAATGAATGAAACACACTGGCGAGGTTATACCCCGTTCTGAAGTGCAGGGCATCCCATTCTTTTGAAAACGTGCTTTAGGAAAAATTAGCAGAGAAGCGATCTGGCCTAGTCGAAAGAGCATGGGTCCAGGAGTCAGGGGACTAGGTTCTAATACTTGTTCTGCCCTTGTCTGCTGTATGACCTTGGGTAGGTCACTTAAATTCTCTGTGCCTCCCTTCATCTGCAAAATGGGGTCTCAATACCTATTCCTCTTCCTACTTAGTCCCTGAGCCCCATGTGGGACCTGATTATCTTGTATCCTTCCTGGTGCTTAATTCAGAGCTTGGCACATAGCAAACTCTTAACAAATACCACAGTTATTATTACTGAGGGCCTCATCATGTCCAGAGCCACGGCCATACACGCAACCATTTCTTCCAACAGTGTGACACATTATATCTGAACAAGCTAGCCAGAAGAACGATCCCTAATTCCCTTACAGCACTCTAGTCAAAACACCTAGGGGGAAACAGACATAATGGCCAAATTGAGTGTATGTGGTGTCTGACTGGGCAGGATGGTAGGGGTAGAGAGAAACAAGGGGGAGGGAGGACAATAAGTCCAGTTCAGATGAGTGATGCCCCTTACTTTCCCCCTCCCGTGGCAGAAGTATCACTAGTGAGGCAGTACTTGGAGGGTGGTGGTATGAGAGATAATTGTTCCCTGAGCCCTGCCCTATGGACAGCCCTTACAGCAGCAACTGCTTAATAACAAGTTCCCTTATCATTAGCTGGCAAACTGGCAGGTCTTTTTAAGGATGTTAAGAAAAACATGAATTCTGCAAAATATTTTCAAATTGCACTGAATTTTGCCCCATGAGGGTTCAGCCATGGACCATATTAATATAGCTGTATGGAAAGATACGGACTTGGCTGGCTCTGCCCTCGACTGCATGATCATGCATGTTGCTACTTTCCGGACTGTAATTTAGAGTCAAAGCAGTGAGTTTTGGCTAGCTACAAGGTACAGTTCAGTTACATGAACCAAAGCACACAGTGAATGCAGCCGGAAGTCCATGTTCCACCCATAAATCGTAGTGTGGGGGAGCGGTGTGGCCACTCGGGTGCACACAAGCTCCGTCATGGCTGTGCCAGCCCTCATTAAGGGAGTGGGAAGGGATCCAGGCAAACTTTTCAGTGGTTCCTTTATTCTACCCTGTAAATGACCTTAAACAGTAAGTTTCCCATTGCAGGCATCCCTGCAAATGGTTTTTACAGCAAAAATAACAGTAAACATGCAGACTTGATTTCCTGTAAGAAAAACCCAAGGTACACTAGGAAAAGCTGACACTCTCATGATAGAACTCTTTCTTGCTGGTACATCAGGTCGTCATTATTTTTCTGCTGTCATGTTTGATTTATGGTTCTTAATACCATAGAAGCAATACATTTGGTAATTGTAGTCATTCTATTGATTTTCATAAAGCTACTTTGTTCAATATCAAACCCTTGCTAAAGCCAATGACTCATGAGTTGCTAGGTCTCCAGTAGCTTCAGTAATAACGTGAATATTCAAATAGTGCTTAGTGCCAGGTTTGGTCGATGCTTTGGGAACACGATTTCACCAGCCCTGAGGAATTTATTAATATAGTTATTGAGGGTTGCAAACCAATTCATAAATGTTTGTCCTGGGTGTGGTTGGAATTCTGTGCCGAACCCTGAAGTCCTAATTTGTTCCCCAGCAAATGAGGATACAGGACCACTAAATATTATTAAAGAGAGAAAAGTCTGAAGTGTCGAAAACCTCTATGAACTGTGAAAAGACCAGAGAAACAGAAAATTGACCATCTTTCCTTGATGGAGTCCTCAGGCATGGCTAGGAGCAATGGAGAGTGGGTGTGGGGGGGACCCTCCCCCCTCCCACCTCCCCCTTGCTGTATTTCGGTATTGTTTAAATGCTCCTTTTCCTGCTGTAACTCTTTCATCCTTGTTTGTTTCTCTCACACTGAGATTTGAAACTGCTATTCACTCTTAATGTCATTAAAGCATTTGCTATCCTGTCTAATATGATCTGAACATATCCCTACACAGGTGTTTAAAATGCCACTTGGTTATGAAATATAAAATAATAACTAACTCACATGTACTAGATTGGCTACATACAATGTATCCTTTTCATGTTCTCCTTTCCAAACTGAAAGCTTTCTTCAACCCTCACAATCATGCCCAGAGAATTTGTGAATTGCTCCTTCATGCCAGCAGGGCTTCTTTAACCACGAGGCTAAAGGGAATATTGTTCACTCTGCCCATGCCCCCGCCATATTGCAGGCTCCGTCACAGCCTTCCCCTAAGGCCCTGCAACTCTTTCATTGTTTCCTCTGTCGTGGACCTTAGCTCTGAAGGGAAAAAGAGTCAGTGAGGGTACTGACTTTGAAGAAACAGGAACAGGAGCATGAGCCACATTGGGGAAGATGGGAAGAGGCAAATTTTGGTTTACCACAACCTTAATCTGATTCTGTCTATTCACCAAGATGATAGTGGGAATTACTCCTTCTGTTTATATTTTGGAAAGGGAAAGTTTATTTTCTTCAGACCTGAACTATCACTATAAAAAGGACAGAGGTTTTTATGCATTCATGGGCTTCTTATAGGGACCATGTGGGATGATTTTTTTTAATGACATTCGTTAAGCACTTACTGAGGGCCAGGCACTACCTGCTGGGTAGATACAAGGTAATTGGGGTAGACACAATCCCTGTACCACATAGGGCTCACAGTCTTAATCTCCATTTTATATATGAAGTAACCGAGTCACAGAGAAGTTGGTTTTGAGACTCTCAAAGGAACAAATTGGCTTTCAGCATAAAACTTTCTCAAAGAAAGCACTATTGAAAGCATTGTGAATATATAAAAATTACATTGTAATACAATGACAGGAACCCAGAAATGTCACTTTTCTGAATAGAATCTCACAATCAAATTGCTGGTAGAATCCTAGAGAGACCATCTGGTCCAGTCTGCTGTCTCCAGGAAGAGAAATGGCAAATTTAGGGAGACTAGAGGAAGGTCTATTTTCTCCTTTCCAATCCTCCAGGGATTGAGGCTCCATAATCTCTCTTGGCAGCCTGTTCTGGATTTGGATCATGTTGAGAGAGAAAACATTCTTATACCCCAACCAAAATCTCTCTTTTAGTTTGAGAATTTCCTCTTGTTTAGTCTACTGTGGACAGGGAGAACAACTAGCTGGTAGCATCTCTACCAATAAAACATCTTACATTTGAAGACAGTCAGTAGGTAATCCTTAGTCATCCCATTCCTTTCTGCATCTCCCTGACTTGCTCCCTTTATTCATTCCCACTCCTAGCCCCAGAGCACTTAAGTGCAAATCTGTAATTTTATTTGTTTATATTAATGTCTGTCTGTGCTTTTTGTAGACCAAGATTAAGTAGAAAAAGCAGGATATGTGAATGTAGAATAAATAGGATACAATATGTACATATTTTACATTTAACGTTGTTCATTGATCACTTTTTTCAGTATATACAAAACTAATTGGATGTGATAGGGATTAAAATGGAGGAAAGGAGACTTAAAAGGGTTAGTCATTCCTTATAGCATCTACTTTCTGAATTTTGAATCTTTTTGTTGTTCTTCTGACCAGCTCAATCTCTGTGTATATGCATATACACACACACATATATATGCATACATATATGTTCATGGACATATATATGCATCCATATATGTATATGGATATATGTATATGGATGCATATATACATGGATATACATGGATATATATATATATATATACATATATATATACATATATAATATATATGTTATGCAGGACAGAAGAGCACAAAAATTATATGTACATATATATTATAGAAAACATTAAGATATGAGGAGATATCAAAGCCAGTCATCTTTGTGACAAGAGAAAGTGATGACTCATCCACAAGTCAGTCACCAATTGTTGACATTTACATAAATTAAAATCAAATAATCAACAACAAAATTTCTCTCATTGGACCTCAGTTTGAGTGGGCGTTGCTTATCCAGTCAGAGTAAAGGGGAAGAAACTGCTCAGATTGGCAGATTTAGCTAGAGTGAAGAGGAGGAGAATGCTGAGATTGTTAATCAGTTGGTATTAATTGAGCACTTGCACCATACTAAAATCTTGAGAGAATACAACAGAGTTGGTAGATTTGTTCCCTGCCCACAAGGAGTTTACAGTCTAGGAGGGAGAGAGACATTAAAATAAATTTTGGTTATCTGTGTAAGTGGTGTGGGTCTGAGAGTTGGGTGAAGATCAAGTGCTTAAAGGATACAAAACCAAATGCCAGGATGATGCAGAAGGGAAAGGGATAAGGAAGATTAGAACTTAGTCGGGGAAGGGTTATTATAAATATGATTTTAAAAACATTTGAAGGTGGGGTGAATGGTGGTCTGTCAGCTATGAAGGGTGATAGAGTTGCAGGTCAAAGACAAGGGGTTGGAAAGGGGTCGGTGGCTATATAGATGAGATCAAGGTACAGTGAGTACATTGGCATTAGAGGAGCAAAGTGAATGGGCTAGGTTATAGTAGGAATTCAGCAATGTAAGGTAGGAAAGGGTGAAGTGATTGAGTGTTTTAAAGCCAAAGGTAAAGAATTTCTGTTTGATGCCGAAGTGGATGGGCAAGCACTGGAGGTCGTTGAGCAGTGGGGAAACCTGTCCTGAGTTTCTTATTAGAATAATGACCTAGGCGGTAGAGTTAAATATGGACCAGAGTGGGGAGAGACGGGAGGCAGATTCTCAAATCTACATCTCTGGCCCTGATCTCTTTCCTTCTCTGCAGTCTTGCTTTTCCTCCTGCCTTTAAGACATCTCTACTTGGATGTCCTGCTGTCACCTCAAACTTAACATGTCTAAAACTGAACTCCTTATCTTCCCACCCAAACCCTGTCCTTCCTCTGACTTTCCCATCACTGTAGATGATACCACCATCCTTTCTGTCTCACAAGCCCTTAACCTTGGCATCATCCTTGACTCTGCTTTCTCATTTAGCCTACATATTCAATCACTAAATCGTGTCAGCTAGATCTTCACAGCACCACTAAAATCTGCTTTTTCTTCCCTATCCAAACTGCTACTGTGTTAATCCAAACACTTATCCTATACCACAATGATTACTGTCTCAGCCTCCTTGCTGACCTCCCTGCCTCATACCTCCCCACTCAGGTCTATACTTCACTCTGCTGCCCAGATAGTTTTTCTACAGAAACAGTCAATACAGGTTTCCCTTCTCTTCAAGAACCTCGAATGGTTGCCCATCCACCTCCACATCAAACAGAAACTTCTCACAATCAGCTTTAAAGCACTCAATAACCTTGCCCTCTCCTATCTCACCTCGCTACTCTCCTACTACAACCCAGCTCCTCCAATGCTAACCTTCTCACTGTACCTCGATCTCGTCTATCTCACCGCCGACCTCTCGCCCAATCCTGTCTCTGGCCTGGAATGCCCTCACTCTTCATACCAGACATACAATTACACTCCCTTGCTTCAAAGCCTTATTGAAGGCACCTTTTCTCCAAGAGGCTTTCCCTGACTAAGCCCCCTTCTTCCTTTTCTCCCATTCCTTTCTGCATCTCCCTGACTTGCTCCCTTTATTCATTCCCACTCCTAGCCCCAGAGCACTCAAGTGCAAATCTGTAATTTTATTTGTTTATATTAATGTCTGTCTCCCCCTTTAGACTGCAAGCTCACTGTGGGCAGGGAATGTATCTGTTATATTGTACTCTCCCAAGTGCTTAGTACAGTACTTTGCACACAGTAAGCACTCAATAAATATGATTGACTGACAGGGAGGTCAGCAAGTAAGCTGATGCAGTAAATAAGGCAAGGTAAGATAAGTGCTTGGATTAAGATGGTAGAAGTTTTGATGAAGAAGGAAGGGTGGGTTTTAGCATTGTTGTGAAGGTAGACCCAGGATTTAGTTTCAGACTGAATATGTGGATTGAATGAAAGAGATGAGTCGAGGACAATGGCAAAGTTGTGGTCTTGTGAGACAGGGAAGATGGTAGTGATGGGAAAATCAAGGGGAGGACAGGGTTTAGGTGGAAAAATGAGAAGTTCAGTTTTGGACTTGTTTAGTTTGAGGTGTAGGTGGGATATCCAGGTAGAAATTGTGAAATTTCTGTGAAATTGCAAAGAAAGGTCAAGACTGTAGAGGCAGCTTTGGGAATTATCTGAATAGAGATGGTAGTTGAAGCCATGAGAGTAAATGAGTTCTCCAAGGAATAGAAGAAGATAGAAGAGGCCCTAGAACTGCTCCTCCCCCTTTCCCTTCCCCTCCCCTCAGCACTATACTTGTCCGCTCAACTGTATATATTTTCATTACCCTATTTATTTTGTTAATGAAATGTACATCACCTTGATTCTTTTATTTGCTATTGTTTTAATGAGATCTTCATCCCCTTGATTCTATTTATTGCTATTGTTTTTGTCTGTCTGTCTCCCCCAATTAGATTGTAAGCCCATCAGAGGGCAGGAACTGTCTCTATCTGTTACCGATTTGTACATTCCAAGCACTTAGTACAGTGCTCTGCACATAGTAAGCGCTCAATAAATACTATTGAATGGATTAATGAACTGAGCCTTGAGAGACTTCCACTATTAGAGGGTGGGAGGCAGAGGAAGAATCCACAAAAAGAGACTCAGCAAGAGTAGCCAGAGAACTAGGAGGAGAACTAGATTCGATAATATTTCCTGGAGAACGGGATGGTCCACAGTGTGGAAGACAGCGAGAGACCAAGGAGGATTAGACTGGAGTAGAGATTGTTGGCAAGGAGCAGATCATTGGTGATCTTTGAAAAGGCAGTTTCCCTGGAGTGAAAGGTATGGAAGCCAGAATTGAGAGGGTCAAGGAGTGAATTGGAGGAGAAGAAGTGGAAGCAGCGGGCGTAGACAACTCCCTCGAGGAGTTTAGAGAGGAATGGTAGGAGGGAGATGAAACAAGTACTGGAGGAAGCCATGGGGTCATGGGAAGGTTTGAAAACACTGGAGAAGAAGTCATTGGAGAATGAAGAGTTGATGATGGTCAGGGAGAGAAGAATGGAGGATGCATGTGTTAGCCTGGGTGGGACCTTAATATATTGCCCACCCAGCCCTCCAGTCAGCTCTTCTGACTACAACACTGGAACTTTGTTGGGTTGGAGGAGGATGGAAAGAGTGATGGAGGACAAGGTGTGAAGCACAGGCAAGAGAAATTGTCCCTATAGGGTAAAAGATTGCTGCTTTTCCATATGAGAAAAAATAAGGATGGAGTCGGAGAGAGAAAGGGAGGTTTCTGTTTTCCCAACTCAGCAACCAGAGAATGAATCTAAAGTTACATACTCGAGAAGCAGGGTGGCCTAATGGAAAGAGCACAGGCCTCAGAGTCAGAGCATCTGGGTTCTAATCACAGATCTTCTTGTTTCTTTGTGAACTTGGATAAGTTCCTTTACTTGTATGTGCCTGAGTTACCTCATCTTTAAAATGGGGATTAAAACTGTGAGCCCTATATGGGATAGGGACTGTGTTCAATCTGTTTATCATATCTTGCCTGGATTATTGCATCAGCCTCCTTTCTGACCTCCCATAAACATCAGCAGAAGGGAGACTGAATAGGGAGACTGAGGGCTTAGTCAGAGAAGGCCTCTTGAAGGAGATTTGATTTTAATAAGGCTTTAAAGGGGGAAAGCGTGGTGGGTTGTCAGAATTAAGAGGGAGTTTCAGGCCAGAGGAAAAACAGGAATAAGGAGTCTGAAGCTGGGAAGACCTTTTAAAATGAGAAGAGAGGCTGCTTCTGCTTTCATCTGCAATTTTTAATACATAGTCTGCCTCCTTAATTTGGTAAATTAGGAGTTAACATGTTCAGATACAAGAAAATTTAAATAGAGAATTTCAGATTGAACCAAAGCCGGTGTAAGTCTAAGAACCTGGTTTGAGCCTTTGCTCTCTTTTTGCTCTCTCTTTGTTTTAAGGCTGAATTCATTTGCCAGAGACTTACGTAGTGGATTCTAAATGGCTAGAGAAGCCATTGATTTTTCTCCATTTCATCAACTGTTAACCCTGGCTGACCAGCTTTCCTAAAATGCCATAGAAAAGGAGGAGTAAGGGATAACAGGTCTTGACCTTTTCCAGTGAAGGGAGATTTTGTGGCAGGGAGATGCAATTAAGGTTTCTTTTATCGTATTCTTCCACAATCATTTACTTTGTTTAACTGCAGTGCTTTGATTGTTTCAAAGAACTCTTTATTCCATGGAAGGCTTATGCACTGATGAATTAATTCATGGTAACTTACCTCTCTTGTTCTTTTAGCTGACATCAAGAAGCCGGGGGCCCCGGGGTGGGGGGACGGGGTGGCCATTTGGAATGAGCTTGGGGTCCCCCCCGGTCTCACCCACCCTCCAAGTCCAACCTGAATATGCTCGTATCCACCCTAGTGCTTAATACGGCACCTGGCACATAATAAGCACTTAAATACCACAATTATTATTATTATTATTATTAAGTTCCTATCAGATGGCGTTCCTCTTGGATTTCTGGCTCCAGATTGGTCAGGTGATCTGTCACAGGCAGGCAAGTTGCCCTAGTGTGGCTCAGTAGAAAGAGCCCGGGCTTAGGAGTCAGAGGTCATGGGTTCCAATCCCGGATTTGCCCACCTGTCAGCTGTGAGACTTTGAGCAAGTCACTTCACTTCTCGGTGCCTAAGTGACCTCATCTGTAAAATGGGGATGAAAACTGTCAGCCTCACATGGAACCACCTGATGACCCTGTATCTCCCCCAGTGCTTAGAACAGTGTTTGGCACATAGTAAGCGCTTAACAAATACTAACATTATTATTAACATTAGTTAGACCAGAAAGTTGCTCTGCTTGACACTATGTATATTTTCAAAAATAGCTAAATATCTTTTCAGTTTTTCTCTCCTCAGAACACTTTTTAATGAAAAATAGATTCCAGGATGAAGAGTTTTTAAGAGAATGTTTAAATGGTGTATACTCCTCCACCTGCTTGGAGGAATTCAGTGAGAATTTCAATTCGGAAATTCAGATCAGGCTAAATCAGATCTGCTGTCCTGTGATAATCATATTCCAGTTGATAGCTCACATGTTCTAAACTGCATAATCCCCAAACTTTCTACTTCGATATTCTTTTTCCTGGGTATTAAGCTTGTAAGTTACTGATGTAGTAAGCAATACTTCAATTCCATGTGAAGCAGCATGGCTTAGTGGAAAGAGCATGGGCTTGGGAGTCAGAGATCGTGGGTTCTAATCCTGGCTCTGCCACTTGTAAGCTGTGTGACTTTGGACAAGCCACTTAATTTCTCTGTGCCTCAGTTACTTCATCTATAAATTGGGGATTAAGACTGTGAGTCCCACGTGGGACAACCTGATTACTTTGTATCTTCTCCAGTGCTTAGAACAGTGCTTGGCATATGGTAAGCTCTTAACAAATACCACAATTATTATTATTATTATTATTGTAGTAAGTGCTTAACAAATACCATCATTATTATTCCATTTTTCCCTGCTCATTCTTCCAAAGTAACCTAAGCCCCACTAGAGACTCCTCCTAATAGCCCCTTTATGGAAGGCAGTATGTGACCTAATGGAAAAAGCACAGAACTTGGGAGTCAGGGGTCCTGGGTTATAGTCTCAGCTCTGATACTAACCTGCTCTGTGACCTTGGGTAAGTCACTTATCTGAACCTCAGTTTCCTTATCTATGAAATGAGGATAAGATCCCTGCTCTCCATTCTTCTTAAACTGTGAGCCCCATGTGGGATGGCAACTTTGTCCAATCAGATTATCTTGCATATTCCACCATGTTTGGCATGTAGTAGACCCTTTTATAAATTCTATTATTATTGTTGTTATTGTTAAGTGTGACATAAAGGCACACAAAAAGTATGGCAAATGGTGCAATTTCAGTAGTCAGAAGAGGCTAGTATAAGGTCTCTGGTGATGATTTGTGTGAATCTTATAGAGGCAAAGCATTTCACTAATGAGAAATTCCATGTTGTCACCTAAAAATGGTGAATTCCATAAGGATATTTAAGGAAAGTTTAAATTATTCTATTCCTTAAGATATGTACTGAATTATATGAGATTCAGTGGTCCCACTGCTTTTTATTTTGAATATGCCCACTATATCCAGTAATCGCTTAAAAAGCAGAAGAGGGGATGGTAATTGCTGCTGCTGAGAAAGACGTATGATCACAGAATAATGAGGGATGGACATTTCTGTGGATACTTCCTGTGCGATCACTGGGTTTAAAATTTAGAGGAAGAACTGCAAGGCTGGCTGGGCAAGGCTGCTGGAATGTGTCTCAGTGACCCATAGGTTCGAAATAATAAAATGAGGTACTTTCATCTGGGTGGTACATTTGTCATGATTGCATTTCCAAGTCTTTTTTTCCAAACTGCAGTTAATAAACACTCCTAAATCGCAATATGCAAACTTGAACTACATTTTCACAATTTACTATAAGCCCTCTTCCTTCATCAGTAATGACTCTCGTTCAGCTGTGATCTGCTTCCTTGACTTTTCATCCAAAGAGGTTGTTAAGAGTAACACTGGAAGCACTCCTTTTTACTTTGACTGGACTGGAAATCGATAGCTTATTTGTTGATTAATTACTGATTTCCCTCTGATCAAAATGCAAGTATTGATCGGTCAAATTTGGATTGAGTTCCACAGCCGACAGTTGACTCAGCTGAAATATGCCACACAGTCCTTCCTCCTTCACCACTCGCTGGGTTCCCTGTTGCTTTCCACTTAAAATAAAAGTATTTCGCATAGGAGAGAAGATCCAGGTGCGTCCTGAAGTTCACAACCAAATCTCCACAAGACCTTCCTTCCTCCCCACTAGGTGGTGTCCTAACCTTTCCTATCAGTTCGATGAATTCGCAGACCGATGAATGAAGCATAACAGTAAGATGAGTACAGTTTAAAAATGTTTGAAAACAAATTCCAGATACTTCCGTGCTGTGATTCGAAGAAATGTGTACAAAAAAATTCACTCAAGTCAATGGCCATTTACATCCTGCTGTCTTATTTACTGCATCGGTTAGCAATGGCTTAGATTTTCAGAACAAGCACCCTACCTCCTGGCATCTCCAGGCACAAATAAAGCAGTTGTTTGTTCTGCATATGACGACTAATACACTCCTAGAAGAAAACAGGTTTTTGCTCCTATTGCATGAGAGTCTATTTGAGAATATCAAGAGATGTTTCCTAATACATTTAGTAGGCTTTAATTCTCTGGAGTTTCCTTCATTTTTCCATATATCACCAGGAGAAAATTCAGAACAGAAATGAGGCCAGAGTCAAGGAGCATTGTTATTTCAGGTTATCTTCAAGTGTAATATGTCACAGCTGTGAAACCACTGGGGTTGTAAAACCTAAAGATGTCTTTTCACCTTTGACTTGGTCCAGACTACAAGCAAAAAAAAATTCTTAAAAAAATTTTTCATCTTCCTAGATCACTCTCTCTCCCCCGCCCCAGTTCTCTCCCCTTCCCCTCCTCACCTCCCCACATTTTCAATACTCTAATGTTTCAATGCCAGGATTCCACTATGCACCCCCATCTGGTTGCCCCATGAAATACCACTGATTAACATACTTCTGTCAAAGATATCAGATGATTCTCAGATTCCAAAAGCCTTGGGTATTCAATCAGTGGATCGTATTTGAGTGCTTTCTGTGTGCCGATCACTGTACTAAAGCTCTTGAGAGCGATCAATATAACAGAGTTAGCAAGCACATTCCCCACCCACAACAAGCTTACAGGATAGACAAGGTGGACCTAATGTGTTTCTGTGAAGGAGCCTTGTTTGTGTTATTGCAGAAAACAATGTGATGAGAAATGTTGCCCATCTATCCTGAATCCCTTGTTTAATATATCTCTACTGTAATATATCGTTTATATTATACTGTTTAATAACTTCCTTCAAACATCTCTGTCCTTTTGTTAGGTTATGCCCCAATATGACAGATTGAATGAGTTTAATCCGGTTTGGAATTTACCCTTCAGAATTCCTATCCGTACTACAAAATTGAGTTAACCTCATTTCCAATTGACCACCCCTTCACACTGACTTGGAATTGTTTTCTGACTCACTTTGGGACCTGCTATCAATAATTCAGAACTATCCAGTTGGCATGTCACTTTGACAGATGGACTAGAGGACAGTGAAATCAATTCAGTGACTCCCCTCTCTCCCCTCCTCACTAGCCCCCAGGGTGTGCAGCAAGATTTTCTGCTACTCAGTTTTATGAACTTAGTGAAAGGGGAAAAGGGCTCCCACACATCTATCCAAACTTGTCTCAGCTTCCATGGTCCACTGCTTAGGCCATATGAGTAGAGTTTTCCCTTCTCTGTTTTTCAGTAAAAGAGGTGGAGAATGTAATTTCATTAAATTTCATTAAAGAAGAAATGGAGAATGTGAGAGGGAGCCAGAGACAGTGTATAAACTAGACAGCATGATCACATATGAGTCCTGGATACTCAGTGTAGCTAATCAGTGCCTAGTGATTGTACTTGAATCAAAGAGAATCAATTTTTTGATGTTTACCATATAATCATATCTGCATAATCAAAGGGGAGCTTATGCTGACTTTTAATGCCAGGAGCACAATTGAATTAATATCTCTTCTGCTATCTGGTTCTTCTAAGCTATTTTATATATTGGTAATGGAAATCCAATTTCTGGACCGGTTCCTTATGTAGGTCAGTATAAAAAGGTCAGAAGTCTGATTTTAACCACAGTTCTGGGGGATTCCTGGCTTTGCACAAACAATCACACACCCCCACACACATCCCCCTGCGATTATACAATTAAACATCAGGTTGGGAACGTGAGTGAGAAGGTTGTATTGCTAAGCATCGGTGATTTCTCCTTTCATGTAATCAAAATATATAAGCTTGCCTGTCATCCATTTCCTTTAATATGTTTTCTTCATCATTTAAGTACCTAACCTCTCCCTGATTTCTTTGTCAAGCAGCAGCAATTTTCAGCAAACAGAAGTACACTGGAAAGAGATTCTAAAAATTGTAGAAAACTACCAATAAATCAAATATGCAAGGCTCTTTATGAGCTGGGAATGCATCTTGTGCATCTGCTGTATTTTCCCATTGTGTACAGTGAATTTCATTCAGTAAATATCATTACTACTCCTACTCCTAAGACACAATGAACTAAAGGAAGTTGTAACTCTCAAGGAATAAAGAAAAGAAATGAATTCTCATAATAATTGCAGAGTTATCAAATATTGCAAAATGTAGGAAATATTTCATTAAATTACAGTAATAGATTCAAACTCCTTTCAGGATCGCACCTGGAGAGTTTTTAGTACTCTACCAGTATCGGCTACTGGATGGAGAGTCAAACAGGTATACCCATTCCATTCTTAGTTTGGGCAGAGGCTAGTGAGTGGAAGGGAATCTGATACAAGTCAAAACTCACCTGTGCTGGGCAGCACCGGGATGGGAGAGAGTCAAGGGCAAAGACTCAAGTTTACAGAGCCGAAGAAGGCAATGGGAAACCACTTCCATATTGATACCAAGAAAACTCTATAATAATGTTGGTATTTGTTAAGTGTTTACTATGTGCAGAGCACTGTTCTAAGTGCTGGGGTAGATACAGGGTGATCAGGTTGTCCCACTTGGGGCTCACAGTTTTAGTCCCCATTTTACAGATGAGGTAACTGAGACACAGAGAGTTAAATGACTTGCCCATAGTCACACAACTGACAAGTGGCAGAGTTGGGATTCGAACCCATGACCACTGACTCCCAAGCCCATGCTCTTTCCACTGAGCCACGCTGCTTCTTTATGAATATACTACCAGAATAATCATTGGAGTTGGAAATGAGGTATTCTGGGAGAGATGTGTCCATAGAGTTGCTATGGGTCCGAGATGACTCGACAGTGTAAGACAAGACAGTAGATTCAAAAACAACATAACACTGCTTGGGGCAGAGACAGAGAAAATTAAGCTGAATTTCTCTTATTATGAGCATCTTAAAATGAAATTTATTCTTATAAGTGTTCTTGATTCACATTATATTAGGAGATGATCACTTAGTGCACAGAATTACCCAATTCAGACATACTTTAACCATGCCAATTTAAACTGAATGTTTTTTGAAAGTGAAAATTGCATATCAGCTGCAAAGATCTGAGAGGTTGATATACTATCGATTCCAATGATTTACACTCTTACAACTTAATAACTGGCTTTAGTAGCCCCCAACAAGAAGAAATGCAGCAGATTATGAGTTATTTTTCATAATCCACAAATGGTATTGACTGGCAATTAGCCTTCACAAGATCTAGATAATGTACCAACCTGCCTCTGGCAAACACCAGACCCAACCAAGAGTATGTGTCAATGGCAAAACTGAATACGGTGCCAAGAGAACATCAAGATTCACACCAAATTGGTCTTTAGGAAAACTTTAAATGTCTTAATAGCTCTGAGACCCAGATCTTCTGTAATAATAATATTAATAATTATGGTACTTGTTAAGAGCCCATTCTGTACCAAGCACTGTTCTAAGCACTAGGGTAGATCTAAATTAATCAGGTTGGACACAGTCCCTGTCCCAAAGTGGGCTCACAGTCTTAATCTCCATTTTCCAGGTGAGGTAACTGAGGCCCAAAGAAGTGAAATGACTTGCCCAAGGTCACACAGCAGACAAGTGGCAGATATGGGATTAGAACCCAGGTCCTTCTGATTCCCAGGCCTGTGCTCTGTCCACTAAACCACATTGACACCTAGAACAGCTGGACTGTAAGTTCCCTGATGGCAGGAATCCTGTCTCATTCTACTGTACTCTCCCATGTGTTTTACTCTGTATTTTCTATACAAGTGCTCCATGAATACTGTTGATTGGTAGAATCGATCCACCCATACCATCTTAACATCAAATGGCAAGATAAAAAGACAAACAGTGAGATCATGGAATGCAGTTAGTACCCTGGTATTGAAGTAATCATCACAATGTAAATTGGCAGTACTGGACTTGGGTGAGGAGAGCGGATGACAGCAGGATACTGAACCAGCAGCTGTGGTAAACCCAAGTGAGGCAAAAAAGGGGGAGGATAGAGGAAAGGTGATAGGAGAAGAAATGGTTTAAGGGTTCTGAAGAAACACTCTCAGATGATGCGATATAGTCATCCCATCATCGCCTCATGGGAACATTACATACCAGTGTAACGAGCCTGGGACTGGCCAGCAGAGAATCCGGCTCTGCTACTAGCCTTCTATGTGATTTTGGGCAAGCCACTTCAGCCTTCAATTATCTTATCTGTGAAAATGGGAAAGCTATCTTTTATCCCTACCTCTTAAATCACGAGCCCCATTTAGGACTGACAGTGAGACAGATCTGATTGTCTTTTATCTAACACAGGGGTATGTAGTTAATGCTTTAATTAATACCATAACTAAGCTAGTCTAACCATAGCCTTAGAATTTCAAGAGGTTACAGTCCAGCTGCTCTAGTTGTCAGTGTGTCTTAGTGGATAGAGCACAGGCCTGGGAATCAGAAGGACCTGGGTTCTAATCCCGGCTCTGCCACTTGTCTGCTGTGTGACCTTGGGGAAGTCATTTCACTTCTTTGGGCCTCAGTTACCTCATCTGGAAAATAGAGATGACTGGGAGAACATAGCATTTGGGTGACTTTCTTAGACTTTCTCAGAAGGATCGCAACTTGGTGGGAGGAATGAAAATGGCACCAGCCACTAAAGGAGAGCAAATGTGACAGAGCAGTAATGATCATCTTTATATATATGTATTATGAAAGGCCTCATAGGTCACACATTGGGGCTTATCAGTCACATTAACATACACTGATAAAATATATCCACCCACAGTATCATTATTAAACCTTGAAAGAAAGCTATGTGCACACACACACACAAACACACACAGGTAGTATATGTTGAAAGCACTCTACTAAGCACTTGAGAAGTACAAAACAAGCAAGAGACACTTTTCCTGCACACAAGGAGCACTAACTCTATGGGAGGATATGGACAAAAACTGCCTTAGTGCTGCCCTCTCCTCTGCCGGGAAAATCATTTCTCCATCCTTATTGACACCCATACCCATTGCCCTTGCTAGTTGTTCCAGATGTTTAATGCCCTTCTCAAACCCCTCTCCCTCCACTTACCTCTACATCTTGCCCCTAATGACCTGGCCACCTACTTGATTGAGAAAATTGAAATTATGGAACATGATCTCCCTAAAATCTGTCCTACTCTTCTCCAGTCCCTTCCTCATCCTGCCTCTTCTTCAACCCTCCTGTCTTTCCCAGAAATATCTCAAAATATTCTCTCAAAATCTCTCAAAATCCACCCCCTCCACCTGTGCACCCAACCCCATCCTTTTGCACCTTAACAAAGCACTTGCCCCCTCCTTCCCTCCATAACTGCCATCTTCAATTGTTTGCTTTCCAATGACTTCTTTCCCACTGCTTTCAAACATGCTCATGTCTCACCTATTCTAAAAAGCCTTCCCTTGGCCCTTCAGTTCATTCCAGTTATTGCTCTATCTCTCTCCTACCACTCAACTCCAAACTCCTTGAGCAAGTTATCTACACCCACTGTCTCAAGTTCCTCTCCTCCAAATTCCTCCAATCTGGCTTCTGTCCCTTCACTCTACAAAAACTCCCCTTTCAAAGGTCAAAATGATCTCTTTCTTGCCAAATCCAAAAGCCTCTACACCATCTTAATCCTCCTTGATCTCTCAGCCACCTTTGACACTCTCCACAACTCCCTTCTCCTGTAAACATTATCCAACCTCAGCTTCACTGCTACTGTCCTTTCCTGATTCTTCTACTCTCTCTTTCTGGCTGCTCATTCTCAATTTCTTTCACAGGTTCCTCTTCTTCCTCCCACTCCATAACTGTGGGTGTCCCTTAATGTTCAGTCTGGATCCCCCTCTGTTCTTTTTCTACATCCACTTCTTTAGAGAACTCATTTGCTCCCATAGCTTCAACTACCACCTCTGTGTGGATGATTTCCAAATCTACATCTCCAGCCTTGATATCTTTCCCTCTCTCCACTCTCACATTTCCTCCTGCCTTCAAGACACTTTTACTTGGATATCCTGCCATCACTTCAAAATTAACATGTCCAAAAGAGAAGTCCTTATCTTCCCACCTAAATCCTGTCCTGCCTTTGACTTTCCCATCACTGTAGATAACATCACCACCCTTCCTGTCTCAAGCCCATTACCTTGGTATTGTTCTTGACTCCTCTCTTTCATTCAATCCACTCAGTTCAACCTTCCCACCTTTGCTAAAATATGGCCTTTCCTCACCATTTAAACCACTACCACATTAATCCAAGCACCTATCCTAACCCATCTATATTACTATATCAGCCTCCTTGTTGACCTCCCTGCCTCCTATCTCTCCCCACACCAGTCCTTACCTCACTCTGATGCCTGGATCATTTTTCTACAGAAACATTCAGTCCATGTTTCCCTCCTCCTCATGTTTCCACAACCTCCAATGGTTGTCCAACCAACTCTGCATCAATCAGAAACACCTTACCATCGACTTTAAAACATTCAATCACTTCACCCCCACCTACCTCACCTCGCTACTCTCCTACTACAACCCAGCCGGCACACTGCACTCCTCTAATGCCAACCCACTTTCTGTACCTCCATTTCATCTGTCTCACCCATCTACCTTTCACGCATGTCCTGCCTTTGACCTGGAACATCCTCCTTCTTCATATCTGACCGACAATTACTTTTCCCATGTTAAAAGTGTTACTGAAGACACATCTCCTTTAAGAGGCCTTATCTGAATAAGTCCTCATTTCCTTTTCTCCCACTCCTTTCCGCTGTCAACTGATTTGCTCTCTTTATTCAGCCCCTCAATCAATCAATTGTATTTATTAAGCACTTAATATTTAGCACTTTGGAGAGGACCATATAACATAATTAGCAGACATATTTCCTGCCCATAATGAGTTTACATTCTAGATAGGGAGACAGACATTAACATGAATAAGTAATTTACAATATATAATTTAAAGATATGTACCTAGGTGTTGTGGGTGGGGGTGAGATGAATATCAAATATCCAAAGGTCACAGACTGAAGTGCATAGAAGGCGCAGAAGGGAGAGCGAGCATCCCTCAGCCCCACAACACTTAATTAGCATGTCTGTAATTTATTTATTTCTATTAATGTCTATCTCCCCTTCTAGACTATAAGTTCATTGTGGTCAGGGAATGTGTCTGTTATATTGTTATATCTGTTATATTATACTCTCCCAAGTGCTTAATATAGTGCTCTGCACACGGTAAGTGCTCAATAAATACGATAGATTGATTTACAGTGTAATCAAAACCATGAATCTATAATTGAATAAATGAATATATATATAAGTGCTGAAGCTTGTCTTCTAGACTGTAAGCTCACTGTGACCAGGGAATTTGTCTGTTATATTGTTGTATTATACTCACCCAAGCACTTAGTACAAGGTCCTGTACACAGTTAGTGCTCAAGAAATATGATTGATTGTTGTCTAAGTAGGGCTATAAATGCTAGAAATTATTGATGGATTTATATGACATTAGATGCTGAGAATTAATTAGGGAAGGTAGGTTAGAGGTGGTGGGCTCTCCTGAGAGACCAAAATATAGGGATGGCTGCAGGCTGCAGAATTTGGATGGAGAAGGAGTTTCAAGATGGGGGATACAGCAGGAGAGTTTAAAGAAAGATAAGACCAGAAAGGAATTAAGAGGGCAGTTTGGGGAGTAGTGAGTGAAAAGAGCAGATATGCTTTGCACACAGTAAGTGCTCAATAAATTTCATTGATTGATTAATTGCAGTGAGTTGAAGTCAATTTATAAAAGTTTGTGCTCAATACTAAGGGATGGGGCGGGGGGAGTGGAGGATTTTGAGGAGTGAAGAAATGTGTGCTGGGTGATGAAAATAGCAGTGAAGCAAAAAATTAATATTGTTGTAAATGAGAAGAAAGGAATGCAGCTTCTGTAATGCTTTCAAGTCTCCAAAGTATATGTTTTGGACAAACTGAAAGATCTTGGATAGTAATGGCCTGAGGGCAGCAAATCATTCTCCATTATCCCTGGATAGCAATGGACTGACAGGAGAAGGTGGAGACCAGTAACATTCCCTAGTTTGTTTTTCAAATAGCTCCAGATTCTCCTCAGCAATTTTTTCCCATCGAAGCTTTGGAAGAAATCCCGAGAATTAAGGTTAACTTTTCAATTAAATCATTAATCAATCATATTTACCAAACACTTACTGTGTGCAGAGCACCATAATAGGCACTCAGGAGAGCCCAATATGAAAGTCCGTAGACGCGTTCCCTGCCCACATTGAGTTAATAGGATCCCACTGAGCTTTTCCCAATCCATCCATGCCTGCAGATGAAAGGCTCCGGGCCACAGCTCCCAGAGAGTAGTTCCAGCCATCCCACCTAGAGTCAGGATGTGTGGAAGCATGGCATGGTGAAAAATACAAGCCCAATCAATTCACTAGTCAGGTGAGGCAAAATGAGTCAGTAAGACTCTTCAACTTCTTCAGATGAGGAAAAAAATATGGCTAATCTTAATGTGCTCTTCATTGCAGTAGACAAATGCTTTTTAAAAACTTGTGGAAAAATCCTAGACCTAGAGAAATCAAGAACCTTAGACTCAAATCCATGAGGGCCTGGGTTTTCTAGGAACACTACTTTAGGACTGTAGGTTTCTTGTTTCTGTTCAATTTTCTCTGCTCAGCTTTATTTATGTCACAGGACTGCATAATAATGTTGTCTCAATTTTGTTTTCTATTTCTTAAAATAAAAAATACAAGAAATGTCAAAAATCAGTATTTATTTCAAGAGCATTTTTGATTTATTTATCTGGAATTAGTTTCCCTGGAAGCTATATCAAGTTGCCCAGAACATTCAGTAATATAGGCTATAAAATATAAAGTAGGAGGTAAGGGGATAATGTCTTTTGTGCCAAATCAATTTCTAAACATAATTTCTCAGGAATAAGCATTTTTGTTTTGTTGCAAACCCAAATACATCTGTAGGTTTGCAGGTAATTTGTTTTCTGTACAATTTTTAAGTATGATGATAAAAAATGTTTTGTGTGCACTTCCTCCTTACTTTACTTCAAAGTTGAATATAGAGCCATTTACAATGACAATTCAAGGACCAATTCACATGCATTTCATCTTATCATCCCCCTTAGGTGAGAAGAAAAAACTCTACCACTGTGGTACTGGTGTTATTTGAGCCAAATTCAAATCCAAATTTAGCCAACTTTCATCTCACAATCACAATAGCCTCTTTAAAAAGGGAATATTCCCTCTGCATTTAGCTTAATAAGTTGAAAATCATATTGGTTAAGTTTCATCGACAGACCTTCAAATCTGTATATTTATATTTAAAAAGAAACAAATATGGAAGTTCTCCAAAGAAATATAAAAATGCTCAGAAGTATTTCTGAATTTGCAAGGAAAATGGGAGTTGATCCAAGAGATTATTCCAAATTTTGTTTTTCAGAAATTCTTCAACAATATAGTTCTGCTCCTCGAAATGGTAATTAGACAAATCTGAATCTTGAAAATTGCCCAACCCTTTTTTGTCTTGAAAAAAATATAATTAATTTCAAAAATGAATTAGGTATGCTTTATTCATTGAGGATTAATAGCACATCTACTTTGGCAAATTTACTTAATTTTCCTTAAAATATTGTCATCTTTGCCAGTAAAAACAACATTTTTAAAAGAAGCTATGTCATTTTTTAAAACTAGCTTTTGGGGTATTTTTTTTAACTAACCTAATGGATTCTGAAAACTATCTGTTGAAAAAAATGGATAAGCCAGTGATTTTTGTTTGAGAACCTAGAAAAATAGCTTATCCTGGAAATAGCTTATTCTTTATCTATTTTAAATTCTGATGTTATTCATATGCATATTAAAAATAAAACAATAAAGAATTATTAACATAATATTGTATTTTTAGAGTAACTTTCCTGTAAAGTGCTCAAAGTCCTGACCGAGTATCTTCAGTCCCTCTGAATGTTTTTATAGTTCCACAGTACCTCCAGGTTAATTCCATGGGACAGTTTGTGGTGATCCCCAAGGCCAATTAGCCCTGAGGCAACACCGTTGTTTTCATCTCTGGGGACAGAGTTTGGGGTCACTTTGGCAGACTTGCTGCAAAAGCAGTACTTCTTTTCATTCAATAGTATTTATTGAGCGCTTACTATGTGCAGAGCACTGTACTAAGCGCTTGGGATGAACAAGTCGGCAACAGATAGAGACAGTCCCTGCCGTTTGACGGGCTTACAGTCTAATCGGGGGAGACGGACAGACAAGAACAATGGCACTAAACAGCGTCAAGGGGAAGAACATCTCGTAAAAACAATGGCAACTAAATAGAATCAAGGCGATGTACAATTCATTAACAAAATAAATAGGGTAACGAAAATATATACAGTTGAGCGGACGGGTACAGTGCTGTGGGGATGGGAAGGGAGAGGTGGAGGAGCAGAGGGAAAAGGGGAAAATGAGGCTTTAGCTGCGGAGAGGTAAAGGGGGGATGGCAGAGGGAGTAGAGGGGGAAGAGGAGCTCAGTCTGGGAAGGCCTCTTGGAGGAGGTGATTTTTAAGTAAGGTTTTGAAGAGGGAAAGAGAATCAGTTTGGCGGAGGTGAGGAGGGAGGGTGTTCCAGGACCGCGGGAGGACGTGACCCAGGGGTCGACGGCGGGATAGGCGAGACCGAGGGACGGCGAGGAGGTGGGCGGCAGAGGAGCGGAGCGTGCGGGGTGGGCGGTAGAAAGAGAGAAGGGAGGAGAGGTAGGAAGGGGCAAGGTGATGGAGAGCCCTTCTTGGCTTGCTCCTTGCTGCTAACACATCTTCAAGTGGGGCTGAACCATAGAAAGTCTCCCCTGAATGGCAACGTGTATCAAAACTGAGGACAGTAGGGTGTTCCATCCATTCACAGCCCCTCCCGAAGCCCACCTGGCAGCAGAGACTAGAGTGGCCACAGACAGCCCTCCCATGGACTGGACAAGAAGATACAGGTGAAGTACCTCGTGGTATGGTGAACATGCGGCATAATGGACTGTCATCAATGATGTTGTTTTTTTAGAGCATTTCTCTTGAAGGGCTTCTGGCCCCAAAGCCTGCACCTGATTCTTCTTGTTAGCTTTCCAGGGATCAGCATGAAGTCTGGCTCAGTGTTCAAAGTTCCGGATTTCAGCAGCAACTGTTGTGGGGAAAGAAGACTCAGAGCTGAAAATTAGAAATCAGACATGAAAAGATCCAGTTTTGAATCAGAAGTTGATTTGAATCAGTGGATGGACCATCTGAAAACTGATTAGTGGACCCTCTTCTCCCCGACTCAGAGCAGGACACCATATCTCCCTGCTTTGTGACCAGTGACAGATCATGGCTGGGTTGCCCTGACCTGAAGGCTATAAGAGGGCTTCCTGGGTGAGAAATTATGCTCCTGATCCTGCCCTTGTCACGCCTCAGCATGGGCTAGTGGATAGAGCACGGGCCTGGAAGTCAGAAGCTTCTTATCCCGGCTCCGCTACATGTCTGTGCTGTGACCTTGGGTAAGTCACTTCACTTCTCTGGGCCTCAGTTACCTCATCTGTAAAATGGAAATTGACTGTGAGTCCCATGTCGGGCAAGGACTGTGTCCAGTGTGATTAGCTTGTATCTATCCCAGGGCTTAGAAAAGTGCTTGCCATATAGTTAGTGCTTAACAAATACCATCATCATCATCAACATGCCCCATCGACTCACCTTCCAGCAACAAGGCCCTGCATCTCCTGCAACTTTTAGATAAGTTACCATGGTAATGTCAAGGATGGAAGTGACACCACACACTGTGGAGTGTTTGGCAAGTCCCCCGACTACTCCCGTTCCCCTTAGGCTGAGGCCTGACCCGAGAGCCACATTTGGCTCCGAGAAGATCCAGACATGGCTCAAGAGCCATGGGTTGCCTACCCCAGTCTCCTGCTTATATTTATTCACTTACATTGCCTTCCACTTGCTATGTTGAATTGTGGTTTATGTTGTTAAATTTACACATAATTACTTTCAATCCTATTAAACTAACGTGACAAAAAGGACAGAAATATCTGACTTAGGTGTGGGTAAATTTTCAGTTGTTAGGGTGTGTTGCTATAATCTTGATTATTAAGGAGAGCATATAGTTTACTTTTCATGAACTCTTTGATTTGAATATACAGGAGTAAAATGACTGTTGAGCCCAGAACAAGTGGAAAAAGCAAATGCAGCAAAATGAAATGATTAAGATAAATCTGTTACATTAAATGGCATATTTAAAAAAGCAATATTGCTTTTCTTAGCTAAGGAAGCTGTGGTATAGATCTGTCATATAAAATGTTAATTAAGCCATTAGAGAATTACATAATATCTCCTTCAGAGGAAAAGATATGAAAAGTAATTATGTTAATAGCCTCATTGGAGAATTAAATAACATTGTATATTCCAAGTGCTTAGTACAGTGCCCTGCACATAGTAAGCGCTCAAAAAATACTATGGAATGAATTGTATTATTAGGGAAAGTTATGACATGAACTTTTTCCTCCCATTATATTTTCATATTATATATATATATGTATGTATGTGTATATATATATATATATATATATATATATATATGCACACACCTATATATGCCTTAGTCCACCAAAAGCATATTCAGCACAGTATTTTTCACCCTCTTATCTTCCAATTTCAAACTATTATCTAATTATAGGAGGGAAATGGTGTATTCCAAATGATGTCTCTGAAAGATGACCCATCCAGCTGAATACAGTATACACTGAAGTTGGAAGAGCTTTGTGAAGATCCACACTGACTTCCCAAGGCAACGAAAAGTTGAAATTGCATCTCTCTTCCCGAGGGGACAGATCACGTAAGCTCCTCTGGACTGTAAACTCACTGTGGGCAGTGAATGTGGATATGTCTATTGTTGTAATGTACTCTCCCAAGTGCTTAGTACACTCTGTGCACGCGGTAAGTGCTCAATAAATGATTGAATGAATGAATAAATGTGGCCACCCTGGTCATGAAGGTGGCTTCCTTGTCCGTCACTGTTAAAGGGGCTGGCTCAATCAGTCAATCAATCGTACCACCCAATAATAATAATAATGTTGGTATTTATTCAGCGCTTACCTATGTGCAGAGCACTGTTCTAAGCACTGGGGTAGATACAGGGTAATCAGGTTGACCCACGTGAGGCTCACAGTCTTCATCCCCATTTTATAGATGAGGTAACTGAGGCACAGAGAAGTGAAGTGACTTGCCCACAGTCGAAAGTGGCAGAGCTGGAATTCGAACCCATGACCTCTGACTCCCAAGCCCGGGCTCTTTCCACTGAGCCACGCTGCTTCCCGATGAAACCAACTGGGCCCCAAAGGCATAAAGAGGAGAGGAAAAGGTTAAAATGAGAATCACACCTCTATCTATGCCTGCCAGCTCTAAACTGACAAAGATTTTAACTACAATCTGATCGGGAAAGGGGGCTTAGCTGAGGGGAGGTGAAGGGGGAAAAGGGGAGGGAACAGAGGGCAGAGGGGGAGCAGAGAGGGAGCAGAGGCAAAGGGGGAAGATCAGTCTGGGAAGGCCTCCTGGAGGAGGTGAGGTCTCAGCAGGGCTTTGAAGAGAGGAAAATAGTTTGGCAGAGGTGAGGAGGGAGGGCATTCCAGGACCGCGGGAGGACGTGGCCCATGGGTCGACGGCGGGATAGGCGAGACCGAGGGACAGTGAGGAGGTGGACGGCAGAGGAGCGGAGCGTGCGGGGTGGGCAATAGAAAGAGAGAAGAGAGGAGAGGTAGGAGGGGGCAAGGTGATGGAGAGCCTTGATGTGCCTTCCACAGTGGGAAAAGATCCATGGTTATTGCTAAATTTGGGAGTTACATAGATTGAATGAAGCCAGTCCCAGATTAGGGTTAGTCTGCAGTTAATCCAAAATTTTGCTTTTAAAATATCCCCTGTTTACTGTTGCTAATTTGTTTATTTACTCTCAGCTAAGGGAGACTTAAGCCTCTGCTTTGAGTACTTCTGTATATAAAGTAAATATTTATATCTCTCTTTTCTACTGAGAAGTCTGTGGTGTCTGTGTGATAGCTCACAAATTTGGGTGAGACCACATTACTGCTATGGGGAGGAAGATGGAGCAGTTAGCTTTCTTTTCCAACCAAATACTGAATCTACAGTAATGCACCTCCAATCTCCTAAAGCTCCTCGTGCCTCCTGGGCATGAAACTCTATCCAGGTGTTGGATTGTGACACTAAAAATAATAATAAGGACAATAATAATAATAATGGTATTTGTTAAGCGCTCACTATGGGTCAAGCACTGTTCTAAGAACTGAGGGAGATACAAGGTAATCAGATTGTCCCACGTGGGGCTCACAATCTTAATCCCTATTTTACAGATGAGGTAACTTAGGCACAGAGAAATTAAGTGACTTTCCCAAAGTCACACGGCTGACAATTGGTGGAGCCAAGATGAGAACCCTTGACCTCTGACTCCCAAGCCCGTGTTCTTTGCACTAAGCCACACTGCTCCCTGCCATGCTGCTTCTCCCTAATATCCTGGCAACTTTGAACTGCACTATCTTGAACTATTCAAGAGTAGATAATGAAGGTGAAATAATCTGAGTCTTAAACACCTATGTAGTATGGTAGCGTGCACACAGTAAATACCATTAATCAATACCATTGATTGATTTCTTCCCTCTAGAGACCGTGAGCTCATTGCAGGCAGGGAACGTGTCTACCAACTCTGGTGCTTAGTGCAGTGGTCTGCACACAGTAAGTGCTCAATAAATATGATTGATTGATTCTTCAGGATGGTTCTAATTTGGGAGCATTTTCCTTGTAGACATGCCCAGTCTGGCTTGGGACTTGGGAATCTTGGGAGTTTTGTGGTGACGTCTACTCCGGTTGACCCTTGCAGCAGCAGCAAAGTACCATCTGGCATAAACTCTGAGGAAAAAAATCTCCTTTAAAGTGACAGGAAATGTTACAGGACGGAGAGACAGGTAGACCCCTACAGTACTTCTTACAGTAGTCCAGCTAGGAGAAGAGCATTTGTACCTAAATGGTAATACAAGTGTACAGAGGAAGGGATGCAACTATGAAATCTGGTAAAAGAAGAAATTACATTTTAGTACAGAGCTTAATACGGGTGATTTGTTCTCTAAATACATTGAAGAATGCCACTGACTGATTGACAGGACTTAGAGTCAGACTGAATGTGAAATGGGAGAGGGAAGAATTAAAGGTGACACCAAGATATGAACCTATAGGAGAGGAGTAAAGGTGGTGATGTCAACAGCAATGGGAAATAGGGGAAGAAGAATAAGGAAAGAAGATGAAAAGTTAATTTTTGCACATAGTGTGTCATCCATCATCGTCATCATCATCATCATCAATGGTGCTTACTGAGCACTTACTAAGTGCAGAGTGCCGTACTGAGTGTTTGGGAGAGTACAATACAACAGAATTGGTCGACATGTTTTCTGCCCACAGTGAGCTTACAGTCTAGAGGGGGAGATGGACATTATTGTAAATAAATAATATATATCATCCAAATGGAGATGCCTTGAAAATATGAATTCATAGAGCAGGTGATAGCTCAGACCCACAGTTGTAGATTTGGGACTCCAATGCAAAGCTTTAAATCTTGTTCTGATGGCTGTTCCAAAATAATCCTCTTATCAAGTGATACTTGGTACCTCATACCAAGTGAGTTGAGGCTGTAGGAATGGAGCAGAACTATAGTAGGCTCTACAGCTTAATTCAGAAAAATTAAGCACTTACAATTCTGGTTGTGAAAAAAAACCATCTGTAACTCTTTCTCCCATTTGTATCTTGAAAATGGCAAATAGAAGACTAACAGTGAGGTAGTCAACAGTATTTATTGAACATTCACTCTTAGCAGGACAGTCAATTATGCTTCTTAAAGATTATCATCTCATATTAACTTCACTTACATCACCATATTTAAAGAAAATGGGATATTGTCTTACATATTATATGGTGTTTAACGTATATAGTGTGCATAATGAATTCCACTCCTGGCTATTCTTTTAGGCATTAATCATATTTATCAAACGCTTACTATCTGTAGAGCACTGTACTAAGCGCTTGGGAGAGTACAATACAACAGAAATAACAGACACGCTCCCTGCCCAAAACGCATTTACAATCTAGAGACTGTTAAATATGTTAGGTAACAGACAGTCTAGAGTATATTCAATAGTATTTATTGAATGCTCACTATGTGCAGAGCACTGTACTAATATGTTCCTCGTGACCTATAATGAAAGCATTAAATCAAAAAACACCACTTAATTCTTACTTGTGTTAATTATTGGCATTTGCTCAACAAACAGGGAACCCTTCCCTTTTGCATTGCCTACAAACTTCTGGGTTATCCAGAAAGATAGCAACACACGGTCTAGGCTGTGGATTTAAGGTTTCTCAGATTTAAATGGAAGCAGAGGCTCGACTGGAACTTTGTGTTGCTTTTTCATAGTTAAGAGTTCCCAGGTATTTCCTGAACAAAGTATGTGACAGAGAATGCAATGGTTATTACTTTGGCAAAATTCCAAGTTACAGTTCTTCCAAATGGATTGATCTCCATTCTGCAGACTGCACAGGGCTAAAATTCCTTCCCCCTGTACTGGGGTCAAGCCTACACACGTCTTCCTTTTATGACCCCACTGATGCTGTTAACTCAATTACTGATTCAGTGAGCACCCAATGCCCAGTAGAAAAGAATCGGAAGAAATCCCAAAGAATTTTGGTTTTAGATTGCTTGATCACATAGAGCGTATGCATGTGATATACTCCTAAGTCACAAGAAATCAATAATCAAACAATGATAATTACTGAGATCTTACTGTGTGCAGAGTACCATATCAAGTGCTTGGGAGAGTACAGTGCGATTGCGCTAGTAGACAGAATCCCTGTCCCCAAAGAGCTTAGTATCTAGAGAATGAAAATGCAGTCATTGTTCTTGTCATTCAGAAGTTGCATATCCCACCCCAGAAGTGTAATGAGGCAGGTCGGGGCCACAACTCTGTCTAAATAGTAAAAGACCATTGCAAATTGCCCCAATCTGGTAACTGCCTGGTGAATCTGATGATTAATCCACTGCTGCTCGCGGGAGGTAGTGATCAATGTGGGCATGTGCCTTCAGCTGGAATTCCTTGGTTAAAACTTGCTGGTTTCAACCACAATACCTGCATAATGGTGAAGAGCAGCACCTTCTTCTGGGGTCCTTGTTGGCTAAAGGGTCAATTTGGGGATTTAACACTATTATACCTATCTGGATGAAAGATCATAGATTGAAGATATTAGGATTTGGGGGGTGTGGTGGTGCATTGTTGATCAGCCCAAGGAATTTACCACGGTGCAACTGAAGTGTCACAAACAAAACTATTAGTAGTATATAACAAAGTTTAATACATTTAAAATGAGTAATTAGTATGCCTAGAAAAATTTGATTTTCTTTGGTAAGATAAATTTAATCATCCTGTATTGCCTATTTTTGTCACCTTGCTGGCTTTTCCATTTCATTTTTTTTCTCCTGGAATATCCTGGAGAATCCATTTACCAAATCATTTCTATCGTATGCTGTAACTACATAATTCCAGATTGCGATTCTATACATAAGTCAATTCTGCTGTAACGCAACTTTTCATTGTGTGTTTTAGATAGAACGCTTTGTGGAGCTCAGAAACACTTATTCCACACTGTGCATCTATGGGGGAACAATACAATGTGATGTTGGAAGAAAATGTTTTGCCTCTGTGTGCAGTTTCCATCCAGATGTGAGTACTACAATGCAAGTTTTCTGTAGCTCTTGATGGAAGTGGATGGAAGAGCTTTTAGACTAAATTAACCCCAAATTAGTCCACCCCTCACCCCCGGCCCCAAACTTCCATTTTACCCCAGGAATAGTTTAAGCAGAAAGAAACACTGCCACATGGAATTCTTTTTCCAGTGTGGTCTAAACCAGAAGCAGATTAGAGGCAACACAACAAAATATACTAGAGAAAACTAATAGAAGCTTCTTCTCCAAGGTCCCTCAAAGGGACAGAGAAAAGAGGAAAAGGTATTGTAATTGTCAAAGCATTCTAATATAAATATTATATTATGAACTCATTTTAAATGGTTAACTTTTATGATTTAAAAGAGAGAAAAACATTTTCCAAGATCCATCTGAGGAAAACTCCTCTGTGCCCACAACAGGGTGGGGTCTTTCACTTTTGGCATAAAATCCAAACTCCTTGCAGAATGTCTGAATAACTTGTAGGAAGTGTAGGTGAAATCGACCGTTTTGAACCATGAGCTTTATATTTTCCTTCTGCTGCCTTCCCTACAATTCTCTTGACAGACCTAGTTGGAAGGGCTTTAAAATACCTTGGTTTTGGTTGTTACCATCTAATGCTTAGACTTTTCTGCAATTTATCCCCTAGGTTCCCTTTTTAAAAATGATTTGAAAAAGAGCAGGAAGAGGAAACAATACTAACAATACTAATATTACAAATGAGAAGAATCAGAGAAGCAGCATGGCCTCGTGGAAAGAGCATGAACGTGGGAGTCAGGGGACCTGGGTTCTAAACGCGGCTCTGCCACTTGTCTCCTGAGTGACCTTGGACAAATCACTAAATTTCTCTGTGCCTGAGCTCACCTATTTTAAAAAAAAATGGGGACTAAGACTGAAAGCCCAATGTGGGTTGTAGACTTTACCCAACCCAATTATATTTTATCTACTCTAGTACTTAGTAAAGTGTCTGGCACATATATACCATACGTTTGACAAATACCATTTTAAAAAATCACTCAATAATATTTATTGATTATCTATTCATTCAATAGTATTTATTGAGCGCTTACTATTTGCAGAGCACTGTACTAAGTGCTTGGAATGTACAATTCGGCAACAGATAGAGACAATCCCTGCCCAGTGACGGGCTCACAGTCTAATCGGGGGAGACAGACGGACAAAACCAAGACAACATAATCACAATAAATAGAATCAAGGGGATGTACACCTCATTAACAAAATAAATAGGGTAATAAAAATATATACAAATGAGCACAGTGCTGAGTGGAGGAGAAGGGAGAGGAGCAGAAGGAAAGGGGGCTTAGCTGAGGGGAGGTGAAGGGGGGAAGAGGGAGGGAGCAGAGGGCAGAGAGAGAGCAGAGGGAGCAGGGGGAAAAGGGGAAGCTCAGTCTGGGAAGCCCTCTTGGAGGAGGTGAGCTCTCAGTAGGGCTTTGAAGATGGGAAGAGAGTTAGTGTGGCGGAGGTAAGGAGGGAAGGCATTCCGGGACAGGGGAGGACGTGGACCAGAGGTCGACAGCGGGATAGGCGTGAACGGGGGACGATGAGGAGGTGGGAGGAAGGGGAAGTGGAGCGATTGGGGTGGGCAGTAGAAAAAGAGAAGAGAGGAGAGGTAGGAGGGGGCAAGGTGATGGAGAGCCTTGAAGCCCAGACTGAGAAGTTTTTGTTTCGTGCGGAGGTCGATAGGCAACCACTGCAGGTTTTTAAGGAGGGGAGTGACATGCCCAGAGCGTTTCTGCAGGAAGATGATCCGGGCAGCGGAATGAAGAATAGACTGGAGTGGGGAGAGGCAGGAGGAAGGGAGATCAGAGAGAAGGCTGACACAATAATCCAGCCGGGATATAGACTTAATATAAATGATTCCTGCCCTTTAAGGAATTTACAATACAGAGAGACAGATACTTAAGTAAAATGCAGTTAAGACGTAGTAATAGCTTGTAGAAGATATGGACAAAAGTGCTATGGTTATTGTGAGGATTTAACTGTGTAGGTACAAAATTGCTTAAGTGGCATTAGGGGATTTAAAATGGGGAGATTAGCGATTAAGCACTGAGTAAATTTTAGCCCCCTAAAATTTGAGTTTTTATATATTATTATTATTACATAATAATAACAAGCACTTTGTGCCAAATCCTGTATTAAGTACTGGGGTAGATACAAGATGATCAGGTTGGATGCAGTTCCTGGCCCACATGGGGCTCACAGTCTAAGTAGGAGGGAGAACATGTATTTAATCCCTATTTTACAGATGAGGAAACAGGCCCAGAGCAGTTAAGTGACTTGCCCAAGGTCACACAGCAGGCCAGTGGCAGAGCTGGGATTAGAACCCTGGTCTTGGACTCCCAGGCCTGTGCGTTACCCCCTAGGCTAAACTGCTTCCCATTGACATTGGGGCACGAATGCATAAAGCAAAGGCAAAACTAAAGTGTGAATAAGATCACTCTTCATACTCTGTAAACAATGAAAAGTCAGAGTTGGTTTTGCATCTTCTGCTGATGCAAAATGCGAACCATTAAATAGAATGAGTACTTTGAGAAGAAAAATTCATCAAAAGGTTTTTTTTTCCCATCTGAGAACTCAAGAACTTAATCCCCTACTCCTCATTGACTTGATACTTCAGAAGATGCAATTTCATAAGAACCAGGCTTTTCCAAGAAAGCAATGACAAGATAGCTACTCCAGTTCTAGAAGGAGAAAAGAAGAACGGATGTCTTACCTCTCCCTTGCCCAGAGTTCATTGACACTCCGACTTTCAGTCGGGGCCCGACTCTGCAGTTTCAGCCCCAAGCCGTGGCGCAAAGCTAGCTCCAGTGGGGAAAGTAGGAGGAGATTTTTTCCCCTTTCCTCCCAGCCAGAACTCTGCTCCCTGTTACTACTCAGGTTTGTATTCCATGTGATTCCAGCCCTGGGCCGCAGGCAGAGAGCCAAGACTAAAGGAGGGTTAAAGAAGCAGGTTCGATGCCTCCTAGCCTGGAAAATGGTGGTTGTTTTAACTGGTTGAGTCAATCAACCCATCCATCATATTACTAAGCACTTACTGTGTGCAGAGCACTGTACTAACAGTCTACAATCTACAGCCCTCTGAACTATGTGGGCTGGTATTGAACATTATTAATCTAAAGCATTCTGATTCAATTCTGACCATATGCATGATATTATTGTAGAATTTAAAAAATTTAACGATATTGTACCCGATTATCCCCTCTCAGGATTGCTCCTGGAGAGTTTCCAGTCCTCTACCAGTCTCAGCTATAAAGGAAGAGTCAAGCAGAGGCCTGTCCATTCCATTCCTGGCTTGGGCAGTGGCTAGCGAGTGGAAGGCCACCTGCTACAAGTCAAAACTCACCTGTGCTGGGCAGCAATGGTTCGGGAGAGAGCCGATGGCGGTGATTCAAGTTTACTACGCATAAGGAGGCAATGGTAAACCGCTTCCATATTTTTATCAAGAAAACTCTCTGGATCCACTACCAGAACGATTGCAGATGGAGGTGGGGAGTTCTGGGGGAGATGGGTCCATGGAGTCGTTATGGGTTTTGGAACGACTCGACAGCATATGACCATATGACCCAATTATCCCAACACGTTTGGTGAGGGGAAAAATCGCCTTGCCAAAAGTGTCCTTTACCCAGTTCAGAACAGCATCTTAACTGTTTCTTCCTAACCCAAGGCCTAAATTTCAAATGTGATTAAATGCTATACGCTAACCTGTCAGGAGGCAGAAGACTATGGTAAAGGACTAAAGCCGAACTCCCAACAATTAGATCAAAATTCTAAAATATTTAGTGATCACATATTATTTTTCTGTTGATTTCTCAGTTGAGATGCTTTCTTGACCTTTTGTTTTGTTTATCTGGAAATAGTAAATGAATGTAAAAGCCTGACTGGCACTGCCAACGATCTAAGGCATCATTAATACAGAAAATGAAGAATACACTCTGCTACACATATAATTAAAAAAGATTAAATGAAAATAATCTGAGTGGATGTGCAAAGGCTCTGATGTTAGGTAATTATGTTAATTACCCTTGTGACTTTCACCAACCTTCATTATCAACTACAGATCAACTTAAAATTGTTGTTAATAAGAGCCTAGCCAGTTATATGGAAAAGTACTAAACTCATCTGGTGCTAGGGCTATTTTCTCCAACTACGAATCTTATCTCACCCTTTTAAAATGTTTAGATTAGTGGTATAATTATTCTTCTCTCTTAGCCGGTCTCTGGGCGTGTTCCTCAATTTTAATCCATTAAAATAAGGATATTAAATGAATTAAGGCTTAGCTGTCTTAAAAATAGTTTCCGCTTTTGTTTCTTGGTTTTGGTGATTTGGTTGGGATATGAGCTTTGGATGAAAAAACAAAAGTTAAGTGTGACTCTATAGAATTTGTTTTGAGAGGCAGCACGGCTTAGTGGATAGAGCACAGGCCTGGGAGTCAGAAGGACCTGGGTTCTAGTCTCAGCTCCTCCACTTGTCTGCTGGGCGACCTTGGGCAAGTCGCTTCACATCTCTGTGCCTCAGTTACCTCATCTGTTAAATGGGGAATCAATAAGGTGAGCCCCATGTGGGATGTGGATTGCGTCCAACCTGATTAGCTTGTACCTACCCCAACACTTAGTACAGTGCCTGGCACATAATAATAATAATAATGATGTATTTGTTAAGCCCTTACTATGTGCCGAGCACTGTTCTAAGCACGGGGATAGATGCAGGGTAATCAAGTTGTCCAACGTGAGGCTCACAGTCTTAATCCCCATTTTACAGATGAGGTAACTGAGGCAAAAGAAGGTAAGTGACTTTCCCAAAGTTACACAGCTGACAGATGGCGGGGCCAGGATTAGAACCCATGACCTCTGACTCCTAGTCCTCTTTTCACTGAGCCACGCTGCTTCTCTAGGTATATGCTTAACAAATACCATAAAAATTATTCATTGGTAACCTTAACATATATGTTCCAATAAATGTGAAACCATGTGGCATGTGAAGCCATTTCAATCACTCATATTTATTGAGCGCTTACTCTGTGCAGAGCACTGTACTAAGCACTTGGGGCAGTTCAGTATAACAGAGTGTAACAGTATAACATTCTCTGCCCAGAACAAGTTTACGGTCTAGAAGAGGAGACAGACATTAGTATAAATAAATAAATTACAGATATGTACATAAGTGCTGTGGGGCCAAGGAAGGGGTGAATAAAGGGAGCAGTTCCAAGTGCAAAGGTGATGCAGAAGGGAGTGGGAGAAGAGGAAATGAGGGCTTAGTCAGGGAAGGTCTCTTGGAGGAGATGGGCCTTTAATAATAAAGTGGGAGAGTAATGTAATTGTGGGATATGAAGAGGGAGGGCATTCCATTTGAAATAAATGCTACTTTTTATACTTTAAAAGGGATTGTATTTTCAGTCTAGTGATGATTTTGTTTGGGGAATAAATTGAATCATTTTTCCCCATTATAGTTTTTTTTTAATATTCTGAAGATTTCATTTCCTCTGCTAAACATGCTAGCTGTAATGATCGTTTTTACTGCTCAGATGATCCCATTTAGATGCGCTGTCCCTCTGCTTTCACATGGATTTCAGTTTATATTACATTTTTCTAATTATCATTATTATTATGGTATTTGTTAAGCGCTTACTAGGTGCCGGCCACTGTTCTAAACACTGGTGTCAGCTGTGTGAATGTGGGCAAGTCACTTAACTTGTCTGTGCCTCAGCTACCTCATCTGTAAAATGAGGATTAAAGACTGTGAGCCTCACGTGGGACAATCTGATTACCCTATATCTACCCCAGCGCTTAGAACAGTGCTCTGCAAATAGTAAGCGCTTAACAAATACCAACATTATTACAAGGTTGTCCCACGTGGGGCTCACAGTCTTAATCCCCCTTTTACCGATGAGGTAACCTGAGGCACAGAAAAGTGAAGTGACTTGCCCAAAGTCAAACAGCTGACAAGAGGCGGAGCTGGGATTTGAATTCATGACCTCTGACTCTCAAGCCAGTGCTCTTTCCACTGAGCCACGCTGCTTCTCTGAACCTAATGATATACTGAACCTATTTGAGAGCCAGAACTATGGTAATCTAATGAGTAATTATAATTCCATTTAAAATACTGCAAGTAAACAGCAGGGTAATCTGGTATTTTTTATCAGCAGGATTCTCCCCATGAATTATAGTGTTATAATTAGCCTCTGTCCTGCCCACTCATTCAATCGTATTTATTGAGTGGGTACTGTGTGCAAAGCACTGTACAAAATGCTCATATTTGCAGTCTGGTGATAAACTGTATTAAACATTTTGGAAATGCTGAATTAAAGCAGGAAACATGAATTGTTAATTGATGAGAGCCACTAGAGTTTTTCATCTTGACATGAATTAACAATTTAAATTAGATGGATACAGATATTTAGTTTTCTGTGGTACCCCGGAAACAGGCTAACTGTGATTATAGGTACCAGCAGGGCCTTAAAATAAGGTATTCCATTTGACGGTTTGAAAAATAGCCCTTTCTCTGAATCACCTTGGTTTCTGGCAGAGAGATAGATTAAGGAACAGGCCCAAAAAGCTGAATGCTAGTAGTGAGAGTTATTAACTGTGGGAGAACTGCAAATGAGCCTGACCAGAGAGCTGATCCTCCTTCTAATAAAATTCAGAACCCAGTCAAGCTTTGATCCATCTCAGCTAATACACCGTAGTCTCACAAATGAACTAATGCTTATCCAGTAGAACTGAATTCCCAGTGTCCCTTGTGTGGGGCCTCGGATTTTTAGTATTCTTTTAAAGTCCTTTATCCACTTTGTTGCCTTAGAAAGACTGGTACTGGATTCCTGTGGACCTCCAAGCGTGAAGGGTGGAGTCTACAATAAAAATGACCCTTCCCTTTAAGGCTGTAAACTCATTAGGCACAGGGAACATGTCTGCTAATCCTGTTGCATTGTACTCTTCCAATCGCTTAGTACCATGTTCTGCACTTAGTATATGTTCAGTAAATACGATTGATTGATTGATTGATGAGGACATATTATCTTCACCTAATAGAGGGTAGCTATAGATTGTAGGTAGAAGCAAAGAGGGTTCAATTCTCAGGATGTTTCATCTCTGCACATAGCTTCCCAGACTGAGCTCCTCTTCTCCCTCTACTCTCTCTGCCATCCCCCCTTTACCTCTCCGCAGCTAAACCCTCTTTTCTCCCTTTCCCTCTGTTCCTCCACCTCTCCCTTCCCATCCCCACAGCACTGTACTCGTCCGCTCAACTGTATATATTTCCATTACCTTATTTATTTTGTTAATGAATTGTACATCGCCTTGATTCTATTTAGTTGCCATTGTTTTTACGAGATGTTCTTCCCCTTGACTCTATTTATTGCCATTGTTCTCGTCTGTCCGTCTCCCCCGATTAGACTGTAAGCCCGTCAAACGGCAGGGACTGTCTCTATCTGTTGCCGACTTGTTCATTCCAAGCGCTTAGTACAGTGCTCTGCACATAGTAAGCGCTCAATAAATACTATTGAATGAATGAATGAAAGTTCCCAATTGCTCAAGACAGTTCAGGTCAATTTCCCACCATGTTTGATCCTCTAGAGCCAAGATATAGCAGAGGTTGGGGCAGCTGTAACAAATGAGATTTGTGACTTAAAACTTGCCTCCAAGTTGAGCATCTTTAACAACTCAAAGATGCAAAGCAAAATTTAAGATGTACAAATTCTTTTTTGGATGTAGTGAAGAGAAGGATTTAGAAGCCAAAAATTCAAGCAAGGTATAAGCAGTTTGGTAAAATATTTAATGAGGAAGGAACAGCTTAGTTAGATCGCTTAATTCATCTTTGATTGTCTGTTTCTTCGATTCTGCATTTGTCTTTTACTCTACTAATTGTGTCTTTGTTCTTCAACCTCTTTGTTCTCTCTGTTCTTCTTGTTCCTTTCTTAATGCCCTCTTATTTTCCTTTTGATCCATCCCTTTTCCCTTCTCCATGCATTGCTCTCTACTTTTCCTCAGGCTGTAAGGCTTTGCCCCTCTTCTACTCTGCAGCCTGGCTCTGTGGAAAGAGCACGAGTTGGGGAGCCAGAGGTCATGTGTTCAACTCCCAAATCCGATCCCAAATCTGCCGCTTGTTAGCTGTGTGACTTTGGGCAAGTCACTTCACGTCTCTGTGCCTCAGTTACCCCATCTGTAAAATGGGGATGAAGACTGTGAGCCCCACGTGGGACAACCTGATCACCTTGTATCCTCCCCAGCACTTTGAACAGTGCTTTGCCTATAGTAAGCACTTAACAAATGCCATCATTATTATTTTAATTCCCTTGTTCCTTCTCCCCGTTTTCTATTACTGCCTTCCGCCCAGCCTATCCTTCTTCCTGGGACTCTCTCTTTCAGTTCTTGTCCCTGTCCTTTGGAATTTTTCCCTTTTCCTTTTTCAGCAGCTCGACTTTATGTTTCCTCTTCTGACTCTCTTTATATATTTATTATATGATATATATGTATATATTTAACTGTTCAGGAGGGAGGGAGAAAGGTGGAAAAGAGTAGAGTTGCTGAAGAATGAGGAGAAAGAACTCAGAGGCCAGAAAAGAGGGACAGACAGAGAAGATAGAAAGTGGGGAGAGACTAAAAGACATACTGCCTCCGGAAAAGTAACAACTTTCAGATTGCCCGATAATGACAGTAGTATTTGCTAAGTGCATATTGTGTGCCGAGCACTGTACTATGCACTGGGGCAGGTACGAGATAAGCAGATTGGATACAGCCCCTGAACCACATGGGGTTATCGGTCTAAGCGGTAAGGAGAACAGTTGTTGAATCCCCATTTTGCAGATGAGGAAACTGACACCCAAGGAAGTTAAAGAATTTGCCCGAGGTCACACAGCAGGTAAGTGGCAGAGCGATGAAGATTAGAACCCAGGTCCTCTGATTTAATTGTAGTAGAAAATTAGTAAGGTAAAATAGGAGGGGGTGAGCTGGTTGAGTGCCGTAAGGCCAGTGGAAAGGAATTGGTGTTTCCCGCGGGGGTAGAGGGGCAACCTCTGGAGGCTCTTGAGGAGGAGAGATGCAGACTAAACTTGTTTTGGAAAAATGATCTGGGGCAGGAGAGTGAAGAAGGGACTGGGAGTGGAGGCCGTTCCTCACCTATCATATCTCTTTTCTCTCTTGAAAGTGATATAGAGGTTAATTTTTGGCTTCCGCCTATTCTCTAGTTTCTTTTTCCTTTTCTTTCCTTACTCTTTCCTTGTCATTTACCACTTCCTCTTCAATCAAACGCTAGCATTGCATGTAGAGTACTATACAAGAGCTTGGGAGAGTTCGATAGAGTTAAGAGGCATCACCTCTGACTTCAAGGTATTTAAAACCTAATGGGTGAGTCAGACATAAAAATTTGGTCAGAAGGGGAAAAGAAACAGTGAAAAAACAAGGAAAAAAAGCAAGTGAGTAAATAAGCACTCAAAATGTAGAGTTCATAAATAAATAAACATCATAGATGCTATAAGGGTTTGTGAGTACCTAATTGCTGGGGCAGTAGTTAGAGAAGGTGATGCCTCCCCAAACGGGCCCCCCCCTTCCTCTGCTCCTTCTCCCCTTCCCATCCCCCGACCCCGTCCCTCTGCTCTACCCCCCACCGCGCCCCACAACACTTGAGTATATAGGTACATAATTATTATTCTATTCATTTTATTAATGATGTGTATATATCTATAATTCTATTTATTTTGACGCTATTGATGCCTACTTCTTTTATTTCGTTTTCTGTCTCCCACCTTCTAGACTGTGAGCCCGTTGTCTCTATCTGTTGCCAACTTGTACTTTCCAAGCGCTTAGTACAGTGCTCTGCATACAGTAAGCACTCGATAAATACGATTGAATGAATGCATGAATATGACCCGTAAACTTGTTGTGGGCAGGGAATGTGTTTGTTTATCATTGTTTTGTACTTTCCCAAGCGCTTAGTACAGTGCTCTGCGCCCAGGAAGTTTTCAATAAATATGATTAATTGAATGAATGAATGAATGAATGGAGATAAATTAGGGAATGCCTCTTGGAGGAGGTGGAATTTCAGGAGGGCTCCAAATACGCGTCCTGGTGGATTTGAATGGGGGAGGGAGTTCTCATCGGTGGGCTGGGTGTGAGCGAGGGACAGTGACAAAGTGTATTTGGGAGGAGTGAGGGCAAAGGGTAGGAACTTGGAAGTCAAAGGACCCGGGCTCTGACAATGGCTTGCTCATTCAATTGTACTAAGCGCCCGGGAGAGTATAATACAACAACAGACACATTCCCTGCCCACTACGAGCTCACAGTCTAGAGTGGGAAACAGATATAAATATACATAAATTCTCCCCCTTTTAGACTGCGAACCCGTTGTTGGGCAGGGATTGTCTCTATCTGTTGCCGAATTGTACATTCCAAGCACTTAGTACAGTGTTCTGCACACAGTAAGCACCCAATAAATAGGATTGAATGAATGAAATATATAAATGACGGATCTATACATATGTACTGTGGAGCTGGGAGGCAGGTTGAATGAAGGGAGCGAGTCCGGGCGACGCAGAAGGGAGTGGGAGAAGAGGAGAGGAGGCTTAGTCAGGGAAGACTTCTTGGAGGAGTTGGGCCTTCAATGAAGCTTTGAAGGGGGAGGAGAGTCATTGTCTTTCGGATTTGAGGAGGGAGGGCGTTCCAGGCCAGAGGCAGGACGTAGCTGAGAGGTCGGCAGAGAGACAGACGAGATGGAGGCCCAGTGAGGTCAGCGTTAGAGGAGCGAAGTGTGCGAGCAGGGTTCATTCTTTCATTCCATCATATTTATTGAGCACTTACTCTGTGCAGAGCACTGTACTAAGCGTTTGGGTTGTAATAGTAATAATGTTGGTATTTGTTAAGGGCTTTCTATATGCCGAGCACTGTTCTAAGCGCTGGGGTAGATACAGGGTAACCAGGTTGTCCCACGTGGGACTTACAGTTTTAATACCCATTTTCCAGAGGAGGGAACTGAGGCACTGAGAAGTTGAGAAGCAGCGTTGCTCAGTGGAAAGAGCACGGGCTTAGGAGTCAGAGGTCGTGAGTTCTAACCCCATCTCTGCTACTTGTCAGCTGTGTGACCTTGGACAAGTCACTTAACTTCTCACTGCCTCAGTTCCCTCCTCTGTAAAATGGGGATGAAGACTGTGAGCCCCACCTGGGACAACCTGATTACCCTCTACCTACCCCAGTGCTTAGAACAGTGCTCAGCACATAGTAAGCCCTTAACAAATACCATTGTTATTATTATTATCATTAGAACCCATGACCTCTGACTCCTAAGACCAGGCTCTTTCCACTGAGCCACGCTGCTTCTCTAAAGAGAGTAGTAGGAGAGTAGTGAGGTGAGGTAGGAGGGGGCAAGGTTCTTGAGTGTTTACTACTGTTCAGGGAGATAGTGATAAATTGATAGTGATAAATCTTAGGTAGATAATAATAATAATAATGTTGGTATTTGTTAAGCGCCTACTATGTGGCAAGCACTGTCCTAAGTGCTAGGATAGATACAAGGTAATCAGGTTGTCCCACGTAGGGCTCACAGTCTTCATCCCCATTTTACAGATGAGGGAACTGAGGCACAGAGAATGCTGCTGATGATGGTATTTGTTAAGCGCTTACTATGTGCAAAGTACTGTTCTAAGCGCTGGGGGGCATACAAGGTAATCAAGTTGCCCCACGCGGGGCTGAGAGTCTTCACCCCTATTTTACAGATGAGGGAACTGAGGCACAGAGAATGATGATGATGATGGTATTGTTAAGCGCCTACTATGTGCAAAGCACTGTTCTAAGCGTTGGCAGGATACAAGGTAATCAGGTGGATACAAGGTAATCAGGTTGTCCCACACGGGGCTGCGGGTCTTCACCCCCATTTTACAGATGAGGGAACTGAGGCACAGAGAATGATGATGTTGAGGATGATGGAATTTGTTCATTCAAAAGTATTTATTGAGTGCTTACTATGTGCAGAGCACTGTACTAAGCGCTTGGAATGTACAGATCGGCAACAGATACAGTCCCTGCCCATTGACGGGCGTACAGTCTAATCGGGGGAGACAGACAGACAAAAACAATAGCAATAAATAGAATCAAGGGGATGTACATCTCATTAAAACAATAGCAATAAATAGAATCAAGGTGATGTGCATCTCATTTACAAAATAAATAGGGTAATAGAAATATATACAAATGAGCGGACGAGCACAGTGCTGAGAGGAGGGGAAGGGGAGGGGGAAGAGCAGAGGGAAAGGGGGGGAAAGGGGGGCTTAACTGAGGGGAGGTGAAGGGGAGGGGTAGAAGGGCAGCAGAGGGAAAGGGGGAAGCTCAGTCTGGAAAGGCCTTTCAGAGGAGGTGAGCTCTCAGCAGGGTTTTGAAGAGGGGAAGAGAGTTAGTTTGGCGGAGGTGAGTGGGGAGGGGATTCCAGGACCGCGGGAGGACGTGGCCCAGGGGTCGACGGCGGGATAGGCGAGAACGGGGGTTGGTGAGGAGGTGGGCGGCAGAGGACCGGAGAGTGCGGGGTGGGCGGTAGAAAGAGAGAAGGGAGGAGAGGTAGGAGGGGCAAGGGGATGGAGAGCCTTGATGCCTCGAATGAGAAGTTTTTGTTTTCGTGCGGAGGTTGATGGGCAACCACTGGAGGTTTTTAAGAAGGGGAGTGACATGCCCAGAGCGTTTCTGCGGGAAGATGAGCCGGGCAGCGGAGTGAAGAATAGACCGGAGCGGGGAGAGAGAGGAGGAAGGGAGATCAGAGAGAAGGCTGACACAGTAGTCTAGCCGGGATATAACGAGAGCCTGCTGCAGTAAGGTCGCCGTTTGGGTGGAGAGGAAAGGGCGGATCTTGGCGACATTGTAAAGGTGAGACCGGCAGGTCTTGGTAAAGAATCGGATGTGTGGGGTGAACGAGAGAGACTAGTCAAAGATGACACCGAGGTTGTGGGTTTGAGAGACGGGAAGGATGGTGGTACCATCCACAGTGATAGGGAAGTCAGGGAGAGGACAGGGCTTGGGAGGGAAGATAAGGAGCTCAGTTTTAAGCGCTTACTATGTGAAAAGCACTGTTCTAAACGCTGGCGGAGATACAAGGTTTATCAGCTTGTCCCACGTAAGGCTCCCAATCTTAATCCCCATTTTACAGATGAGGGAACTGAGGCACCGATGATGATGATGACGATATTTGTTAAGCGCTTACTATTCATTCATTCAGTAGTATTTATTGGGCGCTATGTGCAGAGCACTTTACTAAGCGCTTGGAATACACAATTCGGCAACAGGTAGAGACAATCCCTGCCCAGTGACGGGTTTACTAGGTACAAAGCGCTGTTCTAAGCGCTGGGGGGGAGACAAGGTTGATCAGGTTGTCACACGCGGGGCTCACAGTCTCCATCCCCATTTTCCAGATGAGATAACTGAGGCGCAGAGAAGTGAAGCGACTTGCCCAGGGTCACACAGCTGACAAGCGGCGGAGCCGGGATTCGAACCCACGACCTCTGACTCCCCAGCCCGGCCTCTTTGCCCGGCGCCCCGCTGATGCTCCCTTTTACGCCCAGCTTGCAGCCACGGAACCCCGATATCGTCTCAGGTCGTTGGGCGGACCGTAATCCCCCGTTGTGTTCCCTCTCTAAATTGCTAAAGAAAGTAAGTTGCAATGTTTGCTTGGACACTGGCACCGCAGGAGGTGCCCAAAACGGTCCGCGGGGGCGGGTCCCTCAACGGCCCTGAGCCTGCGGGGGACATCCCTCCATCCGTCGACTGCTTTTATTCATTCATTCATTGTCAGTCGTATTTATTGAGCGCTTACTATGTGCAGAGCAGTGTACTAAGCGCATGGAATGGACAATTCGGCAACAGAGAGAGAGAGAGAGACCATCCTCCTGCCCCACGACGGGCTCGCAGTCTAAATGGGGGAGACAGAGCAAAAGAGGAGGAAACGAAACAAGACATCATCAAGATAAATAGAATCATGGAGATATACACCTCGTTAACATAATTAATAGGGTAATAAATAATATCTACAAATGAGCACAGTGCTGAGGGGAAAGGGAGCAGAGGGAAAGGGGGATCCGCTGGGGGAAGGAGGAGGGGCAGAGGGTGCAGGGGGAGCAGAGGGAAAAGGGGGGAGCTCAGTCTGGGAAGGCCTCCTGGAGGAGGTGGGCTCTCAGTAGGGCTTTGAAGAGGGGAAGAGAGTTAGTTGGGTGGACTGGCTTTCCGCCTCTCCTGAATTCCCCTATGGAGTCGCCCGTCCCCTGGCGAGAACGTTGCCCTCCCAGTTGTGCTTCCCCGGCCACCCGCTCCTCCCTCTTTCCCTCGGGCTCTATCTCTTTCTCCCTTCTCCGGCTCCGGGCCCCAGGGGGTTGTAAGAGACGGGAATGGCTTTGCTCCAAAGAGCCTGCAGGATTTGAGCCCGTCGTTGGGCGGGGATGGTCTCTCTGGGGCCCAGTTGTCCATTCCAAGCGCTTAGTCCGGTGCTCTGCACAGAGTAATGATGATAATGTTGGTATTTGTTAAGCAGCGTGGTTCGGTGGAAAGAGCCCGGGCTGGGGAGTCTAAGGTCATGGGTTCGAATTCCGGCTCTGCCACTTGTCAGCGGCGTGACTATGGGCGAGTCACTTCGCTTCTCTGTGCCTCAGTGACCTCATCTGTAAAATGGGGGTGAAGACTGTGAGCCTCCCGTGGGACCGCCTGATGACCCTGTATCTCCCCCAGCGCTTAGAACGGTGCTCTGCACCTAGTAAGCGCTTAACAAGTAGCAACATTATTATTATTCAGCGCTTCCTAGGTGCGGAGCACCGCTCTAAGCGCTGGGGTAGCTACAGGGTCATCAGGTGGTCCCATGTGAGGCTCACAGTCTTCATCCTCATTTTACAGATGAGGGAACTGAGGCCCAGAGAAGAAGCAGCGCGGCTCAGTGGCAAGAGCCCGGGCTGGGGAGTCAGAGGTCATGAGTTCCAATCCCGGCTCTGCCGCTTGCCAGCTGCGTGGCTTTGGGCAAGTCGCTTCACTTCTCTGTGCCTCAAGTACCTCATCTGTAAAATGGGGATGAAGATTGTGAGCCCCACCTGGGACAATCTGATGACCCTGTACCTCCCCCAGCGCTTACAACAGTGCTCTGCACATAGCAAGCGCTTAAATACCAACGTTATTATTATTAATAAGCGCTTCCGAGGCGCCGAGCACCGTTCTAAGCGCCGGAGAGGATGCAAGGTGATCAGGTGGTCCCACGTGAGGCTCACAATCTTCATCCTCATTTTGCAGATGAGGTCACTGAGGCCCAGAGAAGTTAGCAAGTTAAGCCGACAAGGGGCAGGGGTGGGATTCGAACCCATGACCACCGAGTAAGCGCTCAATCACTACGATTGAATGAATGATTTGCGAGGGAGGGAGGGAGGGAAGGAGGGAGGGAGGGAGGGAGGGAGGTGGCAGAGCCGTCCCCGCCCCCTTTCCCTCCTTCGGTGGGAGGCCGGGGGGCGAAGGAGGGGATATTCCGGCTTGTCGATCGGCGGGCTGCGGGTTCCCCGGGAGCTGCGGGTTCCCCGGGAGCTGCGGGACCCGCAGGCAGAACCACCGAGGACCCCCGCGCCGCCCCCTCTTCTGGCAGGAGCCGATCCGCCCCTTCCTTCTTTCCTTCCCCCGTCCCCGGCTCCGAGGGAGCGGAGATCTGTTTCCTTCCCTCCCTCTCTCCTTGTTTTTCCCGGCTTGGGGATGGAGATGGAGATGGGGATGGGGTTGGGGAGCCGTCCGGGCCGGCGGCAGCCGCTGCGGCGCGCGATGTGAGCCCCGCTCCGCCCCCGCGCAGGTTCGGGGCTCCGCCGCCGCCGCCGCCGCTCCGGACGGCCCGGGGCGGGGAGGGCTCCGGCTGCGGGGCTCGGAAGCGGCTCCCGCGGAGGGTGGAGCCCAACGCCGCCCGCACAGCCCGGGCTCGGCCGTCCAGCCGCCCCGGGAGCGCCGAGGGGGGTCCCGGACCCGCAGCCCGGACCCGCCCCCCAGCCCCGGGAGCCCACGGAGGCTTCGCCCGCGGCGGCCTCCAGGCGGCGCCCGGGAGCCCGGCGGCAGTGGCAGCGGCGCCCGTGCGCCCGGCGACGGCGTCCTCCAGGCGGCGCCCGTGAGTCCGGCGGTAGTGGCGCCCGTGCCCCCAAGCGACAGCGTCCACCAGGCGGCACCCGTGAGTCCGGTGACAGCGTCCTCCAGGCGGGGCCCGTGAGCTCGGCGGGAGCGTCCACCAGGCGGCACCCGTGAGTCCGGTGACAGCGTCCTCCAGGCGGCGCCCGTGCGCCCGGCGAGAGCGTCCACCAGGCGGCGCCCGGGAGCCCGGCGGCAGCGGCGCCTGTGAGCCCGGCGATAGCGTCCACCAGGCGGCGCCCGGGAGCCCGGCGGCAGTGGCAGCGGCGCCCATGCGCCCGGCGACGGCGTCCTCCAGGCGGCGCCCGTGAGTCCGGTGACAGCGTCCTCCAGGCGGGGCCCGTGAGCTCGGCGGGAGCGTCCACCAGGCAGCACCCGTGAGTCCGGTGACAGCGTCCTCCAGGCGGGGCCCGTGAGCTCGGCGGGAGCGTCCACCAGGCGGCACCCGTGAGTCCGGTGACAGCGTCCTCCAGGCGGCGCCCGTGCGCCCGGCGAGAGCGTCCACCAGGCGGCGCCCGGGAGCCCGGCGGCAGCGTCTACCAGGCGGCGCCCGTGCGCCCGGCGAGAGCGTCCACCAGGCGGCGCCCGTACGCCCGGCGACAGCGTCCTCCGGGCGTCGCCCGTGAGCCCAGAGACAGCATCCACCAGGCGGCGCCCGTGCGCCCGGCGACAGCGTCCTCCGGGCGTCGCCCGTGAGCCCAGAGACAGCATCCACCAGGCGGCGCCCGTGAGCCCGGCGGCAGCGGCGGCCGTGCGGCCGGCGAGAGCGTCCGGCAGGCGGCGACCGTGAGCCTTCCCCGCGGGCCGTCGGGCGGGATGAAGTGGTCCCTGGTCAGCCGCTTCCTCGTGCTGCTGCCCTGGGGGCTGGTGGTGATGGTGCTGCTGGACGTGTCGCCCCGCGGCCCGGCCGGGCCCGGCGGGGCCCCGTCAGCCTGGCCTCCGCCTCCGCCTCCGCCGCGGGGCCGCCCGCCGCCTCCTCCTCCTCCTCCTCCCCCTCCTCCGCCTCCCCCGGCGGTGCCCACCATCTACGCCATCACCCCGACCTACAGCCGTCCGGTGCAGAAGGCGGAGCTGACGCGGCTGTCCAACACGCTCCGCCAGGTGTCGCGCCTGCACTGGATCGTGGTGGAGGACGCGGCGGGCCGCAGCGAGCTGGTCAGCCGCCTGGTGGCCCGCGCCGGCCTGCCCTGCACGCACCTGCACGTGCCCACCCCGCGCCGCTACAAGCGCCCGGGCCTGCCCCGCGCCACCGAGCAGCGCAACGCCGGCCTCGCCTGGCTCCGCCACCGCCACCGCCACCGGCCCGCGCCCGCCGTCCTCTTCTTCGCCGACGACGACAACACCTACAGCCTCGACCTCTTCCAGGAGGTAACGGGGCGGGCGGGAAGGAGCCCGGCCTGGGGAGGCCGAGGGCGTGGGGGGGGGGGTCCCCCTCCCAACTCCGCCTCTGGTCGGCTTCGCTTCTCTCGGTCGCGGGGATCTCATCTGGAAAATGGGGGGGAAGACGGGGAGCCCAAAGTGGGACGCTCTGACTCCCCCTGAATCTCCCCCGGCGCTGAGAACGGTGCCCTGCACCTAGTAAGCGCCTCACAGATGCCATCGTTGTGATTACTAGCTCATCTGTGAAATGGGGGTGAAGCCTGGAAGCCTCTCATGGGACAGTCTGACTCCCCTGAATCCGCCCCAGCACTTAGAACGGTGCTCTGCACCTAGTAAGCGCGTCACAGATGCCATCGTTGTGATTACTAGCTCATCTGTAAAATGGGGGTGAAGACTGGGAGCCTCACGGGAGACAATCTGACTCCCCTGAATCTCCCCCAGCACTTAGAACAGTGCTCGGCACATAGTAAGCGCTGAACAAATACCAACATTATTAACGTTATTAAGTGTTGACCGCCCTATTTGTTTGGTTCAGGAGCTGCTCCTCCCCTTGATTCTGCCCAAAACCATCATTAAGTTGTCTTGGTTTTGTCTGTCCATCTCCCCCGATCAGACCAGGAGCCTGTCGTGGGGCAGGGATGGTCCCTTTCTGTTGCCCAATTGTCCATACCAAGCAATCAGTCAGTCCAGTGCTTGGCACAGAGGAAGGGCTCAATCAGTACTATTGAATGAATGAATGAATGGAGCAGGGATGGTCCCTCTCTGTTGCCGAATTGTCCATTCCAAGCGCTTAGTGCAGTGCTCTACACAGAGGAAGCGCTCAATCAATACTCTTGAATGAATGAATGAATGAATACCGCGCCCCCCGCCATACGATGGCTTGACTGGCGCAGCTCTCTTCATACTGCCCCCGCCAAGCCCGCTGTGGGCAGAGACTGTGTCTGTCTCTGGTTCTAGTGTACTCTCCCCAGCGCTTAGTCCAGTGTGCCGCACCCAGGAAGTGCTCAAGAAATGTGGTTGGATCCATGAAGGAAGGGAAAAAGTGGCAGTGCGGTCGGGGCCTCGGGACGGGCAGGTGTGGCATCGTCGCCGTCCCCTACCCCCCAGGGAGCCTCGTGGGGGGTGGGGAGTGTCACGGTTTATTAATAATAGTCATGGTTTGGGGGAAGCACTTAACGATGATGATGATGATTTTTGTTAAGTGCTTACTAGGTGCCATGCACTGGTCTAAGCGCTGGGGTAGAAAGAAGGTAACCAGGTCGCCCCACGTGGCGCTCACAGTCTTAATCTCCATTTTACAGACACAGAGAATCGAGACACAGAGAAGGGAAGCGGCTGGCCCAAAGTCACACAGCTGATAAGTGGCAGAGCGGGGATTAGAACCCACGACCTCTGACCCCAGGCTACTGTTCTGCACACAGTAAACACACAAGAAATACAATTGAATGAATGAATTTGCAACACCACCCCCATCCACCATTGCCCTTTTTTTTCCCCAGCACAGACCGTCCCGGGTTCTGAGCCCGGGTTCTCTGGGTTCCAGGGCTGGGGTTTTAGGGCGACGCTCCGGGAGGGTGAGCAGAGTGTAGTGGGAAAAGTGGACTGCGAAAAGGGCAGGAGCCTTTGGGGGAAGGAAGTGAACTGGAAGGACACCAGCTGCGATGGGTGCCTTTCCCTCCGGAGGTTTCTCACCCCCAACAGGGTTTTCGTTGGGGGCAGCTGACGGATGATTTTGGAGGAGAGAGAGGTCGAGAGACAGCCCTTTTGAATAATAATGGTATTTGTTAAGTGCATACTATGTGCCAGGCACTATACTAAGCGCTGGGGTGGATACAAGCTCATCGAGATGGACACAATCCCTGCCCTGCGTGGGGCTCATGGTCTCATCCATTCATTCAATCACTTGTATTTATTGAATACTAACTGTGTGCAGACCACTGTACTGAGCACTTCAAAAGTACAATTTGGCATCAAATAGAGGCAATCCGTACCCAACAAGGGCGCACGGTCTAGAAGGGGGGAGACAGACAACAAAACAAGTAGATAGGCATCAATAGCATCAATGTAAATAAATAGAATTCTAGATCTATACGCATCGTTAATAAAATAAATAGAATAATAAATATGCACATATATGCACAAGTGCTCTGGGCTGGGGAGAGGGGGTAGAGGAGAGGGAGGGAGTCGGGGTGAATATTCCGGCAGGATTATTGTGTCAGCCTTCTCTCTGATCTCCCTTCCTCCTGTCTCTCCCCACTCCAGTCTATTCTTCATTCTGCTGCCCTGATCATCCTCCCACAGAAATGCTCTGGGCATGTCACTCCCCTCCTCAAAACCCTCCAGGGGTGGCTTATCAACCTCCGCATGAAACAAAAACTCCTCACTCTGGGCTTCAAGGCTCTCCATCACCTTGCCCCCTCCTACCTCTCCTCCCTTCTCTCTTTCTACTGCCCACCCCACACGCTCCACTCCTCTGCCGCTCACCTCCTCACCATCCCCCGTTCGTGCCTATCCCGCCGTCGACCTCTGGCCCACATCCTCCCGCTGTCCTGGAATGCCCTCCCTCCTCACCTCTGCCAAACTAGCTCTCTTCCCCTCTTCAAAGCCCTGCTGAGAGCTCACCTCCTCCGAGAGGCCTTCCTAGAATGAGCCCCCCCCTTCCCTCTGCTCCCTCCCCCTTCTCCCCTTCACCTCCCCTCAGCTAAGCCCCTTTTCCCTCTGCTCCTCCCCTCTCCCTTCCCCCCAACACTGTACTCATTGGTATATATTTTTTATATATATTTTGTTACCCTATTTATTTTGTTAATGAGGTGTCCCTCCCCTTGATTCTATTTATCATGATTATGTTGCCTTATTTTTGTCTGTCTGTCTCCCCCGATTAGACTGTGAGCCCGTCATTGGGCAGGGATGGTCTCTATCTGTTGCCAAATTGTGCATTCCAAGCACCTAGTACAGTGCTCTGCACATAGTAAGCGCTCAATAAATACTATTGAATGAATGAATGAGGTGCGGAGGAAAAGGGGGGCTCAGTCTGGGAAGGCCTCTTCGAGGAGGTGAGCTTTCACTAGGGCCTTGAAGGAGGGAAATGTGCTAGTTTGGTGGATGTGACGAGGGAGGATGTTCCAGGCCAGAGGAAGGACGTAGGCCAGAGGTCGACAGCGGGACAGGCGAGAACGAGGCATAATGAGGTGAGTGGCAGAGGAGCAGAGTGTGCGGGCTGGGCTGTACAAGGAGAGAAGGGGCACGTGAGGTAGGAGGGGGGCAGGTGATGGAGAGGTTTGAAGCCAAGAGTGAGGAGTTTTTGCTTGATGTGAAGGTTGATAGGCAACTACGGGAGATTTTTGAGGAAGGGGGTGACGTGCCCAGAGCGTTTCCGTAGAAAGATAATCCGGGCAGCAGAGTGAAGTGTAGACTGAAACCGGGAGAGACAGGAGGTTGGGAGATCAGAAAGGAGGCTGATGGCAGTAATCCAGTCTGGATAGGGTGAGAGATTGTACTAAAAGGTAGCGGTTTGGATGGAGAGGAAAGGCCGGATATTGGCGATGTTGTGCAGGTGAGACCGGCAAGTTTTGGTGACGGATTGGATATGTGGGGTGAAAGAGAGAGCAGAGACACGAGATGTCACCCAGGTTGCGGGCTTGTGAGACGGGAAGGATGGTTGTGCCGTCCACGGTGATGGGAAAGCCATACAGGAAAGGTTTTGGGAGGGAAGATAAGGAGCTCAGTCTTGGACACGTTGAGTTTTAGGTGGCAGGCAGACAGCCAGTTGGAGATATCTTGAAGGCGGGAGGAGATACGAGCCTCGAGGGAGGGAGAGAGAACAGGGGAAGAGAGGTAGATTTGGGTATCATCTGCGTAGAGATGATAGTTGGAGCCGTGGGAGCGAATGAGTTCACCAAGGGAGTGAGTATAGATGGAGAACAGAAGGGGACCAAGAACTGAGGTACCCCTACAGTTAGGGGATGGGAGGTGGAGGAGGTGCCCGCAAAGGAGATCGAGAATGAACAGCCAGAGAGGTAAGAGGAGAACCAGGAGAGGACAGAGCCCGTGAAGCCAAGGTTGGCTATTTTGTTGAGAAGGGAATGGTCGACAGTGTCAAAGGTAGCTGAGAGGTCGAGGAGGAGCTATTGGATTTGGCAAAAAGGAGGTCACGCGTGACCTTTGAGAGGGCAGTTTCGGTGGAGTGGAGGGGACGGAAGCCAGGTTGGAGGGGGTCCAGGAGAGAGTTGGAGGAGAGGAATTCAAGGCAGCGTGTTTAGATGACTCACTCTAGGAGTTTGGAAAGGAAGGGTAGAAGAGAGATGGGGCAATAACTGGAGGGGGCAATAGGGTCAAGGGAGGTCAAGGTCAATCCCCATTTTATAGATGAGATAACTGAAGTACAGAGAAGTGAAGTGATTTGCCCAACGTCATACAGCGGACAAGTGACGGAGCTGGGATTTTACTGAGAATAGATCATTTAGTTGGGGACTCACCTTGTACAGTGTGTTGTTGGCTGGGTTTGTGTGTGCCCAGAGCCTAATGATAGAAACTTAGGTCTAATTTCAAGCCAGAGGGCCTCTCTAATCTAATTCCTTTTCCTTTCCTCCTGCCTTATGATTCATTCATTCGATTGTATTTATGGAGTGCTTACTGTGAGCAGAGCACTCTACTATGCACTTGGAAAGTACAATTCAGCAATAATAATAATAATGGCATCTGTTAAGCACTTACTATGGGCTGAACAGAGAGACAATCCCTGTCCACACTGGGCTTACAGTCTAGAAGGGGGGAAACAAAAGTAAACAGGCAACAATATAAATAAATTGAATTGCTGATACACATCAAAAGAAGTAAACAGGCATTAATATAAATGAATAGAATTATAGAAGTGCCGTGGGGCGGATAGAGGGGGTATAGAGCAATGGGAGCGAGTTGGGCTGACATCGTCGGGAGGGGAAGCTGAGGAAAAGGGGGGCTTAGTCTGGGAAGGCATCTTGGAGGAAGTGAGCCTTCAGCGGGGCTTTGAAGGGAGCAAGTGTGATTGGCGGATTTGAGGGAGGAGGGGCGTAACAGGCCAGAGGTGGGATGTTGGGCCAGGAGTTGACTGAGGGATAGGCGAGAATGTGGCACAGAGAGAAAGTTAGCAACAGAGGAGCTGACTGTGCGGGCTGGAAAGTAGAAGGAGAAAGGGAGGTGACGTAAGACGGGGAAAGGTGATGGAGAGCTTTGAAGCCAATAGCGTTAAGTGCTTATCATGTGCCAGACACTATACCGACCGCTGGAGTAGATAGAAGATGATTGGGTTGGACCTGGTCCCTGTCCCACACTGGGCTCAGTCTTAATCTCAGTTTTACAAATGAGGAAACTGAGGCACAAAAACTAATGAAGAAGGGAAAATCAGGGGTGTTGGATGGTCCTCAGTAAGTCTGATTGTTTTTTTCATCGAGCGCATTCCATGTCTTCACTCTCTTCCATCCCTTCTCCAAGCTACCTTTTTGTAGGAACACCTGCGTATGTGAGGGCAGGAACGGATGACATCATTATGGCTGAATATAGGTTGTGCCTCTTCTATCAGTTATGATAAATGTTCATCTCAAAGTCTTTGTAAATGTGAATCCCCTTCTCCCCCTGCCACCCATGTGCACACACACACACCTGTTAATTCCTGGCCTAGCTGTTTGTAAGGCTACACATGCACTTTTAGAGGCACTTTTTATTTTGTCGGGGTGATGGGGTGAGAGAAGAGAGTCTGCCAGAAAAGCTACATCCCAAGCCTGCCATTCCCGTCCCAAATTAAATCCTTCCGAGCGAGGACAGAGTCTCTTGTATGTTCTGAATGAGCTGCTCACGTTATGGATGTGCCGTACATATTAAACAGTGACTTAACAGGGTTCATTCATTTAGGGAGTAAGCAGCAAATTAGGAGGTGTATCCTGCTCTAGAAAATTCTTTCCTGTCACATCCCCTGTCCCCCTTAGCCTCTTCTTGCCTACTTAGCCTCTTTTTTCCCCTTCAGGTTAAAGCTGCTTTTCTCCCAACTACTACTCTGCATGTTCCCCAAAAACCAGTTCTTTCTTACAACCTCCGTCTTCATTTTCATTCATCCTTTGCACTTCATAAGCAGCAGTGGTAGTACTTACGTTTACTTCTCAATCTCTTCCATTGGACATTCCTTTCTTATTCTAATTCTCTGCTGAAATAAATAAAATGGTGGGGGTGGCGGGGAGAATTGCATAATGAGTCTAAAATGGCTCTTTTCAAGCTGACACCAGTGATTTCTTCTCATTTTAAGATTATCTCAAGAGGAGAAACTTGCTTCTGGAATCACAGTCCTTTACTTATTTAATTTGTCATGATTTCACCTCCAAACCTGTTCTCCACAACTTGGAATTGTTCCATCTGTGAGGGCTGGGTGGTTTTTTTTGTTTTGGGGTGGGGTTTTTTGTTTTTTTTGGTGGGGTTTTTTTTAATGGTGTTTAAGTGGTTACTGTGTGCCAGGCGCTGTAATAAGCACTGGGGTAGATACAAGTCTATCTTGTATCTGTGTACTGTGTAGATACAAGTTTACAAGCCCATGTGGCACTCATGGTCTTAATCCCCAGATTTTACAGATTTTTACAGATGTGGTAACTGAGGCACAGAGAAGTTAGGGACTTGTCCAAGGTCGCACAGCAGAAAAGTGGTGGAACTAGAATTAGAACCCAAGTCCTTACCCAGGTCCTTCTGACTCCCAGACCCATGATTTATCCACTAGACCACAATTCTTCTCTGTCGTGCTCTTGTGTTTTAATCAACCTCACTTTTGGTATTTATTGAGCACTGACTGTGTGCAGAAAACTGTACTAAGCCCCTCGTTAGACCTGATCCCTGCTCACATGCATCTTTTAGTCTAGAGGAGAAGACCGCCATTAAAATCAATTACAGATTAGGGGAAAAGGCAGGATATAAAGATATGTACATAGGTTCTCTGGGTTTGGGTATCGAGTACTTAAAAAGGTACAGAACTAAGTGCATAGGCTCTGCAGAAGGGAGATTGAGTTGGAGAAATGAGGATTTAGGGAAGCTTTTTGGAAGAAGGTATGATTTTAGGATGGCTTTGAAAATCGGGAGGGAGGTGTTCTACTGACCAATTTTCGTAGCTATCAATCTCTTAAGACCTAGTATTGTAAGAGATATGGTGATTTTCATTTTAGTTCAAACTTCTAGCCTTCTCATGAAAGGGGTTCTATTGTCTCTGGCAGTGGGAGAGCTGACAACTGCATAGAAATTCATTCAGTCGCATTTACTGAGCACTTACTGTGTACAGAGCACCATACTAAGCACTTGGGAAGTACAAGTCAGCAACAAACAGAGACAGTCCCTGTCCACAATGGGCTCACAGTCTAGAAGGGGGAAGACAGTCATCAAAACAAACAGGCATCAGTAGCATCATTATAAATAAATAGAATTATAGATTCATTCATTCAATCATATTTATTGAGTGCTTAGTCTGTGTAGAGCACTGTACTAAGCACTTGGAAAGTACAATTCGGCAACGATAGAGACAGTCCCTTCCCAACAACGGGCTCACAGTCTAGAAGAGGGACACAGACAACAAAGCAAAACCAGTGGACAGGCATCAATACCATCAAAAGATATTAATAGAATTATAGATATATGCACATTAATAAAATAAATAGAATAATAAATATGTACAAATATACACAAGTGCTCTGGGGCAGCTAAAAATAAATAAAACTCCCCACACCTGCTCAGATTTGGGGGAGAAGGAATGGGAGACCACCTGACCATCTGCCATTTCCCCTTCAGTTAAGCTGCTCAAACCCGCTTCATTAGTCAGTATCCAGCCGTTCTTTTGAAGGCTTCCTGACCACGGGGGCTGATCATGAGTGGGCATTAAGCAACAGGAGAAAGGTCCTCTAGATTTTTTCATTGGTGCATGAAAGAGTAACTCGAAGGAGCTAAAGGTACCCACCAATCAATATTCATTGAGCGCTTCCTTTGTGCAGAACACTGTACTAAGCACTTGGGATAGTGTAATACAAATGGCCTAGTGGCAAGAGCACGGGCTTGGAAATCAGAGGATGTCGGTTCTACTCCCGGCTCTGCCGCATGTCTGCTGTATGACCTTGGACAAGTCATTTAGCTTCTCTGTGCCTTAGTTACTCCATATGTAAAATGGGGATCAAGACTGTGACCCCCACATGGGACAACCTGATTACCTTGTCTCTACCCCAGCGCTTAGAATGGTGCTCCCTTCTCTCTTTCTACCGCCCACCCCGCATGCTCCGCTCCTCTGCTGCCCACCTCCTCACCGTCCCTCGGTCTCGCCTATCCCGCCGTCGACCCCTGGGCCACGTACTCCCGCGGTCCTGGAACACCCTCCCTCCTCACCTCCGCCAAACTGATTCTCTTCCCGTCTTCAAAACCGTACTTAAAACTCACCTCCTCCAAGAGGCCTTCCCAGACTGAGCTCCTCTTCTCCCTCTACTCCCTCTACCACCCCCCTTCACCTCTCTGCAGCTAAACCCTCTTTTCACCTTTCCCTCTGCTCCTCCCCCTCTCCCTTCCCGTCCCCTCAGCACTGTACTCGTCCGCCCAACTGTATATATTTCCATTACCCTATTTATTTTGTTAATGAAATGTACATCGCCGTGATTCTATTTAGTTGCCATTGTTTTTACGAGATGTTCATCCCCTTGACTCTATTTATTGCCATTGTTCTTGTCTGTCCTTCTCCTCCGATTAGACTGTAAGCCCGTCAAACAGCAGGGACTGTCTCTATCTGTTGCCGACTTGTTCATTCCAAGCGCTTAGTACAGTGCTCTGCACATAGTAAGCGCTCAATAAATACTATTGAATGAATGAATGTTTGGCACATAGTAAGCACTTAAAAAATAGCATAAGAATAATAAGAGTAATAGAATTAGCAGACATGGTCCCTGCCTGGAACAAGTTTAGAGTCTAAAGGGAAAAGGCTGGCTGATGGGAAAACAGCAAAGGGTAAATGCCCAAGAATGCTAAGGGACAGAAATCTCTGTGCTTCCACAGAAATGAACAGTATCGATGAAGAAGCCTGCATTTTAGAAAAAAGATTGGGATCAAATTTATCCAAGAACTGAATAGAAGGAAATCCATAAAAGGAATAATCTTAAACACATGCAATTTGAATGATGCATTTAGAATTTAAAATCATTGATAAAGTTCAACTTTTTTCATTTTAGCACTTTTCTCCTTTCGTGGCGTAGCAGGCCAAATGGATCCTTTTTACCAAAGGCATTCTATTTAGGGATCCGAAGTGGCTTTTTCTCGAGTTTTGGTTCCTTTCCTCTAAAAACCCATATTGTATTTAATGCAGAAGAATCCCGGCCTCCAAATGTGAATTAATGATTTCACTGGGGTGGTTTTAGCATGACAAATTACTTAGTACTAGTATCCTGCTGAGGACAGGATGTTTAACTGAAAAGCACCATTGGATGAAATACGGGAAACCCAGAATGTTTTCTTGGGTGGCAGAAAGGCTGAGGAAAGGGCATTCACCAAGCAACAGTAGCTAGGAAGGGTAAAACATGAATCCTGTTGTTTCTAGTGAGTAGCTTTTGAGGCATCTACGGTTCTAATGGGCGAAAGGCCTAAGAAAGATTTCATCTTTTATTCATAGCACTTCTAATTTCGAAGGCTGATGCTAAAGTAGATAAGATTTTAAAGAAAGAAGAAAATTAAAAAGGTTCAAATTAGCTCCCTCAAGGGCCAACAACAATTGCAGGACAGTGAGGAATGAAAGGTCTGCAAATTAAATTAAAGGTGCAACAGCCAATCTAGGCTCAATTATTTCTCATTGCCAAGTGGACTGGCAGTTTCTTCTCCTCTGCAGCTGACCACTCATTTGTCAGCATCCACTTTCTCCTGAGCTGGTCTAGAACAGAAAGTTGCACATTCATAGGTGAGCCAGTGAAGCTCTAGGTGGGTTGCAGGATCAGAAACAGAGCCTGTTGTCAGTTGCCGGAGGGGATAGGAGAGATTTTTCCAAGTTTGAAATATCTACTAAGACAACCCTGTCGCTGTTTTCCTATTGGCACCCATGGATTTTTAAGGTACCGGAGCCAGAGTAGCCTTAATAATAATGTTGGTATTTGTTAAGCGCTTAACAAATACAACATTATTATTATTATTATTAAGCGCTTACTATGTGCAGAGCACTGTTCTAAGCGCTGGGGTAGACACAGGGGAATCAGGTTGTCCCACGTGGGGCTCACAGTCTTAATCCCCATTTTACAGATGAGGTAACTGAGGCACAGAGAAGTTAAATGACTTACCCATAGTCACACAGCTGACAAGTGGCAGAGCTGGGATTCGAACCCATGACCTCTGACTCTAAAGCCCATGCTCTTTCCACGCCTGCCACGCCTTTGCTATCGACCCGCCACTCCATAAAAGCTCGTTTGCGGGGGATTTGAGTTCCTTTAATAAATGCCCCAACTAAAACAAATATGGCTTCTTGATGTCCGTGGAGCTATATCTAGTTGTATTTTTCATTCAGCAACCAAACACGTCATTTTAATCATGAAACCAGTCGATCGGTGGTATTTATTGAGCGCTTAGTGTGGGCAGAAGACGGTACTAAGCACTCGAAAGGGTATGGCACCACAGAGTTGATAAAAACGTTCCCTTTCCACAGTGAGCTTCCAGTCTAGGGGGGAAACCTGGGCTATTTCCGAGTTTGGTTTCGGTGTTTCCCGGGCAGAGCCAGGTTTGCCTTGAGAGCCAGTTTAGTTGGGAAGTTCTCGATGTGGCAAGAGCAGAGTGGGAGTCTAAAGGACCAGAAAGGTAGGAGTTTTCCCTAGTAAAATTGAAGCTCATGAAGGACTGCGTTGGGTAATCTGTTCTTCCCTTTTGACTGCTCTAATTTGAAACTCTGCTTCCAAAACTTAGAGGATACCCAAGTTGATAAAATGCTACAATGTTTGAAAACCAATTTACTCTAACTGTCAAATACCAGTATGTCACCTAATAGGTCTCAGAAAGGCCACATTCCCTTTTAACCTTGATACAAGTCACAGTATTTTCTTTTCCTAGTGAAACAGCTAAATCTAGGAGATTCTCCCCTCAGGTGCATAGTAAATAGACCATCCACTTGTAAAAACTGTACAAGCACTGTAGTTTTCCTTCTCTCCTGGAAACACTTTGCTCCCTTAATGATCAGGTCATTAACTTCCTTATAGGACAGAAGGGTCGAGTCCAACTAAGCCATGGCTTTGCTCATAATACGCCCACTGGAACTTTTATATTAGTTCAGGTTCCTGGGTGTGTACAATTTTAAAAAGTGAATTCCCATTCCTTTATAGTGTAGTTTTCATCTTAATTTCTGAACGGTTTTAGCTCATACTGTGATTCACCTTCAGGTTATTAGAGAATGCATTTGTAGGATTCTGTTTTGCCGTATTCCTCAGATATGGTTTTAAAAAAAACCTCTTTCTGCAGTAAGCCTCTTGATTCTGCCTTTGAAAGATACTTTCCCTCCTACTTCCTGAGATAATTTTTTTCCAAATAAGTAGATCTGAAGATGTAACTAAATGATTTATAAGAGCTGTGGTTTTCAGTCAATCATTCAATCATATTTATTGAGCACTTACTGTGTGCAGGGTACTGTACTAATAATAATAATAATGTTGGTATTTGTTAAGTGCTTACTATGTGCAGAACACTGTTCTAAGTGCTGGGGTAGATACAGGGTCATCAGGTTGTCCCACGTGAGGCTCACAGTTAATCCCCATTTTGCAGATGAAGTAACTGAGGCACAGAGAAGTTAAGTGACTTGCCCACAGTCACACAGCTGACAAGTGGCAGAGCTAGGATTCGAACCCATGACCTCTGACTCCCAAGCCCGGGCTCTTTCCACTGAGCCACGTTGCTTGGGAGACTACAACACAATAATATGATACATTCCCTGCCCACAGTGAGCTTACAATCTAGAGGGGGAGACAGAGTTAAAATAATTTGCATTCTGCCCCACTTTATTGAGGTTTGGTTTTTTTGCCCTACTTGGAGATGGTAGTGTGGAGCTCCATTCTCTTCTGCCTTTTCACTAACCCCCAAATTATGACCCTGTAAAAATTCTTTCGTATGAACTATAAACGGGTTATAAAATGCATACGAGAAGGGATGCTTCAGAAGCAAAACAAGAGCCAAAATCCCATGGCTTTTTCAAGGATTCCAAGTTCTACTTGAACTATTCTGGGTATGATTTTCATTCACAATTCAGCGATTCCTAAAAATCTCTTGCGTCTGTTTACAGCTTTAGAGCTTTGATAGAATATTAGCACACTTTATATAGGTTCACTATGGAAGCATAAATCACAGATTCTAATTCCGTCTCCACTGAAGCATAAAATTTAACTTTTGCATATAAACTCAGCTCTTGGCCTAAAATGAAATCGACCAAAGGAAATTGAAAACGCAGTGTTATTCCCGTCATTACATATGGCAAGGGAAAGTGGCTTGGACTGGAAGTGGTGGTTGACTAATTGTGACTAATTCCAGCTTTTATTTGGAATGAATATTAAAAATGACCTTTTAGCATGGGCAGAAGTGGAGATGATGCTAATGAAGTACATTGGAGAGAAATTGATTAGATTGCAATATCCTATTGAGCAGGGACCGCGCTTTTATGGTACTTGAGTGCCTGGTACAGGGCTTGGCACGCAGTAGGTTCTCAATAAAAATGAACAGATTAGTTTTCACAGACAGGAATATCCCCTGAACATCAAAAATCTCCTTCATCTCCGTTACATTTGTACCCAGGACCTGACTGATCTCGCTCATTGTCTCCATGATCTCTCTCTGTTTCCTCTGATCCTGACTTGCCTGTTTCTCCACCCTGCTACAAAGAGCAGATTTGAGTTGAGGGGAAAATAGCTGTTGCCTGGTTCTACCAAACCTCATGGGTTTGGGTTTTTATTGCTCCAGAACTGTCCTTAGCGATCCCCAGTGCTGAGGAGCCTGGGAAGGCCACACCTCTTCTGGGTCCATCTCCCTCCAGGCATTCCCCTCCCTCCATGGTATGAATGGAAGGAGCTAAGGACCAAGGAATCAGTAGAGGGGCTTTTTTCCTCCCTCCCACCTCCCCCCACCCCCAGAACTGAGCTGTCTTCCCCGGGGTTAGAGCCAACAAGAAAGGCCTCCCCTGTCTTCCCTGGGGTTAGAGCCAACAAGAAAGGCCTCCCCACCTCTCTGCTGTGACCCAAATCAGATCCATCCATCCATCAGGTTCACCTTGGCCAAAACAGGCTCAAACCTTCATGGGAAGTTTGTTAGCTCAGGAAAAAATCTCACCACCACCTCCATCGCCTCTGCCTGAACAACCGTGTGCTTTTCAGACTTTTGATAGGGGGAAATTGAGGGGAAATTCCCAAAATGCTTGACTTTATTTCTTATTCATCTTTTTTAATGCCGTTCAAATTGCATGTTCATTCTGAGGGGGTGAGGTGAGAGCTGATAATTTCTCTAAGGAGATAAAATACTAAAATATTTCTTACTCTACAAAAGTTGCTATGCATCAGTAACTGCATCTACAGTGTGTTTGTTTCCTAAACACAGAAACCCAAATGAAGTATCCGTTCTTAAACCAGCTTCAGCTATCAGAATAGAAACGGGATGGCAAAGAAGCATGAGCTTATTTTAGATAAACAGAAAGTTTATGATGAGAAAGAGATGTTGGGGATCAGAGCCAATTTTAGATAATCAGTGTTTTGGTTAACAGATGCTTGACTGTATTTACATTCTGCAGGTGTATGGCAGGCAGCTCTGCCCTGACAGAAGCAGACTTTGAAGAGTCTCCTTGGTTGGTGAAAATGGGGAGGGGGAGTGTATGTCTGCCTATCTCTGTCCTTAGGGATTGAAAATGACTTCATAGATGAGACTTTATCCATCTGTGCCTGTGTGGTTAAAAAGATCAAAAGCCAACTGGACATCCGTTCCATACTCTCGATGTGTAAAATTAATCTTTCGCTGGGCTGATGGATTTGCTCTTTGCAGCCCCTGACACATTTTTCAATTCAGCTGCTTTGGTGTCATAGTTTTTCCAAAGTATTAAGCAGCGTGGCTTAGTGGAAAGAGCACAGGCTTGGGAGTCAGAAGTTGTGAGTTCTGATCCCGTCTCTGCCCCTTGTCAGCTACGTGACTTTGGGCAAAACACTTAACTTCTCTCTGCCTCGGTTACCCCTTCTGTAAAATGGGGATTAAGACTGTGAGCCTCACCTGGGGCAACCTGATTACCTTTTATCTACCCTAGTGCTTAGAACAGTGCTTGGCACATAGTAAGCGCTTAACAAATGCCATTATTATTTATTGTTATTAAAACACCTTTCTTCTCCACATGGTCATTAGGCAGTCTAGTCCTTCTGCTGTCTTCAGCAGCCAAAGCTACTACATATTGTTTGGGGAAGCAGTATGGCCCACTGGATAGAGCATGGACCCTGGAGTCAGAAGGACCTGGGTTCTAAGCCCCACTCCACCACTTGACTGCTCTGTGACCTTGGGCAAGTAACTTCACTTCTCTGGGCCACAGTTATCTCTTCTGTAAAATGTGGATTAAGACTGTGAGCACCATGTGGGACCGAGATTGTGTCCAACCTGATTTGCTTGTACCCACCCCAGCGCTTAGTACAGTGCCTGGCACAAAGTAAGGACTAACAAATACCACAATTATCGTTATTATTATTAAGTTGTGTGTCCCTCTTTGTTTCTACATGTTTTTTCTACCTTCCTTGCTGACCATTCAGCAACTGCTGGGATTGGTTACCTCAAGAGATACCAAATCACTAGTGTGTTTGGTACATTGCTTCTTGAAGGCCAGTAGGTGGTTTACCCTGTATTTGAGGTTATTGGGTAAGTTAATTCGCTTCTTGTAATAATAATAATAGTAATTCTGGTATTTGTTAAACACTATGTGCCAGGCACTGTACTAAGCGCTGGGCTAGATACAAGCAAATCGGGCTGGACACAGTCCTTGTCCCACGTAGGGCTCACCATCTCAATCCTCATTTTACAGATGAGGGAACTGAGGCACAGAGGAAGTGAAATCTCTTGCCCAAGGTCACACAGCAGACAAATGGCGGAGCCAGGATTAGAACTCATGACCTTCTGATCCCAGGAGGTCCATGCTCTATCCACTATGCTATGCTGCTTAGATTAAAGACAATGTGATCTAGTGGGAAGAACCTGGGACTGGGACAAGAGACTTGGGTTTGAATTTCAGCTCTGCCGCTGGTCTGCTGGATGACCTGAAGAAAACGATCTGACTTTGGGTCTCAGTTTCTCTATCTGTAACATAGGAAGAAGATACATGCTCACCCAACTCTTAGATTATGAGTCCCCCATGGGCCAGGGACTATGATCCATCTGATTATTTTCATCTGATCTGATAGCACGGTGTATGACAAACAATGTGGCCTAGTGGAAAGAGCATGGGCCTGGGAGTCAGAGGGCTAATCCTAGAGTTCTAATCCCTGTTCCTCCCCTTGTTTGCTTCGACAAGTCACTTAACCACATGCCTCAATTACCTCATCTATAAAATGAGGATTCAAACCGTGAACCCCATATGGGATGTGGATTGTGCCCAACCTGATTATCTTGTATCTACTCCAGCACTTCGTTCAATGCCTGACACATAGTAAGTGCTTACCAAATACCAATTAAAAAAACCCAACCGTAATTATTGTGTAATATAACCTTTGGACAGACCAGTAGTATTGCCTCCAATAGAAACAACGAGATGCTTGGAGTCAGTGTTCTAATCCCAGCTCTGCCACTTGCCTGCATTGTGACCTTGGGAAAGTCACTTGTCTTTTTTGTGCCTCAGTTTCCTCATCTGTAAAATGGGAATAAGTCCCTCTTCCTCCTCCTACTTAAGCATAAAGGTCCAAGCATAAAGAAACAGTTTGTCTTGTTTCTACCTCAGCATTTAACACAGTGCTTGGTACACAGTGAACATTTAACAAATATCACTTTTTGTTGTGGGTAGGGAACTTGTCTACCAACGCTGTACTCTCCCAAATTCTTAGTATCGGACTCCACACACAGTATGCACTCAATAAATGCCATTAATTGCTTGAATACTGAATTAAATTATAACTAATGTATTTGATTATGAGTTTTCAGGTGAGGAAAAGTAGTGTTTTTTCTAACATAATGAAGAATTTGTCCAATTTAGGTTAAACAGTAGAATTCTTTGTAGTGCATCTTGTCTTGGGCTAAGTCCTAAAATGTACATTAGGGACTTGGTTTAAATCATTTGTAAGGTGCACCCATTTTTTTGAAAAGGGATGCAAGATTTTAGCTTGGGGTAGAGAAACCATAGCTACTACATCTGTTTCGGCCTTTTGCATTGACCACCCCAGTGCTGAAATTTGATCAAGTTCTTGTCATGATAGTGTTTCCTCTGAATAAGATGCAGTTAATTCATTGGTGTCTCCATCATCCATTTCTAAGGGGTTTTTTTGTCCAATCCAGCAACCTTTTTTATGGTTTTTTTGCACCAGGCACTTTACTAAGCTCTGGGATAGATACAAGCTAATCAGTTTGGACTTAGTCCCTGTCCCACAAGAGACTCACACATTTTAATCCGCATTTTACAGATGAGGTAACTGAAGCACAGAGAAGTGAAGTGACTTGCCCAAGGTCATATGGCAGACAGGTGGTGAATCCGGGATTAGAACCCATGTCTTTCTGGCTCCCAGACTCGTGCTTTATCCCCGTGGTTTCCTTGATTATATGCTCCTAGGTTTCTTCCTGGGTTTGTACCCTTTAATAATAATAATACTTGCAGTATTTGTTAAGTGCTTACTATGTGCCAAGCACTGTGCCAAGCACTATGTGAGAAGCAGCGTGGCTCAGTGGAAAGAGCACGGGCTTTGGAGTCAGAGGTCATGGGTTCAAATCCCGGCTCGGCCATTTGTCAGCTGTGTGACTTTGGGCAAGTCACTTAACCTCTCGGTACCTCAGTTCCCTCATCTGTAAAGTGAGGATGAAGACTATGAGCCCCACGTGGGACAACCTAATTCCCTTGTATCTACCCCAGCGCTTAGAACAGTGCTTGGCACATAGTAAGCGCTTAACAAATACCAACATTATTATTATTATTCACTGTATTGCACGCTGGTGTGAATGCAAACGAATTAGGTTGGACACAGTCCCTGTGCCACATGGGACTCACAGTCTCAATCTCTATTTTACAGATGAGGTAATTGAGGCACAGAGAAGTAAAGTGCCTTGCCCAAGGTCACACGCAGACATATGATGGAGCCGGGATTAGAACTCATGACCTTGTGACTCCCAGGCCCATGCTGTATACACTATGAATTCACCCCTCCCTTAGCCCCACAGCACTCATGTACATCTGTAATTTATTTATACTAATGTCTGTCTCCCCCTCTAAACTGTAAGCTTGTTGTGGGCAGGGAACATGTCTACCAACTCTATTATATTGTATTGTGCTTAGTACAGTGCTCTGCACACAATAAGCATTTAATATATATGATTGCTCCTACACTTTAAAATCCTGACAAACTGCGGGCGGAGCTTCCACCAATATCTGATCACTCTTGAGATAAATTAATCTCAGCCCAATGGTATGGCGTGATAAGGGCTTTGGTAGAACTATGAGGCAGCAAACGATTCAGCTTGAAGCCTTGGGGTGATTGAATTGCAGCGTAGATGTCTAGCTCAAGATAGGTCGGTAACATAAATTAAGGATTAGGGATTTTACAGGTTCCATGTATGTTTTAATTATTTTGTAATGAGATGAATTATTGAGTCACTTTTGTGATAAACTTGGGGGAAGAAACATCCACCCACTCCCATTCCACACTGTCCCCTCTCCCCCCGACATCCCCAAGTTGTGATATGAGAAGAAGCTGAACCTTCAGAGTTGAAATTAATGTTAATGCTACCTGCAGATTGCAACATTTGGAGCACCATTCTTAACATCTAATGATGCCTCCCACCTTCATTTTTCAAAAGAAGCCAAGCAGAGAGAATGCTGATCGTTCCTTAATAACTCAAGTTTTCAATTATCTAAATTAGCCTCAAATCCTAAAGTAATTGAGGTTCTTCTGTAAAATTAGAGGCCACACTGAAAAGGTGATCGTTCCAACCTTGATAATTCAGTCAGTTGAAAAATCTGGAGGTTTAAGCTGCATGGCCTAGTGGAAAGAGCATAGACCTGAGAATCAGAGGGCCTAGGTTCTAATCCTGGCTCTGCCTCTTGTCTGCTATGTGACCTTGGGCAAGGCACTTAACTTCTCTGTGCCTAAATCTCCTCATCTGTAAAATGGGATTAAATTCAATGCCCCTCCTTGAGCCCCGTGTGGGATAGGCACTGTGTCCGATCTGATTATCTTGTATCCACCCCAGAGCTTGGAACAGAACTTGTTCTTATAAAGAGTCATGCCTTGTCACAAGTAGATTCTGTCTAATCTAAGCAGTTAATTGAAAATCCTGTTTACATTCAGAGTCAGTAGGGAGCGGTAGATTAATGTTAATATACTAAGATGCACAGTGAGTTTGGAGAGTACTGTATTGGATGCTGAAGAGAGTTGCATAGGAAGTCAAAGACCTCAGAGGACCTTACGCTTGTCCAGCGACGAAGGCAGGAAAGAAACAAAAACATAGATATAAGTATTTCTCACTGTGAGAAGCAGCGTGGCCTACTTGGATAGAGCACAGGCCTGGGAGTCTGGAGGACCTGGGTTCTAATCCCGGATCTGTCACTGTGACCTTGGGCAACTCACTTCACTTCTCTGGGCCTCAGTTGCCTCTTCTGTAAAATGGGGTTTAAGATTGTGACCCCATGGACTGTGTCCAACTTGATTAACTTGTGTCTACCCCAGCACCTGTTACAGTGCCTGGCATAGAGTAAGTGCTTAACTACCATAAGAAAAAGTGTCAGGCACATGACACACACATACAGGTGATCACTACAGGATAGAGACCTAATAATAAGTAACTGGGGAAGTGGAAAGGTAAAGGGCCAAAAGAGTGGGGGGGAGTCTTGGTGTTGATTGGCTAGATAGTAATAGTAATTAGGGCAGATTCATTCAGTTGTATTTATTGAGCGCTTACTGCGTGCAGAACATCGTACTAAATGTTTGGGAAAGTACAATATAACAATAAGCAGACACATTCCCTTTTGAAAATGAGCTGGTCCAGAAATACTTCATGAAGAAATGAGAGGTGAGCAAGGACTAGAGGATGGAAGGAGCAGCCAGGAAGCTGAAACAGTAATCCAGTCGAAGTAAACCAGGCACTAGAGCTCTGGGTCTGGAAAAATGAGTACTATTATTATCTAGCAAGTGTCAATAGTAATGGGACACACCCAGACATTTATAGGAATCTGCAGAGTGGTCATTTCTTAACACAGTTTGTCAGTTAAGGCCACTCCAGGGTGCATCACAATTTTCCTTCTCTTTGGTAGTCAGACATTTTTTTTTTTTAAGCCTGCCTACAAGTGTTGTTCTCCCTAAATATCATAGTGGTGGTGCTTCAGATGGCTATGATGACATGTACATCCCAGCGTAGGCTACATTTTAAAGAAATCTGTGTAACTGGCTGGGGCCCTGAGACAACCCACAAGGTCTTTTAAGTTCATGTTACAAGAGTGAGCAAGCCAAGAGTCCTATTACATTCTTGAGTGAATGGTTTAGTGCAGTTTTCCTTCCTTCCTTCCTTCCTTCCTTCCTTCCTTCCTTCCTTCCTTCCTTCCTTCCTTCCTTCCTTCCTTCCTTCCTTCCTTCCTTCCTTCCTTCCTTCCTTCCTTCCTTCCTTCCTTCCTTCCATTGTATTTATTGAGCGCTTACTATGTGCAGAGCACTGTACTAAGCGCTTATCGTAAACTAATAATAATGACTGGTATTCGTTATGTAGCTGGGAGTCAGGAGACCTGGGTTCTGGCCTCAACTCTGCCACTTGGGCAAGTCCTTTAAATCTTTGGTGCCTCAATTACCTAATCTATAAAATGGGGATAGCAGTAAATGCTTCTCTCTCTACTCAACAGGGATGTTAGGCATAAATGGATGATTGCTGTGAAAGCACTTGGGAAAAATTAAACACATTAAAGAAATTCAGGTATTATTTGAAATTGTTCTGATCACAGGTGGTAAACAGTTTGATGACTTCATCGTAAAAATTAAAATGTGTTATATGTGTTGAGAACAGGACTGGCCAAGAAAAACCAGGATGTTTGATCACCTGCAGCCAAGGAACCTTCTCCCAAGTTGTGGTTGAGGCAGGTAGGGATTTATTTTCCTTGAGTGAGGGGCAGGTGTCGTTGGCCTTCGGCTCCCATAGGAGGCATGGCTCCGGCTCTTCAGATTTAGGATCCGGGACTGAGAAGGAGGAGTAGAGGTGGGGAGAGGAAGGAATTCAACATTTCCCCTCGAAGGCTGTGCCCCGAGGGCTCCCTCCTTCCTCCTTTAGCATAGTTCCAATCTAGCCTCATCTGCAGTGATGAAAGCAAAGCCGGCATTAGCCAACTTGCTCTGTGGACAGCCTGCTCTGGAAACCCTGAAGAGGCCTGCTTTAGACTGGCATTGTGGTTCAGGTTTTCAACATAAAAGACACTTTACTAGAAAGGAATCTCAAGGTTAGGGTGGGTTTTCGAATGTTGGAATGCAGGTTGGAACCACAGAATCCCCTCAATACGCTTCTGGCTCCCCACACTTGCCCATGAACCCTAGAAGAGGATTTTGCTTGGTGTATCAAGTGTCTTGTCTGAGAATATACCAGCTACTAGACTTTCATTGCTGCTGCTTTCTTTGGCTTTCTGGATGATATAAATCAAAAAGCAACCACAACAGTGATTGCAGCTGCTCAAGTGGCAGCTCATTGGAATGCAGCAGCGATGAAAGCGTAGTAGCTGGAGAGTATGAGTGTGTGTGTGTTTGTGTCTGTGTGTGTGTGTACACACAGATGGTGAGGTAGCTGCTTTGAGTATGTTGCTACTGATGGTCCTATTTATTTACGGGTATGGCTGAAAAGTTTTATGCAGGGACAACATTCCGTTCCAGCACTTTACGACTATGAAGATATTTGTCTGCTGTGTGGTTTTCGAATCTGGCTTTTGGCAGCCTGCTCATCCTGAAGTTTCTGCTCAAGGAGAGTAGCCCATCTCCTGATTACCAACTGCCCGGGCTGTACTCCGTGCTAATAGTTGCCGTTGAAATTGAAATCATCAATTTCTATTTTACATTGTTTGAATCCGGGCATCCCCATGACTTTAAAATGTTTGTTTTGCCCTTCCTGCTCACTTGTGCCCCATTTCAGTTTCCCAAATAGCAGTTGCTTGGATGTATTGCTTGATCGAGGCAATGGGAAGTTTGTATTAGAATGTGCTTCTGATCTACTGGGAAAAACCTTTCTACTCAACAGACTACGAGTATCATAAAATGTCTTGAGTTAATTATCCAAGAGCTACTTTATGCTAATGACTGGAATCTGGAGGCACATATATGCAAAAACATGCAGATGAGTGCGTCGTAAAGTCTGAAGATTCAACCTTCTTGAGAGCAGGGGGCAGGCTTCTGTTATACCAGCTTCCCAAGGCCCTTGGAGAGAGCCTTTGCACAGAAACTTCTGGTTTTGATCAGTTTGTCTCCCCGGTGGACTCTAAGCTCCTTTTGGACAGGACTCACCCTTGCCAACTCTGTTGTGTTGTATTCTCCCAGGCATTTAGTACAGTGTTCTGCACAAAATAGGTGCTCAATAAATACCACTGATGGGTAGATTATACACTCCCAAATGCTTAGTACAGGGATTTGCATACAGGTACTCAGAAATTCCACTGATTGTTTAGATACCAGGTTATGTACCAGCCTGTTCTAGGAAGAACAGAACATATATTTACTTGATAACACATATTCAGTCAATTAATGGTATTTATTGAGGACTTACTTTCTGCAGAGTATCATACTAAGTGGGAGAGAACAATAGAATCAAGTTGGTAGACATGATCCCTTTCCATAAGGAGATTATAGTTTAGGGGATCAAGAGAATTTACTGAGTGCCTGCTATCTTTAGAGCCTTGTACTAAGTGCTTGGAAATTAGAAGACACTATCCCACTCCAGAGAGCTTATGGAATGTCTGCTATTTGCAGAGTCTTCTACTGAGTGCTTGGAAATTAGAAGACCCTATCCCACTCCAAAGATTTTCATCAGCAACCAGAATTTCATGCTACTACCAAATTATGTTACCTAAACTACACCATCCAATGAATGGCAAATGGGCAAAAGAGAAAAGTGGCCGATATGGATTTAGGAAGATTGACAGTTTGGTGACCCTGAAGCATCAAATCAAGTCAAAGGTCTGTAAAGTCATGATGGTAGCCACCTCCTCCTTGCCTAATCTCATGGACCCTATCCTAATGCTCCCAGACCTTTCTACTGGCTGAAATCTATGGATTACTCCCTCTTTTTGGAAATCTATCAATTACTCAATGGTATTCATTGAACAGTTACTGTGAGTAGACTGTGAGCTTACTGTGGGCAGGGAATGTGCCTGTTCTTGTATTGTATTTGCCCAAGCGCTTAGTACCGTGCTTTGCACAAAGTAAGTGCTCAGTAAATGATTGATTGAATGAAGGAATGATTAGAGCACTGCATTAAGGATTTGGAAGAGGACAATACTGCAGAGTTGGTAGACACATTCTGTGCCCATAGAGCCGTACAGTATAGAGAGGGTTACCGACATTAAAATAAATTCTGGATAGATACATAAGTACTGTGGGGCTGAGGGTAGCCTGTGCTTAAAAGGTACAGGTCCCAGTGCATAAATGACATAGAAAGGACATTCAGACAGTACAGAATGTAGCAGAGGAGGTAGGGGAGTAGCAGAAAGGAGGATGGAGGAGATGTAATTTTAATAAGGCTTTGAAGGTCAGGAGAGGGGTGGTCTGTCAGGTGCGAAGGGGGAGGGAGTTCCCGGCCAAAGGGAGGATGTGGGCATGGGATCGCCAGCAAGACAGATGAGTTCGAGGTACAGTGAGTGAAGTGTGTGGGCTGGGTTGTTGTAAGAATTCTGTGAGATATGATAGGAGGGCCCAAGCTGATTGAGTGCTTTAAAGTCAATGGTAAAGAGTTTCTATCTGAGGCGGAGGTGGATGGGCAACTGTTGGAATTTTAGAGGAGTTGGGAGATGTGTACTGAATGTGTTTTTAGAAAAAAAATGATCTCGGTGGCAGAGTGAAGTATGGATTGGAGTTGGGAGAGGAAGGGAGGTCAGTGAGGAGGCCGATGCAGTTGTCAAGGTTCCCAGGCCTGTGCTCTCTCCACTAGGCCACCCTGCTTCTCTATGCACTTGTAAAACCTGGCTTCTCTAGTCCATCAGCCTCTTCACTGGTCTCCTTGCCTCCATCCTCTACCTTTTCCAATCCTTGCCTCATTCTGCTGCCCAGATTATTTTTCCGAGATGTTGGTCTTAATTTGTTATTCCACTCCTGAGAAACCTCAGGTGCATAATCCCAGCTCTGCCACTTGTCAGCTGTGTGACTGCGGGCAAGTCACTTAACTTCTCTGGACCTCAGTTACCTCTTCTGTAAAGTGGATATGAAGACTATGAGCCTCATGTGGGACAACCTGATTACCCTGTATCTACCCCAGCGCTTAGGACAGTGCTCTGCACATAGCGCTTAACAAATTCCAACATTATTATCATTCTCTGCTTCAAGTCCAAATCACCTATCTTTGGCTTTAATCGTCCAATTATATCTCTCCCTCTTACATATCCCTTCTCTTATTGCATCCCAGCTCACAGTCTTCATTTCTCTCCTTACCCTATTCACTAAGCCTCATTCTCATCTCTCCTGCCTCTGACCTCTTCCTTGCACCCCACCCCCCAATATCTGGAAGACGCTCCCCCTTCACCTCATCATAGCTCTTTCCATTTTCGAATTCTCATCTCTCCCAAGAGACCTTCCCATATTCATTTCTAGCCTCACCCCAGTCTCCCAGTGAATGCCCCTGTGACTACCACTTTAGCATTCTGCTGCACTTAAGTACTCACAACATCCCACTGTACTTAAAGACACATCTTCCTTTCATCTGCAATTTAATTTTGTATGCATCTTCTCCACTACTCTTTAAGCTCCTTGAGGACAGGGTTCAGGTACTCTATTTCTGTTTTACTCTCCTCAGAGCTTAGTACATTGCTTTGCACTCAATAAGTGTGCAGTGAATATTGTTAAGTGATAGAAACCACCTTGACTCCAGGGACCATGTTGTGCTGTTCTTACAGCACCTTTATCAGCACACAGTGGACCTTGGCTGAATGACTACATTTGTTATCAACTGCCTGTTAGTGTCAGTAGCATTTATTGAGTGCTTATTGTGCGCAAAGCCCTGTATTAAGTGTTAGTATTAGCAGTAGTAGCATTTCCTGAGTGCCCACTTGGTGCAGCACATTGTGCTAGGTGCTTAGCTAAGTGAAGAAAACAATGGTCTCCCCCGTTAAGAGTGTAAGTTCCTCCTGGGCAGAAAATTGGCCATTTCTTTATTCTGTATTTCCCCAGTGGTTGCTGCTAATGACAAAGATGGCAATCCCAAATCTGCAGTCGTAAAACACTCCCAACTCTTTGGCTGCATGACATCATTATCATGCCACCCTCTCCATGTCCCTGTGTAGAAATAGTTCATGTTTTATGCAAATGAACTTGTCATTGGACGATTCAAATGATAGCATTGTTTTTAAAGGTCAGTTGACAGTTGGGGATATTTCTGTCTTTGACAGAGTTCTTTAGCTCCATCTGTTCACACTAGAGCAAATGCTGTGAGAGAGGATGGTGGAGACGCTCCTGCAGTGAGGAGTCAGAGCCTGCCCCCCTGCCAGATGCTGGATACTCCAGCTCCCAGCATCATGTTATCCAAAGAAAGATTATATTGATTTGTCCCCAGGAGTTAGCTATCGCTTATCGGTTTGATGTCTTCCCATTTATTCCCCACTCTGGTTAGTCAACAAGTGCAGCGGAGAGGGTCTCATGTCTATTTCTTCTTTTAAAGGGAAAGGCACCTGGGAAGGATGACTGTTTTTCAAGAACTTTCTCCTTTGGTGAGAAGTTCCCAGATTTAGCACATCCTGGTAGGTCTGTCTGAGAATAAGCTCCGGTAGAGTATCCTGCTTCCACCATCTGTGGCTTCCTCTGGCATCTTCGGGGCGGGAAGAGACCTCATGCCATTTGAGTGCATTCATTCATTCATTCAATAGGATTTATTGAACGCTTACTATGTGCAGAGCACAGTACTAAGCGCTTGGAATGGACAATTCGGCAACAGATAGAGATAATCCCTGCCCAGTGACAGGCTCACAGTCTAAATGGGGCATCTTCAAGGCTCTTGCATACTAGCCAGATAATCTGACACTAGTTCATTTGGGTACGATTTTCAATGATACGACTCAGAATCGAAGCCCGTCATTGGGGAGGGATTGTCTCTATCTGTTGCCGAATAGTACATTCCGATCGCTTAGTACAGTGCTCTGCACATAGTAAGCACTCAATAAATATTATTGAATGAATGAATCTTTGGAAGGGCAGTGGAGATGGCAGTTGCTTCTGTACCGATGGATCCTTTCTTTGCCTCAGGTGCTTGGGAGAATTTCTCATTGACGACTGTGCGAATGTGCTGGCAAATTTGCATTTGCTCCTTTAACCCTGTAGCCAGCCTGCTTGCACCTGCAGAATGGCAATAGTAGTTGTAGCAGTGGCGGCATTTATTGAGCACCCTCAGAGTGCAGTGTACTGCACTAGACATTGGGAAATACAGGAGAGCAAAGGGACACTTTCCCTACCCATGAAGAGTTTATACTTTAATCAGGGGAAGGTAAACATAAAAACACTTATAACTAGAGTGGTCAAAATAAAGAAGCAGATTTGTAGATATATACATAATTTTTTAGGTATGTATGGCTAGATGTAGATTTTGTGTGATATTTGTTAAGCACCTACTAGGTGCCAGGCACTGTACTAAGCGCTGGGGTAGGCGCAAGCTAATCAGATGGGACACAATCCTTGTACTGCAAAGAGCTCACAGCCTCAATCCCCATTTTACAGATGAGGTAACCGAGGCCCAGAGAAGTGAAGTATCTTGCCCAAGGTCAAACAGCAGATAGGTGACAGCTCCAGGATTCTGAGCTGTCCTGAGTCCTTCTGACTCCCAGGTCCCTAAGTACTCACTTCACTTCTCTGTACCTCATTTACCTCATCTGTAAAATGGGGATTAAGATGGTAAGCCCCATATGGGACAGAGACTGTTTCCAACCGGATTAGATTGCATCTACCCCAGCGCTTAGAACAGTGATTAACACATAGTAAATGCTTAACAAGTACCATCATTATTATTATCATTATTGTTCTATTCATTAAGCCAAGCTGCTTCTCTAGGCCATGTTTCTTCTCGAATAAAACATAATTCTTAAGGACAGGGGTAAATCAGTTCCTAAGATCTGGAGTTGGCTGGGGAGGCTAGCAGTGGGGTTAGCAGACAAGAGTAGAGCCTGGGGAAAGATCAAAAGCTATCTGCTGCGGGGGACTGTTGATGGAGGGGTTGGTTCCTGGGGAGAGGCAGGAGGCAGAAGAAGTGGGGTAAGGCTTCAGGAACCCAAATCTACCCTAGTCTCCACTAGCATCATGTGCCCTGAGCTGGACAGTCATGGTATTCAGGTGGTGCGGTCAGGGGGCTGGCTTACAGAAAGCAGCCGTCCATTGAGCACGTCATTGAATCTCCTGTTGGGAGGGATTTGGAAGGATTATTGGGCCTGGCCCATCTCGCTGCCATGGGATAAGACTGTTTTCTAACCAGTCCACAGTGACAGCTGGCCCTTCTTCACTCAGAAATCTCTGTGGAAGGAGATTCCTAGGTCCAGAGTCTCCAAGCCTTACTATTGGCATCTTCTACCTAATGTCAAACTTAAATTTTTCCTGCTCATTTGAGGACCCTTCCTTCAAGTTTGGTTACCATAGAAATATAAAAATCACATCTTATCACAAAAGAAGTGGCCCTTGAAGTAGGCAGAGCACCGGCCTAGAAATAAGGCACTTCAATGATGAATGAATGCCCATCCTTTAGGCCTAGGAGAATCTTCAGCATTGCATTTCCTGATGAATTTTAATTTTCTCCCTAATTCCATTGCAACACAGGTTGTGCATTTGATTCATTTCAGGTGTAATTGGATTTCCAACGGCTCCACAATAACTACCACTATAAGCTTCAGATGGTAATGCATAAAGACATTTCCATTGCAATGCCTCATTTGCTCATTTTTAGATAGGACATGGATTGCAAAGAGCATGGACCTGGGAATCAGAGGACCTAGATTCTAATCTTAGCTCTGTCACTTGCCCTACTGTATGACCCTGGGCAAGTTACTTAGCTTTTCTGTGCTCTAATTTCCTAATATTTAAAATGGAGATCCAATGCCTGATCTCCATCCTAGTTAGACTGGGGACTTCGTAAGGGACAGGGACTGTGTACGACCAGATTCTTGCATCTACCCCGGTACTTGGTATAGTGCTTGGCACAAAGCAAGCATTTAAAAACCATTATTTTTTATATCTATTTGCCATGGATGTGGGCTGACCTAACAATTTCAGGTAAAATCACAGAAAAATCTCACTAATTTGGAAGGGAAGTAGGGAGTAGAAAGCATAAATCTTGCCTGAGGTGATAATGATAATGACATGTATTAAATGATAACTATTTGCCAAACACTGTACACTGGGGCAGGTAAAGGATAATCAGATTAGACACCTTCCCACTCCCTCCGGGGCTCACGTTGTAAGAAGGAGAGAGAACAGGTATTTTATTCCCATTTTACAGATGAGGAAACTGGGGCAAAGAGAGGTGAAGTGACTTGTTCAAGGTCACACAGGAGGCAAGCGGCGGAGCCAGGATTAGGACCCAGGTCCTTCTGACTTCCAGACCAATGCTTTCAATTATATTTTTCAATATAGTCTCCTTGCAGAACTCTTGTGTATACATCCAGACTCCAACCATCTCTGGCATTGTCTTTAAATCTGTGAATATAGCAGCTGAGTTAGAATGGGGTCTGTGCCTCTCCTTTGGGGCTACCTCTACGTTTTCCCCACTGGGCTGGCAAGTTATATGTTTTGTTAACCACACTGTAGGAAAAAGTTTCCTTTGCATATTGAAAACTAGTTATAGAAGTAGTAACATTTATTGAATGCCTACTTGGTGCAATGAACTGTACTAGGCACTTGGAAAGTACCAAGTAAAGTGACACAATCCCTGTCTACAAGGTGTTAGCGCTCTAATGGGAGAGACAAACGTAAAAATATTGGCAAATAGAGATTGAGCAGACATATATACATAACCTTAAAGGAGGGAGTAAATAAATTCATAAGTGCTGGAGTTGCCTGAAGGGATGTATAGCTCAGAATGCTGGAAATTAACTGGGGAAAGCTTGTGGAAGGAGCTGGGATTTTAGTGAGGGATTTGAATGTGGAGGGAGCCGTGATCTGGCTGATTTGGAGAGAGGGAGTTCTCCGCTGGAGGAACAGTGTGAGTGAGAAGATGGAGTCTTGAGAGTTGAGAGTGAAGCCCAGGTGGAAGTGTGGCTTGGGAGGAACAAAGACAATGAGTCGAAGAATAACGAAAGAAAACAGCAGATTAGTAAAATGTGGTCCTGAAGCCCACTGTGAGGAATTCTTATTTGTTGAAGAGAGACGTACATTGTCAATGGAGGGTTTTCATCAGCAGAAAGACATGGGCTGGGTGATTTTTTTTAAATGATGTTTGTTAAGCACTTACTGTGTGCCAAGCACTGTAATAAATGGTGTGGTAGACACAAGGTGGACACTGTAGTCAAAAGGGTTTGACAGGATCCCTGTCCCACAGGGGGCTCACAGTCTTAATCCCCATTTTACAGATGAGGTAACTGAAGAGTGACTTTCCCAAGGTCACAAAACAGACAAGTGGCAGAGCTGATATTAGAACCCAGGTCCTCTGATTCACAGGTCTGTGCTCTTACCACTAGGCCACAATGCTTCAGGAAGATGTCCCACATAGCAATATGTACTATAGATTGGAGGGGCTGGAGGTTGAAAGACCAACAAAGAGGCTAATGCAATAGCTTGGCCATGGCAAGACTATGCACATATCTTTTAATTATATATTATAAATTATTTATATTAATGCCTGTCTTCCCCTCTAGACTATAAGCTCTTTGTGGGCCAGGAACATGCCTGCCAACTCTGTTATATTGTACTCTGCCCAAGCTCTTAGTACAGTGCTCTGCACATAGTAAGGACTCAAAAAATATCATTGATTGATTACAAGAAAAGAGCTTATACCAGGGTGGCAGCAATTTGGGGGACATGGAAGAGGTGAATCTGGGAGATGTAGGGCAGAAATTGCTGGTAGGAATGGCATTAGACTGAATGTGAGAGTTGAACGATAGCTAAGAGTCGTGAGTGACATTAAGGTTGCTATCATCCCTAATGGGAAGGACCATAGTGATGTTGAATGAGGTATAATGAATTCTGGATTACTGGATCCTAATGCAATGGAGTTTATGGTCTACACAGGTTTTAAACTTCCGTATTTTTTTAAATTTCACTACTGACTGAAATTTAATAAATGGTAAATGGTTATCACTGTCGCAGTTATTCCCTAGAAGATTGATCTGGCTTGAGATACTTAAGAAGCTGGCTGGGTCTTCTGTATTGGTCTAGGAGTCACAGCCATCCAGACTAAACACTACTGTAGTTCTGTAGACCTTCAACTGGCAGCTGAAGCTTGATCTATTAGCACCACATGGCTCCTGCCAATTGCCCAGACTTATGCAGTCCATTTTCATTCTGTCTTCTACTTCTGTCCACCCATGCATCTGTTTAGCCGAGTTTGGTGACAGCAGTATATTCTGCATTGCTGAAATCCATCTTGGGTTGCAAATAAGGCTTAATGGGTGAGGTTTTGGTATATAACCACGGTTTTCTTGAGGTTTATTTGTCATGGGCTAAATGGGACTTGTGGAGAGTGGGTGACAGCGGGTCCCCTAAGCTGTTGTAGAGCTAACTGAAAGTGGGAAATGCACATGCAGGGAATGCTGAACAAACATTTTAAAGAAACAGAGAAACATACTTAATAATGTTGGTATTTGTTAAGCACTTACTATGTGCTGAGCACTGTTCTAAGAGCTGGGGTAGACATAGGGGAATCAGGTTGTCCCACATGGGGCTCACAGTCTTAATCCCCATTTTACAGATGAGGGAACTGAGGCACCGAGAAGTTAAGTGACTTGCCCACAGTCACACAGCCGACAAGTGGCAGAGCTGGGATTCGAACTCATGAGCCCTGACTCCAAAGCCCGTGCTCTTTCCACTGAGCCACGCTGCTTCTCGACGGCTACTTATGGACAGGAATCACTTCCACCAATTCCGTTGTGTAATACTTTCCCATGCTTACAGCAGTGCTTGACACATAATAAGCACCTAGCAAATACAGTAATAACAATACAATGGTCTGCCCATGATTTGGTTGAATACAGTAGGGGGCTACTGGGAGACAAGCACAGTGGAGAGATCAGCCTAACAGCAATAGTTGGAAAAATGACTGTGCACCTCAGCTGAAGTTCCTAGAAATTGGGATGCCTAGAGACAATCTCATAAGCAGATAGAGGTTCTGTATGCCTAAAACGCAACAAAAAACTCTCTTTATGTGCACATAATGTGGAGCAGACTGCCAGTCACTCATCAGCCTTTCAGATACTTACGCACTTATTCATCAGCCTAAGCATAAGTGTATAGGATTTCACCATCAAAAGTGTCACCTCTGAAATGGAAAAGACTCTAAATCTGAGTGTCTACAGAGTGCTTTGGGATAAATGAAGTTGCACTTGGCACAATCCCCATCACACATGGCTTATACAAATTAGTGACTGCCTGCTTCTTACATTTTTATAGAGAATTTTGTTTTTCCCAGGGTAGACACAGGAAGCTTCATTTACGTGATGCCTCACTGTAGCATTTCCTAGGTAAACCTTTGCAGAGAGCTGGGGAGAGACACAACAAATACATACGATTCCCATTTTGATGCTTAGTGAATAATAATAAATTCATTTTCATTAAATTGCAGCTCTCTAGATAATCCACATGCACAGAAGATATGAATAGCCTGGAAAACACAAAACCTAGATTTAAAAAATGTTAAACAGAAGGATGGAAAAGCTTATAAAGTGTTTTTCTTTTGGTAGGGGACTGATAGGGATCTTGGTCAGACTTCCTCATCCATTTCTTATAGTCCATTTTTGTTACCTTTGCAGTGAATTATAACCCAGGGAGGATTTATCTGCCAGCCTACTAGATGCCAAGTACCTCATAGCATGCTAACAACCAGGAGCAGCTTCAGAAATTTGGCCAGCTGAGGCAGAGACAAATTTACTGCCCTGTTCCAGTCCATACGATGTCATTGTGTTACGCTTCATGCACTCACAGCTTAAAGCAATGATGTCATGTGGAAGCCCGTTTGAACCCCCAAACCCACAAAGGATTTCTCTGCGGTGGATGGGGAGACCTCCTAGCCCCCCGCAGTGCTCTAGAGTCGTCACGTACCGCTCCCAGGTCCTTGTTAACCCAAGCTCTGCCATCCTGCCTTGTTTGCTGTGTCCATGTTGCCCTCCCCACCATGCCAGCCTGCCACCTTCTCTGACTTACTTCCTGAACCCATTGCTTCCTTTGAATAAGATCTGGATCCTGTCCTGCCTACAACTGTGCACAACGTAGCCTGCTCACTCCCCATCCTCAGCCCGCAGGCTCTTGTTGAGAGGGCTGGCGGAAATGTGAATATCAAGCCAACTTTGTCCACTTCAAGTTTGTCCTTTCTTGCCTTAACTCTGCCCTCTCCTTTGCCCAGCAAAACTATTTCTCGTCTCGTATTCACACCCATGCCCAACACGCTTGTCAGGAGTTCCATACATTTAACTCCCTCCTCAAGCCCCTTATCCCTTCCCCTCTCCCCATCCCTCACCCCCCAATGATTTGGCCACCTACTTCATTAGGAAAATTAACACCATAAGGTCTGAGTTCCCCAAAATCACCCCTCCCCCCTCTCTAACACTCCTCTTCTCAGCCCCCTTTTCAACTTTCCCATCCTTCGCAGCAGAATCTTCAGAGGAGATCTCCTGCCTCCTCTCAAGTGCCACCCCCTCCACATGCTCATTGGACCACATTCCCTTGCACCTTATAAAAGCTCTTGCCCTTTCCCTCCTCCCCTCCTTAACTTCCATCTTCAACTGCTCACTCTCCAATGGCTTCTTCCTCTCTGCCTGCAAACATGCCCAAGTCTCCCCCATCCTAAAAGAACCTTCCCTTGACCCCACAGCCCCTTTCAGTTATTGCCCCGTCTCCCTCCTACCCTTCCTTTCCAAACTCCGGAAGCGAGTCATCTACACTTGCTGCCTTGAATTCCTCTCCTCCAACTGTCTCCTGGACCCCCTACAATCTGGCTTCCACCCCTCCACTCCACTGAAACCGCCCTCTCAAAGGTCACCACTGACCTCCTTCTTGCCAAATCCAACTGCGTCTACTCCATCCTAATCCTCTTCGACCTCTCAGCTGCCTTTGACACTGTCGACCATCCTCTTCTCCTCAACACCTTATCCAACCTTGGCTTCACTGACTCCTTCCTCTCCCAGTTCTCCTCTTATCTCTCTGGCCGTTCATTCTCAGTTTCCTTCTGAGGCTTCTCCTCCCCCTCCCATCCCTTAACTCTAGGGGTCCCATCTACACTCATATCCTTGGTGAACTCATTCACTCCCACAGCTTCAAATATCATCTCTACGTGGATGACACCCAAATCTACATCTCCTCCCCTGTTCTCTCTCCCTCCCTCCAGGCTCGCATCTCCTCCTGCCTTGAGGACATCTCTGTTTGGATGTCCTCCCGCCACCTCAAACTCAACTTGTCCAAGACAGAGCTCCCTATCTTCCCTCCCAAACCCTGTCCTCTCCCTGACTTTCCCGTCACTGTGGGCTGCATAACCATCCTTCCTGTCTCAGGAGGCCGCAACCTTGTTTCCACTCTCTCTTTCACCCCACATATCCAATCTGTCACCAAGACCTGCTAGTTTCGCCTTCACAACATCGCCAAAATCCACCCTTTCCTCTACATCCAAACCGCTACCACATTAGTACATCACTCATCCTATCCCGACTGGATTATTGCATCAGCCTCTTTCTGACCTTCCAACCTCTGTCTCTCCCCACTTCAGTCTATACTTCATTCTGCTGCCCGGATTATCTTTCTACAGAAACATTCTGGGCGTGTCATTCTCCTCCTCAAAAATCTCCAGTGGTTGCCTAATAAACTCTGTATCAGACAAAAACTCCTCACTATTGACTTCAGAGCTTTTCGTCACTTTGCCCCTTCTTACCTCACCTCCCTTCTCTCCTTCTACATCCCAGCCCCCACATTCCGCTCCTCTGGTGCTAACCTTCTCTCTGCACCACATTCATGCCTGTCCCACCATCAAACCCTGGCCCATGTTCTACCTCTAGCCTGGAACGCCCTCCTTCCTCAAATCTGCCAAACAATCATACCTCCCCCCTTCAAAGCCCTACTGAAAACTCACTTCTTCCAAGAGGCCTTTCCAGACTAAGCCCCCCTTTTCCTCAGCTCCCCCTCCCCATCATACCGACTTGCTCCCTTTGCTCTTCCTTTCCCCATCCCACAGCATTTGTGTATATATGTACCTATCTATAATTCTATTTATTTATATTGATGCCTGTTTGCTTGTTTTAATGTGTGTGTATATATGTAATTCTGTTTATATTGATGCCTGTTTACTTGTTTTGATGTCTGTCTCCCCACTCTAGACTGTAAGCCCGGTGTGGACAGGGATTGTCTCTCTTTATTGCTGAATTCTTACTACAGTGCTCTGCACACAGTAAGTGCTCATTAAATACGATTGAATGAATGAATGAGGGCACTTTCATTCAATAATATTTATTGAGCGCTTACTATGTGCAGAGCACTGTACTAACCACTTGGAATGAACAAGTCGGCAACAGATAGAGACAGTCCCTGCTGTTTGACGGGCTTACAGTCTAATCGATACATTTCCATACCCCACTCTCTTTGTGTGCCCCAGGAGCTCTAAGGTACTACCACATCCCTAACTCTAGGATGGGGCCTACTTGTCACCCATGCCTGCTTCCACTAAAGGGCCAGAATCACAGCTCCAACATCTGGTTGGCTGCAGACAGTTGTAACCCAGAAGGACAACAAGGTTGGAGGACTGAGTGCCCATTTTATCCAAAACTAAGAGTAGACTGTTCAATAAGCATCCTTGCTGTGTGGGAATCCTTCAAGCCTGCCTAAAATAAACTCTACACTCTTAATGTTAAAATGAAACAAGTGTAAAGACATCATTACTCACAGGGAATTTAAAATGTTCAACACCATTAATGCTTCTGATTTCCTTTCGGTGATTCCCAAGTGGTTAATTCACTGAGAATGCATGTTTTACTCAATATTAATATATCAAAGTCAATTTCCTGCTGACCATGTTAGCCCAGGCGATGCATTTGAGACAGTGTTTCACTTAGAATGATTAAATTATGCACCCTTAACACTGTGCTTTTTAAGACGACTTGGAATGTCATAACTGTATAGAAGTGGGCTGCCTGTTTTGCAGTGGAGCCAATGAACCTCGAGGTGACTAATCATGAACATTACATTATCTGTCCACAGCTTCATTGAGGCACTGAAGCAGTCACTCAGAATTTGTATAACATGATTCGGTCCAAGGTGATCTCATCCTGGAAATATTTTTCAGATTCTTCCACAAGGAGCGTATACTGGAAAACCCAATAGAGTTCACCGTGCCTTTGGTGTGTTTTTAAACTGGTGTGCAGAAAGCAATGATAATTTGGACTGTGCAAACCTGATTCATGGAAATAGTTGAGTATGTATGAACTGCACTCATGTCACTTTAATGTTACTATTTTATTTTGACCTATTACTCTAGTTTGGAGACACTTTCTAGATAAGTTTGTGTGGCAAATGAAATGCTGCAAAAAAGGGGAAGTCAAGTGGCACCAGAGACTTTATTCCAGCACCTCCATCTTGGGGACCTGTATCTCCACAGTGCCACTCCCCATCCCCCCTGGCCGGGTCATGATTTTTGTATATTGTCAAAAAGCAAAGGATGGACCTAACTCTCATGAAGCGGGCTTTCCAGGTCCTCTCTGGATCTGAAGAGGCAAGAGAAATCTTGGAAAGAGAATGAGTTGGGGAAGAATTCTGGCTGTTGTGATGTAGAGAAGGTTTCTCATTCCTCGTCCATATCCACTCCAGAAGACAGCACAAATATGTAATTTGGAGAGTCTACATACCAAGGATCTCTTCACCTTTGACATCCCAATATGTTCCAATAAATTGTGTCATCAATTTATAGCTTTTATTGAGCACCTACTATGAGCATCTAAGTTCTTTGGCGATTGCATGATCCCTGCTTTCATGGAGTTTAAAATCTAGCATAGAAGTCAGAAACATTAATCACCTAAAGTTAGGAGGAAGGGAGGATGAGTATGTAAGCTAATGCTTTAATAGTAGAAACTCAGAATAGTTGCATACCGAGGTGGTATGGGTCATTGTGTATTCACAAGTGCATAAGTGGTGCTGAAAGGGTAGTTAGGGTGGTATAACCTGGGTGGGGAGCTAGAAATTAGTCAAGGAAATCTTTCTGCAAGAGAAGTGAGTTTTGCTCTCTGGTGGAATTGAAGGAAAAGGGCATTAGTCAAAAGTCAGTGGAGGGAGACAAGAATAAGGCTCAGTGACTGGTGAGCTGAGATGTATTGGGAGAAGAATCAAGTGGATAAGCAGAAGGGAGAGAGCTGATTGAGTACCTTAAAGCCAACAGTCAGGAGTTTCTGCATGATGTGGAGAGGAATGGGAAACCAGTGAAAAGTTTTGAGGCACGTAGGATTATGGGAATAATGGTGTTCTAGAAAATGATCTGGGAAGCAGAGTGAGGTATGGACGGGGAGGGACTGGAGATAGGGAGACCAGGAAAGAGACTGATGCTGTTGTCAAGCCATGTTATGAATATGACCTGGACCAGCAGGGTGGCTGTTTGGATGGAGAGGAAGGGGTAAAGCTTGAAGATGCCATAGAGGGAAAATTGGCAGGATAGGGTGTTAGACTGAATAAAGGGGTCGAAAGAGATGGGAAGTGTTAAAGAGGATGCCAAGATTATGTACTTTCAAGACAGAAAGATAATGGTGGTGGTGACTGTGATGGGAAGGTCAAATTGGGATTAAAGATGAAGTCTTCAATTTTGGATCTATTGAGCTTTAGATGCCAGCATACCTCTTTCATTCACCTCATTCTCAGCTCAAAAACACCTATATACTTGGCTGTAATATATTTTATTGTATGTCTTCCCGAGATAAGCTCCTTGTGGGCAGAAAACATGTCTACCAACTTTGCTGTAATGTACTCTTCCCAAGTGTTTAGTACAGTGCTCTGTGCAAAGCACTCAATAAATACAATTGAACTGCCAGGGTGCCAAAGGAAATGTGAGATTGCAGAAAAGAGTTTGTTGGGGTGTAGTGGATGAAGGGAGCAAGTATGTAAGGTGGGGAGAGTGGGTGAGAGCCTTGAAGCAGATTGTAGCTATAGCAGTCATTGGCTAGGTATTTATTGAGCACCCAGTGGTTGTAAGGTACTGCACTTAAATGCCTTGGAGTGTGTAACGGAAATATGAGATATGTTCCTGCCCCAAAGGAGCTCACATGCTAATGACCCAAGAGGCCGATCTTGGGGCAGTCTTTTTGGCTGCAAATGGGAGAAAGGATATCTCTGTGGGTAATTGAGAAGCTAGAGAAGCAGCGTGGCGCAGTGGAAAGAGCACGGGCTTTGGAGTCAGGGCTCATGAGTTTGAATCCCAGCTCTGCCACTTGTCAGCTGTGTGACTGTGGGCAAGTCACTTAACTTCTCTGTGCCTCAGTTCCCTCATCTGTAAAATGAGGATTAAGACTGTGAGCCCCACGTGGGACAACCTGATTCCCCTGTGTATACCCCAGCGCTTAGAACAGTGCTCTGCACATAGTAAGCGCTTAACAAATACCAACATTATTATTATTATTAATTGGGGGGTGTCTATAATTAGGGAACTTAGGACCAACTTTTTTTGCTTCCTCTGGTTCTTTCCCCATGTTCCTTCCCAGTGTTTGCTATCCGTTTGAGTGAACAGGAGACTTTAGAACTTGAGGAGCCGGCCCAGAACTAGGTGGTTGACAGTTGATTTCTGGATGCTTCATGGGGTTTGGGTCAAGAGGCATGAGGAAACCAGATTGTTTTTTTTTGTTTTTATATGGCACTTTTAAGCACTTATTATGTGCCAGGCGCTGTATTGAGTGCTGGAGTAGAACCCCCGATTAGACTGTAAGCCTGTCAATGGGCAGGGACTGTCTCTATCTGTTGCCGATATGTACATTCCAAGCGCTTAGTATAGTGCTCTATAAATACTATTGAATTTGAATTTGAACTATAAATACTACATAGCACAATGAATACTATTGAATGAATGAATAAAAGATAATCACGTTGAACATACTCCATCCCATATAGGCCACTCAGTCTCCTGCCAGCAAGATGGAGGTTAAATTATCTCCCCTTCCCACCCCAAATTCTGTTAAATAGTAACAATAATGGTATTAGTTAATTGCTTACTATGTGCCAGGCTTTGTTCTAGGAGAAACTTATTCATCAGAGAGGCCAGTGGTGCTTGGATCCCCCACCCCCAAGTGGGAGCTAAGGAATGGCTGACCTGATGACTGAATCATACTCCTTTCCCTGTTTTGGTTTGAGGGGAAGTAGCTGTGGACATTTTACAGAGCTACCGGTCCCTGGGGCAGAGGGGCTTTGGGACATAAAGCTGAGCAGGTGGCCTGGGTGTTATCCAATTATTTTAAGCCAGATGGGGGAGTGTTTTTTGATTCTTTCAGCTTCCCACTGAGGAAACCAGGAAAATACAAATGATTGTAAGTACTGTCACAGTTAATTGATGGTCATTGTTGCATTTTTATTTTTCCCTGTTAAAAGGGCTACTCTGGAATTCTCAAGGACCAAGGACTGAGTGAAAGGGAGATAGAACAAAGAAAGGATGCTCCATAAGGGTGAAATGAAGGGGTTCTGTCAATAACTCTGCTATTTTCTTTTTGAAATGTCTTGTAAATCCCGTGCAGAGAATAGGTATGGCTGATTAGTGTTGATTCCATATGGAAGCCTCCACCTCATTTCCTTGTTCTAGGACTCTATGTTTCTTGTAAATCAGTCCAGCAATTAGCCATGACGTTAAAATCAACTGTTATCCCCATTTTTTACTTTGCCCGATGAAAAAGCCAGCAGGACCCAGGAGTGGGCTGGAGCAGGTGAATTCAAAGTATTTCTACTCCACTAGTGATAAACCTCTTGTGGGCAGGAAAGGTTTCTACCAACTCTGCTGTACTGTACTCTTCCCAAGTGCTTAATAAGGTGCTAAATACTTAGTACAGTGCTTAGTACAGTACACTACCCCAGTGGCCAGAGGACTTTCAGGGGATGGTGGAGAGGGTGAGTGGAAGTGATGGCAGGAAGCTGCTCCATCCAACCCAGAATCACTTCTGGAACTTCTTTATATATATATATAGTATATATATATACTGGAGCTGAGTCCCCTCCAGTAGAAGGGGGAGGGCAAGATATCTATTGAAACTTATTTTTGGCCCAACCTGATTTGTTTGAGGGATGAGGAGGATGGGTGTCACAGTTTATTGCCTTGGCTGTTATTTCCACTGAGTCATAATAGAACAACCCAGGTACAAAAATAGCATGTTAGGATGAACACTGGACTAGGCTTTAGGCAAAAATCCCAAAATTGAATGTCCCTATTATATTTGTGTAAAGACTCATATAAAGGACAAGTACTTAATTAATCATATTGATTGAGTGCTTACTGTGTGCAGAGTATTGTACTAAGCACTTGGGGGAATACAATCCAACCTGAGTTGATAGATAATGTTAGTATTTAATGCTGGTATTTGTTAAGTGCTTACTATGTGCAGAGCACTGTTCTAAGCACTGGGGTATACAGGGTAATCAGGTTGTCCCACATGAGGCTCACAGTCTTCATCCCCATTTTACAGATGAGGTAACTGAGGCACAGAGAAGTTAAGTGACTTGCCCACAGTCACACAGCTGCCAGGTGGCAGACCTGGGATTCGAACCCATGACTTCTGACTCCCAAGCCCACGCTCTTTCCACTGAGCCAAGCTGCTTCTCGATCCCTGCCTACAAAGAGCTAATAGTTTACAAGGAGAGACAGAGTAGATTAGGGAAAGTTCATGAAAAGACCAGTAGTAAAATTGTAAAATGTAGTGTTGTCACCATATGCACCAGGAGATTGGAAAGGAGACCTAATAAAGCACTAACAATCTTGATTAGAAAAATTTGCTGCAAAATTTTGCTTTTCCAGATCGTGAGGCTCACTGAAATGCATTGGCATTTCAATCTACAGAACATTAATGTTGGCACTGATACCCTCCACATTTTCTTGGGATTTTTCTGAATGAGAATAGAACTCACTCTGCCCAAACCCACAGTTGAGTACAAAGTTCTTTTTAGCAGATGTCTTTCTAGATGAGAAATCCATTGTATTTATTTAGAAATATCTTTCAGACCTTAGAAATGTCCAGAGCTCACTTAGGGGAAACTAGCTTCTGCTCACCGTTCTCCAGCTTCCTTTACAACACAACTGAGGAAGCTTAGCTCAATTTTCTCTCTCTTTCTTTGTCGTAGATGCGAACCACTCGCAAGGTGTCCGTCTGGCCGGTAGGCCTCGTGGGAGGACGACGATACGAGCGCCCTTTGGTGGAAAACGGCAAAGTCGTTGGCTGGTACACGGGCTGGAGGGCAGATCGGCCCTTTGCCATTGATATGGCAGGTGAGTGTTGAACTACCCTTCTGTGGAAACCCGTTTATTGTATCTTGTCTTCTCCATTCATAACCATTTCCAATGAGAAAGAGAGAGCAGGTCAGTTTGATTTCGAGTTTCCCACCCCCACCAAAATCTTAGGTCTGAACAATTTTCATTTGATAGACTATGTAGTGAGACTGTGAGTCCCATGTGGAACAGGGACTGTGTCCAACCTGATTAGCTTGTACCCCTCTCCCCCAGCGCTTAGAAGAGTGCCTGGTAAGTAATTAAAAAATACCATCATTATTATTGTTATTACCTTGGAAATAGCCACTCAAGGTAAGTAATGACTGATTATATGAGTTTAGGAGAAAAGTGCTGATTTTTTTGTGAAGCAGGCAGTCCTTGACTTAAGATAGAAATTGAATTGGTCCCTCCACTTAATTGAAATTAAGTGGAAAGAGCGTGGGCTTTGGAGTCAGAGGACATGGGTTCTAATCCCTAACTGCCAGTTGCTTGCTGTGTGACCTTGGGCAAGTCACTTAACTTTTCTGTGGCTCAATTCTCCTGTTCTCCCCCCTACTTAGACTGTGAGCCCCATAGAGGTAACATATCTCCTCCAGTGCTTAGAGCAGTGTCTGACACATAGTAAGCACTTAACAAATAGCATTTTAAAAAAAGACATTTTGAATTACAATCAATGGCACTTACAATGCTTCTGAATTTTTATCCTGTTTCAGAAATACACTTTTGGCACTAGCTCTGTGAGACCAGAGGGCCAGCAGGGCTCATAGGAGCTTTAGGAAAACCATTTTTAAAAGCCACCATGGGATAGGAAAGAGGAGTTTACCTGATGGCCAGGCAGTCACCAGGGAAAGTAGTATGCCTATCTTAGGCCTAATAAACTTAAAGTTGGACACCCTATTGTAAAACATCTCTGACTCAATCAGTGGTATTTACTGAGTACCTGGTGTGAGCAGAGTACTCTACTAAGTGTTTGTGACAATACAAGAGAGTTCTGTTAAATACATTAATATGGCTCTATTAGCCATCTTGAAATAATTGAGTACACAATTCTGGGCAATTTTGGTACAATAGGATATCCAACGTCAGGTAAGGAACCAATCCCCTATCTATTAGCATGAGTTTCTGTGAGAAAATTAGCTCCAACCTACAAATTTCCACTTAAGGCCCGGTTCTCAGGGACCAATTTAATATCATACGTCTAGGACTGGCTAAACAAATAAAACATTTTCCTGCCCAATTGTTTGGAGGGATTGGTAAATGTTTTGTGCTTATTTACAAACTTGATCTGTTGGCACCCCAAATGTCAATCTCTTATTTTTATTTGGTAGTTTAAAAAACATCAGTGTCAGGACTCCAAATCATAATTTGCTTTCTGCAGACAAGCTCTGTTATTGTGGTTCAAACCAACTCCACTGTGGCAGTAAGACTTTTAGTAGACCACATATTCGAAAATGTACTTTATCATAAAATGAGTCATTTTTGGTGTATTACACAAAATGGTGACAATGATAACTGTAGATAGATATAGTTTGAAACACAAGGCTTAAGGGTAAAAAAAAAAAAAATCATTGACATCTACAACCTAATAGCTGAAGGCAGAAAAGCTTCAAAATTGATCTCATCAGTCTTCCATGGTAAAGTTCGAACTGAGCATGCTTCTGTTTATCTGCCAATCCATGCTTGGTCAATCTCCTGTGTATATATCTCAACTGCGAACAAAATCTCCAGTGCTCAGAATTCTGATTTGGCAACAGCTGTTTTCCAAATGAAGTGCTTAAATTGGTGATCTTAAATGGCTTTGAATTTTTGAACAGCAGAAAATGTAAGTGTGGTAGTAGATCACATTTTTTTTTAATTTAATGGTATTCTTTAGGTGCTTATTATATGCCGGGCACTGTACTAAGCGCTAGAGTAGATACAAGATTATCAAGCTGGATGCAGTCCTTGTCCCACATAGTACTCACAGACTTAATCCCCATTTTACAGATGAGGTAACTGAAGCATAGAGAAGTGACATGACTGACATGAGGTCACACAGCAGGCATGTGGCAGAGCTGGAATTAGAACCCAGGACCTCTGACTTCCAGGCCTGTCCTCTTTCTGCCAGGCCTTAAAATAAGCATATTTCTTTATACCCTTTTATATCTCTAGGGAGAGAGACACTATTCTCAATAGTGTGATGGGATGAGGTAATCTTGCTGGAGGGAGGGGGTGAAGTAGCTGACCTCTGAAGGTACCTTTAGGGCACGGGCTCGGAACTTAGGACTTGTTCTGCCTGTCACTGGCCTACTGTGTGACGTTAAGTAGTCAGTCATCCTCTCTAGGGTCAGACGGCCCAGTCAGTTTTCCAAAGGCTGCGAGAAACCAAAACAATTGCTGTAATTTAGTGGGGAATCAAGGAAAATTGGTTTGGAGTATTGGGTTGCTAGGTTGGTTCCTCCTGGAGAGACTTAGCTAAATGAGTTTTCAGTCCCGAATTCTGGGAGGTGGAGCCTGGTGGCCCCTGTTAAAGCAGTGTATTCTCTGACTTCAGACTTGGGACATGAAATAATTTGTAGTATTTGTTTTGTTCACTGGGATGTGGTTACACACAAGTGCAAACCTTTAGGTTTAATGGTGTAAGTGTATTTCATTGTAACGACCGACTTTGATCAGGTCTGAAATTGTTTTTTTAAGGATTGTATAAATTCAAAAGGAGGAGAAAGATTAGAGGGAAATGACCTTCTTAACACTTTGGGGCTAGCTGAGATCTAGTTATTGAAGTCCACAGCAGAATACATTTTCTGTGCCTCGAAACACCCTAACTGCCCTGTCTTTGTAAGGTTCAGGGCCTGGCTCAGAACTTTTGTCTTTAGGCTACTGTGCTAGATCTGATGTATAAGCTCACCAGCAGAGAACTGTAGCATTTAAAGAGATCCCTGTTCTGACAGTTTATGGAACTGAGAGGAGCATTTGTGGGATGATAATATTGGATCTGTATATATAACCATAGAAGTTAAGATAAGCAGGAATATTCTGTCCCCTTCTATCCCTTTCCTTAGAATGATCTGCTATATAATTACTCTAGTCTTACAAAATTTTATTTAAATTGCTCCTCTCCACTCCCTCTTCCCTTTTACCCCACAATCAATCAATCAGTGGTATTTATTGAGTACTTACTGTCTGCAAAGCACTATTCCAAGTACAAAAAAAATCATATTTTGCCCACTGAATTTGCATTGACCCTCAATACTAGCACTGGCCCGGCCAATGGTTAACAAGACCACATTCTTCTCTTCCTGCACTCCTCTGGTTTTACTTTGCCCCGACAAATAAACCAACAGGATCCAAGAACCAGCAGCAGCAAATGAATTCAGGGTATTTCTTACCACACCACTACCCCAGTGGCCAGAGGACTTTCAAGGATTGGCAGAGAGGGTGAGTGGCAGGGATAACAGCAAGCAGCCCCATCTTCCACCCAGAATCACTTCTGGATTTTTTTTTTAACACTGAAGCTGAGTTCCTTCCTGTTCTAACTTACTTCCTTAGAAGCAGTGTGGCCTAGTGGGTAGAGCATGGGCCTGGGAGTCAGAAGGACCTGGGTACCACTCCCAGCTCTGCCACTTGTCTGCTGTATGACCTTTTAGAGAAGAAAGATACTTCCTTCTCACCCGTAAATCACTTCACCTCTCTGTGCCTCAGTTACCTCTCTACAAAATGGGGATTAAGAGTGAGAGCCCTATGTGGGACAGGGACAGGGTCCAACTTGATTTGCTTGTATCCACCACAGCGCTTAATGCAGTGCCTGGCACATACTAAGTGCTTAACAAATACACAATTATTATTATTACTTCCAACACTGTTTCAGAGAGTCCCATTCACCTGCCCAGCCTGAAAACAGTAAAAGCGGAGGGCAAGATATATATGGAAACTTATTTTTAGCCCACTCGTTTTTCTTTGAGGCAATGAGGATTGGTGTCACAGCCTATCGTCATGGCTGACTATTCCCGCTGAGACACAATAGAGCAATCCAGCTTCAAATATAGCATGTTGGGATGAATACTGCGACTTAGCTTTAGGTGAAAAACCTAAAATTGAATGTCACTATTATATTTTTGTAGAGGCCCATATAAGGACAAGTACAATCCATTAATCGTACTTGAGTGCTAACTGTGTGCAGACTAAGCACTTAGGAGAGTGCAATATAATGGAGTTGGTAGATATGTTCCATGCCCACAACAAGCTTACAGTCTGTCAATCAGTCAGTGGTATTTCTTGAGCACTTCCTATGTGCAAGAGCACTGTACTAAGCACTTGGTGGAAGAGTACAATACAACAGAATTAGTAGACAGGTTCCCTAGTCTAGAGGGGGGGGAAAAAAGGAGCAGTTGAAGGGGGAAATTTTGGAATCTGGGCTTTTTGGTGACTACATAGCCTTAAGGAACAAAATCTATTTTACAATCCACATTTTCTCTAGGGAACTAATCTACCAGTACAACAGCATTTTGTAAAGTTTTCTGCCACTGCTAGACCAGACAGACCTCATGAAGTGCATTCTATGGGAAGCTTCAGGATTTAGACTTACCAGTGAAAGTGATGACAAAATCCAGGTCTTGTAGAGTTAAGATCAATGATTTGTGCACTTGACTAGCAATGTAAACAGAAACATCTCCTTCCTCATCAACTTGATTTTCTCAGAAGAGACAGCCAATTTTTATTTTGCCTTTTTTTCAGTTAAAGCCTGCAAACAGTTAAAACAACTGATTAGGTTAAGTAACAGAAATTCAAAATAATTTCTTTGGTTGCTCAAGACCCTTCACCTCTATTAATAAAAGTAATTTGAGAGAAAAACTGCCTTTTTAATGAATTTAATTAAAATCATTTTTACCTTTTTATCTGTTTATTATTAAAATTAACCCTGGTCTTATTTTCTCTTTCTAAGTAATCCTTCACTGATTTATGTTGTAAACCTTGAAAACTGGTGATTTATCCAGAAGAAACATGTAGTAGCCACCTCTGGGTCAGGTGTGGAGGTAATTTGGGCAAATAGGGAGGTAGGGTTTATCAAGCCCATCTGAAGTAGAGGTGAAGTGTGAGATGAGCTTGCTTTAGCCATCTCTAATAATTTGATAAACTTCCTTCAGCAGATTTTATAGAGTTGCGTGGATTATCTGGATCACAATTTCCCAACATTTCCTACTGAAGCTCTTTCCCCATATCCCAGGAAGTCATTTCTAAGGCTCTATCTGTACCCCTTGCCCTGTCCACGTAAAGAGCTGAAATCAGAGGATGTTAGGAGGTAAGGAGAGGAGAGGGAGTGCAATCTGTTGTAAATGGCATCTTAGGTGACGGGCTCTCGCCCATTCTCATGTGCCTCAGCTCTGGCAACTCGTTGTGTGTTACTGTGAGCATTTGTCTCAACTCTGATGAGCTGATTGTGCCTCTCTAGACCTTGGTAGGAATCTCACCCATTAACTGATATTGGATTTTGTGCTTTGGCCTGCTCTTTCAGCCATATTAGGAGGTTGGAGACCACTACAGCTTTTATGGACCTTCCACTTGAAAAGAAGCCTACTATCACCAAACTTTGTCCATCTTCCAACAGCCATCCTAACCTCTTTTTAATTGTTTTCTACTTTTTCCACCTGTGTGCATTATGCAGTGCAGTGACATTTATCGATTAGTATCTATTGAGTGCCCACTTGGGTTTGGTGGCCAAAGAAAACCTTTGGAAGTGAGTAGGGCTTTTTGGGTAAAGGCTTGTACATAACTATAGCTTTCTTCAGGTCATTAATGCAAAGTTGACTCTGGGAAGTGATTTATAATCATTTGCATGTTGTCTGGGTTTTGGCCTCAAAGCAAAGTATCTGCATATGGCCGTTCTTGTGTGACTGTCTCTAAGTCTTTAAAGGTGTTCTTAACCTATTGAGCTGGAAGAGTTTCCCAGTAGATCAGAAGTGTATTCTAATTCTGGCTTCCAGGACTTCACCGCATATTTAAATATGGCCACATGAAATAGTTTGGTAGTGCTTCCTGAATGCAGCACACTGTAATTCACACTTGGGAAGTATAAGACGTGTTCCCTGCCCACTAGGTGCTTATACTCTAATGGGGAGCAGACAAAGCCCTGCTTTTACTCCGTTGGCAGTGGGAAACAGGCCAGACAAGGCCACTTCAATTCGGACAACCAACTTCATAGTAATAATAATTCTGACATTTGTTAAATGCTTACTATATACAGTTGTACTAAACATTGGGGTCGATAGAATATAATCAGGTCACTTGGGACTCACAATCTAAATAGGAGAGAAAGAACAGGTATTTGGTCTCCAGTTTACAAACGTGGAAACTGAGGGCCAGAGAAATTCACTGACTTGCCCATGGTCACACAGCCGATAAGTGGCAGATCTGGGAATCGAACCCAGCTCCTATGACTCCCAGGCATATGCTCTTTCCAATAGATCATGTCGCTTCTCATTTTGAAGCAGTGTTGCCTCGTGGATAGAGCCCAGACCTGGGAGTCAGAAGGACCTGGGTTCTAATTCTGACTCTGCCACATGTCTGCTGTGATCTTGAGCAGGTCACTTCACTTCTTTGTGTCTCAGTTACTTCATCTGGAAAATGGGGATTAAGACCGAGCCCCATGTGGGTTGTGGACTGTGTCCAACGGGATTATCTTGAATCTACCCCAGCGATTATTAAAACTGCTTATAGTATGTTGTCCTGTAGCCTGTCACTGAATCTTGCCAGGAGTCAAAAACCGTGAGCTGCCTTGGTAGATTCTACAGACAGCACTCGTCCCCTTCTCTGTGAACATGATGATTATAATGGTGTCTTTGAAGTTCTATAGCATTCACCACCATTCAAGCTTAAGAAAGAATTTATGCAGACATATGGGGATTAGATGCCCCCTTGCTTGTAGATTTCTGCAAGAATTCCACCAGATCTGGGTGCCTTTCCATTTTTCATGATAATAATAATAATAATGGTATTTGTTAATCATTTTTGGGGGTGGGAGTCAGAAGTCATGGGTTCTAAATCTGGCTCTGCCACTCATCTGCTGTGTGACCTGGGGCAAGTCACTTAACTTCTCTGTGCCTCAGTTACCTCATCTGTAAAATGGGGATCAAGATTGTGAGTCCTATGAGGGACATGTACTGTGTCCAACCTGATTACCTTGTATCTTGACACATTCATTCATTCAATAGTATTTATTGAGCGCTTACTATGTGCAGAGCACTGTACTGAGTGCTTGGAATGTACAATTGGGCAACAGATAGAGACAGTCCCTGCCCATGGTAAGCACTTAACAAATATCACAATTATTATTATTACTGCCAGGCACAGTACTAAGCAGTGGAGCACATGTAAGATAATCAGGTCCAACTCAGTCCTTGTCCCACATGAGGCTCACAATCTAGGGAGACAGCTTTGATTTAAGAGGTTACTGCCTCAAAAAATGGTCACTTAAGACCATGCCTTTAGATTAGCTAGAGCTCTGTGGGTTGAAGGGCCTTGCCTCAGTCGCAGAAGGCATGTTCAGGTCACTGTATTTTAATTGCCAGCTGCACGTGACTGCCATTTTGTCTGAGTTGAGATTGGTTCTTCTGCATTCTTTGGTGTGTTGTGGTAGTGTATATAAGTTAGTGATGAGTAAAAGTCTTCATCTGGGCGGTCTCCATAGCTATTGCTAAATCTCTTTGGCTTGAGTATGCCATCACTGGTTGCATATGTTTCTTAGGCCAATCTGCATGGGCTTCCATCTTATTGTTATCGTTCAATCAACCAAAGGTGTTTATTGAGCATTTACTGTGTGCAGAGCACTGTAGAAAGCACTTGGGAGAGTACACTGCAACAAAGTTGATAGAGAAGAGCCCTATCCCTGAGATGCATATAATCTAGTTGGGGGAGGACAGATTCTAAAATAAAATACAAATAGATGGAAGCACTAGAATATAAAGATATGTAGTTCTACCCCTTAAGTACCTTTTCAATTGTGTTTATTGAGCGTATACTCTGTGCAAAGTGCTGAACTAAGCACTTGACATTGACCCCACCCTCAGCCTCACAGCACTTGGATACATATCCTTATATTCTCTGATTTGCCCTATTTGTAATATATTTTAACATCTGTATACCCCCCCCCATTGTCCTGTAAACTCCTTGTGGGCAGGGATCGTGTCTACCAATTCTACTGTATATTGTACGCTCCCAAGCACTTAGTACAGTGCTCTGCTTGCAGAAAGCACTCAATAAATACCATTGATTGATTAAGGAACAAGCCATTTTGCTGCTAATCATTTTGAAATTGGAGTCATTTTTAGTGAACTTGTTTTGGTGTTTCACCTTCCCCACATCCTCAGGGCTGATGGAAAACGTTATGCAAAGCTCCATTGACTGTTCACCCTGTTTCTTGTAGCTATGGGTCTTGTTCATTTAGGACAGCTGTGATGTTGTCACGAAGCACCTTTCTGCTTAACTTTATTCCCCAGGACCTGGGTATTCTAGCCTTCTGGTTGCTGCAGTGGTAACTCGGGGTTGGACTGTGTGAGCCAGTGGTGAGTCCAGCACTCTGTGCCTCCCAATCCTTCAGTAACTGGAACATCTGTCCCACTTGGCTGATGGATGATGTATAATCTGTGAGATGTGTTTCAGGAGGGAGGTGAAAGACTATGTTGATGATTAGGAGGTGATGTCGATTCATTGAGTAGAAATCGTAGCTTTCCAACTCCATGAGGATCAGGTTTGCCAGCACCAGATCTCAGTTTCCCTCTTCATCATATCTGCTCTGCTCAATATATCAAGGGCCTCAGTAGCTGTCAAGCATTCCAACTCACCCACTTGAATTTTGTCTTTGTCAAGGTTTTTAGCATTAGGAAACAGCACTTGTATATTGGGGCTTTTTTGTGATTTCCACAGTTTGCTATTTTTGGACAGTTTTTGGAAGGTGTGAGTTGGGCCCATGATGAGTTTTACGTGAAGCACCTTAAAAGGCAAAAACCAAAAATGCTTCTTTTTTAATGGTATTTGTTCAACGCTTACTGTGAGGCAGCCATTGTACTAAGCACTTGGGTTGATACACAGTCAGTTGGACACAGTCCATGTTCCACACAGTCTTAATCCCCATTTTACTGATGAGGTAACTGAGGCACAAAGAAGTTAAGTAACTTCTCTACATTATAGAAAATATACATAGTAAGGGTGGGGTGGCAGGAAACCATAATCAGAGCAACCAAATTATTTTTAACTGACTTGTAAAGTGATCCTCTGGATGAGTACATGGGAATAGGGAGAAGCAGCGTGGCCTGGTGGAAAGAGCATACCTGGGAGTCGGAGGATTTGGGTTCCAATCCCTGCTCTGCTGTTCGTCTGGCATGTGACTGGAAAAATCATTTCACTTCCCCATGCCTTAGTTTCCTCATCTGTAAAATGGGAATTCGATACCCATTCTCTCTCCTTCTTAGATTGTGAGCACCAAGAGGGACAGGGACTGTCTCCAACCTACTTATCTTCTATCTACCCCAGCACTTTAGTATGGTGTTTGGCACATAGTAAGTGCTTAACAAATGCCGTAATTATTAGAGAGAGGTAGATGAAGGTGGTAAGTCTAAAAAGGGCTTTACAGTACAGAATTGTGGGACGAATATTTTAAAGGCAGCCAGAGAATACTATCAGCTCATCGTGGCAAAGACTCACCAGCATAGAACATGAGTTTACATGAAATCAACCAAGATGGTTTAGTTGATTAATCCTCCTTATTTTTTCTTCTATTCCTATGAGTAAGTTTTCTGTCCATGTCAGCATTGTAATTGTTTCTGCAGAAGATTAAGTTTTCTTATAAATGGTTGCTTTCAGGGAAGGAATTTAAATAAATTTTTCACAGATTAAATATCAAATGCTGTTTAGAAATGCAATTTCCTTGAATTTCATAAAGAACGATGGTGTTGGCATGAAGGTCACGGAGTAAGTTAAATAAGATTTGTAGACACGTATTTGGGGGATAGAAGACAGGATGCTTCCCAACATCTCCCACGTGTATTTTTTTTCTTAAACAATATAAAAAATAACTTGGAAGAAAGAATTGGAGATCTTAAATAACTATTTCCCATTGAGCTGTGAAAATTGCTTCCTTTAAAGTCATTTTGAGGCCATTTTGAAAGCTCACTGTGGGCAGGGAATGTGCCTACCAAGTCTGTTATATTACAGTCACAAGCACTTAGCATAGAGATCTGCACACAGTAACAGCTCAACAAATAGGATTGATTGATTCATTTTGGATCATTAAGAAGAGCCAGATTTCAAGACTGAGAAGGAGTGTGGCCTAATGCACAGAACATGGGCCTGGGTATCAGAAGGACTTGGATTCTAATCCTGCCTCCACTACTTGTCTGCTGTATGAGCTCGGGCAAATCACTTCACTTCTCTGTGCCTCAGTTCCCTCCTCTGTAAAATAGGGATTGAGATTGTGAGCCCCATGTGGAACATGGACTGTGTCCAACCTGATTAGCTTGTATCTATCCCAGCACTTAGAACAGTACCTGGCACAAAGTAAGTGCTTAACAAATACCATTTAAAAAAAAGATCGGAAGATTTTTCTGCAATATGAGGAAAATTAAAACTTTTAATTTGAAGATTCAAAGTCTTCAACACCGACCAACTTTCTAACTCAGCTTTCTCTCCCCCATACATTTCTTTTGTGGGGGTTTTGCTACAAAACCCGATAAATTCTTTCACTTGAATTTGGTTTAATCTGGTACTGGATAGAAATAGATATCATTAGAGCGACCACTTCTGTGATGTGGATCACTTAGGATCGTATGATAAATGATCATGGATCATTTATGCAGTCTAGTATTCTGTCTCTGACAGCATCAACTGAAGGGAAGGGATTTTTAGGATTAGTGGTTGCTTTCCTTGACATCTATTCTGTTGGGATGTAACATCCTAATGTCCTCTTTCTACTCAATCAGGGGTATTTATCGAGGCTTACTGCATGCAGAGCACTGTAAACTCATCCCATAGACATTCCTGTACAAGGGAATGTGTCTGTATGGCATGGCCTAGTGGATAGAGCATGGGCCTGGGAGTCAGAGGTCACAGGTTCTAATCCCAACTCTGCCACGTGGCTATTGTGTGACCTTGGGCAAGTCAGTTCACTTCTCTGGGCCTCAGTTAATCTCATCTGTAAAATGGAGGGACTGTATCCAAACTGATTGGCTTGTATCCACCCCAGTGCTTAGTACGTGCCTGGCACATAGTAAACGCTTAACAAATACCACAATTATTATTATTACTGTTGTTATATTGTACTCTCCCAAGTGCTTAATAAAGTGCTGTACACACAGTAAGCACTCAATAAATGTGATTGAATACTAAGGGCTCGGTAGAGTACAATACAAAGAGTTGGTAGACGTGTGCCTAGCCCACAAGAACTATACAATATAGGGAGGGAGACAAATAGTAAAATAAATTACAGATCTGTGCCTTAATGCTGTCGTGCTGACGGAGTGAATATCAAATGCCTAGAGGGCAAAAAATCCAAGTGCAAGGGCAACACAGAAGGGAGAGGGAGGAGGGGAGATGAGGACATAGGAAGGCTTCTTGGAGGAGATGAGATTTTAATAAAGTGGGGAGAGTGGTGGTCTGTCATATATGAAGAGAATGGGGAGGGAGTTCCAGGCCATAGGAAGGATATGGGCAAGGGGTTGGCTGTGAGACAGATAGATCAAAGTACAGTGAGTAGGTTTGCATTTGAAGAGCAGAGTGGGCTCATTAATAGTAGGCAGTCACTGAAGTAAGATAGGAGTAAGGAGTTTCCATTCGACGTGGAGGTGGATGGGCAACAACTGGAGGCTCTTAAGGAGTAGGGAAGCATGGCCTGACCATTTTTAAAAAAATTATGGAGGCAGCAGAGTGAAGTGTGGTTTGGAGTGAGAGACATGAGGCAGGAAGGTCAGTAAAGTGGCTGATGCAGTAATCAAGGTGGGAAATAAGGGCTCTGATCAACATAGTAGCTATTTGGATGAAGTTTAACAATGTTGCGAAGGTATAACTGATAGGATTTAATGACATTGAATATGTGGGTTGAAGGAGAGGAGTCTATGATGATGCGAAGTTGTGGGCTTGAGAGAGAGGGATAATTGTGCTGTTTACAGTGATGAGAAAATCAGAGAGAGGCCAGGGTCTGGGTGGGAAGATGAGGAATTCTGCTTGGGTATGTTAAGTTGGAGGTGTGGGTGGGACATCCAGGTAGAGATGCCCTGAAGGCAGGAAGAAATGAGAGACTGCAGAAAAGGAGAGAGATCAGGGCTGCAGAGGTAGATTTGTGAATCATCCATGTAGAGGTGATAGTTGAAGCCATGGGAGCAAATGAGTTCTCCAGATATAGATAGAGAATAGAAGGGAGACCCAGAGCTGAGACTTAAGGGACTCCCACAGTTAGAGGGTGACTGGCAGAGGAGGAGCCTCTGAGATAGAGAAGGAGCAGCCAGAGAGATAGCAGGAGAACCAGAAGAGGACAGTATCTGTGAAGCCAAGGTCGGATGATGTTTCCAGGAGAAGGGGGTGGTCCACAGCATTAAAGGCAGCCTAGAGGTTGAGGAGGATTAGGATAGAGTAAAGGCTATTGGATTTGGAAGGAGATACAATAACAATAATAATGAGTTGCTTGTCCATAGGGAATTTTTGCAGTGTTTGTTTTCCATTGCTGGCCTTCTAGCTAAAGAGTTATATTTTGGGGATCCAAGGGTAGAGAAGCAGCGTGGCTCAGTGGAAGGAGCACGGGCTTGGGAGTCAGAGGTCATGGGTTTGAATCCCGACTCTGCCACTTGTCAGCTGACTGTGGGCAAGTCACTTAACTTCTCTGTGCCTCAGTTCCCTCATCTGTAAAATGGGGATTAAGACTGTGAGCCTCACATGGGACAACCTGATTACCCCATATCTCCCCCAGTGCTTAGAATGGTGCCCTGCACATAGTCAGCACTTAACAAATACCAACATTATTATTATTATGTTGCCACCACCAGAAGGACCACAGTGATCTATTTTCAGCAAGCTGGGCAGTAATGGGCTTGAGGTGGGAAATTTGTTGGGGGCTTTTTAAGGGCAGTTAAAGTTGTTTCTCAGGGATTTTATCCATGGAAAGTCAGTTGAGGGCTACTTGGGCTACTTGGGAGGCTGCAGGTGCTGCTCGCTGGCCACCCCAGGAAACAACCCACGGCCCTTCTGGACTTATCCCGCTGACCCAAGTTGAAAGTGATGCATGGGAATTTTACTAGGTTCCCTTCCTTCACTCCTAAATTTCCTAAATCCATCACTTTGGCTGCTGAAATAGGAAAGTGTCAGCGTTCATCCTCTCTCAGGAGACTCCAAATGAAGCCTCGTCTACCTCCCAAAACAAGAGCCTATGGGAGGATCCATAATTCATTTGAACAGGGTGACAGACTAATGGGAACATCCGTCATTCTCTATGCTGTAAAGCCCTCTTTATAGGCCTCTTTTCTGAGGAGAAAAAAGAAAATTAAGACCACTGGCATAAGTTTTGGCAGATCAGTTTTGGCTGATCTTGAATGCCTCGTTCAGTGCTGTGCCCAAAGTAGGTACTCCGTTGATACAAAAGAGTGAATGCCTGGTACACCGGGCTCCACCAATGCTGTTTTCAGGAAGCTGAACTGGATCAAGCAGTACCAATTCCTAGGAACAAGCAGAAAAGAGGTCTTGTCCTAGTTGGACAGTCAGAGAAGATGGACACGGAAGGTGATGGAAGGGCATATCTCTAGGCTATGGGAATGAAGAAATCCTATTCTCAGTGAGGGTGCCTTCTTATATTTAGCTTATAATCCTGAGTGTAAGTATGCTTCCCTTCCTAAATAGGCCTAGGCCAAGGCCAGGGAGACCAAAGCACAACTGACTATTCAGCGGTGCAAGTGAGTTCAAACGGCTAAGCCTGAAAAAGCATCCTGGTTTTCGCTTCAGCAGATGCGGCTCTCCATTTCTGCCTTCGTTTTAACGGGTTTATGTAGGAAAGCAGAACGATACACCAGGATGGATGTCTGAGGATGAGGTTTTGTTTCTCAGAAGAATAGGTTATTCAACAAATGTCTCAACTCTAAAGGATTTATTATTGCCAGGAGATCTGATGGCCAAACCTTATACTGGTGGTCTTAATTTGTTTTTCCTCTCAGAAAAGAGACCTAGCAAGAGGGCTTTGCAGCATTGAGAATGACTGGATGTTCTCATCAGCCTGTCATCCTGTTCAAGTGAATTATGGATCCTCCCGTGGGCTCTTGTCTTACGAGTTAGACTGGGTTTCCATGGGATTCTCCTGAGAGAGGGCGAACACTCACGCTTTACTATTTCCACGCCCACGGTGATGGATGTAGGAAACTTGGGAGTGAAGGAAGAGAACCTAATGAAAATGACCACACATCACTTTCACTTGACTTCTAGCTAATCTTGGCGCGATTTTTCTTGAAAGTGAATGTAGAAACACGCTCAATCAGGAGTATGAGCAAACCTATGAAAAATAGACCACTTTTAATATACTAAGTTGTAATTTAGCTTTCACCATGGGGAGAAAAGCACACCTCAGATCATTGTGCATAAACAGAGGGGAGTGGAGAGAGAACCAACCTGACTGTTGAGCTCACTTCAGCTTCTAACAGCAGCCATTTGGCCTTGGGCTAGTGTCTTCACCTCCTCAGACCTCAGATTCTCTAAAGGAAAATGGCTAAAAATACCCGCCATTGGGGTCAGTAAGTGAATACTTATTCTTGAATATTAGATTTGGAGAAAAATGACAAGAATGTAATCGACTGTGAAGGATGAACCCTATACCCCAGTCACAAAATTCAGGACTGCCGATCTTCCCTGAGATCAAATGCAGGCCTTCTCAATGTTAAAATCTCATTGTATCTTGGTAGTCATTTTCTCAGAAACCTATATCCAGTCTGTTAGGTTCTGTTCCAGAACCAGCCCCAAAATGACGACTGGGCCCTAAAAGTAAGGAAACATTTCACTGTAGATCTCCATCTCTGCCCTATCTTCCCTGGCTCTATCCCACGGGGACTTCCTTGACCTTTTGCCCCCCCCCAAACTCAGGCCCTTCCCCATCCCTCCATGTTCCAGTTTTTAATTAGTTATGGTATTGAGTGGGCACCTACTATGTACCGAGCACTTTGCCAGGACTTGGGGTAGGTATAGCGTTATCAGGTCAGGCACAGTCCTTACCCTACAGTCTAGGAGATAGGGCTAGAAGCCATCTTTATCCCCATTTTACAGATGAGAAACCGGAGGCAAAGAAGTCAAGTGACTTGCTGATGGCAGTGTTTATAGCAACAGCGGTAGCTGCTTGTAGGCTGGAGCTGCCATGTTGCATCTCTCAGCCCCAGCCAGCAAATAGAAGGGAAAGGGGTGGCCGGGGCAATGTGATGACACTGGTAGCCATGCCCGAAAGAGCTGACATCCACTGCTCGTGACTGCCCTTTCGGCACAGCTAGCGCCTCATGGAAAGTGATTGCTGTGTTGTACTCTCCCAAGCGCTTAGTACAGTGCCCTGCGCATGGTAAGCACTCACCAAATATGATTATGGCGAGAGGACCCACGCCCAAGTGTGCTCGGTGCGATCACGCCTGCTGCCTTTAGCAACCGCACACATAATTTCGAGAGGGTCACGGTGTGTGTGCAGCAGCCGGATCACCCCTACCGCGTGGCGGGTAGGGGACAGGCAGGGAATTCATTTAGCGGCAGCAATTGCATGTAACCTCAGGGCCTGCCTCACGGAGCCTGGGGTGTGTCGGATGGGGCTGTGCCCCAGGGTCCCCCTCTTAGCCTCTTTGCCAGCAGAACCCATATCACCACAGAGCCAAATAGAAATTGTGGCATGAGCTTGATTCACAGTGAGAGGCGCCCCATTCCTGCTACCTTTCCCTGGGATCTGACATGCACATTCGGCAAAGGGAAGGTGTGGCTGCACAGAAGCAGCAATGTCCCCCAACTCAGCCTCTTCAGTAGTCCTCCTCACCCTCCCAGGGTGGGTGAAGCCACTGACACAAGGAGGGAGAGGAGCAGTAGGAGACATCGGGTGGCTTACCGGATGCAGTTGCAGTGATTGCAGTGATGGTTTATTCCCAGCTCTCATGGAATGCTGGGAATTCCAGCTGGGCAACTGTAAAGAGGAAAGGGGCTGAGTTAGAGAAGACTTGGTCTTTGTCTTCTCCATTTATCCATATTGCAGTCTTAAGGTTTTGTGCCATTTTTCTGTCCCATCTGAACCGATTGTCAGCAAAGGACCCGAGGAGCCCCCAGAGCACGTTTCCTTCAAGAAACAGGCATGGGAAATTTCCTCAATATCTTCACCACTCCACAGTTCAATTAATGTTATTTTTCTTCTAATCAAACTCCTCCCCCAGCAAGAGAGCAGGATGATCATTTGCACCCGCTACAATGGCAGGGACGTTAGATCAAGGTTTAAGCGTGTTGGCCGGCTCTCTACTTGATCCACTTTTTGTCCTCCGCCAGATGAACGGATCAGGATTTGAGAAATCTAGTCACCGGTTCCCTCTCATTGGGGAAAGTCAGTCTCAATAATGGGTATTGCCAGGTGCCTCAAAGTATACTTTGCCTGACATCACTCACCCAGCAGGGGCTCCAAGAGTGGGTGGTGATAGGTTGGAGGAAGACAGACTTGGGCACTAGGCTTACCAGCTGTGACTAACTTCTTAATTTGTCAAGCACTGAGTGGGATCTATTAGAGAAAGCTCAAGACGCATTAGGCCCCTTGGAAAAATTTTAACGTTTTAAATTACACTGATTTATGTAGTGGTGTGAAGGTGTTGCATACTGCGTATTAATGGATTCTTTGCAAACTAATCCATTCATTTTGAATATAATTGTAACACTGAGGGATAAATGAAAATGTTTTTTTTCCCCCTTCCAAAATGGGAAAAAGATTGCGGGAGTGTAAGGGGAGGGGGGTGCTTAATGAAAAATTTCTGGAGGCACTAAAAGCCAGTAGAGTGGAACATGCTTACTGAGACCACCCACAGTTACACAGAAAAGTCACCTTTGACAGCTGCAGTGTGAATGCAGGTGGTCTCCCGGATGAGTTTCACCAAACTGAATAATCTCTCCCTTTTACAAGGCATTCCTCAAAAGCACTGTTCTTTGCTGGAGAGGGAGCACTGCCAATGACATGGTCTTTTTGAGCTCAAAGTAAAGGAGAGAACGTCTGGTTTTGATACAGATTATATTTAAACTTAAATGTGATGTCAACAGTAAAATCATCTGCCCATAAATTTACTTGTCAACTATAACTGGTACTCCCAGAATAAAAATAAAGCTTTTCTTCACCCCCCCGCCCCTGAATAAGGAGAAAGGGACAAGATTTCTCAGTTAAAATGGAGATAACGTTTGAGTCAGTGTTTGAACTGGAATCTTTGGGTAGGGGGCTCAGAGAGAAGGGACAAAGAAAAGCATTCTTATCTGAGGGTGGAGCTGGGGACGTTCTGGGCCATGGTAGTCCAGTTAGATGTTCAAAAAATTGACATGCTTGATTGTAATTGTGCTTGAAAACTTTTTTTTCTTTTTTTATATAGGATTTGCTGTGAGCCTGCAAGTGATTTTGTCCAATCCAAAAGCTGTATTTAAGCGGCGTGGGTCCCAACCGGGCATGCAAGAATCAGATTTTCTAAAACAGATAACAACAGTTGAGGAATTGGAGCCCAAAGCAAATAACTGCACAAAGGTATCCACTCCACTCACACTATTGGGCTTTGTTCAGTACTTACTCTGTGTAAAACGCTTTCTAAGTGCAGGGGTAGGGACAGATTAATTAGGTCAGACACAGTCCCTATCCTGCCTGGGGCTCCCAGTCTGAATAGTAGGGAGAGAGAAGGGTTTTGCCTACTCACTGTTGTTAAATTGACCTTTTTTTTCTCCTTCAAGGTTCTCGTGTGGCACACTCGAACAGAAAAGGTAAATTTAGCTAATGAGCCGAAATATCACCTGGACACGGTAAAAATTGAGGTATGATGTGAAGAGGCAATCTGGGGCATGTGTTTGGTCTGGGAACATGACAGAGTCTGCTTCTCAGAGCCAGGGCTGCAAAACATTCAGGTATTGTTCAATCTACTATGGGTGCAACAATGCCGGCTTTCACCTGGTGGACATCATTGTGTGTACAAAACTTCTCAGCTAGTGTAAAATGTGGGTATTGTTTTGCATGCTTTCCAATTCGATCTCGGTGCTCCGTCCATGGTATTGCTGTATACGTCAGGGCTAAAGGACACTTGCAGTGGAACCTTTTCCCATCTGACTTCTTAAATGGCAGAATTCAGTAAGTCTGGGCCTCACAAGGATTGTTTTCTGTCATTCTTATCTGAATGTTGAGGATTCTGATCTCTTCAAATTTGATGCTTTCTTGAGTGATATGAAGCAGAGGAAATAAAACCCTCAGAAAAGAATGTGGATTCATCTGTTTAATATAGGGAAATAACATTTTGTCAATACTAGGCACCATAAAATGTAAACACAATTACTGTAATAAACCTGGATATACTTCAAGGGCTAAAGTATTCTTTTCAGAGTTACCCTGTATGTGTCCAGTGCAGACAGTGTCCTCCCTAACTGCACCATGTACACAAGAAGAGATCCAAATTGTACACTTGGTCACAGGAGAGAGTCAAACAGATAAAATAGCCTGCATTTTTTTTTTAAGAACTCAAGTTTGTAGTAGTATCCAGGTTTATCTTCCTTTCATTAACCGTGTTCCCCGTTAAGCACACCATAACCACATCACAGTGAAATGAATAATGAAATAAAGGAATTTTGATACACTAGAAAACAGTATTCAGTGATACATTTACATTCTATTTATATGATTAAACATTTGTTCATACAGTACCTTCTACAGGATTACTGGCTAATTTGAGGGCAGGGTTTTATAATGTTAGAGGTATTACTAACGTGATTAACTACTTCCCTTATATGAAACATTAGACCTATCATTTTATTGATAATAAACTTGATTTTATGTTCGTTGCTTGAGCAGCTGCTCGGCGACATGGTTTATGAAATCATGTGTACTGGAGTGAGACCAAAATGCATTTTCAACCTGCTTTTCACCACATCATATTTAATCAATAGAGACCACCGTGGTCTGATTATGAATGGGTTTAGGGACTGCAGGGGAGGGGGGGGAGATTCGCGCGCATGGGGAAGAGAAAAAAGATTATGTCCGTGAATGAATAAACAGGGGAACTATATGCACTGGGGCAAGGAATGTCAGGTGGTTGGTGCTGGATGAAACTTGTCCTGCAGCTCTCATTTCCACAGTTGTGTGCTAAGAGTCTGACCCGAAGAGCTTCCAGACCACCCTGCTGCTGCATTCGGGGGTTGGCCAAACCCAATCCCGCTGCTGGCACTGTTGAGAGTCATTCCAGCCATTTGCTGATTCATCTGAGAAAAACACACAAATCTCCCTTTAAATCAACAAAACACCCTTTGGATCATAAGTTCATTACCGGAACTTAGGTAAAATGCTCTTTTAAGAGATACATGCGTATGGGAATTTCCTTAAAAAGCTTACTCATTTTCTAAAGGCTAACCTCAAGATTTAAGCAGCATTAAAGTATCCAGCTCGGGTTAAACAAAATGGATACTTACAGCATTTGCCAGCACTTTTGGAATTTCCTGCTAAGGCGAGGCAGAAGAATAGCAGTGCTGGAAGAAACCCTGAGACTTCATCAGGTCTGAGTACAGTGCTCCACACCCAGTAAGTGCTCAATAAATAGCACTGATTGATAGAATTGGTCAGTTCCCACCTTCAGGCAGATAAATTCCAGCACTGTCCACAGCAGATGGCAGCCTAAGTCTTTCCTTAAGACATTTCAGGGGTGGAGGCCCAGGGCAGCCCATATCAGTAAAGTGTCTTACCTTAGTATATGAGAAGGTCTTCCTAGTGCTCTGTTTTCTAATTGACGGGATAATTCTAACTGTGGTCCCAGTTAAAAAGACTTGCTCAGGTACTAATGCTCTATGGGCTTAGGAACAAGTTATAGGGACGTGGTGCTACTTTATATTCAAGTAGAAAACAGGCTGGGGGTAGGTGAGTGAGGTGGTGAAAGAAATGCAAGTACAGGAGGAAGTTATAGAGTAAGGACATCCACATCAGGGTTGGGAAGAAAGCGGGAGAATGTGTGAACCCTGAGGAAGAGTTAAGTGGATAAATATGCTGCAGCGTGGGTTTGCAGTCTAGTCTTAGGCATACGAGGTTCAGAAACTCTTAGTTCAGAAAGCTTTCCAGTTTATAGTTTTGATTAAAAAAAAATCTGTGAATGTCCACTACTTTATAAGTGCAACTTCTGCATCCCCTGGAGAATGATGAACAGATGGCCTCCCAACTTGGCCAGAGGGACATGGTTTGAAAATTGGTGAACCATGAAAAATCTCAATAAAATGCAGCAGTTATGTTTCAGGTTCCTGCTGGAGACAGTGCTGGCATCTCATGGTTTAAGTGCTAGGGGTCAGTAAATCATATTTACTGAGCAGTTACTGTGTGGAGAGCACTGCAGTAACTGCTTGGGAGAGGACAGTATAACAGTCGGTAGATGCGTTCCCTGCCCAAAAGGAATTTACAATCTAGAAGGGCTGCTCACAGTCTATAGCTGAATCAGGGAAAATATGAGGACCACTTGGCAAAAAGACACTACCTTTTCTGGAAATGTAAGTTGTGGGGAGGTGGTGAAGAAATCCCCAAATCAGTGTAAACTTTTTTTTATACTTTTACTCCAATGCTAAATACCATATGAATTAAACAACAGCCTTGCCACATCCCTTGATAACACAATAAAAAAGAATTAATTTGAATAAATTCTGAACCTTCCTAATTTTCTCCCTCTCATGTAGGCATCACCTTAGGGAGCGAGAATGCATTAATTGTATTTTCAAAACGTCCAGCAGAATTAACTAGAGCCTGCTCTCCATTCCAAGCTTTCCTTCCTAGAAAATAGGTCAGACCATTGTGACACTTAAATACAACCCTAATACCTGAACATCTGTAGTATATGATCAATTTCAAGTCTGTTCTCAGTCAAACTTTCTGGCATTATTGGATTTCTGCCTTTTCCCCCTTAGTTACTGCCATTAGGATACAAGTGAACCTTTGCTAGGGGGATATGCCTTCTGAATAATGCTTGCCCAGGCATGTTAAGGCTAAATTTTGATAACTGGAATAAAAAATAAGAACCTATGGTTCTGGCTTTGCATTAAAGGAACCCGTCAGGCTTTACTGCATCCCTATGTATTTTGACTCAGGAGTCCATACAAATCTGCTTTTGGTCTTTCCTAGCTCAGTCTGCTTCTTATGCATTCATTTATTTAATCTTCTCCTCTGTCTTTCCCTGTGAGAAACCAGGGAGTCACCTTGGATCTCTCATGTTCGAAAAGAGGAAGGGAGGAGGGACAGTGTTGAATCGAAAGCCCTGTGACTTGTGAATGGCCCAGGTGGTGACTATATGGGAGAGGTTGAATCTGTCTTAGTAGAGCCCTCTAAGCTGGTAGATTCTAAAAATCGGCCCTGCCCACAAATTTCTGTAGCCTTTTTTCATAACACAGAAGGATGGAAGAAGGTAATATTCTTGGGCGAGAATATTTAAAATCCTCAAGCTGACTGAAATTCTTTCCATTCCTGCTGGGCCACGACTACTGTAGCCAAGGCACTACAGGATCCTCGGTAGAGGGACAATGGCAGCTCAACAGCTCCACCTCAGGTTTGCCTTTTGCCAATCCCATCCGAGTTTACCTGCACTTGCTTATGGGTTGCTACACTCACCTGTACAGATAGCTCATTCAGAAGTGTCACCCTCCCCACTTGAGTCTCTACTACGAAGTGAAGCTGCAAACACCCCAAAGCAGAAACAGTGTGTGGTTTCATTGGAAGAAAGTGCTGGAAAACCAATGACGTTTACCTGAGGGAGGTTCCACTGCTGCTGCTGCTGCTGCTGCTGCTGCTGTGGAGGTTGTGGCAGCCCAAATTTGCTTTGCGGTTGGCCAATCGGTCCTACCATTCCTCCTTGGGGTCCCATGACATTCTGAGGAACTGCCATCACACCAGTTTGTGCGCTTCCCACAAACCCATTGGGCATTCCCATGCCCACCATCACGCCCGCGTTCTGTCCCATGACCGGCACGGACTGTCCCAGCATACTGCCCATCATCCCGGTGGCTGTAGGCACAGGAACTCCCATGGGTGGAAATGCTTGAAACTGAGTTGGTGGTTGTGAGGTAAACGGCAGAGACGTCGGTCCCATAAACATACCTGTATTAAGGGCAGAGTTCAGAGGTAAATTCTGGCGTCCGCGACTTTGCTCCCCAAATCACTTCTGCTTTTAAAGGGAATTTTTCAGACTCGGGCGGACAACAGAATTCCGTTACTTGGGAATCCAGCTGGGTACAATAAGACTAGTAATTCTAATCTTCTATTCCAATTACAGTGGTGTTTTGGTGTTTGTGAACATTCAAAAAAAGAGTTGTTAATGCCAGGAATAAATCATACGTTCAACCAAAATATTAATCGACTTTCTGAAATCATTCGCTTTCTGTATGCTTGTGAGTTGGCAGTGAGAAGTATTAAGTGACATGTCAAAAACTTGTTAATTCTAAATGAATAAAGTCTTCAGAACTCATGACTTGCGATTTAGTTTTTACACTCTATTCATTTAATCTTTTACACTGGAAACTGCAAAAAAAACCCAAATAAATCTATCTTCTATAGGGGTTGTGGAGGTAAATGTGCTTGAGAGCAACATTTACACGGCTTTCAGAACTGTAATCTGTAGATGGTTTACAAGTGGAATGAGCATGAACTATACCGCTCTCTGGAACCAGACTGGAAAACTAATTACCTGGAGCACTTTGTTGCTGTATGGTCCCTGTGCCATACAGTGATAAGATGGAGTCTTTGGAGAGTTGTTTCTTTGTTGACTCTTCTGATTTTGTGGTTTGCTCAGTGAACAGATCAAGATCTCCTGATGCTGCAGTTAAGGAAGCCGCGGGTGGTGTGGTTGAAGCAGCAGCCTGGGAAATAAATGGAGAAAAACAATACTAGAAAACTTCCAGGGCAATCATGGAATTTAGAGACTGCACAGCTCTCAAAAATCAAAGGAAGACTGGGGCAAGGAAATAAAGCAGCCCAAAGGTATATTAGGGGAAAGAGTAAAGTAACTTTTCCAGATGGGTTCAAATTTAAGGAATCCTTATTTACTAAGAAAAGTTGCACACGAAAGTCCTTCTTACATTATGAAATTTTTAGTACCTTAGAGAAAATTTTCCCAGAAGGATTGTATTGAGATTAATTTCACAAAAAACAAAACAAAAAAACAACAAATTTCATGGTTTTAGACCAGAAATACGTCCATAATAATAAGTCGTATCAAGTCAGCATTAGGTTCTCTACTTTCTACTTGAAATCTATCAGCAAAATAATTTACCTAAACAAATAAGTACATCAGAGAAATGTGCATTGTGTAAGAGTAAAGGGTTGTTAACAGGAAAACACAAGTAGATGTTAAAGATAGGTTTTTAAAACAATTTCTCATTTTCTTGAGAATGTTGTCTGGTTAATTAGTTCAGTTCACAGACCCCTTTGAAATAAAAGACTAAGATCACTAATCATGGAAAAAATCCAAATACTCAAGGTCTATTATGCACACTGAAATCAAGAATACAAAAGCTCGGTCATTCTGTGTGTAGTTGAAACCAATTTAAGCAAGCAAAATAATTTGGACTTAGTATGAATTTTAATCAAGTCTTCCATATACAAAAGATGATAGTGCTTTAGGGAGAAGAATCTTAAAATGATCATTCTCGGAAATATTTCCTTTGTGAATTAGGGTTTTTTAATTAACAAATGAAATGAAGCGTTAGTAAAACATTAATTCTGTACACAGGCATTGCATGTTTCCTAAATTATGCACCCTTCCAGGTAAAATGTAATGAAAAGATTCTTTCTACATTCCTATATTCTTTTACATTTAATTTTCCCAAAACTCTTGAAATAGGTTTAAAATGTAATTTAGCCATTCTTTATTGAAGCCACATCCCTTGTGAAAGAAAACTACAACCTGAACCACTTAGCTTAAGTCTACAGAATGTCTTACCACCTTTTTAAGGGATCAGGCTATTAATTTTAAGCATTTACGCTACAATTCTTTTGGCAGGACAACCTACACTAATCCTGATTATTGAAAAATTGAATGACTACAGCAATATTACCACACCATCCTAGAGCACTTCCAGAATACTTCCTGAAATGTGTTGCAGTTCCTAGTCTATGTCTGCCACGGTGCACCACACCTCTGTTCTTCGGAGCATATCTTGCTGAATCCGAACAGCCGCACATTACTGGAAGACTATTCCCTAATTCTGCTGCCACATTCTATCAAATCAATCATATTTGTTGAGCACTTACTGTGTGCAAAGCACTGTACTAAAAACTTGGGAGAGTGCACTATAACAGAGTTGGAAGACACCTTCTCTGCCCACAAGGCATTTACAATCTAGACAAGGAGACAGATATTAATATAAGTAAATTACAGGTTTGAACATAAGTGCTGTGGGGCTGAGCAGGGGTGAATAAAGGGAGCAAATCCAGTACATGGGCAAAACAGAAGGAAGTGGGAGAAGAGGAAATGGCCTCTTGGAGGAGATGTACCTTCAATAAGGCTTTGAATGTGGGGAGGGTGATCATCCGTTGGATATGAAGAGGGAGGGGGTTCCAGGCCACAGGCAGGACACGGACAAGAGGCCGGCAGAGAGAGAGGTGAGACTGAGGTACAGTGAGTAGGTTGGCAGGCTGGGTTATAGTATGAAATCAGGGAGGTAAGGCAGGAAGGAAGGGGAAAGGTGATGTAGTTATTTAAAGCCAATGGTAGGGAGTTTCTGTTTAAGATGGAGGTGGATGAGCAAGCATTGGAGGTTCTTGAGGAATAGGGAAACATGGACTGAGTGGTTTTATAGAAAAAAGTACAGCCATATGGGCAAGGGGGCCGTAGTTGTGGGGTGGAGTGAAAAAACCTGTCAGCTGTGTGACTGTGGGCAAGTCACTTAACTTCTCTGTGCCTCAGTGACCTCATCTGTAAAATGGGGATTAAGGCTGAGTCTCACGTGGGACAACCTGATTAGCCTGTATCTACCCCAGCTCTTAGAACAGTGCTCTGCACATAGTACGCGCTTAACAAATACCGACATTATTATTATTGTAAGAAAGGAAAAATTTTGACAGGCCGCACTTTGACTACATAATAGATAACCAGCATTTCTAAGTAAAGAACTGTTGCACTATCTTCTTGATATATGTCTTAGAAGAGCCTAATGACATGCATTAGCAATCTAAAATAAACAACCTCTAATTAACATTTTCATATATTTAAAAAGGGCAACTGGATTGAATCAGGCTGTGAAATCTAAAGGACCTGGGCTCTAATTCTGGCTCCAGCCCGCTCCTGCTGTGTGATCTTGTGCAGGTCACTTCTCTGTGCCTCAGTTACCTCACTTGCCAAATAGGGATTAAGACTGTGAGACCCATGTGGGACACAGACTGTGTCTAACCTGATGATCTTATTTCTACCCTAGTGCTTGGCACAGTGTCTGGCACATATCAAGCACATAACCGACGTCATAAGAAAAGGTACAGGACAGTGAGAGGCACACAAAGATGTTTACCAGACTAAAGTGGTGATATGTGAGCAAAGCCCCACACTGGTTTGCTCAGTAACTCGTAAACCCCTTGAAGCCAAGGACTCTACCTACCACCTGTTGTTCTCTCCCAAACAGCTAGTACAGTGCTCTGCACTAGTAAGCACTCAGGAAATTCCATTGATTGCCTGGGCTAATTTTGGTTTGGTGAGCCTTTAGAATAATAATTCAGTAAACACCAAGCACTGTGCTAAGTGCTGGGGTAGATACACTATCACTAGATTAGACACAGGGATGGTGCCCCTCACACAGGGCTCACGGACTAAGACAGAGGGAAAACAGATCTTTTTTCCCTATGTTGCAGATGAGGAAACTAAGGCTCAGAGAAGTTAAATGACTTGCCCAAGGACAGGACAGGCAAATGGCAAAGCCAGATTAGACCCCCGCAATGCTGAGGCCTGTTCACATGCTCTCTCCAGTAGCTACCCTGCCTCTCAGTAAAACCATACTGCTTGTACAACTTTATACTAACTTAAGTGACAGCTGATGCAATACTATATACTGCAATCTAACAAAAGAAAAATGGAAATGGTTTCCCTCATTTTGAGTGTAATTCTCAGATTGACTGCAAGTCAACAGTGGCACCCCAAAGGAATCTAAATTTAGCATAGGAAAGCAAGTTTAAAGTCTCACTAGACTTGCATATTAGAGATAAACTATTTTTCATGCTCAGATTGCCAAATACCCCAAGTGCTTCTTTGCAAAGCTGCAGCACAGAAGTAATATCAATTTTTTATTGTTCTACACCTTAGCTGCACAAATTCAGTTAATTCTTTCTAGTTTCTGAAACTTCATATTCAGTCATCAAAACATGGTAAGCCACCTTTCCTAGAACAAACAGAAATTTAACAGATCTTTAAAGAAACAAATTTAGTAACAGTAAATTTTGAGATGATTTCAGAGAGAAACACCCTCCAAAACACAGTGGTTAATTGCCCACACATGACATTTTCTAATGTACTATGCCCTCCTATTTAGACTGTGAGCCAGCCCCATGTGGGATAGGGACTGTGTCCAACTTGATTATCATGAATCTACCCCAGAGCTTAGTCTAGTACTTGGCACGAATGAGCAAGTATCAATACTATTTTGATTATTATTGTGTAACAGCTTTCCACTAATTAAGCTTTAAACCCAAAGTAATCAGCTCGACTGGAGGGCTACCTCTTTTTTTAATACATTCTATTAAATTACCACTAGCTTCATTTTGTTGACGATACATTACTTCAAATGGTGCTTTAAACTGTCCTAATAACAAAAGCTTTACGTGTAGGAATATACTTTTGCTTCTACTTACGATACTGAATGATGACAAAAATCACAAAACCCCTGCATCAGTATTATAACATCCACTTGTGCTGTAGGTATAGTTCAAGGGTAGCACCTCCAAGCCATTCTGGCCCTAAAAATATTATAAAATGACAACTAAGGGAAGAAGATGGCAGGCTGGTTGCCATAGTGATTACTGCGCCTGGTTTATTTCTCGCTGCCCCAGTCTTGATGATGGCGGTGCCTTTGTGGGGCAAACTGGAATGGCACAAGATGGCTGCTTCCCACACTCAGTAAAGTCCAACTTCAGCTAACACAACTGAGGATGTGACAGTGACAGCAGTGAGGGAGATGGTGGGATGGGAAGCAGCGTGGCCTATTGAAGAGATCACACACCCGGGAGTCCGAAGACCTGAGTTCTAATCACAGCTCTGCCAGTCGCTTGATGGGTGACCTGGGAAAAGTAACTTCCCTTGTCTGTGCTTCAATTTCCTCAACTGTAAAATGGGGATTCAATATCTGTTCTCCCTCCTACCTGGACTGTGTCCAATCTGATTAATTTGCATCTATCCCAGTGCCTAAAAAGTAAGCATGTAACAAACACCATAATATTATAACAGCAATAATAATTGGAACAGGGCGGGTAAGGGGAAGACAAGAACAGAGGAGAAATAACGGTACACGTGACTACTTTGTGGCTTTTGGCTAATATGATTTTAAAAGTCTACTACATTTCCACCATTAAAAAACACAAAGGGGAAATTCTCTTTTTAAAACTTCATTCCCTCCTTCATTTTTCTTGAACCAAAAATTCTTCAAATAAAATTAAGAACTGTTCACATAAATATTTCAAACCTAGTGTCCCTGTGAGTGGCTTTCACGGTGCTCGCCGTGAAGCTTGAGCTCTAACTCTTCCCTCCATTGCCGTTCTTGGCTAAATCAAATCGAGCCTTTCAGGAATGCCTAATGTCACTCCACTGAGGGAACGAAGGCACCAGCTATAGTCCTAACCCTTACCTGGACAGGGGGAACGGGAGCGGTGGCTGTTGCTGCTGCCGATGCTGCTGGTAATGGATTAGAAATCATTGGGCCAAAGATATCCAGGTCATCACTCAGCGAGGTGATAGTGGTGGTACTCCCATTTGTGACTGGTACATCAGCCGGACCATCTTTAGAAAACACAGATTCCACATTTAAAGTAGAAGCCTTTAAAAGTTGTCCAACCACTGTAAAATGCCTAGCAAAGAGAGTAGTGTGACCTAGTGAAAGGAACGTGGGCCTGGGAGTCAGAAGATCTGAGTTCAAATTCTGACTCTGCAAGTCTGCTCCGTGACTCAGGCATGTCACTGAACCTCTCTGTACCTCAGTTTTCTCATCTGTAAAATGGGGGTTCAATACCTCTTCCCCATTTGCTTAGACTTGAGCCCCATGTGGAACAGGGACTGTGTCCAACCTGATTAACTTGTATCTACCCCAGTGCTTGGCAGAGTGCTTGACACAAAGTAAGCTTTTAAATATTACTATTAATGTTAATAAAGACCCCACAATTTCATCTCTAGACTGTAAGCCCACTGTGGATCGGGAACTGTGTCTACCAGCTTTGTCACACTGTACTGTCCCTAGTGCTTAGTACAGTGCTCTGCACACACAGTAATTGCTCAATAAATACCATTGATAATGATTATTTGAAGCCTTGGTATCAATGAAAACTGAAAATTCAACTGCTCAATGGTCTTCTAGGACTCCCTTTGTCAAGTTCTCTCTTCTGAATAATATTAAATTATTATTATTAACAAAAATGACAATAATAATGATGTTTGTTAAATGCTTACTTTGTGCCAAGAACTATACTAAGTGCTAGGGCAGATACAAGAATCAAATTGGTCACAGTTCCTGTTCCACATGGGGTGCTAAGTCTAAGGTATCTTACTCCTATTTTACAGATGAGGAAAACACATAGAGAAGTTAAGTGACTTGCCCAAAGTCAAAATGAAGGTAAGTGGGCAGAGCGGAGATTAGAACCCAGGTCCTTTCCGACTCCCATGCCTGTGCTCTTTCCCCTAAGTCACACTGCTTCTCCTAAATCCAAAACATTATGGAACTCACATCTTTAAGCTACACACCTGAAAACTGCAGTGATTTGTAATATCATCTCACTAGGCATCACTTTCTAAAGTGCTATCAACATTCCACTGGAGTATCTGGTCTCTCAGATTTCCCAAATTATAGGAAGCGGCTTTTATGATTACTACTTGATACCTAATTTCAAAGGTCTAGGGCCCACAGGGATCTTCCTTATTTTCCAGTGAATAAGATTCTTCATTGAAAACATTTGAATATGTGATTTCTAAAGCAAGGTTAAACCTCATCATACATTCATTTTCTAATTGTATAACTGAGGAATAGAACCTGCAAATCCTAACAGTCTATTCTAAATAGCAGATGGTTCCATTTCAAAACATAATTGAATAATATACTCCCAGGTTCTGACCATTCTCCTGCATGGGATCGATTGGCTTTTTTTTTTTTTTACATTGGAAAACTTGGCATATAACACGTTTGATTTGATAATCTTTAATTAAATCAAGCAATGGCATTTACTGAGCCCTTCTATGTGCAAAGCTCAGGATTAAGTGCTTGGGAGAGGACAACAGGATAGAATTAGCAGACATATTCCCTGCCCCTAATGAGCTTACAATCTTTTACTTCGCATCCTTTAGTAATGGAGAAGATTAACATTGAAAGTTTTTAAATAAGTCCATAGAGCACCTCTGTTCTTTAGTTCTTCTATTTTTACTGTTCCCAGTATGCTCTGTGCCCATCAAACTGGGGAAAAAAGCTACTCCAGCTTGCTGTTAAACTCCTCCATCACCACTGAGAAAAGCACCTGTGGCAACCGCTGCCTTTCCTCCAGCCACGGAGGGTGCCTGCTCCCAATGGGGAAAAAAATCTTCTCCTGCACAGACCCACAGCATGAGGCCTCCCAAAACCCTGGGAACATGGTGGTTGAGGATATGCCCTGAACTCTGAGCCACAGGGAGCCTGAAATTCTGCTCCTCTAGCCTCAGCCCCTATTATTTTTATTTTGTTGGGTTTTTATGTTACATCACTCCTGGTGTTTCTGTCTCCAGTCCCGACTTCTTCGATTGTGATCCCCTTGGGGCACAGGGACCATGTCTAATTCCCTCCTGCATGCTCTCCTAATACTTAGTTCAGTGCTTTGCAAATAAAGGCAATTGCTAGTATTCTTACTAGATCATTGTTCTAGAGGTGTTTTTCATTTTAGCATCAGTCTACTTTCTATCTGGCTAAATTATAAGCTCCTTGATGGCAGGGTCTGCTAATGCTAATCTATTTATTTGCATCTGCTAATGCTACTGTATTCTTCCAAGCACTTAGCACAATGCTCTGCACACAAGAAGCACTCACTAAACACTACTGATTGAAATCCCAGTTATCAGCAACAGGAAGGATTGCTCCTGCGTTCCCCTTCTGTGTGTGTGTCTCTCTCACACACACGTACACACACCCCGCCCCCCCGCCACCCTTGCTCTTCTACTGAACAGGAAAGGAAGGAGTAGACAGACCAGGGGGCTCAGGTGGTAGCCCCCCATCGTCAGGACTCAGAAGCATTGGGAGCCAACAAAAATACTGTGAGATTCACAGCACAAAAATGGCCCAAGGCAAATGAAGAAATTTAACAGAGGACAAACTCCATGAAAAAGGAAAACGCAGCACAAAGGACCCCTTGAGAGGCACAGAATAAACTGAAGAAATTAGGGCAATGCCACTGCAGTATAAATGGCAGTTTAAGCTTAAATCAAAATTCTAATGTTAAAAGATGGAATGTCGTTCAACAACATTGTAAAAAAAAAAAGTCATTTGTTTCCTAGAGATTGGGTTTTCTTTGGTTCCAAATTTACATCTCTGCATCTCCATGGAAGACCTGCGAGAATATGCATGAAATGATTTGTTTTTCCATGGATCACTAGTGATATTTTGCCTTAGAGAAGTGGATTCTTGGTGCTGTCATTTCAGTAAAATAAATGGAATCTTGTAGTACCTCTGAGAAGCATAATTGTATGATATTGATGAATACTAAGGAAATAAGTGAAGCTATGATTGCCAGGAAATCTAAGGCAAGGGTATATTCTGTAAAAATGATCAAATACATCCCAATCCCAATACCCAATAAGACTGAATCAGAGTTCTCATATATAAGATTTAGAGTTATGTGCAATTGCAAAGGTGGCATTTGAAAAATAATTACATTAGAGCAGCATGGCTCAGTGGAAAGAGCTCGGGCTTGGGAGTCAGAGGTCATGGATTCGAATTTCAGCTCTGCCACCTGTAAGCTGTGTGACTGTGGGAAAGTCACTTCACTTCTCTGTGCCTCAGTGATCTCATCTGTAAAATGGGGATGAAGACTGTGAGCCTCATGTGGGGCAACCTGTTTAACCTGTATCATCCCCAGCACTTAGAACAGTGCTCTGCACATAGTAAGTGCTTAATAAATACCAACATTATTATTATCTCTGGTTTTTCTCTTATGAACTGGCCAGTTTACACACTGACATTCTAAATTTCTGAAACTATATTAATCACACTCACTTTGAAAAACTATAGTCATTCATTCAATTGTATTTATTGAGCGCTTACTGCATGCAGAGCACTGTACTAAGCACCTAGAAAGTAATCAGGGACTGTTCCAGAAAAACAGCCTTTGGAAATAATTTGTTTTGTTTCCCAATCTTTTCGATGTTTTCTATTTTCTAAGTATTACAGATATCCATTGAATTTGCCAGAAATAAAATAAAGGTTATGATTAAAATAAAAACTAAATCCTGTTGGTTCTAATTTTATAACATTATTAAAATCCTCCCCTTCAAAACTGCTACTATGCTGGTCAAAACACTCTTCTTATTTACTACTTTACTGTACCAGCCTCCTTGCTGACCTCCCAGCCTCCAGTCTCTCCCCACTCTAGTCCTTACTTCACTCTCCTGCCTGGATCATTTTTATTTTAAATAAATAAATAAATAAAAGTTCAGTTCCTATCTCCCCACTCTTCGAGAACCTCCAGTGGCTGCCCATTCCCCTCCACTTCAAACAGAAACTCACTACCATTGACTTTAATTTCCTAATAACCCAGTCTGCACACCTTGCTCCTCTAACACCACCCTGCTTACTGTACCTTGATCTTGTCTGTCCCACTGCCGACCCTTTGCCCACATCCTCCCTCTGGAATGGAACTCCCTTTCCCTTCATACACGACAGACCACCACTCTCTCCACCTTCAAAGCCTTATTAAAATCACACCGCCTCCAAAAGGTCTGCCCCTACTCATCTCGCCTAGTCTCTCTCCATTCTGCATCACTTATGCACTTGGATCTGTATCCTTTAATCACTTAATATTCACCTCACAGTCTCCCCCCAAGCACTTATATACATATAAATGTTTCTAAGGTCTGTCTTTCCCTCTAAATTGTAAGATCCTTATGGGGAGGGTACCTGTCTTCCAAATCTACTGTACTGCACTCTCTCAAGTGCTCTACAAACAATAAGTTCTCAATAAATATCACTGATTGACTGAGGGTCATAAGCAAGGGAGGAAAAGCTGTGGCAGTGTATCTCCAGTGAGTCCTGTTGCTTAACATTAATGTGAAGGTGGGGGGAGATAGAGATTTTCATTTGTGTCCCATTTCCCACCTCATATCCCTAAACAATGCGGTTTCAAACTGAGTGGCCATCCCAAGCCCCACAACCCTTAAGGATGGTGTAGAAGTAATCTAAATACACCGATTTTAGCCAATACTTCTTCCACGTGATGCCCATTTATCAGATCATAAGTAACATAATGTAGTGGAAAGAGGTCGGGCTTGGGAGTCAGAGGACTTTGGTGGCAAGCTACGGCTATAATGCCGGGACTCAGGACATAAAATGGCGACGAGGATAGTTTTCACTTAGGACTGCGAGTGCATGAAAGGATCTCAGTCAGGGCTCATGACACATCTATTCTCCCTTTCTATAGGCGATACTAGCCTGCTATAATCTTGGTCCAGTCACTTCTCCATTTATCAGTTCCTCGCTTGTACAGTGAGGATTAATATCTGTTCTCCCTCTCCCTTAGACTTTGAGCCCCAAATAAGCCAGGGACTGAGTGACTTGATTATTTTATATCTAACCTAGTGCTTTGTAGACAGTCTGGGCCGCCACCTCGGTGTCATCTTTGACTCGGTCACTCGTTCACCCCACACATCCAATCTGTCACCCAAACCTGCCGGTCTCCCCTTTATAATATCGCCAAGATCCGCCCTTTCCTCTCCACCCAAATGGCTATTTTACTGTTACAGGCTCTCATAATATCCCAGCTGGATTATTGTGTCAGCCTGCTCTCTGATCTCCCTTCCTCCTGTCTCTTCCCACTCCAGTCTATTCTTCATTCCGCTGCCCGGCTCATCTTCCTGCAGAAACGCTCTGGGCATGTCACTCCCCTTCTTAAAAAACTCCAGGGGTTGCCTATCGACCTCCGCACGAAACAAAAACTTCTCACTCTAGGCTTCAAGGCTCTCCATCACCTTGCCCCCTCATACCTCTCCTCCCTTCTCTCTTTCTCCTGCCCACCCCGCACGCTCCGCTCCTCTGCCGCCCACCTCCTCACCGTTCCCTGTTCTCGCCTATCCCACCGTCGACTCTTGGGCCATGTCCTCCCGCTGTCCTGGAATGCCCTCCCTCCTCACCTCCTCCAAACTAATTCTCTTCCCCTCTTCAAAACCCTACTTAGAGCTCACCTTCGCCAAGAGGCCTTCCCAGACTGAGCTTCCCCTTTTCCCTCTGCTCCCCCTCTATCACCCCCTCAGCTAAGCCCTCTTTTCCCCCCTTTCCCTCTGCTCCTCCCCCTCTCCCTTCCCCTCCCCTCAGCACTGTACTCATCTGCTCAACTATATATATTTTCATTATCCTATTTATTTTGTTAATGAGATGTACATCACCTTGATTCTATTTATTTGCTATTGTTTTAATGAGATGTTCATCCCCTTGATTCTATTTATTGCTATTGTTTTTGTCTCTCTGTCTCCCCCGATTAGACTGTAAGCCTTCAATGGGCAGGGACTGTCTCTATCTGTTTCCGATTTGTACATTCCAAGAGCTTAGTATAGTGATCTGCACATAGTAAGCGCTCAATAAATACTATTGAATGAATGAATGAATAGCGTATAGAAAATGCTCAATGAATACTATTATCACTATTGTAATCAGATATACCAAATTGAGATTTACATTTTCTTTATATTTCCAATACCTAATCTCAGGAAAGATGCTACTTAGCTATGAAATGGTCAAAAATTAGGGACTTACATGGACAAGAAGAAGGTTCATTTTCTGATTGTTGACATACTGAACCAGATGTTCAAGTGCACAAGCCATACTTTGGAAATGGATAGAGGATCTGAAACAAACTTCACAACAACACTTCAAAGATCCTCTGAAGATCATTTCTACTACCAACAATGAGTACCAATAAATAAAGGACCTGTTAAAAATGGTTGTCATTGTGGGGAGCCTGGGATAAGGGAACACAACACAAATTAGATTTCCAGGGGGAGTAGTAAGTCCTGGGTAGCCATTTCGTGTCAGTTTCCGGGGTGCAGTTGCTGCGATCCTCACTCTCAGCCCCAGCCATCATCAGACCCAGAAGCTCACGGAAACTGGACATAGGGTAGGCATAAAGGTAGAGTGGGCACAAATGACAGGGAATTGAGATGCCCCCCAAATTGGAAATGCCACCAAAGATCTAGAGTTTGGCTGGTGAATTCAGTGTGGAACAGTGGAAGACCTAAAGGTTACATACTCCTTGTCGTTACAATGCTTCTGGGGAATAAGTCCACTGCTTTTTGAGATGACTTCTGATATTCTGAAAGACCTTCTGCTCTATAAAAGACTAAATCATCTGATGATGAGAATTTTCCAAGCAGAGAACAGGGGGGAACATGTCACTTCTTTATTCTCCAAGTACCTTGTGCACCATATGAAATGGGCACTAAATATATGCCAATAGTTGGGCTATACAGTGGATTCATAATTTTTATACTGGGCATTTCCAGTTATAAAAGCATTTTGTAAATACACTCGTTCATTAAAATTATTCTCACACTGTGCTGAATACACTGAGATACAACTTGTAACACTTGGTACAGTATATTGACCCTTCAGGCACTCAATAAATTAATTGCTAAATGTCAGTCATATTAGGGGGACATATTTCAGTTTGCATAAGGGAAAAAAGATTTTGATATATTGTAGGAGAGCCCAAGTAGCAAGCATGATACTTAAAACGTATATTATTGGTACTTTGGAATGAGTGGGAATGGTGAGCCTAGAGCATGCCTTTACTGCCAGGAAATCTGCCATGTCTAATACTTCACCGGGAGCAACTGATGCATCCCCAAGGAGGAAGAAGTTTAAAGCGGAAGCAGCACAAATTAAATGAAGTGCTTCTCAACGTAAACCAACAACACTCATCTGAATGGCAACATTCTCACAGTTCCATGGACTTCAAAAGGTTATTTTAAGAAACTATTTTTATTTATTTTCCATTCAAGGAACAGCTTTAAAGAGCCTGCTCCGCAAATGTAATTTTGATTATTTTTCTAGAGAAAGACAGATCCAGCTATATATGTTGAGGCATACAATTATTCTAGGTGGCCTGCCTACACAGCCAATGTCAATAATTCTCTCCCTGGGTAAGGAAATTTGAAGGATGTAAGCTAGATGAACATTATTGCTTAAAGAAATTAACCATCCTAATGTTAAGACTTCGTATGAAATATGAAAGGTTTCAAAATAAAAGAAATGGTGAGTCTTTTTTCTTCACAAACCCTCTCCTCTCCCTAACTTTCCCATCACTCTTGACCCACAAGGCAAACACTGCATTTTTCTTGACTCCTCCCTCCTCTTCAGTGCCCCCCAAATTCAGTCAATCATCAAATCCTGTCTATTCTCCTTCAAAAATCCACCCCTTCCCCTCCACACAAACTGTTACCACTCTAGTCCATGCACTTGTCATATCCCATCCTGACTACTGCCTCAGCCTCCTCACTGACCACATTGGCTCCAGCCTCTCCCCTTTCCAGTTCATGCTTCACTCTGTTGCCCAGATCATTTGTCTAATAGTTCTGTGCATGCCTCCTCACTCCTCAAATCTTCCAGTAGTTGCCCATTCCCCTCGTACATCAAGTAGAAAAGCCCATCCATTATTACCTTTAGAGCACTTAATCATCTTTCTCCTCTCTACCTATCCTTATTCCTCTCCTGCTACAACACAGCCCACCCATTTTGCTCATCTAATGCCACCCTACTCGCCGTGCCTCTGTCTTGTCTTTCACTGCTGACCTCCTGGTCTTGCCCTCCCTCCTGCCTGTCACTCTTTCCCCTTTCCTCATCCAGCAGACCACTACCGTCCCCGTCTTCAGAGTCCTTTTGAAATCACATCTTTTTCAGTTAGCTTTCCCTGATGAATCCCTCATATCCCCCACCTACCTTCTTTACAAGTGCCATTTCAATACTTTCACGCCATCTATGAATTTGATGCCCTCTCCCCACCACCACGCTTTTTACATTTCTTTCAACTCTGATGCTTCCCTTGACCTGTGATTTAGTGTAGTGTTTGTCTCTCCTGCTAGACTCTAAGCTCCTTGAGAGCAGGCATCTTGTCTACTAACTCCACTGTACTCTCTCAGGCACTCATTACAGTTCTCTGTATTCACTGAAATCTCCTTGAGGGCAGAGATTGTGCGTTCTCATTCTATTATACTCTCCCAAGCACTCAGTTCAATGCCGTACATAGAGTAAGCACTCAATCAACAAATACTATTGACTGATGATTAGTTGTGGGCTACCATTCATCAACTGTATTTACTGAGCGCTTACTGTGTGCAGAGAGCAATGGCCTAACTGCTTGGGACAGTACAATACAACAATAAACAGACACATTCCCTGCCATCCTATTCCACAATCCTACTCAACAGGTCTCCAAGAGGATGGCACTAAGGGAAGCAAGTAGAAAGACACACAATCTCATCAACTAGTCTGTGTTTGCGTAAAACTTCTAATGTCCCATGCCGTACATCCCTGTTGCAGGGTCCTCCTAGTTGTCACTAGAGGAATGCATAATGCAAAGTTACATCGCAGTCAATTTTCAAGATGGGTGTGGGGTAAGCTAAGGGATGCTCTTGGCTCAATAATAATAATAATGATGGCATTTGTTAAGTGCTTACTATGTGCAAAGCACTGTTCTAAGTGCTGGGGGGATACATGGTGATCAGGTTGTCCCACGTGGGGCTCACAGTCTTCATCCCCATTTTACAGATGAGGTAACTGAAGCACAGAGAAGTTAAGTGACTTGCCCACAGTCACACAGCTGACAAGTGGCAGATCCGGGATTCGAACCCATGCCCTCTGACCCCAAAGCCCGAGCTCTTTCCACTGAGCCACGCTGCTTCTCAATGCTTCTTAACCAACCCTTAGGTTGTGCATGTAAGTGACTGCCTGAATTTGAATACTGTTTTACTTCAGATCAATCAATCCAAAATATTTATGGAACACTTAATGTTTGCGGAGCATTTTACTTAGTGCTTGGGAGAGTGCAATAGAACAGAGATGGTAGACATGATCCTTGCCCTCAAGGAACTTACAACTGAGTAGGGGAGACGGATGTTAAAATAAATTACAGCAAAGGGAAGCAAGCAGAGTGTAAGGATAGGTGCATACGTGCGTGGGGTGAATGGGGGAGGGAGTTTCAAAAAACTTAGTCAAAACTCAAGTGCATAGGTGATACAGCAGCAAAAAAGGATATAGGTGTGGAGAGATGAGAGATCAGCTAGTCAAAGCTTACATTTCAAATCGATAATTTCTATTCAACAGAGCTTACTAGTTGCCAGTTATTGCCCTCAGGAATCACCCAGAAAATTAGGATGTAATTTAACTGGTTCATACCTGACCATCACTCACCCCATCTTCAAAGTTTTATTCAAAGCATATCTCCAAGAGGCCTTCCCTAAGCCCTCATTTCCTTTCTCCCACTCAATCATATTTATTGAGTGCTTACTGTGTGCAGAGAACTATATTGAGCACTAGGATGAGAACAACACAACAATACATGTGTTGCCCCTGCACTAAGATTTGCACCTTCTATTCACCTGACTCTCAGCCCCACAGCACTTAGGAACATATCTCAGTTTGTTTATTTCTACTAATGTCTGAATCCCCACCCTAGACTTTAAGCTCTTTGTGGACATGGAATGTGACCACCCACTCTTATTTTTAACTCTCTCAAGGGCTTAATACAGTGTTCTGCACACAGAAGTACTCATTAAATAGGATATTCATTCTTTTTCCATTATAAACTACGTGTGCACAACTTTCCTTCTGGTTGGGATATAATTGCTAATGGAGAAAGTGTTATCAGTTGGAGGTATTTATTAAGTGCTTACTGCAAGAGCACTGGGCTAAGGGCTGGAGAAAGTACAAGAGATGAGAATGAGGCACAAAGAGGAGACTGACTTGAGAAGAAGGCAGGGTGCACACTGGGAACCAGTGAGTGAAGAGCAAAGATAAGTAAGGGGGAAAGTGCTGGTTGAGTGCCTTAATGGCATCTCTCTCACCGTACTCCCTCCCACCTTCCTGGAACTCCCCCAGAAACTTTCCATATCCAACGGAATGCCACTCTTCCCATCCTCAAAGCCTTACTCAAATAATCTCCTCCAGGAAGCCTTCTCTGATTAATCCTTCATCTCCCCACTCTAGTCTCCCTTCTGGAATGAAAGTGGCATGGAGATTAAAAAGATGGTTATATATTTAGAATGATAAATCTTCAATTTTGCAAATGACAAATCATTTTTCAGAATTTCTGCATTTTCCAAATTTGAGGGCTAGAAATTACATAATTAAATTTGGAGTCCCAGGTGTCTCCAATTATCTTTTCAATATTACAGTCTGTATTTCTAAAACACATATAAAATTTTACCCAACTGTCTTTCCTCCTCCACCTTCAAACTGAAAAGAGAATTACTCTGATACAGCATAGATACTATTTTAAAAGGTTGGTTTGTCTGGAAAGTTATTTGAAGAAGAGGAGGAGGATTGTACAAAAGATCTGACTACACTTTTGGATAAACAATATTCAGGACTGGCACTTAGACAGGCAGAGCCGAACTGCTTACAAGACAACACACGTTATGTGCCACTCTGGAGAGAACAAACACCACCTCAGATTAAGATGAGCAATTCTCTGTGATAATGTAAACATGAAAGTTCAAGGTATTGGAATTGGGTATGAAATATGGATATTCGTGTCACTTAACAATATTTTGGCTTTTTATTATGCAATATGATGACACTTGCATTCTGTCGTTTTATTAAAAAAACAAAAACCTTATCTTCTATTTTGCAAACGTTAAAATGTCACAGTATAGCAATCCTTTGAAGATTACTTTGATATCTTCCCTTTCCCTAAGGAGCTCATTACTTGTATTTCAGTCAAGATAGTGCTGACAGACACTGCTCCCTTTATTAAAGATTTCCTTTATAGTGAGAACTCGGAAGACTTAATCATGCCATTTTCAAATTCAGTTAAAGATATCTGTTGGTATATGGAAAATAAAGGCATTATCTTCCATTTCAGAACAACCGATCGCAAGAATATACATTTGTATTATTTAAAACTTACCGAGACCTAGAAGATCAACAGTGGGTTCTGGTGTTTTTTTCGGACTGGTGCTTTTTTTAAGATCCAATTGCTGATCTTCTTTCTTCTGGGGCTTTAAAGAAATAAAATCTACTATTAGTAATATATTCTAAATTAAATATGCAAATCTGCTTCTACCTAACTACTGCAATTACTACACTTTGTGTAATTGTTATTTTCAATATGAAGAAATTGGTCTGAGATAAGTGGCTGGGGAAACAAACAAAATTATTTCTGAACTTCAAATGACATTGACATAATGTTGGTATTTGTTAAGTGCTTACTAAATACAGAGCACTGTTTTAAGCGCTGGGTAGATACAGAGTAATCAGGTTGTCCCATGTGAGGCTCACAGTCTTAATCCCTGTTTTACAGATGAGGGAACTGAGGCACAGAGAAGTTAAGTGACTTGCCCACAGTCACATAGCTGGCAAGTGGTAGAGCCGGGATTCAAACCCATGATCTCTGACTCCCAAGCCTGTGCTCTTTCCACTGAGCCACGCTGCTTCCCATGCCCATCCATGCCCATCACTCCCGCCAACTGTTCCGGACATTTTACTCCCTCCTCAGGCCCCCATGTTCTTCTCCCTCCTCCATCCCTCACCCCCAACAATCTAGCCACTTACTGAATTAGGAAAATTAACACCATCAGGTCTAAGCTCCCCAAAGTCACCCCTCCTCCTTCTCCATCCCCCACCCTGGCTCTCAACCCTCTCCTCTACTTTCCCATCCTTCCCAGCAGTATTTCAGAGGAGATCTCCTCCCTCCTCACAAGTGCCACCCTCTCCACCTGTGCTTCAGACCCCATTTCCACTCACCTTATAAAACTATCGCCCCTTCCCTCCTCACCACCTTAACTACCATCTTCAACCACTCACTCTCCAACAGCCTCTTCCCCTCTGCCTTCAAACATGCCTGCGTCTCCCCCATCCTAAAAAAAACCTCTCTCGACCCCATTGCCCCTTCCAATTATTGCCCTATCTCCCTCCTACCCTTCCTTTCCAAACTCCTAGAACGAGTTGTCTACACTCACTGCCTTGAATTCCTCTCCTCCAACTCTTTCCTGGACCCCCTCCAATCTGGCTTCCGTCCCCTCCACCCCACCGAAACTGCCCTCTCAAAGGTCACCCACGACTTCCTTTTTGCCAAATCCAATGGCTCCTACTCTATCCTAATCCTCCTCAACCTCTCAGCTGCCTTTGACAGTTGACCATCCCCTTCTCCACACCTTATCTCACCTTGGCTTCACGGACTCCGTCCTCTCCTGGTTCTCCTCTCATCTTTCTGGCCGCTCATTCTCGGTCTCCTTCGCCGGCACCTCCTCCTCCCATCCCCTTACTGTAGGGGTTCCTCAAGGGTCAGTTCTTGGTCCCCTTCGGCTCTCCTTCTATACTCACTCCCTTGGTGAACTCCTTCGCTCCCACGGCTTCAACTATCATCTCTATGCAGATGACACCCAAATCTACATCTCTTCCCCTGATCTTTCCCCCTCCCTCCAGGCTCGTATCTCCTCCTGCTTTCAGGACGTCTCCACCTGGGTGTCCGCCCGCCACCTAAATCTCAACATGTCTATGATTGAACTCGATATCTTCCCTCCCAAACCCGGTCCTCTCCCTGACTTTCCCGTCACTGTGGACGGCACTACCAACCTTCCCGTCTCACAAGCCCACAACCTTGCCCGTCAAACGGCAGGGACTGTCTCTATCTGTTGCCGACTTGTTCATCCCAAGTGCTTAGTACAGTGCTCTGCACATAGTAAGCGCTCAATAAATACTATTGAATCCTTGACTCTGCTCTCTCATTCATCCCAGACAACCAATCCATCACCAAAACCTGCCTGTCTCACCTTCACAACATCACCAAGATTTGCCCTTTCTTTTTCATCCAAATTGCTACCTTGCTGGTACCTTGATTGTACCAGCAAATCTCTCATAATACCCTGACTGGATTATTGCATCAGCCTCCTCTCTGATCTCCCATTCTCCTGTCTCTCCCCGCTTCAGTCTATACTTCACACCACTGCCCGGATTATCTTCTACAGAAATGTTCTGGGCATGTCACTCCCCTCCTCAAAAACCTCCAGTGGTTGCCTATCAACCTTCACATGAGGCAAAAACTCCTCACTCTTGGCTTCAAAGGTCTCCATCACCTGGCCCCCTCCTACCTCACCTCCCTTTTCTCCTTCTACAACCCACCCCGGATACTCCACTCCTCTGCTGCTAATCTCCTCACTGCGCCTCATTCTCGCCTGTCCCGCCATCGACGCCGGGCCCACATCCTACCACTGGCCTGGAATGCCCTCCCTCCTCACATCCGCCCAACTCTCTCTCTTCCCCTCTTCAAAACCTTACTGAGAGCTCCCCTACTCCAGGAGGCCTTCCCAGACTGAGCCTTCACTTTCCCTCTGCCCCTCCTCCCTTCCTCATTCCCCCTACTCCCTCCCTCTGCTCTATCCCCTTCCCCTCCCCACAGCACTTGTGTAAATTTGTATATATTATTTACTACTGTATTTTTTATGCTGTATATATATCTGTGATTCTATTTATCTATTTTGATGGTATTTATGTCTGTCTACTTTTTTTGGTTTTGCTGTTTGTCTCCCCTTTTAGACTGATCCCGTTGTTGGGCAGGGATTGTCTCTATCTGTTGCCGAATTGTAAATTCCAAGCACTTAGTACAGTGCTCTGCACAGAGTAAGTGCTCAATAAATACGAATGAATGAATGAATAAATGACAAATCTTCCAATTAAAAGTTAACATCTATTGTTCTGGTCATTAGCCATTCCTTTCATTGTAGAGTAGAAACCTTTCCATTGCTGTGTTTTAAAATATATCCTTTCCACATTGAATTTCATCCTGTTTATGATGAATGATTTCTTGAATTTTCAGTCACTGAATCCTACTCACATCTCTCAAGGGTGGGCAGTCCCATCCAACCTATTCTCCAGACCTTCAACAGCTTATTCCAGATTCTGTTACCTGCTGCCTCAGGAATTTGATAAGTTTGTGTTAGAAATTTTTTAAGATGTGCCAAAGTAGAGAAGGACACACTTTAGACATAGGGAAGAAAGCAATGGGCTTGGGGGAGCCCAGAAAGAATGAGCCCCTCCAAGGGGCGACGGGATTCCAGATCCATGTGGCACTACTGAACTAACACCCCTGCCCACGCGTGGCTTTCTCATGACTATGTGGGTGTCTGTGGGCTGCTGAGGCTGGTGGCTTCATCAGACTGCTTAACATGTACACATGTCAGCACTCCTGCTGGTCCAAATGGCAGCAAGGGGAGGGCTTTGAGGGCCTCCAAATTCAACTTTATGTTAGTCTGTCCACAAGAAGTTGGAGTCTTGAAGTTCTTCATTCAACAGTACTGATAGAGCTACGTGCAGAGCACTGTACTCAAAGAGGCAGCCTAAACTAGTGGAAAGAGTGAGGGCCTGGGAGCCAGAGGACCTGGGATCTAATCCCCTTCTGTGTGACCTTGGCAAGTCACTTAACTTCTCTGTGCTTCAATTTCCTTAACTGAAAAATTGGGGTTCAATATCTGTTCTCTCTCCTACTTAGACTGTGAGGCCCATGTGGGACAGAGACTATATCCAACCAGATTAACTTCTATATACCCAGTGTTTAGAACAGTGCTTGACACAAGCACGTGCTTAAAAAATATCATAGACTGTAAGCTCGATGTGGGCAGGGAATGTGTCTGTTATATTGTGATACTGTACTCTCCCCAACACTTACAGTGCTCTGCACCCAATAAGCGTTCAATAAATATGATTGACTGGCTGACATAAAAGACATACAAAAAAGCTAGACAAGTGAATTCTAGGGAGGGCAGACTGCTACCATTTGGGGGGGAAATGTATCTTAAATCCACTGTCATTTTGCTTTTAAAACAATGCAGTAATTAAAATTATTACATATTTAGAAGGTATATTACACAAAAACAGGAAGACTGGCTTTCTTTCAAATGGTAAAGATAATATTGTCTATATAGATAGCTTGTTAGAAGCACTTAGTACAGTGTTTGGCACATAGGTACATAAATACAATTACTATAATTGTTGTAGAAAGCAGATGTTTTATTCTCTCTATACATATACATATATACACACACACATATGTAGATATATACGAATATAATTACATCAGTGGCTCGTCTCTCAAAAGAACATCCAAGATCTAGCATTTTAGCAAGCCACACCCAATTCTTTTCCTCTAATTACTTTGTTTTCTAAGGTTACACTGCTAATGAATCTGAAAGCCAGAGCTGGAAATGTATTAATCATGCGTGGTAGGGTTAGATTCAACTGTAACCCTACCCTGTGCAAATAAAAAACAAAAGCACTATTTTGCATTCATTATTATTTATCAAGATTGAACTTAACTACTCTCCTTTGTTGATTATACAAATCATACAAACTTATTTTCATTTTTTTAAATACTGTTAATGAAAAGTGCACTGAGTAAATCTTCTAATTTATATCCCCCAAATACATTACATCTAAAAATTTGGAAATTATAGATTAAAATACAATACCGCTGAATATTTCCTAAATTTCAGGACATTACACGCACTGATCCTTGATAAATTAAATATTTACATGGTTACAATTCTAAGAATAGCCTTTTACGCTTCACAGAGCTACAATCGTGTGTAATTTATAAAAAATACATCACTACTGGTGTAACTACCCATGTTAGCTGAGTTAGGCACACAGACCCAACCCATACCCGTGCTTCCTTAGCTTTGCTCACTCAGTCACTTACTTATGCTCACTCAAGTAAGCTCAAACAGCCACTTGTCCATGCTTTTAATGGAAAAATGAAGCAGCACTGCCATAATAACAGTAATCATGTTGGCAGTTGTTAAGCGTTTACTAGGGGCAGAGCACTGTTCTAAGCGCTGCGGTAGATACAAGGTTATCAGGTTGTCCCATGTGGGGCTCACAGTCTTAACCCCCATTTTACAGATGAGGTAACTGAGGCACGGAGAAGTTAAGTGACTTGCCCACAGTCACAAAGCTGACAAGTGGCAGAGCCGGGATTCAAACCCCATGACCTCTGACTCCCAAGCCTGGGCTCTTTCCACTGAGCCACACTGCTAGAGATACATTACAACTAACCTCACAATCACCACAGCTGCTCGCTGCCAGAAATTCTTTCCTCACCTGCCCAGAAGCAGTATGGCCTAGGGGAAGGTGCAGAGTCGGCAGACCTGGGTTCTACTACCAGCTCGGCCACTTGCTTGTGGGTGACTTTCAGTAACTTCTCTGTACCCTAGATTCTTCATCTGTACATGGGGTTCTAGCTAACTGTCCTCCCTCCTATTTAGACCCCCAATGGGTTACCACCCCAGCGGTTAACTGGAGACTTTGGTACACTGAGAGCATTTAACAAATACCGCAATTATTAAAGAAGCTGGAACTTGGTGGAGTCCAGTTAGGATAATAACGGCACACACTCTCTTCCTATTTGGTAACTCTCCAGCCACTGTGGATTCCCTGCCACAGTAGCCAGTATTATTCGGGCCAAAGCTGGCAGCAGGGCAAAGTAGGGGCAACAGTAGGAAACTGGTCTACCGTGACCCGGACCCTCATGTGCAAATGTCTCACCTAGGTATATGTCCCTCCCTTTCCCTCCCCAACAATGACCATAACCTCTGCCATTCAACAGGGAGGGAAGGATAAGGGACCCATTCATTCACCGACCCCTGGGGGACTGTCCTACCACCCGCAGACCCATTTCCGACCTCCCAGTCTAGTCTGATGTAGCAGGTGGCGGCTAAAGGGACATAAGCAGAAGCACATATGTGCTAGTCTGAGTCCGGGATCGGTGGGCATCCATGTGTGTGCAGATTATTCAGTGATTCAACCAGCCACCTTAATGCTCTCCTCCATGATCGTGTAGCACTCAGAATTTTAATTAAGATCTTTCCCCGCCAATGCTTGCACAGGTATCCACTTTCCGATTCCAAGATAATTAGTAGAGAGTAAAATGAGAGGACTCAAAGAGGATGAGAGCTAAGCTTTCTCTGGAGTTTACCAAAAATGGCTAGTATAAGTTTTTCACAAAATTCACTTTTATTACTTGACATTTAACTCCAAGACAAGCAAATAATATTCATGAAATCATTCGGCTCTAATCTTTTCTGGTACTAAAGTGCTGCACATGAAAATTCTCTTCTAACAAATGGAGAAAGCAGGCAGCTCTAAGCAGAAAAAAATTAGGCAATATATAATTTATTAGACAAATTTTATAACAAGCAAGAACATAGACCCACTTAGATGAAGTCATTTTATAAAATCTAATTTCCTAAGATTCATATTGAGCAGATAGCACATTCAAGTTATTAAATTCTTTGTTGATAGAAGCTTCACTGGCCAATCTGTTTATAATTCATAATACTACTCACCAAACATAATTGAATCAAAAAATAATTTACTTCCCTCTCCTGCACTACTCCCTTTCCTTTGCTATCCTAAATGAGGTTAGCAAGTGGATCAACATTTTCAGGCTTATCTATCTTAGGTCAATCAATTATTTTATATAATGTATTCAGGTGTTACTGAAATAAGCTAGAGGATTCTAAAGGTACTTTCCATTAAAATTTTTTAACTCAAACTCTGAATCCCATTATTTATACTATTAATGATGCAATGTCATTTTAAAGATGCCTTTTATTTAGCTATTTTCCCCCTGATTAACACTTATTGAAATGAAATGAATATTAACCACGAAACAGTTGAGCACTGACCATCCTAAAACAATGTGATGTCCTAATAAAGCCCATTTGGTTAAGGTGAGGGAAAACGTGTGACATGTCCCTCCCACACCACATTTTACCTCCACAACATTTCCCAGATTCCCCCCCCCCCCCATTCTCTACACAAACACCTGACACCCTAGTCTAAGTTCATATCATTCCACGGTTGGACTACGGCATCAGCTTCCTCACCGGCCTCCCAGCCTCCTCGCTAGTCTCCCCGCCTGCCCAGATCACCTTCTTCCTGCGTTGCTCAGAACTCATCACTCTATGCCTCAAAAATCGCCAACAATTATCACCCACCCATCACCCTCCACATCTAGACACTCCTCACCATTCACTCCAAGGTTCTCCACCAGCTCTTCCCATCCTACGCTCAACCCGCTTCATCCACTATTCCCCAGTTGGCCTTCTAACTGTATCTTTCTCTCAATTTTCCCATCTCCAACCATCCCTTGTTACACTGTTCCCCCAATCTGTAACTTCTCTGCCACCCCAACTTTTCCCACCATTAAAGCCCTGCTAAATCCTCCTCCTGGAGCCTCATCCAATTAATTCTCAATGCACAAGATGCATCTGCTCAATTCTCAACCTTAGCACTTTTCTAAAATTCATTCCTATCCTCGGTACCGATATACACAGATGTATAAATATGATTTACCAAATCATAGCCAATCGATCGCATTTTTTGAGTGCTTATTGTGTGCAGAACACTGCACTAAGCACTCGGGAGACTACAACAGAAGAGCAGAAACATTCTCTGCCCATAATAAGCTTATAGTCTTGAGGGGGAGGCAGGCATTAATAGGAATAATTTATAACATATATTGTCAAGACATGTACATAAGTGCTGTGGGGCTTGGGGTGGGGCCAAGTGTCCAAAGGTCACAGAATGAAGTACACAGTAGTCGCGCAAGGAAGAGTGAGCCAGGAAAAAAGGGTTTAATTGAGAAAAGCCTCTCAGAGGAGATGAGACATTAGTAACGTGGAGAGAGGGGTGGTCTGGTGCATATGGAGCAGGAGAGCGCTCCAGGCTAGGAGGATGAGATGGGAGAGGGGCGTCAAAGGAGACTAGATCTGGGCAAAGTGACTATGCTGGTTCTAGATGATTGGAGTATGCGGGCTGGGCTGTAGTAGGAGATTAATGACATAAGGTAGGGTGAGAGGAGCTGATTGAGTGCTTTAAAGCCTATTGTAAGGACATCCCTTTTGATGTGGAGGTGGATGGGCAGCCATTGGAGGTTCTTGAGGAGTGGGGAGAAACGAACCAAATTTTTTTGTTAAGAAATGATTCGTGCAGCAGAGTGGAATGTAGACTGGAGTGGGGAGAGACACGAGGCCAGGAGGAAGTGAGGAGGCAGATGCAGTAGTCTCCAATGATCTTCTTGCCAAATCCAATGGCTCCTACTCCACCTTAATCCTCCTCGACCTCTCAGCTGCCTTTGACACTGTGGACCACCCCTTTCTTCTGGATACTTTTTCCAACCTTGGCTTTGCTGACTGTCCTCTTCTGGTTCTCCTCATCTATGTGGCTATTCATTCTCAGTCTCCTTTGCAGGCTCCTCCTCCCCCTCCCAATCTTTTAACTGTAGGGGTTCTTCAAGGTTCAGTTCTCAGTCTCCTTCTATGCTCCATCTACACTCATTTCCTTGGAGAACTCATTTGCTCCCACAGCATCAATTATCACCTCTATGAGGATGACACCCAAATCTACATTTCCTCTCCTGAACTCTCTCCCTCTCTCCAGGCTCCCATCGTCTTCCTATCTTCAGGACATCTCTACTTGGATGTCTCCCTGCCACCTCAAACTTAACATGTCCAACACAGAGCTCTTTATCTTCCCTCCCAAACCCTGTCCTCTTCCAAACTTCCCATCAATGTAGATGGCACAACCATCCTTCCGCCACTTAAGCCCATAACCTTGGTGTCATCCTTGACTCTGCTCTCTCATTCAACCCATATATCCATCACCAAATCCTGTTGGTCTCACCTTCACGATATCACTACTATCTGCCCTTTCCTCTCCATCCAAACCGCTACGATGTTAGTACAACCACTCAACCTATCCTGCCTAGATTACTGCCTCCTTTCTGACACTCCAACCTCCTGGCTCTCCCCAGTCCAGTCCATACTTCACTCCATGGCCCGGATTATATTTCTACACAAATGTTCAGGGCATGTCACCCCACTCTTAAAAAATCTCCGGTGGTTGCCTATCCACCTCCGTATTGACCAAAAACTCGCCATTGGTTTTAAAGCTCTCCATCACCTTGCCCCTCCTACCTTACCTCGCTTCTCTCCTTCTACAACCCCGCCCACACACTTGGCTCCTCTGGTGCTAACTTTCTCACGGTGCCTCGATCTCGCCTCTCTCATTCACTCATTCATTCAATCGTATTTATTGAACGCTTATTGTGTGCAGAGCACTGTACAAAGCACTTGGAAAGTACAATTGGGCAACAGATAGAGACAATCCCTACCCAACAGGCTCAGTCTAGAAGGGGAAAATAGACAACAAAACAAAACAAGTAGACAGGTATCAACAGCATCAAAACAGATAAACAGAATTATCTGGCTCACATCCTACCACTGGCCTGGAACACCCTCCCTCCTCAAATCCGCCAGACAATCACTCTCCCCCCTTCAAAGCCCTACTGAAAGCACATCTCCTCCAAGAGGCCTTCCCAGACTAACGCCCACTTTTCCTCATCTCCCATCCCTTCCGCATCACCCTGACTCGCTCCCTTTGGTTCTCCCCCACTCCCTGCCCCACAACACTTATGTCTATATCTGTAATTTTATTTATTTTTATTGATGCCTGTTTCCTTCTAATGATGTCTGTCTACCCTCTTCACCCCAGACTGTGAGCTCATTGGGGGAGGGCTGTCTCTCTTTATTGCTCTACTGTACTTTCCCAAGCACTTAGTACAGTGCTCTGCACACAGTAAGTGCTCAATAAACACAATTGAATGAATGGTCAGGGCAGGATAGGTTATCCCCACTGAAGGTCCCCATTAAGAACCTTGTCTGTGCACAGCAGTGTTCTAGGTGCTTGGGAGGATAAAAGAGATGCTGAAAACACAATCCAAGCCCACCAGGATCTTATTGGCTATGTCCTCCAGAAAGTATTTACTGACTAATCCCAACTTCCTGGCATGCTGTTTCCTCAACCACACTGATATTCTCATGCACATATCTATTCATTTGGCCATGATTTCCTTCCGAGGTGTGCTTTTTCTTTATACTTCTTCTCACTCTCCCTTAACGATTTAATCTATGCTCATTTATCTGCTTTCCTTCTCCCATTAACTTGTACAGCCCTTCGGAACAAGAATGGCACCTTATCAATCAACTGCGCACAATATTTATTGAATGCTTCCTCTGCTCAGAGCTCTGTTCTGTAAGCATTATAAAATGTTGCTCCACCTGCTTATAGAATCTCTGCACTGAGTAGACTTTCAATAAATCCTACTGATGATCAGAGGCTTGTTCTCTACAAGTTCTCATAAAAGAAAATATTCCTTTTCCTTGATACGTAGTGGTTGTAGTAAGGAACTCTGCAGCACCTAGCGGGGATCAGAGGGGAGCAGGAAATTCCACATCTGATTCAAATTGTGACACCCCAATCATCCTGGAAATCATGCCTGCCCTCCCAACTGCCTCTCAAAATACGCTTTGGTGACCTTGTCAACCACGTGTACTTAAGAACAGCAAAGGATATATCCCTATGGCCCTATGAAGAAGCTGAATGTATGGACATATAAACTCTCACTCTATATGGATGCTACCACACCGGTGAAGAGCATTTTAAGCATTTCAATTGGCCTGTCAATCATCTAATCCTGAATTCACACCCATTGTAAGGTAATGATTTGCATAGTGAAAATGCTTCATAAAAATGGAAGAAGAACCTACATATCAATATCTTGGGATAGTCAACTACCCGAGGAAAAATCAAGTGATAAAATAATTGATTAAAAAAAACTTGTATCACCCCCAAAGCTGTCACTTTTATATCTCCCGATCTCAAATAAAATGTTGAGTATGCCTTTTCAGGGACCTTTTATGGATGTTTCTGGTCCTCACCATTTCTATCCCTAAAAGCTTTGAGGAGGGCCCCATATAAAAGCCAAATACATAGCTTTTTGTTCATATTCCAGCTTAAAGACAAGTCATCTGAAAACTTGGTTCAGACCTAATCAATATTCTGGTAGGAAAAGGTAATTTTGCATTTCATCCTTATTGTCAAGTAACTTCTATCCTCTAATTTCTATCTTAATCATAGGCGCAATTTGGAGTATTCAGTTAAAAAAGAGAGCCTGAACTAAACTAGGTTCATGATGGCTTATCATGAGTCGGCTCATAATGACATTTCAACTGTGATGCTTAGTAAGTGATCCACTTCAAACATCTCAAGGAGTCAAAAATGGCGGCTTCATCGATTCAACATTTTACTTAATCTTTTCACAGTGGTATAGTTTACAATCATACATCTAACACTAATGCTTTATCCGCAAACAACTGCAATCCAGGAACCACAGGTCACCTCAACTCCAGACATCACCTTCCATCCAGTATGATGATGATATGTGCCAACTAGGAAGTGGATCTTCAGATCAGTCAGTCAACAGTATTTATTGAGCACTTACCATGTGCAGAGCACTGTACTATGCACTTGGGAGAGTATAACAGACACATTCCCTGCTCACAATGAGCTTACAGTCTAGATGATTACCATCAATGACTTTACCAAGGCAAATGTAAAAGTGTGAGTCCAAGTTAACTGCTAAGAAGACGTAGTCGCCTCCCAAAGCAATTCCCAGCTTGGACAAAAGAAATGAACAGAAAGATTCTAAAGAATAATGTACAAGCTCTGCCTCTGGAGTCATCTCTCATACAGGCTGACACTGACAAAAATTCAATGTGCAATAAAAATCCAAGACTCAAATGTGTGAGTTTAGTGTTTGGCTGCCTGAGAAAACGGGTGCTTGAGGGTTGTAATTTTAAATCTCAAACCAAATCAATGTCTCTTAGGTAGTTCTAATGCTCGCCTAATACATGAAGACACAACCAACATCAAGGAAGCAACTTAAAGACATCAAGTGCCAGCGTCAGAATGGTCGGCCAAAGATCCTACAGTCAGTCGACAATATTTATTGAGGCCCTACTTTGTGGGAGAATACAATAGAGTTATAAGATATGACGAACTCATAGTGCTTACAATTTAGCAGGGAAACAGGCACTAAAATGAATTCCAGATTGGAGAAAGTAATCAAGTATAAAAATGTGTACACAAATACTAGAGGGTTGTGAGTAGTTAAGTGTTTTGGGGATGCAGATGAACTGAAGTGGCATTAGGGAGGAAAATACAATGGAGGTATGAGAGATTGATCACAGGAGGCCTCCTGGAGGAGATGTCATTTCATGAGGACTATGAAGAAGGGAAGAGCACTAATCTGTCTGTCTGATGTGAGACAGGGAGGATAGGAGGTTGGTGGCAGAGGAGGTGAAAATGAGGCACGGTGAGTGGGTGTGCTTGAGAGGAACAAAGATCGAGGGAGGAAAGAGTGGCTACAGCTTCGAAGTCAGTCATCAGGAGTTTCTGTTTGAGGCAGCCAAGACTGATATATTTTAACGAGTGGAGAGACATGCACAAAAGGTGGTTTAGAAAATTATTTCAGTCAAGAAAATAAAACAGAATGGAGGAGAGTCTGGAGGTAAGGAGCCTAGTGAGGATGCTGATGCAGTAGGGGAAAATGAGGAGCTCAGTTTTGGACACACAGAGCTTAAGGCGTTGAAGGGATATCCATGTAGAGATGGATCCCAGTTTGACAAATGCCTGCTGTGTGACCCTGGGCAAGTCCCTTAACTTCTTTATGCTTTAGTTTTCTCATCCATAACATGGGAATAAAACATTTATTCGTCCTCCATCTTAGACTGTGAGCTCCATTTGGGACATGGACTACATCCAATCTCATTATCTTGTATTTACTCCAGGACACAGAGTTAAGTATCTAACAGTTACCACAATTATATGTCATTATTATGAACTTCCCAGTTAGACTCTAAGTTCCTTGACGGCAGGGATCATAGTATTCTCAAAAGATTTTAGTAGAATGCTCTGCATAGAGAAAACCACTAATAAATACTTTCATTTGACTGAGTGGTTGAAAAGGAGAGGTGTAATTGCTAGGTGAGTTAGATTTGGGAGTCATCTGCATATAGGTGGTGGTCCAAGCTGTGTGAGTGGACCAGTTTCCCAAGGAGTAAATGAACTGAGAAAAGGGGATCCTGGAGAATCTTGGAAGGAGTGGGAGACAGATCAAGAACTAGTGAAAGGGACTGAAAAGCTTTCACAGAAAGGCAAGAACAAGGAGAAATGTCTCATGGAAACCAAGGTTAGATACAGTTTTCAGGGGAGAAGGAAGTGGTCCATGTGTCGAAGGCAGCTGAGAAGTCAAGAAGGATTAGGATGAAGTAGACTCTGCTAGATTCAACAAGAAAATTATTGGTGACTTTGGAGGAAGTGGTCTCGGGGAAAGGGGCAGAAACTGGATTGTAGAGGGTTAGGAAGGGAGCTGGAGGAGAGGAAGTGAAACCTTTTTGAAAGGTTTGGACAGAAATGGGAGAAGATGGAAGAATAATGGAGCAGTATTATTGTCCTCCCAAATATGGCCTGCAGGCATCACAGTAGTAACGGTCCCATGATATCAATCCCATTGGGCAAGTATTATCCCCAGTGTCTGACCTTACACTTATTTGAGCACGATACTGTCCAGCATTAGTCAGAAATGACATTCAAGAAGTGGACCAAAATAGATCAAAAAATAAAAAATAAACCAACCCAAAAAAGCTCCAATCTACCCCAACTGGATGAAATCTAACCAAGGCCTGAATAGTTTAAAATTACACTTCAAGAAAGAAACAGAAAAGCAGGCTCATCATAAACAGTCTATCATGCCACAAATTGAGAAATGCGCCCAAAATGCAAATCAAACTGATCACAGACACCTGTTAGCAGTTTTCCTATTTCAGGAGCAGCCCCTCTCCACCTATCCCTCTACCACTCCACGAGGAAGCAGCACCATGTGTGCCTTGCTGGGAGAGACCCACGGTCCTGGACCTGTCACATCAGTGCAAGTTCTGGGACCCATCCATTGTCTCGGGCAGCAGTACCTTCTTCCCTGCCTGCCATTTCCACTATTGAAAACCATCACAATGTCCTTCATGAGGAATGCAGCCACGAGCAGTCTGTCTTCTGTCTTCTCAGAACCTGGAGAAGGTTGAACCATCAATGATCAAAGCCTGCGGCCTTGAGAATTCCTCTTCCCACAGTCTGCTTTTCCCAGTTCTGTCCTGCCCTTCAGAATTTTGCATTTTTCAATTGTTTCCAACATTAACAATTTTACTCCTGTCGGTCCTTCACTACTTAGATCATCTTTTCCTGTCAATCACTAGTATTTATTGAACATCTTCTCTGTGCAGAACACTGTACAAAGCACTAGAGAGAGTACAATACCCTACTTGGATTGTGAGCCCTCCTGTGTTTCATGGACTGAGTCTTAATGAACTGTTCATTTGTATTTACAACCACAATTTGCTTAACAGCGATAAAGGCTAAGAAATACCATAATTAGTCAAATCTAACAATCCAAAACAGTTCTTTCATTAGTCATGTATGGTCCCCTAAATAATCTCTTTGTGGCAAACATGATGCTCATTCCCGGGACAAATTCACATGAGGTATGCGCCAACTGGCTTTTTTTTTTTTAAAAAAAAAAAAGATACGCTTTTCAGTGGGCCAATGTCTTGATTTGATTCACTTCTACTAACTTCCAAAGTAGGCTAAACATTAACTAACTTGGTAAAATTAGCTTACATCAAAGATATGTTTTACCTTCTGCCTATTTAAAGTAAGTTTCAATTACCTAAATAGTCATTTTGATGCCCCCATGCTTACTAGAAAAATTCTTCCTTTGCTTTCATTAGCTTTGTGCAAAAAGTAATTGGGTCCCTTCCCTTTTTATTGCTTCACTGGCAATAAAGCTTTAAATGATTGCACAAACATTTGAGAATTTTCAGAAGAAAAAAATTACCAGCCATTTAGTACAAGCTCACAATGGATTCTAAACTATGCTTTTGCTGATAGTCTACACATTTTTTATCATTAGAGTTATTTCACTAATGAACATATATTAAAAAGCTAGTACCACTGCTGTTCCATTTTTAGCTGTTAAGGTCGTTTACCACACATAACATTAATGTTATCAATGCAGATTATTACAACCTCATAACTGCTATCTGTAATGCAATCATTTTAGGCTTTCACCATTTAATTTTTAATAGGAAGAAAATGAAATGGAGTTTTTAAACCTATTTAGTGTGGAGGTTTGCAATATGAATCTAGCAAACTTGTTTTATAATAGGATTCTCTGCCTCCCAGTTAGCTGCTGTGCTACTTTTGTTCATTTTCTCCCCGCTTTCAAGTGCTGTGCATGCAGTGACAAGAGCCAATTTGTTCGGGAATGATAGAAGAATGGCCAAGGGCCCCATGGACTGACTCTACTGGGAGGAAGCTAAACGTGTTTCTTGCGGGGGGCCTATTACACCACCATACTGGAGGTGCTGAAGTGTGTGGCGGTTACTTCCAGAGCTAATAGAGCATTTTGAACGAGGCTCAGCTCCCTTCCGATGGTATTACTGCCACTGGACCATGGCCAAGCAGCCTACCTGAGCACGGGGAACCTTGAGGATTTCCTAGGACCTGAACTCCCAGCGTCAGGTTGCATCAGCCCAAAGCCAAACCTGCTCTCTCACTTCTTTGGGCAGGGAGTTGGAAATAGCTTTCTGGGGAGGGTTCTTGCAGGTGCCTGAGAATAGATTTGGAGCAGCATGGCTGCAGGTGCCACAGAATGGGTTTGCAGTCACTTTCTGTTGGCATGGCACACTTCCAGTTCAGCAGCAGCATGGTTGTTCCAGGCTCAGCGGGGTAATGCCCGGGAGCGGCTGAGCCCCAGATTACCGGCCTGAACGAGGCTCTACCGAGGCTGGTCCCAGACCCGGCCAAACCAACTCAGATATGGACAGAGGTGGGATAAAGCACAAATTAATCCCTTGATTTCTGGCCCACGTGAGGCTCAGGTATGAACTCAGAACACTAAGAAACACAAACACAGACACAAACACCCATGCCCTTTGAGGGAAATAAAAACTGCTCTTTTTCAGTCTTCCCAAGGCCTATAAAAATCCTTCAGAGGAAACTAACGCAAACTTAACTAGAACTATATCCCCAAATATTCAGTCTCTCTGGGAAGGAGGATGAGAATTAAAACTCCAGAATCTAAAAGTGCTAAATCCATCAAATATTGATTACTTCCTTGAACTGCTATCCGGCACATTGATTGGCAAATAGAGATAGAGTACTTTAGTGTATTTACAGAGAAGAAGTCTTGGGATTTGGACTGATTTCTTTAAACATACTCTTTAGTTGGGAAGGGCAAGCATTAAGATGCATGCCTATTACAAAAGTGAATGGGTCAGTTTGCATTAAACTGTAAACAGAAAAAAAGAAAAACTAAATTATTTCTTTCATTAAAATTACAATAAATAGTATTTGGAGCTTTTATAATCACTATCTGTAGTTTTTCAGGTCCAGTAACTCAGTATACTTGTCTCCATCAATTCAAACCATTTCCCCAACTTTACATCTCTTGTTACACCAGCCTCAGAAAAAATCTCTCAATTGTGCCCCCAAACAAGTAACCAAAAAATACCTAAATGATATGAACACTTAAACTTATTAAATTCTGAATCAATAGATCAACTGCATTCACAGAGTGCTTACTATTTGCAGAGCACTGTACTAACAGCTTGGGAAAGTGCAATACAATAGAGTTGGCAGATGGGATCCCTGTTCATAAAATCTAGGACCTTATAATCTAATAAGGAAGACAAACGTGAAAATAGGTTACAGATAGGGCAAGTGGCAGGATATAAGGATATGTACATTAGTGCAGTGGGGCTGGGGTGGGTATCAAAGTGTCAAGTTTAAAAAAAACAAATTACCTGTTATTATAGGGGTGGTTAGTTACCAATACCCAATCAAAACAGGATTCCTGAAACTTTTTCAAACTGCCATTGGGTTTCCTCTATTTCAACCTGTTTTTTAGGTTGAAAAAAGACACCATCAGTCTTTTGACCCCATCTGATTTTTCCAAGTCACCATGCCCCATTTAGTCTCCATACCCAAACAACCTACCCTTGATGACCAAATTGACACTTTGGGAATTGACTCAATTCACATAACATTCACCACCCTCTCCACTGAATTCAACTTCCTCCCTTATCCCATTGGTGATCTTGTACAACTATGCCACAGCTCCGAATCACCTCCACAGTCCACTTCCTTCACTCCTGCGCACAAGTTGCAAAGAGCTGCTGACAGAAATCCAGATATCAGGCTGACCTTGTCCACGTCAATTTTATCTTTGTATGCTTTAATTCTGCCCTCTCCTATATCCAGCAACATTATTTTTCCATCCTTATTGACACCCATACCCATTGCCTTTGCCAGTTGTTTTAGACACAACTTCTTCTCAATCCCTGCCTCCACCTCCCAACCCCAATCTCTTGTCCAAAATGACCTGGCCATGTATTTTATTGAGAAAATTGAAACCATTAGGTGAGATCTCCCTTCCTGCCCGCCATCTTCAACTTTTCTCTCTCCAATGACTTTTTAGTAGAGTGCTTGATTGATTTTAGACTAGTGTCATTCTTTAGTTAACTTCCCTTACCTCAATTCCCATAACATTCTATGCTTATAACCATAACCAGATGTGTCATTAGAGTTATTAAAATAATTATGTGATCATTTAATAGTGATGTTTTGGGAATGCCTACATAATTTAATATATGCTTATCATTCCTAACAAAAACGGAGTGCTTCAGAGAGAGGGATGATATCAACTGAGTTTTTTGAAATTATCCCTGCTCTTGATAAGGTATTTTTCACATAATAAATATGTAAAAAAAACCTGAAAAACAAAAAAAAATTCAAAGAATTGAATTGCCAGGTTAATCTAAGTGTGATAGAGCAAAATATGGTGAAAAGGTTAAAGAGGCACAACTGCCTGACAAGAAATCATGAATTCACAAACTGTCCAAATTCTAAAAACAGTGAATTTTTTATTTAACATGGTGAACCTGTCACCCATTTTATTCCTTTTCAGAAAGGTGAAAAGAAAAATGGATGGACAATAAACTAGGTTTCTCTACTGACAGCAGAATATTTCTTTCCTTATTACATCTTTCCTCCTGCAAAAGAAAGGATGTCAGTTTGGAAGGGAAGGTTGTCAGAGATACATTTAATCTTCCAGGAGGCAGTTAAGATTCATTATCTATGGTATTCTTTGTAAAAGAGGCAACTTTCTTAAAACAAAACTTATCTGTTTTGCAGTAGGTCTTTGGAACTATAACCTTGAAATTGTAAGGCTGTCAATTCTAATCAATATGCTGCTCCTAGTTTCAAGTTAATTAGCCACAATCACATAACCGTTCCAGATTCTATATTTGTAAAGGATGAGAATCCAAGAAATTGAACACTAATAGAATAAATGATCAATTTGGGTCCATTATGGCCACAGAATTAACACAGTCAAACAAATTGTCCTTTGGAGAATTCTAGTGCAGGAGGAATGTGTTCATGAAATGCTATGTTCATTACAGCATGATTAACTTATCTTGTCAATTAGCTCATTTTAAAAAGGAAGTCTTCACATTACAGTAAAAAATAGCCCAAAACCAAATTTGCTCTAGGAGCAATATTTAACATCCTATTTGCTCTTGGAGATGTGCCTTTTCAGTTATAGCTGGGCTTTGCTGAATCGCCTTTGCTTAGTAGTTCTGTAGTGAATTGAATACAGTTTGGGATTGTGGAAATAAATGATGTACAATTCATTATTTTGCCCTTTCTGGATGACCATTTAAAAGTGAGACCAGTTGGGAACAAAGCTTTGTTTACCTGTCTTTGATAATAGGGAATCCAGTATTAAAAAGAACATCCACATCGACTAAGCAACCTTTAAATAACTCTGGGCCCATGAATCCACCTGGGGTGGGTATGTTCCAGTTGGAAAGAGATTCTGACAGCATAATGTTTACATCAAAATAATAATGATCCCTTTCAGACTACCATTTTCTCCCATAACGCCCTGACCCCGGGTTTCAAATTGGCTGGGACCTCTGAAAGTCAACACAAACCTGAGTTATTCCCTGGATCCCCTGCTGCTGGGTAGAAATCTGTGTTGATACAGAAGAGCTTGCTGCCTCATAACACCTCCCTTCCTCCCCGTCCTGAGGAAATGGAGGAGTTACAGCCACCCTGGCAGAAAAGAACGAACAGATTCATCACCGAATCCAAAGGAAACCTCCTGGAGAGAAGAGTTCTCTCAGTAGTGCAAAGGTCCCAGATTCTAAATTTGAATCCTGCATAAGACCTCAAAGGGAACCCTACTCAGGATGTACAATTGTCATGAACCAGTCAAGAGCAGTCTTGCTGGTTTATATTTGGTTTTCTTGGGCTCGGTATTAATGAAGAGTCCAGGGTCTGGTGTAATAAACCAGAAGAGTTTTAAGGTAATAGAGCCTCTTCAATATGACCCTTTCTTCCCCCAATTAAACCACAAAAGAAATGCATTCACAGCTATCGCTGCCCCATCCCTTCAACTCATACTACTTCACCTTTTCACAAAGGCCTACATGCCTCTTTCCCTCTTTCTCAGGCCCCTTATGAAGACATATGCACCTCCTCCATATAGAGGCAGCAGCTGGGATTTTACTCATTTTTTAAAAAATGTATTACACAGATCAAGTTGGCTCCTGGGCAATTTTGCTTCTATCACGCTTCTGGTTCTTCATCTTCAATTGTCCTCCACCATAATCTTTCATTCATTCATTCCATTGTATATATTGAGCTCTTACTGTGAGCAGAACACCATACTAAGCGCTCAGAAAGTACAGTTCAGCAACGAAGAGAGACAATCCCTGCCCACTACAGGCTCACAGTCTAGAAGGGAGGAGAGAGACATCAAAGCAAGTAAACAGGCATCTTCCAAAGGCATACATTATTTTGCTGTTTCTCTGTTGTTAAACCTCTTGCCCTCTTTAGGTTCTCTTCCTGTTCTTACTGACAATGCAGGCACACAATTCTGCATTGTTAAAAGTAATATTTGAACCAAAGCCTTGGTTTATTTTAGCCTGCACAGTTTTCCTTCCCAGTCCCACCATACATGTTGTTGGGCACAGAGGGGACTGGGCAAGGGCTCAGGGTTGTCTCAGTACAGCCATCACAGCCACTCCTAAAATAATTCAGGCTCATGCCATGCTTGGTGCTAAGACATACTTTTCTCTACCTATTGGTGTCTGATAAATGTTTGCCATGAATAACAAGGGGCCAGACAGGGTGCCCTACCGTATCTTCAGGTGGACAAAATCTAAGTGTGAAAGAGATTCTCTCATCAACACTCCTGCTCATGGATTTGGCTTCACCACATCATCTTTGAACCAAACAAATCTGTACAAAGTCTGTGTATAAAGTCTTGTTAGCCTGTATATGATATCTGACAGTAATAGATGAACTCTGGGGTGGGCTTTTCTCACTACTTTAAAGAATACACAGAACAGTGGAAACGGGGTCTTCAATCAATAGACAATCTTTGTCAAATTCTTTAGGGCTCCTAGAGGACTCAGTTGCAGAAAAGAGTATCTTCTGAAATATTTATATTTAGGTCATTGCTACAATTTTCTAGCAAGTGTATTTTATAAATACCAGGTAACATTAGCATATTCACACGAGCCATTCATTAGGGTCCCTTGACAATACCTACATATAGAATTAAAACTAGTTAGAAACATATTTAGGGCAAGACCATTCTCTTCAGGTATTTCTCCTGCTCACTGCAATTTTGCTCTGGGCTTAGAATAAGGATGCTAGGGTCATAGTCTCTTTCTTCTAGAATACATTCCAGCATGTCTGCTCACAGAAAGGGTGGGAAATTTGGCTCATTCTACAACATGGCCTAGTGGATAGAGCACAGGCCTGGGAGTCAGAAGGACCTGGGTTCTAATCTGACCTCTGCCACTTGTCTGCTGTGTCAACTTGGGCAAATGACTTCACTTCTCTGCGTCTCAGTTACCTCATCTGAGTAAAATGGAAATTAAGACTGTAAGCCCCATTTGGGATGGGGACTGGGTCCAACCCGATTTGTCTGTATCCAACCCAGCGCTTAGTACAGTGTCTGGCATGTAGTAAGTGCTTAACAAATCACAATTATTACAATTATTACTATTATGTAGTGCTCAGCATCTTCTCCCAAACTACTTTACATGGTTGAAATAGTATTTGGAATATATATAAGATTTAAAATTTTTAAATGGATTTTTAATCAATATTCTTTGCTTATTGAAATGCTCATTTTGAAATGCATAAAGGATAACCTTTATTTCTATTCAAGCATGCAGTGTAATTCATTTCTCTTTGAATGACAGTTTTTAGTCTAGTAACTATGGGGTTTTTTAAATTATTATGAAATGAGACACTTAAACATTTTAAAGGAGGAATTAATTTATTTTACTAGTAGGGGTAAGGATAGTGTGTTGACCTACCAAAATGAGGGCCAGAGCAGTCGTAAGATTTTAGTTGATAGTCATCAAAGTCTTATATGTCTGAAGGAGTAATAATTAACAATTAGTGTGAAAATGTATCTTATTTCAATAAATTCTATTCCTGTTTATATCTAGTACTGAAGTAATATAAAATTAATAAAACTGCAAATAAAATAGGTTAAAATAATACTAGTCTTTGTCCTTGGCATCTTAAAATTTAACACTTACTAGTTTAATGTTTATTCAATTTCTCACTTAGTCAATCCATGAGATACCATGCCTATGTATAATAATTTTCATTGTAACAAACAGTACATATGAAGATGACACAATTAGTGCCTCTTAATAATAATACTTGTGGTGTTTGTTACATGCTTACTATGTGCCAAGCACTGTACTAAGCACTGGGGTAGATACAAGCAAATTGGGTTGGACACAGTCCCCATCCCACATGGGGATTCACATTCTAAATCCATATTTTACAGATAAGGTACCTGAGGCTCAGAGAAGTAAAGTGACTTTTAATATGGTGTTGGATTTATAAAATAACATACTTTCTCTACTGAATATATGCTCCCTGGTACAAACTCTTATTTGGAAATAGCACCAAAAGCTTAGTTTGAGAACTCTTGAGTCCCAACTTCCACAACTTTTAACAGAAGAAAGCTTGAAGTTCACTCTTTTGAGGAAAACAAATGGCTCAGCTGCATAACTGGAATATTTTTGAACAGAAAATACACACACAGCAATATTGGAGTAAAGGTTCTATTAAAATGAAGTTTGCATTTGTATTACAGTGTCTTTCCACGTAATCTTCTCAACCAAATTATTTATATCACGGTACACTTCAAAAATAGAACTGAACTTACCCTAGTGCCCCTGCTAGTCTGCAACCAAGTGGGGTTCTTACTACTTAGTGTCGCTTCCCTTCTTCTCGGAGCCTGCTGAAGCATTATACTCCTATTATTCTGAAGCAAGGAATATCTGTAATCTGGGTTACAGTCTCTGGAGTTCTTAATTCACTTTTCTGATTTTTTTTTTAAATAGGGATGGTAGGTGATTGTGATTTCCAGTCAAAAATCAATCAATGGGATTTATTGAGTGCTTACTTTGTGCAGGGCACTGTACTACGCACTTGGGAGTTCATTATTCATTCACTCCTTCATTTGTATGTATTGAGTGCTTCATTCATTCATTCAATAGTATTTACTCAGTGCTTACTATGTGCAGAGCACTGTACTAAGCGCTTGGAATGTACAATACGTCAACAGATAGAGACAATCCCTGCCCAATGACGGGCTCACAGTCTAATCGAGGGAGACAGACAGCAGAGCAAAACAGAACAAACCAAAAACAAGACATCATAATTACGATAAATAGAATCAAGGGCATTTACACCTCATTAACAAAATAAATAGGGTAATAAATAATATATACAAATGAGCACAGTGCTAGGGGGAAGGGGGAAGAGCAGAGAGTGGGGGGGGGGAAGGGGAAGCAGAGGGAAAGGGAGCTCAGCTGAGGGGAGGGAAAGGGGACGCATACTAAAATCAAATCACCTCCAAGACGTCTTCCCCAGTTGATTTATAATCTTTCTACCCAATTATCCCGATTCTCCCCGGATCGGCTTGGCAGCACTTCGGACAGAGGAGAAAGGGCAATTCTAGAGATGTTATGGAGGTAGAACCCCAAAGGATTTAGTGATAGATTGAATATGTGGGGTCAATTATCCTAATTATCCTACTTCAGGCCAGCTAAGCACTTAGACATCCCCAGTTGCCCTGCGCACTTATTCCTTCCTTCCTGCTGTAATTTCTTTTAGTGTCAATCTTACCGCAAGACTGTAAACTCTGTAAGGGCAGGGACTGTGTCTACTAATTCTATTGTACTGTCCTAGGTGTGTAGTACAGTGGTCTGGCTGGATACTCAAATACTTTTGTCTAATTTCAAGACTAGGTAATTTATAGCCTGTAAAATAATGGCAGTATTTGTTAAGTGCTTACTATGTGCATGGCACTGTGTTAAGCATTGGAATAGATATATTCGATCAGAGTCCCTACCCAACATGGGGCTAAAGGTCTAAGCGGGAGAAAGAAGAGGTATTTAATCCCCATTCTAGAGATGAGGAAATTGAGGTACAGAGACGTTGTGACTTGCCCATGATCAAATAGCAGGCAAAATATGTCTTAGACTTCCCAATTTCTTGGAGAACTACTTTCCTCTTTCCTGTCTGAGGCTCATTTTTCAAGGAAAAACTCTGCTTCCTTTAATGCAGTGCTAAAACAGGGCAATGTTTTTCTTTAGTCTAATATAGAAGATTACACAATATCCTGAAGTGATAATATTATGGATCCATTTGCTCATGATCATTGTTCTCCATTTACTCTGAAAATGAGATACCAAGACCTGCCGGTCTCACCTTTATAATATCGTCAAGATCCCCCCTTTCCTCTCCACCCAAACAGCTACCTTACTACTACAGGCTCTGATAATATCCCGGCTGGACTACTGTGTCAGCCTTCTCTCTAATCTCCCTTCCTCCTCTCTCGCCCCGCTCCAGTCTATTCTTCACTCCGCTGCCCGGCTCATCTTCCTGCAGAAACGCTCTGGGCATGCCACTCCCCTTCTTAAAAACCTCCAGTGGTTGCCCATCAACCTCCGCACAAAACAAAAACTTCTCATTCTAGGCTTCAAGGCTCTCCATCACCTTGCCCCTTCCTACCCCTCTCCTCCTTTCTCTCTTTCTACTGCCCACCCTGCACGCTCTGCTCCTCTCCCGCCCACCTCCTCACCATCCCTCGGTCTCGCCTATCCCACCGTCGACCCCGGGCCACGTCCTCCCGCGGTCCCGGAACGCCCTCCCTCCTCACTGCCGCCAAACTAATTCTCTTCCCCTCTTCAAAACCCTACTTAAAGCTCACCTCCTCCAAGAGGCCTTCCCAGACTGAGCTCCCCTTTCCCCTCTGCTCCCTCTACCCCCACTTCACCTCTCTGTAGCTAAACCCTCTTCTCCCCGCTTTCCTTCTGTTCCTCCCCCTCTCCCTTCCCATCCCCTCAGCACTGTACTCGTCCGCTCAACTGTATATATCTTCATCACCCTATTTATTTTGTTTAATGAGATGTACATCACCCTGATTCTATTTATTTGCTATTGTTTTAATGAGATGTTCTTACCCTTGACTCTATTTATTGCCATTGTTCTTGTCTTTCAGTCTCCCCCGATTAAACTGTAAGCCCGTCAAAGGGCAGGGACTGTCTCTATCTGTTGCCGATTTGTACATTCCATCACTTAGTACAGTACTCTGCACATAGTAAGCACTCAATAAATACTACTGAATGAATGAATGAATGAATGAATGAGGTAGGCATTTCATATTTATTCCATGGTTCTCAAACAACTGGTCCACAAGGTGGCCTTAAAAACAACATAACTCTTGGTGGGTTTGGGACAAAGGGAAAGGAGCTGATAGAAATGAATCCCACCACCACTGCCCTTATATTCAGGGAAGATTGTAGAAGTAACTGGCTGGGGGCAGGGTTCATTCAATAGTATTTATTGAGCGCTTACTATGTGCAGAGCACTGTACTAAGCGCTTGGGATGAACAAGTCGGCAACAGATAGAGACAGTCCCTGCCGTTTGACGGGCTTACAGTGTGTCTACACCACTTAGTAGTAATTGGTGGATGGAGATAAGGAGAAACAAGGACACATAATTCATAGTAATTTTTGTGGTTTCCTATTCTTAAGTGCAGGAAAGGACACAAGAGAATCAGATCAATCAGGCCGAATCCCTGTCCCACCCAGGGCTTACACTCTAAAAAGTAGGGAGAATGGGTATCTTATCTCAATTTTATGGATGAGAAAACTGAGGCTCTGAGAGGTTGTGACTTGCCCAAAGTCACACATCAGGTGAGTGGTAGAGCTAGGATTACAGTTCAGGCGAGGTTCATCCTTTTTCCACAAGGCCAATCTCTCTCTTTGATGAGTTGGCATGTGAATATGCATCCCAGTCTTAGAATGCATATTAATGGGAAAATACTGGATCTTTTCCACAAAACATATGGGCAGTGTTAAATGGCTAGGTCATTGCATCAAGGATGAATGAGAGCTTGGTAAGGGATCTGCAGATAAAAAAAATTGCAAAGACCCAAGGAACAAAAGGGGCTGATGTGCTTTCTAACCCAGAAGTCAGTGCAGACTCCAAGCCAAGGAGGAGTTTGCCTTCTTCAATCAGTCAATGGTATTTTTTGATCATCTACTATATGCAGGGAACTGAATCTTGGGAAAGCACAATACAATATAGTTGGTAGGCACAATCCTGTCCCACAAGGGGCTTACAAACTAGAGAGGAAGATATTAAAATATATTACTGATGGGGAAATGGCAGAGTGTAAGGATAAATGCTGCGGGGGTGGAGTGAATAGCAACTACCTTAGAGGAACAGATTCAAATGCATAGGTGATTCATGGGTAGATGAAATGAGGGCTTACACAGCGAAGGCCTCTTGCAAGAGATATGATCTTGGGACAGCTTTGAATGTAGAGAGAGTGGGGGTCTCTTGGATACAAAGGGGAAGAGTGCTTAATGCCAGTGAGGGGACAAGGGCAAGTGGTCACACAGGGGCGATAGTTGAGACTGGGGTACAGAGACTAGATTGGCATTAGAGGACCAAAGGCTGGATTAACATTTGAAATCAGAGAGATAACATAAGAGGGGTAGAACTGATTGAGTGCATAAAAGACAATGGTAAGGAGTATCTGTTTGATGCAGATGTGGAGGAAGGTAATGGATGGAATTTGTTTTTGTTTTCCTTTGAAAAATGATTCAGGCAGCAAAGTAAATTATGTACTGGAGACGGAGACAGGAAGCAGGAGGTCAGCAAGGATGACTGATACAGCAGGCAAGGCGGCATATGCTAAATGCTTGGATCGGCTTGGCAGCACTTCAGACAGAGGAGAAAGGGCATTTCTAGAGATGTTGTGGAGGTAGAACCCACAAGATTTAGTGATAGATTGAATATGTGGGTTGAGTGAGACAGATGAATCACGGATAGTGCCAAGGTTACGGCCTTGTGAGCTGGGGAAATTGGGGTCAGGGAGAGGGCAAGTGTTTTGAAATGGTGAGAAGGAGTGGGGTCAGACGTGCAGATGAAGGGAATAGAATTTGAGAGGAAGAGAAGTGAAATCTCTGTCACAGGTAAAGAACTATACCACCACTGGGCATTCCTAGAGTGGAGCTTAGGGTTCTTTTGGGATGGTCAAAGGAAAAACACTCTTTATATATGCTGCTTTCCTTTTGGGTGGGGATCGTGTCTATCAACTCTACCTTATTATTTTCTCCCAAGTAAAAGTACAGTGTTCAGCAAAGAGTAAGTGCTCAATAAATAATAATAATAATAATAATAATAATAATAATAATAATAATAATGTTGGTATTTGTTAAGCGCTTACTATGTGCCGAGCACTGTTCTAAGTGCTGGGGTAGACACAGGGGAATCAGGTTGTCCCACGTGGGGCTCATAGTCTTAATCCCCATTTTACAGATGAGGTAACTGAGGCACCGAGAAGTTAAGTGACTTGCCCAAAGTCACACAGCTGATAAGTGGCAGAGCGGGGATTAGAACCCATGACCTCTGACTCCAAAGCCCGTATTCTTTCCACTGAGCCACGCTGTTTCTCAATACCACTGATACCACTGATTGACTGCCACTGACAATCTTACCGCTTCCTGCTTGGAACCCTGCCAGTAGATTTCCATGTGCTAAAGTATATATCCCTAGCTAATCAATATTTGTGGAAAAAGAGGCTAGGATGACCTAATTTATAGTCATTTCAACTTCAAACGTTTTCCATCTCCTGCCTGAAGGAAAAGTCTTACAGCAAGGCTGAGCCCTGACAGCTTGGGTCCAAGAATATGTTCTGTACCTCTTCCCAAATCCATGAGTTTATAGTGCCAAGTCTGGGCTTGGAATCAATCAATCAATGAATAATATTAAATAAGCACTTACTGTGTGCAGAGCACTGCACTTAAACACTTGGGAAAGTACAACAGAGATAGGGGACACGATCCCTGCCCACAAGGAGAAAGAGCATGGACTAGTGGAAAGAAGATAGATCTAGGGGTCAGAAGTTCTGGGTTGTAATCCCAGTTCTGCCAATTACTTGCTATGTGACCTTGGGCAAATCATTTAACTTTTCTGTGCCTCAATTGCCTCCTCAGTAATATGCGGATTCAATACCTGTTCTCTCTCTTACTTGGACTGTGAGCCCCATGTGGGACAGGGAAATGAAGCCAACCTGTTTAATTTATATCGACCCCAGCACTTACAACAGTGCTTGACATACAGTAAGCACTTAAAAATGCTATAATTAAGGACCTCTGTTTCCGATGCAACACTGAGTAAACATTAATCACTTATATTCACTATTCTGCCTGGAAACCTAGTACAGTCATAGCTAATGGTGCTCTGACAGAGTCAATCAATCTTGGCTAACCTTGTAACCCCTCTTTCCCTTTTGACTGCACTGAATGTAAGAGGGGCACATTCTTTTCCATTTTAATCTTGTTCAGGGTAAATCAGAAAGTGACTCCATCAACCTCATGAAGGATGTGCCTCTGAATCTAATACACAGTGGGTACCAATGCATTACATGATTATTCTAGAAATAGCTGATTCCTGAAAAACTATAAATATAGCCAACAGGTTATATAGAAGTGCTATATAAAAGAGAAAACCGTACATTTTTGAAGGTGAGGTTACCGACAAGGCATAATACCCAATTATTTCAGTGTGACTAAAGATCCAAATGTGGTCATACCAGGTTTCCCAAGAGATTGTGGGTTGCTCACTAACCATCTAGAATGCCAAGACCTCTAGTTGGCTGAGTCAGCCAGGTTCTGGAAAAGGAAAATTCGCTGAGTATACGGCAAGTTCCCAAACTGGAAACACAATTAGTGTGTCCCACTCCTATCCTCTATCCATCAGGGATTTCAGGTGCAGCTCCGACTCTACAGTAATAATGACTGTGATGGGAATCAGCAGCCTAGGACTTGACAGAACAGCAGAATTCTCTCCAAGACAGACGGTGAAAACAAAAGCTGATTATCTGCACATTCACTCTCATTGTCTGGAGGAATTGCTGCAGTGGTTATTGCAACAAAACAATGGAGGCTGACTTTTTATACTCCAAGAGCAGAAACCTACTGGAGTGGACAAAGGAGCTACCAGTCACTTGAGACAGCATAGTAACTGCATTTTAAACTTTAATATGAGTGGGGATTAGAGCTTCTTCTGAAGAAATGCCTCAAGACTGCAGTAGCATGGTTTCTCACTTCCCCACCCTGCCTCTAATAGCTAACTAAAATAAACAAATACATTTGTTTTGTAAATTACACTGTGATTGTCAAATTTAATTCAATAACAAGCTTCAAGTTGAAATGTGGTTCTTGGGTCTAACTACCGACTATTCATTTACACCTAAATAAACCTAAGTGGCTTAAAACCTCCGAACAAGCAAGGTGGGGAACTTCGAACCTGTTATGCTGAAATTCCAATAAAACTATGTTAGATGCAAAGAACTAATCATAAATCAAATAAATTGCTCTTTGTAATGCATTAAATTTAAGTGGATTGGCCCTTGGCCCAATGCTGTGTTGATAGGTTAGGCTGTTCAGCCATCTGCGAAAGAAGCCGACACGGCTTTGAATATTAACTTTCATTTTCTTGAAGAGTAAGTAAATTCTGTGGAAAATTCATAAATTATAACCACCTCAACAAACCTTAGTGAAATTCCTGGAACAGAAATATTTGCAGAACATCTTTTGCAAATATTCTTTGGACTATTACACAGGCATAGAATAAGCCATTCCCCTATCAGTCAGGATCATAAACAACTTAAAAAATAGCCCTGAGCATGTAGAAACCAGGTGAAACCACTCACCACATCTTGTTCTCGCCTCTCCTGTACCTGGTTCATTTAGTGACTGTTACTATTTATATTAAGTGTCCATTTGGTGGAATGCACTGTAGTCAGGGCTTAGGAAGTACTCAACAAATCAATCAAGTGCATTTATTGAGACCTTAATGTGTGCAAAGCACTGTACTAAACACTTGGGAGAATACAATATACCTCAGTTGGAAGAAATGTTCTATGCCCACAAGGAATTCATAGTCTAGAATGGACAATAGATACTAAAACAACTTGAGGATATCTACACCTGTGCTATGGGGCTGAGGGTAGGGTGAATACCAAATTGGTAAAGGTGCAAATCCAAGGGCAAGGGTGAGACAGGCGGGAAAAGTAGAGAAAATGAAAGTTGGGGAAGGCCTCTATGAGGAGATGTGACCTTATTAAGGCTTTGAAGGTGGGGAGAGTGATCGTCTGATGGATATTAAGAGGGAGTTCCAGGCCACAGGCAGGACATGGGAGAGGGGTCAGCAACAAGAAAGACAAGATTGAGGTTGACATTAGAGGAGCTGAGTGCGCTGGGTCATAGTAGAAATGAGGGAGTTATGGTAAGGAAGGGGCAAGATGACTGAGTGCTTTCAAGCCAATGGTAAGGAGTTTCTGTTTTGATGCTGAGGTGTATGGGCAACCACTGGAGGTTCTTGAGGAGTAGGGAAACACGGACTGATAGTTTCGGTAGAAAAATGATCCAGGTAGGAGAGTGAATTATGGACTGGAGTGGGGAAAGACGGGAGGAGGCAGGGAGATCAGCGAGGAGGCTGATGCAGTAATCGAGGCAGGACAAGAAAAGTGCTTGGATTAACATGGAAGCAGTTTGGATGGAAAGGAAAGGGCAGATTTTAGCAAGGGTTCATTCATTCAATAGTATTTATTGAGCGCTTACTATTCATTCATTCATTCAATAGTATTTATTGAGCGCTTACTATGTTCAGAGCACTGTACTAAGCGCTTGGAATGAACAAGTCGGCAACAGATAGAGACAGTCCCTGCCGTTTGATGGGCTTACAGTCTAATTGGGGGAGATGGACAGACAAGAACAATGGCAATAAATAGAGTCAAGGGGAAGAACATCTTGCAAAAACAATGGCAACTAAATAGAATCAAGGCGATGTACAATTCATTAGCAAAATAAATAGGGTAATGGAAATATATACAGTCGAGCGGACGAGTACAGTGCTGTGGGGATGGGAAGGGAGAGAGGGAGGAGGAGAGGGAAAAGGGGGGAAAAGAGGGTTTAGCTGCAGAGAGGTAAAGGGGGGGTGGCAGAGGGAGTAGAGGAGCTCAGTCTGGGAAGGCCTCTTGGAGGAGGTGAGTTTTAAGTAGGGTTTTGAAAAGGGGAAGAGAATCAGTTTGGCGGAGGTGAGGAGGGAGGGCGTTCCAGGACCACGGGAGGACGTGGCCCAGGGGTCGACGGCGGGATAGGCGAGACCAAGGGATGGTGAGGAGGTGGGAAAAGGAGGAGCGGAGCATGCGGGGTGGGCAGTAGAAAGAGAGAAGGGAGGAGAGGTAAGAAGGGAGGAAGAGGCAAGGTGATGTAGAGCCTTGAAGCCTAGAGTGAGGAGTTTTTGTTTGGAGCGGAGGTTGATAGGCAACCACTGGAGTTGTTTAAGAAGGGGAGTGACATGCCCAGATCATTTCTGCAGGAAGATGAGCCGGGCAGCGGAGTGAAGAATAGACTGGAGCAGGGCGAGAGAGGAGGAAGGGAGGTCAGAGAGAAGGCTGACAAAGTAGTCTAGCCGGGATATAATGAGAGCCTGTAGCAGTAAGGTAGCTGTTTGGGTGGAGAGGAAAGGGTGGATCTTGGCGATATTGTAGAGGTGAAACCGGCAGGTCTTGGTAACGGATAGGATGTGTGGGGTGAACGAGAGAGACGAGTCAAGGATGACACCGAGATTGCGGGCCCGAGAGACGGGAAGGATGGTCGTGCCATCCACGGTGATAGAGAAGTCTGGGAGAGGACAGGGTTTGGGAGGGAAGATGAGGAGCTCAGTCTTGCTCATGTTGAGTTTTAGGTGGCGGGCCGACATCCAGGTGGAGACGTCCTGGAGGCAGGAGGAGATGCGAGCCTGAAGGGAGGGGGAGAGGACAGGGGCAGAGCTGTAGATCTGCGTGTCATCTGCGTAGAGAGGGTAGTCAAAGCCGTGAGAGCGAATGAGTTCACCGAGGGAGTGAGTGTAAATGGAGAACAGAAGAGGGCCAAGAACTGACCCTTGAGGAACTCCAACAGTTAAAGGATGGGAGGGGGAGGAGGCTCCAGCGAAGGAGACCGAGAATGATCGGCCAGAGAGGTAAGAGGAGAACCAGGAGAGGACCGAGTCCGTGAAGCCAAGGTGAGATAAGGTATGGAGGAGGAGGGGATGGTCGACAGTGTTAAAGGCAGCAGAGAGGTCAAGGAGGATCAGAATGGAGTAGGAGCCATTGGATTTGGCAAGAAGGAGGTCATGGGTGACCTTAGAGAGAGCAGTCTCGGTAGAGTGGAGGGGACGGAAGCCAGATTGGAGGGGGTCTAGGAGAGAATGGGAGTTAAGGAATTCTAAGCATCGATTGTAGACGACTCGTTCTAGGATTTTGGAAAGGAAGGGTAGTAGGGAGATAGGGCGATAACTGGAGGGGGAAGTGGGGTCAAGAGCGGGCTTTTTTAGGATGGGGGAGACGTGGGCATGTTTGAAGGCAGCGGGGAAGGAGCCCTTGGAGATTGAGTGGTTAAAAATAGAAGTTAAGGAAGGGAGGAGGGCAGGGGCGATGGTTTTAATAAGGTGAGAGGGAATGGGGTCCGAGGCGCAGGTGGAGGGGGTGGCACTTGCGAGGAGGGAGGAGATCTCCTCTGAGGATACTGCAGGGAAGGATGGGAAAGTAGGGGAGAGGGTTGGTGGGGGGGAGGGGAGAGGCGGAGGGGTGACTTTGGGGAGCTCAGACCTGATCGTGTTGATTTTCGTGAGGAAATAGGTGGCCAGATCACTGGGGGTGAAAGATGGGGGAGGGGGAGGAACAGGGGGCCTAAGGAGAGAGTTAAAGGTCCGGAACAATCGGCGGGGGTGACGGGCATGGGTGTCGATGAGGGAGGAGAAGAAGTTTTGCCTGGCTGAGGAGAGGGCAGAGTTAAGGCAGGAAAGGATAAATTTGAAGTGTGTGAGGTCGGCTTGGTGCTTGGACTTTCGCCAGCAGCGCTCAGCAGCTCGAGCATAGGAGCGTAGGAGGCGGACGGAGGAGGTGATCCGGGGCTGTGGGTTGGTGGAGCGAGAGCGGCGGAGGGAAAGGGGGGGCGAGAGAGTCGAGATGAGTAGAGAGGGTGGAGTTGAGAGCGGAGACCCGATCGTCGAGAGTGGGAAGAGAGGACAGGGCGGCAAGGTGAGGAGAGATGCTTTTGGAAAGACGGATGGGATCGAGAGAGCGGAGGTCTCTGTGGGGCAGTAGCGAAGATTTGCAGGGGGAGGGAGTGTGAGAGATGAGGCAGGTGAGAAGGTTATGGTCAGAGAGAGGGATTTCAGAGTTGGTGAGGGAGGAGATAGTGCAGCGGTAGGAGATGACGAGATCGAGGGTGTGACCGAGTCGGTGAGTGGGCGCGGTATGGTGGAGGAGGAGGTCGGCAGAGTCGAGGAGGGATAGCAGGCGGGCGCAGAGGAGTCGTCGGGTACATCCATGTGGATGTTGAAGTCTCCGAGGATCAGAGTGGGCAGAGAGAAGGAGAGAAGGAAGGTGAGAAAGGGGTCAAGGTGGTTGAAGAAGTCGGAGGTGGGACCAGGAGGGCGGTAGATGACAGCGACAAGTATCTGGAGGGGGTGGTAGAGGCGAATGATATGGGCTTCGAAGGAGGGGAAGGAGAGGGAGGGGGGAGGAGGGATAGTACGGAAGTGGCAACGGGGCGAGAGGAGGAAGCCGACGCCTCCTCCCTTACCGGTGAGTCTGGGAGAGTGGGAGAAGGAGAGGCCTCCGCCGGAGAGAGCGGCGGCGGAGACTGTGTCTTCAGGAGAGAGCCACGTTTCCGAAAGGGCGAGGAGGAGGAGAGAGCGGGAGAGGAAAAGGTCATGGACGAAAGGTAGCTTACCTGTAATAGAGTGGGGGTTCCAGAGGCCACACTTGAAAGTAGCTGTGGGTGCAAGGGTGGGGGGGGGGGAAGGGCGGGGGGAGGGGAGGGTTTGGATGGGAAGGAGGTGGCGGGGCCCTGGATGGGGAGAGGGGGATGAGGGGTAGCGGTGGGACAAGAGGACTGGGATGGGGCGTGGGTGGGGAAGAGAGAAGGGGGGAGGGGGGTGAGGAGGGGGTTTGGTGGGGGGAAGAGTAGGGGGAGGGGGAAGAGGGGGAGAGCTTCCCCCTCTCCCGGGAAGCTGAGCCTTGTCATCGCCCGGAGCCTTGGAGCCATCACTACGTAGGCCCGGGATCTCTGCTCCCCTGGGGGTGAGTCTCAGGCCGCCGGGCCCCCTCTTCCCAGTCGAATCGGCCACCACATGCACTCGGGAGCTCTCCTCCCAGGAGGCGGTTCCTTGGGCTGCCTGTCCCCTGTTTCCAGGCTAGCTCTTTAGCAGCCTTTTGGCCACCGACCGCCGACTTTAGCGGCTTTTTGGCCGCCGACCGCCGACTCATCCACGCCGAGACCACCCCCCTCTCCCGGGAAGCTGAACCTTGTCATCGTCAGGACCCTTGGAGCCATTACCTCGTGGGCTCGGGATCTCTGCTCCCCTGAGGCGCAGCCTCGGCCCGCCCGGCCCCGATTCCCGACAAGCCCCCCCTTCGCCTCCCGCTCGCCGACTCATCTGCACCTCCTCTGCCTCCCCCGGGGAGCTGAGCCTCAGACCGCCCGGACCCGCGCCCGCCTCAGCCTTTCGCAACCTGGACCTCCGCACCCCCGCTCGGGAACTCCGACACTAAGGATCTTCGCCCCCACAGACCCCCAGCCACCAGCTCCCATACCCGCCCCCCCACCCTGCTCGGGCCCGGGGACATTGCGCTCTCCTTCTCGATCCTTGGGGCATTGTGCTCCCCTGCTCGGCCCCAAGGACATTGTGTCCTCTGGGGACATTGTGTCTCCCTGCTCGGGCCTGGGGACATTGTGCTCCCCAACCGCTCCCCCACTCCGCCCGAGGCGGCCATTTTGGGAAGCCCCCCTCTGCCTGAGGCTGCCATTTTGGGAAGCCCTCACTCCCTCTTCCCCCTTGAGGTGATTCATCTCCCCCGCCCCCGCCCCGGGCGACGATGTCTTTGTTCTCACCATGTTACCTTACCTTAGCCACCGCCTAAGGCCGCCACCCATCCCGAACAACCTCAGGGCCCCCCCGCCGCCACAGGGACATTTGGTCATGAGCTCTTGGACTCTCTCGGCCGCTGGCCGCTTGACTTTGAGTCTGATCGGGTAGGGTCAGCTCGTCCCCCGACCCTGGTCATCGCCTGCTTATTAACACTATTGTATTGTGTCTTACTGTACCATGATGCTATATTAGTGATTTCGCTTGTTATTGTTTATTATCGTCAGACTTTGAGTTTGATCAGGTCGCCCCTTAATCGAGCCTACCCCCGACCCTGGTCATCGCCCGCTTATTAACACTACTATATTGTATCATACTGTATCATGTTGCTATATTAGCACTTCTGTATTGTATCATACTGTATCATGTTGCTATAGTACCGATTTCCCTTGTTACTGTTTATTGTTGTCAGTGCTGCCACCCACCTCTCTGGCCTCGCCATGTCCCTCCTCCCCCCCTCCCGCTCCTTCCTATCCTCCCCTTCCCCTTCCCCTCTCTCGCTCAGCTCTTTCCCGCTCTCTCCTCTGTCTCCTCCCCCCCCCCCCCCCCCCGCCCTAGAACCACACTTTACCAGCAAGGGTGTGAAGGCTGACCTTACAGCAGGACCTGGGGACCCTGAATACATAGGTTGAATGAGAGAGATGAGTCAAGGAGAATGTCAATGTTATGGGCTTGTGAGACAAGGAGGATTGTGTTGCTCTCTACAGTGATAGGAAAGACAAGGGGAAGACAAGATTTGGGAGAGAAGATGAGGAGTTTTGTTTTAGACACGTTAGGTTTGTCCTGCGGGCAAGAGGAAATGCAAGAATGTAGCGAAGGAGACATGTCAGGGCTGGAGAAGCAGATTCAAGAATCGTCTTTGTAGAGATAGCTGAAGTTGTGGAAGTGAATGGGTTCTCCAGGGGAGTGGGTGTAGATGAAGAAGGGGACCCAGACCTGAGCCTTGAGGGACTCCCTTGAGGGAGGCAGAGAAAGAGCTTGCAAAAGAGACAGAATGAGAACAGGGAGAGGACGGTGATAGTGATGCCAAGGACTTAATGCTGGAAGAGCAGTAGCACCTCACGTGTATATCAGTTCTTTTATCAACACCACTGATTGGTGCACCTAGTGCACAGTACTGTACTAAGCACTCGGGAGAGTACAATATAAGAAAGAGAATTAGCAGACACATATTCTTCCCACAACAGTCTAGAGGGGGAGGCAGATATTTAGATCAATACATAATTTATAAAATATAATCTAAAGATATGTCCGTAAGAGCTTCGGGGTTGAAGGTGGAGTGAATATCAAATGCCCAAAGGTCACGGATTCAAGTGCACAGATGATACAGAAGAGAGATCGACTGATCTCTATCAGAATTTACAGATGCAGAGCACCGAACTAAGGACTTGGGAAAATGCAAAAAAGGAGAAGGCATGATGCCTGTCAAAGAATTTATAATCTAAGAAAAATGAAGTAATTTAAATGCTTACTTTTTAACACTTTTAAAAAGTCTGCCACTTCTGGAGCGAATAAAGGGCCCTCAGATCTGAGCTACAAGGCTCCTGCACCGCTCCAACAATGCTCACTAGGGAGTGAAACGCCACTCCCTGACACAGATCAGAGATGCAGACCCCTTAATGAGGGCTCCCAAGATCCCCTAAGGCTCAAAAACAAAACTGCCTTTTAGTCCTATATACAACAGAGTTCTGGAAAGGCTTGGGAATGAGGTAGCCACACGACTCAACCTTATTCCCCTGGAGAGTGCGGGACTACTTGTTTTGGGCAGAGAATGCACCTGTTATATTGTTACATTGTACTCTCCCAAGTGTTTAATACAGTCCTCTGCACACAGTAAGCACTCAATAAATAAAAGTGCATGCCTGACTGATCCCTTGGAAACCAGAAATTTCCACGTACCACTAAAGACATTACATGCCTTGTCACTCCCTCGTCCGTCCTTAGGCCGTAAGCTCCTTGGAAGCCTGGACAACTTGTCTACCAACTCTATTCTCTTGTACTCTCCCAAGTGCTTAGGCCTATGTTCTGCACACAGTAAGCGCTCAATAAATACAACTGATTGAGAGATCAATCACCTATGGGTCAGACTCAATATCCAATGGCAAGACAAGATCAAGAACAATGAAGCTCTGAAACATCCTCAGTTTCCTTGTCTTGAAACTCTGCTCAGCTATGTTGGGTGAGTCACACGAAGAGAAGACGTAACAGTAGGATGTCCAAACAACTGGGAACAAAGTGGGAAATGGTAAGCGAAAAGATCAAAGGAAGCGACTGACGTAAGGACACAGTAGAACAAAGACTCAGGCAATGCCGTTTTGTGGTTGAAAGCAGGGAGTCATATTGCCGAAGACAAAACATGACATACTGCTCTCAGGAAAGGAGGGGCTTTTTTTAAACAAAAGCTTCATAAGGAACAAGAGATAAGAAGACAAAAAACCATGTATACAAACATTAAGCCTCACAACACGTTTTTAATATGTTCATCGTGATGGGCCTGTGGGTCCCACATTGGCCTTTTCAGCCACTCTTTCATTCATAGGTGAATTATACCGTCAGCAACTTCTTGTGTTCTGCATCATTACCATGTCCCCGTCTAGCGGTCATGTGCATACATAGAAAATCCAAAAGTAAAAGTTATAATACTTCAGTATTTAAGGGGGGGTATTTCATTTTGTTCGTACCAATTAAAAGCAATTTTGAACGAGGGCAAAAAAATCTTAAGACTCAAGATGCAAGGGTACAAAATAACTACTCTTTCAGTTTACGTATGAAGTAATAAAAGAACCCAACAGATTCTACTCCAGATGGGTGAAAATGCATGGAGATTGCCACCTTGAGAGAACGGCATGCAAGAAACCTACTTTCTCAAGAGAACAATTCTTCCTTCTTAACTACTTCATGATACCTTTCTGAGTCACTGATTCCTAACGGGAACATTAATATAATCAAAATTATGTTCACTGTCCTCTTTCTAAAGTAGAAATACTTTCAGTAAGAAAGTGCTCATAACCATGTTAACTAAATGCCTGGCAATCAGAGTTCTCTAACTTTTATTAGCTTACTTTAAGATTGCATCTAAATTGACTGCTCTATTAGACAGGTTTCCATTGATTAGTTACCTGATAAATTAGTCCTCTGGCCCAATTTCCTGGGTTTATGAATTCTTCCCTCACTTGCAACAAGGACTTTAATTTCTTTAAATGAGTATTTAATGGAAAGGAGATGCTCCCAGGTAGAGAAATCTCAAAGCACTTAAGCACTGGCTAAAGCAAACCTTTCAATAAAAATACACTAAAGGTTTTCCCCCAAAATCAGGTTTGTTTAAAGATAGAAAAAGCTGGAAAATGCATGAAATCTAGGAACTCAAGTTCATATAAACTTATCCCTAGAGAGTACAAGGACCTTGCCCCAACAGTATAAAACCTATATTCCCTATAGGTTTTATAGCCTATATTCCACTTAATATCATTCTGAATCCACTTGCAAGTGAGAATTAGTGTGGTCTAGTTGAAAAAGCATGGGCCTGGGAGTCAGAGGATCTGGGTTTTTATCCAGGCTCCACCACTTATCTGCTAAGTGACCTCGGGCAAGTCATTTAACTTCTCTATGCCTGTTATCTCTAAAATGGGTTTTAAGACTGTGAACTCCAAGTGGCTGCTACCTACCCTAGCTCTTTGTAAGTGCCTAGCCCCTCTAGACTATAGGCTCGTTGTGGGCAGGGAATGGGTCTGTTTATTGTTATACACCACTTTACAAAGCACTTAGTACAGTGCTCGCACACCGTAAGCGCTCAATAAATATGACTGAATGAATGGCACATAATAATAATGATGATGGTATTTGTTAAGCACTTACTACGTGCCAGGCACTGTACTAAGCACTGGGGTGGATACAAGCAAATTGAGTTGGACACAGCCCAGTCACAGGATGTGGGTTCTAATTCTGGCTCCACCAAATGTCTGCTGTGTGACCTTGGGCAAGTCACAACTTCTCTGTGCCCCAGTTACCTCATCTGTAAAATGGGGATTAAAAATGTGAGCCTCATGTGGGGCAACCTGATTAGCCTGTATCTACCCCCACCACTTAGAGCAGTGCTTGGCACATAGTAAGCGCTTAACAAATACCATAATTCTGAATTATTATTATGTCCTGCATGGGGCTCACAGTCTCAATCCCCATTTTACAGATGAGATAAAGTGAAGTGACTTGCCTCAGGTCACACAGCAGACAAGTGGTGGAGTCAGAATTAGAACCCATAACCTTGTGACTCCCAGGCCCGTGTTTTTCCACTAGGCCACGCTCCTTCTCCATGAAGTACATCCTCCATTTAATACATGCTTAAGTACCATTAAAAATATAAAAATATCATGTTTTAGTTGGAAATGCTGCACACTAGATTATATTTGTATTACACACGCCCACGTCTCCCCCATCCTAAAAAAACCTGCTCTTGACCCCACTTCCCCCTCCAGTTATCGTCCTATCTCCCTACTACCCTTCCTTTCCAAAATCTTAGAACGAGTCGTCTACAATCGATGCCTAGAATTCCTTAACTCCCATTCTCTCCTAGACCCCCTCCAATCTGGCTTCCGTCCCCTCCACTCTACCGAGACTGCTCTCTCTAAGGTCACCCATGACCTCCTTCTTGCCAAATCCAATGGCTCCTACTCCATTCTGATCCTCCTTGACCTCTCTGCTGCCTTTGACACTGTCGACCATCCCCTCCTCCTCCATACCTTATCTCACCTTGGCTTCACGGACTCTGTCCTCTCCTGGTTCTCCTCTTACCTCTCTGGCCGATCATTCTCGGTCTCCTACGCTGGAGCCTCCTCCCCCTCCCATCCTTTAACTGTTGGAGTTCCTCAAGGGTCAGTTCTTGGCCCTCTTCTGTTCTCCATTTACACTCACTCCCTCGGTGAACTCATCCGCTCTCACGGCTTTGACTACCATCTCTACGCAGATGACACGCAGATCTACATCTCCGCCCCTGTCCTCTCCCCCTCCCTTCAGGCTCGCATCTCCTCCTGCCTCCGGGACGTCTCCACCTGGATGTCGGCCCGCCACCTAAAACTCAACATGAGCAAGACTGAGCTCCTCATCTTCCCTCCCAAGCCCGGTCCGCTCCCAGACTTCTCCATCACCGTGGATGGCACGACCATCCTTCCCGTCCCGCAGGCCCGCAATCTCGGTGTCATCCTTGACTCGTCCCTCTCGTTCACCCCACACATCCTATCCGTTACCAAGACCTGCCGGTTTCACCTCTACAATATCGCCAAGATCCGCCCTTTCCTCTCCACCCAAACGGCTACCTTACTATTACGGGCTCTCGTTATCTCCCGGCTAGACTACTGTGTCAGCCTTCTCTCTGACCTCCCTTCCTCCTCTCTCGCCCCGCTCCGGTCTATTCTTCACTCCGCTGCCCGGCTCATCTTCCTGCAGAAACGATCTGGGCATGTCACTCCCCTTCTTAAACAACTCCAGTGGTTGCCTATCGACCTCCGCTCCAAACAAAAACTCCTCACTCTAGGCTTCAAGGCTCTCCATCACCTTGCCCCTTCCTACCTCTCCTCCCTTCTCTCTTTCTACCGCCCACCCCGCACGCTCCGCTCCTCTGCCGCCCACCTCCTCGCCGTCCCTCGGTGTCGCCTATCCCGCCGTCGACCCCTGGGTCACGTCCTCCCGCGGTCCTGGAACGCCCTCCCTCCTCACCTCCGCCAAACTGATTCTCTTTCCCTCTTCAAAACCTTACTTAAAAATCACCTCCTCCAAGAGGCCTTCCCAGACTGAGCTCCTCTTCCCCCTCTACTCCCTCTGCCATTCCCCCCTTTACCTCTCCGCAGCTAAAGCCTCATTTTCCCCTTTTCCCTCTGCTCCTCCACCTCTCCCTTCCCATCCCCACAGCACTGTACCCGTCCGCTCAACTGTATATATTTTCGTTACCCTATTTATTTTGTTAATGAATTGTACATCGCCTTGATTCTATTTAGTTGCCATTGTTTTAACGAGATGTTCTTCCCCTTGACGCTGTTTAGTGCCATTGTTCTTGTCTGTCCGTCTCCCCCGATTAGACTGTAAGCCCGTCAAACGGCAGGGACTGTCTCTATCTGTTGCCGACTTGTTCATCCCAAGCGCTTAGTACAGTGCTCTGCACATAGTAAGCGCTCAATAAATACTATTGAATATTTGGAGGCAGCAGTTTGTATGATAACCTGTGAGGCTAACAGACAAGATCATGCATATTCACATGCATTACATTTATGTGGACAGTAACCCTTAGACAAATAACACTTTTCATGGCAAAATATTAACTAAGAGTAACTGAATTTCTTCATACGAAGAGAAACCAATCACCTTTGTTACCATACTTTCTTCAGTCAACATTTAAGAATATATTTTATAGACGCTTCTGTGTTAGGCTTTTAAAATCCTTTGGTTGTACCTTTCTTGGCCCTAGTTCTTCATAGAAATGCAAATCAGCCCTTGATTATTATAAGAACAAAGTTCAGCATTGGCAGTTTGCTAAAATTAATCAATCATGTTTGAGGGCTCCCTGCACGTCTAGCACTTACTAGGTGCTTGGGAGAAAGTTCAAGACTGTTGGTAGACATGATCCCTGCCCCCGAGGAGCTATGGTTGCTTGCAGCAAGGTTTAAATATCTGAGTACAGAAAATATTGCAAAAATATATTTTTCTATATTGTCATTATTTCAACATCAATACCAATAATAATACTGCCTGATTTGATTTACCCTCCTCCTTGAAATTATATCCTTGAGTGCATGATGCTAAGCCACTGAATGGAAAAAAGAGGACAAGCAAAGGGCCCGGAGAGTTTATAATTAAATAATTATCCATGGAGAGTTGCGAGTTAGGGGCACCATGAGTAATGAGACAGTACATTTATGTTGGCTTTTTTTTAAAAATTCTGGGTAACAGAAAATTCTAGATGTGGGTCATCTATACAACTTGGGTCAAAACATCCCCAAAATATTAAACTGTGTGTGAAAAAGTACGATGTTAGCTTAAATTTAAATGAAATATCCAATTTCAATTGCTTTATTTCATAATAAAATGGACAGAAAATTCAGGGAAGTGCATCCTCAATTTAAATTAGAATAAAGTATATATTGGTTAGTTGGGACTACTATCATCAGTTCACTAGGTTTACAACACCTTCCTTACCTTTTCCGCTGAAATGGGTTTGGAGGGTTTTTCAGGTTCCTTCTCTCTTTTTTTCTCTTCCTTCTTTTTTTCCTTTTCTTTCTGCAAAAACAACATTTTCATAATCAGTTGTCTTTTCAAAGAAAGTGCACATTATGCTTTAAAAGGTCATGTTCTGTGTTACTGGCAAAGCAAATGTTATCGGTTAAGATTACAGAGCATAGTGATTCTTGGAATCCAGATATCAAACTCAATGAAAAATCTGAGAAATGATTATCTTAACCACAAAAAACAAAATATGACGGATGCCGATACAAACGAATGTCTTCTCTCAGGAGCTCAAATGTTAATGCTACAGATGTCTTACTGAAAAGCAAAAAATAAAAAAAGTACATGAGTGAGGCAACGGCCAGATACCTAGCTAGTTCTGAATAGGCAAACTCTAAATTCCAATTCTTTGTTCCCACCATTTATCGAGCTCAATTTCCCAAAAGAAATCAATATAATGAGTTTTGAAGAAGACAAGGGAGTGGGTTGGCAGATTAACTATAGGTGATTGCTCTGGATGACAAATTGGTCGCTGTGGGTAGTCAACAGCCTCTTCTGTCTCCCACCCTGAAAGCTCAGTTCTGGGTCCCCTTCTATTCTCCATCTACATCCATTAGCTCCCACAGCTTCAACTACCATCTCTACTAAGATGACTCCCAAATCTACACTTCCAGCTCTGATTTATCTCCTTCTCCGCAATCTCATATTTCCTCCTGCCTCCAGGAAATCTCTAGGGATGTACCTCGAACTTAATACGTCCATACCTGAACTGTTTAGATTCCCACCTAAAACCTATTCTTCCCCGTCTTTCCCATCACTGCAGACAATACCACTATCCTCCCTATCCCAAGCCCTTTACCTTGGCATTACTCTCAACTCTTCTCTCTCATTCCACCCACATATTCAATCTGTCACCAAATTCTATCGGTTCTATCTTCAAAGTACTGCTTAAGTCCACTCTTTCCTCTCCATCCAAACTGCTAGCATGCTGATCCAAGCACCTACCATATCCCACCTTGACTACCGCATCTGCCTTCTCACTGACTTCCCTGCCTCCTGTCTCTCCCCAGTTCAGTCCATACTTCACTCTACTGCCTGGACATTTTTTTGAAAATACGTTCAGTCCATGCTTCTCCACTCTTCAAGAACCTCCAATGGTTGTCCATCCACCTCCGCATCAGAAAGAAACTCCTTACCATTGGCTTTAAAGTGCTAAATCGGTGTATCCCACTGTGCCTCACTGATCTTATACTATAGCCCATTCTGCACGCTCCACTCATCTAGCACCAGCTTACTCACTGTGCCCCAATCTCATCAATCTCACCCCCGACCCCTTCACCATGTCCTGTCCCTAGCCTGGACCTCCCTCCCCATCCTTTTATGCCAGACCACTACTCTCCCCACCTTCCAGGAATTAATACAAGTGGAATCTCCCCCAAAAGGCCTTCCCCGATTAAGCTCTCTTTTCACCAACTTCCTCTCCTTTCTGCCTCGCCAATATACTGGAATCTGTGATTAGCTGATATTAGCCTTGCTCTCAACCCCACAGCAATTACGTACATATCTTTAAATATTATTGATTTAATTCAATCGTTTCCCCCTTTAAACTTTAAGTTCCTTGAGGGCAGGGATCATGTCTGACGACTCTGTTGTACTGTACTCTCCCAAGCACTCAGGATGACCCTCTTCACATAGTAAGCGCTCAATAAATACCACTGATTGATTGACTGACGGCCACAAGGTGAATGGCATTCTTTCACAGCACAAAATATAATGTTTTCATAATGCTACAAGGTTATTTGGAAATAGCTTTCCAGAAAAATTGAAATCCCACTAGCAAAGTGGACAAAGAGAGTGCATACTGTCCCTGAAATTTTCAGTGTGATGAGTAAATGGTGAATTTAAACAATTGTCAAGTGTTTTCAATGTCTCTTAACTGGAACTAATGGAACTATGCTCTTGGATCTGACCTTTGGGCACCTGACGTTCGCCTTACCCTCAACTCCACAGCACTTACGTATATTTATATTAATGTCTGACACCCCCTTTAGACTGTCCTCACTGTGGGCAGTGAACGTGTCTGCCAATTCCACTGTGTACTGTACTCTCTACCGAGTGTTCAGTATGGTGTTCTGTACATAGTAAGTACTCAAAAAACGCCAATGATGATATTTTCATGAAACCTGTTTTTAACACTAGCCAAAACTCATCCACATATTAAATAAATAAAACTGATCCCATAAAGCGGCAAGAAAAGAAGAAAGCCAAGAGTGTAGAGTTTTAATTCCCACACCCTCAAAAAAGGGACTGCAGCTAAAAGGGCTAACCAAATGATGGGCACCGATAGAAATGGCATCGTCAACAAAAAAAAGAAGATCTAGTTTGCTCCCACATAACCTTGTAATACAGCCTCCCTAGAAATAGGCTGCATTATTCTGAATGCTTCACTCAGAAAGGACCTTAAGAGGAGGAGGTGTTACGGTGACTAGTACTGAGGTTTGGGGGAGGGGAGGGTGGCATGCGGCTGCTTCCTATAATGTTTGGGGTCCTCAAACTGTACGTATGGGGTAACACTGGAAAAAACAGGAGGCCTGAGTGGGGCGGTTAGGAGCACAGCAATGAATAAAACATAAGGAGTCTGGGATTGGGATATTTTTGGCGGTAAGGAGCACCCTGGAGAAAGTACAACAAGTTGTAACATGAACAGAAAATCCCATCATCACCAAGAACGCTGCTGATGATGGCAAAATGAAAGGGGCAGGGAAACCACCCTCCCCCCCACACAATTTTTCTGAAAGACCTTCTCCACACACATAGGTCATACTAGTTATTGGTATGGACTACAAAGACTCCTGACCGGGGGACGCTCCGAAGCAGGCAGTTCAGGAACATCTCGTACCCGCTAGGGTGGCATCAGAAGCGAGGGAGCCTACTTTTGGGGTAGAAGCGGGGAGGGGGAAGAGATGTTGGAGGGATTGGAGGCAATAATCTTTGCTCAGTCAGCTGGAGTCCACTGCGCCGTAAAGTCCACTGTGTAAAGGCAAGCCCATAAACTGCCCCGCTGTGGACCTCTCGACTTACCTTGTTCTTGGATTGGTAATTACTCCAGGGTGATGGGAGGTTTCTTTCCCTTTCTGAGGAGTTCTCTTACAGGAACCCCAATACACTGTTGATGGGAGATGGTGGTCAGCAACAGGAGGAACAAAGAGCCAAAAGGATCAGGAGGAAGGAACCAGCTTCCTTATGAGAAGACTAAAAAGATAAGGGCTTTGCCACATGGAAATATACAAAGGCTGAGAGTGGGCATAATCTAAATTTATGAAATAATTATTAATCAAAGGTAATTACTGAGTGCTCATCCTGGGCAGACCACTGTATTCAGTCCTTGGGAGAGTTTAACGGAGTTAGGAGAATGCTCCCTACCCAGAGAAAATCAAATTCGAGTTTATAATCTAGTGGAGATTACCGTGAAGCATTTACTGTGTGCCATATACCGCGCCAATGATGAAGGTACCGTGTTTGCCATTCACAGTCTGCTCTGTTTTACGTTACTTGTTAAGAGTTTACTAAGTATAAAACACTGTTCTAAGCACTAGGGTAGGTACAAGAGAAGCTGTGTGGCATAGTGGATAGATCACAGGCCTGGGAGTCAGAGGATCTGGATCCTAATCCCGGCTCTGCCAATTACTTACTGTGTGACCTTGGGCAAATTACTTAACTTCTCTGTGCCTCAGTTACTTCATCTGTAAAATGGGGATTAAGACTGTGAGCCCCACGTGGGACATGGACTGTGTCCAACCTGATTAACTTGTATCTCCCCTAGTGCTTACAACAGTACCTGGCACTTAGTAAGCGCTTAACATATACCCTTAGAAAAAGGTGAATTAGGTTGTCTCCAAACGTTCCCATCCCGCAGGGGGGCTCACAGTTTTAAACAGGAGGGGGAACAGGTACTGAATCCCCATTTTGCAGCTGAGGAGACTGAGGCACAGAGAAGTTAAGTGACTTGCCCAAGATCACAGAGCAAGTAATTGGCAGATCCGGGACTAGAATCCAGGTCCTCTGACTCCCAGGCCCATGCTCTTTCCACTAGGCCATGCTGCTTCTTGTGCAGTCTAGACTGTAAACTTGTTGTGGGCAGGAAACGTATCTACCAACTCTGTTGTAGTGTACTCTCCCAAGCACTTAGTACAGTGTTGTGCACTAAGTGCTCAATAAATGAAGGAAATGGATAGAAAGGAGGAAATGGACAGGAAAGACATAGAAACAAGCTCCTTTCCTAATATACCTTTTCAGCTTTCCCTTCCCCACCTCCTCACTCATGCTGTTTCACCAGCCTGGAACACCCTTCTTACCAATCCCAAATTCACCACATCCCAGTTCAGCTGTGTCAACCCAACTCCCACCTTAAACCCCTTCATATTTTATTCCTCGGCACTCATAGGTACAAGCATATCATGTATTTATATCAATGGCTTATCAATTATTTGTTCAATTTATTTCTTCTTCTTGCACTATTGCCTTGTTATAGGCTACTTCCCGTTTTCATACTGGTGAATACTTTTCTCCCCATGAAACTATAAGTTTCCTAAAGGTAGAGAAAGTGTGTCTTATTACTGTGTGTTGTGCGTTACAGGGTGTTGTTTTCTCTCAAGCACTTAGAAACAGTAGCATATACTGGAAAAACATAAGAAATGTGAACAGAAGTCCTGTCCACCAAAAATATTGATAGTTTCATGAAGGGATGCAAAGAGAAAGGTATGAATGTTAGATGGTTCAGGAAGGGTTAAATACATGATGAATTACTAGAGGAAAAAGTTAGGGGTGTTGGAAAATACAACATTAATCATTTTTCATGAGAGCAAACATCCAACTCTGCGCTCAGTAAACACGACTGATGAATTGGTTCATCAGTGTGGGAGGTCTCTGCCAGACACAGAACACTAGTCCCTGGCTAACTCAATGACAGCATTTCTTAAGTTTCATAGAAAACTGACGGAAAAGTAAATGGAGCAGAATTAACAATGGGCATTATCAAAAGCAGACTGCTTAGAAAAAAAAAGTCACTAGAGATCTCAGTACCTCCAATTTGCTTTTTTCAGCAGCAGCAGCTTGCAGAGAAGGAGAGGATGCCAAAGGCTGAAGAACATCAGAAGAGGACATCTGTATAAAGCAGATGAATAACATGAGAGGGAAATCAAAGCAGATAATTGGAATTAACCAAGCAATGGAGAGAGGCAGAGAAACACATTCATTTCCAAAGATCCAGAAGCACTTAGAAAAGCCAAATACCAGAGGAAGAACAAGGCAAGAAAGAAGCAAGTGCTGCAATCTGTCTTCTCAATTTCACTGCTGGTATTTCTAAAGGTAAAAGGATTTATCAGAAAACAGTGAATGATTTATGAGGAAATTCACCAGGATAAAAAAAGTTAAATGTAACAGGATACATTCACATCGCAAGCATGAGAAAATAATTAAATTTCCTTCATTGTTCAGGTTTATCCAATGTGACTTCTGAAATATTAATGTCCTGAGGCCTGAAGACACACTGTCCCAAGTGACAGGGGAGAGAAAAGATAGTCTTTGTTTTCATTCACTCTAACAAATCATTTTAAGAATAAAAACCGAGGGAGACCTCGAAGGGCAAAAGATTTAATTAAAGTTCTAATCAACTCTATTTTAGAAGGCAGAAGCTGCTAGAAAAATGAGGAGATTCATAAAAAACAGCATCTGAATGCTAGCCAGCAAGACCTATTACCAAGCAATTTATACACATTCTTTTCTAGGATCACAGCTTGCACAACCACTGTTTCCAGCACAGTACCTCCAGAATTACCCAAAGGTATTGTGAAGCAGTTATAATCGCAAAAGGCAATTTATACATGAAAATGGGTTTCATCTAAAAAACATTTTCACATTCTTCCTAGCCTATTTCTACATGTGTAGTTGATCACTTTAATGGGAGCATTATCTTTGTGCTCTTTTTACTGCCAAAATGCAACTGAAGTAAGTTTACAAAAATGTACAGTAGATTTTCAGAGCTATAAAACTGACATCTCTATACCACCCTACCATATCAATAGTGGCTAAAAGGAAATTTTAAAAATAAATGGAACTATTACAGCATAGGTCATTATGCAGTGTCAAAATAACATTATTTAAATGACAAGTTCTCATCCGATCCTCCCGTCATTCTGTTTGGCGTTGACTTCTGGCCACAAGCAAGAATTCAAATTTTTTTTTTCCTGTAAACTGATGTCTGCTTATATCAGAATCAACTCTGAAGATTCTTGATATTGATCATCCCACACTAGACATTTAATTAATGTTAATTAAAATCATATGCTTGGGGGAAAACTAACATGAAATTAAGAAAATCAAAACCTGGTACAAGAAGCTTGCTCACAATGCCAGTGGACTGCCTTAATAATAATGTTGGTATTTGTTAAGCGCTTACGATGTGCAGAGCACTGTTGTAAGCGCTGGGGTAGATACAGAATAATCAGGTTGCCCCACGTGAGGTTCACAGTTAATTCCCATTTTACAGATGAGGTAAATGAGGCACAGAGAAGTTAAGTGACTTGCCCACAGTCACACAGCTGACAAGTGGCAGAGGCGGTACTCGAACCCATGACCTCTGACTCCCAAGTCTGGGCTCTTTCCACTGAGCCTCGCTGCTTCTTACTGATGACTTCATTTCCATTTTAGGCATAGGATTCTTCCAGTGTTTTTTTTTATACCTGGAATTCATTATTAATATTGGTAATGATGATGATGGTATTTGTTACCACTTACTTTGTGCCAGGCACTGTACTTTGTTAAGCTCTGAAGTGGATGCAAGCAAATCTAGGTCCCACGTGGGGCTCACAGTCTCAATCCCCATTTACAGATGAGGTAGCTGAGGCTCACAGAAGTGAAGTAACTCGCCCACAGTCACGTAGCAGACAAGTGGTGGATACGAGATTAGAACTCATGACCTTCTGACTCCCAGGCCCAGGCTCGATCCGCTATGCCAAACTGCTTCTCAATAACAATTGTGGTGCTTGTTAAGCGCTTACTATATATATGCCAAGCACTGTACTACGCACTGGAGTGGACACAAAGAAATCAGGTTGGACACAGTCCCTGTCCCATGTGGGGCTCACTGTTTCAATCCCTATTTTATAGATGAGGTAACTGAGGCCCAGAGAAGTGAAGTGACTTGCCCAAGGTCACAGAGTAGACAAGTGGTGGAGCCGGGATTAGAACCCATGACCTACAGACTCCCAGACTCGTGCTCCAGCCACTATTCATTCAATCGTATTTATTCAGCGCATACTGTGTGCAACCCACTGTACTAAGCGTTTGGTAAGTACAATTCGGCAACAAATATAGACAATCCCTACCCAACGATGGGCACGAGGCCATGTTAGGTTTATTACTCTAACGTAAAAGATTAAAATTGATGGGAAATCAATCAGTGCAGAGCTCTTATTAAGCACTTGGAAAGTACAATATAACAGAGTTGGTAGATACGATCCCTGCCCACAACGAGTTTACATTCTAGTAGGTAAAACAAAGTATTTCAGATACCGAAATTCATGATCCCTTCCAAGTGTCAATTCAGACACTTGACACCAAGTAGACACCAAACGCAGAACAATTTGAAATAAGCTCTCCAAAAGTATATACATTGGACAAAAAGATAGATAATAAACAATATAGTTAGCCTGAAAACTAAGGAGTGTCTACAGAGCACTGAACTAAACACTTACCCTCAAATGCTTTGATACTGACCCTCTTCCAGCCCCAGAGCACTTATGTACACAGTCATCTGTAATTTAAAGTCACTCTCCCTCTTCTGTCCATAAGCTCTCTGTGGAAAGGGATGGCCTCTACCTACTCTTTTATATTGTACTCTCCCCAACTCTTAGGAGATTGCTCTGTGCACAGTAAGTGTGCAATAAATATCACTGATTGACTGAAGCACAGCAGCATTTCCCCTGGTGTTAGCTTCAGAAATGAGGGGGAACCCCTCCCCCCAAAAAACTACGTTAGGCCACCTCCGGACCTAGAAGAGGCCTGTTATACATAGATCTGGGGGAGAGAAATAAGGTTTGCCCTACCACTCCTTCTCATTTTGCAATATTCAGTCTACCAATCCTTCCTTAGGAAGTTACAGAGATGACTACTTGGTGTTTTCAGGGGAGAGCGACGAAGAAGAATGGCTGAATCAAACAGGCTGAGGCCGCTTTCCATTATGGACCCAATTTATGGGAAGCAACAAGGTATGGAAAAAAGCCTCGCTCACTTTGGGGCCCTGTGAACTGATCTGTAGCATACTGCCTGTTGGGTCTATATTATTTTGGCTGCTTGAAGAACTGTGAAAGTTACCACTACAGCCACCCAATAATATCTGAACCCTGCTAAACCCCAGCTATTCGCTCACCACTGGAATTTTCTGTTAAAATCGGTTTAAATTGAAACGAAGAGCAATTTTTCTATAGTATTAATGGTCTGAAAAATCCTGACTTCAGGCAAACCTACATTTCAACCACACGCAGGTTCCCTCCAGTGTCAGAATCTATCCTATTTTTTAATACAACTATAAATTATAGCAGGCTGAAATTTGGTCTAGGAACTGTTATATGTGTTAAGCCTGGATATCAGCAGAATGGCCTAGAGCAAAAAGCAGCAAAGTCACCATTATCCATGGGATTATTTGAAGACATAAACTCACATATTATTTCTTGGACTCTTATAACTCTTAATAGATCAAGCCTTCAATTGAAGGTACACTTCTCACACTGAAAAAGCACTGGAGCTATATAAACCCATTTGCTTGCATGTGGAGTGTGCTGAAAGCCCTTGTTAGACTCAAAAATTGTATTTCACTCAAAATATTTAATGTTACCTTAACAGTTCATTATAATGTTGTAACTGTCTTAATACTGGCTGTTAACACCGTACTACAAAATATTTTAGGGTACCTACTGAACATCATTATTGCTACTTATTCAGGAATCGTGGGTTTTATGTAGGCTCGCAGTCCGGCAAGGTCCAAGTGGCTTCCAAAATATGAAATTACAAAAAGCCAAGTTCCTTACTGTCTTCTGGCATATGACCAGATGGAATATATGGAAATGGTCCTATTGGCTAGTAGATAGATGATATAAATTCAATAATTTCAAGGCTGAGGGGATGAATGATGATTTTTAATAATGTGTTCATCGACCGATATTTATAATATTTAGAGCTTACTGTGTGCAGAGCACTATACTAAATACTTGAGAGAGTACAATATAACAAAGTTGGGAGCCATGCTCCCTGCCCACAATGAGTTGACAGTCTAGAGGGGGAGACAGACATTAAATGCTCATGAAATGTGAACAGTTTATGGGAGACCAGAGTTATTTGTTTGGCGGGTAGTTGTTCGGGGGACAGTGATATTAAAGTTCTGTGGGAAAAAGCATTTGTTCCGCAGTGATATCCTCGAATCACTAATCCAGAGTTCAGTACTGAAAAGCAAAAATGCTCCCCCAAAATCTGAAGCTTCCTGGGAGCTAAATTTTGAAGTGGAAAGATCTGGTGCAATTTAGGGATAATAAGATCTAAACATTTTTAACTATGGTTTTCAAAGGTACATTTAATAATAGCTGAATTTCAAAATTGTTTACTTTATTCATTTGTTTTGGTTACTCTGTTTTTAAGGTATTTGTTAAGCACTTACTATGTGCCAGATACTATATTAAGTACTAAAGTAGATACTCAGTTAATCATATTACATCTACTGTGTGCAGAGCACCGTACTAATAGGGAGAGTACACTGTAACAGACACATTGCCTAGCCATAACTACCTTACAATCAACAGGGGGAGACCAATATTAATATAAATTACAGATCTGTACATAAGTGCTGTGGGGGGGGGGGGCGGCGGGGGATGAATGAAGGAAGCAAGTCAGTGTGACATTGAAGGGAGAGCAAGAAGAGAAAAGGAGGGCTTAGGCAGAGAAGGCCTCTTGGAGGAGATGTGCCTTCAATAAGGCTTTCAAGCAGGGGAGGGTAATTGCCTGTAGGGAGAGCGTTCCAGGCCAGAGGTAGGACACGGGCAAGAGGTCAGCAGCACGACAGACGAAATCGAGGCGCAGTGAGGAGGTCAGCACTAGAGGAGAGAAGTATGAGGGCTGGGTTGTAGCAGGAGAGTGGTGAGGTGACTTAGGAGGAGGCAAGGTATTTTTAAGTCAGTGGGAAGAAGTTTGATGCAGAGCTAGATAATAATAATAATAATAATAATGGTATTTGTTAAGCGCTTACTATGTGCCAGGCACTGTACTAAGTGCTGGGGTGGGTACAAGCAAATTGGGTTGGACACAGTCCCTGTTCCACGTGGGGCTCAGTCTCCATCCCCATTTTACAGATGAGGGAACTGAGGCCCCGAGAAGTGAAGTGATTTGCCCCAAGGTCACACGGCAACCAAGTTGCAGACCTGGAATTAGAACCCATGACGTTCTATACACCCAGGCCCGTGCTCTAGCCACTAGGCAACCACTGGAGGCTCTTAAGGAAAGGAGACACATGGCCTGAAGGTTTTTATAGAAAAATGAACCAGGCAGCAGAGTGAAGAATGGTCTGGTGGCCTGGTAGATAGAACACAGTTCTGGGAATCAGGACCTGGATTCTAATCCCAGCTCTACCACTTATGTGTTCTGTGACCTTGGACAAGTCACTTCATTTCTCTGTGCCTCAGCTGCCTCAACTGTAAAATGGGGACTAAGACTATGAACCCCACAAGGGACAGGGTCTGTATCCAACCTATTTGCTTGTATCTACCCCAGCCTTTGGTAAAGTGCCTGGCACATAGTATACGCTTAACAGATACCACACTTTTGAGGTTGGGAAGTTGGTGGGGAGTGAGAGGGAGGGTGCTTCTAATGTTTGGGAGAATATCTGAAAAAGAAAATTGGTTAAATGTTCTTATAAAAGCAAAACCTTATTTTATAAAATAGAAAATGCCACGTTTATCCTGAATTATCCATGCCCACTTCTGGCACTGAAAATTTGAAATCTGTAATAAGTGACTGGCTATATGAATATCTTCCCTAAGGATACAAGCTAATCGAGTTGGACCCAGTCCACGTCCCATGTGGGGCTCACAATCTTAATCCCTGTTTTACAGATGAGGTAACTGAGGCCCAGAACAGTAAAGTGACTTGCCCAAGGTGACTCGGCAGACAAGAGGTGGAGCCCAGATCCTTCTGATTCCCAGCCCACACTCTTTCCACTAGGCCACGCTGCTTCTCTTCCTTTGAGGGATTCAGGGAAGGGAAGGTGTTAGCAGAGGGAGTGGCCAGTTTAACACCATCAGCACCACGGTAGTCTGGAAGAGGAGAGGTAAGAAAGACCAAAAGGTTCACCCGTGTTTCTTCTACTGCATCACCATTTCAACTAGTGTTCATGCCTCACCTCTGCCATTTTTCCCTTCAAAAGTCAGCAAATTCAACATGGCATCTTAATATATTACACGGGAATTGGGAGCCAGGTTGGGGGCATAATCGATTAGACCGTAAGCCCCCGATTAGACTGTAAACCCGCAATTAGACTGTAAGCCCAACAACGGGCAGGGATTGCCTCTATCTGTTGCCGAATTGTACATTCCAAGCGCTTCGTACAGTGCTCTGCACATAGTACGCGCTCAATAAATACTATTGAATGAATAATCAAGAGACAGCGACCAGGGCTGGGGCTGGGAGCTGCTTCCCCTCGTGGGCAGGGCGTCAGAGAACTGCAGCAGCACTAGGTCTCAGCCTGCCATAAGGCACGCATTCCTTAACCTTTCACGGCAGACTGCCCAGGAAGAGAAGAGCTGCTGCGTGTGGCTGGAGAGCTGGGATTTGGACGCTCCTGGTCTAGACGGTCAGGACAACAGTCACACACTGCCCTCAAGAAAACACAAACCCAAGCAGACACACGCTACATCCTCACTCTCCCCTGGCAGTGACTGCCTGAGTTTCGGCAAGCCTAGGTGAGGTGCTTATAGAAAAGGGTAGTTCCCCCATACCTGAAGTCCCAGGGCTCAACTTGCCCACAGCAAGAGCAACTGTGTCCCAAATCAACAGCCTGGTAAAACTTGTGAAGAACTGGGATAAACTGCATATGCCTTTTCTTCCCCTCGAGTTGCAGTCGCCATCTCAGTGAAAGATCATCATCTGGTTGGGACGGTGGGAAGATGGGATATGAGAGGTGTTGGAAAGGTGGGAGGGGTGGAGCTGGGGGAAAAGGAGTGAGGAACATTGAGTGGGACGTATCTGTGACTCCCCTTCCTGTCTTTCTTTCCCTGATTTTGGACCACCTGTCCTTGGAGAAGGTCTACTCGCTAACATCACACTGTAACAGATATTTCTTGTTACCAGAATCTCTTTACGGTTACTATTTTTAAAAACTAGTAACTGTCACATTATCAGTAATTTGCACCTTTTTTAAAGTGCAGCTCACATCCAAATGCATAACTAACTATAAAAAGCCCATAAACTGGATTCCTCTACAGAGGCAGCAAGGCTTCGCGGAAAGAGCCCAGGCCTGGGAGTCGGAGGATCCGGGCTCTAATCCCGGCTCCACCACTTGCCTGCTGAGTGACCCTGGGCAAATCGCTTATCTCCTCTGTGCCTCAGTAACCTCACAGAGAAAATGAGGAGTCAATAGATCTTCTCCCTCCTAGTTAGACTTTGAGCCCCAGGTGGGACAGAGACCGTTTCCAACCTGATTAACTTCAAAACTACTCCAGCGCCTAGAACAATGCTTAACCCACAGTAAGTGCTTAAATTGTATAAAACAAAACAAAAAAAGGATGAGTTTATCATGCCTTGTGAAAGGATTTGAGTATGTAATTCAAGCATAGTCTTTCCTGATGCTTCTCTTGAACTGTATTCACCCAATTTTATAGATTACGTACTAATGACACTGGAGGTTTGTAGTAGGAAGTGATTCTGCTGCACAGTGAATGTAACAGCAAATTCCAAGTGTCCAAGATGTCCTTTAATATTTTTATGGGAGTTTTTGAGAAGACTGCAATTGCTGCAATATAAGAAAGAGCTGCCGACCTGAATGATGATAGCTAGAGGCTCAATCCATAACGCGCAAGTATTTATGCGCCTTTCCCCAGGATTCCTTACATGCCTCAGGTATCCAGTTTGAGTCACTCATCTGAGGGACTCGAGTCTCAGAATATATCTAGCAATTTATGTTGATATTAGTACCTGTCTCCAAGCTTTTCAGAGCACTTTATAAACTTTAAATTAGCCAACTGTCAGGAATCTTCAAAACAGTCACGTGGGAGCAGGATGGGGGTCTATGTAGTAAATTAAAAATACCAGTATATCCTTCAGCAACCCTAACCATATACTATAAAATCCACAGTTCCTATCGAGAGACACAGTCCTACTGTGGAAGCAGCATGGCTCGGTGGCAAGAGCCCGGGCTTCGGAGTCAGAGGTCATGGGTTCGATTCCTGGCTCTGCCACTTGTCAGCTGTGTGACTGTGGGCAAGTCACTTCACTTCTTTGGGCCTCAGTTACCTCATCTGGAAAATGGGGATGAAGACTGTGAGCCTCACGTGGGACCACCTGATTAGCCTGTATCTACCCCAGCACTTAGAACAGTGCTCTGCACATAGTAAGCGCTTAACAAATACCAACATTATTTATTATTACTGTTAATGAAGAGGAGGAAAAATCCTAAACACAGTCTTCTTTGGTCTCTACTTCTGGCTAGAGAAAAGGAGAGGTGGGGCATCAGACTGACAAACAGGCACTCACCCTGACTTACCCAGCATGTCTTACCTGCAAAGAAAGGACCGAAGACCAGGAGGAGGGTAAGTCATTTCCCTCCCCACCTACTCTCCCTGTTCCCGGCTCCCCCTTCTCCCACCCCTCAGGCCCAGAACTCTGCCTATGACTGGCAGGGGGTTAATCAGCACTGGCAGCAGCAGTGAAAGTGGCCCAAATAAGCTGGAGGGCTGCAGGAGGGAACCACAGTGTCTGTGGTGACCAGAGAGGGCAGATGAAGCAGTGTGGCCTAGTGGATAAAGCACAGGCCTCTGAGACAGGAGGACCTGGGCTCTAATCCCACCTCCACCACTTAACCATTGTGTGACACTGGGCAAGTTGTTTAACTTTCTTTTCCTTTATGGTATTTGTTAAGTGCTAACTATGTATCAAGCACTGTTTTAAGTGCTGGGGTAGGTATAGGTTTATTAAGTCAGCCACAATGAAATTTGTGGAGAAATACAGCATGTGGTATTTCTGAAGTTATCAAAACAAGGATGAAGATAAATTCAGTTGAATATTACGTAAAATAAAACAAATCTAACTTACAGGCTTTTATATGTTCATTAGCTAGCTATTCCCCATTTTTAATGGAAGACGGATTAAAAGGTTAATTTAATTCAGGATATAAGATATTTTTCATAACATCTATAGCATAGAACTTTTCAAACGCCATTCTTATGGTGCTTCCACCCTTTCTCTGACTATACAAGAAAATTAAAAACAAATGCCTAAAGGTCAAGTCAAAAAATCAACACTTCATCACCTCGGATCAGTTTTTGGCCAAGTCATTCATTCATTCAATAATATTTATTGAGCGCTTACTATGTGCAGAGCACTGTACTAAGCACTTGGAATGTATAATTCGGCAACCAATCAACAGTCAATATCTTATACACTAACTTTATCCTAAATCTTAATTCTGGCTATCATCCTAACTATGGTCACAAATCCAGTGAAATGTCTGATAACCGGGATTGTTGGGTTGAGTTCTATTTTTGAACATAATTAGAATTTGCTCACCATTTGACTTTGGATGTTTAAAGTGATGTGTTATGATCCTTTTCAACTTATAAGTGGATGTGGTACACATCCTGTTTTGACCACAAAGGCAATGCAGCCCTCAATAACTCCCCAATGGATTCCTGCCACCGGAACAGAGGAAGAACTGAGAGAAAGCAGAGGAGAAACCCTGGAGTGTAGGGACCGGTGGTGTTGAGCAATAGCGAGCTAGGGAATGTATCACTTGAGCGATTAGTATAGTGCTTTGCACAGAGTGAGCACTCAATAAGTACAACTGAATCAGTCAATCAAATTTACTGAGCGCTTACTGTGTGTTGAGCACTGTACTAATCACTTGGAAGAGTACCATATAACAGAGTCAGTACTCACGCTCCTTGTCCACAACGAGCTAACAGCTGTTGACGAGACTGTGCACACTTGCTAGAGTTACTTACGTATTTCCAATATTTGGTTACAAAATTTGACCAATGAATGGTATTTACTGAGCATTTACTGTCCACAGAGCACAGTACTCTAGGGAGAGTACAATACAAAAGAATTGGTTGACAAATTCCCTGCCCACAACAAGTTAAGAAAACCATCTTCTTTCCTTTCTTCATTTCCTATTTTATTCCCATGCATTCTGCACCGTCTGAAATAACCTTTCTTACTTACATTCCTCCCCTTCTATTAAATATCAGAGCAATTTGGATGAAAGCTCCTCTTCCAGTTATTCATATCAATTTCAAAACTTCTACTAATAATTCTGCTCTTCCACAAACTTTCCCATGAGAATTCCAAAACTCCAGAAACACTCTGAAAGAGTGCACACATTTGTCATTTTGGGCTTTTTGTGTCTCTTAAGCATATGTTTCTGTCATGTGTTACTCATGTGTTTTTATCTTTATTTATATTTCACTATTTGTTCCGGTTATTAGAACGCAAACTTCTAGAAGACTTATTCTTGGAATTGCCCTCTGCTCTAAACACTGTCATTTGACTGGTTTAGAAAGCTCCACTTAATCTCTGTGGGAGGAGCCTGACCTTGTCCTTTTCAAAATAATGTAGTTTATGCCTGGGACAAATGTCTACTGCCTAGATTTTTCTGAAAACCATTCAGTCCATATCTCCTCACTTCTCAAAATGTCTGCATTAGTTGCCCATCTAACTGCAAACAGAAAGTCCTTAAATGTGGCTTAGTGGAAAGAGCACGGGCTTGGGTGTCAGAGGTTGTGGGTTCTAATTTCCGACTCCGCCACTTGTCTGCTGTGTGACCTTCGGCAAGTCACTTAACTTCTCTGGGCCTCAGTTACCTCATCTGTAAAAATGGGAATTAAAAAATGTGATCCCCACGTGGGACAATCTGATCCCCCTGAATCTACCCCAGCGCTTAGAACAGAGCTCTGCACATAGTAAGTGCTTAACAAATACCATAATTATTATTATCTTTAAGGTACTCAGTCAGCAATCTCCTTCTTCCTACCTTACCTCTGGGACCTCCAACTACAATTCAATCCACACACTCCTCTATCACCATAACAATCTCTGTACCTTGATCTCATCCATCCTGCCTACCCCTTGCCCACCTCCTTCCCCTGGCCTGGAAACTCCCTCCACCTTCACAGCAGGGTGGCCTAGTGGTCAGAGCACAAGGCTGGGAATCAGAAGACCTGGGTTCTAATCCCGGAGCCGCCACAAGTCTGCTATGTGACCCTGGGCAAGTCACTTGGCTACTCCGGGCCTCAGTTACCTCATCTGTAAAATAGGAATTACGGCTGTGAGTCCAGGTTGGACGTGGACATGTTGAGCCCCTACAAGATAATCAGGTTGGACACCTGTCCCACACAGGGGTTTATATGTCCATGTGCAACATAATTATCTTGTAGCCACCCCAGCACTTAGAACAGTGATTGACACATAGTAAGCACTTAACAAATACCATTAAAAAAAAAAGCAGTCCACCACCTTCAAAGCTTTACTAAAATCACATCTTCTCCAGGAGCCTTCTCCGACAAAGACCTCATTTTCCCCACCTGCCCTCTCTGCTGCAACAACTCTACTCTTGGCTGTGTACCCCTTGGGCATTCTGATACTTGCCTCAGCCCCACAGCACATAAGTCAATATCTATTTTCCCTATCTGAAATTTATTTTAATGCCTGCCTCCTCCTGTAGACTTTAATAATAATAATAATAATAATAATAATAATAATAGTGGCATTTGTTAAGCGCTATGTGCAAAGCACTGTTCTAAGCACTGGGGGATACAAGGTGATCAGGTTGTCTCACGTGGGGCTCACAGTTTTAATCCCCATTTTACAGATGAAGGAACTGAGGCACAGAGAAGTGAAGTGACTTGCCCAAAGTCACCCAGCTGGCAAGCGGCGGAGCCTGGATTAGAACCCATGCCCTCAGATTCCCAAGCCCGCGCACTTTCCACTGAGCCATGCTGCTTCTCTTTAAGCTCTTTGTGGGCATGGATCGGTCTACTAACTGAACTCTATTGTACTTTACCAAGTGCTCAGGACAGTGCTCTACCCATTGTTATTGCTCAATAAATACCACTGCTTGACTGACTAAAAAAACAAGTAAGAAGGAAAAAGGTAGGAAAAAAATCCAAATATTTTCAAAGAGGTCTCAATTTGGTATGTCTACAATGTGCCTTTCAAAGGCTACAGAATACTTACAAGAACATATCACCCTGGGAAAGAAAACAATAGAGACCTATTTACTTCCATTCACTCAAGATTGACTTCTGCTTTAAATTCACTGCTTCACTCCTTTGACCCGTTATGGTACAGAATACTGTTCACCAATTACTGCTAGCTGTTTTTCTCATTATCTGGCTGCAAAGCTTTCCTCTCTTCCATTTGCAGAACTACCAAGAGCAGTTAGAACGCCAAGGTATATATCATTTACTCAAGGGAATGCTCCGATAGCATTTCAACAGAATGGTTTAGAGATACTTCGGCTGTGCACTGATGATAGACTGATGAATCATTTTAATAAGAATGAAACACGCTACGATACATTTTTCCTAAGAATTTATATAGATTTGAGGGGCTTTGTTTTTACCGTGCGTATGTTTTGCTTTTCCGTGGAAAGGAAAATCCAATTTGCATGCAAAATGAAACAAAAATTTTTTTTCCCAATTTCTAACAGATGTTTTGATCACAGATTAATCAATTCAAAATCTATACACTCAGAGCCTCTGTTTAAGTTACCAGAGTCATTCTGACATACAAAATATCATTAACTTTCAAAAGTTGAGTGACAGTAAACTCAATCAGACTTAGAAATGAATGCGAAATAATGAATGCAATACTTCTAAACCACGTTATTTTGAGGGATACTGAACCCAGGTCATTTTGGATAATGGGGAAAAACTTAAATAAGCACGGAAATACTTCTAACCAAAGAGCTAGCACCACAAGGATGGGCCTAGAATGGGCCAGCAATCTAGTTTGGAACCTTCCAGTCTAGCTGCTTCCTACCAGAGCATTACGGGAAAGACCCCTCCACCACTGCTCTACAGTAATCAGAGGGTGGGGGTGGGCATTAGTGGAGAAACAAGAAGCCTGGAGGACCACAAAGATGGAAAGTTTCTGTAGGCAATTAATACTGATCTGATCTCACTGCCTCCGCCAGACCAGAGGGGACCGCAGTCCCTTCAGATCTCTCCAAAAGCTGGGGAGCTGAGCAGGCTGCAGTCATTTCTGAAAAAAGCCTGTGCCTGGAGGCTGTGCTGGGGAAAGTAGGTGCCCACTTCACCGGGGCAATGGCCACCACAGTTTTCTGAGCTGGCCTACCAAGACTTGCTCAACCCGGACTCTGGCTAGGCCTGAGAGTTTCCAATCATGGCTGAAAGGACATAGAACGGTGGCTTTCTGGTCTATTAGCTCTTTGATGCCTGTCTCCTTCCAGTCTTCAACCTGTTCCTAATATCTCTCTCACCGTTTCACCTCCGGGTTCTCACTATAAAGGGGGCACCTGTAGTGGGGAGGACTCCTCTCTTCAATCCACCAGTAGCATCTTTTGAGCATCCACTGTTGCCGAGAATTGTACTAAATGCTTGGGAAATGACAATGAATCTAGCCAACAGGATCTCTAGCTTCAAGGAAAGAACTATCTAGCACGAGAGAGGGATTTTACAATAAACTACAGGAATGATACTAATTATGATGCTTGCCAACCACTGTACACACAAAATAATCGGGTTGGTCACAGTCCCTGTTCAACCTGGGTAGCGGAAGAGAAGAGAAGCAGCATAGCCTAGTGGAAAGAGCACAGGTCTGGGAGACAGAAGAACCTGGCTCTAATCCCAGATCTGCCACCTGCCTGCTGTGTGTCCTTGGGCAAGTCACCTAGCTTATCTGGGCCTTAGCTCCTCTGTAAAATGGGGATTAAGATTTTGAGCCCTATGTGGGACATGGACTGTGACCAACCTGATTAGTTTGTACCTACCCCAGTGCTTAGTTCAATGCCTGGCACATAGTAAGTGCTTAACAAATACCATAAAAAACTAAAAACAGGTTTCGAATCCACATCCGATTGATGAGAAAACTGAAACTCAGAGAAGTCATGACTTGTCCAAGATCCCAAAGCAGGAAAGTACTGGAGCTGGGATTAGAACACAGGTCCTCTGACTCCCTGGTCAGTACGCTTTCCACTAGGCCAAAATCCTTATACATACAAATTTATATGAGTATATAGTTGACCTATTTGAAAAAGACACCACTGAGGGTATAGGTCGCCTATGATGAACTTCACTCCCTGACAGCAGAGTGCCATGCGTGACTCCACTTCCATGTGGTAGGTGGGATTGTATGAGGCTTTGTTTTATCAGCTTCTTAAAATGTTTCCTCCATCCCTTCTTGTGAATTTCTGAATTTCAACGTTCAAACAACACTTGTTTGGGAATCTTGCTGTCGCTCATGCTTCTCACATGTCCCACACAGCACAACATGTAAAGATGAGTATGGCTCTGATCCTAGAAGACTGACTACATTCCATAATTTCATTGTTCGCAATCTTTTCTTGCCACTCGATATGGAGAATGGGCCGTAACTGACCCTAGTGGAACTGCACAAGAAGCTAGATGTGGCACCTGTGATACATACCTTACTAACAAAATTTAATCCATCCCCAGTCAACTCCCTTAAATCTCCTGCTTCTCTTCAGCTCTGTCCAGTTATCGCCCCATCTCCCTCCTACCATCCCTCTCGAAACTCCTTAAGAAAGTTGTTTACACCTGCTGTCTGCTTTCTCTCATCTAATTCTCCCCTTGATCCCCTCCAATCTGGTTCCTGCCCCCTTGACTCCACAGAAACAGCCCTAAGGTAACCAATGACTTTTTTTCTCACGAAATAGGACAGTCTCTGCTCCATCCTAATCATCCAGGACCTCTCAGCTGCTTTCGACACTGTGAACTACCCCCTTATCCAGGAAACCGTATCCAACCTTGGCTTCACTGACACTGTCCTCTCCTGGTTCTCCTCCTATCTCTCTGACCATTCCTTCTCAATCTCTTTCACGGGCTCCTCCTCTGCTTTCTACCCTCCAACTGGGAGTCCCTCAAGGATGAGTTCTGGGTCTCCTTCTGTTCTCCACCTACATCCACTCCTCTGGAGAACTCGTTTACCTCTGTGGCTTCAACTACCATTTCCATCTGGATGACTCCCAGACCTACATCTCCAGTCCTGACCTCTCTTCCCCTCTGCAGTCTCAGATTTCCTCCTACCTTTAGGACATCTGCAGACACCTCCAACTGAACAGGTCCAACTGGAACTCCTTATCTCTCCACCCAACCCATCCTTCCCCATCCATGTAGACAGTTTCACTTCTCTATTTCCCTTCCCTATTTCACAAGCCCATAACCTCGACGTTATCCTCGATTCATTTCTCTCATTCAATTCACATATTCAGTCTGATGCCAAATCCTGTCATTTCTACCTTCACAACATCAAAGAAGCCCGTCTTTTCATCTCCATCCAAACTTCTGTGCTGATCCAAGCACTTATCTTATTTCACCTTGACTACTCTGCCTCCTGCCTCTTCCCATGCAGTCCATTCTTTGTTCTGCTACAAAAACTCCTTACCACTAAATCAGCTTGTCCCTTCCTACCTTAGCTCACACTTCTCTCCTCTAGTGCCAGTTTGCTCACGAGGCCTCAGTCTTATCTATCTCACCACCGACCCCTTTCCTGCATCCTCCCTTTGGCCTGAAACTCCCTCTATATCCATGCACACCAGACCACCACCCTCCACAACTTCAAAGCCTTATTAAGGTATATCTCCTCCAAAAGGCCTTGCCCAATTAAGCCCTCTTTTTCCCTGATCCCTCTCTCTTCTACGTCATCTACACCCCTGGATCTGTGCCCTTTGGGCAATTGGTATTCACCCCACCCTCCCGCAGCGCTTCTGCACCTATCTCGGTACTATAACATTTATTTACCTTATTGCCTGTTTCCCCGCTCTAGACTGCACTCTCACTATGGTCAGGGAATGTGTCTGCCAACTTTGTACTGTACTCTTGTATTGTACTATTCCAAGTGTTTGGTACAATGCTCTTCCAGCAGTAAGCACTCTAAATACCACTGATTGAATGATTGATTGGTCTAGGTGTCAGCAGCAGAGGTTGGATAACATAACTATGTGAATCTTCAGTTGGTCTGGAGTGCCAATGTGGCATCTGTACCCAAACTGGTCTTGGGTGGGCCAAAAAGGGAGCACTGTAGCAGTCAGTCTTTGGTATCAGCTGACTTCAAAGCATCTAATCAGAGGTCCTTAGTGGAAGTTGCAAGGGAGTTATTAAGGAAGAAAGGGGGAAAACTCCATTTCCCATTAGGAAATCAGAACTAAAGGGATCAGTTGTCCTTCTGAGTAAAATATTTGCTGGCCGTTATTTTATTTGGATGTTCTCTATTAACTGTGCTCACCAAGGTTCATGTTGAGCCCCCATAAGGGTTCTGGCCTACCGTACATTCCCAGACGTTTAGCACTGGGTTTTGCCAAGAGTAGATGTTCAATGAACGTTGTTGATTGGTCAAACTCCTTACTTCTTCCCAAAGTTCTATTTGGCAAAATGCTCCTCTGCTCTTCATTCAGGTTATTATAGCAAGATGTTTTAAGATTCCAAAACAGATTAGTCTAATACCTTCCCTAGTCAACAGAGCAGTTAGCCACTCTGAGAGGGAATCTGCTCACAGGCCTCTAGGCTTTTTCTGGATTCAGAGTATAGAGTAGAGCAGCAAAGGTTTTCTTGCCGTCCTTTCTGGTTCTGTGGGTGAAATGTCAGGACACAGGAAGGATAAGAAACTTAAAACACACCATTGGGTAGTTTGGGAGAAAAAAAGATTGGCAACTGGATAAAATGAGGTTTGACCACTGATCATTGCTAGCTCTTATCACTGTTGCAAATTCAAGGTATTTTTATTTTCAGATAAGAAAAGAGCTAAGTGACTTGCCAAAAGTCACATAATAAATCATCACCTATCTGTACAGCCACTTGAATTCACAAATTGTCATATTTTTAAGAACACCTAGTCTGCCCTCATGGCTTACCTGCCATATTTCTGCACTACTTCTCCCTCTAATATTATATGCAATTAGATAACCATTTACTAGGTTCATATACCAGATGAAAATTTTCCTTCTGTCTACTTCATAAAATACCAGAAAGTCAGTTGAAATACACAATTATCAGACTGTTTTTTACATGTATCATCAAACTACCGAGTCCAATTTTCTCATTTAAATGCTTCAAATACTTCAAATATTTCAAATACCTTTTCCCCATTAAATTTTTCTTTTATTCAATTTTCCGATTCATGTCTGCATAAATTTTCAGTCCTCCCCCAAATTACATCGAGAAAGATGAAAGCTTTCTTATTTTAAATCATCTTTATCCTGCTGCAAGTTTAAAGAATTTAGCTAGAGAGTTTACTATTAAACAATCATTTTTGCACAATCCTCCCAATATACCGCAAACAAATGTAGCCCAGTCTTAAACACATTTTGCTATGCATACGTTTTAACTAACCACTTCAAATTAAATGTAAAACAGGCTAGTTCATATTCAATTCCTCTTTCAGGCTTTGAAATGACAGGAACACACAAAACGATCATGGTAAGGAAAATTTTACTTACACTGGCAACATTAACCGCATTTTTGTCGTAGTATTTCTTCTTTTCATATTTATCTCTGATGAAAAATTCCACAGCTCTGAAAAAAAGCAACTTAAGGAAAAAAAAATAAATTTTGTCATCATTCCCTTGGCCTCGCTCACATCTATTACATCCTGCTCTCTATTCTAATGAAACTTACTCAGCAGAGCCATGACGAATCTGGTAGTTTTCCAGGAAAATTGTCTCCCAATCTATTGTTAATTGTAAGTGTATTGTAAGTGTATTAGGACCACAACTGATAATTTCTTTGCCTAAGGGGCTTGGTTGGAAGGAGGGTGTGTGTGGGTGTGTGTGTAGGTGGGGAGGTGTATGTGTGTAAACCAACACTGTCCTCAATGTCATCATGACAAAATCAGTGTTATATTCGCTTAGATGTGCACGTGTGTCAGTGCTGCCTGTTTCACAACAGACTTTAAAAAAATAGGAAGTATGTACATTTTTCTTTATGTAGCACTTAGCCCAGCACCGTGCTCATGCAGGCACTTAATATATTGGATTGTACATACGATAATGGTAGCGTACAACTGAATGCCAAAAGGGATGCTCGGGTGCACTTTGAATTTTGAGGATTTTTTAGATGAAAAATTAAACAAATCCTCTGACAGCTACATTTTAAGGGATGGGATTTATAAATATTTAAAATGGAGTCATCTTATTTTACGCTAACCTTAATTAACTTTAGAAATGGATTTGGTATAATCCCAGCAGTCTCGTAAAAGAAAACCTTTTTCAATGAGTATATAAACCAATTCACTTGGTAGATCTACTTCTGATTTCTCAGTCGCAAGAAATTACACCTATTAAGGCTATGCAGCCTCAGAAAAATAAATATTTAGCTTAGAAACTAAATATTCAGAGAACATTTGTGTTTTAAGAGATGTGATAATAACTGTGGTATTGGTTAAGTGTCTACAATGTGCCAGGCACTGCACTAAGCGCTGGGATGTACAATTAAATCAGGTTGGACTCAGTCCAGGCCTACATGGAGCTAGGAGTCTTTTTCCTCATTTTCCACGAGGTAACTGAGGCCCAGAGAAGTGAAATGACTTGCCCAAGGTCTCCCAGCAGAAAAGTGGCAGAGCTGGAATTCAAACCCAGGTCCTTCTGACTTACTGGCCCATGCTCTAACCACTAGACCACACTGCTTCTCTTTGTAATGCAAAGCCAAAGACTGATACATTTACTTCTGTTAGACTAATATTTTGGGCCCTGTCTGCTGTTTTTCATATGAAATATTTAAAAGAAAGAAATCATTGGTAAAACTGTACAGAAGTAAAATAGAGGAAAATGTTCTTTCAAGGAAGTCCATTAGGATTAGAAAACCATCTCTTTAATTATAATTAAATACCAAAATAAATACAATTAAAAATAACAGGGCTAATCATGAATGTCATTTTATGACACGGATTATAATATAAATTGCCACTACGGTATAGGACTTTATTCATTCATTCAATAGTATTTATTGAGCGCTTACTATGTGCAGAGCACTGTACTAAGCACTTGGAATGTACAAATCAGCAACAGATAGAGACAGTCCCTGCCCACTGATGGGCTTACAGTCTAATCGACAGGTTTACAGTCTAATCGCAATACGTATATACTCTATTTATATGTATATTTAAGTTTACTTATTTGAATATATATAAACACTACCTATTCAAATATATCAATATATGTACAAAAATATACACAGACACTGGGGATTATGGGGCAAGTGTGACTGACGAAGCCGATGCGAGGCCAATCAATGGTATATATTGTGAGCTTAATGTGTGTAGAGTACTGTACTAAGCACTTGGGAGAATACAATATAACAGTGCTGGCAGAGAGCTATATACGCTCTCTGGTCACAACAAACTTACAGTCTAGAGGCAGCACACGTATTAATATCAATATATAAATTACCGATATGTACATAAGTGCCGTGAGGCTGATGGAGGGTGAATAAAGGGTGTAAATGCAAGTACAAGAGTGATGGAGAAGGGACTGGGAGAAATGAAAAGAGGACTTAGTCATGGAAGGCGTCTTGGCAGAGATGTGCTAAGGCTTTGAGAGTGGGGAGAGGTATCGTCTTTCGAATATCAAGAGGAGTGTGTGTGTTCCAGGCCGCAGGCAGGACTAGTGGTCAGCAGTGAGACACAGAAGACTGAAGTCCAGTGAGTAGGCTGGCATTAGAGGAGGAAAGTGAATGGGCTGGGTTGTAGCAGGAAATCAGGAAGGCACAGTAGGTGGGAGCAAGGTGACTGAGTACTTTAAAGCCTCTGGTAAGGATTTGATGCAGAGGTAGATGGCAATCACTGGAGGTTCCTGAGGAATGGAAAAATGGACTAAATGGTTGTGTAGAAAAATAATCTGGGCAGAAAGGTGAAATATAATAATAATTATTATTATGGTATTTGTTAAGTGCTTACTATGTGCTGAGCACTGAATTAAGCCCTGGGGTAGGTAGAGGGTAATCAGATTGTCCCACGTGAGGCTCACATTTTTTTTTAATCCCCATTTTTACAGATGAGGTAACCGAGGTCCAGAGAAGTGAAGTGTCTTGCCCAAGGTCAGCCAGCAGACAAGTGACGGAGCCAGGATTAAAACTCACAACCTCTGACTCCCAAGCCCGGGCTCTTGCCACTGAGCCACGCTGCTTCTCTACTGAATATGGACTGAAGTTGGGAGAGACAGGAGACAGGGAGATCCTGTCCATGTCATGTAGGCACAAAGATTGCTCCTTTTGGAATAAGATGTTTGTTTGAACTATTTTTGTTTATTTCTCTTTTGTGAACCTCTTGAAAGTTCAGATTTTTAAAAAAATCACTCATTTAGCTGCAGAGTGCCATGCTGGTCCATTTACCTCAGTTGTTTTCCAGCAATGCCCAACCGGGTCCTGAACACATTCTTCTTGACACTTGTTTTCACTTTCTACTTTCATAATAATAATAACTATCATTATTTTGGTATTTGTTTAGCACTTACTATGTGCCAAGCGCTGTTCCAAGCACTGGGGTGGATACGAGGTAATCAGGTTGCCCCACATGGGGCTCACAGTCTTAATCCCCATTTTACAGATGAGTAACTGAGGAATGGAGAAGTGAAGTGGCTTGCCCCAGGTCACCCAGCAGACAAGTGACGGGACCGGGATTAGAACCCATGTCCTCTGACTCCCAAGCCCCTGCTCTTGCTGCTAAGCCACGCTGCTTCTCTCATCCAATCTCTTCACACTTTACCTACTGAAGTTGGGTTAAGGTGAGTAGCACAACTATACTAACTGAATGTCTTAAATCCAGGACTTCATTGTTTGAAAACCTGCCTTGCCATTTGATTGTAAGTAGGGTCTGTAATTAACACTTCTCAAGGAGCCAGAGGCGGTGTTAACCTTGGATCCAGGTCTCACAATTTAGCACTCCAGTTATTTAACCTTTCAGTCTGACCTGAAGCCCAGTGCCACTCTTCCAGGTTCAAACGCGATGCCTGACATTAAGATTCTATCCAGGCACGGAATTATGGCTGGAAAGACCAACACGTCACACAGACGTTTAGAGGACACAGTTTGAAGACTTCGTTTGGTTCACCGCTGAGATAGGAGGGAGATCTTTGTTGGAAAGGGTTTCCCTTGCAAAGGCTGATATACTACCACGGTTTTAATCACATTTATCTCTCCATACACTACCAGAGTGCTGGAGCAGAGGAAGTATACCCTGGAGGTGATCGAGGGATAAGGGGAGGAGGGTGTGTGGCTGCAGGACCTAGGAACAAGGGAACTGAGTTCAGCAGAGAGAGCAGGGTAGGGGGCATTGAGAGATGGAATAGGGAGTCTAGATAGATCATGAATGTCTGGGGAAAATACCCTCAGAAGTTGACAAGCTCTGCAACGTAAGAGCTCAATAAATACCATATTGGAGAATATTATGTATTCATTCAATCGCATTTGAGCGCTTACTGTGTGCAGAGTACTGTACTAAGCGCTCAGCACTGCACAGTTTAAGCACTGTATTCCCTTCTGTGTTTATAGATCACTGTGTGTATGTCATCCCCTCCATGCTCAGTAGCAGGTATACTCCCAGGGTCCATTAGCTTCATCATTTTTCACATCTGGCTGCAATGGTGACTTCCTCACAGTTAGAATGAGTACCTATCTTCTTAAATTAGCAGGTTCTCTCTGCTTTGGAGAACTTCATCATCGACAGTGGGTAATGTGCTCAAGAAAATAATTTTAAGTGTTGCTCTTTCTTCAGCATTCCCTCCTTCTTTGACAAGGTCATGACATATTTATTATGTGGAATTGCTTAGATGTGTGTACAACAGGAAATATCTTCTTCAGCTATGCAGCCAAATAGCCTTGACTTACTTCAGCAATAGTATCTCCTTAATAATTTCAGAGACTTGAATAGCACTTCATAAACATATAAATATTACCCTCCACTCTTACGGATGAAAAATGAACATTAACAGCATCTTAATGCGAGGTTATTTTCAAGGGTTTTCTTCACTTAACTTTTACGAGGCAGCTTGACTAAGGGAAAATTCTAGATATGCCCATAGGAAGCCATGCTAGAAATGGACTAGAAGATATATAAGGATTTAAAACCCAATTCAACAGACAATCTGACTGTTCTCCTTTTAAGGTTGTCATTACTGAGTGAAAGGAAGAAGTCAAAGAGCAGGGGTGGCGGGGGCATTCGAAGGGCAACTACGAGTTAAATTTTATGAATTAATTTTGGTACTCATCACAAGCCCCTTTCAGGATCACACCTGGAGAGTTTCCAGTACTCTACCAATCTCGGCTATGAGAGAGAGAGTCAAGCAGGGGCATACCCATTCCTTTTCTAGCTTGCGAAGTGGCTAGCTAGTGAAGGCAATCTGTTACAAGTCGCAACCCACCTGTGCTGGGCAGCAGTAGCTTGGGAGAGAGTTGAGGGCAGAGACTCAAGTTTACCACGCGGAAGAAAACTTTATGGGTACACTACCAGAACGATAGCAGATGGAGAGTGGAGTATTTTGGGAGAGATGTGTCCACGGAGTCGCTACGGGTCAGAGACGACTCGACAGCAAAAGACAGGACAATACTCGATGCAAGGCCATGATTTTTTTTTTAACTTTATAAAGGAAGAGCATGGCAGATAATAGATCTAAAAGAGAGCTACAGTACTAGAAGAAATTTAAACAGAAAACATCTATTGTCTAGATTCCATTTTCCCCCAAAGACTTAGTTATGCTAATGTTAGCACTGTAAACTGATTTACTGAAAGAAAAGCTACTGCTTCTTGAGTCTCCTCTTGGCTTACAAATAGAAAGCATTATTTAAGACTCATATAAAAAGTTCTGAAGATACTACATTTCAAGCTTTTAAAACTGTGATAATATGTGTACTTAACATTTTTCTTATTCACTGCAGATGCCACTTGGAAGACAATTAAATTACCATCAAATCGCATCAAACCAAATCTTCTCTTGCTAAGCACAACCCATTGACAGTAGAATAGAACTTTGACAAGCTCAAATAGCCTCAAAGGAAAAGAACTGTTGATTAGCTTTGTTGCACAACAGATCTCACGAAACTGAAGTAATTAAAAATTTTAGCTAAGATGAGAACTCCTAATAATGGAAAGTTTAACAAAAAGCTTTAGCATTTGTTATGCACTTGTACAGGCAGACTATAATTAACCATATCCCACTTGAGGAATTGCACTTTACATTTTCACAGAAGCTTCTGCATGACTTTTATAATTCAGAGAGCTCTTTAAAAGGTGACAAATCTAGTTTAAGAGTACAATGCAGTTCTACATTATGCTAGTTTAAGTATTGGAGCTTCACACTCAGTTGGCTTCCGGTTGCCTACAGGAATGGTACTGCTGTGGTGGAAATCTAAAAAGTAAGTACCTTGTGGGCAGGAATTGTGGCTACCAACTCTATTATACTCATCCACAGGCCTGATAGAGTACTTTGCACAGAGAAAGCACTAAACAAGTATCACTGAGAAGCATCAAGAGCCAATAAATTAATGTACTTTGTTTTACTGCATCTTCCAATATGAATCTAAAACACAAAGTACCTGTAAGAGTGGGTTAGCCTCCCGCTTGCTAAGAATGACAGAGAGCACAGGGTTGGGGAAGATGCCCAAACCCCTAAAGACCCAGTACACAGCGTGTATCTCTGTGCTGTTTGCCCAACCTAAAAGGTTCAATTCCTACAGTCTTGGTCCAGCCTGTAGAGGAGTACCCTAACCTTGTCTTTAAAGTCTCCAGAACAACACTTGGCTTTATATCGTACTTTAACACTTCACAATCCATATAGAGCACAGGTTGGGAGTCAGACGGACCAGGGTTCTGGTGTGATCTTGTGCAGTTCCTTCACCTCCCTGTGCCTCAGTTGCCTCATCTGTAGAATGGGGATTAAAACTGAGCCTCATGTGGAATGGGAACTGTGTCCAACCTGACTGGCTTATGTCTACCCCAACTCTTAAAACATTGCATGACCCACATTAAGAGCTAATGGCCACCACCACTCCCAGGATATTCCTTCGCAATTGAACCTACTTCTTCAGCCTTTTCTTCACTAGACTAATCATCCCAATTCCTTTCTCCACAGATCTGACCATTCTGGTTGCTAATATATTTTTGCCTATTTTCCTTGGTGAAAGGTGAACTCCTTATAGGCAAGGAATGTGTCATTTCATTATTCCGTACTTCCCAAACACCTAGTAGAGAGCACGGCACTAAGCAGATGCTCAATAAATGTTATCACTTCTACTTTTGGTCTGCTCCATAACTCACATAAATTAACGTATCCAAATCAAACATATTACTGATAAAGGCCTGACATGCTAACATCTTATGTATCAAGACTCTTATCTGTATAGTTCAATCTCTTAACTACAGAAAGATATTTCCTCATCTTAAACTTTTCTATGACTGATCTGTTTTCTTTCTAAGGTCAATCATATCCCATACATTACATCTGAAATTTATTTTCCTCCTCTGAATGAATTATATTGCACTTCTCCCTTAAAACTTAATCTTAATATCTGCCTGAAGACGGAATACTTTAAACAGATTTCAAAATTATACCTTCTTGGATCACCATCTTTGGGAATGGATCCTTCAGGTAGCTCACTCTGACCCTGAAAACAAATTCTATTTGAACCCATTGGTCTTTTACATAGGGAGTTTGCTCTCCTTTCAAACAAAGGTGAAATTACTCCAGGAACTAAAAGTCTATTGTGGGATGACACCAGATCTCCAGCAGTTAAAAGCAGAAGTAGGGAAATTTAATTTTCTCAAGAGAAAAGGAATTATGGATAGCATGGCTATGCTTCCCTTCATTTACTGTCTACCCCATTACCTTTGCACTAGGAGGGTAATAAAAGCAGAAGTTTCTAGGGAACAAAGAGAGCACGCTTGCAGTCTTTAAATAAAGTGCAAGAATTATCTGACTCTTTCAGCGATGATTTATTTAGGATCTCTGTGATGCAGAAAACACTCACTAGCACAAGAATGGCTAAGTACTGGAATAGGTTAGCAAGGGAGGATGTAGTGCTGCCTTTCCGGGATATAATTCATAACAAGGAAAAAAAACTTTCCAAAATTATTAAGTAAGGTCTACCTGCCTTAATGGAGTCCTTCTCAGAGTCGCACCTGGAGAGTTTCCGATACTCTACCAGTCTCAACTATGGGAGGGAGAGTCAAGCGGAGGCCTAGCCACTCCATTCCTAGCTTGCGCAGAGGCTCGTGAGTGCAAGGCAATTTGCTACAAGTCCAAATTCAACTGTGCTGGGCAGCAGAAGCATGGGAGAGAGTTGAGGGTGGAGACTCAAGTTTACTGCGCAGAAGGAGGCGATGGTAAACCCTTCCGTATTTTTACCAAGAAAACTCTATGGATACACTACCGAAACGAGGTAGGCTAGGTGGGTGTTTTGGAGAGAGATGTGTCTACGGCCTCGCTATGGGTCAGGGATGACTCGACAGCATAAGACAAGCCTTAATGAAACTTGAACTGATATAAAAATAAGAATTCCCTACTTCTGATATTTAAGTTAGCTTAGAAAGCTCAACTAGTTGAATATCCTTTGGGACTTTTTAGCGCGTTTAGCCCCTACACTTTATGGGTATAAACCCATTCCTGCCCCTCAAATTGGTAGCAGGAGAAAATCCTTCACCTAGACTATGAACTTCTTCTGTACAGTGATCAAGTCCCCTTCATTTATTGTTCTCTCCCAATTTCTTCATATCCAAAATAAAAATAATAAAACAATAATAATAATAAAACACTGTCCTAACCACTAGGGTAGATACAAGGTAATTAAATCAGACCGGTGCCTGTCCCACCCTGAGCTCATAGTCTACGAGGGAGAGAAAACAGGGATCTCATCCCCATTTTAGTTAAGGAATCTGATGCACAGAGATGTTAAGTGACTCGGCCAAGGTCACACAGGAGGCAAGTGACAGAGTCAATATTAGAAACCAGGTCTCCCAACTCTCAGACTGGTGCTCTTTCTACTGCTGACAGGGAAAGGAAGGACACATATTCCCATACATGATTTGTGCACAGGATATCTGTCCCTTACTGTGTTATCATATTTTAGGTTTGCAGAACCTGGCACTATCTCCACTTCTGTCTCTGTCTCACTTTTCTTATGAAGATCTTTTTAAAAAAACAGCCTCGCCTTTTCTGATAGTATTCTATGCTTCTCTGCACTTGGTAACTGACTCAATCAATCATATTTACTGAGTCCTTATTGTGTGCAGAGCACTATACTAAGTGCTTGGGAGACTATGATATAATAGAGTTGGTTGGCACTTTCCCTGCCCACAAGGATCTTACAGTCTACAGGAGGAGAAAGAAGTTATAATAGATTAGGAATATAATAAATTTTACATATAGTGAATTTCGGACATAATAAGCTACGGCTCCCCCAGTCAACAACTGGGATAGAATGCAGCAGTGTCTGAGGCTTCGTTTACTGTGTTCTTAAAATGTTTCTTCTGTTCTCCTTTGCTTTCAGTTTCCCAATTTCAGCACTCCACACAGAAGTTGTCTGCATCTCCTGCTACTGCTCATTCTCCCCTCCTATCCCACCCAATGAAGACGTGCCGAGGTAAGCGCAGGTTTGATGCTGGGACACTGGCTCCATTCCAGAACTTCTCTGTTTGTGATCCTGCCTTGCCATTTGATGTTAAGAACATCACGTAAGTGACAGTGATGGAACTGTTCGTGAAATCAGATGTTGCACTTGAATAAGCGGCGTGGCTTGCACTTGAGAAGCGGCGTGGCTCAGTGGAAAGAACGCGGGCTTTGGAGTCAGAGATCATGGGTTCGAATCCTGGCTCGGCCACTTAGCTGTGTGACTTTGGGCAAGTCACTTAACTTCTCGGTGCCTCAGTTACCTCATCTGTAAAATGGGGATTAAGACTGCAAGCCCCACGTGGGACAACCTGATTCCCCTGTGTCTACCCCAGCGCTTAGAACAGTGCTCGGCACATAGTAAGCACTTAACAAATACCAACATTATTATAATAATATATAATTATAATATTATAGACCATATTATTATGGTCCAAGTCTCACAGCCAAGAGAAGGTTGGACAACACAACGGGTTAGTTTGTGATCCAAACTAATACCACAGAACAACACAACTTTAGTTTGACTTCGCACCTGTTGATACGACACAGTCGCCACCATCTCCTAGTCATTTATAAGAGGCACTGGACTTCATTTGGATTTCTACTTCCTTTTCTGTCACTGCTTCACTCAAAATGCTGCCTAGACCAGTCCCTCTAGCCTGAAAACTGGTTTTAGCCAGGGAGTAGGTCTGTTTATTGTTGTACTGTACTCTCCCAAGCACTTGGTACAGTGCTCTTCACACAGTAACCACTCAACAAATACAACTGAATAAATGCTTAAGTAACAGAATTCTGGGAAAACGTTTAGCTCTGCGTTCCCAAGGTAAATTTTTGATTGGGTGCAAATGCTTGAGCAGGATCAATTAATCAATCAACCAATCATATTTCCTGAAAGCTTACTATGTGCAGAGCACTGGACTGCACATGCTTGGGAAAGTACAATAGAATTAGTAGACACGTGTCCTGCCTGTAACAAGCTTACAGCCCAGAGGAGACAAACATTAATAGGAATAAATGTGCAATTTGTAGTTATAATTTAAAGACATGTACATAAATGTTGTGGGGTTGGGGATGAGGTAAATATCAAATGTTCCAAGGTCACAGATCCAAGTGCACAGAGGATGCAGAAGGGAGAGTGACCCGGGGAAAAGAGGGCTTAATCAAGAAAGACCTCTTGGAGGAGCCAGGACCTTAATAATGCTTTGAAGGTGGAGAGAGCGGTGGTCTGGCGTATATGGAGGAGGAAGGAGTTGCAGGCTAGGGGGAGGACATGGAAAAGGGGTCGGGGTCAAGAGAGAAGATATTTGGGCACAGTGAGTAGGCACAGTAGAGCTCAGCAAGTGGGCCAAGTGCTTTTCCTTTCTTCATGGCTCTGACTGCTCTAATGACCTCCCGACAGTTGGTACAAATGCCATGTCTTCACCTATTGGAAAGTTTGTGCGCTTGGCAGAGCCTGCATTCAATAACAGACGTTATGTTGGGAACACCAAAATGTTCCTGACAATTTTATAGGATTCTTCCCCTTGTCTGTGATGAAGCTAGAACCATTCTCACTCTTCAGCAGTACTAAGATCAATCAGTTGTATTTATTGAGCACTTACCGTTTGCAGAGCACTGTACTGAACGCTTGGGAGAGTACAACACAGCAATATAACAGACACAACAAACTTATGGCATGAACGGGGCCACATTAATCCATCAGTCATAATTATTGAGCGCTTACTGCATGCAGTGCACTCTACTACGTGCTTGGGAGAGTGCAGACTTGGTAGACAGGTTCTCTGGCTACAAGAAGCTCCCAGTCTGGGGGGAGGCAAACATTAATATAAATTAATGTTTAATATATATAATGCATATAATTTATAAATATAAATAAATATAAATTACAGATATGTACATAGGTGCTGCGGGGCTGATGGAGGGGTGGATAAGGGTGAAGGATGACGTCAAAGGGAGCAGAAGAGGAGGAAGCCAGGGCTTCTTGGACATTATTTTAAATACTGCCTTTGCCAACCTCTACATACTGCTAAAGTAATCCAGTGAAAATATCAAAAGCCTGGTAGAATAATGACTTGAATTCTAGTCTGAGCTCGGCCACTGACTTGCTGAGCGACCTTAAGTACATCGCAAGGGCTCTTTGGGCCTCAGTTTCCTTTCGTTTCAAATTGGCCTAATATAGTCTGCCTCTTCATAGCTTAGGGCTCTGCAACAGTAAAATGAAATAACTAATGAGAAAGCACTTGGAAAAATATAAAATGTCATACAAAACTTAAGGTATACTACTCAGGATAGATTCACAGGATTGTCTTTTCTCGAAAGATGCTTGGTAGCGAAACATCAACCTGACTGCTATAGCACTTACATTATGCATGAGTTATTCATCTTGTTTCCGGGGCTCAGCTTGGAGGAGATATAATTATTTCTTGAAAGCTTTCTTTATATAGGATCAAAAATATATTTTAAAATTTGTATTTATATGCTTATGTGAGTGTAGGTGCGTGCACAGGGGTGAGGGGGGTGAGGATTGTCTTTCATACTGGGAGACACCACTGACAGTAAAAAGTAAGAATGTTCCACACCAGTAAATCTCATTCTTTAAGGACTACAGTAATACTTACCTCATGGTGTAAAAGCTATAATGCAAAACCTGCGCATTTACCACTCAAAAAGGATACTGATCTGTTTGAGGTCTACGAAAGTTCTCTGGAAGATTTGCTTCATAAAGTATTCTCGCCTTGGTATTTCCCATATCTTGCATACACTGAAATACAAAAATAAATACATTTTAGCCCAAAGAGAAATAAGAGATCATTTTACATTTCAGGTTTCTTAAAATGGCATTAACTGTATTAGAACCCTTGCAGCACAGCTCAGTGGAAAGAGCCCAGGTTTGCGAATTGGTGGTCATGGGTTCGAATCCCGCTCTACCACTTGCCAGCCATGTGACTGTGGGCAAGTCACTTCCCTTCCTCTGTGCCTCAGTTACCTCATCTGTAAAATGGGGATGAAGACTGTGAGCCCCACGTGGGACAACCTGATTCCCCTGTGTCTATCCCAGCGCTTAGAACAGTGCTCTGCACATAGTAAGCACTTAACAAATACCAACAATATTATTATTATTAATACGCCCATTTCTGCACCACTGAAACCAACCACAAAGCTGCTGCTGAGTTAATCGCAGCCTACTCCACACAGTTCATACAATTCAAAATGATTATATACATTTTTATTTGCATTTTAAGTCATGTGAGCCACTGCCTACAACATGCTTTTAAAGGTCATCTGTGCATAAAGTATCATCTTGCATTTTTACTCAGCCTACTGTAATAAAAAAATTTTTTTAAATAAAATTAACATTTCTGTGGGATTCATTTTTATGGATTCACTGATAAGTTACTTTAAGGGAAGACAAAGAGGATTTTAAATATGAATTAGCTGGGTCTTTGCATAATACCTTGTGGGCAGGGAACATGTCTGTGTATTGTTATACTCTACTCTTCCTAGCACTTTGGACAGTGCTCTGCACATAGTAAATGCTTGATAAAGATGATTGAATAAATGACCGTCTCTGCCTCCCACCCATTGGAGAGCTGTGCTGCCTCACCAGCAATACACCAATCAATCAGCGGTTATTTATTGAGCAGGCAATTTACCAAGTACACCTTAGTACTATTATCGGTTTGCTTCAGAGTTCATGTAAACTTCACCAAGAAGCCTATTTTTGGTGAAGGCAGGAGGAAGGAAAAGAATCATTATAGCCATGGGGAAGCCAAAAAAACATAATACATTTCTAGACCTTACATTCCTGAAAATTTACTTTAAAATTCAGACCAAGAAAAGCTACAATTTCTATTTAATCACATTTATAATTTTTAGCCAGAGTTTGAGATTAATAAACTGAGATAACATCACTCACCTGCTGGAAGAAAATTAGCCCTTCCAGAATACAGGGTAACAACATGTAATGAGTTTGCCCATTCTCTCCAACTAGCAGGTTACACTAGAGAATAGTATATTGTCATCACCAGTTATTAACGAGTCTATTTTTTTTTTTAATAGTGCTCTTGAATTGGCATTACAAAATGTCTTACAGTGTTATCATTTTGAGATAATCAATCAATGGTTTAATACCAAAAAGTTCAGTTTAAACATGAACTTTCTCCACTTCACAACTTTTGAAGTACTTGGACAGACAAGAATAGAGTTGCTAAAGCCCGGTTTTATTTAGCATTAGATATGGGCATATTTATTTAGCACAGATAATGACACTCTAATCTGTCAGCACATGGGCTGTGGCTGGAATAGGAAGAAAAACTAACATTCCAAATATAAGTATACATGTCTAATAAATATACCTAATTTTTTTATAATTTGTACTTACTGACATTTTATCATGTAACTCTATCACTTTTAAAATATATTTTATTTTTTGGTCTTTGGAAACATATTAATGCACCTTACATCACTCTCTATGGGAAATTGTATTTTTTCAGGCACTTTCACTTAACATTTTCTTTTCAAGGAACTATTTAAGAGCATAAACTGAAGTACAGTAAAACTATAAAATAAATGTCTTTAGCAAACAGGTCAGAATTACCTTTGATAAAGAGTATTGTTAGATTAGACCAACTACCTATCATTCCATCAGCTGGGACTTAAATGGAGCGTGCCAAACTGGGCACAAAAGAAGGGATTTGGGAGAGCAATAACCTCTTGGTTTTCTAAATCCACAAGTTTGGGAGATTTTCAGTGTTTCTCAAGATTAACTCCCTTCCACAATTTGAGATATTTCTAGCTAATATTACTTGGTCTAATTAACTAAATTAGAGCTTTATGTAGAGATAAAAAAGACCTCCTGATTATGTAATTTAAGCATTGCAGAATAAAACAAAAACCTTAAAAATAATTATTTCATTATTCTTTAATCCATGATAATAACATAGTTGATAAGAATAATTATCACATGGAATCAAATTATTTTTTATAACTGCTTTAAAAACCTTTTTTGAAACAGTTTATAAAAAATGAAATACAGGCACTAGATGAGACTACAGAAAAACGCATCACTGAAAGTGTTTCAGTAAACAGGTTAGAAAATTCCTCTTTAAAATTTCAAAATTAGCAAAAGATCTACAATACTTGCTAGTTCAAAAAACCATAATTCATAAAACATCTATTTATGTTTGATAATAAAATAAAGGAAAACCTAGGACCACTGCATTCTCAATCAATCTATGATATTTATTGAGCGCTTACTGTGTGCAGATCCCTATACTAGGTGCCCGGGAGAGTACAATATAACAGAGTTGGTAGACATGCTCCCAACCAACAAGAGCTATACAGAACCTAAACTTTTCCCCTGTAAATAAAGGTGGTATTGTGGAGGCAAATGAATGTCTGACCATCAGGGGACCATTTTAAAAATGGTCATTAAGATTGCAATTTAGATTGCCAGTAACTTATTCTGAGAGACAAAGGACTTCACGGTTAACAACTCATAAACTTCGATGTTGGGGAAAAATAGAATCATCCTGCATTTGTTATATTTTTCTTCCTGACACAAATAAAGTAGGTAGAATAAATGTACTAAATTGAGCAAAATACGCTATTGCTTTTCTGCTCATAAATTGGAAAGCTAGCAGCTTCTAAAGAGAATTGATTGTGACCCAAAATCCCGATGGACTCTGCCTCCCACCAAACTCTAAGATGGAGAGTCCACCTTCCATTTCCCCAGTCACCAGTAAGAATTATTCATTCAATAGTATTTATTGAGCACTTATGTGCAGAGCACTGTACTAAGGGCTTGTTTACAGGTGCTTACAATTACAATAATAATGGTATTTGTTAAGCGCTTATTATATGCAGAGGACTGTTCTAAGCGCAGGGGGAGATACAGGGTAATCAGGTTGTCCCACGTGAGGCTCACAGTCTTAATCCCCTTTTTACAGATGAGGTAACTGAGGCACAGAGAAGTAAAGTGACTTACCCATAGTCACACAGCTGACAAGTGGCAGGGCCGGGAATCGAACCCGTGACCTCTGACTCCCAAGCCCATGGTCTTTCCACTGAGCCACGCTGCTTCTCACAAGAGAACACATTAGTGGAGACAAACATAAAACTGTTTCCCATCCCAGGCACCGAAGGTAAAGACCTTACATGGCTATGTACCTTCAGAAGAATAAATTATGGGTAAGTATCTTCACAGTGGCTTGATTTCACTCACTGGTGAAAATTCTAAAAGTTAGAATTTGGTAAAACCATGGAAGTCCTGCTCTGTGAAAAGCTCTCACTGAACTCAACAAGCTAAGCTATACCTATACTGAGAGAACCCATACCTATCACTGAGAGAAGTAGGTACATCCTCAAAATTCCACTGATATGTCTTGCTCAGACATCAGTAAAGTAGGAAGAAAACAGTTCCCATTTCCCCTTCCTTCTTAACCCATTTTTCTCTGGAGAGCCAACCAGCCCCTACCTTTTCGGGAGACAGTCCTGCCTGAGCTAGACAGGGAGATGGGAATTAGTCAATCTTCCTACAGAAACTCTCTGGGCATGTCACTCCCCTCCTCAAAAACCTCCAGTGGTTGCCTATCAACCTCTGCACCAAACAAAAGCTCCTCACTCTAGGCTTCAAAGTTCTCCATCACCTTGCCCCATCCTACCTCTCCTCCCTCTCTCATTCTACTGCTCACTCCGTACGCTCCGCTCCTCTGCCGCCCACCTCCTCACCATCCCCCGTTCTCACCTATCCCGCCATCGACCCCTCGCCCATGTCCTCCCGAGGTCCTGGAATGCCCTTCTTCCTCACCTCTGCCAAACTAACTCTCTTCCCCTCTTCAAAGCCCTACTGAGAGCTCCCCTCCTCCAGGAGGCCTTCCCAGACTAAGCCCCCCCCTTTTCTTCTGTTCCTCCTCTCCTCCTCTCTCCCCTCCCACCTTCTGCTCTTCCCCCTTCCCCTACCCTCAGCACTGTGCTTATTTGCATATATTACCCGATTTATTTTGTTAATGAGGTGTATATCTCCTTGATTCTATTTATCTTGATGATGTTGTCTTGTTCTGTTTTGCTCTGCTGTCTGTCTCCCCTGTTTAGACTGTGAGCCTGTCAATGGACAGGGATTGTTGCTATCTGTTGCTGAACTGTACATTCCAAGCGCTTAGTCCAGTGCTCTGCATACTGTAAGTGCTCAATAAATACTAATGAATGAATGAATGAATTGTTAGGCAACAAACGGCCCCACAGAAAGCCTCACAAATCCCATTATGGGAGTCCCCTTGATAATTCACTGACTTTCTCCTTACCCCAACAGGATCAATGGCTGTGGATTACACTACCAGGCACCCTTAGGTGTTCTCACAGTAGCCCTGGTTGGCCCTGTAAGCCTCTGTCAGGTTTGCACCAAGTCCTTGAACCAATAACTTCCTGAAAAAAATTCAGACTGTTCTGAGTCAAAGGGAGTCCACACGTTATATGGCACAATAGAGTAGATTATAAAGAGTTTCACTGCAGTCCTCCCGTATGGCTAATTGAAGCCAATTTTCTCTTTTTTCATCCTTATTATAACCCATCATTATATGAATTAAGGCACTCAGCTTTTCCCTTCTGTGGGCTAAATAACACCATTTCTTGAACTTTTCTTACACCTATTTTTATCATATATTCTAATCATCCCTCTTCCTTTGAACATGGCAAGTTAGCTGCCCGTCACAAACTGTAACCCTTGCTTATTCTAGGTACTAGAGATAGTGCTGTCCAGTGGACCGAAGGTGTCGCTGATGATGGTAATAATAATAATAATAATGATAATAATAATAATGTTGCTATCTGTTAAGGGCTTACTATGTGCCAAGCACTGGGGGAGATACAAGGTGATGAGGTTGTCCCACGTGGGGCTCACAGTCTTCATCCCCATTTTACAGATGAGCTAACTGAGGCACAGAGAAGTTAAGTGACTTGCCCAAGGTCACATAGCTGACAAGCGGTGGGGCGGGGATTTGAACCCATGACCACTGAACCACGCTGCATGGTGAGATGGCATCCATGAGAGGTTGTATATGAATCTCTTGGACATTTTGGCCATGGAAAAAATAGCAATGCAGTTTTATCGGTCCACTGCCATTCATGAGAAAATTGCTCAAGCAGCCAAGGTTAAGAAGATACATCATGCCACAAGCAGAATATAAGCCTCAGTTGCTTTTGCATTAGTGGTGATGGCTTGCACTAAAACCAATTCATTCTCTTGTCCAAACCTCTATGTCCAGGGAAAGCATTATGGATAGGGAGCTCTTATCAAATACTAACATTATTATTATTATTATTATTATTATTATTATTATTATTATATGGCTGGAAAAGGAAGTGGATGCCATATATGATTACAAAAAAGAATACCTAAACAGTTGAACAGAGAAGCATATGCCTCTCACAGAGAAGCACCATAGCAAAGTGGATAAAGCACGGGCCTGGAAGGCAGAAGGTCATGGGTTCTAATGCCGGCTCCGCCACATGTCTGCTTTGCGACCTTAGGCAAGTCGCTTAACTTCTCTTGGCCTCCGTGATCTCATCTATAAAATGGGGATTAAGACTGTGACAGGGACTCTGTCCAACCTGATCAATTTGTATCTATGCCAGTGTTTAGAACAGTGCTTGGCAAATAGTAAGTGCTTAACAAGTAGCATAATAATTATTATTCAATAATAATAGTTCAATAGCACCTGATACCCTGTGCCCTCACCCATTTATTTGGTAAATTACCACTTTGTTTGTTTGATACTCAGAGTGTTAGACGTGGGACCTTTTCATTGTCTTCCAAAACCATATACAGAACAGGACTAATATTTCAACAGATTGCTTTTCCCTTGCCTTACCAAGTAAGCAAGTGAACTTGTTTGCCGAGACAGAATTAAATTATTATGTATGGGCTCCTAAAAAAAAAAAAAAAAGCCACCCAACATTTCCAAGCTATTCCAGTGCCTTAAACCTGTTATTATCTAGGAAAGTCCATATTTAATTTAAAAGTAAAATTCAAAATGTGTTCAGTAGTGTTCCATAGTTCTGGGCAAAGCTGTCTCTTATGAACACTTTTTTTTTTTTTAAAGGAATGCACTCTTGCAGGCTTTTTTAAAAAGATGCTATTTGTGTCAGTCCATTTACTGATAATCAGGTGGTGGAGGGAGGAGAGAGGACTAGGGGTAACAGTCACCTAAATCTACCAATTCTCCAATACCAATCATACCAATTTTATTATGAAACCTTCAGAACATTTGGACTTGGATACTTTTAATTGCATTAATTCATCTGAAAATACTAACCAAAAATACAAAAATGCATTTCTGAAGCCTTGGATCCTGAACCCTCCGAAACATTAACTCACCTCTACTACCACATGGCGTTCTAGTTCTCTTTTTTAAAATTTTTAGATTAGTTCTCTTTCTCTTAAAAGCCATCAGAAATTCTTGCAGAGGAGTAAGTTTTGGGGGATTAGCTTCAATATCTTTTATCTTCCAGGTGCTGGAAGAGAAGGGCCACCATTTTTGAACTCCAGAACTCTTGGAAAATCTTAGTACCAAGTTCATTCCCTAAACCTAAGAGTTTACGGTGGGTTTATTTTGTTATAAAATGTCTGGGTGAGGGGGAAGAGCAGAGAGGGTAAAAGAAAGATGGTTAGAAGACCACTCAAGAAAATGGAACCTGCATACAGTCCACTTCTAAACTATTAAATAGCAGCGATGGTAAAGCAGAGAGCTTAATCTTCAAAGGAGAGTCCTGTCGTAAACGGTTTGGCCTACAGACAAATGTCTTGGTATGTGCCAGCATTACCCACACCTGGTTCTTATTTCAGGTCTTCTTGGATCAGAGGATATACACAGCCCTCAACAAGCCCTGCACCTATATACTAATAATAATAATAATAACTGTGGTATTTGTTAAGCGAGTAATATGTGTACTGCTCTAAATCCTGGGGAAGACCCAGGATAATCTGGTTGGACACAGACCCTGTCTCCCAGAGGGCTCACAATCTAAGTAGAGAGGAGAACAGGTATTGAAAGTTCATTTTACAGAAAGGTAACTGAAGCACCGAGAAGTGAAGTGACTTGCCCAGTGTCACACACCTGACAGGTGGCAGAGCCACATTAGAACCCAGGTCCTATGACTCCCAGGCCTGTGCTTTCTACACTGTAGAAGCATCGTGGCTCAGTGGAAAGAACCCGGGCTTGGGAGTCAGAGGTCATGGGTTCGAATCCCAGTTCTGCCACTTGTCAGCTGTGTCACTGTGGGCAAATCACTTAACTTCTCTGTGCCTCAGTTACCTCATCTGTAAAATCGGGATTAGGACTGTGAACCTCACATGGGACAATCTGATTACCCTGTATCTACCCCAGTGCTTAGAACAGTGCTCTGTACATAGTAAGCGCTTAAAAAATACCAACATTATTATTATTATTATAATTTCACTGGGCCACGCTGCATCCCAACAAAGAATTGAGGTCAGACCCAAAGTGGGAATCTGACTCACCTACAGGCCTATACTCGAGCTGAGAAAATGCCCTAGGTTTTCAGTTCTAGTTTACAAGCCCTGAAATGGAAATTCCTTAAACACAATTAACAAAAGTAGTCTCACATCTTTACTGAGGACTATAACTTAGAGCTCAGAAACCTCCTGAGAGAACAGCCCTAATAACAATCTCCTTGACGGGCAGTAACATTAAATACCCACCAGCAAGCTGTACTCCACCCAAGCCGAACATATAATGCCAGCCTACCTGAGTTTGCCTACGTAAACCAACTCTACTTATCTACTGGAATTTTCAGAGCATTGAGAAACAAGCTATTTACAGAGTAAATTTTGAGGAAAGTCATTTAGTAAAGTGGGCAAACTAAATCAAATCCCATAATTCTAATGTTAGTTATTTGTTAAATTGGTCCCATTAACATTAGTTTCCCCTTTCTAATTGCACTAGGACCGGAAAAAGTAAAAATAGATTGAAAAGGATGGGAAAACTGATTTGCGGGTTTATTCAAAGAAATCATGATTTTAGAGGTTCTTTAAAAAAAAATCCAAAGTGATTTTTATATGCATTTTTAAGGTTTTGTTACATTTTCCGCAGCATGGAGGTACAGGATTAGAGTAAAATGAACTAGGGAAAAATAATTTTTCCATCACTTATTCTGTTTTACCATTAGCTGCAACATATGGTGCAGAATAGGGAAAATTGTTTGGGGAGCTTAATTGAAGATTAAGAAAAGAGTTAGGGACAGGTCTTGCAACTTCCTCTGAATGCTCTGACATAAGAATTACAACAGAGACCCAGGAACACAGAATTCCATAGCAGAGGACCCTTAATGGGAAACCTAAGCATTACAGCTTAACCTTGAAGGCAAACATTAATTCACATTCATTCAATGAAGGTCACAGGGGGCCTAAGAGGGTAGTATTGAGATCAGTCAATCAATCGATGGTATTTATTAAGTGCTTACTATGTGCAGAACACTGTACTAAGAGTTCGGGAGCAACAACAGAATTAGCAGACATGCTCCCTGCCTATTACAACCTTCCGATCCAGAGATATCCTGGTGTCAAATAATGAGGAATCGGGAAAATGGCAGATGGAGAATTTTGTTCAGGCTCTGGATAAGAGCAACCATTAAATGAGTGAAGGATTGACTCAGAACTATTACTGAACCAACTCCAACAATCACTCGGCATTTTCTGCCAGTTCCATCTTGATAGCTAAGTAAAATGTGTCCAACAAGCCCCAGTTTCTTGCAGAACTGCTGAATTTTAACAAAAAGGAAAGGCATTATTTCCAACAGCTTTGAACGAAAGCCTAGCTTAATGAAATAATAAAAATCCTCCTTTGTTGTCCATGGTGGTACATAGTGCTACTTTGGAAAAATGACAAATGAGAATCAGAACCTCATTTATAAGTTGGATTACCAACTAGAAACTTTAAAATGGGTAGCACGACAGTATTTCTAATTCCATTAAACTCCTTAGAAGGCAGCAATAAATAGTGCCCATATATAGTGGCAAGTATTCTGAGAGTCTACAATACAGCTAGGCACAAGTGGGAGACAGTTACTTTTGTGTTCCCGCTATTATACTACCTAACCTTCCCATTATCAAGTGCCATTATAAATCCTGTTTTTCAAGGAATTTAACTGGGCTATAAACAACCCCATTATTTGACTCAGTAAATTTTTTTCTCTTGCTAAAGAAATGAGATTTTTCGAAAAGGCAATTTAGATATTTTATGAGATTGCAAAACCACCTCCATTTCAAATGCCAGCTCAATCTCTAAAGTGGCCGTTCCACTGGGGATGAGGAGCTATTGGACCACTGACCTGGGGGACTGTGCCACATGTCACACGAATCGGTGGTATTTATTCACTGAGCACTTACTCTATGCAGAGCACTCTACTAAATGCTTGGGAGAGTACAATCGATACAGAGTTGGTAGACATGCTCCCTGTTCACAAGGAGCTTAGAGTACAGAGGGGGAGAGAGACAATATACATAAATTATGGCTAGGTACAGTGTGTACATTTGGTGTCAGAAGGACCTGGGTTCCAACCCTGGTTCCGCCACTTGTCGGTAGTGTGACCCTGGGCTACTCGCTTAACTTTTCTGTGCCTCCGTTACCTCATCTGCAAAATGGAGATTAATACTGTGAGCCCCATGTGGGACATGGAGGGTGTCCAACCTGAATATCTAATATCTACTCTAGCACTTAGTACAGTACCGGGCACATATTAGGCACTTAACAAATACCATTAAAAACAGTGCTGTGGGGCGGAGGGTAGGATGAATATCCACTGCTTAAAGGATACAGATCCAAGTGCACAGGCAATGCAGAAGGGAGAGGGAGTAGGGGAAAAGAGGGCTTAAGAAGGGAAGGTGACTTGGAGAAGACATAATTTTAATAGGGCAGAGTCACATTGCGGGGGAGGGAGTTTCAGGTCAGAGGGACAGTGTGGGCAAGAGGATGACAGTGGGCAAGAGTTCGAGATGCTGTAAATTGGTGTGCAGACTGGGTTGTAGAAGGAAATCAGCAAGGTAAGGTAGGAGAGGGCAAGATGATCAAGTGCTTTAAAGCCAATGATAAGGAGTTTCTGTCTGATGTGGTGATGGACAGGCAATCACTGGAGGTTTCTGTAGGAGTGAGTGGGGAGTTAATGCACCCATTTCTGCCATAACACAAATTTTATCTATGCATATTGACTAGAACTTTGTTAGGGAATTAGGAAACATTTGTCCAACCACATGAAAACTGATGGATCCAGGATGCCTCTTGGACAGAAGACATTTCTAAGTATGCATGCCATATTGGACACCAAGAGTACCACAGCATAAATTCTCCTTAATGTGGGTTTAGGCAAGAACGCATATCCCATATGCTCGAGGGTTATACATGTTGGTATTTGTTAAGTGCTTACTATGTGCAGAGCACTGTTCTAAGCGCTGAGGGAGATACAGGGTGATCAGGTTTTCCCACGTGAGGCTCACAATTAATCCCCATTTTACAGATGAGGTTACTGAGGCACAAAGAAGTTAAGTGACTTGCCCACAGTCACAGAGCTGACAAGTGGCAGATCCAGGATTCGAACCCATGACCTCTGACTCCCAAGCCGGGGCTCTTTCCACTGAGCCATGCTGCTAAGAGAGCCAAGTGTCCTGGTAGCTCCCATCGACAGTCTGGCACAGCTCATCAGGCCATGGGATGCAGTATGGAAGAAACCCCCAAGGGGCACAATAATTCTTCCATCCCTGATTTACTGAAGAGGGTAAAGGACTGCAAACCTACACACAGAAACCCTGGAAACTGGACGGAAAAGGAGAGGCACGAAAATCAACACGATCAGGTCTGAGCTCCCCAAAGTCACCCCTCCGCCTCTCCCCTCACCCCCACCAACCCCCTCCCCTACTTTCTCATCCTTCCCTGCAGTATCCTCAGAGATCTCCTCCCTCCTCTCAAGTGCCACCCCCTCCACCTGCGCCTCGGACCCCATTCCCTCTCACCTTCTTAAAACCATCGCCCCTGCCCTCCTACCTTCCTTAACTTCTATTTTTAACCACTCAATCTCCAAGGGCTCCTTCCCCTCTGCCTTCAAATATGCCCACGTCTCCCCCATCCTAAAAAAACCCGCTCTTGACCCCACTTCCCCCTCCAGTTATCGTCCTATCTCCCTACTACCCTTCCTTTCCAAAATCCTAGAACGAGTCGTCTACAATCGATGCCTAGAATTCCTTAACTCCCATTCTCTCCTAGACCCCCTCCAATCTGGCTTCCGTCCCCTCCACTCTACCGAGACTGCTCTCTCTAAGGTCACCCATGACCTCCTTCTTGCCAAATCCAATGGCTCTTACTCCATTCTGATCCTCCTTGACCTCTCTGCTGCCTCTGACACTGTCGACCATCCCCTCCTCCTCCATACCCTATCTCACCTTGGCTTCACGGACTCCGTCCTCTCCTGGTTCTCCTCTTATCTCTCTGGCCGGTCATTCTCGGTCTCCTTCGCAGGCACCTCCTCCCCCTCCCATCCTTTAACAGTTGGAGTTCCTCAAGGGTCAGTTCTTGGCCCTCTTCTGTTCTCCATTTACACTCACTCCCTCGGTGAACTCATTCGCTCTCACGGCTTTGACTACCCTCTCTATGCAGATGACACGCAGATCTACAGCTCTGCCCCTGTCCTCTCCCCCTCCCTTCAAGCTCGCATCTCCTCCTGCCTCCAGGACGTCTCCACCTGGATGTCGGCCCGCCACCTAAAACTCAACATGAGCAAGACTGAGCTCCTCAACTTCCCTCCCAAACCCGGTCCTCTCCCAGACTTCTCTATCACCGTGGATGGCACGACCATCCTTCCCGTCTCTCGGGCCCGCAATCTCGGTGTCATCCTTGACTCGTCTCTCTCGTTCACCCCACACATCCTATCCGTTACCAAGACCTGCCGGTTTCACCTTTACAATATCGCCAAGATCCGCCCTTTCCTCTCCACCCAAACGGCTACCTTACTATTACGGGCTCTCGTTATATCCCGGCTAGACTACTGTGTCAGCCTTCTCTCTGACCTCCCTTCCTCCTCTCTCGCCCCGCTCTGGTCTATTCTTCACTCCGCTGCCCGGCTCATCTTCCCGCAGAAACGATCTGGGCATGTCACTCCCCTTCTTAAACAACTCCAGTGGTTGCCTATCGACCTCCGCTCCAAACAAAAACTCCTCACTCTAGGCTTCAAGGCTCTCCATCACCTTGCCCCTTCCTACCTCTCCTCCCTTCTCTCTTTCTACCGCCCACCCCGCACGCTCCGCTCCTCTGCCGCCCACCTCCTCACCGTCCCTCGGTCTCGCCTATCCCGCCGTCGACCCCTGGGTCACGTCCTCCCGCGGTCCTGGAACGCCCTCCCTCCTCACCTCCGCCAAACTGATTCTCTTTCCCTCTTCAAAACCCTACTTAAAAATCACCTCCTCCAAGAGGCGTTCCCAGACTGAGCTCCTCTTCCCCCTCTACTCCCTCTGCCATCCCCCCTTTACCTCTCCGCAGCTAAAGCCTCATTTTCCCCTTTTCCCTCTGCTCCTCCACCTCTCCCTTCCCATCCCCACAGCACTGTACCCGTCCGCTCAACTGTATATATTTTCGTTACCCTATTTATTTTGTTAATGAATTGTACATCGCCTTAATTCTATTTAGTTGCCATTGTTTTTACGAGATGTTCTTCCCCTTGACGCTGTTTATTGCCATTGTTCTTGTCTGTCCGTCTCCCCCGATTAGACTGTAAGCCCATCAAACGGCAGGGACTGTCTCTATCTGTTGCCGACTTGTTCATCCCAAGCGCTTAGTACAGTGCTCTGCACATAGTAAGCGCTCAATAAATACTATTGAATGAATGAATGAAAAGAAGGAAAGATTAGTGAACGGCCTCAACTTCAGATGACCAATTACCTTAGCTGTAGGACAGAGGGGTGAATAAAAGGTGAAAAAATGCAAGGAAGACTAAACAAAAATGTCTGTGGGCATAAGCTGTAACCAGTTACACTAAATAATGGTTTGCTGAATCCACATACAAAGAGGAAGTCCACATGGCTACGTCTCCAAAGTTGCTCTTTGGGCCATCAAGTACCAGACAGATGTGGACACCCTTCGGAAAAGCCATATAAAGGTTGATGAGTAGATTGAGAAAAGGCCAATGGACTTCACACACTCCCTTGCTTAAATCATTCAGTCATTCAATTGTATTTATTGAGTGCTTACTATGTGCAGGGCACTGTACTAAGCACTTGGAATGTACAATTTGGCAATAGATAGAGACAATCCCTGCCCAATAATGGGCTCAGAGCCTAAACGGGGAGACAGACAGCAAAACAAAACAAGAAGTCTGGTGTAAATATCGTCAAAATAGATAATATCATAAATATATACACATCATTAACAAAATAAATAGAGTAATAAATAATATATACAAATAGGTACAGTGCTGTGGGGAGGGAAGGGGGAAGAGCAGAGGGTGGGAGAAAGGGGAATGGGGAAGGGAGGAGGAGCAGAGGGAAAAGGAGGGGGCTCAGTCTGGGAAGGCCTCCTGGAGGAGGTGAACCCTCAGTAGGGCTTTAAAGAGGGGAAAAGAGTTAGTTTGACGGATGTGAGGAAGGAGAGCATTCCAGGACAGCGGTAGGACTTGGGCCAGAGGTCAACGGCGGGACAGGTGCGAACGAGGGACCATAAGGAGATGAGTGGCAGGAGAGCAGAGTGTATGGGCTGGGCAGTAGGAGAGAAGGGAGGTGAGGTAGGTGGGGGCAAGGTGACGGAGAGCTTTGAAGCCAAGAGTGAGGAGTTTGTGTTTCATGCGAAGGTAGACAGGCAACCACTGAAGGTTTTTGAGGAGGGGAGTGACATGCCCAGAGCGTTTCTGTAGGAAAATGATGCGGGCAGCAGAGTGAAGAATACACTGGAGTGGGGAGAGACAGGAGGAAGGGAGATCCGGGAGAAGGCTGACACAATCATCCAGTCGGGATATTATGAGACTTTGTACCAGCACGATAGCCATTTAGATGGAGAGGAAAGGGTGGATCTTGGTGATACTGTGAAGGTGAGACTGGCAAGTGTTGGTGACGGACTGGATGAGTGGGGTGAATAACAGAGCAGAGTCAAGGATGACACCAAGGCTTCGGGCCTGTGAGAAAGGAAGGATGGTCGTGCCATCCTCAGTGACAGGGACGTCAGGGAGAGGACAAGGGTTGGGAGGGAAGCTAAGGAGCACAGTCTTAGACATGTTGAGATTTAGGTGGCAGGCAGACATCCAGGTGGAGATGTCCTGAAGGCAGGAGGAGATACGAGCCTGGAGGGAGGGGGAGAGAACAGGGGAGGAGATGTAGATTTGAGTGTCATCTGCATAGAGATGATAGTTGAAGCCGTAGGAGCAAATGAGGTCACGAAGACAGGTAATTAATTAATTAATTAATGTTGGTATTTGTTAAGCGCTTACTATGTGCTGAGCACTGTTCTAAGCGCTGGGGAAGACACAGGGGAATCAGGTTGTCCCACATGGGGCTCACAGTCTTAATCTCCATTTTACAGATGAGGTAACTGAGGCACCGAGAAGTTAAGTGTCTTGCCCAAAGTCACACAGCTGACAAGTGGCCGAGCCGGGATTCGAACCCATGACCTCTGACTCCAAAGCCCGTGCTCTTTCCACTGAGCCATGCTGTGTGGGTTCAAACAAGAAACCATCAACTAGGATTCGAGCAGTCAAATTAACTCAAGGTTGTCAGCAGGCCCTTTTCCCGACTGGCTGGTGAAAGCAGTGTGAGAAGCAGGGTGGCTTCGTGGAAAGAACAAGGGCTTGGGAGTCAGAGGCTGTGGGTTCTAAACCTGGCTCTGCCATTTGTCAGCTGTGTGACATTGGGCAAGTCACTTAAATTCCCTGTGCCTCAGTTACCTCATCTGTAAAATGGGAATTAAGACTGTGAGCCCCACCTGGCACAACCTGACAACCTTTTATCTCCCCAAGTGCTTAGAACAGTGCTTGGCACATAAGTAAGCGCTTAACAAATACCATCGTTATTACTATATCAAGTTGCAGGTCAGTCTGTCCTGCCTAATTTTAAAGAGCTGCCACTGATTTGTGAAACAGCTGACTTGTGAAATTTGAAGTTTCATCAGCGTCACCTATGAGCCCGTAAAACTTCATGCTAGGAACAATTCACCAGCAAGATTTCTACGATAACAAAATTCTGAATAACGGTACATGTGCAAAAGACAGCATATGTTCCAAGAGTGGCTGTATAATGAACTGTAATGGGTAACTACACATAGAATGGTTGTGAAACCCCAACTTTAAATGAAGCTTCAAAGTTGTGCGTACCAAATATAAGATACTTTGCTAAGAATTTTGCTCAGGAGAAGGAGTAGCCCTCTTCTTTTTCCCCTCAAATAAGATTCCCTTTCTATTTTATTGCTTCCCCTCGATGCATTCAATTTTGTTGTACTATACTCCCTCAAGCAGTTAGTACAGTGCTCTGCAATAAATACTTTTGATTAATTGACTGAATAAAAGGGACGCGGAATCTGGCCAGAACTGAAAAGGGAACTCTGCCTGAGCACTGTGAGTTCTCTGCCTGCTAACAACTAATACTTTAATTCAAGAAAAGATTTTAAACCACAAACTCAGTTTGCAGGAGTAAATGTTAAGGCCTTCCCTAGCCTACCTCCCCAACTTTTTAAGAGATCGGAGTTTCTCGGATGGAGATAGCTCTGAAGAGGGGTCTCCCTCCCTCACCTAGCATCAGGAGGAAAAGAGGGAGAGAAGAGAAATCCTTCCACCTATTCAAGACCAAGCAGGGGCTTGGCTCTCCACCGGGACCCCACCTACTGTGCTAGAAAGAGGGCAAGTGTCAAGCCCTTTTTGCTCCCTGGGAAGTGCAGGTTCTTTTGTTTTTCATCTACAATTCCCTTGGCAACTTTCAACAGGATTTGGGGGCAGCTGAGTTTTTAGATGACCAAAGACTTAACGTGAGGTAACACCGACAATAGTGAACTTTTGGGAAAGAGCAGCAGTAAACTGACCAAAATGGAGTTCAGTGGGCCTAAGATTACTGGCTATTTTGGACAGAGGTGTGGGGGAAATTTTGACCATAAAAAACAGGCCAGACCACTCAAATCACACTACAGCTACAAATCAAAGGACAGTATTTAATGCAGTCAATCTTAATAGGTCTTAAATTAGTGCTTTCTGCAATACCCCCATTTATGCATGAAAGCAGTCACCATCGGTAACATCTTCTTCAAATGCAGAGGATAATACATTCCACATATAAATGAATTTTTAGGCTAAAGTGAATTTCATTTGTAAGGAGAAATTTCTGTATATATTATTCCAAGAAGGGCTATTTCCCTAAGGGTCAATAGAAGCTTACTATTAAGAGTGGAGGACTAGGGAATTCATCCAGAAAAGGAAGCAAAAAATTGGAGAGAAATTGAGTTTTGTCCAACAAAACTAAAAACTTTTTCAACTCAAGGACCCCCTGTTATGAAACTTCATTTGGAAGTAAAAATGAGACTCACAGATAACCACATTAACTGAGATAAGATTTTTTTTTTGCGCAGAAATCTCCCTCCTTCCTTTTTCCTCAAATAAGATTCCCTTTCTATTTTATTACTTTCCCTAGATGCTGGAGAGAGAGAAGTGAAAAATCAAGAAGGAAATAGTAAAAAGATAGTCATAAGAATTGAGAACAATACGCACAGATTTGATGATAGTGGAAGGATAGAATAGAAAGGAAAGTAAACTGAGTCACTAATTAATTTTCCTTTAGGATATACTGAAAAAAAAACCTACCAAAAAGGGGGGTTTTGTCTTCAATTTCTCCTAAAGAGTTAGAAGCAACTTTAAATAAAACTAAGTCACAGTAGTGTACTGTTTAAGAAAAAGACACTGGACAGTCCAAATCTCAAGATTAAAAATGTGATTTCAACTATCTAATTTGTCCGCGGTTCAAGTACAAAACTAAAGTCAACTCTATCACTTCACTCCCTATTTTTGCCCCTTTGAACTCAGAGATGCAAATAGTAGGCATTCAATAAATTATTTTTACATGTACATTTGGCAAAAGAGCTTACATTACAGGGCAGAGTGGCAATCCATGCTAAAAAAAAAACCCCATAATAATAAACCTGTGCCTCCTAAAACTTCCCTCAGGCTTGATTTTAGACTCAATTACAGGTATATATTTTCCCACTGACTCACATGCAATTTGTTAGGTTCCATTCCCAACCAGTTTGAACAGCAACAATAATAATGAGGATGGTGTTATTAATAACATATTAAATAATGGCTTTGGCATTAAGGGCTTACTGTGCCAAGCGCTTGGATCGGTGCACCACGCGGGCCCATAGTCAAAGTGGAGGGAGAAGAGGTATTGATCCTCCTTTTACGGGTGAGGAAAAAGACACAGAGAAGCGAAGCCATTTGTGCGAAGTCACACACGCTCCTGACTTCCAGGCCTGATCAGGTCCTACAGATAAATGTTACATTGTGCAGCCCACTCTGTAACCCCTCTTCCTTGGCTTATTCCTCTACCCTGTCCTTAAGGGGTGTCCTGTCCAATTCTAACCTGAATTTGAACCCATCCTCCCATATCCCCACCCTCACGCTCCAGTGAATAGTAAGCTTTGTCCATCTGCTCTCTACCCAGGTGCTCAGAAGGGTTTGGTGGGGGAAAGGAGGTGGAGAGGGTGGGGGCAGGAGAGGTGCCAGAAAGTTGGAACTTCAAGTCAATGATGGGAATTGGGGACACACTTGATTTTATAATCTCTACCCTCAACGATTCTGAAATTCCTCAATCAGATCACAAATTCCACACCTGCTCTCTCCCATTCACCCACCCCAAAATATCTGTCCTGTTCCTTTCAGAGACCTCCATTCTTTAGATCCCCTCCAGTATTCTACAGTCATCTTCCCCATTTGGTCTCCATACTCAAACTTCCTTCCTCGATGCATAAATTCAGTCATTCATTCAACCGTATTTATTAAGTGCTTACTGCGCACAGAGCACAGTACTAAGTGCTTAGAAAGTACAATTCGGCAACAGATAGAGACAATCACTACCCAACAACGGGCTCACATGAACTCAACAACATGCTCCCCACTGAACTCAACTCCCTTTCTCTGCTGTCTCTCCACTGATCTCATACCACTAACCCGCAACCGCAGATCACCTCCCCAATACACTTTCTCCACTCTCGGTCCTCGTCTAAACCTTAAATTCATTCTAACCTGCTTCAATTTGGCCCCCTCCTCTACCCAACAATAATTCTTCCTAATTCACTCCCATAACCACGACTCCCTCCAGCTATTCCAAACATTTAACTCCTACCTCAAATCTTCCATCTCTCTGCCTTGCCACATCTTTCCCCCAGGGAACTAGTCACATGTCATCAACAAAATGAAACCATCAGGTATGAACTCTCTAAAACCTCCCCTTCTCATCTCCATCACCCTTTTCCTCCACCCTCTTCAACTCTCCCAATATTGAGAGGCAGTATGGCTTAGAGAAAAGAGCACGACCTTGGGAGTCAGAGAACGTGGGTTCTAATCCGGGGTTCTCCGCTTGTCGGCTGTGTGACCTTGGGCAAGCCACTTCCCTTCTCTATGCCTCAGTGACCTCATCTATAAAATGCGGAGTAAGATTGGGAGCCCCACATGTGACAACCTGCTTACCTTAAATCTAGCCCAGTGCTTAGAACAGTGCTTGGCACATAGTAAGCACCTAAAAGATACTATAATTATTATTGCCCAAAGTAACTCAAAAAGCGATCTCTCACCTCCTCTCTAAATCTACCCCTCCACTTATGCTTCTGACCCCTTCCCTTCATAACTTATTAAAACATTCATCCCCTCCCTTCTTCCCTCCTTGACTGTCATCAACTATTCACATTCCAACAACTTCTCCCTCACTGCTTCCAAATAGGCTTACAAATCCCCATCCTAAAAAAAAAAAAAAAAACCTTCCCTTGACCACACAGCTCCCTTCAGTGGCCCCATCTCCCTCCTTTCTTTCCAAATTTCTTGAAAGATTATTTTACACCTGCAGCCTCCACATCCTCTTCTTCCATTCTCTCTTTGATCCCCTCCAATCTGGGGAGGGGTCTGGCTTCTGACCCTTCATTTCTCAGAAACAGCTCTCTCAAGGTAATTAATGATCTTCTCATCAAAACTGAAGGCCTTTACTCTCCGCTAATCATTAAATCACATTTATTGAGCACTTACTGTGTGCAGAACACTGTACTAAGTGCTTGGGAGAGTACAATATATCGGAATTGGGAGACACGTTCCCAGCCGACAATGAGCTTACAAGTCTAGAAGAAAGCACTTTAAGCACTTAATATTCACCCCCATCTTCGGCCCAACAGAACTTCATTCATTTATTCAATCGTTTCTATTGAGCGTTTACTGTGTGCAAAGCACTGTGCTAAGCACTTCGAAAGTACAATTCGGCAACAGATAGAGACAATCCCTATGCAACGACGGGCTCACAGTCTAGAAGGGGGAGACAGACAACAAGTAGACAGGCATCAATAGCATCAAAATAAACAGAATTATAGCTATGCACAGATATGCACTTTATTTTAACACCCACCTAGACTGTAAGCTCCTATGAACATGAAACGTGGCTACCAACTCTGTTGTACTCTCCCAAGTGCTTAGTAGAGTGTTCTGCACACAGTAAGCATTCCATAAATATCACTGATTCTTTGATTGATAGAACTAAGTGCATCAGAAAGTTCAATTGAGTTGGAAGACATAATCCTTGCCCAACAATATGGAAAGTTGGGAGTTAAGACTGTTGGAGATCAAAGTAGCCGAAAGACAGCATACCATAGCCAATTAGAAGGGTTTTTTTCAGCAGAGACTACAAGAGAATTGGGAGACCAGGAGACAGCTTTTTAAAGCACTGATAGACACTTCGGATAGCAAATGCATTAATGTGGCCAAGGATGATCTTTATGTCCCCAGAGTGTGGATTAGGGTGTGGAACATCAATAGGACCTAATTATCATGAGAAGCATCATCTGCAAATGCAGCTCCTTCTTCCTCAACATAGAGTTACTTCTTGCAGAGCTCTGCACTGAAAAAAACCGGTACCATGGCATTCGTCACGTCTGGAGCAGCGCATGTGCACGGGAACAGAACCGTTTCTTCTGACACCACACTGTGTTGCTGGAAGAATGATCCCTAACATGCAATCACAAGGTGGCCAAATTGCACGGTGAAAATGTGGGCTAAGATAATTTCAGGCATTTTTAACAAAATATTATATACTACGTTCAACTGTAAAATATTCTTTGTGGATAACCTCTTTAAGAGTATGAAAAAGTCAGAATCTTTTATTTTGTACCTTTCAATGTACGAACAAAAGACATCACATTTTCTAAGGGTGCAAATGAAATTCAGAATGAACTCTGTCTTCTTGGCTAATACAGCAGGCAGCTCTAAACTGGTTCCCACTGCACACCAACACGTCCTCTGTGAGGTTACTCTGAGAGAAGACATTCGGGATTCCTTTTGGCAGAAGGCTAGTCAGCCTGGCAATTCTGCTGCCCCACACTTCTTGTTATCCTCTAAACTGAGCCTGGATAGAGAAACTTTTGTTACCCACCCACCCCTACTCCCCCCAAAGAATCTAACTGTTCCTTCCTTTATAATTACAATATAATTTAATTACAGTTAAGGCTGGAATTTCCTAGGAAGCAACACACTATATTCTTGTCTTCCATTTTAGGGATGGCACAAGGAGACGTTTCTAGAGAGGATGGGAAGAAAATGCTGAATTATTTACCATAACCTTGGTTCGCTGGAGTCAGGTGTCCCCCCGATGATCGTAGCCACGCCACATCTTTTATCACAAGTACTGTGCAAAAGATCCTGTTCCTCAAATGTTGCTCTTATCTCAAGAGGTTTTTTTTTAGCATTGCCAAGCACTGTGCTATGTGCTGGGAGAGAGAGAATACAAATTGCTCCGACACAGTCCCTGTCCCACATGGCGCTCGAAGTCTAACTAGAAGGGAAAGCAAGTATCGAGGCCCCATTTTACCAATGAGGAAACTGAGACACAGGGAAAGCAAGGGGGATTTGCAATTTCCCCAAGGTTTAACCTCAGGCAACGGCACAACTGGGATTAGAGCCTGGCCCATGTTCTAGCCACTAGGTCATACTGCTTCTTACTATGAGGAGAGGGGTACAATTCACACAAGCTCCCTGCACCTGCTTTTATGACATCCCTTTTGCTTCTGTTACCAGAAATGACTCAACAGAGAAGCAGACTGACTAGTGGAAAAGAGCACTAATCCTGGCTCTGCCACTTGTCTGCTGTGTGGCCTTGAACAAGTCAACTTCACTTCTCTAGGCCTCAGTTACCTCATCTGTAAAATGAGGATTAAGACTGTGAGCCCCATGTGGGATAGGGAATCTGTCCAGCCTGATTAGCTTGTATCTACCCCAACACTTAGCACATTGCTTGACGCATAGTAAGTGCTTAACAAATACCATCCTTATTATAAACTTGTACCTAACCCAGAGCTTAGTACAGTGCCTGGCAAACAGTAAGCCCTAAGCAATTACCATTAAAAAAAAAATTCTGAGAACTAATCTCTTATTGATCACCAATCCTGGCCTTTGTCCATTTTGGGAGAACCTTCTTCTATAAATGCCTTTATTGTGCAATATACAAATGATTCTTGGGATTTTCATATTGTTGAATATTGCTGTATTTTTAAAGCGTTAGCTTTGAACTGCAAAGAAAATATGACATTTCATAGTCACTTCAATGTTTTCTTTTAAATTCTCAAAAAAGATACTGTATTACCTGTATTTGTTCTGGTGTCCATTGATCTAAGTTGACTGACTTGACCCTTGATATATGAACCCCAAGGTTTCTGTGGATTCCAGCACATCTGATGCAGATAAACACGCCAATATTCCAGGAAGCCCATCGTGGACCTAGATAAAAAGGAGCAACAAAAACCATTTTTTATTTAAACTGTTTTTCAAGAGTTTAAACTGCACTTCAATTTATTCTTCAACATTTGGCAAGTTTGGATCATTACTTGTTTAGCAAGAGGAGGCACGGTTTGGATAACAGAACTTCCTATCTTCCCATCCAAACCCCATCCTCCCTCTGACTCTCCCAGCATTACAGACAGCACTACCATCCTCCCTGTCTCACAAGCACGTAGTCTAGGTGTTATCCCCGACTCATCTCTCTCATTCAACCCATATAATCAGGGTGTTACTAAATGCCATCAGTTCAAGCTTCACGACACTGCTAAAATCCATCCTTTCCTCTCCATCCAAACTACTACAGCATTAATCCAAGCCCTCACCCTATGCCGCCTTGATTACTGCATTGGCCTCTTCGCTGACCTCCCAGCCTCCTGTCTCTCCCCTATTCAGCACATTCTTCGTTCTGCTGCCTCATTTTCCCACAAAAACGTTCTGCCCACATTTCTCCATTCCTCAAAAACCTCGAGTGGTGGCCATTCACCTCCACATCAAACAGAAGCTCCTTACAGTTGGCTTTAAAGCACTCAATCACCTTGCCCCCTCCTATTCATTCATTCATTTATTCATTCAATAGTATTTATTGAGCGCTTACTATGTGCAGAGCACTGTACTAAGCACTTGGAATGAACAAGTCGGCAACAGATAGAGACAGTCCCTGCCGTTTGACGGGCTTACAGTCTAATCGGGGGAGACGGACAGACAAGAACAATGGCAATAAATAGAGTCAAGGGGAAGAACATCTCGTAAAAACAATGGCAACTAAATAGAATCAAGGCAATGTACAATTCATTAACAAAATAAATAGGGTAATGGAAATATATACAGTCGAGCGGACGAGTACAGTGCTGTGGGGATGGGAAGGGAGAGGTGGAGGAGCAGAGGGAAAGGGGGAAAAGAGGGTTTAGCTGCGGAGAGGTAAAGGGGGGGTGGCAGAGGGAGTAGAGGGAGAAGAGGAGCTCTGTCTGGGAAGGTCTCTTGGAGGAGGTGAGTTTTAAGTAGGGTTTTGAAGAGGGGAAGAGAATCAGTTTGGCGGAGGTGAGGAGGGAGGGCGTTCCAGGACCGCAGGAGGACGTGGCCTAGGGGTCGACGGCGGGATAGGCGAGACCGAGGGACAGTGAGGAGGTGGGCGGCGGAGGAGCGGAGCGTGCGGGGTGGGCGGTAGAAAGAGAGAAGGGAGGAGAGGTAGGAAGGGGCAAGGTGATGGAGAGCCTTGAAGCCTAGAGTGAGGAGTTTTTGTTTGGAGCGGAGGTCGATAGGCAACCACTGGAGTTGTTTAAGAAGGGGAGTGACATGCCCAGATCGTTTCTGCGGGAAGATGAGCCGGGCAGCGGAGTGAAGAATAGACCAGAGCGGGGCGAGAGAGGAGGAAGGGAGGTCAGAGAGAAGGCTGACACAGTAGTCTAGCCGGGATATAACGAGAGCCCGTAATAGTAAGGTAGCTGTTTGGGTGGAGAGGAAAGGGCGGATCTTGGCGATATTGTAAAGGTGAAACCGGCAGGTCTTGGTAACGGATAGGATGTGTGGGGTGAATGAGAGAGACGAGTCAAGGATGACACCGAGATTGCGGGCCCGAGAGACGGGAAGGATGGTCGTGCCATCCACGGTGATAGAGAAGTCTGGGAGAGGACCGGGTTTGGGAGGGAAGTTGAGGAGCTCAGTCTTGCTCATGTTGAGTTTTAGGTGGCGGGCCGACATCCAGGTGGAGACGTCCTGGAGGCAGGAGGAGATGCGAGCTTGAAGGGAGGGGGAGAGGACAGGGGCAGAGCTGTAGATCTGCGTGTCATCTGCGTAGAGAGGGTAGTCAAAGCCGTGAGAGCGAATGAGTTCACCGAGGGAGTGAGTGTAAATGGAGAACAGAAGAGGGCCAAGAACTGACCCTTGAGGAACTCCAACTGTTAAAGGATGGGAGGGGGAGGAGGTGCCTGCGAAGGAGACCGAGAATGACCGGCCAGAGAGATAAGAGGAGAACCAGGAGAGGACGGAGTCCGTGAAGCCAAGGTGAGATAGGGTATGGAGGAGGAGGGGATGGTCGACAGTGTCAGAGGCAGCAGAGAGGTCAAGGAGGATCAGAATGGAGTAAGAGCCATTGGATTTGGCAAGAAGGAGGTCATGGGTGACCTTAGAGAGAGCAGTCTCGGTAGAGTGGAGGGGACGGAAGCCAGATTGGAGGGGGTCTAGGAGAGAATGGGAGTTAAGGAATTCTAAGCATCAACTGAGACGACTCGTTCTAGGATTTTGGAAAGGAAGGGTAGTAGGGAGATAGGGCGATAACTGGAGGGGGAAGTGGGGTCAAGAGCGGGCTTTTTTAGGATGGGGGAGACGTGGGCATGTTTGAAGGCAGCGGGGAAGGAGCCATTGGAGATTGAGTGGTTAAAAATAGAAGTTAAGGAAGGGAGGAGGGCAGGGGCGATGGTTTTAAAAAGGTGAGAGGGAATGGGGTCCGAGGCGCAGGTGGAGGGGGTGGCACTTGCGAGGAGGGAGGAGATCTCTTCTGAGGATACTGCAGGGAAGGATGGGAAAGTAGGGGAGGGGGTGGGTGGGGGGGAGGGGAGAGGCCGAGGGGTGACTTTGGGGAGCTCAGACCTGATCGTGTTGATTTTCGTGAGGAAATAGGTGGCCAGATCACTGGGGGTGAGAGATGGGGGAGGGGGAGGAACAGGGGGCCTAAGGAGAGAGTTAAAGGTCCGGAACAATCGGCGGGGGTGACGGGCATGGGTGTCGATGAGGGAGGAGAAGAAGTTTTGCCTGGCTGAGGAGAGGGCAGAGTTAAGGCAGGAAAGGATAAATTTGAAGTGTGTGAGGTCGGCTTGGTGCTTGGACTTTCGCCAGCAGCGCTCAGCAGCTCGAGCATAGGAGTGTAGGAGGCAGACAGAGGAGGTGATCCAGGGCTGTGGGTTAGTGGAGCGAGAGCGGCGGAGGGAAAGGGGGGGCGAGAGAGTCGAGATGAGTAGAGAGGGTGGAGTTGAGAGCGGAGACCTGATCGTCGAGAGTGGGAAGAGAGGACAGGGCGGCAAGGTGAGGAGAGATGCTTTTGGAAAGACGGATGGGATCGAGAGAGCGGAGGTCTCTGTGGGGCAGTAGCGAAGATTTGCAGGGGGAGGGAGTGTGAGAGATGAGGCAGGTGAGAAGGTTATGGTCAGAGAGAGGGATTTCAGAGTTGGTGAGGGAGGAGATAGTGCAGCGGTAGGAGATGACGAGATCGAGGGTGTGACCGAGTCGGTGAGTGGGCGCGGTATGGTGGAGGAGGAGGTCGGCAGAGTCGAGGAGGGATAGCAGGCGGGCGGCAGAGGAGTCGTCGGGTACATCCATGTGGATGTTGAAGTCTCCGAGGATCAGAGTGGGCAGAGAGAAGGAGAGAAGGAAGGTGAGAAAGGGGTCAAGGTGGTTGAAGAAGTCGGAGGTGGGACCAGGAGGGCGGTAGATGACAGCGACAAGTATCTGAAGGGGGTGGTAGAGGCGAATGATATGGGCTTCGAAGGAGGGGAAGGAGAGGGAGGGGGGAGGAGGGATAGTGCGGAAGCGGCAACGGGGCGAGAGGAGGAAGCCGATGCCTCCTCCCTTACCGGTGAGTCTGGGGGAGTGGGAGAAGGAGAGGCCTCCGCCGGAGAGAGCGGCGGCGGAGACCGTGTCTTCGGGAGAGAGCCACGTTTCCGAAAGGGCGAGGAGGAGGAGAGAGCGGGAGAGGAAAAGGTCATGGACGAAAGGTAGCTTACCTGTAACAGAGCGGGGGATCCAGAGGCCACACTTGAAAGTAGCTGTGGGTGCAAGGGGGGAGGGGGGGAAGGGCGGGGGGAGGGGAGGGTTTGGATGGGAAGGAGGTGGCGGGGCCCTGGATGGGGAGGGGGGATGAGGGATAGCGGTGGGACAAGAGGACTGGTATGGGGCGTGGGTGGGGAAGAGAGAAAGGGGGAGGGGGTAAGGAGGGGGTTTGGTGGGGGGAATAGTGGGGGGGGGAAGAGGGGTAGCGCTGGTAAAGTGGGGTTCTAGGGCGGGGGAGGGGAGGGGGGGAGGAAACAGAGGAGAGAGCTGGAAAGAGCTGAGCGAGAGAGGGGAAGGGGAAGGGGAGGATAGGAAGGGGCGGGAGGGAGGAGGGGGGGGAGGAGGGACATGGCGAGGCCAGAGAGGTGGGTGGCAGCACTGACAACAATAAACAGTAACAAACGAAATCGGTAATATAGCAACATGATACAGTATGATACAATATAGTAGTGTTAACAAGCGGGCGATGACCAGGGTCGGGGGTAGGCTCGATTAAGGGGCGACCTGATCAGACTCAAAGTCAGGCGGCTGGTGAGGCCAGAGAGGTGGGTGGCAGCACTGACGACAATAAACAATAACAAGCGAAATCGCTAATATAGCAACATGGTACAGTAAGACACAATACAACAGCGTTAATAAGCAGGTGATGACCAGGGTCGGGGGACGACCCGACCCTACCTTACCCAACCCAATCCACACACTTCGCTCCTCTAATGCCAACCTACTCGTACCTCGTTCATGTCTATCTCATCACTGACTTCTCGCCCACATCCTGCCTCTGGCCTGGAATGCCCTCCTTCTTTATATCTGACAGATGATCAACCTCCCCCCTTCTAAGCCTTATTGAAGGTACATCTCTTCCACGGGCCTTCCCTGATCCTAAACCCTCATTTTCCTCCTCCCACTCCCTTCGGCATCACTCTTGCACTTGGATTTATTCCCTTTATTCACACCCCTCTCAGCACTTATATACATAGCCATTATTTACATGTGTATATTAATGCTGTTTCCCCCTCTAGACTGTAAGCTCATGTTCTGCACCCACAATGTCTACCAATTTTGTTATACTATACTCTGCCAATCACTTAATAGAGTATAACGGAGCACAGAGTAACTGTTCAATAAATAAACTGATTGATAATAGTAGCTGTTTTAAAGTCATCCAAAGACTCGAAATTTTTTTTCTGAATCTTCCTTACTAGCAATTTGACCTACAGCTGTCTACCATGTGGAGACTAATTTATGCTTAAAGTCTTTCAATTAAAATGTTTAAACCTGAATCCCTTGACACTTAGTAAAAAATTTGTCATTAAAGGTCGAGTGACCTTTTTAATTTTACATAAATTCCAGTGAACTTAATATTAAGGAAAGTCAGTGAAAAATTAATGGAAAGAAATGTTTGCTAATTTAATCATGCTTAAATTATTGGTATAAAATGACAGTTTTAAAACTAAGTTTTTAAGTTTTAGACTTCTTCTTTAGATCCATATTGTTGCCTCCCATTAACAATTTGTCTGACAGTTACAATGAACAAGGAAATGCATGCGAACAAGAATAATCTATTATGACTTTGATATATCTGACCACAAAAGCCACCAGTATTTATAGATCCTCACTGTGGGCAGAACACCATAATAAGCATTGAAGGGAGTGGTTTCTGCCTTTAAGGACCTTAAATTTTAATGAGGAGACAAAAAACACCGATCTACCAACAGGAAAAAAAAACCATGAAAACATCAAAGGATTGAAAACTAAAGGACAGAAATAAGAGAAAATGCAAAATAGTTACTGATACACACCCGAAAGAGAGCTGTGTTAGATGTAACATTTCTATATTTTCTATCCCTCTCAGCCCCAGTGAACATAAGTACGTATCTGTCATTCATTTATTTACAAGAATGTTGGTCTCCCCCTCTCCAGAATGTAGGTTTGTTTTTGGAGGGGAATGTGTCTGTTTATTGTTGTATTGTACTCGCCCAAGTGCTTAGTACAGTGCTCTGTACACAATAAGCGCTCAGTAACTATGATCAAGTCAACCTGGGTGTAGTCAAAGTCAAATTGGGTGCAGGGAAACGGGTGATGACTGACTGGAGATACCTAACAAATGGTAGTAGCCAACCTGCACTAGATCCTCAATTATTGATTCCTTGATATTTGATCCCATCTTTCCACTTACTTGGCATTACTCTCCTACTATTAAATCTTTAGGAATTTCTTTTGCTTGCGAGGAAAGGATAGAAAATTACCTTCCAGGGATAATCACTATGAAACTTTATCCAGAAGCAGTCAATGAATAGCAAAAGGATCAACTGAGTTCTCTTTCAATCCTAAAGTTCTCTATTGGTGGGTGTGACTTTCAGGACCCTAATTTCATATTAGAAATAATGAAGAGACCAAAAGACTGACCTTCATGAAAATTCAAACAATATGGTAAGGCATTTCAAAGTTATATGCCAAAGCACTTACAATGAATAAGGACTTGGAACCTTGAAAACACTGTCTTGAGTCAATCTCTCTTTCCCAAGCAATAAAATTTCAGATGTATACCCTTTCAATCAATGGTATTTATTGAGCACTTACTCTGTGCCGAGTACTGTACTAAGTGCTTGGGAAAGTACACTACAACAGAGTTAGCAGACACTTCCCTGCTCAAAACGAGCTTACGTTGTAGTGGATGAGCTTTGTATAAATGGTATTTAGAGTCTAAATATACTGAATCACTACCACTGCATACAAGCCCTTCGGAACAAGACTATCTTGTATCCAAAACACCTCAGAAAAACCCACCAGGTGGATGAAAAATATTTAATCTGAAAAGGATAAGTAGCTGAATGATTTCCATTCTCAATTTTCACCAAAAAGTCTCTTATGTGGACTAATATTTTTCTTTTCATTTTTCTGGTTAAAAAGAGGAAGACTGTTTCGAACTGGAGAGCAAAGTGCGATTCAGTATTCAATCAGGCAAACCATAGTGCTTGAGAGACGTCACTGCGAGTGGGCATGCCATAACTAGAGCAAGAAACTTTATGAATAATTGAAATGTACAGATGAGCTCAGATCTAATTTTAGCCAATAACTTCACTTCCACTCTATCCAAACCGGGAAACCCACCAAGATGCAGTAAAACCAACCAGCTCTTTTCTTTCCTTTTCTCTTGTTTGGTGGAGGTGTGAATGAGCTTGAAGGGAGCCACTCAAGAAAAATTCACCTCTGCATGCACGGGTGGCTAAAGAGGTCATCGGAACCACTGACCAACTGCATTGTGCAGACAAAAAGATTATCCTTCGTTGTGCTATCACGTTTATTGCTTGCAGCAGATGGTATTCTTTCCCTTTTTCCTTCTTATCTCATGACCCTTAGGAAGCTTCTGCTGGAAAAGAGCTGTTTCTTCCTTGATTATACTATGCCACGCTGGTTCACCTTCAGCAATCGATGTCCAATTTTCACCTGGGATGCCGCACTCTATGAGGCTTTCTCTTCAGTATTTCCTCCGCCCTTCTTGCTTTCAGTTTTCTGATTTCAACCCACCTTCCGGCAGCTGTTTGAGTATCCTGCTGTAGCCCATCCTCCTTACATGCCTCATCTAACCAAGACTGACCACATTCTACAACTTTGCTCACGGACCCGTTTGAAGAAAACTGGACAGGACTTTGAGGGGGTTCTGAGTCGCAGAGTTGCGGAGAAGACTGGCTAGCGCTTCAGCTCTGTAGATTTTAGTTCAGCCTGGAGCCTAACACCATACAGTATCTCCATTCTACTTGACAGTCTTTCAAAAGATGAGCTAACCTTTTTGATCCAGTGTTCTATTTCACTGATGGTTGCAGTGGTAGCATGTTGCCTAGGTAACATAATTCTGCGACAACTTCTGGGTCTGTATTGCCCATATAGATTTTTGGTTGTGTGACTGGCTTCCCTGGTGCAGGCTAATGCACTACCCGAGTTTCTGAAGGTTTACTGTCAGCCTCTAACACCTGGCTAATTTGATTAAGTAGTTTATAAAATCATTTACATGCCTGGTTGGTTATATACTTCTGGGGGGCAACTATCTACATACAACAGTCTTTGAATAAACAACCGCCACTAGGACTCTGGATGATGCTCAACCTCCAGTGTTGGAAGTGTTCATGGAGGAGAGGAAGCATACTTTAACATCTGCATGCAGGTCTCTTGTTAAATTCCCGGCATGGCGGTGTAGAAAAAAACTAAGAGTGTTTTCGTTTTTTGTAACGGTATTTGTTTAGAATTTACTATGTCCCTAACATTGGACTAAGCACTGGGGTAGATACAAACTAACCAGATTGGACATAATCTTAATCCCCATTTTACAGATGACGTAACTAAGGCATAGAGAGTCAAGTGACTTGTCCAAGATCACAGAGCAGAAAGGTGAGAGAGCAGGATTAGAACCTGGATCCTTCTGACTCCAAGTCCTGTGCTCTCTCCACTTGGCCACATGGCTTTCACAGATCAGCCGTGCAATCGTGAACTAGTCTGTAAAATAGGGATTAAATACCTGTGCTCCCTCCCCTTGGACTGTAAGCCCCATGTGGCACGGGGACTTTGTTTAATCTCATTACCTTGTATCTACCCCAATAATTAGCACAGTGACTGGCATATAGTAAGTGCTTAACAAATATCACAATTATTTTTGGTCCCAGCACCTTATTGAACTTTTCAGGGCAGCCAAATTGACTAGTCCAGATCTCCAGATGAAGTCGAACACTGCTAAAATGCTAAACTATCATCCTAATGTAAGAATTCTACTACCAAAAGGAACAAAACAAATATCACCCTTTCCTGCCTGGAAATTGATGCTGAGAAGAAGTCAATTTGGCTTGGAATTTCTGTCTACCCTTCATTCAGTGATAAATCAATTTGAGAATAAGGCAGTGTAGCTGGGCTCCGGGAAAGTCCCTGGAAGTTGTGGACCTGGCCAAGGTTTCATTCGGAGGCGTTACTTCTTACTTAGCTTTTTATTCTGATTTATCAGAATTCTTAATTTATCTGATCACCAAAGTCTCCCTGGAAAGCGTTGGGGGTGGGCGGGGCTCACATATTCAGACTGCGAATTGCCCAAGATAGGAGAAAAGTGAAACCCATTCTTAGAGAAAGAAGGGGAAGGAACTCTGCTAGAAGGATGCAGAGATGCATCTGTGCGGCTGGACGAAGTGACCTGCAATAGTGTGTGCCACCCAATCGAGTCTTTTGTCACCCTGGCATTCACCAAGCCTCGTCACTCCCTCTTTCTTCCTGAGCCCATCTCCACAACCACACCCATTTCAGTAACGAATCTATAAGCGATAAGGGGGACAAGTCAAGATTTGAACTTCCAAGAAATTGGGGGTTTTTTATGGTATTTGCGAAGCACTATGTGCCAGGCACTGTACTGAATGCTGGGATAGATATAAGGTTGAACACAATTCCTGTCCACTTTACAAGTGAGGTAGCTGAGACACAGAGAAGTGAAGTGACTTGCCCAAGGTCACGAAGCAGACAAGTGGCAGATCCAGAATAAGAACCCAGGCCCTTCTGACTCCCAGACCTGTGCTCTATCCACTACACCGTGCTGCTTCCCCTAACTGTGATGCATCAGAAAGTTCTTTAGTTAACTTAGTTGTAAGGTTGGAGAAAGGTGAAGAGAGGACCCTGAATAGCAGAAATGTTATTCAGTTCTCTGAGAAGGGTAGAGGAAATGACTCCCCATTAGTGGACGAAATGTCCCTTTAGAAAAGATTACGTGTGGGCCTCTAATCCACACTATAATGATCTCTGGGTGCAAAATGGCTTGGAGTCAAGCATAGATGTAGAATACACCAATAATTCACTCTGATCCCTAACACCATTTGCTCATTATCTATGGAGTAGAAGGAAAATTTGGGGCAGAAATAAGGATTGCCTGAAGATTGCTATATTTTCAAAACTAATTGGTCAAAAGTAATTGAAACATCCAAACATATCCAAAGGGTGGCAAAATTAATCTAATTGTGACATGTTGAGTAAGGAGGGGGGTTAGGGTAGAGATGACACTATAGCATAATTGCCTTTGAATACTTTGGCCCTCGACATTTGCACAATTCCTCCACAATCTGCATTACTACAGTGCCTCCTTTGCCGGAGGCTCTCAAAAATATCTGTCCACTACACTTATAATAATGAAGACATGATCAAGGTGAATAATGCGTGCAAGGAAGCCCTAAAGCTTCAGTCAATGTCTCACTCAACCATGGTCTCAGGCTGAGTACACTGCTCTGCACACAAGAAGTGCTCAACAAATATCATTAATTGGTTGACTGACTAGGTCCTGAGAGACTGAACAATAAGATCAGGGGATAATCTCCAAAAGTGAGTTCACAAACTCAAGTCAGTCATAGGGAAATGAGACACTGAGGGGTAGAAAAGGGAAACTTCTGTGTCAGTTTGGAAGTAGGGAGGGAATCACAGAAACAATGTTTCCAAAGTTCTGAATTTAATTAATGGTGAGACAATATAAAAAGGTGACATTTAAGGGAATAATAATATTGTTGGTATTTGTTAATCGCTTACTATGTGCAGAGCACTGTTCTAAGCACTGGGGGAGATAAAGGGTAATCAGGTTGTCCAACGTGGGGCTCACAGTCTTCATCCCTCATTTTACAGATAAGGTAACTGAGGCACAGAGAAGTGAAGTGACTTGCCCACAGTCACACAGCTGACAAGTGGCGGAGTTGGGATTAGAACCCATGACTTCTGACTCCCAAGCCCAGGCTCTTGCCACTGAGCCACGCTGCTTCTCTAGCCACGGGAGAGCTAGGGTAAAATTGAGTGGTTCTGTCCAGACAGCCACCATGCTGGTCCAAGGCACTTGTCATATCCCATCTCCATTACTCAATGCCCAGTCCATACTTCACTCTGCTGTCCAAAACATTTTTCTAAAACAGCACACTGCTAATGTGTCACCACTCTTCTCCCACACCATGTGCTCAGTAGAGTGCTCTGACACAGTAAGTGCTCAATAAATACTATTCACAAGCAAATATCAGCACCACAGGGTTTAAGGCACTTAATGGGCTTTCTTCCTGCTAATACCCTCACTTCTTTCCCACTGCAACCAGCTCATTCACTTAGTTCCTCCTTTAACAAAAATCAAGCCACATCCAATCATTTAAAAACTTAAGTCTAAAGGGAACCAAGGGAATAACAATAGCCACTTAAATGGCTTCTGGTGCTTCAATCGCAGGTATATTTAACTTTGGCATACAAAAAGGCGGCAGTTGCTGCAATACAGAGAAGAGGTACAAATTCCTTAATTGTACTGCACACTGTCTCACACGGTAGCACATATTTGATGAATGCAAATGACTGCCATATCCATCCAGGGTTGTTACGGGTTCGGCAACAGAGAACGCTGATGTGTTTTCTATGTTTTTGCTTTTCCGTGTGTGTGTGTGTGTGTAGTATTTGTTAAGTGTTTACAGTGTGCTGGGCACTGTCCTAAGCTCTGGGTGGATACAAGCTTATCAGTTTGGACACATTCCAGGTCCCACTGGGGCTCATACTCTTATCCCCATTTTATACAGATGAGGTAACTGAAGCACAGAGAAGTTAAGTGACGTACCCAAGGTCACAATGCAGACAAGTGGCTGAGTTGGGCCTAGAACCCAGGTCCTTCTGACTCCCAGGTCCGTGCTCTTTCCAGTAGGTCATGTTGCTACTCAGCGTGTTGCAAACGTTGCTGGACACTGGCATCTCCAACAGTTCCTTAGGGTTTATCTCAGTGTTCCAGATTGCTCTGGACCATCTTCAAGTTTCCTTCCCTTCCAGATTCTCAAAGAAAGGCCAGAGGGACCTTTGGTGACTTCCATGCTGAAGACTGGTCATGGCCTTGGGGCCATTTTGATTAAGCAGTAATCCTTTAATGTGTTCCAAGTGAACACTTCTATGAAAGATGAATAATGCATAGTCATGGATAATGCACAACTACCAACTGATCCTCTCTTCAAAATCAAAAGCCTCCTATCAAAATTTATAAAGCACTCACAATGATGACAGACTCAGCCAGTTAGATGTATATATTGAGCACTTACTGTATGCACAGCTTTATACTATGTGCTTGGGAGAGTACAATATGAAAATAACAGACATGTTCCTCGCTCACAGTGAGCTTACAGTTCAGAACGGGAGACTGACATTACTAGACGTAAATAAATTACTGATACGTACATAAATGCCGTGGGGCTGTGAAGGGGGATGAATCAAGAGAGCAAGTCAGGGCGAGGCAGAGGGAGATGAAGAAAAGGAGAAGAGGGCTTAGTGTCCAGTCGTTACCGGTGGACAAGTCTTGGTCATGAGAATTCAGCAGAGAAAACCTATGAGAAGGAACTGGCTATGGTAACAGTGCTTTGCATGACACTTGCACTGCCAGTTGTGTTCCTGATGAGGCACAGGGTGCGACACATTGTGAAGAGTAAACAGATCTTTTGTGTGCAAGGCCCCTTTCACCCGAAGCTATGCTATGACGCAATGGCTCCGCAGGTGGGTGCCTTGGCAGTTGTTGGGGACCACCGTGCCCCCCCAGATTAGCCAGCTCTTTTTCAGGATTCCTGCTGGATCAGTCCACTTTCCTGAACATCCTACAGGTGATTCTTTGGTCTAAAACCTGGCCACAGGAGGCTTTTCCCTCTACTGAGGAGGAGACTGAAATCCAAGTCTTCTCATTTCCATTACAGTGTTTTTTCTACTGAAAAGCAGAGTGCTTCATAATAACTTCGATTTAAAGCTTTATAATCACCAACTACAAATATTCATCCCATTAGGTTTTTCAAAACAGTACACGTGTTCTCTTTGAAGAAAGGCACTTCTGCAATGCTTCTGTACAGGCCCTTCACCAAAACCTGAGGTGGAAAGGATGCATCTTAGCAAAGGATTATCCTTTGGAAAGAAAACTGCAAGCACATCATTGTGAAAAATATATTTTGTCATGGTGGAGGCTTTCAAAAATAATTAAATCTCAAGGAAAAACCGATTCTTTGTTTTATCTTCAATTCACGAAGGAATGCACCTGCTGAGCTAGTCTGTTATTTTATTCAGCCTTCCTTTCAAGTGAATGGGCTTTTAATGAGTGTGATTTTAAACCACCACCTTCAGGAGCATACTCTTTTCTTCGCAGCCTTTTGATGATGAAAAGGAGGGGGAGGGGGAGAAAGGAGGAAGGAGAAGGCAGCAAGGGAAGAGGGTAGCAAGGAGGGAAGGAGTGAGGAAAGAGAGGAGAAAAGGATGCTAATACAGATTGCGCCGGAGTTGAAATTCTGTTTACAAATGCTATTAAATAAACCGTACTATTTTTTTTCTACTCGAGGGATTATCCTCCTAAGACTCAGTACAATTCTTTACGGTGGCTAATAAGTTCATTTCACACAGAATAACTCCACAACTAGTAGAAAATGTACATCTATCCGGACACAGCACAAGTTACTGAAGCAAATAGTTTCTTCACTGACGGTAAAGGTTCAGCTTTAATTATTCAGCAATGAGTAGAGAAAGCTGGATTACTTGCCAATAACTAGGGGTGTTAAAAGAGCTCTCTCTACCTCGGTACAGCCCTCAGTGTGGCCTATTGGATAGAATAAGGGTGTGGGAGTCAGAAGGACCTGGGTTCTAATCCCTGCTTGGCCAACTGTCTGTTGTGTGACCTTGGGTAAGTCAACTTCTCTGTGCCCCAGTTGCTTCATCGGTTAAATGGGGCTTGAGACTGGGAGCCCTACATGGGACTTACCTCAGCACTTAGTACAGTGCCTGGTGCATAGTAAGTGCTTCACATACTACAATTACTATTATTGTTATGATTAAATGTCCTTCTGCCTTACTCGAACAGCAGTCCAAAGACTAGGTGAGAATGACTACTGGCAGGAGCAGAACCAGGCTAGCCTGGGTGCCAGGGCAAGCTTCTACATCAGGGGAAAGCCCTCATTTCAGTCCACATCTACTGTTTTGGGATTTACCACATGCTGGAAGGTTCTTTGGATGTGGGCAGCTGATTTGGAAATGGGCAGAAGCCACTTTGGATCCAGTCTGTGGGGCAGATTGGATTGCTTGGCGAGCTGAAGATGGCTCACAAGCTGTATTTGTTTGTGTTGCCATCATCCGTTCTTCCCTTTAACATCGCTAACATGATTCACTTTTCTAAACCCAAACCCTATTAGGCTTGGGGCAGATTCCATTCTTCCTTACAGAGAACACATTAACAACAACCTTTTGGTGGGGATAGACTCAGAGAGAGGCAGATTGGACCTGCTGCCTTGGAAGTCCCTTCTTCCCTGAAAACGCCAGGGCCCGAAGGCAGGATGGCTACCCAGCCTATCTTATTGGTGCTCCCACTTTCAGGCAAGGAAAAGTCATTCAATAACATAGGTTTGTACTTAAAATGACAGTGAATTTTGCTTGACAGATTTCTAAAATGATTTTGCAAAACTCTAAACCAGAGAATGCCATTCATGAAAAAAGCCAATGCAGCACTGAAAACAGAAAGCCTACGTAGCAGCTTTATTCAAGATGTAAGTTGATGTCCATAAAGGCAACCTGAACTGTTTGTTTCACTTATGATTTCAGCAGAGATGTTTATAATAATAATAAAAAAAATTATGGTATTTGTTAAGCATTTACTATGTGCCAGAGCTGGGGTGGATACAAACAGATTGATTTGGACACAGTCCCCGTTTCTTGTGGGGCTCACAGTCTCAATTCCCATTTTACAGATTAGGTACCTGACAAGTGAAGTGACTTGCCCAAGGTCACACAGAAGACAAGTGGTGGAGCTGGGATTAGAACTCATGACCTTCTGACTCCAGGCCCGTGCTCTATCTTTAACAACAGAGTCGCTTATTTCTTAAAAGCAGCACTTCACTTAGCACTTGTTGGCACGCAACAAACACTTTTTTACGCCTTCATTCAAAATACTGAAATTAATATGGGAGAGATTAATTTTCCTAGAAGGAAAGCGATAGACCACAAATTTAAGTATTATTTCAAAGGAGAGACCAAAAGAACTAAAAAAACCGTAATAAATCATACCAAAACTAGTCAATACCAGGACTTGTAAGCCTGACTATAATGACGACGGTATTAACAGAATCTATCCGCAACCTTGAAGTTATGTGTGCTGACAGCACCTTTACATCAACCCTTGGATTGGGATTATTTAATAACAGAAACAGAACACAAATAACATTATGGCTTTCACCAAGCACTAAAATTCAAGAGAGCAAACAGTATATGTTGAGCATACTTCAAAAGAAAACAGGTGAATTTCAAAGAGAAATCAACCGTTTTTTTGCTTGACTTGAGAATTTTGGCATTTAAGCCTAAAATCTACGCAGCTTGATGAGCCTTCTCACTCCCTCAGGAGTACATCGGCTCCCATTTCTACGTGGACGGTTGCCAAATTCATCTCACTTGCCCCTACATCACTCAATCTGCAGTCTTGCACTTGCTCTTGCCTGCAGGAGATATCCATACGGATGCCTCATCACACAGTTCTTTAAACTCATTATCACTAGGATGGAACTTCTCATCTTTTCTCCCAAATCTTCAGCTTTCCGTAACTTGGCCATCACAGTTGGCAATACCACCACCCTACCTATAGTTTTAGCATATAACTTTGGCGTCATCTGTTTCATCTCTCATATTCATTCTGTCGGTCACATTCTGCTGGACAGTAAATCCAACTGGTTTCTTCCACCACACGTTTCCAAAATGTGCCCTTTCCTCTCCACCCAATGCCTCCAGCTCTAGGCCAGATGCTCATCATATCCCAACTGGACTACTGCATCAGTCACTTCACCAATCCTCCCTGCCCCAACCTCCCTCCTCTCCAGTCTGTGTTTTGTTCTAAGGCTTGGATCATCGAAAATGTCATTCTGCACACATTTCTCCACTCCACAAAACCCTTGAACGGCCTACCCATACTTCTCATCTCAGAGAAATGCCTGATCATTGGCCATAAGGCACTCCATAAGCTCACTGACCTTTACCATCAACACTCTCTTCTCCTACTACACCCCAGCTTGCACTTTCCATTCCTCTCCAGCTCACCCCTTACTTGAGCACCTTGCTTCTCTCTCACCTCTGATCCCAATCTAATGCCCTACCTCCAGCCTAGAATTCCAGATCACAACTCTCCCAAGCTTCAAAGGCCATCCTAAAAACTCATCTGCCCCAGGAAACTCCCCCTCTGTTTCTGTGCCACCCAAACACTTAGGCCCTCCCCCTCACAACCCGATCATTGTAACCCTTAGCTACACATTTCTATCTATATTTCTCACAGATAAATAGATGAATAAATGGATGGATAGAGATACGCACATTTCTCTGCTTCCTCCTAACTGTAATCTATTTTGGTGTCTGTTTCAACCATTACATGGTATGCTCCAGAGACTGGGGATTGTGTCCGCTAATTACATAGTAGTCTCCCAAGTGCTCTAGTAGTCACTAGATAGCATTAATTTATTTTTCTTCTCTGGTTACATCCTTCCAGCTATCAACTCAGCACTGGCATTCACGACCTCCTGTCGCTATTTTGTATATACTGATTTACATACTCTGAAATTAAAACTTTTTTTACGGTATCTGTGCCAGGCGCCGTACTACGTGGCGGGGTAGGTACAAGTAATTTATATCAGACACAGTCCCCATCCCACACGGGGCTAACAGTCTTAATCCCCATGTTACAGGTGAGGTAACTGAGACACAGAGAAGTTAAGTGACGTGAGCAAAGTCACACAGCAGATAAGGGGCGGAGCCGGGATTAGAATTACGGTCCGTCGGACTCCCAGGCCCACGACCTACCCCGCTAGGCCACGCTCTTTGTGATGACCAGTTCCTCTCCTTCCCTCTGGTTGGAGAGAAGGAAGCCAGAAGTCATTCCGTGGTGCCCCACCCTGACAAACATACAAAGGCTTAGCCATGCCAATCAGAGACACCGACTGGGGAGGAAACAGCAGGCCCAAGTAGCTGGAGAAAGGACCCCTCCATCTTGGAGACAAGAATGGCAAGCCACGTGTCTGAGAGAACTGGACAAGTGAAGAGTTTGTGTTGTGACTCCAACGAGATAGAGGGCACAGGGACGGGTTGGAGAAGATCCTGAATTAGGGTTTGGATACCCTGGAGATTTGGAGTCCAGTGGCTTGGACTCCAGAAGTGCGAGGCTTTTGCTCCTCAAAGGGGGAAAGGGCACTTTGGGACGCTATGACTCGGAGAGGGTGAAACTGCAACCTGGGTTGCCTGAGAAAAGGAAGGACCCGAGGATTGTGAGCCCTGTGATGCCTACAGGGAAGTAGAGAGGGTCCTGAGGAGAAGGTACTAGATCCAGGGAAAGAGTTTGAACCAGATTTGTTTTTATTGCTACCTTGTAAAGAAACTATCAAGTATGGTTGAAATCTAAAATCTTGGTGCCTGCCTGTGGTAGGGCTTGGGGAGAAACTCCTAGTGTCGGGGAGGCACGAGGACTGGAGAAGCTTCAAGTACGGGATGGCAGCATAGACCAGTCCTGGATGGAAGGGTGGTAGCAACGATAGGAGTGCGAGGCCGTGGGAAACAGCGAGAAGAAACAGAATGGAGGCTGCCAGGAGTCCAAAGGATCCTAAAGTGACTCCAAAGCTTTTTCAAAAATTTAGGGCCCCCAGTTACATCACAACCACAACTTATAGCTTGCAAACGATTGCACCTGTCTTCCCAGTTAGATTGAAAGCTCTTTTTGAGGCCAAGAATTCTGTCTCCTCCATCTACTGCTCTGCCCTCAGTAGGAAGTTAATAGTGGTGATTGACAAGAAGCGATTTCTATATTCAAGAACAGTAATCAAGTAAGAAAAGGGAGAAAATTTAAATTCTTTCACCATATCATCCACACAAAAGGAATGACACTAATGCGGCAAGAACAGAGCAATACGTGTGCTCTTTACTAGCCGTTTTTCACCACTTGAACACACACTAAATGAAACATGTATATCTTCTTTTGAAGAGAAACTCTGGCTTTTGATTAAATTCTTGATTATTACATAAGACCAGAAAATAGTTCGAAAGTTCAATCAAACAATCAATGCTATTTACTGAGAACCTACTAAGTGCTAGACATTGTATTAAGGGTATGAAAGCAGTCAACTGAAACAAGTGACATGGTCTCTATCCTCAAGCCTACAATCTCTCAGGGAGACACACAAAAATTATTTACAAGTGGCGAAAGTCAAAGGAAAAAGCAGTATGGCCTAGTGGAAAATCCACAAGAGTGGGAATCAAGAGACTTGGTCTCTAACTGCTGCTCCACAATTTGCCTGTGCCCTTAGGCAAGTCAGTAACTCCTCTGGGTCTGAGTTTCCTCATCTAAAAAACGGGACTCAATCGATCAATAGTATTTACTCATCACCTTCTGTGTGCAAAGCACTAACAAAAGCAGTGGGACCTAGTGGAAAGAGCACAAGCCTAGGAGTCAGAGGATCTGGGTTCTAATCCTGCCTCCATGTACCTTCTGTGTGACCCTGAGCAAGTCACTTCACTTTCCTGTGCCTCAATTCCCTCATCTGAAAAATGAGGGAATTTTTGCAGAACTTCTGTTCTCCCTCCTACTTAGACTGTGAGTCCCATGTGGGACCTGATTATTTTGTTTCGACCCCAACGTTTAGTACATTTTTAAGCACTTAAGTACTGCCTTATTACTAACAGAATTACAGTGTAGAGAGACACACAGATATTAAAATAAAGTATGAATACGTACTTAAGTGCTGTGGGATTGACTGAATATCAAATGCTTAAAGAGCAGCACGTGGGAAAGGGACTGCATTAGATCTTATCTTATATCTAGCCCAAGACTTAGAACAGTTTCAGCACCTACATATAATTATCACTAATATTAAGAACAAATACATGCATGAAGCAGTACAAACAGCAGGAATCTACCCCACAAAATTATTGAAGGGGCAGATAAATATTCAAATAATAGGTAAATAAAAACATAACTTTGTATGCATGATTATGACTACTGAGTATTTAAAGTGTTAGGCCAAAGGAATTGCAGTGAATTTATCAAGGAAGGTTTCCTGGAGTAGGTGGGGGTTAGGTGGCCCTCTTCTGTTCTCCATTTACACTCACTCCCTCGGTGAACTCATTCGCTCTCATGGCTTTGACTACCATCTCTACGCAGATGACACGCAGAGCTACATCTACGCCCCTGTCCTCTCCCCATCCCTTCAGGCTCGCATTTCCTCCTGCCTCCAGGACGTTTCCCCCTGGATGTCTGCCCGCCACCTAAAACTCAACATGAGCTCATCTTCTCTCCCAAGCCCGGTCATCTCCCAGACTTCCCTATCACCGTGGATGGTACGACCATCCTTCCCGTCTCTCAGGCCCGCAACCTCGGTGTCATCTTTGACTAGTCTCTCTCGTTCACCCCACACATCCGATTCTTTACCAAGACCTGCCGGTCTCACCTTTACAATGTCGCCAAGATCCGCCCTTTCCTCTCCACCCAAACGGCTACTTTACTGCTACGGGCTCTCGTTATATCCCGGCTAGACTACTGTGTCAGCCTCCTCTCTGATCTCCCTTCCTCCTCTCTCACCCTGCTCCAGTCTATTCTTCACTCTGCTGCCTGGCTCATCTTCCTGCAGAAACGATCTGGGCATGTCACTCCCCTTCTTAAACAACTCCAGTGGTTGCCTATCAACCTCCACTCAAAACAAAAACTCCTCACTCTAGGCTTGGAGGCTCTCTATCACCTTGCCCCTTCCTACCTCTCCTCCCTTCTCTCTTTCTACCGCCCACTCCACACGCTCCGCTCCTCTGCCGCCCACCTTCTCACCGTCCCTCGGTCTCGCCTATCGCACCGTCGACCCCTGGGCCATGTCCTCACGCAGTCCTGGAATGCCCTCCCTCCTCACCTCCGTCAATCTAATTATCTTCCCCTCTTCAAATCCCTACTTAAAGCTCACCTCCTCCCAGAGGCCTTCCCAGACTGAGCTTCCCCCCTTTTTCCCTCTGCTCCCTCTACCCCCCACTTCACCTCTCTGCAGCTAAACCCTCTTCTCCCCGCTTTCCCTCTCCTCCTCCCCCTCTCCCGTCCCACCCCCTCAGCACTGTACTCGTCCGCTCAACTGTATATATCTTCATCACCCTATTTTATTTAATGAGATGTACATCACCCTGATTCTATTTATTTGCCATTGTTTTTATGAGATGTTCTTCCCCTTGACTCTATTTATTGCCATTGTTCTTGTCTGTCCATCTCCCCCGATTAGACTGTAAGCCAGTCAAAGGGCAGGGACTGTCTCTATCTGTTGCTGATTTGTACATTCCAAGCGCTTAGTACAGTGATCTGCACATAGTAAGCGTTCAATAAATACTAATGAATGAATGAATGGCCTGTGTTCTGATGGATCTGGGAGTGGAAGGTCCAGAGGATTGTACTGTTGTTTTGTCCTCTCCCAAACACTTCGCATAGGCCTCTGCACACAGTAAGCGCTCAATAAATACCACTGATTGATTGAGCACCGTACAAATGTGATCACTGCATTAACATGCAGTATAGACTGCAGTGGATAAGGGCTAGAGCCAAGGAGACAACCTAAGAGATAGACTAACTAAAGAGGCTAACTGTGAGATGATCTGAGCTTGTATCAGGGTAGTAGCTATTCGCGTGGAAAGGAAGGTGCAGATGCTGAACAGAAAGAATCCATATCAATCAATGGCATTTACTGCTCGCTTACTGTGTGCAGAGAACTGTACTAAGTAGTTGGGAAAGTACGGTACAAAAGAGCTGGCAGATATGATCCCTCTCCACAAGGAGCGTAAAATCTAAAAGGAGAGACAAACATTAAAATAAATTAGCAAGGGGAAATGTCAGGGTATATGGATAGGTACACAAATTCTGCGGAGCTGAGGGTGTTTTGGGGGTGAATAGCAAGTGCTTAAGGGGTTCAGAGGCAAGTGCATAGGCAAAGAAGGGAAAGGAAGTAGGAAGTATGAGAGCCTGGTTGGGATCTGCCTCTTGGAAGGAATACAATTTTAGTAAGGCTTTGAAGATGGGGAAGAGCGATGGGTTGTTGGATATATAAAGGGAGGGAGTTCCAGGCCCGAGGGACCCATCTTCTCCTATTTACTCACACAAGCCTGGGAGAGGAGGAAGTCAGTTCAGGCTGGGGCCAGGAGTCCTAGTCAGAGGTTGTAAGAGGAACGATTCAAGGCTTGGGAAGGGGAATTCAATGCTGGAACTAGTAATAGGATTGGACTTGGCTCACTTGCGGGCAGAGTTTTCAACAGAGAAAGGAAGCAAGAGGCGTTGGACTGCGGGCTAGGAATCTGATTAGAAGCTGGGAGAACGGAGAGAGGTCGGTGATGGTGAGATAGATTAGGGAATTATCCACGGGGAGAGGGTAATTGAAACAAAACATAAGAGTTGGTTTGACAGGTAAAAGGCAGCGAAGGGCCAAAGATTATGTCAAGATGGTGGGCTTCTGGAACAAGGAGAAGGGTGGTGGTATTGACAGACTTTCTCATATTTTAATCAAAGACTAGTTAGAAAATCCCAAGTTGTGGTATGGCTACGGTGAAATGACTGTTTGTCTGACAGTCATTTACTGAAGTCGTGATGGTGCAGAGAACAGAAAGAGGGTTTTAATCTCAAGGCCAGAGAAATGGGAAGCAAGGCAGAATCCTGCTTGGACAGTCTACGTACCATAACTCCAGCCCCAGCCTAAGAAGAAGAAAAAGCTGATTTGTGGAGTCAGCACTGAGAGATCAGGTTGTACCTATCTGCCAATGAAAAGCAGATAGATATACTAAACCCTCGTTCCAAAAGTGTTGGAAAAATAACTCGGGCTCCATTTCACCAGGATTGCTGATTACAGAAGTTAGTATACATACACATATACATATTGCATATATGTATATACATATGTTTTAAACATTGCATATCCAGTTTTACATACCTGGAAAACTCAGTTACACAGACCTAGAGTACATCCAAGCGGGGAACTATCTTGCGGTCAGGCCAGTACCAGGTAAATGGTTGAAGGAGCAAATACATCACAGACTGTAAGCTCCCTGAGGACGAGGATAGTGCCGATTAAGTCTATTATATCCTCCCAAGGGCTTAGGTCAGTGCTCTGGACACAGTAAGCGCTCAATTAATATCACTGATTGATTTTATTCAGGAAGCAGAATAAATATATGGATCATTCCATAAGGGTACCATAGGAGATCTTTTTTTAACCTTCAAAATGTTTCCCCTTTCCAGCAAACGGAAAGTTTCCATGAAATGAAAATGGTAAGCTTAATGTGGACCACATCCGTCACAAGAAGAAAATCTATCTTAGCTAAATAAAAGGAAATTCCTAGATTTACCATAGGTCGTGGTATGATCAACCTTCTCTAATACTGGAATAAATCCCCCAATTCATGATTTTTCTGCAATGTGACTTCAGAAGCAGAAAAGGACGCCACTTGAGGTATCACCGAAAGCCCTAGCAACACAGCTTATTTTGGGAGGTAGCATGGCCTAGTGGGAAAGAGCATAAGATTGGGAGACAGGAGACCCAGGTTTTACACTCAGCTCTGCCACTTGCCTGCTGTGACCCTGGCCAAGTCACTAAATTGGGGGGGCCTCGGTTTCCTCAGCTGTGAATTGGAGATAAAATATCTGCTCTTCCTCCCTCAGACTGAGAGCCCGTGAAGGATGGGATCTATGCCCAATCTGATGATCTTGTCTTTGCCCCAGTGCACAAGGCCTATAAGACGAGCAGTGTGGCTCAGTAGAAAGAGCCCGGGCTTGGGAGTCAGAGGTCATGGATTCGAATCTCAGCTCTGCCATTTAATTCATTCATTCAATAGTATTTATTGAGCGCTTACTATGTGCAGAGCACTGTACTAAGCGCTTGGAATGAACAAGTCGGCAACAGATAGAGACAAGTCCCTGCCGTTTGACAGGCTTACAGTCTAATCGGGGGAGACGGACAGACAAGAACAATGGCAATAAATAGAGTCGAGGGGAAGAACATCTCGTAAAAACAATGGCAACTAAATAGAATCGAGGCGATGTACAATTCATTAACAAAATAAATAGGGTAATGGAAATATATACAGTTGAGCGGAGGAGTACAGTGCTGAGGGGATGGGAAGGGAGAGGGGGAAGAGCAGAGGGAAAGGGAGAAAAGAGGGTTTAGGTGCGGAGAGGTGAAGGGGGGGTGGTAGAGGGAGTAGAGGGAGAAGAGGAGCTCAGTCTGGGAAGGCCTCTTGAAGGAGGTGAGTTTTAAGTAGGGTTTTGAAGAGGGGAAGAGAATGAGTTTGGCGGAGGTGAGGAGGGAGGGCGTTCCAGGACCGCGGGAGGACGTGGCCTAGGGGTCGACGGCAGGATAGGCGAGACCGAGGGACGGTGAGGAGGTGGGCGGTGGAGGAGCGGAGCGTGCGGGGTGGGCGGTAGAAAGAGAGAAGGGAGGAGAGGTAGGAAGGGGCAAGGTGATGGAGAGCCTTGAAGCCTAGAGTGAAGAGTTTTTGTTTGGAGCAGAGGTCGATAGGCAACCACTGGAGTTGTTTAAGAAGGGGAGTGACAGGCCCAGATCATTTCTGCAGGAAGATGAGCCGAGCAGCGGAGTGAAGAATAGACCGGAGCGGGGTGAGAGAGGAGGAAGGGAGGTCAGAGAGAAGGCTGACACAGTAGTCTAGCCGGCCATTTGTCAGCTGTGTGACTGTAGGCAAGTTGCTTCACTTCTCTGTGCCTCTGTTACCTCATCTGTAAAATGGGGATTAGCTGTGAGCCTCACGTGGGACAATCTGATTACCCTGTATCTATCCCAGCGCTTAGAACAGTGCTCTCTGCACACAGTAAGCACTTAACAAATAACATTATTAGTAGTAGTAGTAGTAGGCACCTACTACCAGCTTTCTTTGTATTATCAAGATCATTAGGACTCACCATCCCTACACCACCTGGGAAGGTGGAGGGGAAGGAAACTGGAAAAGAAAAGATGCATTTCTACAACATCGGAAAGAGCCAGAAGGCTTGGGGCTTAGAAACTAGAAGAACGGTGAACCTTCGAGGCCCTCGACAATTAATTTATGGGCATGTGGAAAACTGTTGACTGTTTGAACTCTTTCTAATGTTCTTTATAATTATCCTCTATTAGGGATGCTTTCAATAGTTTGAGAGGTGCGTTTTGGCTGTTCTGTCCCCATTTTAGATTATGAGATCTTCTCGGACAGAGGTTGCCTACCCTTTTCACTGTAGTTTCACCAGAACCCAGTACAGCACTAGGCACATTCTAGATCCTTAGTAAATAATGATGATGACAATGTTGAGTACTACCTTCTGCTTTCCATTGTACAAAATTCTTTGCCATCTACTTCCCGGAGGTTAACTGGAAACTAAAACATTATGCCACCAAAACCAAAGGAGTGATTCTGCACATTTCCTAACTTTCATAAAAATCTTTATCAGTATTTTTTTTAACTGCAGGAGATGATCCTCTGAAGTTTCAAAGAATGCCTCGAGTGATAAATGCTAGACCCATGTTAAGCTAAATTTAAATGGAGGTATAAAACATTTTGCTACCTTTCAGATAAAGCAGCAATCAATTTTTACATTCATGAAAATTACCCTTTCTGAGGGTCTAATAATGATCACTCAGCATGAACAGAACACTGTTAATGAATCAAGAAAAAGAGTGTAATGGACCTTTGGAGAAAATGTTCTAGGATGTTCTCATTTGACCCAGATTTAAAACTTCCAAATTCGACAGAAGGCTTTTTAGTTCTAATACTTGGAAAAAGATCCCCTTAAGCATTTCTACTACAAAGCAGTTAGCAGGGGGCAGCAGTTCGTTTTTCCTTTTTTTCCTTTAAAAAAGCCTCTAAAGGAAGTTAACACGTCAGTTAAATTTATATCCCGAAGACTTGACTTAGCCTTTCTCTCAATCCCATAACTGCCAATTTGTTAATAGCGAATCACTATTCTCATAAGAGAACACAGAAAACCTTTGTCCTACATAAGACTTTTTTTAAAAGGAAGTCAACTATTTCTAAATATCGTAGAAAAAGACAACTTTTATTAGTAGTAATGGAAAGTTCTCTTTGATTTCCACCCTATAGAAGATGGAAAACTTGAACATGAGGGATCAGCTTTACAATGAGTACCTGCATGGCACGGTCTTTCAACGTCTGACGGTATTAAGAAAAGGAAAGACCGGTTTCGCTATATTGTTGTGCATGTTTTCCTTAATATGGATGGAGCCTTACAAGACCGTAACACTGTTCTAGAATTGACTGTGCATGCTTCGTCACTAGAAATCCTGTCCAGGTAACTCTCATTGACCCAACTGTATTCTGCATCAGCATCCTTTCTGACCTCCCAACCTCCTGTCTCTTCCCACTTCAATCTATACTTCACTCGCTACCTGGATTACCTTTCTAAGAAACGTTCTGGGAATGTCACCCCTTTCTCAAAAATCTCCAGTGGTTGCCTTTGAACCTTCGCATCAAGCAAAAACTCCTCCCTATTGGCTTCAAAGCTCTCCATCACCTCGGCTCCTCCTACCTCACCTCCCTTCTCTCCTTCTACAGCCCAGCCTGCACACTCAACTCCCCTGCCGCTCACCTCCACACTGGGCCTTGTTCTCGCCTGTCCCGCCGCCGACCCCCGGCCCATGTCCTACCTCTGGCCAGAATGCCTTCCCTCCTCAAATCTGCCAAACTAACTCTCTTCCCTTCTTCAAAGGCCTACTGAAAGCTCCCCTCCTCCAGAAGGCCTTCCCAGACTGAGCCCTCTCCTTCCCTCTGCCCCTCCTCCCTTTCCCATTCCCCCTGCTCCCTCTCTCTGCTCTTCCTCCTTCCCCTCCTCACAGCAGTTGTGCATATTTATATATATATTATTTATTACTCTATTTTATTAATGATGTGCATATATCTATGATTCTATTTATCTTGATGGTATTGATGCCTGACTACTCATTTTGTTTTGTTGTCTGTCTCCCCCATTTAGACTGTGAGCCCGTTGTTGGACAGGGATTGTCTCCGTTGCCGAATTGTACATTCCAAGCGCTTAGTACAGCGCTCTGCGCTAAGAACTCAATAAATACGACTGAATGAATGAAATCCGCCACACTAGCACATCTCCTCCAAGAGGCCCTCCCAGACTAAGCCCCCTTTTCCTCAGCTCCCCCTCCCCTCCCCATTGCCCCATCGCTCCTTTTGCTCTACCCCCATCCCCGCCCCACAGCGTGGCTTAGTGGAACGAGCATGGGCTTGGGAGTCAGAGGTCACGGGTTCAAATCCCAGCTCTGCCACTTGTCAGCTGTGTGACTGTGGGCAAGTCACTTAACTTCTCTGTGCCTCAGTTCCCTCATCTGTAAAATGGGGATTAAGACTGTGAGCCTCACGTGGGACAATCTGATTACCCTGTATCTAACCCAGCGCTTAGAACAGTGCTGTGAACATAGTAAGCGGTTAACAAATACCAACATTACTAATATTGTGTGTGTATATATATATATATATATAAAATCTATTAAACCATTGATATTGATGCTACTGATGCCTATTTATTTTGATGTCTGTCTCCCCTTGTCTAGACTGTAAGCCCATTGTGGGCAGGGATTGTCTCTATTGTTGAATTGCACTTTCCAAGTGCAATTGTACCTTCCAAGTGCTTAGAACAGTGCTCTGCATACAGTAAGTGCTCAATAAATACAACAATGAATGAATTCTTCTTCCCTGCTTGCCTGTACCCTAAACCTGGCCCTGTCTTCCTCTGCCTCCCCCCAGTGTTTGCTCTAGATTGGAGGAGGAGAGAGCTAGAATAGAGTTGGTAGTCACATTCCTGTCCACAAGGACCTCACGGTCTGGAGCGGGAGCCAGACATTAAGTTAATTATGGACACAAGTAAATACTGTGGGGTTGAGGGCTGAGTGAATACCAAGTACTAATGCCTGTTTACTTATTTTGATGTTTGTCTTCCCCCTTCTAGACTGTAAGCCCGGTGTGCGCAGAGATTGACTCTACGGCTGAATTGTACTTTCCCAGCACTTAGTACAGAGCTCTGCATAGAGTAAGCGTTCAGTAAATATGACTGAATGAATTAATGTGAATGAATGAATGTACAAGTGCCCCAAATAGTTAACGCTTTATTTTTCCAAATAAAGCAATGGTTTCCCTGGCCTGGTCCTCAGCAAGTCCTGAGCAATGGGTGGAGGGGGGGACAGGAGAGAAAGAAGAGACAGCGAGAAGCGGTAGGAGCGATAAATCTTTGCATTCGCCAGAAGGTAGACATCCAATACTGGCATTTCCTCCAAAACTGTGACAAATCGCTTTGAATGGTCTCTTTATTATTTTTTCCTCTCCTATTTCGGTTTCTGTTTCTTTGCTTCCACTATTTCTCAACTTATGTTTCAGGACTTTTGGACGCTTTCCCTTGCCCCCCTGCCCCAAACGATGTCCATCTCTTTTCCTCGCTTTTTAAGTCACTCGTCCTTCTGTCACTCAGATAAGGGCCAGTACATCACCAAACCTAACTGGAAAAAATCAGAGCAGAGAAAGAGGTTGTAGTGAGAGTTCTGTCTGGGGAAATGTAGGTTTTTATATTTATGAATGTGTTTACAGGAACTGTCTTGGATAAAGGATTTTTCTGAACTCCTCTTCCCTTAATGCCTTAATAGTGAATCGACAGTGTTTCCGACTTTTGACAACGTGATCAGTTAACAGACTAAGGCTGGAGCTGAGAGTACCATGGGGGCCGACAGAGATTAGAGCTAAACTTTCTTTTCTGCTTGAGTATAAACTGCAGAGGCAAAGAAAGGAGAGGAAGCCCTTTAGAGAGACAATCCGAATAGTAATACGGCAAAACAGGAAACCCAGGGCCGAGACTGTCACCAGCCAAAGGCTGCCCAGAGGCACCGTCAAAGACTCGGACGAGAGCAGCCGCTGCAAACCTTTAGCAGTGGCTGGCAGGGGAGTGGCCTGAAGACCCAACTGGGCAACGCTGAGGAAAGGTGTGTGCAGCAGCTCTGGGTTATCTGGCTACTTTACCGTCCAGATAGTAATAATAACGTTGGGATTTGTTAAGCGCTTACTATGTGCAGAGCACTGTTCTACGCGCTGGGGCAGATACAGGGTAATCAGATTGTCCCACATGAGGCTCACAGTCTTCATCTCCATTTTACAGATGAGGTAACTGAGGAACAGAGAAGTTCAGTGACTTGCCCACGGTCACACAGCTGACAAGGAACGTAGCTGGGATTCGAACCCATGACCTCTAACTCCCAAGCCCGGGCTCTTTCCACCGAGCCACGCTGCTTCTCTGATGACCGGTTATCAATTCTGAGTGCCTTTTCACTCAGATTCCATCAACGGGAAGGAAGAGGGGGTCTGTGGAGAAGGGGCCTACAGGGATGATTCATAAGGATATTAATCGCACTCGATAGGCTTTTAGAAAAATCTTGTTTTCTTTAACAATACTGGCACCTCTCTATAACATTTTCCATAGTAAACTGCATCTCTCTCTGTTAAATTAAAGGTAGTCGTCCGCACACCCAAGCGATCGACGGGCATCCCATCTTTGAAAAAAGATTAATTTAATCTTCATTTCATTCTTTACTCTACGGGATTCTTCTGGGGGCTAGCTAACTCATTAACTCGCACCTGACCTTAGGATGCCTCATCTCAAAATTCAGTTTGTTCCACAGTTCTCTGCACACTGGAATGCTTGATCATCCTTGGGAATAGCAAGTACCACTCACTCATCCATTCTGATTCGAGCAGGGAAGTCAAATTGACTTTAAGCGGCTGTGGCTTGGCCGCACGGATTAACTGCGAGAGCCATCTGGTGGCTCATGAATTTGTTACATGGAGACAAACAATTTCTTTTCTTATTTTTCCAGCTTTTCCAGCAAGGTAAGATCCCCAAACAAAATAGCACGGTTACTTTCATTTTTAATTAATTGGGGTACTTGCTAAGCATCTGGTACATACCAAACACCACAACAAGCGCTGAGGTAAGTACGAGACCAACTGTTTAGCTCCTGATTCTGCAACTTTATGAGTGAGACCGTTTGGCTTCTGAAACAAAATACCTGAAGATCTCCGCAGAGGTCATATTCCACCGCATCACAGAAATGTTTCGCTATTCTGAACTTCCTAAACATCTGGCATAGTGTACTACACCACACAGGTGGGCAAAAAATGTTATTATTAATAATAATAATAATGTTGATATTTGTTAAGCGCATACTATGTACTATGTGTGTACACTGTTCTAAGCGCTGGGGTAGATTCAGGGTAATCATCAAGTTGTCCCACGTGAGGCTCACAGTTAATACCCATTTTAATAATAATAATAATGTTGGTATTTGTTAAGCGCTTATTATGTGCCAAGCACTGTTCTAAGTGCTGGGGTAGATACAGGGTAATCAGGCTGTCCCACGTGAGGCTCACAGTTAATACCCATTTTACAGATGAGGTAACTGAGGCCCAGAGAAGTGAAGTGACTTGCCCACAGCCACACAGCTGACAAGTGGCAGGGCCAGAATTCAAACCCGTGACCTCTGACTCCCAAGCCTGGGCTCTTTCCACTGAGCCATAATACTATTACCAGTAGAAAGGTCCTTTATGAACTGAGTCTTTGCATTCAGCACCAGTTCTGCAAGCACCTTTATCCGAGGTGACGGCTAAACTACTTGGTTCGATAAATCTGAGACCGAGGATGAATCCGCAGACTGGGGAAAGTGCAAGTATTTGGGTCACTTAACAGACCGCATCGACAGTTACTGATCACTCCAATGTAAGGTAGGCCAACTGCAGATGGCCAAAGCCGCCTGCATGAAGTGTTTTGAAGTGCGAATTGCAGCTCTTAGAGAAGGTTCATTCTGCAGTAATCATCCACTCTTGTGAAGTGGTTTGGGCCATCTACATCTAGATCCCAGCATATACACTATGAAACTTGCAATACCCGTCCCCACCCATCCTTCACCCCAAACCTTCGTGGCTTCATCATCGACGACAATATTTAGGCAAGACCCCCTGCATGTCATGAGCTTGGGAACACACGGAAAATTAAGGGACTGAAGTTTTCCATTTTCCTGGGAGGACTCAAGACATTAACTATTCAATATTGTAAAAGCCCAAACAGGAGATTAGAGAAATCTGAAAGCCATAATGCACACATCCTAAGTGCTCTAACAGCACAAGGTGCCTTTCCAATGAGGATCGGAGGCTCTCACCTCACTCCTCCCACTCTAGGGCACATGCAATAATAATAATGATGTTGGTATTTGTTAAGCGCTTACTATGTGCAGAGCACTGTTCTAAATGCTTGGGGAGATCCAGGGTAATCAGGTTGTCCCACATGGGTTTCACAGTCAATCCCCATTTTACAGATGAGGTAACTGAGGCACAGAGAAGTTAAGTGACTTGCCCACAGTCACACAGCTGACAAGTGGCAGAGCCGGGAATAGAACCCATGTCTTACAACTCTTTTGCTGTTTTTAAAATTCGATTTTTTGAAAGAGTCTTAGCCTTTTATTGCCAATTATAGAATGTGCATAGTCTAAAACCAAATTTTAGCCAAGCTGGAGGAATAGTTGGTCACCATGAGGCCCAGATATTTTCTAAAAAAAATTTAAGAAGCTACGAACTTAACCACTCTAAAATTAGAAGTGTGCATAGCTTGTCCAAAAGTCACTCCCAATAGGTGACAAATCAATGTTTCAGTGCCAACAGTGATTTTTCAAATGGTGCCCCACAAAGATAAGAAATGGAGCCAGTTTTAGTCAATAACTATTTGAGGACTTGGACAAAGGATTTGAAAGTGCGCTTATCAAATCTGAGAGAATACTGAATTGGGTGGGGTTGCTTACATTTTCATTCATTCAATCATATTTACTAAGCACTTACTGTGTGCAGAGCACTGTAATAAGGGCTTGGAAAGTACAATTCAGCAACAGATAGAGACAATTCCTACCCAACAACGGACTCACAGTCTAAAAGGGGGAGACAGACAACAAAACAAAACAAGTAGACAGGCATCAATAGTTTAGGAGGGGAATGAAATTTTTAAATGGCCTTAGTAATTTAAAAAAATAAATACTGGACTGAAATCCAGTAGGGTCATTACAAGTGACAAGAGGACTGACTTTAGTAAAAAAAAAAAAAACAAAAAAAAAAATACCTTAACTTCCTGTATTCTACTCGCATCTCTGCCACCTGTCTACTGTGTGACCTTGGGCAAGTCACAACTTCTCTGAGCCTCAGTTACCTCATCTATAAAATGGTTATTAAGACTGTGATCCCCATGTGGGACAAGGACCGTGTCCAATCTGATGATCTCGTATCTAACCCAGGGTTTGGTACTACAGTGTCTGCTGCAGAGTATACAATTAATAAAAAAATTTAAAAAATTCAGGACAAAGATGTAGGCACAAGACAATAGAAAAAAAATCAACACAGGTCTGAAAAAACTCCACTTGGCACTCTTAATTGGGTCCACCAAAGAGAGACAGAAGAAAAACGAAGGACCAAAGAAAGAAGCTTCCGATGGGAAATCAAAGTGCATTAGAAAGTGCCCAAGATCCAAAAAACTGACCAAAACAATATAAATGTAGTGTTCAGAACACAAATGTTAAAACTATTATTTTACCTAAATAGCAGCATACATATGAATCGATGTTAACATTATAAATTCAAATGAATGTTAACATGCACAGAATTATATTGCCAATATCCGCCCTTTCCTTTCCATCCAAACGGCTACCGTGGTGGTACAGGCTCTCATAATATCCCGACTGGATTATTGTGTCAGCCTCCCCTCTATTTCCCTTCCTCCTGTCTCTCCCCACTCCAGTCTATTCTTCATTCCGTTGCCAGGATCATCTTCCTACAGAAACACTCTGGGCATGTCACTCCCCTTCTTAAACACCTCCAGTGGTTGCCTATCAACCTCCGCTCCAAACAAAAACTCCTCACTCTAGGCTTCAAGGCTCTCCATCACCTTGCCCCTTCCTACCTCTCCTCCCTTCTCTCTTTCTACCGCCCACCCCGCACGCTCCGCTCCTCTGCCGCCCACCTCCTCACCGTCCCTCGGTCTCGCCTATCCCGCCATCGACCCGAGCCATGTCCTCCCGTGGTCCTGGAATGCCCTCCCTCCTCACCTCCGCCAAACTAGCTCTCTTCCCCTCTTCAAAGCCCTGCTGAGAGCTCACCTCCTCCAAGAGGCCTTCCCAGACTGAGCCCCCCACTTTTCCCTCTGCTCCCTCTCCACCCTCCGCTCCTCCCCCTTCTCCCTTCCCCTCCCCTCAGCTGAGCCCCCTTTCCCTCTGCTCCTCCTCCCGTTCGCCTCCCCCTCAGCACTGTGCTCATTTGTATATATTATTTATTACCCTTTTTATTTTGTTAATGAGATGTACATCCCCTTGATTCTATTTATCATGATAATGTTGTCTTGTTTTTGTTTTGTTCTCTTTTGCTCTGCCGTCTGTCTCCCCCAGGAGACTGTGAGCCCGTCACTGGGCAGGGATGGTCTCTATCTGTTGCCGAATTGTCCACTCCAAGCGCTTAGTCCAGTGTACTGCACAGAGTAAGCACTCAATAAATACTACTGAATGAATGAATGAAACCAACGCCGTTGACTTAAAACAACAATGGCTTGGCAAACACAGATATGATGCTCACCCACGTCCAGACACTTTGCCACATCTAACTTAACTGCCATAGTAAACTCTTACATTATACCTGCCTGCTATGTGCAGCTCCGGAAAGTAAATGGAATTCTGCTTTATTAGTATACTTTCACAAAACCTCTGCTCCGAGAGTTGTGTGATTACTGCAAGGTTAGCAGTATATTCCTTGAGACTGTCTCTGAGGTCCTCGTGTGTGGTACTGTATTTTCTAAGGGGTAACTGAGGCAAAAGTCACCTGGATAAGGCACCTTTTCTCATTCCCTTAGACCACAAGCCCCATATGTACTATGTATCTCTGCCAGAGAGGTTGGCAATCGCATTAATAAGTGCTTAATAGATGCCATTCAAAATCCAACTGGATTGCAGTTAAGTGTAGTAATAATAATAATAATGTTGGCATTTGTTAAGCACTTACTATGTGCAGAGCACTATTCTAAGTACTGGGGGAGATACAGGGTAATCAGGTTGTCCCACGTGAGGCTCACAGTCTTCATCCCCATTTTACAGATGAGGTAACTGAGGCACAGAGAATAATAATAATAATGTTGGCATTTGTTAAGAGCTTACTATGTGCAGAGTACTGTTCTAAGCGCTGGGGTAGATACAGGGTAATCAGGTTGTCCCACGTGAGGTTCGCAGTCTTAATCCCCATTTTCCAGATGAGGTATCTGAGGCACAGAGAAGTGACTTGCCCACAGTCACACAGCTGACAAGTGGCGGAGCCGGGATTCGAACCCATGATCTCTGACTCCCAAGCTCGTGCTCTTTCCACTGAGCCACGCTGCTTCTCTAACGATTAGAGATTAGGTGGGCTTAAATGGATCAAAAGTATATATTGAGGATCCAATGCCTTCCCCATTCTAAATTATGAGCCCGTTGTTGGGTAGGGATTGTCTCTGTTGCTGAACTGTACTTTGCAAGCGCTCAGTACAGTGGTCTGCACACAGTAAGTGCTCAAAAATACAAAGGAATAAATGAATAAGTGCCTGAGTGACAACAGAATTAGCAGAATTGATCCCTGCCCTGAAGGAGCATATAATTTTACGATTAAAGGATAGGGTTGTTGAATAGACAGAAAAACTACCCAGCTATCAGCAGTGATAAATTAATGGCAGGCTACTAAAGAAAGATGTAGGCTCTTATCCCTAGAGGTCTTTAAGAAAACTGAAGGCAACTTAGCTGTTCTATGTGGGTACATCTATTCCCGCCTAAAGACAGGAAGCTGGACCAGATAACTTCTCAAGATCCTTCCGGCACTATGATGCACAGGATGATTCCATCTTTTAACAGAGCGACGTTTTAATAATGCTGCTCTGCAGAAAGTGTAATTAAATGCTCTTAATTTGACTTGAAGAAAAAAAATCCTTGAAAGACCTAATTTACCAATGGAAAGCACATTATAAGAGATTTCCTTTAGAGATCGATTTTTTTCCTTTAGAGAATGGTCAGGATTAATGCTGTGGATTACAATTGTTTTGCATCACTTAGTCAGCAGTGTTAGGTTTTTAATGGAACAACAGGATAGCAACAATGTCAATAATTCTGTCATTCAGTCTTGAATTATGGCAGTAAGAGTGAAGCTATTGTACGCGCATTATAAACAAACCTCATTTTCTTGGGAATGGAAAGAGTACGGTTTACTACTTCAGATGTCTAATTTTGATTGACTCTGAAGACAACACAGATTGTTCAGGCCTCTCTGTAGTTCCCTAATAGCCTGTACTTTTCATGAAATGATAAACTTGGAAATGATAAACTTAGATCCCATCATCATCTTTACGTTGTCTCCCGGAGAAGCAGATCATCGGTTTATAAAAAGGAGCGGTGGATGCGGTGTCACATACTCCCCGTTTTCATTCTACAAGGTTTAATTTTAACACATTTAAAGTTGCTACTGAATCCAAGAAGAAAAAGCAATTATTTCTGTCACAAGAGAAGATTAGAACTGTCTTGGAACTTTGAAGTATTGAACACCTAATGTTAAATTGAGCAAGCAGAGGCAGAGTTACAATTAAATTTGCTACTCAGAGAACTTACCCAGAGGAGCTAACCATAATATACTCAGAATCTCTTCCTGTTTCATTACCAAATATTACTCTGGATGTATGACCTATTAAAGTATCAAAACAAATTCCCCAAGTTTACGGGCGGTGGGAAGTGGGGGCGGGAGAGACAGACACTTAGCCCTGGAGAATGAGTAGGCAGCCGTAATAATAATAACAATAATAATAATAATAATGTTGGTATTTGTTAAGTGCTTACTATGTGCAGAGCACTGTTCTAACCACTGGGGTAGATACAAGGTAATCAGGTTGTCCCATGTGATGCATACAGTTAATCCCCATTTTACAGATGAGGTAACTGAGGCACAGAGAAGTTAAGTGACTTGCCCACATTCACACAGCTGACAAGTGGCAGAGCCAGGATTCGAACCCATGACCCATAAACCAGAAGAACACGCTAGGAGAAAGAGCCATTGCTGAGGCCCTCTGGTTCACAGCATGGAAGGAGGCAGAAAGGAAGGAAGGGCAGGTTCACAGCTGACAGAGTGTAAAAAAAGCTGTCACTGAACATCCAATAGATAGAAAATCCACAGATAGAGATTTGGAATATAAGATCTTTGTCATAATCACCTTTCTAGCCAGGAAAAACCTGGTCTCATGCCTGCAGCCAAAGGAGAGACTAGAAATGATCCAGACATGAAGTCTGAGGCAACGCTCATCTTACAGTCCGATCCTGTGACTCTCAAATCAATCGATGGTATTTATGGAGAGCTTCCTATGGGCAGAGCACTGAACTAGATGCTTGGGAGAGTACGAGAGAGCTGGACATCACATGGCCTGACCACAGGAATTTAAAATAAAACATGAAATCTCCCAAATGGGCTACTTTTCAGATGAGGATAATTGGTAGGCAATATTCATATAAAAATACAGCCTAAAGCTACAAATCATGAATTTTTTCATCTCTAACACCACCATCTTTTTAAGTAGCAAGGACTGAGATTTTTCATCATTTGGAATAGAGCTAAATTAGTTGGTTCTCAAAGGAGAATGCCATCTAGTCTTTAAAATAGACCTCTGTGTTGTCACGGCAATCTGCCCTATTACATACGGTGGGCCTTTTTAAGACAGAGGCGTAGGAAAGAAACTTGAGACCCATTACGTAACAGACATTTCAACTGAAAAACATCTGCTACATTTTCATCCTGTCTGATGTATTGGCAATGTCACTGATGACATGTCAAGCATATCCTTGTTTAATGTTGTACATCGAAACATTGTCATTTAAATTAGAAGCCTAGAAATAAAATCAGTATTCAATACCATAGAAATAACTGTTCTCATGTTCCGTCGCCAGGTTAAAATTACAAATGACTAGTGTCACCATCCAGAAAATACCTCCTCAATCAACCCAATGCTTCATTAATCTGCATCTGCAGCAGTCCTTGCAGTCAGATACCAATTAAGTTATCTTTTAAAACACTTGAATTTGCTGCTAAAAACAAGACATAGAACGCTGCATCTCTCTTGTGCTTGTGAAGAATAAATGAAGGAGTGAAACAAAAAGCCTTACAAAAAAATCTGAGTATCTTCCAAGTGAAACATGCCTTCTGCATGTACCATTATTACCAATTAGTCTGACTTTCTGCAATACAACAGTTTTGGAGGTATTTTATACAAAGAGTCAGTCACCTGTGAAAAAATCTCATGGAATTCAAAAGCCTCTAAATTATTTCCATCAATGGGCAGGGATTGTCTCTATCTGTTGCCGAACTGCAAACTGTACATTTCAAGTGCTTAGTACAGTGCTCTGCACATAGTAAGCGCTCAATATTATTGAATGAATAATTTTGGCCTAACAGCCAAAATAGTCCAGTGTACAACTGTCAAATGGAAGCCATATGATTAATTTCTGTACACAACAAAGGAACAAAGGCCTGGATCCTTCTCTGTTTCCAGGCTTATAAAGATCTGCATTTTTCTGGCACTTGCTAGACACAATATTTAGTGCTGCCTTTCGGGAAAAAAGTTAACCTCAGTTATAACCAGAGTTTGGGGAAATGCAGCCACTCTTGCCCTCATTAACGATGAACTGCACCATAACACAGCAGGGAACGTATCTGCCAACTCTCCCAAGGGCTTAGTACAGTGCTCTGCATCTAACGCTCAATAAATATCATGAATTGTATTAAACTGCTTCCACTCAGGCCCTATGGTAGATGCAGGAGATTCTCCTACATTCCATTCCAGATCCAGAAAATGGGATCCTTTATTGCAGCTCTTTGTCTGAGCTTGCGAAAAGCCACTTTGAGCTCACCTCCAACCCAGGTTCGTTCATTCATTCATTCAACAGTATTTATTGAGCGCTTACTATGTGCAGAGCATTGTACTAAGCGCTTGGAATATACAAATCAACAACAGAGACAGTCCCTGCCCATTGACGGGCTTACAGTCTAACCGGGGGAGACAGACAAAACAAGAGCAATAAATAGAATCAAGGGGATGTACATCTCATTAAAACAATAGCAATAAATAGAATCAAGGTGATGTACATCTCATTAACAAAGTAAATAGGGTAATAAAAAATATATACAATTGAGCGGACGAGCACAGTGCTGAGGGGAAGGGAGAGGGAGAAAAGCAGAGGGAAAGGGGGGGAAAGGGGGCTTAGCTGAGGGGAGGTGAAGGTGGGGGTAGAGGGGCAGCAGAGGGAGCAGAGGGAAAAGGGGAAGCTCAGTCTGGGAAGGCCTCTTGGAGGAGGTGAGCTCTCAGTAGGGCTTTGAAGAGGGGAAGAGAGTTAGTTTGGCAGAGGTGAGGAGGGAGGGCATTCCAGGACAGCGGGAGGACGTGGCCCAGGGGTCGACGGTGGGATAGGCGAGAACGGGGGATGGTGAGGAGGTGGGCGGCAGAGGACCGGAGAGTGCGGGGTGGGCGGTAGAAAGAGAGAAGGGAGCAGAGGTAGGAGAGGCAAGGTGATGGAGAGCCTTGAAGTCTACAGTGAGAAGTTTTTGTTTCGTGTTCTGAATGGCTGTGATGCCATCTGAAATGGATGGGATGGCCAGAAGCCATTTCTCACTTAGTAATTAGGAGCGGAGAGACCCCACTTTCCTCAAGTTCAGAAAACCAGAAGAGTGGGGGAATGGGGGTGGGAGGGATATGGATCCCTCTGTGTGACATCCAAATAATAATGTTGGGATTTGTTAAGCGTTTACTATGTGCCGAGCACTGTTCTAAGCGCTGTGATAGATCCAAGGTAATCACGTTGTCCCACGTGGGGCTCACAGTCTTAATCCCCATTTTACAGATGAGGGAACTGAGGCACAGAGAAGTGAAGTGACTTGCCCAAAGTCACACAGCTGGCAAGCGGCGGATCTGGGATTAGAACCCACGACCTGTGGCTCCCAAGCCCATGCCCTTTCCACTGAGCCATGCTGCTTCTCTCTCCAAATCCACTGTTACTCTCTCCCCCGATTAGACTGTAAGCCCGTCAATGGGCAGGGACTGTCTCTATCTGTGGCCGATTTGTACATTCCAAGCGCTTAGTACAGTGCTCTGCACATAGTAAGCGCTCAATAAATACTATGTTACTGTGTGTAACATCCATTCATTCATTCAATAAATACTATTGAATGAATGAATGAATGAATGTTACATACAGTAGTTCAACCCAAGTTTACTGTTCATCTAATTATATTTGTTTTAAGCTTTTATGTGTGTCACAAGGAATACCATCAAGAAAAATCACATACTGGTGCTCATATAATATTACAGCCTATTACCCAAAGAGAAGGGAAAACAGTCACTCCAAAAATGCACAGAGGCACAATCTGAAGCAACTCCACCATTGACAGTTTGGGACATAAAAGAACTAGGTTAGTGCAAGCTGGCGTAAAATTCACATAAACAAAACCATCATACTGAACATGAGACTGAACTAGAACAAACAAGCAAATCTTTGGAACTCTGGTAATCCAAACAGCCAAACTATCTGAGGAATTGGGCTAAAAGAGGCTGTCAAATATGAAACTATTAAACCTGAGTATCAGGTCAAGGAACTATTCTCTCAGAGGAGAGTATGAAGTTCTGGAAACATCTCTAGAAAATTAAAGACTGCTAGAAAATGTTGTTAAATGTGACTTTCCTCCCTGCCTTGGTTATAACCCATAATCAAGAAACTAAGGCCAGAAAAATCTCATTTGGTACCATCTTCCAAAGCTTTCTACAGAACCCAGTAATAAAAACAACCCTTTGTAGGAAACAAAAAGGCAGTTGTTTGCAAGCTGTTATAACAGTTGGGGATCTTGGGAATCTGTGCTTAAATTATCCAACATAAGAGAACTGAGTTACTCTGGCAGGATGCCACAAGATTTCGTACACAGCATCTCTTACATAGGTAAATGGGTAAACTGATCTCCTAAAAAAAATCCCACTTCCTCCAACAAGCCCAACTATCAGCACCCAGAATCTCATCAACCCTTCAGTCATCTCTTACACTTTATTTATTTTTGCCCATCCTCAATGCTTGCTTTTTATGTATACATATATATGAATCTATATTTTTGATGGAAAATTCAAATTTTTTGTTTATCTTATTCCATTGTTGGTGAATATTTCACCTCTGTTTCCCTAATGAAAGTGGGAGTTAGGAGGAAGTCACTTCAATGCAATTGAATTAGTAATTGCTGGGCTTCTGCGACTAAAGCTCATTTAAGCAGCCCACAGTGTGTGTGTATCAGAAACACTGTATAGTTCAGTAGTATTTTCCAGGGAATTATTTGGTAGCCGCTTAAATCTGAGTGTTCCAATAAGCAAGTGGTTACAAGGGAATGAACTTGAAAGACTCATTCTCTATACAATGCCAGTGAACTGACAGATACCAGATGACTCTCTTGAAGGTATTTCTGTTTAGACTTACCTTGGGCTCTGGCCTTGTGACAGTGTGTTCCTCTATCTTCTCCTCATGATTTACTCAAATGGTGCATTAAAATGTCAAGTTCTGTCAGGGCTGTATTACATCTGTGATTTATTTATCTTCCTTTCCTGTTTAATTGGTTAATAGTACTCACTTTTTTAATGTATTAAACTTTGCTCTTGGGAGTAAAATGTGGGCTGAAGGAGAGGGGAGAAGTATAGATTTGGTTTCCAGTTTTTTTTTGAAGGTGGTAGTAGTGATTTTTATTACTGGTTATTTTATTAATGGTTATTTTAATGGCTTTTATTGAGAGCCTACTGACTGCTATTCACTGTAGTAAGTAGTCAATGGTATTGGCTCCTTACTGTGTGCAAAGCACTATACTGAGTGCTTGTCAGCCTACACAACAATGGAGCTAGCAGACATTTTTCCTACCCACAAGGAGCTAAGCACTTGGAGAATGTAACAGAAGCAGAGCACATGTTCCCTGACCACAAGGAACTCCCATTTTCATCAGGGAAACAGAGGTGAAATATTCTGAGTGACAGGGTCTACCACTGAACAACACAATTTTTGGTTAACACTGGGGTTTCCAAGAATAAATCTATCGCATCATTGAGGGAATGATTTTTTTTTTTTTCAGAAACTCTTCATTATTTCTCCTGCTGATTTCAAGCAATTTGAAATCCTGCATCAATTTAGGAATGTTATCTGTAACGGGAGATAGGAGAAGCAGCATGTCTCAGTGGAAAGAGCACGGGCTTTGGAGTCAGGGCTCATGAGTTCGAATCCCAGCTCTGCCACTTGACAGCTGTGTGACTGTGGGCAAGTCACAACTTCTCTGTGCCTCAGTTCCCTAGTCTGTAAAATGGGGATTAAGACTGAGAGCCCCACGTGGGACAACCTGATTCCCCTGTGTCTACCCCAGCGCTTAGAACAGTGCTCGGCACATAGTAAGCACTTAACAAATACCAACATTATTATTATTATTACTTTGAGGCTCTTAAAACCCTTTAAGCTAATTAGCTACCACTTTTTGTTGAGTTAAAGGATAGACAACATGGCTGCAGGAAGAACGTACCCATGATCTGCCTTTACTAGTTTATCTAAACAAGACCATACATCATCGACCTTTCGTCGAGACACTTTAGCATCCATGATCCTTCTTGTCCCGCTCTGTGGCAAAGTATTAAAGTTGTCCACTTGTTTCGGATGAGCGGGTAGAACCAATTTCCTGCCCTGGGACCTACCTACCACTCCTGACATTTTTGCAGGTTTGGAGTAAAGTGTGCTTTTCCAGGAAAATAGAGATGTAAAAGCTTCCCTGGACTGCTACTGGGAAGAATGTTCGACCATTCCCCTTTCTGAAGCCATCTTTGAGTCTCCTTTGTATCTTCTGCTAAGATTTCAGGTTATTTACTCCCTGAAGAAGGTTATCTAAATAATTTCACGAAAAAAGACTTAAGACTGCAGCTATTAGCACTTTGACTCTATTGAGATTTTATCAAGTCTATCCCCCCATAAAATGTGAGTTCTACTACACAAATTTACATTTATCATCTGAAGCAGTTTGGGAGAGGAAGAAAAATTGTTCTTATTAAACATTTAAACAGATAGATCACAATATGATCTAGCAAGAGATTGTTACAATACATTTCATGAACACATTTTCAGAGTAAAGGAGAACCTATGTTTTCCACTTTACAAATCACCTTACTGAAAGTACTCATTTTCTTCTAAAGAATTCCCCTCAGGTAATCCATCTTCTGTCAAAGCAATACCTTGAGCTAAAGCCTCAAAATAAATTTGCCCCAATTAAATTATCCAGATTATGCTATCATATTCAAGGGGCAGAATCCAGCTGCTCTGGGGTGGGTTCAAATCAATCAATCAGCCGTATTCACTGAGCACTTACTGGGTGCAGAGCACTGTACAAAAGCCCTTGGGAGAATACAATATAACAGAGCTGTTGGACATATTCCCAACCCATAACGAGCTTACAGTCTAGAGGGCTGTACTCAAAGTGCTTACGGGATATGGACTAGAGTTTATACGTGAAGCAGAAGAGAGGGGAAGAGAGGGGGAATATGGTGAGATGAAAGGTTACTAAGGGAATGCGTCCTGGAAGACATGATTTTAGTAGGGCTCTGAAGTAGGGAGACTGGAGATTTATTGGACATGAAGGGACAGGGAAGACTGGGTTGCCTAGTGGATGGCCTGGGGGTCAGAAGGACCTGGGTTCTAATCCTGACTCCACCACATATCTGTTGTGTGACCTTGGACAAGTCTCTTAACTTCTCTGAGCCTCAGTTACCTCATCTGTAAAACAGGGATTGAGACTGTGGGCCAGGGTCTGTGTCCAACGTGATTAGCTTATCTCTACCCCAGCACCCTGTACAGTGCCTACACCATGGTAAGTGCTTAGCAAATACCCTAAAAAAGGGAGTGCCCGGAAGGAGGGTGGACTTGAGTAAGGGGTCACTGGCAAGGAGAGACAGGACAGTAAGAAGGTTGGTAATACAGGAGTGAGGTGCACGGGCTGGGTTGTGGAGGAAGGGGAGTAGCAATAGGTTGGAGGGAGAGAGCTGATGAGGTGACCAACAAATATTATTTATTCAATTAAAAGGTTTCTGCGTTGGTCGATAATGTTGTCTTATTACTATAAATCTTGAGGAACCATATTTCAAGTCTTTATGGTTTGACCAAATTTAATGCTGGGTAGGTTGATCAGCCCTCCTCCATCTGAGACCATTTTCTATCTCTTCTGTTTACCTATTTTGTGCCTTCTGAGCCACTGCTTTCCTGAATGCATCCTTAGGGTCCCAAAGTTTCAGGGCTCTCGAGTGTAATAAGCTCTTTTTCTCAGTAAGTAGGCCACTGAAAAATGCGCTTTAATGCTACTTGTTAAGCGCTTACTCAGGCACTGTACTATGCAGTGGGGCAGACAAAAGCTAAGCACAGTTCATGTCCCACATGGGGATCACAGTCTTAATCCCCATTTTACAGATAAGGTAACAGGCACAGAAGTTAAGGGACTTGCCTAAGGTTACACAGACACGTGGTTGAGCCAGAATTAGAACCGAGGTGTCCTCCTTTCTCCCGGGCCTGTTCTCTATCCACTAGGTAATGCTGCTTCTCAGCTTGACAGTCAGTCAATCACATTTACTGAGTGCTTGTGCACACAGAACTGTACATAGCACTTAAGAGAATATAATATAACCACATTACAGACACATTCTCTGCCCACAACAAGCCTGCAGTCTAGAGGGGGAGATAGACATTAATATAAATAAATTACAGTTACGTAAATAAGTGCTGTGGCACTGCAGGGAGGGGGTGAATAAAGGGAGCAAGTCAGGGTGACACAGAAGGGAGTTAAACGATAAGGCAAAGAGGGCTTAGTCTGGGAAGGTCTCTTGGAAGAGATGTGCCTTCAATAAGGCTTTGAAAGTGGAGAGACTGTCTGTCGGATATAAGAAGGGAGGCCATTCCAGGCCAGAGGCAGAACGTGGGCAAGAAGCTGGCAGTGAGATAGATGAGATCGAGGTACAGCGAGAAGGCTGGCATTAGAGGAGAGAAGTGTGTGGGTTGGGTTGCAGAAGGAGGACTGGCAGAGGCTCCATCTGTGAATACGCAGACTCTTATCCACATTAATGATCTAAGTATATGGCCACTCATAAGCAAAATTTTGGACTGTGCACGTACCCAAGTGTCCATGCTAACATTCGTCCCTCTCCTTTCTCAACACTGTGTGAGCTTTCCTCCGTGTTCACGCTATCAATCAAGTGTTAATATTGAGTACTTACTGTGTGCAGAGCAGTGTACTAAGTGCTTAGGTGAGTACAATACAACAAAGTTGGTAGAAACATTCACTGCCCCCAATGACCTTACTGTTCAGAGGGGGAGAGAGATATTAAAATAAATAAATTATGGATATATGTACATAAGTACTGTGGGCTGAGGGTAGGATGAATATCAAATGCTTAAAGGGGGCAATTCATTCATTCATTCATTCAATAGTATTTATTGAGCCCTTACTATGTGCAGAGCACTGTACTAAGCGCTTGGAATGTACAAATCGGCAACAGATAGAGACAGTCCCTGCCCTCTGACGGGCTTACAGTCTAATCGGGGGAGACGGACAGACAAGAACAATGGCAATAAATAGAGTCAAGGAGAAGAACATATCATAAAAACAATGGCAAATAAATAGAATCAGGGTGATGTACATCTCATTAAACAAAATAAATACGGTGATGAAGACATATACAGTTGAGCAGACGAGTACAGTGCTGAGGGGGTGGGACGGGAGAGGGGGAGGAGGAGAGGGAAAGGGGGGAGAAGAGGGTTTAGCTGCGGAGAGGTGAAGTGGGGGGTAGAGGGAGCAGAGGGAAAAAAGGGGGGAGCTCAGTCTGGGAAGGCCTCTGGGAGGAGGTGAGCTTTAAGTAGGGATCTGAAGAGGGGAAGAGAATTAGATTGACGGAGGTGAGGAGGGAGGGCATTCCAGGACGGCGCGAGGACGTGGCCCAGGGGTTGACGGTGCGATAGGCGAGACCGAGGGACGGTGAGGAGGTGGGCGGCAGAGGAGCGGAGCGTGCGAGGTGGGCGGTAGAAAGAGAGAAGGGAGGAGAGGTAGGAAGGGGCAAGGTGATGGAGAGCCTTGAAGCCTAGAGTGAGGAGTTTTTGTTTGGAGCGGAGGTTGATAGGCAACCACTGGATTGTTTAAGAAGGGAAGTGACATGTCCAGAACGTTTTTGCAGGAAGATGAGCTGGGCAGCAGAGTGAAGAATAGACTGGAGCGGAGCGAGAGAGGAGGAAGGGAGATCAAAGAGAAGGCTGACACAGTAATCTAGCCGGGATATAACGAGAGCCTGTAGCAGTAAGGTAGCCGGTTGGGTGGAGAGGAAAGGGCGGATCTTGGCGACATTGTAAACGTGAGACTGACAGGTCTTGGTAAAGGATCGGATGTGTGGGGTGAACGAGAGAGACGAGTCAAAGATGACACCAAGGTTGCGGGCCTGAGAGACGGAAAGGATGGTCGTGCCATCCACGGTGATAGGGAAGTCTGGGAGAGGACTGGGCTTGGGAGGGAAGATGAGGAGCTCAATCTTGCTCATGTTGAGTTTTAGGTGGCGGGCAGACATCCAGGTGGAGACATCCTGGAGGCAGGAGGAGATGCGAGCCTGAAGGGAGGAGGAGAAGACGGGGCAGAGATGTAGATCTGCATGTCATCTGCGTAGAGATGGTGGGCAAGGGTGACCCAGACACGGGAGAGGGAGATGGGGATATGACGGCTTGGTTGGGGAAGGCCTCTTGGAGGAGATGCGCTTTTAATAAGACTTTGAAGGTGGGGAGACTGGTGGTCTGTCATGTATGAAGGGGGAGGAAGCTTCAGGCCAGAGGAAGGCCATGGGAAAGGGGTCAGTGGTGAGATAGATGAGATCTAGGGACAGTGATTAAGTTAGCATCAGAAGAGTGAAATGTGCAGGCCAGGGCCAAGTAGGAAACTCTAGTTGCAGTCTACAATCCCTACAATCATTCATTCATTCATTCATTCAATAGTATCTGAACGCTTACTATGCGCACTGTGCTAAGCACTTGGAATGTACAATTCGGCAACAGAGATAGACAATCCCTGCCCATTGACGGGCTCACAGTCTAATCGGGGGCTTCACAGTCTCTGTATGCTCCTTGTGGGTAGGGAACGTGTCTACCGACTGTGTTGAACTGTACTCTCCCAAGCACTAAGCACAGTGCTCTGCACAAAGTAAGTGCTCAATAAATACCAATGACTGATTGAATGATTGAATGATGCTGACTGATAGGAAATCAGCAAAGTAAAATAGGAGGGAGAGAGAGCTGACAATATTTTAAAGCCAACAATAAGGCATTTTTGTTTGACGTGGAGGTGAATGAATGGTCAACCACTTCAGGAGAAGTGGGGAGAGAGGATAATAGGGTTGGGTTCACAGTCTTAATCCCCATTGTACAAATACGGTAACTGAGGCACAGAGAAGCTAAATGACGCGCCCAAGGCCACAGAGCACACAAGTCGAGGAGCCGGGATTAGAAATGAGGTCCTCAGACTTCCATGCTCTTTTCACTACGCCAGTCTGTTTCTTCGACCACAGCCTCTTCACTTACCTTCTCTAACACAAATCACCTCCCACAAATCAGTCCTGTTCCCCGGCAGAGACCTCCGATCTCTTGACCCTCCTCTCCCAATTTTCTAAAGTCATAACGCCCAGTTTGGTCTCCATACCAAACTACCATCTCTTAATGATCAAGTTCACACCTTCAACACTACCTTCGCCACTGAATTAATGGATTACTGCATCAGCATCCTTTCTGATCTCCCAACCTCCTGTCTCTCCCAACTTCAACCTATACTTCACTCTACTGCCCAGATTATCTTTCTACAGAAACTCTCTAGGCATGTCACCCCCCTCCTCAAAAACCTCCAGTGTTGCCTATCAACCTTCACATGAAGCAAAAAGTCCTCACTCTTGGCTTCAAACCTTTCCATCACCTTGCCCCCTCCTACCTCACCTCCCTTCTCTCCTTCTATAGCCCAGCTGACACACTCTGCTCCTCTGATGCTAACCTTCTCACTGAGCCTAGTTCTTGCCTGTCCCGCCATCAACCCCTCGCCCATGTCTTACCTCTGTCCTGGAATGCCCTCCCTCCTTAAATCTGCCAAACAATCACACTTCCTCCCTTCAAAGCCCTACTGAAGGCTCACCTTCTTCGGGAGGCCTACCCAGACTAAGCCCCGCTTTTCCTCAGGTCCCCCTCCCCTTCCATCACCCCAGCCCGCTCCCTTTGCTCTACCCCCCGTCCCTGCCCCACAGCACTTGTGTACATATGTACACATATATAATTCTATTTTTTACATTTATGCCTGTTTACGTGTTTCAATGTTATATATCTACAATTCTATTTATTTATATTGATGCTATTGATGCCTGTTTACTTGTTTTGACAACTGTCTCTCCCCTTCTAGACTGTGGGCAGGGACTGTCTTTGTTGCTGAATTGTACTTTCCAATTAGTACAGGGCTCTGTACAGAGTAAGCGCTCAATAAATACGACTGAATGATTTCAACTCCCTCCCTCCTCTTTCCCTCCCCTAGTGACCTCATCTGTGAAATGGGGATTAAGACTATGAATGCTATGTGGGACAGTAATTATGTCCGACGTGATTACCCCTGAGTTTAGAACAGTGCCTGACACCTAAGTGCTTGACAGAGATCACAAAAGTAGAAGAATTAAAATTGGTGAAGGTATCCATTCAATAGTATTTACTGAGCGCTATGCGCAGAGCAATGTACTAAGCAGGTGGAGTGTACAATTTGGCAACAGATAGAGACAATCTCTGCTCACTGACGGGCTTACAGTCGAATCGAAGGTAGAGACTGTATAATGACCAGAGATGATATCGAGCGTTGGTTCGAGTCGGTGAAGAGACAAAATCGGTTGGAGCAGGAAGTCACTGGAGTCGCGATAAGACATAAGCAGCAGAAGGGTCGTCAGGGACATCGCATGGACATTGAAGTCCCCGAGGATTGATGAAGGGACGCAAAAAGAGAGAAGGAATGGGAGAAAGGAATCAAAATGGTTCAGAAATTTGCAGGAGAGGCAGTATGAGGAGGACAAGGTGGGCTTGTTGGGAAGGAGGGACAGAGATGGACAGATCAAGTAAAGGGGATTGAGAGGCCATGGTGAGGTCAGAGAAGTTACAGACTACAGGACAGGTAGTCAGCAGCAATAACTGATTAATAATAATAATAATAATAATAATAATGTTGGTATTTGTTAAGCGCTTACTATGTGTAGAGCATTTTTCTAAGCCCTGGGGTAGACACAGGGTAATCAGGTTGTCCCTTGTGAGGCTCACAGTCTTAATCCCCATTTTACACATGATGAGGTAACTGAGGCACAGAGAAGTGAAGTGACTTGCCCACAGTCACCCAGCTGACAAGTGGCAGAGTCAGTATTCGAACCCATGACCGCTGACTCCTAAGCCCAGGTTCTTTCCACTGAGCCATGCTGATTCATCTGGTGGATCCACTGACTAACTGTTAAATTTGAATGCATTTCCCTGGGTCCTCGAGGGCAAAGGGGCGAATGTTCAGGAGTAAACAGGGGGCTGAGTTGATGTGAGGGCAGACAGTTGCAGACATGCAAAAAGATTGGCCTTTGTCACCAAGGTGTCAGACAACCACATTGCTCTGTGTTCTCCACTGGATACTGGTAGCCAGAGTGGGAGCAGTAAACGTTTCTTTACTTTGTCTCTTTTAAACCTTTGGATGGCACCTTTATTGTTTATTCACTTAACTTTAGCGATACGAAGAAAGTGAAGGAGCAGAATAAGTACGGAGGTGTGAAGACAGAAAAAATTCTGAACGGGCAATTTTCTAATTGGAATTCTTATACAAGAAACAAGGGTCGGTCTCAAGTAAAAATAGCCAAAGAAATTCCCTAAGATATGGCAAATATAGGAAAAATAAATAGGTGGCCACCTATGAATAGATGGCAAACCACAAGTATTTACAATTTACATTCTGACATTCCTATTAAGCCAAACCCCTCTCAAATTAATGTTTGTTTTCTATCCTTGAAATTAAGTTTCAAAATGTCAAAAAAATGACTTTTTCTACAGCAATAGTATCTTTCCACCAGCAGATGGCAGAAATGAAATATAAACGTGAGCTGTAACAAGATTAGAAGTTTAAGAAGCTTTGAATCAGCCAGCGTATTTTCGACACCAGGCGGCAGGAACAGGCGCACGTTCAAGAGAGTTGAAGTTTGAGGGCAGGGATCACATCCTTAAGACATTCCTGACCGACTGTGGAAACTCAGATATTAACAGAGAGTGAAATAATTGAACTGAAATTAAGTTAAAATTTTGAGGGTTCACAAGATACCTACCAGGACATACAGGCTAATTTAAAACCCAGGGCCCAACTATCACTGACTGACTCCTCGCCTGAAATGCCACATTTATGCAATTTTTGGATAAGCAGAGTGGGCTGGGTGTCAGGGGACCTGAGATCTAATTCAGGCTCTGCCACTTGCCTGCTATGTGACCCTGGACTCAGTTTTTCTCATGAGTAAAATGGGAATTAAATGCCTGTTCTACCTCCTCTTAAACTGTGAGCCCCAAGAGGAACAGAAACCGTATCCAAACTACTTAGTCTATATCTACTCCAGTGCCGAGAACAGTGCTTGGCACACAAATGCTTAACAAATACGATGTTATCGTCATCTTGGGGAAATGATTCCCAAAGGGAGAGGTGAGTATTCGCAACAGCCCTTTAAAGCTACTCCATTTCAAAGTGTGGGCTAGAAGAATCTTCCGAGTGGTCCACAGTCAGACAGTGGCAAGGCCATTTTCAGATACGCTTACCTCCAAAAGGGAATTTCCTGCTCTGGCATCCCCACCTTAAAGAAGGAGCAAGTGAAAAGAGGGTTCATGCTGCATTTACCTCCAGAGGATTTCACCTCTAAGTCTAATCATACTGGTCATGGGTTCTAATCCCGGCTCCATCACTTGTCAGCTGTTTGACTTCGGGCAAGTCACTTAACTTCTCTGTGACTCAGTTACCTCATCTGTAAAATGGAGATTAAGACTGTGAGCCCCACACGGCACAACCTGATAACCTTGTATTTACTCCAGTGCTTAGAACAATGCTTGGCACATAGTAAACACTTAACAAATGCCAACATTATTATTATTAAGTAGCAGATCACGATTAGAACCCATTTTAACAGATGAGAAAAATGAGGCAAAGAGAAATTAAATGACTTGCCTAAGATCACATAGCAGGTCATCTAACTTCCAGGCCCATGATCTTTCAACTAGGCTACACTGCTTCTCTTAGCTTCTTTTCCTGTAATTTATTCTAATGTCTGTCTCTCCCTGGAGACTTTAAGATCCTTGTGGGCAGGGATGATTTCTACCAACCGTATTGTATTTTACTTTCCCAAGCACTTACTAGGGTGCTGTGCACAGAGTAAGCACTCAAAAATCACTGACTGATTTCTCCTATGTTTAAAGGAAATAAATTTTAATTATAAGTACATTCATTCAAAATCAATCACTGATTAATTGAACCTGTCAATTATAATTGCATAAAGGAGGCCGTTATGGAAAACAAAAAAATGAACTGATGGTTTTCAGTCAAAATTTTGGAAACTATTTCTCTGGGGAGATTTTTGAGTTCTCTTTCTCCATTCCTAGCCGAAGTGTAGTCCCTGTTCCCCTGTTCTGACCCCAGACTCTGATTCGGGTGGAATGAGCCACCCTAGCCCGGGGTTAGGGAGTCCACAGCTGGGGAGCCACGTATGGCTCTTCTTGAGTTCAAATGTGGGGTGTGAGCATAAGTGCCCATGTGCAGACTCAGCACCATGAGGGAGACACCAGTACCTTTATCTTCACGGCAAAAGACTATGCAGGAAGCCGTGCGGAATGTAACTGACCCAGAAAGGGGCTGAGGGGAAGCCAAGATGGCAGCTCCATGCATCACCAGAAGGGCAGATGCTCTCATCTCCCCAGTCTGATTCACTCTCCCATCCTCCGGCAGCAAGCAGCCATAGCACCAGAGGGCCAGCCATGCTGGGTACGGAAGGAGACCTCTTAACTTCCACGGACACAGGGAGCAAGAGTAGCTCCCATGTCACGTGCAGGGCGTCTGTACAGCAGCCATAAAAAGGCTAAGCATTGGGCAGGAGGTGGGTTCAGCCGCTGGGCCAGGACTCGCAAATACTTATCACAGCCGCCCCCCCAACCCACACACACCGGGTCTGCAGCTGCCGAGATTAGCCGCAGGAGTGGCAGAAGAGAAAGAAAACAACCAAGTCTCCCTCTCTGGAAATCTTTCCCCACTGTATATCTGGGAAGGACCAACACCCGTCTTACCAAATTCTCCCACCCCTCCTCACACCAGTGCTTATGCAAGTGGAGGTTTTCCCTCAAAATAGCATCCCCAGGCAGGACAGGAGAGAAAAAATGTGCCCTCAGACTGACTCCTTTTTCCCAAGGTGGGCTATATTTTGAAGCCAGGAAAAGGAAAAGGGCAGTCAAGGGGTGGTGGGCAGAAGAGGGGCAGGAACGAGGAGCAGGAAGTGGCATTCTGCCTTCCTCTCTTCTCAGAGCCAGTAGTGGAAGGGGAGAGCACAGAGCTGTGGGTAGGAGTCGGGCATGGGGGCAAGTGCTGGCTGAAAAGCTGTTGAGAACAAAGGAAAATCCAGGGTGTGGGTGACTCCCTAGGGCTGCAGACTCCCTCCCTGGGCAGGTCATAGTGAACTTTCCCCAGTCATGACATCGAGACTCTGTCTGGGTCCCCCAACATCCCCTGATTTTCTGGGGATTGGAACTCACCTGCCCCTCCCAACAGAAGTCTCTAAGTGGACTACCTGTGACCTTTCCCTCCCTTCATCCTTCTCTTTCCTCCACCGCCCCCTGCTTCCACTCTCATTGTCTCTATTATTTATTATTGTTGTTATTATTGTATTTGTTACATGCTTACAATATGTCAAGTACTGTTCTAAGCCCCGGGATAGAGACAAGTTAATTGGGTTGGGCACAATCCTTGACCCACTTGGGACTCACAGTCTAAGGGGGAGGGCTTTCTTCCCCTCTTCATAGCCCTACTGAGAGCTGACCTCCTCCAGGAGGCCTCCCAGACTGAGCACCCCCCTTTCCTCTGCTCCTCCTACTCTCCCCATTGTCCCTACTCCCTCCCTCTGCTTTACCCCCTTCCCCTCCCCAAAGCACTTGTATACACTTGTTCTTATTTCTCTATTTTATTAATGATGTGTACATATCTATAATTCTATTTACCTATTTTGATGATGATGACTACTTGTTTTGTTTTGTTGTTTGTCTCCACCTTCTAGACTGTGAGCCCGTTGTTAGGTAGGGACTGTCTCTCATCTGTTGCCGAATTGTACTTTCCAAGCACTTAGTACAGTGGTCCGCACACAGTAAGCGCTCACTAACTATGACTGAATGAATGAATAGGCATTTGAATGTGACCTTGGGCAAGTCAGTCTTCTGTGCCTCACTTTCCTCAAGCAAAATGACAGAACCGGGTTAGTCCCTACCCCTCCCCTTTCCTTCCTGGGCCTTCTGCTGCCCTCTTCATCCTTTCCAGTATAAATGACTGTGCTAGAAAGGGGTAAATAGGACAGTGATATCATCACATTGCAATCTCATTCAGTAATGACAGCGAGTGGGGACCCTAAGCTCTATGAACACCAACTCCTCAAAGGTTTCATTTTGTTGGGCTCTTTTGCAAAAACGGGTTGCCGGACAATGCTTTGGCCCATTATAGACTGTGACGAGATTGGCAAGTTTTAAAAATGTAAACTTTTACTGATCAGGCCAATCAGAACAAAAGTGGAAAACATGAGAGTCAGGATAAAAACCTGGGACTTTGGGTGGGAGAATCCCCTACCCCGTTAAGCTTCAGCAAAATAAATCATGTCCTGCACGGGGACAGTCTGGCCAGATGTCAAAAAGCATCCACCAAGGGGGCACTGCAGTTTTATGTCATTGGAGCTGGGGGCAGGGGTGGCCATAGAGAGACTCTGGCCATTAGATGGAGTTCAAAACAGTTATTCTTGGAGGGGTCAGCATATTTAAGCCTACCTGGAAATGGCATCAGTTTTCAATCTATCATATTTGAGTGCTTATTGTGTGAAGAGCACTGTACTAAACATTTGGGGGAGTACAATACAATAGAGTTGGTAGACATGTTCCCTGCCCACTGCAAACTTACAGTACAGAGGGAGCGACAGTCAATAAGATAAATAAATTACAAATTTGTATGTAAGTGCTGTGGGGCTGAGGGCAGGGTGAATAAAGGTAGCAAATTATGGCGACCCAGAAGGGTGGGAGAAGAGGAAGTGAGGGCTCTAGCAGGGAAGGCCTCTTGGAGGAGATGTGCCTTCTATAAGGCTTTGAAGATGGGGAGAGTATCCACAGTCTGTAGGATAGGAAGAGGGAGGGAGTTCAAGCCAGAGGCGGGACGTTGACAAGAGGTCGGCAGCAAGATAGATGAGATCGAGGTACAATGCATAGGTTAGCATTAAAGGAACAAAGTGTGCAGGGTGGGCTGTAGTAGGAGAGTAGCAAGGTGAGGAAGGAGGAGGCAAAGCGATTGAGTGCTTTAAAACCAATGTAAGGAGTTTCTGTTTGATGCAGAGGTGGACGCGCAATCACTGGAGGCTCCTGCAGAGTGGGGAAACATGGACTGAACATTTTTGTAGAAAAATGATCCGGACAGCAGAGTCAAGTATGGACTAGAGTAGAGAGAGACCGGAGGCAGGGAGTACTGTACAAGGTACAGTAATCATGGTGGGTTAGGATAATTACTTAGATTAACATGGTAACAGTTTGGATGGAGAGGAAAGGGAGGACTTTAGAGATCTGTGAAGGCTGAATCAACAGGCTGTAATGACAGACTGAACATGTGGGTTGAATGACAGATGAGTCAAGGATAACACCAAGGTTTGGGGCTTGCGAGCCGGGAAGGATGATGGTACTGTCTACAGTGATGGGCAAGTCAAGGTAGGAGTCAGGATTGGTGTGGGAATGTAAGGATTTTTGTTTTGGACATGTTAAATTTGAGGTGATGGGGGGATATCCAAGTAGAGACGTTTTGAAGATAGGAAGAAATGCAAGACTGCAGACAGGGAAAGAGAACAGGGCATATGTATAGAGAGGGTGGTTAAAGCCATGTGAGTGAATGAGTTCTACAAAGGAGTGGGTATAGATGGAGAAAAGAAGGGGGTCCACAGATGAACCTTGAGAGACACCCACAGTTAGGGGGTGGGAAGCTAAGGAGGAACTGTGAAAGAGACTGAAAATGAGTAGCCAGAGAGAAAGGAGGAGAATCAGAAAAGGACAGTCTCAGTGAAGCCAATGATGAATAATGTTTCCTGGAAAAGGGGGAGATCCACAGTGTCGAAGGCAGCAGAGGGGTTGAGGAGGATTAGGAAGGAGTAGAGGCCATGGGATGTGGCTCGAAGGAGATCATCTGTGACCTTTGAGAGGGTGGTTCCTATGGAGCGAAGGGGAAGGAAGCCAGACTGGAGGTAGTCAAGGAGAGAACTGGAGGAGAGGAATTTGAGACAGCGAGTATAGACAATATGCTCAAGGAGTTCAGAGAGGAATGGTGGGAGAGAGATGGGGTGACAACTGGAGGGATACAAGGGGTGAAAGGAGGATTTTTTTAATTATTATTATGGGGAGGTAATAATAATAATAATGTTGGTATTTGTTAAGCGCTTACTATGTGCCAAGCACTCTTCTAAGCACTGGGGTAGACACAGGGGAATCAGGTTGTCCCACGTGGGGCTCACAGTCTTAATCCCCATTTTACAGATGAGGTAACTGAGGCACCGAGAAGTTAAGTGACTTGCCCAAAGTCACACAGCTGACAAGTGGCCGAGCCGGGATTCGAACCCATGACCTCTGACTCCAAAGCCCGTGCTCTTCCCACTGAGCCACACTGTTTCTCAGCGTGGTAGATATAATAACCCTATAATATAATAATAAGGGGAGGTAGAGATAATAGGATAGCTAAAGCCCAATCCACTGCAACAAAGGATTGGGAAAAAAGGATGGGGAAAAAGAGGTTAAAATTGAGCACACAGCATGCACATTTTTCTCTAGTTTTCTTTGCTTTTAAGAAAACTGCCTTTGTGGGGAATCCAAGCCACAGAACAGTTATGCAGGAGGGGCTGCCGGCAAAGATAAAAGGCAGGAGTGGCTGAATTGAGGGGATATAAGGGAGGAAAATTTAAAAAAATTTGGAAACAAAAAGCTGGCACCTATGGCAGCAGTGGAGAACATGGAGTCAGCCGCTTCCAGGTCACAGGCAGGCTGCGGTCCTGACAGGAGAGGGTGGGGGATGGGGTCAACATCAGAGTTCTACCTCCAAAGCCCACCCGACCGCTCCCGGGGTAAACAGCCCAAGAGTAGCCCAAGAGCAGCCCAGGAAGAAAAATGGGAGAGGCGGTCTTCGGCTGTGGGAGATAATGGGACGGGGACCTCAAACTCTCCCTGCTCTGCAAGGCCACATAAGTAGAGTCGCAAAGAGGGCTACCACACGGGAGCAAAAACATTTCCATTTCAGGATGATTGAGTGGGATTTTTTTTATTTTTTACTGATGGAGTTTCCGCCTTTTCTGGAACACTTCCAGTTTGGGTGAGATACCCAGTTTGGGACCAGTACCACATTAGGGTTTTATTGTGCAAGTGGAGGTTTTCCCTCGCAACAGCTCATTGGGCAGGACAAGAGAGGTAAAGATAAGTGCTGCTTAGAGAAGCAGCGTGGCTCAGTGGAAAAAGAGCATGGTCTTGGGAGTCAGAGGTCAGGGGTTCAATCCCGGCTCCGCCACTTGTCAGCTGTGTGACTTTGGGCAAGTCACTTAACTTCTCGGTGCCTCAGTTCCCTCATCTGCAAAATGGGGATTAAGACTGAGCCTCATGTGGCACAACCTAATTGCCTTATATCTACCCCAGCGCTTAGAACAGTGCTTGGCGCATAGTAAGCGCTTAACAAATACCAACATTATTATAAGTGGGAGCCAAAATGTGGCCCCAGCCTGCCTCACCCCTCCCAGACAGGCAATATTTAGAAGTCAGGGAAGGGGCAGTGGGCAAGAGAGCCGCAGGGACAGGGACCATTCATTCATTCATGCATTCATTCAATCGCATTTACTGAGCACTTACTGTGTGCAGACCACTGTAATGAGTGCTTGGGAAAGTAGAATATAGCAATAAAGAGAGACGATCCCTGCCTTGGAACCGTTCTCAACAAGGGGGCTTGCTCTACTGGGTAAAGCCGGTCTGACACCAGACAATTTTTACAGTCCTGGGGAGTTTGAAGTAAATTCCAAACCCAGGTTGGTCCTGATTGATCTCCTACAAATAACAGGGCCAGGAGTGATTTTCCTCCAAAACATTACCCTATTGAGACTAGAGACACCACCTTTATAAGCTCATCACATAGAAAACACTGTATATTACGAAGTACAATACACCCCTAGATGAGTTGACTAACAAGAAAATGCCTGACACTATAAGACAGCATAATTTGAGGAAAGCTTAAAAGTTAATGCACTGATAAAAAAGCAATGAAATATTTCTGGATAATTCAAAACAAGAAAGATTACAAAAATGAATAACTTGAGACTACAAACAAGAACTATGACGAAACTGACCACCACCACTTGGAAGGAAACAATAGCCGTGAGCCTATATTTAAAATGCCTTCGACTTCAGCTGAGGCACCACGTGGTTGGCTAATAGGCAGAAACTTGTCGATTCTTCTAAGAGAATTCTAGTTGTGTCTAGTTAGATGAGATTCCAGAGGCATTCTTGACCTCTAGGAAAAGTGCTTACTACAGTGGTCTTCACTCAATAAAGACCATTGATCGACCAACCACACAGGTCACCTGAAGATAATGCTAAGTCATCATCAGGCATAACATTGCAGCCCCTAAACAAGGTCATGTACGGCAGAACGTACCCCAAAGGAGAATTTGCCAGACTCGCGTCCATACCCATCCACCTTCGCACTTGTGGCACGATCTGTTGGCCACTGCCAGTTCTTGTGGATACTGGACTCTGAGACGATTGTGACACTGTCTGCATTCCTCCGGGCACATGGCATACGCAATAACACCCTATACTGCGTTTTGTGGAAGTCCAGTTGGGTTTGCCCAAACCTGGGGCATTTATCCGTGCAGACCGTTGATCCCATCCATCCACCCTGGTTTCAAAGCGTCCAAGTTTCCCCTTCAGGTCCCTATGAACGCAGAAGCCGTTTCCAAACCGCAGAATTTAGCGGCAGGCATCGAGGCGGAAAGCGGCCGGAAACTTACAGCATAAATATGGAAGGTGAAGGTATCCAGCATCACACCTGAACCAGAGTGGCTGAAAACCCACCTGCTGACCAGTTACTGTCCGCATGAAAATGTCAGAGGTTAGCGATAGTGGCACCTGACTCACCCTCAGAATGCCTTGGCTGTGATCAGTGCCTTCGTGCAAGGCCAATTCTCAACTTGCGCTACCAAAATCAATTCCAGGTGTAATTCAAACAATTTGGGAGCTTGACAAGCCCAATAGGGTTGTTTACTTGAGTAACCGTCTCTCACGCTAAGCGCTGCTACGGCAATGTGTCAACTAAGATGTTTTCTTGACAATCTGAATTGCAACCAGCTGAACTGAAGTCTGGGCCCGGTTATTAGTTCTGACCTAACCTAGTGGGTTAATACAAAATAAAGCCCGACACAGGCCAGATGGGACCCGCCAATACAAAAGGTTCGGAGCCCGGAGGGTTGATGGAGTTGGCAAAGACTCAAACCCTGTCAAATCGGAAAGGTTCAGCCGATCCTCTATGTTTCTCCATTTCCGCGATGTCGGTGCTAGGGAGGGGAGCACCTAGAGGTTTCATACCACTCAGTATCAAACCGAGCCTGAACACCACCGGGGAAAACTGGAACTTGGTCTCTCTGCCAAAATCAGATCTAAGACTGCAGGAGGAACAGCCTCTCCCACTCCTTTCCACTCCTCACAGAGCATCCCTTCCCCACTTGAGAATATCGAGGGGCTGCAGTCATTCAGGACAAAAGACTAATAATAATGTTGGTATTTGTTAAGCGCTTACTAAGTGCAGAGCACTGTTCTAAGCGCTGGGGGCAATACGGGGTAATCAGGTTGTCCCACGTGAGACTCACAGTTAATCCCCATTTTACAGATGAGGTAACTGAGGCACAGAGAAGTGAAGTGACTTGCCCACAGTCACACATCTGACAAGTGGCAGAGCCGGGATTCAAACTCCACCTCTGACTCCCAAGCCCGGGCTCTTTCCACTGAGCCATGCTGAGGACCCAGAACTCTCACCTCCCTCATCCTATGCTCATCACCACCTTGCCCTTTCTAGCTGCTGCTCGAAACCATATATTCCTCTCAAGGTACCCCATTATTTCATACCCATCCAATCTTTCCCCTCACAGCCTCTCACTCCATCGTCCCACAAGAGACAGCCTGTGGAATTAGGACAGCATGTTCCATGAAACACTTAGTACGGTGCTCTGCACATAGTGAGCACTAAAATACCACAGACTGATTCTTGGAGAAAGCTCAGGATTGGGAGTCAGAAAACCTGGGTTCTAACACCGTCACTACCATTTGCTTTCTGTGTGACCTTAGGTAAGTCACTCAGCTTCTCTGTGCTTCAGTTTCCCCATCTGTGAAACAGGAAGGAATTCAATATCGGTTTTCCCTTCCCTGTATACTATGAGCCCTATGTGGGGCACGGATCATGCCTGACCTGACTGTACAGTACCCAACCAAGGATTGGTATGTGCTTAACAGCATGATGTATTTTTATTATGAATTACTATTCCAAGGTGGAAATGAGAATTCTCATTCCATCCTTATGCTCTTCCTAACCCAATCACTGCTCCTCTTCATTGGTACCTCGTTCTGACTTACTCCGGTGCACATCTTAGACTCATCGTTACCAATCCCCGCATCCCTTCTCAACTCATCAACACTGAAAATCTGTGTGACCTTGGGCAAGGAACTTCATTTCAATTATCTCATCGGTAAAACTGGGTTTAAGACTGAGCCCCATGTGGGACGTGGACTGGGTCCAATCTAATTAGCTTGTATTTATCCCAGTGCTTAAAACAGTGCCATTAAAAAAAAATCCTTATCATCTCCCTAGCCTCATATCTTTCATTCAATCTGCATAACCAGTCCGTCACCAAGTTCTGCAAGTTCTACCTTCAGAACATCTCAAAATTCCATCCCTTCCTCTCCATCTACAAGGGTACCACGCTAATCCAAGCACTTTTATCCCAACTCGACTACTGCATCAATCTCCTCACTGGCTCCCTTGCCTTCAGTCTCTCGCCACTCCACTTCATACTTCACTCTGTTGTCTAGACCATATTTCTAAAAATTGTTCTGGGCTCATTTCCCACTCCTCAAAAACTTCCAGTTTCCAACTCTGCAAACAGATAGTCGTCACCATTGACTTTAAGACCATCAGCTTTTCCTTTACGAACTAATCTCGCTTAGTTGCCCACTACAATCCAGCTCACACATTTCACTCCACAACACACTTATTGTATCTCAATTTCACATCTCTTGCCATTAACCCCCTGATCACATCCTCCCTCTGGACTGGAATTCCCTCCCAATTCATATAACATCACCACTCTAACTTCAAATCCCTACTAAAATTGTATCTCCTCCAGAAAGCATATCCTGACTAACCTCTCATTTTCCCACCCTATTCTCCTATGTTTCTGAATCACTCATGTAATAATAATAATAATTATTACGGTATTTAAGTGCTTACTACATACCAAGCACTGTTGTAAGCACTGGGGTAGATACAAGGTAAGTAGGTTGTCCCACATGGGGCTCACGTCTTAATCCCCATTTTACAGACGAGGTAACTGAGGCCCAGAGAAGTTAAGTGCTTGCCCAAGGTCACATAGCAGACAAGTGGCAGAGCCCACTAGAACCCATGACCTGACTCCAAGCCCATGCTAATAACAATAATAATAATAATAATGTTGGCATTTGTTAAATGCTTACTCTGTGCGGGGCTCTGTTCTAAGCGCTGGTGTAGATACAGGGTAATCAGACTGCCCCATGGGAAACTCACAGTCTTAATCCCCATTTTACATAGTAGGGAACTGAAGCACAAAAAAATTAATTGACTTGCCCACAGTCACACAGCTGAGAAGTGGCAGAGCAGGGACTCGAACCCATGACCTCTGACTCCTAAGCCCAGGCTCTTTCCACTGAGCCACGATGCTCTTTCCAAAAAGCCACGCTGCTTCTCTGCATTTGGGATTATACTATATAGAGAAGCAGCGTGGCTCAAGAGAAGCAGCGTGGCTCAGTGGAAAGAGCCTGGGCTTGGGAGTCAGAGGTCATGGGTTCGAATCCCGACTCTGCCACTTGTCAGCTGTGTTACTGTGGGCAAATCCCTTAACTTCTCTGTGCCTCAGTTACCTTATCTGTAAAATGGGGATTAACTGTGAGCCTCACATAGGACAACCTGATTACCCTCTATCTACCCCAGTGCTTAGAACAGTGCTCGGCACATAGTGAGTGCTTAACAAATACCAAAATTATTATTATTATTATACTTTTTAAAGCACTGTAAAGCAGCCCCAGAGCACTTACATATATTTTGTTACTTCCCCTACCTGTAATTTATTTTGACCTCTATCTCTCTGACTAGATTGATTGTATGCTCCCTGAGGGCAGAGGTTGCATCTAACAACTCTACTGTACTTCCCAAGCCTTAGACAGTGCTCTCTGCACACAGTAAGTGCTCAATAAATACCAGACTGATTTTTTGACTGCAACCTCCTAATCTGCCTCTCACCCACAGCTGCCCTTCCCCACAAAACTGATTTTCCCCACAGAAACCCTTCCACTTATCCCAGGCCATCACCCGCCACTAAAGCTATCTACTTAGAATACCTTAAATCCACACCCTCAACCCCGTGGGCTTACACCCACTTCTGCTCCTCAAACTCCTTCTTGAACCTCGCAGTTTCTGCTCCCTTCGCTCCACTGAGACCACCCTCTCCGGGATGGCTGCCAAATCGTTTTTAACAAATCTAAAACAATCTACTCTCCAAATCCTTCTCAACCTCTTGACTTAAACATTGCAGGCCTCCTTCCTTCTCCTGGAAACACGACCTAATCTTGGCTTTACCGACAGTCCTCCCCATTTCGCACTGTACTCTCCCAAGTTCTTAGCAGAGTGCTCTACATAACAGTAGGAGCTAAATAAATAGGTTTAATTGATCCTGTTTCTCCTGCTGCCTCTTTGGCTGCTCCTTCTCCATCTCTCATGACCGCCCTTTCTCTGCTTTCTAAATGTAGGTGTTTCCCAGGGCTCTGTTCTGGGTGCCCTCCTCTTCTCCCTTTCCACTCAGTACCTCAGAGAACTCTTCCCATAGCATGGCTTCAACTCCTATCTTTCTGCAGATAACCCCCAAAACCATCACGTTAGTCTCTGACTTCTTTTCTAAAATCTCACAAATATTCTTGCCTTTAGGAATCTCTTTGTGATGTCCTGCCAGGATTTCAAGGTCAGTATGTCAAAACTGAAATCCTCATCTTCCCTTCCAAATCCTCTTCCCCACCTGACTTTCCCTCAATCACATTTAAAACCACCACTATCCACCCAGCTCTGGGGTCCACAACCACGGCATTATCCTTGACTCTGCTCTTTCAAATCCCATATTTCGTCTGTTGTCAATCATATTTTTTCTTCCATTACATTTTCATGATCCACCCCTTCCTTTCCATCCATACAGCCACTACACTGGGCGAAACTCTCGTCATTCTTGCCTTGACTACAATGTAAGCCTCTTTCACTGGTCCCCCGTCCAGGTCATTTTTCTACAAAGTTGCTCAGTACGCCCCTACCTCTGTGCCGTGGAAGCTTCAAATGGTTGTCTAGTCTAAAAGACAGGCTGCAGTTCTTGGTGGTACTAAATTTCTGTAAATATAGCCTTCAAGTAGAAAAGGGACTGGAGAAAAACACCGATTTTACCATCAGGTAGAAAGAGTTCCTTCCTTTCCTTACCTCCTCCCAGTCTTAAATTGCTGAGAAGATTTCATCATATTATCTCAATATCTGTCAACAGAACTGTAAAACAGTTAAGAAATCAGTGCCTGCAGTTGCTGGAGAAAGGGCACTTTACCCTTGAACCAAGTAGAGACGAGATCTATGAAGTTTGTGAAAAAATAGTTCCTGGGAATCACTTTCAATACAGAGGCTAAACACGGCAAGCTCACTACTCTAAATGCAGGCTCATATTGATTTTTAGATGTTCTGTCTTCCTGTTTACCATAAGGTTTCTAATCCCACCAGTGATCTTGAACAGATTAAAGCAATTTCAGAGTGATTGTTTCACTCTTGCAGAAAGTCCCAGACGGTACAGAAAATTGCACAACTAACCTGTGGTGAAAAATAATGGCATACAAGAGAAATGTTTGAACTCCTCAAAAAAAAAAAAGGCTATATCATTTTATGATTTTTTATTGCTACTGAAGAACTTGCCAGTAGAATCTCTCATACTCTCTTGTGAGTGCAGGGCAGCATCCTGAGATGATTCTGAAGACAATGATGCAATTCTGCCCTTTTTCAGCTAAAATGCTGGGTAAACCAAAGAGCATGAATGAATGTGAAGGAAAGGGAAATATACCATTAAAAAAAATAACTGTTTGAATAATAATGACTCCTGGTTGAAATGATAACCCTCAATGAAGAAAACAGGAAAACTCATTCTAACTTGCCCACCTCTCTCGTTTCTTGCCAGTCAGGACCCCAGAGGAGGGGCACCAGCTGTTAGTTTGCATGGGAGCAGGGGGCAATGGTCCTGCCTACCTCTTTTCCAAAATTACATGCCAATCCTGAGGGCATACAGAGTAGGTCTCTTTGTGGTCTTCCACCTTCTCCTTCAGAAGCAGCAGCAGCATGGCTTGGAGCTTATAAAGAGAGCAGTAAATGCACAAATCCTACTGCCATTTATTACAGAAGGCTCTAGAGGCAGAGATTAGAAAAATGAATTGTTTGTATAGCACAGCCATAAGATTACAGCCTTAATTTTTTCTTACAGTATTCAGTAACAATTAATGGGGACTAGAAATAAAGACTCCAACTCAATAGTCCAGCATGTGTTAAAACATGTAGGTGTTTAGAAATACTACTTTCCCAGGAGATAAGTTTACTGAGGTAGGTAGCTGAAAAGACATCTAGCAAAACTGAGGGAAAAGAGGAGAAAGGGGACAAAAGCTAAGGAGGGGAGAAAAAAAAAGGAGAGCAAGAAAATTGCTCTAGGTTTCTCCCCCCCCGCCCCCAGTAAGAGAGACCTGCCTGCCAAGAAACGGCCTCCGGTGCCTAAGAGGAGCAGCGTGGTCTAGTGGAAAGAGCGTGGGCCTGGGCGCCAGAGGATGTGGGTTCTAATTCCAGTTCTGCCACATGTCTGTTGTGTGACCCTGAGCAAGTCACTTAACTTTACTGGGCCCTCATCTGTACAGTGGGGATTAAGACTGTAAATCCCATGTGGGACAGAGACTGTGTCCAAGTTGATTACGTTGTAACCACTCCAGTGCTTAGAACAATGCTTGGCACATAGTAAGCGCTTAAAAGCACAATATCATTATTGTTGTTACTATTAAGGCCTCCAAGACGAGGAATGGATGCAAACAGCAGTCACACTCGCCCTCACCACCACTGCTGCAATCAACACTGTCACTCCACTGGGGTTGCCCAGAATTACATGCAAAGGAGCATGCAAGGAAGTCCGGCAAAAATGTGCGCCTACAATCATAGGAGCCAACTTTTCACTTGGAACGTGGGGGCTTTAGGGGAGGAGATGGAAGGGGAATGGACATGCAACCATGCCACTTGTCTGCTGTGTGACCTTGGGCAAGTGACTTCACTTTTCTGCATCTCAGTTACCTCATCTGTGAAAATGGGGATAAAGACTGTAAGCCCCATATGGGACGTGGACTGTGTCCGACCTGAATAGCTTGCATCTACCCCAGTACTAAGTACAGTGCCTGGCACTCTGTGATTTAAAAAATGCCATCCAAAATAAAAAAAATTAAAATGAAGAAGTCAGGCTAGAAAGCTATCATTTGGAGATTTTTTTAAGCCCCAACGGGACTTTTGACAGACCTAAGACGAATGAAGCTATGGAAACAATCACCTCCGTGGCACTGACACCTAATTCTCCAGGGCCTCACCACCACTTAGCCCTCTCTGGATGGAGAATCTAATCCTAGCACTACTTTCTTAACATGAACAAATCACAAGTTTGGAGATCATTACTTGTGTCTTTGTTTTCTCATGTGGAAAATGGATATAAGAGCTGCCTGCTACCTATGGAATACCTACAGAGGGACACTGAGAGAGTTAGTGAACTCAGCAGTAAATGTCCTAATGAAAGCAAAGATTGCTTAGTTTTGAATTTATCAACTGAAAAAAACAAATCAGTAAATTGGGGCAGGGTTTTACATCAGCTTACATCAGGTTTTTCACGGAGTCGATAGCAAAACTGCAAAGTGAAGTTTGACTTGTAAAATCAGTTTCACTTGGTATTAGAGGGGTGAGTTTTGAGAGTCATGATTTACACACTTTATTGCTGGTTCCGGCTAGCCAATTTAGTATCAACTTAGCTTAATAGCTTTCAATGCGCAAACAATTTGATGTGCATTTCCTTTCCTAATTATCTCCACATTTCATCTATGCAAAAGCTGATCTCTCTTAAAAAAAAAAAATATGCTGACATTCAGAGCTCACAAATGCTTTTTCTTTCCGATTTTCAATTAGATAAAAAGGCAAGATTGCTAATATTTCTTTGGGGACTGCCAAAGGATGGGGTGACAATGTGGTGACACTGTGGCATTAATCTTCAAACCAAATTGAAGGTTTACAACTAATTCTGCTTCACCAATGGATCGTATTCAACATCAAGTGGTAAACAGCAAACACCACTGTCCTGAAACAAACTCAGTCTAACAAGATCCCAGTTATATTTGCCTCAACAGCTTTGCTGGGCGGTTCACATGCATGAAGCTAATGACAGAAGGATGCCCAAACAACTAGTGAATGGTTCACTGAAACAGAAAGAAAGGAAATGTTTTAAGGGTAGAACGCAGTGCCGCCCCAAGACCCTTCAAGAGTGAGATGAAGAAAAGACACTGCAAACAGTAAATGTGACATGGTGTCGAAAGAACATTCAGTTCATTCTCAGACACGCATATGGCAAATTTCACCAGAGGCATCATAGTCAAAAATGAAAAACGATTATCACTAAACTCAACGAAACTATTCTCTATATCAGAAACTCTATGTCCCTAAGTAATAATGGCTCTTGGGTAAGAAAAACCACTAAACTCTACTAAAAATGCTTGCGTTATCACCAAAGCATTGTCTGAACAACTGTGGAAACGCTATGTGGACAATCAAATCAATAAATCAATCGTATTTACTGAGTTCTTACTGTTGGCTGAGCACTGTACCAAGCACTCGGGAGACTTGAATACAATGGAGTTCGTAGACACGTTCCCTGTCCACACAACTCCCAGTAAATGAAAGAAAATATTTCTGTTTTCGGACGACTCCTACTACCAATTTCTACACCAGTCACTACACAGAGTCAAATACAGTAGAAAAGATATTAAGTGATCATATTAATCTCTTGTCCACTGCCACTCCCACTTTTGAACAGAGTCTTATTTTAATCAAGAAACAATGACACTAAATTGCCATAAATACCCTAAAGCATTGGCTTTATGGAACTAGTTGGGATTAGCCGGCAGTTCGGAACAGACACAAAATGTAGGTACATGGTTCACAGATCCATGAACGTTGTTTCAATACAGGAAGTTATTTCCACTAGGCAGGGAGAGATGAGACACTGAGATCAACAATCACATATTTTTATAAGGACTTCATAGAATAAAAAGAATCCCTTTCAACCCTACCCCACTTCGAGAAGCTAAAAATTCCCCTAAATGCTCTGAAACTACTGTTTTGTCAAATCGGAATATTTTGCTCCCACTCTAAATGGAAGTAATGTGACATCGTGTACTTAAGCATTTGCAATTCCTCTTCAATTCCAGAGTCAAACCATCACCTTTGTATGGCTGATTAGTCTGGATTTTGAAGACCGACCATTGTCTGCAAGCCATCCACAATATTTATTTTGTAACAAAATGAAAGAGGGTCAATCTCATGTTTGAGGGAAGAGGAGTGAACACAAAGGCTCAATGGATCTTAAAGGAAGACTATGAGTACTTGGGAAATATACAAAAACTATCCTAATCCATCCTATGCTTAACCTAAGTAAACCAGTCCCCAGTACATGCTGATGTCATACCACAGACAATGAAGTTTTTAAGTTATATGCTACCCTACTACTTAAGCTTTTAAGTTTTTAAGTTATATGCTACTATCGATCTGGGCACTCAAACCAAAGCTACACTTTCATTCTACATGACCTTTCGCATGAAAAGCTCAAAGGGCAGGTTGACATAACTACCTCTCCTAAGAGTAACGTCTACAATAAGTCAGTCACACAAGTACTCTTGTGGTTCTTTAATGGTAGGTCCAACGCTAGATAAAGGGTTTAAGATAAGAAACTCCTAATTATATATTTTTTCCACGTGGACGTGTTTATTTTTAGATTTTCTTTCTTTCCACAAGGGATGTCTAATGTTCCGGTTGAAGGCAGTCGAAAGGCCACTGTCCCCAAAATCAAGGGACAGAGACAAATATAGCCCTGTCTTGGGATGGGTGGGGATGTATATGTGGTTTCCCTTTGTATTAACTCTCCCGATCTTCAAATCCCACTTTGTCTAGGAAATCTTCCCTAATCTGCAAAACCCTTCAGGCAAAACCCAACCCCACCCATAGCACTTACACAATTTATTCCTATTCTCAACTCATCCAGTCACATCTATACTACTTCCTGGTATATCAGTTTGCAGACCGTAAGCTCGTTGTGGGCAGGGAACATGTCTATCAACTCTGTTGTACTGTACTCTTCCAATTGTTTAGTACAGTGCTCTGCCTAAAGTAAGCACTCTTATAAATATTATTGTTTGATGAGGACAATGCTGGTGATAAAGTTTATCTATTGGTGGGGGGGAGAGTGGCGAGGGTTGGTATCCTTCCCATCTCACAAGCCTGTAATCTTGGCCTTATTCTTGAATCTTCTCATTCAATCAATCACATATTCAATCCATCACCAATTCCTGTCTGTTCCACCTTCACAACATCACTAAAATCTGCCCTTTCCTCTCCATCCAAACTGTTACCAAGTTACTACAATTACTCATCCTATCCCAACTAGATTACTATATCAGACTCCTTGCTGACCTTCCAACCTCCTGCCCCTCCCTACTCCAGTCCATACTTCATTCCGCTGCCCAGATCATCTTTCTACAAACATGTTCAGGACATGTCACCCTGCCTCCTCAAAAATCTCTCAGTGGTTGCCTAGCCATCTCCCTATCAGACAAAAACTCCTCACCGTTGGCTTTAAAGCACTCCATTACCTTGTCCCCTGTTACCTCATCTCACCTCTCTCCTTCTTCAACCCAAAATGCATTCTTCGCTCCTCTAGTGCTAAACTTCCCACTGTGCCCCGATCTCGCCTGTCTCACCGCCAACCCCTGGCCCACGTCCTGCCTCTGGCCTGGAATGCCCTTCCTCCTCAAATCTGACTTTCCCTCCCTTCAAAGCCTGACAAGGCACATCTTCTCGAAGAGGCCCTCCCAGACTAAGCCCCACTTTTTCTCACCTCCCACTCCCTTCTGCATCACCCTGACTTGCTCCCTTTGCTCTCCCCACTCCCTCCAGCCCCACAGCATTGATGTATATATCTGTAATTTTATTTATTTGTATTGCTGTCTGTCTCCCCCGCTCTAGATTGTGCGCTCATGTGGGCAAGGAATGTCACTGTTTATTGTTGTATTGTACTTTCCCAACCGCTTAGTAAAGTGCTCTGCACACAATAAGTGCTTAATAAATACAACTGAATGAATGCATGGTATGCCCCTTAAGCACTTGATATTTGCTCCACAGCATGCATGTACATATCCCCAATTTATTTCTATTGTCTGTCTCTCCCTCTAATAATGATAATAATGGTATTTGTTATGCACTTGTGTGCCAGGCACTGTTATAAGCCCTAGGATAGACACAAGATTATCAGGTTACCCCAAGTGGGGCTCAGTCTTAATCCTCATTTTACAGATAAGGTAACTGAGGCACAGAGAAGTTAAGTGACTTGCCCAAAGTCACACAGCTGACAAGTGTTGGAGCCGGGATTAGAACCCACAACCTCTGACTCCAAGCCCATGCTCTTTCCACTAAGCCACGCTGCTTCTCGAAAGGTCACATGATGTGAAACGGTCACATCACGGTAAAACCAGCCTCTTTTGGGGAATTCTTCCTTCTGTTTCACACACAGAAAGTGGCCACTATTGTACCAGGGCTGCAAATAGCAAAATTGTGAAGGTGAGACCAGCAGGGGTTGGTGACAGATTGGATGTGTGGGGTGAATGAGAGAGCAGAGTCAAGGATGACACCAAGGCTGCGGGCCTGTGAGACGGAAAGGATGGTCATGCTGTCCACAGTGACATGGAAGTCAGGGAGAGGACAGGGGTTGGGAGGGAAGATAAGGAACTCAGACCTAGACATGTTGAGTTTTAGGTGGCGGGCAGACATCCAGGTGGAGACGTCCTGGAGGCAGGAGGAGATATGAGCCTGGAGGGAAGGGGAGAGAACAGGGGAGGAGATGTAGATTTGGGTGTCATCTGCGTAGAGATGATAGTTGATATAGTCGTCAAGGTGCAACCAGATGGGGTCCTAAAACCTGGGTCCGTGCTTACAACCATGCAAAGCATGAATCCAATCAGCCTAGTATTTTGACTAACCCTAGCAAAGGATACTAGCCCCCAACTTAATGATTTGGGAGGTGCCAACTAATGTATTTCACTTTTACCTCTCCCACTCTAACTTTGGCTCTAGTAATCCACTGTGGAACTTTAGTACATGAGTGTATCCCAAATACTGTTGAATCTACTAGTACGTTCATATTTTGGTGAAAATCCTCTATGTAAATAAGTGATTCCTCTTTTGAGAACCTTCCACTTCCATATTTCAATAAGTACTCCTTATCGTATCAATCGTGCTGACTGAGCATTTTGTGTGCAGAGCACTGTATTAAGCATTTGGGAGAATACCAATTAGAGAGATGGAAAACATGCCCATAATTTGTTTTGTTCTGTTTTGCTTTGCTGTCTGTCTTCCCCATTTAGACTGTGAGCCCGTTATTGGGCAGGGATTGTTTCTTTGCCCAATTGTACATTTCAAGTGCTCAGTACAGAGCTCTGCACATAGTAAGTGCTCAATAATATTGAATTAGCTTACAGTGTAGAGGGCAAGACAGACACTAATATAAATTACAGTACATAAATGCTGTGGACCAGAGGGTGGGGAAAATATCTTAGTGTTATGGATTTAATGAACAGTGATTCCACTTTCACAAACTTCCTCTTTCATTCCACCTTTTCGATCCCAAAGTGATTCCAAGCTTTAAAGATTTTAACTGTTTCCATTTACATCTCCATTTCTTAATGCTGTGCAAAACTCTACATTAGAAGCAATGGAAAACAGGTAAAGTCCAACTCCAATATGCAAAAAAACCCACCTTGTATTCTCTTTATATATTGTAAACTGGGACTGCATCACTCAAGGGCAAAAATATTCTGTTGGGATCTGAAGACTTCAAAGGATGTACAAGCGTACCCCTCTTCAGCTCTCCCTCCAAAATTATCTACTGATTGTTGGGATCAAAGGATCCCTTCTGGTTTCCTATCTTTGCACTCCCTAAACTTCACACAGATAATTCACCAGTTACTAAAGTAACCTGCAGTGAATCTAACAGCTTGCAGAAAAAATGGAGGAAATACTAATAGGCAGGACGGTCCCTCTTTCCTTATCTTTCTTATCAGGACAATGTAATCATGTTAAAGGGTCAACAATTATTTTATAAAGAGTACCTGGTGGTTTTTACACCTGAACTATACAGGAACTACTGAACTTCAATTAAACCTTTCATAACTGGTGTTTTCATTATGGATCTTGGATCGAATGCACTCTGGAAAACATGCATTTCTGACTGGAATGTGAACCATGACAGAAGACACTGCCAGTTGTGCACATGGTGCCAGGCGCAGTACACTTATTACTGGTTTTCCTTCATTTAGGACCACGTTACAAATCCTATCTTTCACACAGAATGGCAGGTAATTCAGCCCAGACACTGTATTCTCAGATAATAAAACTATTGTTATTTTTGATCCCTATTATAAAGGACTTATTGATATGAAATAGGTTTGAAGTGTCAGCTTTAATGACTTTTGGGGTTCACCAGATTTCAGAGCTCAAGAATTTCAGCCTTTCAAACCGACTCAATCAAGCACCGCTGTCACGGAAGGCTGAGACTGCTTCCTTTGTACACAGCTCAAGATTTTGCTCTTTGGAGAATCCTTTCAGTTCTTCCAGCTCCTGAAGGATAGAAACGCCAATGCTCTACACAAAGTAAGTGCTCAATAAATACCATTAATTGATTGATGGCCATCTCAGGAGATTCGGGAGAGAGGAATCCTACCTACTGCATCCCTAAGAACCACATACTCATGTTCCTAATGGATGAATTGTGGAAATGGTCTTATTTTCAGCTTATTTTAAAATTCTAGGTCCAAGCCAATTACTTTAAAGCCTGTGTCTGTATAATCGCCTGGTTGGACTCAGAAACTGGTACTCTATCAGACCATGGGTAAGGACCCTAAGAAGTCACTTACTCTACTTCCTTCTCCTCTTCACGTAGGAAGGCAATTATACCTTGCCAAGGCGATAAGGTCCTATTTTTTAACACCTTCGAAGAAGAATCCACAGCTTTCTTGGATCGAATGCACTCTGGACAACATGCGCCTAATCTTTAACAACGCTTACCATCACCCTAAGTTTGGACCTACTTCCCCTTTATTTGGAAATGGGACAATCCCAACTGGGTATCATCTGCTAACAAAGATCAAAATCTGCAGCACGCAATGCACCTCTGAAAAGCATCACCGTGTTTTCAACAGAAGCTTGTTTGATTGACGATTTCTCTACCTTAACATCGACTAAATGCCGAGGCTCCTCAAATCTTAGAAAAGGTAGAGATAAATATTTTCTCAGTGGTCACCAGTGCTTCATTATACATCTCCAAATGCGCCAGACACCAATCACCAGAAAATAAATTAATCAAACAATAGAAACTGAGTCCTAAATTTAGCCAACTCAAAGCAAAAGTTGTAAAAATGCTCCCAATGATGCATCACAGTCTCCTGGAAACCCCAGCGCACTGCATATTTAGTAGTGAAAATGCTGGGAAAATATCTGTATTAAACACTGAGTGCCGTAACCTTAAGCGCAAGGAAAAACAAATACTGATAAAAAGGAGTTTGGATGGCCTTCTTGGACTAACCTTATTTCCCTCGCCCAGCACCCCTCCTCTGCGTTCCTTGTGCATTTGGGTCCGGATCCCGTTAAGCGCTTTGAGATTCACCCCCACCCCAAGGTATACCTTACTGTTTCCCTGCATCCTCTCGGCGGGATGGGCACAAGCAGGGGTTGTATAAACCTCAGCCTCCCAAACCACTGTACCACTGAGGCCATTGGGCAGCAGCCCGCACTGCTCTCATACCGTGTCGCCTTGGGGCCTCTTTTCTGATCTGCCTTGCTCCATCTCGGTGGGAATCATTCAGTCAATGCTACTTACTGGGCACTTACTGTGTGCAGCAGAGCACTGTACCTGTTTGGGAGAGTTCAAAACAACAGAGTTGGTAGACAAGTTCTCTGCCCACATTGAGCTTATGGTGTAGAGGGAGAGATAGGCATGAATCTAAATGCAGGAAGGACAGCAGCAGCAGCATGGCGCCAACGCCACCGAAGAGAAAACTTTGGGAAGGCCGCTCCTGAACTCTGACCTGTGAGAACCCTGAAACTCTACTGTTCTAGCCGCAGTACGCCACAGGTTTTATTCGATTTGAAGTTAACTTGTCCTCATCTGTGATGTTGATTTTTATTGTTTAACTTTTCTTTGTGTGTCCACCACCAGCCCCCTTCCAACCTGTTAATTCTCATCTATGTAATTTTTCCAGCACAAAACATTACTACTACTATAACAAAAGCTATCTGTACTTTATTCTAAGGTCTATTTCCCTCCATTAGATTTTAAGTCCCTTGTCAGTTGGAGATCGCATCTACCAACTCTGTAGTGTTGTACTCTCCTAAGCACTTAGTACAGTCCTCTCCAACTCTAAGCACTCAAAAAATAATTGATCGATCGATTTTAAAACCTCAAAGACCCATACTAAAGGAAAATGGTTCCTTGATGCTTAGGAAAATCAGTATTGGCATTATTCTGATCCTTGGAAAAACAAAATTCTTCCTTTGCCAAACAGGTACTTCTGGGCAAGTACTTTCTCCTTTTTTTTTTCCCCTCCCATGCCAAGATCTTCTTTGTTCACTGAAAGTTCTCAAGAACAAAAGATGCTTTGCATCCTAAGGAATTAAGGAGTGTGTAGCTTAAAATGAGTTGGTGGGATAAACAGACTAGTGTATTGTGTGCCGTTGGCAACTTATAATTTTCTTCTATGTCCCAAATTTCTGATAATGAATTACCTGTCAAATTCTTATTCCATTCTGTAAGACTGCTCCGCTTTTTAGTTCTCCAAGCGAATTTGGGAAGCTAGGATGGAAAATCTTTTTGAGCAGGTGGGATGCCTGACAGAGCATAGTGGATAGAGCACGGACCTGGGAGTCCAAAGATCATGGGTTCTAATCCCAGCTCCAGCACTTGTCTGTTGTGTGACCTTGGGCAAGTCATTTCATTTTTCTGTGCCTCAGGTACCTCACCTGTAAAATGGGGATTGAGACTGTGAGCCTCATGTGGGATAGGGATTATGTCCAACCCGATTTGCTTGCATCCTCCCAGGCACATAGTAAGCGCTTAATAAATACCATTATTATTATTACTCCAAGAAGCCAATTCAAAGTGTTAGCCATTCCAGATAGCATTCCTGGGAATTCTCTATATGTAACGCCTTCAATTTTATTTTTCAGATTACCGCATGATATTAAATTATGTATGCATTTTTACTGATTCTTTCAAATTAGTTTTTATATCTCTGTGTATAAATCATTCCAAGCATGGAGAAACGAGGACTAAAACAGTTCAAACAGAAAATAATTAGAAAATAAATTATTGTCTGGAGTACCTCCCAACCTACCTCAGAAGCTCAAACTCTGCCAAGGTATTTTCACTGGAACTCTCTATTCCAGGATGTCTGAAAATATGTGGCTCAAAGAGGGTCGTTCACTTAGAACAGTATTATACAAGTTAAAGCCCATAGATAACTACTGGAAAGTTTCTGCTGCGCCTTGCTCTGCCCTCTCTCTCTGATTCTTTGTCTCCTCCCTTTTCTGGTGTAGGGTACCCAAGTCAGGGTTAGAGAGGACTAAGGATAAAAAGGACTACAAAATGGAAAAATCACAGGTAATAACACAATTTCAATTGACAGAAAGATTGTGTATATAAAGAGGTTGAAGGCAAAATCACCTAAAGCAAAGCAAGTTGGGAGACTAATAATAATAATAATAATAATAATAATGTTGGTATTTGTTAAGCGCTTACTATGTGCCGAGCACTGTTCTAAGCGCTGGGGTAGACACAGGGGAATCAGGTTGTCCCACGTGAGGCTCACAGTCTTAATCCCCATTTTACAGATGAGGGAACTGAGGCACCGAGAAGTTAAGTGACTTGCCCAAAGTCACACAGCTGACAAGTGGCCGAGCTGGGATTCGAACCCATGACCTCTGACTCCAAAGCCCGTGCTCTTTCCACTGAGCCACGCTGCTTCTCTGTGGACTACCCAAAAACTGACTTAAGTTTTTAAAAATCAGAGAAGACAAGGAAAAAAGTCTTATTTTACTGTATAGGTTCTCCCAGCCCCAGCCACGAACCTTGGACAATCACCCCCTTCCTCTACATCTAAACTGCTACATTGATCCAAGCACTAACATAACTACTGTATCAGGCTCCTCGCTGACTTCCCTACTTCGTGTCTCTTCCCTCTCCAATCCATGGTCATGGGTTCAAATTCCGGCTCTGCCACTTGTCAGCTGTGTGACTGTGGGCAAGTCACTTAACTTCTCTGTGCCTCAGTTCCCTTACCTGTAAAATGGGGATTAACTGTGAGCCTCACGTGGGACAACCTGATTACCTTGTATCTACCCCAGCGCTTAGAACAGTGCTCTGTACATAGTAAGCACTTAGCAAATACCAACATTATTATCACTACATTCTGCTGCCCAGATTATTTTCCAAAAAAAAATTTTCAGTCCATGTCTCCCCACTATTCACAAACATCCAATGGTTGTCCATCCATCTCCCCATCAAACGGAAACTCCTTATCATTGGCTTTAAGAAACAATCAGCTGTCCTCATTCAATCGTACTTACTGAACACTTACTGTGTGCAGAGCACTGTACTAAACACTTGGAAAGTGAAATTCAGCAATCAGAAGAGACAATTCCTGCCCACACTGGGCTTACAGTCTAGAATGGGGGAGACAGACATCAAATTAAACAGGCATCAAGATAAATAAATGGAATTATAGATATATACACATCAAAACAAGTAAACGGGCATCAATATAGTAAACAGGCATCAATAAAACACTACCTCACGATCTTCTGCTACTACTAATAATTGTGGTATTTAAGTATATACTATGTGCCGGGCACTGTACTAAGCACTGGGGGGGGGGGGGGCCAGGGGGAAATACAAACAAATTAGGTTGGACACAGTCACTGCCCCACATGGGGCTCACAGTCTTAATCCCCATTTTACAGATGGGGTAACTGAGGCACAGAGAAGAGACTAGCTCAAAGTCACACAGTAGGAATTAGTGGCAGTGCAGGAATTAGAACCCATGACCGTCTAACCCCCAGGTCCGTGCTCTAACCACTAGGCCATGCTGCTTCTCTACCAAACCCAACCCGCACCCTTCACTCCTTTGATAATAATAATGTTGGTATTTATTATGTGCTTACTATGTGCCAAGCACTGTTCTAAGCGCTGGGGTAGATAAAAGGTAATCAGGCTGTCCTACGGGAGGCTCACAGTCTTAATCCCCATTATCCAGATGAGGTAACTGAGGCACCGAGAACTTAAGTGATTTGCCCAAAGTTACACAGCTGATAGGTGGCAGAGCCTGGATTAGAACCCATGACCTCTGACTCCTAAGCCCGGGCTCTTTCCACTGAGCCACGCTGCTTTGCCTGCCTACTCATGGTACCGCAGTCTCATCTGTCTCCCAGCTGACCCCTTGCCCACATCCTTTCTTTGACCTAGAACTCACTCTCCCCTCACATCCAACAGACTAATTCCCTCCCTATTTCGAGCTCTAGGAAAATACCTCCTTCAAGAGGCCTTCCCTAACTAGGCCCTCATTTCTCCTCTTCGCCCTCTCTTCTCTGTGGCCTAGACACTTGGATCTCTACCTTTTAAGCACTGGCTATTCACCCCACAACACTTATTCATTCAATAGTATTTATTGAGCGCTTACTATGTGCAGCGCACTGCACTGAGCGCTTGGAATGTACAATTCGGCAACAGATAGAGACAATCCCTGCCCAATGACGGGCTTACAGTCTAATCAGGGGAGAAAGACGGACAAAAACAAGACAACGTAATCACAATAAATGGAATCAAGGAGATGTACACCTCATTAACAAAATAGGGCAATAAAAATATATACAAATGAGCAAACCTTATACACATCTGCTTACATTCCCCTATTCCCCTTACAGTTATTTAATGTCTGTACTCCCCTTGTGGGCAAGGAACGTGGCTACCAATTCTACTGACTTGTTCTACTGACACTCAAACATTCTTTGATTATGATACAAATGAGGAATTTTGATTGTGCGCCCTTAGTGTCCGATAAATTCAAAGCACTTAGAGTTAATCTTAATTTGATTTTTATATACTATTTGCTTCTTGCTGAAGCTTTAGGAGGATAAAGGTCACTTTTTATATGTACTTTCATAGGGCAACATACTGAGAACAAAGGAAAGAATGTTGTAGGGAGGCAGTTGCAGTCAGAATCTCTACTTCTTTAGTTCTCCTTTAGCTTTGGAATGGTCATTGTCCCTTCAAACCCTGTCAAATTAACAAAGAATATAACGCATTGCTCACTAACAAACTGTAGGTCTATTAACAACCATAAATTTAATCCATTCTGTTCTCTGAGGAGGGTGGGGCATTCATGAATAGCTTATATATTTCAAGGAAACTTAAACATGGTCTTTGTCTGATTTTTCCACTTGCTCAAAACCCCTTCTGCTCTCCCCCTTTCAAAAGAGAAATTTACCAGCTCAAACTGCAGATTAAATTCTAAAGTCTTCTCTGATCTACAAGTTGCAATCCCCTTCCTACCCATAATCTTTTCTGTTGGCAACGTCTACTAGACAAAACATAACTACACAAATATTTCTACATAACGTAATTGTGGTGTTTATTAAACACTTACTAAGCTCCAAGCATTGAACTAGGTGCTGAAGTAGGTACGAGATAATCAAGTCACACGAAATCCCTATTCCACATGGGTTTACAGACTAATAGGGAGGGAGAACAGATAGTTCATCCCCATTTAACAGATGAAGAAACTTAGGTACAGAGCAGTTGCTTGCTAAAGTTATCAGCACAGCAAATAACTAGGATTAGAACTCAGGCCCTCTGACTCTCAGATATGCCTAATTTCCAAGAGGTCATGGTCGCCTTTCTTCCAAACAGGAAAAAGAAGAAAAAAAAACCTTAATTGAATGAATGCAAATGTTTAATGTCTGTATGCTTGAATATTCTTTTATAAATGTATCCACCAATTTTAACAGAGTATGTTTCATTAACGTTAAACAGACTTGATTCCTACCCTAAACTGTAACTCTCACAGTGCCATGCACCCACGAGAACTCAATACAGCCAATTCCACTAAAATACAAATCTTTATTTAGAAAATCTGCACAGCTCTCTACTGAAGAATTAGGAACACAGCCTCAAGTCAGTGCAGGTAGAATTGGGGTAGAATTGGTGTAGAAAGAAAGAAAAATATATGTGGTATTAGTCTAGAGGAGAGCATGACAACATGATTCTTCCATAACGTACGATTCTTCAAGAACAGGGCTACCACGTATATCAGAGCTGACTTTAATTGCTTTTTGGTTATTCTAATGATGACAAACAACCCAATGTATTTATTCTCCCCCTGGGAGAGAGTTGGGATTTGAATGCAGGCTGAATTCTGGAGCTCAAGGCAAGATAAATGCAGGTGGGATCCAGAAGGCTTAGCCACCAGCCTGATAGCCGCACATCACCTCACTTTGGGAGAACTTTCCAGGTACTTTACATTTCCTCAGCATCTTGGCATGAACCTTAGTTGGTTCAAAATGGAAGCTGCAATACCCAGCAATCACTTATCACAAGGACAAATGCACAAGGTTACATCCCCGGGCAAGAAAAATGCAGTCTGGGCGATACACAGGCTCACTTACTTGGGCTCAGGATAAGTCTTGACTCTAGTCGTCTCTCTGCCAAATTAAAGCTCGGGCCCTACGATTTGAGCCAAAAATGCTTCTTTCTGCATTATTTTTCCCTAAAAGCAGTAATATTTTCTCAAATTCTGATTCCCACTGTAATTGATAGCTATGTTTCTGAAAGATTATATTTACTGGAACACATAGGGCTTTTAGCAACCCATAAAAACTCTTAGAGGTGTAGCCAAAAAGAAGCATATTTCACGTCACCACAAACTATTCTGGGAAACTGCAAGGTGTTGAATTTTATCTACAAGACATATTTGAAGTGAGATCTCTTTACAGATGGATTTCCTACCCATTCACACTCGGGAGAAATTTAGGATCGACCAATAGACCTAGAACGCGGTCTCATCTGAATACCCAAGGTTCCTTAAAGGTGAGCAACTTCTCTGCCCTGCTGGGCAGATTCCTACAACCTATGAGCATCACCGAAACACTCTGAGACAAAGATACGCACATTACTCTGAGTCTTTTTGAATGGTATTTGTTAAGCGCTTACTATGTGCCAGGCACTGTACTAAACCAATCAGATTAGACGCAGTCCCTGCTTGCAGCCTTAATCCCCATTTTACAGGTGAGGTAACTAAGGCACAGAGAAGTGAAGGTCACAAGGTCACAAAGCAGACTAGCAGCAAGCCGTGATTAGAACCCAGTTCACAGTAAATACAGTACTTTGGACCATATGACTGAAGAAATCAGGGCAATAGGGAAAAAAAAAACCCAATACACAACCAAAATTCAGATAGATAGTAAATGAGAAAACAGAATCAAGAAGGCTAACATGTTATTAAAAAGTTGAGAGGGTTTGGCAAATGTGGGGACTCAAGATTCACACAGCGGGAAGGCCTACAATTCTGGCATGGCACCCAAATTCTTACCTGGCTGTGTGGCATGCACTGCCCCCAGAAGCCACAACCAGTTTCTCAGATAGTTTTGGTGTCATCACACTCACCCAACAATAAAGAATCACTGACAGGTGCTGGAACAAAATTGGCTCACTAGCATTGAGCACCAGCATTCATCACAACACAGATTCACTGGGTTGGACAAGTGAGGACAGCAGGTCACCCAAGAAGTTAATGTTTGATGAAACAGAACACTGCCCAAGCTAAGAGGATAAGATAAATGCTTTGAAAGATGTAATGGACCAGTATAGCACAGCATTAGATAGTTGGGAGGGAAGAGTAAAGCAATATTGTTGAGCAGCAGTGAGGCCCAGTAGGTAGAACACAAGCCTGGGAGTCAAAAGGACCTGGGTTCTAACCCTGGCTCCACCACATGTTTGCTATGTGAGACCTTGGACATGTCATTTAACTTCTCTGTGATTCAGTTACTTCATCTGTAAAATGGGGATTAAGACGAGGACATGGGACAGGATCACGTCCAACCTGATTAGGTTGCTTCTATCCCAGGGCTTAGTACAGTGCCTGCCACATAGTAAGCACTTAATATCAGAGGAAAAAATAAAAGAGCAACAGACAGATGATAACTGTGCCACTTGTTAGGCGCTTACTTTGTGCCAAGCACAGTACCAAGCCCTTAAGTAATAGATGATAATCAGATCAGATGCAGTCCCCATCCAATACAGAACCAAAAGCGTAAGGGGGAGGAAACTGAGTCGAGTGACTTACTCAAGGTGACACAACAAGGCAATTTGGCAGAGTCAGGATTAAAACTCGAGTGCCCGGACTCCAAGACCCATGCTATTTCCTACATTCAGCAATCTGGAAAAAAAGGACTGCCCTACTTGGAGCAGAAATTTTGAGACGATTAGAATAATGGGTATATTTGAAAATAATGAAAGATTCTGCAGGGGGTAAAGTCAACAACGAAAGAGCTGTCTGTACCAGCACTTGCAGTAGATGTGTGCAGGGAGAATATAAGTTTTCAGCAACACACACAGGATCTCACTATGAGTAGCACACTCTAAAATTTGAAGAATAGCTATATAAAGTAAAGCTAGAGTAACTTCTGTGATATCACGGATATAAAAAGTGCCCAACTCCGGAGGAAATTTCCTTCGCAGTCGCACTGAAGGACTATAAGAAGCAATGTGGGAAGAATAAAGGATGGATGCCTCGCCGTATTTTTAAGCTCTCCTAAAGCCAAACAGTCTCTGACAGCCACTGTCTCTGACAGCCATAGGGGTCCCGACCTTAGACTCCATCGGCTAAGCCTTGGCACCGTGGAGAAGCCAGGTCTGTCACAAATTCAACTCACATCAGGGGAGCCCAGCCTCATAACCAGGAGCTATGGCCACTTCCATGGCACATTCGTACACGTTACTGCCTTCCGGAAACCTGGTTCAGCCCTGGGGCCCAAATACAGCTGGCCCAAGGGGAAGAGCCAGGTTCGACCTAGTCCTGGAAGCCATAGGGAGCCTGAAAAATCTCTTCCCCATTTAGGGCTGGGTGGCTCACGATGTGACAACAAGGCCAATGCCCTGCTTCCATTCAGATGTGTAGTAATCTCCCAGCACCACTTCCCGAAGAGTTTTGGTTTTTTTAAGGTATTTGTTAGCACAATGCGTCACCCTCTCAGCATCGCACCTGGAGAAGTTTCCAGTACTCTACCGGTCTCGACTGTAGGAAGGAGAGTCAAGCAGAGGCCTACCCATTCCATTCCTAGCTTGGGTGGTGGCTAACAAGTGGAAGGCAATCTGCTACAAGTCGAAACTCACCTGTGCTGGGCAGCAGCGGCACGCGACAGAGTCAAGGGTGGAGACTCGAGTTTACTGTGCGGAAGGAGGCACGGTAAACCCCTCCAGTATTTTTTTACCAAGAAAACTCTACAGACCCACTACCAGAACGACTGCAGGGTGCGGGGGGGGGGGGAAGGGGGACACGTTCTGGGACAGATGTGTCCACGGAGTCGCTATGGGTCGGAGACGACTGGATAGCATAAATCATGACTATGTGCCAAGCAATGTACAGACATAGGCTAGTTAGGTTGGTCACCGTTCATGTCTCACAAGGGGCTCACGGTCTTCCACTAGATGGTAAGGTCGTTGTGGCAGGGAACATGTCTATCACCTCAGTTATATGGTTCTCTCCCAAGCGTTTAGTACAGTGCTCTGCATACAGTAAGCACTCGATAAACATGACTGACTAACCTCCATTTTACAGGTAGGTAACACGGCATAGAGAAGATAAGTGATTTAATTGCCCAAGATCACACAGCAAACAGTTGGCAGAGCTAGAATTATAAGCAATTCGTCGGGACACTACACTAGGGAGTGAGGTCCACCCCTCCGACCTCAATATCACTCAAAAATCAAGCTGAACTCAAATGCCTAGCCTCAAAACTCTGCTCAGATTGGGATGGCCTGGGTCGCATTAACCGGGCTAGGAAAATCTGACTCACAGAGGATTTCTGGCTACTGAAATTGCCACCCACATACTCTCACAAACCCACAGTACCCAAAACTCAAGCCAAGGCAGGAAGGAGTGCAGAAAGTGCAATCAAGACAGCCTGCATTTGGTTTAGCCAGTGGGCCCTGTCAAAATACAGAAGGCTGGAAAGTTTTTAAACCACCTTTGACCCTCCCACTTGGCACCCCAGCACCCCTAGACCCTCAGCCTGTTTTACGGAGGAGAGGGCTAGGTTGTTGGCCTGCAAGCCCTCAATATCCACACCTGTGCCGCTGCCCTAGGAAGCGGACTCTCAGGCAATAAATACTATTGAATGAATGAATGAATGACCGGGGAACCAAGGGGCTAACTTGGATAGATGAGTTTCATTTGTCTTTATGCAGTTTTGATGGCGAATGACCTGACAGAAAGGTTCGAGCTCACTGCCAAGTGGGTCTTAACTGGCAGAAGTTTCAAAATTTCCCCGTTTCCCGTGGTCTTCAATTTGGCACCACCGAGGACCCCAGCAGGGTTGCCTGAACCCCCACAGATCTGGGAAGGAAACCTGGGAGAGCAAAGGAAGTTCCATCTGCTTCTTCTTACTTTCCGGCTGCCAGGCTGACTTCGGGAGAACGGGATCAGCAGCAGAAAGCTGGCACCTGGGCCATCCTTCTCCCCTTCCCCACTGCCAGAAGTATAGCAAAATCTAAAAGAGGAAGGCTAGTGACTCACTTGGGAAGAAAATGTTACAACAGTTGATAGATACAACTCTGTTATAGGGAGTCCTTGGCTGCTGTTCGATTTTAATTTTGTACGCATGTCCAAAGGACCTGCAGGCTAAGATGTGTTGCCAAAAAGATACTTTGGGCATTAATGAAATATCTCCTGTGGCAAAGCAAAGCTTAAGAACAGTTAGTCAAAGTAAACCAAAGCAAGCATAATGCATGCAGTCGACATCTAAATAAAACTGGGATGGAGAAACTTCATAATGGACAGTAATATTGATTTCTTTGGTACCATAATCATTGTAAAAACCAGTATTAATAATAATAATGTTGGTATTTGTTAAGCGCTTACTATGTGCCGAGCACTGTTCTAAGCGCTGGGGTAGACACAGGGGAATCAGGTTGTCCCTCGTGGGGCTCACAGTCTTAATCCCCATTTTACAGATGAGGGAACTGAGGCACAGAGAAGTTAAGTGACTTGCCCACAGTCACACAGCCGACAAGTGGCAGAGCTGGGATTCGAACTCATGAGCCCTGACTCCAAAGCCCATGCTCTTTCCACTGAGCCACGCTGCTTCTCACCACAACTGCTAGTCTACAGTGGTTCATATAGGCCTGGTTGAACTGCAACTGCCTGTCTGCTTGTTTTGTTTTGCTGTCTTCCCCTTTTAGACTAATAATAATAATGTTGGTATTTGTTAAGCGCTTACTATGTGCCGAGCACTGTTCTAAGCGCTGGGGTAGACATAGGGGAATCAGGTTGTCCCACGTGGGGCTCACAGTCTTAATCCCCATTTTACAGATGAGGGAACTGAGGCACAGAGAAGTTAAGTGACTTGCCCACAGTCACACAGCCGACAAGTGGCAGAGCTGGGATTCGAACTCATGAGCCCTGACTCCAAAGCCCGTGCTCTTCCCACTGAGCCACGCTGCTTCCCTATGAGCCCGCTGTTGGGCAGGGATTCTCTCTACCTGTTGCCGAATTGTACATTCTAAGCATTTGGTACAGTGCTCTGCATACAGCAAGCACTCAATAAATATGATTGAGTGAATGAATTTTAAAAAATATCTTACATTAAAATGTCAGTGTAGAAATTATAAAGGACACCCTTGCTTTCTGGAGTTTGCTCCATTCAGACAGTAATATTCTTCCAAGCCTACACTTCACAGGACAAGAGTCAGAGAGAAAGAATAAAGGGAATAATAACAATGGCATTTGGTAAGTGCTTACCGTATGCCAGTCACTATACTAAGAACTGGGTGGATACCAGCAAATTGGGGTGGGCAGTCCCTGTCCCACATGGGGCTCACAGTCTCAATTCCCATTTTACAGATTAGGGAACTGAGGCAACAAAGTCGAGTGACTTGCCCAAGGCCGCATTGCAGACAAGTGGCGGAACCGGGATTATAACCTATGATCTGACTCCCAGGCCTGTGCTCTATCCAGTTTTAAACGCACACCCAAAAAGTTCTTCCTCCTTGACAACTAGTCCAAGAAAATTTTCAATTTTTTTATGTTGGTTATGCTCACAGACCTCTATTTGGAAAAAAAAAGGAGGGAGCAACAAATCTCTCTCACGTCACAGTCTTAATTTGGAAGAGCATATATTTTTGCACATGTATGCAAGTTCGGAGTCAAGTTTGAAGGTGATAATGATGAAGAGATTTTAAACACCCATGGGGGTGGGGGGTAGCTGAAAAGATCCCATATATATGACATTAACACTAAATTGGTGGTGATTACTCAAGGAGCAGATTAGATTTTCTAACATACAAAGAATAGCAAATCATATTTTAACAACCTACTTAACCTTGTTATTGCCCAAGATCGGTACTGTAATATTACCACATGTAACTCGGCTGCTTTGCAAATTCTACTTTATCCTCGAAAATGCTCTCTCATGGGTCACTTCTAAATAAATTATATAGTGTTCCAGGTTCTTGCACTGAATATGCAATTTAAATATAAAAGTTATATTAGCAATAGACAATCACTTCATTATTTAAACGGGTACGTCTTACGTAAAGTGATGTCTAATTGCAAATATTCAGGTCCTGCTAAGTTAAATCAGATGGCAGAGCTGTCGGCCATATTATGATATTCAAAAATATGTCTTTAAGTGGTCTTCAGTACTCTCTGCCAATAATCTAATACCTATAGGAAGGTTAATATAACGCTACGTCGCTTTGTCTAGACAAGTCTTATCAACTCACTGAAACATGACTCATTTTCCGAAGACAGTATGGGGGAAGATTCAGGAAAAGTCTAGGTCAAATAACATAGGGAAACATAAATAACTCCAGAGCACCTTCCGGCCTTTGAAGAATCTAACCTGTCCCCAGTGAACCGAAAGAAGTACCATCTTCTTAATCATTTGATAACCGTGCCGAGCACCGTTCTAACGATCAAACTTCTTAATCATTTTTGAGACGCCTATTAAAATCCGATGCTGCAGTATCATTTCCAGAGATGAGACATTAGGCAGAAAACTTGGTGTCTGCTCAAAAAGAGTTTAAAATAGATCATCTATCTCCAGGCCCCAGGCGGAGAGCCTCCAACCACCTAAACGAAATGGGACACCTGTCTGATCAAGTGCAGCCGTAACCCCTAACGGGCACCTTCTGACCTATAAAATGAGGGCTATCGTAGGGACCCATAAAAACCTGGGGCTGTAATGCAGCTGCCTGGTCAGCAACACTTGTCCTCAATGACTCACATAATGAAATACCGCCTCGTTTGGGTTGGAACCCATTTCAATACTGAATCCCGCGTTCCCTCATTTTGTTCTCTTCATGCCACCCTCTTTGGGGGCAGGTCCCCCAGCTCTAGCCAGCTGGGAGAGTAGCAGTTGGAGGGGGGGGGGGTAAAGGGGGCATTCAGTATAGGAGCACCTCGGGGGGCAGGCCTGGGGACCGAGGCCAGGTAAAGCCTCTTGGCCCTCCAGGAGGGGAATCCTCCAACTTGCCCGCCTGTGGGATAGACGACGGGGGGGAGGTCAAAGGGGGAGGAGTGACCCCTGAAGGAGGGTACATTCCAAGTCCTTAGTACATTGTTCTGCACATACGGCTGAATGAATGAATGATGGGGTGGGAAAGGAGAAAGCCCAGTCATAGTATTTGTTACGTGCTTACTATGCGCCAAGCACCGTTCTAAGCACTGAGGTGGATTACCAGGTAATCAGTTTGTCCCATGAGGGAAACACAGTCTTAATCCCTATTTTACAGATGAGGGAAGTGCGGCCCAGGGAAGTGACTGGTCCAAGGTCACTCGGTAGGCAAGTGACAAAGCTGGGATGAGAACCCACGTCCTCTAACTCCCAAATCCGGGCTCTTCCCACTGGGCCAGGCTGCGCGTCAAGGTGGGGATGGGCGGCAGTGGCCCCTGAGAGAGGACGGGGTGTAGAAGGGAGGCAGGCCTGTGGAGAGGTCAGGTTAGGAGTGGGGAGGGGGAACCCCTGAAGGAGGCTGGGGACGTGGCTCAGTGGAAAGAGCCCTGGCTCAGGAGTCAGAGGTCATGAGTTCTAATCCCAGCTCCGCCACCTGTCAGCTGTGTGACTTTGGGCAAGTCACTTGATTTCTCGGTGCCTCAGTTCCCTCATCTGTAAATATGGGGATTAAAAAATGTGAGCCCACACGTGAGACATTCTGATTACCCTGTATCTACCCCAGCGCTTAAAACAGTGCTCTGCACATAGTAAGCGCTTAACAAATACCATAATTATTATTATTAAAATGGGGATGAAGACTCTGAGCCTCACTTGGGACCACCTGATTACCCTGTATCTCCCCCAGCGCTTAGAAGAGCACTCAGCACATAGTAAGCGCTTAACAAATACCAACATTATCATTATTATTATTATTATTATTAGAACCCGGGGTGAGGCCAAGGTGGGCGTGGGGAAGTTCCTAAAGGAGGACACGGGGGCGTCGGGGGAGGTCCAGGGGCGGGAACCTCTGAAGGAGGGCGGTGTGTGTGTGTCTGTCCGGGGAGTGGGGGGAATACTAATGATGGTATTTGTTAAGCGCTTACTATGTGCCAAGCACTGTTCTACATGCTAGGGTAGATACACTTTTAATCCCCATTTGACAGATGAGGGCACTGAGCCCCAGAGAAGTTAAGTGACTTGCCCAAGGTCACACAGTGGACAAGTGGCGGAGCTGGGATTATTACTCATAACTTCTGATTCCCAGGCCCGTGCTCTTTCCACTAAGCAACGCTGCTCCTCGAAGAAATCCGGGCCCGGGAGGATGATGATGATGATGATGATGATGCTAGTATGTAGGTACTGACTGTGTGCCAAGCACTGCTGCAAGGCTGGGAGAGGAAGGGCGGGACGGGAAAGGGACAAGGCCCTGCCGTCCGGCCTCCTGATGGTCCCCCCCATCCCTGCCCTGTCCTGCCAACAGGGCGTGGGAGCCAAGGGACTCTGGGTGGCCGGGAAAGAGGCGGGAGAGAGGGAGAAAGCTCGGAAACCCGGCGCTGGAGGCCAGGCCCGCCTGGGAGAGCCCCCTCCTTCCTTCTGGCAGGCGGAGCTCAGTGGAAAGAGCCCGGGCTTGGGAGTCAAAGGTCATGGGTTCAAGTCCCAGCTCCACCGCTTGCCAGCTGTGTGACTTTGGGCAAGTCACTTAACTTCTCTGGGCCTCAGTTCCCTCATCTGTAAAATGATTAGACTGTGAGCCCATCACTGGGCAGGGATTGTCTCTGTTGCTGAACTGTCCATTCCAAGCGCTTAGTCCAGTGTTCTGCACATAGTAAGTGCTCAAAAAATACGACTGAATGAATGAAATGGGGATTAAAAACTGTGAGCGCCACGTGGGACAACCTGAACACGTTGTATCCCCCCCAGCGCTAGAACGGTGCTTTGCACATAGTAACCGCTTAACAAATACCAAGCTTATAGGCCTTCCCAAATTGAGTTGCCCATTTTCCCTCTGCTCCCTCCTCCTTCCCCCTTCATCTCCCCTCAGCTGAGCCCCCTTTCCCTCTGCTCCTCCCCCTCTCTCTTCCCCTCCCCTCAGCACTGTGCTCATTTGCATATATTATTTATTACCCTATTTATCTTGTTAATGAGCTGTACATCCCCTTGATTCTATTTATCGTGACTATGTTGTCTTGTTTCTGTCCGTCCGTCTCCCCCGATTAGACTGTGAGCCTGTCAATGGGCAGGGATGGTCTCTATCTGTTGCCCAATTGTCCATTCCAAGCGCTCAGTCCAGTGCTCTGCACAGAGGAAGCGCTCAATAAATACTACTGAATGAATAAATGCGGCAGGGATGGTCTCTCCCTGTGGCCCAATTTTCCCTTCCAAGCGCTTAGTCCAGTGCTCTGCACAGAGGAAGCGCTCAATAAATACTACTGAATGAATGAATGGGGCAGGGATGGTCCCTCTGTTGCCCAACTGTCCATTCCAAGCGCTTAGTCCAGTGCTCTGCATAGAGTAAGCGCTCAATAAATACCACAAAATGAATTTGTATATATTATTTATTACCCTATTTATTTCGTTCATGAGGGGCACCTCCCCTTGATTCTATTTATCATGACTATATTGTCTTGGTTTTGTCCGTCCGTCTCCCCAGATTAGACTGTGAGCCCGTCGTGGGGCAGGGCTGGTCTTTTTTCTCTGCTGCCCAATTGTCCATTCTAAGCGCTTAGTGCAGTGCTCCGCACAGAGGAAGCGCTCAATCAATACGACTGAATGAATGAATTGGGCAGGGATGGTCTTTCTCTGCTGCCCAATTGTCCATTCCAAGCGCTTAGTGCAGTGCTCCGCACAGAGGAAGCGCTGAATCAATACTATTGAATGAATGGGGCAGGGATGGTCCCTCTCTGTGGCCCAGTTGTCCATTCCAAGCGCTTAGTCCAGTGCTCCGCACAGAGGAAGCGCTCAATAAATACTCCTGAATGAATGGGGCAGGGATGGTCCCTCTCTGTCGCCCAATTGTCCCTTCCAAGCCCTTAGTCCAGTGCTCCGCACAGAGGAAGCGCTCAATCAATACGATTGAATGAATGAATGAGGCAGGGATGGTCCCTCTCTGTGGCCCAATTGTCCATTCCAAGCGCTTAGTCCAGGGCTCCGCACAGAGGAAGCGCTCAATCAATACTACTGAATGAATGGGGCAGGGATGGTCTCTCTCTGTGGCCCAACTGTCCATTCCAAGCGCTTAGTTCAGTGCTCTTGCCAGAAGCAGCGCTCAATCAATACTACTGAATGAATGAATGAATGGGGCAGGGATGGTCCCTCTCTGTGGCCGAACTGTCCATTCCAAGCGCTTAGTCCAGCGCTCCGCACAGAGGAAGCGCTGTCCATCTGATTGGATGCAAAAGGGGCCGGGGCCGGGAGGGTGAGGAGGCAGCGCTGGGCTCGGGGCCCCGCAGAGGGATGGTCTCTCTCTGCTGCCCAATTGTCCCTTCCAAGCGCTCAGTCCAGGGCTCCGCACAGAGTCGGCACTCAGTCAATACGACTGCCTGAATGCCAGGCCGGACGGTGAAGGCGGCCGGTCCTCCCGGGCCGGGCCGGGCCGGGCCGGGGCTCAGTTTACCTTTGGCCTCGCAGTCGGCGCAGTACTTGTTGTCCTCCTCGCGCAGCAGCTTGGCCAGGATGAGCTGGTGCTGCTCGTTCAGCTTCTGGGCCTTCTCCCGGCAGGAGCGGGTGGCCATGTCGGCCGAGGACGGGCGGCGGGCGGGCGGACGGACGGGCGGGCGGGCGGCGGCGGCGACCGGGGTCTCCTCCCCCTGACAGGGCCCTCGGGCGCGCGCGCGCTCCCTCCCTCGCTCGCTCGCGCGCGCGCGCTGCCCCAGCCTCCCCCCACCCGCCCCGTCAGCCCGCGAGGGGCGGGGGCACTTCCGGGGACTCGGGGAAGGAAAGACAGTCACTCCCGCAGGCTTCTGCGCGTGCGCCAGACGCTCCTGCGCATACTCCCCCCCCCAATCCGTCTAGTCTGAAGCGACCGGCCGGGACGCTTCTGCGCATGCTTCCTCCCTTTCCCCCTAGTCTGAAGCGACTCCCTGAGACGCTGGAACTGCGCATGCTCCCCCGCCTTCCTCCTAATCTAAAGCGACCGGCCGGGACGTTCCTGCGCATGCTCCGCCCCCTTTCCGCCTGGTCTGAAGCGACCGGCCTGGACCCTGAAACTGCGCATGCTCCGCCTCCTTTCCGCTTAGTCTGAGGGGAGCGGCCGGGGCTCTTCTGCGCATGCTTTCCCCCCCCCCTTTCCTCCTAATCCGAAACGACCGGCCGGGACGCTCCTGCGCATGCTCCGTCCCCTCTCCGCCTGGTCTGGAGCGACCGGCTGGGACGCTTCTGCGCATGCTCCATCCTCTTTTTTCGCTTCTTTTAAGCGCTATTTTTGAAGCGCTTACTTTCCTCCCTTCCTTCCTTCCTTCCTTCCTTCCTTCCTTCCTTCCTTCCTTCCTTCCATAGTATTTATGGTTTCCTTTCAGCAGTCTTACTTTTCTTTCAATGGTATTTGTGGAGCGCTTCCTCTGTGCAGAGCCCTGTCCTAAGCGCTGGGAAGGTCCAGTTGGGCCCCAGAGCGGGACCGTCCCTGCCCGACGACGGGCTCACAGTCCAGGCAGCAAAGCAAAACAACAAAACAAAAACAAGACAACATCCTCCAGACAAGGTAACCCGGTGGGCCCACGTGGGGCTCCCAGGCTCCATCCCCATTTTGCAGATGAGGTCACTGAGGCCCAGAGAAGGGAAGTGACTTGCCCAAGGTCACACAGCTGACAAGGAGCGGAGTCGGGATTATTCATTCGGTCAGTCGTATTGACTGAGCGCTTGCTCTGTGCAGAGCACTGTGCTGAGCGCTTGGAAGGGACAATTGGGCAACAGAGAGAGACCATTGGGGCTTACTATGTGCCCAATGACGGGCTCACAGTCTAATAATAATATTCATTCATTCATTCAATAGTATTTATTGAGCGCTTACTATGTGTGGCTCCGTGGAAAGAGCATGGGCTTTGGAGTCAGGGCTCATGAGTTCGAATCCCAGCTCTGCCACTTGTCGGCTGTGTGACTGTGGGCAAGTCACTTAACTTCTCTATGCCTCAGTTCCCTCATCTGTAAAATGGGGATCAAGACTGTGAGCCCCACGTGGGACAACCTGATTCCCCTATGTCTACCCCAGCGCTTAGAACAGTGCTCGGCACATAGTAAGCGCTTAACAAATACCAATATTATTATTATTATGTGCAGAGCACTGTACTAAGCGCTTGGGATGAACAAGTCGGCGACAGATAGAGACAGTCCCTGCCGTCTGACGGGCTTACAGTCTAATCGGGGGAGACGGACAGACAAGAACAATGGCAATAAATAGAGTCGAGGGGAAGAACATCTCGTAAAAACAATGGCAACTAAATAGAATCGAGGCGATGTACAATTCATTAACAAAATAAATAGGGTAACGAAAATATATACAGTTGAGCGGACAAGTACAGTGCCGTGGGGATGGGAAGGGAGAGGTGGAGGAGCAGAGGGAAAAGGGGAAAAAGAGGGTTTAGCTGCGGAGAGGTAAAGGGGGGGTGGCAGAGGGAGTAGAGGGAGAAGAGGAGCTCAGTCTGGGAAGGCCTCTTGGAGGAGGTGAGTTTTAAGTAGGGAATGATGGTATATGTTAAGCGCTTACTATGTGCCGAGCACTGTTCTGAGCGCTGGGAGGATATAAAGTGATCAGGTTGTCACCCGTGGGGCTCCCAGTCTTCATCCCCATTTTACAGATGACGGAACTGAGGCCCAGAGAAGTGAAGTGACTTGCTCAAGGTCACACAGCTGGCAAGAGGCGGAGCCGGAATTAGAACCCATGACAGATGGGGGAGACAGCAGAGCAAAACACAACAAAACAAAAAGAAGACAACAACATCAAGATAATTAGGAACAAGGGGATGTACACCTCATGAACAAAATAAATAGGGTAATAAATAATATATACAAATGACCACAGTGCTGAGGAGAGGGGAAGGGGGAAGAGTAGAGGGTGGGGGATTAGAACCCAAGACCTCTGACTCCCCAGCCCGGACTCCACTGAGCCACGCTGCTTCTCTATTTGCCGGGCACCGTACTAAGCGCTTGTTTTCTTTTGTTCTGTTTTGCTCTCCTGTCTGTCTCCCCCCTTCTAGACTGTGAGCCCCTTGTTGGGCAGGGATTATCTCCATCTATTGCCGAATTGTAATAATAATAATGATAGTGTTTGTTAAGCGCTTACTATGTGCCCAGCACTGTTCTAAGTGCTGGGGTGGATACAGGGCCATCAGGTTGTCCCATGTGGGGCTCACACTTTTAATCCCCATTTTACAGATGAGGTAACTGAGGCACAGAGAAGTCAAGAGACCTGCTCAAGGTCACCCTGTAGACAAGTGGTGGAGCCGGGATTAGGACCCACGTCCCCTGAATCCCAAGCCCGTGCTCTTCTCAAGCCACAATGCGTAGCCTAGTGGATAGAGCATGGGCCTACCGGTGCTTAGAACAGTGCTCGACAAATAGGAATCACTTAACAGATACCGTAATTATTAGTAGTAGTATTACACTGCTTCCATGTATCCTCCACAGTGGCACCCGGCACACTTAATAAACACGAGAGGTATGATGGTAGACATCCTCAGTGTAACTCTTCTCAGAAGCCACGTCTAAATTCCAGGACAGCATTGAGGTGATTTCTTCTCACTTGCAGCTGTAGGTAGAGAAAGGTTACCCACAACGGAGGAAATGCCTTCTTCCAGCTCCATCTTTAATTCTCAAGCCCTTTCTAGCCCAGACCTGCCTCTTCCCACTCCACTGCGTCCCCTTCAGTAGCCACTTTCAGATCCGCAGGGGCTTCATACTACCGAGGAGAGGGATACTGCTGTAGGAGCATAAATCATTAATAATAGTTGTGATAATTGCTAAAATGCCTACTGCGTACCAAGCGCTGAGATAAGTAGTGTGGCCTAATGAAAAAAGCACAGGTCTTGGTGTCAGGGTACCTGAGTTCTGTTCCCGGCTCTACGCTGCGTCTGCTCCGTGACCTTAGGCAAGTCACCTCACTTTTCTGGGCCTCAGTTACCTCATTGGTAAAATTGACAGAATTTGTCTGATCTGATTAGCTTTTATCTATTCCGGTGCTTAGGACAGTGCCTGGCACATAGTAAATGCTAAACAAATACCATTTTTTTTAAAAAAGCACTGTGCTAATAATAACTATTATGGCATTTGTTAAGGGAGATTCGAGATGATTTAGGTCAGACACAGTCCCTGTCCCACATAAGAAAACTGAAGCATAGAGAAGTTAATTGACTTGCCCAAGGTGATACAGCAGGGAAATGGCAGAGCCAGGATTAAAAAGCAGATCGTCGGACTCCCAAGCCTGTGCTCTTTCCACGAGGCCACTCTTGATCGGGTATTCCCTCGAGCCGTGGGCTTTCCAGGTGTGAGAATTGAGTGGAGATGACAGAAAAGGGTGCAGGGAAGTGGCAAGAAGAGATGGGCAGCACATCATTGACAGTGTTGGAGTAGGCTCAGAGGGGGTCTTACTTCTGGAATATATTATTATATATTACTATTATATCCCAGAGACTATTATTATTATTACTGTTTTTTATTATAGTATTTGTTAAGTGCTTACTATGTGCCAGGCACATAATAATAAGCGCTGGGGTGGCTACAAGCAAATGGGGTTGGACACAGTCCCTGCCCCACGTAGGGCTCACAGTCTTAACCATTCCCTGCCAATTTACCCACTACCCACAGTTTGTGAAACCCTGCTGCTCTTGTGTCAGGCATTTACCATCCTCTACAGTTTACCCATGACCCACAATTTGAGAAAGTGTTTTGGGTTTCTTTTTTCTTTTGAAACACAAAGAAATATCCCCCCAAATTTATTTGGCTTATAATGTTTTCAGCTTAATCATTAATGATCTCAGCTTCCTACTCACTCACCAAAGCCAAAGTCCATATAAATGGAATTCTCCTTTTCCCCCAGCTGACCTACCAACCTTCTATGGGCCAATTGCAAATTGCTGCATTAAAACCCAAAAAACCCACAGTGGACTGTAAAAATATTTCCCAAAGACAAATCTCCAAAATACAGATCCTACTGTTGTTTTATACTGTCGAGTCGCATCCGACCCACAGCGACGCCATGAACACATCTCTCCCAGAACACCTAACCTCCATCCGCAATTTTTCCAGTAGTGTAACCGTAGAATTTTCTTGGTAAAAAACCAGAAGCGGTTTACCACTGCCTTCTTCCATGTGTTAAACTTGAGTTTCCGCCCTCTCCTCCTCTCCCATGCCACTGCTGCCCAGCACAGGCCAATTTTGACCTGTAGCAGATGGGCTTCTACTCGCTAGCCCCTGCCTTAGCTAGGAATGGAATGGCTAGGCCTCTGCTTGACTCACCCTCCCATAGTCGAGACCGGTAGAGTACTGGAAACTCTCCAGGTGCAACCCTGAGGGGATAGATCTTATATCTTGTGTATTTCTCTGTAAATCATTATGATTCCTTAGGGGGCAAGAAGAGATCTATCTGAAGGGGCGTAAGGAAAAGTCCACTCTCATGTCATGTCATTAAACATGGTGGACTTGGAGAAAAATGACAACATGCAAATGGCTAGACTCCGGATTGATCAGTTGATCAATCAGACGATGGTATTTATTGAGTACTGTGTGCAGAGTACTGCACTGTGCACTTAGGAGAATATAACAGAGTTGGTAGATATGCTCCATGACCACAGGGAGCATAACAGTCTTAAGTGGGGAAAGAGGCATTAAAATAAATTACAAAAATGTACATGCGTGCTGCGAGGCCCAGGCTGGGGTGACGATCAAGGGCTTAAAGGGTACAGATCTAAGTACACAGGCAACATGGAAGGGAAAGGGAGTAGGCGAGATGTGAGATTGGCCAGGGAAGATTTCTTAGAGGAGATACGAGTTTTAGGACTTTGAGGTTGGGGAGAGTGATGGTCTATCGTAAATGAAATGGGAGAGAGTTCCAGGCCAAAGGGAGAACGTGGACAGGACGCCAGAAGCCAGGTTGACAAAATGCAGATACAGCGAGTAGGTTGGCATTAAGTAATAATAATAATAATGTTGGTATTTGTTAAGCGCTTACTATGTGCAGAGCACTATTCTAAGCGCTGGGGTAGATACAGGGTGATTAGGTTGTCCCACGTGAGGCTCACAGTCTTAATCCCCATTTTACAGATGAGGTAACTGAGGCACAGAGAGGTTAAGTGACTTGCCCACAGTCACACAGCTGACAAGTGGCAGAGCTGGGATTCGAACTCATGACCTCTGACTCCCAAGCCTGGGCTCTTTCCACTGAGCCAAAGTAGTGAAGTGCACCGCTGGGGTTGTAGTAGGAAATCAGCAAGATATGATAGGGCAAGGTGGTTGAGCACTTTAAAGCCGATGGTAAGGAATTTGATGCAGAGGTGGATGAGTAACCACTGGAGGTTCTTTAGGAGGGGGCAGATGTGGAATGAACATTGTTTTAGAAAAACGATAGGATCAGCAGAGGGAAATATGGAGTGGAGAAAGATAGGAGGCATGGAGGTCAGCAAGGAGGCTGATACAGTAATCAATGTGGGATAAGATGAGTGATTGTATTAACTTGGAAGCAGTTTGGATGGAGAGGAAAGGGCAGATTTCAGAGATGTTTTGAAGGTAGAACTGACAGAATTTAGTGACAGATTGAATATGTGGGTTGAGTGAGGGAAAGAGGGTTTGGGTGAGATGATGAGGAGTCCTATTTTGGATCTTCTCAACTTATTTGTTAGGCATTTAATGCAGCAGCAATAATCCACTTGACACGTGGGCTCAGATTGGGTAATTAAACACGGAGTTGGCAAAAATAGAACAATCGACTTCAAGAATTGACACAATAAACAAAGCAGGAATGAGTTACTGTCAGGGTTTCCTTATTAATTATAATAAGAATAATTGTGGTATTTGTTATGGGTTTACTATGTGCCAGGTACTGAACTAAGCACTGGGGTGGGTGCAAGCAAAATGGGTTGGACACAGTCCCCTTCCTACTTGCACTTCACAGTCTCAATCCCCATTTTACACATGAGCTAACTGAGGCACGGAGAAGTGAAGTAACTTCCCCAAGGCCACAGAGCAGACAAATGGCACAGCTGGGATTAGAACCCATGACTTTCTGACTCCTGGGCCTGTGCTCCACCCAGTACTCCATGCTGCGTCCCACATAGACTGTGAGCTCCATATGGGAGAGGAACTTTGTCCAACTTTATTATCTTGTATCTATCCCAGTGTTCAGTACAATGCTTGGAACAAAATAAGCACTTAGATATCATTAAAAAAGTGCATTAATAATTCTTTCTGCTTTCATTCTAGCTTCAGTGGTAATTGGCAAAGTTTCCAGAAAAGTGAATAAATGAAGTTTAGCCTTCCAAAAGGATTGCTCTTATAGAAATCTCTGCTTTGGGGAGAGTCACCAACGTTCTCCATTTTACGATAGTGCAAATAAACCTAATTAGTAAAGGACATCCTGGTTTGAGGGGAGTGGGGAGCCTCGTCTTGTCTTATGACGTCGAGTCGTCTCCGACCCATAGTGACGCCACGGACGCATCTCTCCCAGAACGCCCCGCTATCCATCTGCAGTGGTTTTCTTAGTGTATCCGAAGAGTTTTCTTGGTAAAAATATGGAAGTGGTTTACCATTACCTCCTTCCGCACAGTAAACTGGAGTCTCCGCCCTTGACCCTCCCATCGCCTGCCACTGCCCAAGCTAGTAATGGAATGGATAGGCCTCCGCCTGACTCCTTCCTCCCACAGTCGAGACTGGTAGAGTACTGGGAACTCTCCAGCTGTGACCCTGAGAGGGAGGCGTGGGGAGTGCATGGCCTCAAAGAGCTCAGCTCACATTCTTAGTCTTGCCATTCCCTTCCCTCCAGGGTTTTCACGGCTTGGTAACCTTATTTAGTTAAGAAGCTTGATCCTACACCCACCATTATGCCACTCCCAATCTACCACACTGTATCCGGTGTGCAACGTCTTAAAAAATTCTAAACTGCAGGTAGTGTTGCGCCAGCAGAAAGGAATGTAGAAAGAATGTTCCTTAGGTGGTGCTAAGAAAAATCAATCGGTCAGCCAGTGGTGTTTGTTGAGTATTTACTGTGTGCAGAGCACTCTGCTAAGTACCTGGGAGAGTATGGTACAACGAAGTTTGCATGCCCTCCCCCTGGAGACTGATCTTACTAATAAGCTGCACTGGTATTTGAGCCCCAGAACATTTCAAACTATCGTAATAAAGACAGTCATCAGGCTCACATCGAGTGGTGGAAGAGTCTGAATAAACGACTCTTGGGTTTCCAGGCCTTCTAAGGTCATACCTAGCTGTAATCTAGAAAAGAGTAATTTGAGGATCAAAGCAAAGGACCTATATATAATGTAGAAAAGAGTCATTTGGGGATCAAAGCAAAGGGCGATTTTTAGGGATGCGGAGAGTCATATGACCAAATATATGACCACCGGTAGGGTTATAATAATAATAATAGCGCTGATATTTGTTAAGTGCTTACTATGTGCCAAGCATTGTTCTAAGCACTGGGGTAGATACAAGGTAATATATTGCATCCCCAGGTCCTTGGCTAGAAGTCCAGCCCAAAGTACTCATTTTAGCCAGCAATCAATCAACTGTATTTGCTGAACTCTTGCTTGTAATCATCCTTATTGAGCACTTACTGTGTGCAAAGCACTGTACTAAGCACTATAACAACAAACGGATCCATTCCCTGCCCACAATGAGTTCACAATTCAGAGGGGCTGGCAGACATTAATATACATAAATAAATGAGTAAATAAATTAGATATATACATATGTGCTGTGGTGATGGAAGGGGTGTGTGTATAATTCTGTTTGTCCTACCCCCCTCCACCTTACCACAGATAGACTCTCTCTCTCCCAGTCTCTCTTTACTTGTCTTTTTCTTTCTTCACCTAGACATTTGGACCAGGGCTCTGCCTCTTTAAAGCCATGTCCCCTAGATCCCACTTTGGTTTTGAGAAAAATGGTTGTTTTATTCTTTCAGCTAGAGAGAACCAAAACAGCCCTTTCCCATAGATTAAGGATGATGCCAGCCCCACCCTTTCTCCAGAATTCTGGGAGGATTGCAAGGGCACCATCCTGTTAGTGCATAAAAAATCCATTCCCGTGGACACTTTCCCGAAAGATTGGTTTTAATGTTTTTATATCAGTCAAAATTATTTGGTTTATAATCAACTTGTATATTCAAATTAGCAAAGAGGTCGTTGAGTCATATTTCCCAGTTTGAAGAGTGTATGAAAGTGAAAAAGCACAGCAGAACAAGAAAGACCACACTTGAGCAGATTCTGCTCAATTTCAGGGATGAATGAATTTAAAAACCCAGTGTTTGAAAATGAGCAAACGTTATGAGCCCACCGGGTAGGGTTAGTGAATGATTTTGAACAGTGCTCAGTGATCCTGGTCAGAGAACAATTTAGGCCTTGAACAAATGTTATTGAATGATTCCTATCTGCCCAAGGGAGGCGAGAGGGAAAAGAAGCTCTCACATTAATATAATCATCAACAACATCTACTGAGTAGCTCCTGTAAGCAAAGCACTATAATAGGTCCTTGGGAATGTGCAAAAAGAAAAAAATGAAAAACATGATCCTTACCCTAAAAGGGAATATCCAGGATCATTCTGTGATTTGGGGCACCCAACAAATCTACCAGTGTGGGAACATTACTTAATAATTGTGGTATTTGTTAAGTGCTGACTGCGTGCCAGGCACTTTACTAAGCGCTGGGTGGGTACAGGCAAATTGAGTTGGATACAGTCCCTGTTCCACATGGGGCTCACAGTCTCAATCCCCATTTTACAGATGAGGGAACTGAGGCACAGAGAAGTGACTTGCCCAAGGTCACACAGCAGACAAGACGGGGAGCTGGGATTAGAACCCACGACCTTTTGACACCTTAGCCCACGCTGTATTCCCTATGCCAGGCTGGTTCTATGGTCAGCTAAGGCACCGGAAGTGTAAATGCGGGGGCTCCTTTAACCACCTACCTCAGGTTGAGCCCGTGAGCTATTATTGCAGATCCCACACTGATATAATTCTGATCAAACACCTTAAAGCTGCTTGCCTGGGAAGAGAAGGGGCTCCTAGAACTATATCACAGACACGCGGACACATACTCACAAACACACACACACTCTCGGTTGCTGCCCTTATCGGCAGTGCGCTCATAACTCCCGTTACACAGGATCATGACTAGGTACGTGAGATAAATGAAACCAAAGAAAGTGACAGTCACACATTGTCTAAGGAATGCTCTCTGGATGCCTCCTCCTCCATAGGTAGAGCTTTCCTCATGCCCATATGTAGAGAATGCTATTTTTTCATACCGCAATGAAATAACAGTAGAAGAAAACATACCGTAAGGCTAGATGAAAAATGAAAGAAACATATGTACTAATAAAACTACGGAGTTTGGGTTTGGAGAGGTAACAATTGATAATATATATTTTAGGACTCCATATATCCACTGTTGCGGCAGACCTAATCAAGGCCTAAACTATCCCAGCTCTGCCACTTGTCAGCTGTGTGACTGTGGGCAAGTCACGTCACTTCTCTGGGCCTCAGTTACCTCATCTGCAAAATGGGGATGAAGACTGTGAGCCCCACGTGGGACAACCTGATGACCTGGTATCTACCCAAGCGCTTAGAACAGTGCTCTGCACATAGTAAGCGCTCAATAAATAATAGTAAACGCTCAATAAATACAATTGAATTAACTCCTCCAACAGTCCTTCTTTGATTACACACTCATCTCCCCTACGGCCTCTCCCTTCTGCTTCGCCTATGCAGTTGGATCTGTACCTTTGAAGCACTTCATATTGGCCACCCCTCCACAAGTAGCCTAGTGGAAATAGCCTGGGCCTTGGGAGTCAGAGGACCTGGGTTCTAATGCCAGATCTGCCAATTGCCTGCTGGGTGACCTTGGGCAAGTCACTTTACTTCTCTGTGCCTCAATCTCCTCAACTGTACAATGGGGATTCAAAACCTGTTCTTACTTAGACTGTGAGCCCCACATGGGACGGAGATGGGTTCTGACTATAGGCTCGCTTTGGGCAGGGAATGTGTCCTTTTATTGTTGTAGTGTACTCTCCCAAGTGCTTAGTGCAGTGTTCTACACAGCAAACGCTCAATAAATACGATGGAATTGAATTGTGATTGAATTAACTTGTACCTACCCTAACACTTAGAACAGTATTTGACACATGGTAAGGGCCTAACAATACCCCAAATAAAACAATTTTAATGTCTGTCTCCCCCACTTGGGAGAGAGGAATATGTCTACCAACTCTGTTGTGTTGTACTCTCCCGACCACATAGTAGAGTGCTCTGCCCACAGAAAATGTTTAATAAATATCGTTGATTGAGAATTTCAAGATTATGTGTTAACTGTATTCATCAAAATTCTAAACCCAATCACCTTTGTGTGCTTGGATTTAGAATTTTGATGAATACAGTTAACACATAGTCTTGAAATTCTTCAGTGGAAGAGTATTGCAGTTATGTGTGTATGAAAGGAACTCTGTCTCAGGATATACATCAAAACTGTAAGCTCCTTGTGAGCAGGGAACATGTCTATCAAATCTTTCATGCTGTACTCTCCCAAGCGCTTAGTACAGTACTCGGCACTCAGTAAATGCTAAACAGAACCAATGACTGAGGTGTAGTTGGGGGAGTTATGACACTGGGAGAGGTTGTAGATTAGTTCTACATTATGACCTTCGAGAAGAGATAAAAAGGAAATGATATAGGCTAACGCTGAGAAGCAAAGTAATAGCAAAACAACTTGGTGGTTTCTCTCCAGATGGGAGTAGTAATTTATTGTGGGGGTGGAAAAGCAAAAGAGGGAGTAAAGAGGGAGTTAAAGAGAATAGGAAGGAGTAGGGTTCCTAACCCACCCCTGCCAATAGTATCCAGTTGGATATTGTCTTATGCCGTCGAGTCGTTTCCTACCCTTAGTGACACCACGGACCCGTCTCTCCCAGAACGTCCCACTCTCCATCTGCAGTTGTTCTGGTAGTGGATCCAGAGAGTTTTCTTGGTCAAAATATGGAAATGTTTTACCATTGCCACCTAACAGTTAACTCAAGTCTCCGCCCTGGAGACTCTCCCATGCCTCTGCTGCCCAGGAAAGGTGAGTTTTGACTTGTAGCAGGAGGCTTTCCACTTGCTAGCCACTGGCCAAGCTAGGAATAGAATGGGTAGGCCTGCTTGACTCTCCCTCCCCTAACCGAGACTGGTTAAGTACTGGAAACTCTCCAGATGCGACCCGGAGAGGGGACCAGCTGGATAAAAGAAAGATGTAATGACAATCAGAGGGATATAGCCCCAGAGCAGGCTACCCAAGGAGATTATGGAGTCAGTCTCCATTCCTAAACACCTTTAGAAATAGTCAATATCCATCCTCTAGAATAACAAGTTTAAGCTGAGCATTTCTTTATTACTTGTGAGCGGGCACCTTGCCATCATAGTTCACTGTCTGATATTCAAGGACTGAGAGAATATAGATCATGCAACTAAATGCCCTATTCAGCGACGTGGTTTTCTTATGCTAGGAGAAATATCTTGTTTTCTTTCTAAAGAAAAAGCAATAAAACATATAATTATAATAAAATACTTAATGATAGTGTGAAAGCATTAGTCATGCCTCAGCAGTCTCTTGAAATGCGTTGACTATTTGAGGGTTCTTTAAAAACTATTATTCAGATGAAGAATGTTTCTATTTTCAATCTTTTTCTCTTCTTAATTACATGACCAAAGCAACTGCAATACAAAAAGACTTTTCTTATTACTTGTTGCAATTAGGGATTTTCAGAAATTTCCCAGTCACACATCTGGCATAGTCTTTATAGCACTGGTCTTTTTAGCATGAGATGAAATTCAAAAGCATTCATATATAAATTCTATTCTCTTTGGATAGATCTACATATAGACATTTATAGGATGTGTCTGTTATATTGGACTCTCCCAAGCTCTTAGGACAGTGCTGTGCACACAGTAAACACTCAATAAATATGATGGATTGATTGTTCTATATATGGATTAGGTGATCTGCTCAATGATAGAGCATAGCAGAGAAGCAGGAAAGACAGGAAACCAAAAAATGACAACTTTCTGGGCGACTATAATAACCTTTTATGAGGAAAATAGCATAAGGTTATAAATGGGGATGAAAACTGTGAGCCTCACGTGGGACAACCTAAACAGGGGAGACAGCAAAGCAAAACAGAACAGGAGCAAGACAACATCAAGATAAATAGAATCAAGGGAATGTACACCTCATTAATGAAATAAATAGCATAATAAATAATACATACAAATGAGCACAGTGCTGAGGGGAGGGGAAGAGGGAAGAGCAGAGGGAGAGGGAGGGGAGGGCAAGCAGAGGGAAAGGGGGGACTCAATTCTTCATTTGAGGAAATCAAGCAGTCAGTAATACTTACTGCGTGCTTACTTTATTTTGAGCACTGTACTAATGCCTGTTCTCCCTATAATTTAGACTGCGAGCCTCATATGGGAACGGGACTGTGTCCAATCTGTAAATTCATATCTAACCCAGTGCCTAGAATGCTGCTTGACATATAGAAAATGCTTAACAAATACTATAATAATAATATGGTATTATTATTATTAAAGAGAAGCAGTGATCTAGTGGAAAGAGCCTGGACCTGGGAGTCAGGTGACCTGGGTTCTAATCCCAGCTCTTTCCACTTTTCTACTGTGTGACCTAGAGTAAGTTACTTAACTTCTTTGTGCCTCAGTTACCTTATCTGTAAAATGGGGATTATGTAGGACATGGACTGTATCCAACCCCAATTATCTTGTATCTAACCCAATGCTTAATACAGTGCCTGGCTCATAGTAAGTGCTTAACAAGTACTACGTAATAATAATAATAATAAGCACCTGGGATCGTCCAATAGAGATGGCAGATGTGATCGCTGTCTTAAAGGACTTGACAGTCCTCTAGACTGTAAGCTCGTTGAGAGCAGGGAATGTGTCTACCAACTCTGTTGTTCTGAACTCTTCCCACCACTTAGTTCAGTGTTCTGCACTCAGTAAATGCTTAATAAATACGACTGCTTGATTGATTAGCAGAGATCTAGAGGGTAAGAGTCACCAGCGCCAACGACACTTTCCTGAGGTAGAGGTGATGGGGAAAATGCCGACAAGGGCAGGGCTGAAACTCTCCCGGCAGTTGGCGGCTCTGGGAAATTAGAAGAAAGGGAGGGCGGCTTTGCGTTATAAAGCGGCAGGAACAGCATAACCTTCAACAACAACAGCCCCTCTCTTCTCCTCTTCTTCAGCACCCCTGGGGCTTCTCCTTTGGCTCAGCTTCCGAGGTGATAAGGGAGGCGGGGAAAAAGGGTGAAAAGGAGAGGCAAGGCAACTTGGGAGGAGAGAAAAGGGGAAAAGTTGCTAAATAAGAAAGAGCAACAAACAACAGAAATGGCAGAGCTACTGGCAGCTCTGGCGACAAGAGACCCGATTCCAGATTTTTCCAATGCAAATCAATGTTTAAAATGGTGAATCAGAGGATAAAAATCAGGATGAAATTGAGTAAAGCTGCAAACAACCAATCTCCAATTATATGTCTCCGTTAGAAGAGTTTGGGTCTAAAGAGACAACTCGGAAGTCTTATTTTTAGGCACTGAATCTTTTCAGCCTCTTCATCTGAAGAAGCAGTAAGACAGCCAGATGATGTGAGTCGTGTCGAGCCACTCTGGCTACTCTCTGTTCTAGCCTCTGTTCTAATCTCGAGATACTCTGGGAAGTCATCGACTGAAATTTCAGTTAGTTTCCTGATTCCATCAGTCCTTCAACATCTGAGGAGCAGTCTAAACGTTTGTAGATTTTAAAGGGCCAACGATCTCAGTCACTCATCTGTAAAATGGGGATGAAGACTGTGAGCCCCATGTGGGACAACCTGATCACCTTGTATCCCCCAGCGCTTAGAACAGTGCTCTGCACAAAGTAAGCACTTAACAAATACCAACATTATTATCCTTAGTGCTATCGATTTCGTACAAGATGCTAGGCCTGAAATGCAGTGCAAATAAGCAAGCCCGGTCTTCACATTTGAAGAGCTCATCATCATCATCATAATAATGATAATAATAATGATGGTGGTATTTGTTAAGTGCTTACTATGTGCAAAGCACTGTTCTAAGCACTGGGGGGGATACAAGGTGATCAGGTTGTCCCACGTGGGGCTCACAGTTTTAACCCCCATTTTACAGATGAGGGAACTGAAGCACAGAGAAGTGAAGTGACTTGCCCAAAGTCACACAGCTGGCAAGCGGCGGAGCCGGGATTAGAATCCACGACCTCTGGCTCCCAAGCCCAGGCTCTTTCCACTGAGCCACGTTGCTTCTCTGATCATGAAAAGGACACACATGGAGAAAAAAAAAATCCAACTTTCAGAAACTACTGAAAATATCCAGTGTGCAAAGTTAGAACTAGAACATTCCATTCAAACAGTCAAGAGTCAGTCAATCAATCAGTGGCATTTATTGAGCACTTACTGTGTGCACAGCACTGTACTAAGCGCTTGGGAGAGTACAATACAATAGAGTTGGTAGTCACATTCCCTGCCCACAAGAAGCTTACAGTCTGAAGGGGGAGTAGGCTGATATATATAAATAATTTGTCATTTTGTACAGTAACAGTCCCACAACTTCTCCCGGGTCTAAAAGTTCAAATATTTGGTAATTTTCCTAGTAGCATAGAGGTCAGAGAGGTGGCTCCTTGTTGCTCCCCTTGGCTTATAAGAAGTGAGGAAGTAGTCATCCATCTCTGTTTTTTCTACTTAGTTTAAGAAAGCTGTTCATTTGTCCTACTTTGGAAGGAGGGGCCTTACTTGTTTGCAGCAGTTTGTTGCTTTTATGATTTACCATTCTCTAGTGGCCACAATGGCCATCTTACGGTGACAGGACTCTAAGCCTATTGGAGGGCCACTCTTGCAATTGAGCAAATGCGACATTTGTCCCGGGACACTTGGGAGTCTATAGATGCCATCTTAAAAGCACTCGACCCCTCCTCCCACTCCCAAGAGAATACAGAAAAGAAAGTCAAGCCATGGACGCAGGGACATCCACATGCTCCGAGGATGCTGGGAGGGACAGAATGAAGACTTTCACTGCCCAGATTCCACCAGAAAACTAGAGAAGCATTATGGCCTAGTAGAAAGAGCATGGGCCTGGAATTCAGAGTAGCTGGGTTCTAATCCCGACTTTGCCACCTGCTTGCTGTGTGACCTTGGACAAGTCACTGAACTTATCGGTGCCTCAGTTTTTCTGTTCTCCTTCCTACTTAGATTGTGAGCCCCAGGTGGGTCAGGCACTGTATCCAACCTAGTTCACTTGATCTACCCTGACACTTAGAAAAATTTGTGACACATAGTAATCACTTAATAAATACCATGGAAAAAAAACCCTCAATTAATCAATGACTTTTATTGAGCACTTACTGTAAGCAGGGCAAGAATAAAATAAGAATAATAGTAACAACTGTGTTATAATAATAATAATGATGATGATGATGATGGCATTTGTTAAGAGCTATGTGCCAAGCACTGTTCTAAGCACTGGTGTAGACACAAGGTAATCAGGTTGTCCCACGTAGGGCTTACAGTCTTAACCCCCATTTTACAGATGTAACCGAGGCCCAGAGAAGTTAAGTGACTTGCCCAAAGTCACCCAGCCAGTAAGTGGCAGAGCGGGGATTAGAATCCAGGACCTCTGACTCCCAAGCGTGGGCTCTTTCCACTGAGCCACGCTGCTTCTCGATATTTGGTATTCTTGGTATTGGTTAAGCCCCATGGGTTAAGCATGGTACCAAGCACCGGTAGAGATACAATATCAGCAAACTGGACACAATCCATGGCCCACATATATTCAAGAACTTCAACTGGCACGCTCATGTGCATTTAAAATCACTCTCAAGTTGACTCAGGGGTATATCCAAGACATTATTTTTCTCCTTCGAATCAAAAAACAGATGTAAACAGTGACATTCTATTGTGTAATACATAAGTAGCTGCCTTCACATTCAAAGATAGGGCCGCTGCTAATCCAAGTGTGGGTAAGAAGACTGAAATGACTACCCGTCTCTTTTACACAGTGTGTGTTTAAATATGGTCCCCTCCTATATTATTCCATTTTCTACTTCACTGGTGCCATTTTCATTTCTGCCTCTTTTTGTCATTGTCTTCTTGAAGCTCTTCACCAAGGTCATCCCATTATTAATTGCAGCCTGCCAGATAATTGCTGCAGGCTCCCAGCTGCACACAGCTTCTTACGGAATTCTTGCATGGTGTCTTCGGGATAGTTCTCTAAAAATATTTCTCCTGCCCTCCTTGTTTCATGGTTTTCCCTTCAGTTCACGGTGTCCTATTGCCATCCATTCTCTTCTATGGCCTTCCCCTGTAGCAAACACTTTGATTCTGGAGAAATGACTGATATCCTCTCAGGCCCCTTAATATTAAATATGCTTTTTAGGGGATGCTGAGAGAAATGATCAAGAATTAGATTTTCCCACTTCACTGTTTTGTCATTAGGGTGAGGGAATTGCATTTTTATTCATCCCCAAACTCCATCCTCATTCTCCTGTTTCTAGCACTTATTCGGAGACAAACGGCTGAGATAGACAACATGGCCTAGTGGAAAAGGAACTGGCTGGGAAGACAGAAGACTCGGGTTTTAATCCTGGCTCTGCCACCTGCTTGCTCTGTAGCCTTTGACAGGTTTCTTTAACTTTTCTGTGCCTCAATTTCCTCATCTGTAAAATGAGGATTAAAACCAGTTCTTCCCTCTCAGACAGCGAGCCCTGTGTTGGACAGGGTCTCTGGCCAATATGATCATCCGAATCAATGCTTGGCCCATAGTATTATTATTTTTTAGGTAGCCCAGGACTTTGGAATAGAGGATCTCTGGATGTAGCTGAACAGATACTCCTGTGCCCTCATAACCTTGATACCGTGACTTCCCTTAGGATCTTCAGTGCTTTCGTAATCCTGGTGTACTGCCATTATGTGAGATACATAATGTAATAGATTGTGATCTTGATGTGCTGAGGAAATTGTGAAACAAGGGGAAATTGAGTCCAGCACCCTCACCCAAACCCACAAGAGACCACAGTAACCTCAATTTTCCCCATTAGCATAAATCAGGCTGAAAAAAAATGTTCACATTTCAGCCCTTGGCTCCGGAAAAACTCCATTGCCTGCCCCTGTTGCAGATTTTCAAGGCTGTCTCTCATCCTGTATCATTCAATCAATCATTGGTATTTACCAAGCACTTAATGAGTGCAGAGCACTGAGGAGAGTACAATGTAATGGAGTTGGTAGACGCATTTCCTGACCAAGGAGCTTACAGTCTACAGTGGGTAGACAGAGATTAAAATAAGTTACGGATATGAACGAAGATGCAGTGGCGTTGAGGGTGGGGTGAATATCAAGTGCTCAAAGGGTACAGAGCCAGGTACATAGGCAACACAGAAAGGAGAGGGGCTGGGGAAATGAGGGCTTAGTAAGAGAAGGGCCCTTGGAGAAGATGTAATTTTAAAAAGGCTTTAAAAGGGGGGAGAGTCATGGTCTTTCAGATATGAAGAAGGAGGGAGTTCCAGGCCAGAGGAATGAGATGGCCTAGGGTTTGGTGGTGAGAGGGATGAGGTCGAGGTACAGTGAGTAGATTGAGGTTAGGGGAGCAAAGTGTCTCAGGCTGGGGTGTAGTTGGAAAGGTAAGGTAGAAAGGGCAGAAGCTGATTGAGTGCTTTAAAACTGATGGTAAGAAGTTTCTGCGGGATGCAGAGGTGGATAGGCAACCACTGGAAGTTCTTGAGGAATGGGGAGACATTGACTGAAGGTTTTTTCAGAAAAACAATCCAGCAAGCAGAGTGAAGTAAGAACTGGAGTGGGGAGAGACAGGAGGCAGGGAGATGAGAAAGGAAACTGATGTGATGCAGCAGTCCAGGTAGTATATGAAAAGTGCTTGGATCAGCATAGAAGCAGTTTGTATGGAAAGGAAAGAGTGTAGTACCAGTGTATGAGGGGGGAATGGGGGTGGGGGGGGTAGGATACTTTCTTTTGCTTTCTTAAATAGCAGCTAGTCCAAAAAAAAAACAAACGGATATGGAGCCCCAACCTACAGTTGCTTCTATATGCTAGATGATGTTCGGACTTCATAATAACATGCCCCTATCCACTAGGAGCTGACTGTACTTATTAAATCAAAGTCTCTTTTAAATAAAACTTGTAAAACACTTTTGTGTGATTCACACACAGGATTATCAGGCAATACTTATTATGTATCTACTCACTTACTTGATCGTGATCACGCTTCACTGCCATTTAGTCTTTCTCGTCCATCGGCAAGGATCTGTCCTCAGAAAGACGGAACTATTATTTCAAAAATTCACGAATGAGCAGTTTGGAAAGCCTGGTACCCAACGGATAGTAATAGCCCAGAATGATGTGTTCCTCTATGTTCCTCTTGTCAATTACCTTGTAAGTACAAACTGCATCTTTCCATTTTGTTCTTCTGTTGCTTAGGTATTTAACTTGTTTGCTAATTTCCTGAGAATTAACCATAAAGGTAGTGCCATGCAGTTTGCAACAAGCCTTTTCATTTTGACCAGCTATTCACTGGTTTATTATTCTTTTAAAAAGAGAAAATAAAAGAGAGGGGAGCCCCTTGTAGTAGAGTTCTAGATTGTTGGGAAGAAAATGGGAATAACAAGCATTTGCTTAAAACGTAGAAATATATGAATGTTTATCAAACAGAGACTCTCAATGTTTTCCCTCTGACACAAAAGATACTTAGGTCCTAATGTTGTGCAAGTCTCCTATTTATTGACTTTCCTATTTTTCTTAGCTTGGAAATTTCATTTGAAGTTCCTGTCTGTCTTTTCTTCAGAGTTTAAATAGACCAAAGGAAAAAGAGAACCAGACAAAAATGACATAAAATATGCCTAATACCTCTGATGGGACATTGCACAATAGGTCATTAGATTAGTACAGTGTCTGGCACATAGTAAGTGCTTAAACAAACAAACAAACGCAAACAACAAAAAAGTGCAGGATTGGGAATTAGGAGATCCAGGCTTGAGTCCTAGCTCTGCTACTGACCTTTCGTGGCTTTAAGCAAGCTTTACTTCTCTGAACCTCAGTTTCCTCATCTGTAAAATGGGGATAAAGTATATTATGAGTCCCATGTGAGATAGGGACTATTTGACCTCATAACCTTGTATCTGCCACTCGAGAAATAAGCATGTAATGCTTAATAATGCCATTATTATTATTATTGTTACTCCTTTCTTACTGATTGCACATGCATGGTATTCTAGTTATTACCAAGAAAGCCTTCCTAGACAAATATGTGAATTTCCTATGAGGGAAAAAGCATCTTTAAAAAAAAGATATGCGATGCAACTATGGAGGTGATTTGTACTGGCTATTAAATAATCAATAGATAATATTGTTTTTTCATTCTTTACAGTTTGATATGTTCCTAAACATTTCTTAGTCTAAAATGAGTTACACTCTGAATGAATACGAAATAGGGTGAGCTAGAAGTTTCTGAAGGCAGAAAAGCAGCAACTAAGTACTGTTACTCTAGTACTGATGGCAATATTCATGCATTCAGACAGGACAGTGTAAATTTGTCTTCAAGCACAAACCTGCTAGATTCAATAGGGAGCTAGGAAAGTAAGTAGGGTGAGTAGAAGTTTAAAATTGTGATTTGCAATTCAATTTCGAAGTTAGAAACACCTTAGATGTTTGAATATCAACTTGGCAAATTCAGCATCTCTGTTTTAACTTCAAAAACGGAACCATTTTGAAAACCCCTTATGAGAAAACCTGTCAACCTCCTAGAGAAAACAAAAAATACAAAATTCTGACTAACAATTAATCAATCAATCAATGACGCTTACTCTGTGCAGTGCTCTGGACTAAGCTTTTGGGAAAGTACAACATAGTAGGTAGACCTGATCCCTGTCCTACAAGGACCTTACACTCTACAACAGGGAGGGACCGATATTAGATTAGGGATAGGGGAAATAGTAGAGTATAAGAATATTTACATGAGTACTGTGGGGCCAGGGTGAGTGGAAAAATGACTAAGGGATACACAGCAAAGGGCGGAGCTGATGCAGAGGGGTGGGTGATTGGTGATTTTTACTATACTAGTTTACTAAACTAATAACAATAATAATAGTATTTGATAAGCACTTACTATGTGCCAAGCACTGTACTAAGCACTGGGGTAGATACACCATATTCAGGTCAGACAGTGTCGCTGCCCCAACCAGGGTTCCCATTCTAACTATGAGGGACAACAGGTTTTGAATCCCCCTTTTGCAGATGAGGAAACTGGGGCCCAGACAAGCCGAACGACTTGCTCAGAGTCACCCAGCAGGTAAGTGGTAGAGCTGGGATTAGACCCAGGTCCTCTGACTCCCAGGCCCATGCGCTTTCCACTAGGCCACACTGTTTCTCTAATCTACTATCTGCTCCCCCTCTGTAGGAAGAGCTTGTGCTGTTTCAAATCTGGTGATGGTACCTACCGTAATTTAAAAGTGGGAAGAGAAGGGCCTACTGAATAGCTCCTTTGTCGGCAGAGCACAAGGATGTTTATGTGGTGCCCTACTGTGCTGCATTGGGCACTATCCAGACTTGGCTGGTGAGGGCTAGCAGGGGATCGGTGGGGGCAAGGATATTTCCCAAAGTTCCTGCCATCTGCAGCATAGCTGACACTACACAAAGAACTGTGATACTGGCTAAATGGGCTGTCTCGGAGCTGTGCTTTCATCACCAAGATGGGCAAGGTCAGGTGGGACCCCCCTCTCCCACCAACCCCGCCATCTTCCCGCACTGAACTGACAAGCCATGGATGGGAGTCTCCACTACAGACGGAACACGTAGTTCCGACCTGTCCGGAAGCACCCGTGGATGGTCCAGGGAGGCTCAGGTGGAGTAGCAGGGAGTGAGATGGTGGCTGAACTCGCTGTTATTGCCCCCAGAGTGGACAAAGCGAGAAGGAGGAGGCTATGCTGTGATTCCCTTCTACTGCCCCACCAAAAGTGGAATCTTAATGGGTCCCTCCCTAGGATATGGAGTGATAGGATGGAATGCTGAATAGCGGGACTTGCCCGAGTTGCAGGAAGCCTGTCAGTCAGTCTTATTTATTGTTTGCTTACTGTGTGCAGAGCACTGTATCGAGCACTTGGGAGAGTACAGTAAAACAATATAACAGACATTCCCTGCCCACAATGAGCTTATAGTTTTAGAGGGGAAGACAGATGTTAATATAAATAAATTACGGATATGTACAAAATTGCTGTAGGGTTGGGAGGTCGGAGAGTCACCTCAGGGACATCCCTCTTACAGCAACATAACCAGTGACTCCACTCAAATATTCTCCAGTGTTCCTGTCATCATCTCTGTACAGAAATAGGTAATGTGTTATATTACCACACAATAATTATCCTTGTCTTAGGATAGCTTCTCAATCTTGCATGCTTTCACCTGCAAATGTGGAAAGGACAGCAGAGTCTCTTTGGATGGATATATCAAAGGAATTTATAATATATAATTTCTAAAAGTGAAGTCAGAGACTTGCCTTTTGGGATAACTTAGGTATACTTCCTCATTCTCCGTCCCTTTCCACCGGTTAGAACAAAAACACGTTCAGTTGTTTAAGTGGAAATTAAAGAAACAAAAAACAACAGCAACCGAAAAAGAAACCCCCATAGATCCAAAAGATTTCCTCCTATTTCTATTAACTCAATGTGATTCAGTAGTGACCAAATGCAATTATTGTGTGAATTGCTATCTAGCTATTTCATGAAACACTGGCCTAATCTGGAAACCTTTATCAAAATGGGAGACGTACTTTAGTATTTTGGGATTCTCAATCATTCTTCACGCAAAAGATTGTGGAACTCGATTACGGAAATACAAATAGTGTTTTCCTTTTGTCTCTGTGTAGGAGGTTGCCTTTCAAAGTGCATTTACAGCATTGGACAGAGGCATAGTTTTAAAGCTAAAAAAAACCTTAAGCGTAGGGTGCTCTGCTATATTCAAAAATAGTTTCTATCCGAAAGGAACTCCTGAAAAGCTGGTAGTCAGACAGCTCTGAAATGTTTAGCTATTAAATGTGAGAGCAGCCAGTCAGGACAAGGTGACTGTCCTCGATGGTGGCATGAAATGATCTTCACGTACTCAAATGCCACTGCTGAAAGGCAGAAGGGAAGGGATATGATTTGTACTGTTTCTTTCACGAATTCCTTCCTCTCTACCCTGTCTGCTAACACCAGAACAGGACAGCTGTGGACAGCTGACTCCACTAGGCAGGGACCTGTGGCAAGTAGGAAGGCAAATCCCACCAGGAATGTCCCCTGGTAGGGAAGGGAGTCACCCAGCAAGCACTTTCCAGGAACCCCCTAGAACTCATTCTTTCATATCAAAAAATCCACTAATAGTTCAAAAATCTCAGCCTGGCACCCACCACTGGTTTCAAGGGTTCATTTATCATTGTACTTGTTAAGCAGTTACTATGGGCCAAGCACTGTCCTAAGCACTAGGGTAGATGCAAGTTAATTAGTTTAGATACAGTCCCTGTCCCGCCTGGCGCTCACAGTCTAAGTAGGAGGGAGAACAGGAGATTTGAGGCCCAGAGAAGTGAAATGACTTGGCCCAAGGTCACCCAACAGACAAATGGCAGAGCTGGGTTTAAACCCGGGTCCTTTGACTCCCAGGTCTGTGCTCTTTCCACTACACCACACTGTTTCTATATGAAGAAGGAGGGAGTTCCAGGCCAAAGGAAGAATGCAGAAAAAGGGTTGACTGCAAGATAGAGGAAATCAAGGGACAGTGAGCAGAAATTGGCATTACAGGAGTGAAGTAGGCCGGCTGAGGAAATCAGCAAGATAAAGTATTCATTCATTCAATAGTATTTATTGAGCGCCTACTATGTGCGGAGCACTGTACTAAGGGCTTGGAAAGTACAATTCGGCAACAGATACAGACCATCCCTGCCCATTGACGGGCTTACAGTCTAATTGGGGGAGACAGACAAAAACAGTAGCAATAAATAGAATCAAGGAGATGTACATCTCATTAACAAAATAAATAGGATAATAAAAATATATACAAATGAGCACAGTGCTGAGGGGAAGTTGGGGGGGGAGCAGAGGGAAAGGGGGAAAGGGGGCTTAGCTGAGGGGAGGTGAAGGGGGTGCAGAGAGGCAGCAGAGGGAAAAGGGGAAGCGCAGTCTGGGAAGGCCTCTTGGAGGAGGTGAGCTCTCAGTAGGAGTAGGTGGGTCAAGCTGATTGAGGGCTTTAAAGCCAATGGTAAGGAGTTTGTGTTTGACCTGGAGGTGGATGGGCAACCACTGGAGCTTTTGGAAGAGTAGGGAGTCAGGGACTGACTTTTTTTTTGGAAAATGATCTGGGAAACTAAGTTCAGTATGGACTGGAGAGATAGGAGGCAGGGAGATCAGTGAGTAAGTTGTGAGCAGGCAATGTGCCTACCAACTCTGTTGTACCATACTCTCCCAAGTGCTTTTTACAGTGTTCTGCACACATTAAGTGCTCAATAAACACCACTGATTCACAAATTGTTTGAGGCAGATGCTGTTCCCTGCCCTCTCGGGATTGCACCTGGAGAGTTTCCAATACTCGACCAGTCTCGGCTATGGGAGGGAGAGTCAAGCAGAGGGGTGCCCATTCCATTCCTAACTTGGGCAGAGGATAGCGAGTGGAAGGCAATCTGCCACAAGTCAAAACTCACCTCTCCTGGGCAGCAGCGGCATGGGAGAGAGTTGAGGGAGGAGACTCAAGTTTACTGAGCGGAAGGAGGCAATGGTAAGCCACTTCTGAATTTTTACCAAGAATACTCTACGGATACACTACCAGAACGGTGGCAGACGGAGATGGGGCGTTCTGGGAAAGATGTGTCCACGGAGTTGCCGTGGATCGGAGATGATTCAACAGCAAAAGACAAGATGCAGTTCTCAAGGCACAATGTGATAAGTGTTTGGTAGTAGTTTGCATAGAGAGGAAGGGGTGGATTTTAGAAATGTAAATATTGTGAAGGTAGAACCAACAGGATTTGGTGACATAATTACTATTAGGGTTGAAATAGAGAGATGAGTTGAGGATGCCACTGTTAGAGACTTGCGAGACGGGGAGGATAGTGGTACAGCCTATAGTGATGAGAAAGACAAAGGGAGAATAGGGTTTGGGTTGGAATCAATCATATTTACTGAGCACTTGCCGTGTGCAGAGCACTGTACTAAGTGCTTGGGAGAGTACAGTATAACAGAGTTGGCAGACATATTCCCTACCCACAACGAGCTCCTAGTCTAGAAGCCTAGACAGACATTAATGTAAATTATGGATATGTATGTAAGTGCTGCAGGGCTGAGGGAGGATTGAAATAAAGGAAGCAAATCAGAGTGACACAGAAGGGAGTGGGAAAAGAGGAAATGAGGGCTAAGTCAGGGAAGGCTTCTTGGAGAAAATTCACCTTCGATAGGACTTGGGGAGTGGAGAAAGAAATTGTCTGTTGGATATGAAGAGGCAGGACGTGGGTCGGTGGTGAGATAGACGAGATCGAAGTACAGTGAGTAGATTGGCATTAGAGTAGAAATGTGTGCAGGCTGGGTTGTGATAGGAGAACGGTGAGATAAATTAGGAGGGGGCAAGGTGTTTGAGTGCTTTAAGGCCGAGGGTAAGGAGTTTGTTTGATATTGTGGTGGGGGGCGGGGGATGGATAACCACTGGAGGTTCTTGCGGAGTGGGGAAACATGGACTGAACATTTTTGCAGAAAAAGGGAAGGGGAGAGATAGGAGGCAGGGAGGTCAGGAAGGAGACCGATACAATCATCAAGATGGGATATGATAAATGCTTGGATTAACGAGGTAGCAATTTGAATGGAAAGGAAAGCGTGGATTTTAGCTAAGTTGAGGTTTCTCCCACACCCTTCTGTGTCACCCTGACGTGCTCCCTTTATTGATCACCCTCATCTCCCTAAGCCCCACAGCACTTATGTATTTATCTATAATTTATTTTTATTAATGTCTCCTCCTTCTAGACTGCAAGATCACTGTGGGCAGGGGGTGTGTCTGTTATATTGTGTTATACTCTCCCAAGAGCTTAGTACAGTGCTCTGCATACAGTAAGCACTCAATAGGTACGACTGATTGAACTGACAGGACTCTGTGATAGACTGAATATGTGGGTGGAATGAGAGAGAACAGTCAAGGATAACACCAACAATATGGGCTTGAGAAGCATGAAGGATGGTAGCACCATCTATAGTGATGGGAAGATAATAATAATTACTATTTTGGTATTATTATTATTATGGTATTAGAGAAGCAGCATGGCTTAGTGGAAAGAGCACGGGCTTGGGAGTCAGAGGTCGTGGGTTCTAATCCCGGCTCCACCACTTATCTGCTGTGTGACCTTGGGCAAGTCATTTAACTTCTCTGTGCCTCAGTTACCTCATCTATACAGTGGGGAGTTAGACTGTGAGCCCCCCGTGGGACAACCTGATTACCTTGTATCTACACCAGCACTTAGAAAGGTGCTTGGCACATAGTTAGCACTTAACAAATACCATAATTATTATTATTAAGATCAAGGGGAGGATAGGGTTCGGGTGGAAAGATGAGGAGTTCTGGTTTGGACATGTTAAGTTTGAGGTGTTGGTGGGACCTCCAAGTAGAGATTCCTGAAGGCAGGAGGAAATGCAAGACTGCAGAGGAACGAGATCAGAGCTGGAAAGGTAGATTTGGGAATCATCAGTATAGAGACGGAAGTTGAAGCGAGGGAGTGAATGAGCTCTCCAAGGGAGTGAGTGTTGATGGAGAAAAGAAGGGGACCCAGACCTGAGCCTTGAGGCAACACCACAGTTAAAGGTGGGTGGCCAGAGGAGCCTGCAAAAGAGACTGAAAATAGTGGCCAGAGAACTAGGAGGAGACCCAGGAGATGACACTGTCAGTAAAGCCAAGGTTAGATGTTTCCAGGAGAAACAAAGCACCCACATGTCCTGTTAACTTGAGGTTTAATATTCATATTTATTTTCATACTTCACAAATAGCACACGACAGTGGTTTATGATAGTCATTTTTGATTATCATTTAGGTTGAAGTCTTATCAGATATCCCGATTACTAAGCTTGTTGTGGGCAGGAACATGACTACCAACTCTTTTGTATTGTATTCTCCCAAATGCTTCATTCAGTGTTCTGCACACACTAAGTGCTCAATAGACACTATTGATGATGATGGCCAAGCTTCGCCTTGCACAAGTCAAAGTGTCATGTCTTGCCATTTTTCGGATTTGGACAAAATGACATGAGGGTGAGAATGACATAGCTTTGTCTCCCACAACCCTCTAATCCTAGCCCAGAGATGCACAATCCTGCCCACTACTTTAGAAAAAGCACTTTTTTTTTACTAAAGGAAGATTAATATTTTAAAATAAAATTTTAAACACAGTATCGCAGATCTACTCTGAAGAAAATGTCATATTATATAGCCTCTTCACCAGGTAACAATTCAGCCCCAGAAACTTATTCATTGTAATCCCTTCAAATACTCAATTTTTGAAGGGAAGAAAGCTATGAGAGTTTTGTTATATTTTAATCATGCAAATATACCAGTTATATTTTTGGTGGAAATTATTTTTCCCCTCACCAAAATGAACTGCAAATGATCAGATGGATAGCTTTATATCCTATGGCAAGGGTAAAGATGGGGCTGGAGATTATTCTGGAAGCTGGACAGGATGTCCTTGTTCTTAAATTTTAGTCAGCTTTCGGACACCAAAATTGGCATCCTTCCTTTGGCAGAATGCCAGTTACATCAGCGTTGTTCTGTCATGTAACCATTTTTGCGCTTTAAGTATTAATTACGTAATCTTTAGAAAGGATCAGAACTTTCTGGTGTTTCTGGTTTGTGATTTGAGCCATTAAGCAGAGGTGAATTGTATTTTGGTGTTAATATTCTGAGGGTTTTTCAATAAAAAATAATGGACAGCCATTTCAGTTTTTTGGGTTTTTTTAATTTAATGAACTCTGATGTCGTTAGTTCAACGCCAGAAGAGAGTGTATGCGTAATGCTTTAGCATGCCACCATGAAAGGCAAGTTAACAGGATAGATTCTCTTAATTAAGGTTTGATCTGACCAAATAGGAATGATCAACACTATGCCTTAGCATGTCCCATAGAAAATGCTGGCAAAACTCTAGAAATTTAAACTTTTCAAGTCTATTCTAGTTCTATCCAAGGCTGATGACTCACTATTATCATCATCATAATGATATTTGAGAAGCAGCATGGTGCAGTGGAAAGAGCACGGGCTTTGGAGTCAGGGCTCATGAGTTCGAATCCCAGCTCTGCCACTTGTCAGCTGTGTGACTGTGGGCAAGTCACTTAACTTCTCTGTGCCTCAGTTCCCTCATCTGTAAAATGGGGATTAAGACTGTGAACCCCACGTGGGACAACCTGATTCCCCTGTGTTTACCCCAGCGCTTAGAACAGTGCTCTGCAAATAGTAAGCGCTTAACAAATACCAACATTATTATTATTATTATTAAGTGCTTACGATGCATCAAGCACTGTACTAAGCATAGGGTAGAGGCATGTATACTAATCACATTGGACCCAATCCCTGTCCCACATGAGACTAGCTCACAATCTAAGAGAGAGAACAGGTATTTAATCCTCATTTTACAAATGAGGAAATCGAAGCACAGAGAAGTCAGGTGATTTGCCCAAGGTCACCCATCAGGCAAGTGGTAGAACCAGATTTGAACCCAAGTCCTCTGACTTCCAGGCACACGCTCTTTCGACTACGCCATTCTACTTCCCATCTTAGGAGAATCAAAGTGATCTAAGTCACTAAGCTTTCCTTTTCATAACAGAATTCACTTGCCACGTAAATTTACTAAAATTCACTTCCAATACTAAACCTCAAGGGTGTCAGTGATGTTATTCAGATAATATGGGAAATCTTCAAGACAATTCAGGATGCTTTTTCCTCCAATAACGTATTTTAAATGTGTTCAAGTAAAACATACAAATAGTTCTATATGTGCATATTATTTACAAACATAATTATATAGTATACAAATGGAAAAGTAACTGGCACACATTACTATGGTGTGACGCAAAGTTTCATGTTTCAAGGATTAAAAGGCATTAGCTTTGATAAAGGACAGGAATAACATCAAGAAGATTATGAGTGGACTTAAACTATGCATTTATCTTACTATCCTCAAATTTGCACAACAGCTAATATAGGGGAAACCTATTCAAAATGCAGAGAGAAATAAATTTCTACCTGAACTTCTGAGGCAACTGAGTTGTTTAGCTCTGGCTTGGTTTGGGAAAACAAGGAAATAAATCCCTACCAAACTCTGGATATAAAAGTATATATAGATTCATCACAACTGTCTAAAATAGCATAACCTTACTCTATGCCCAGATGTGGTTTTAATTAAGTATATTTTAAAATATTAGCCTACTACGGCCCAGCCCATACATTTCACTCCACTCACTGCCAACTCATTCATTCAGTCGTATTTATTGAGCGCTTACTGTGTGCTGAGCACTGTACTAAGTGCTTGGGAAAGTACAATACAGCAATAAAGAGAGACGATCCCTGCCTTTCCCATGTCCTTTCTGACCCAGATCCTGCTTTCTCTGCCCCATATTTAACAGACCACCACTCTCCCCGCCTTTAAAGTCTTATTAAAAATAATCACGTCCTCCAAAAGGCCTTCCCCGATTAAGCCCTCTTTTCTCCTACTCCCTCTTCTTTCTGCATCACCTAAATGTATTTACTTATTGTAATGTCTATCTCCCCTGCGAGACCGTAAGCTCCCTATGGGCAGGGAATATATCTCCCAACTCTGTTGAATCGTTGTACTCTCCCAAGCGCCTAGTACAGTGCACTGCACACAGAAAGTGCTCAATAAATACCACTGTCTGATTGAATATCAGTGACTGATTGATTAGCCATTATAGGCTCAGTCGTACAGTGTACTCCACAGTCCAATTAAATCCAAGTATCAATATTTGAACGTATTCTTACTTGGCAGAGAATTTTGAAGAGCAGCCTATTATTACAATGACTCGTTACATGAAATGACATCCACCAGTCAACATTACAAAGAGGATATGACTCACAAATTGAAAGCTATTGTAAGGCATCCGCCTTGAAGGAATATGCAATAGTTACCTGTGATCACGCCTAATTTAACCAAAAATTCAACAGAGGCTGATGTTTTGGCACCAGCTGTTTGCCTAACCAGAGTAGCACGTTCCATCTGAAAGCTAATAAAGATAAAATTGAACACAAGTCAATTAAATATTTTTATTTGAAATGAAAATAGTAGGTGGCTAAACGTCACATGTATTAAAAATCCACACAACGTCCTTTTCGCTCCCAGTCACCATAGCGAGTCGGTTCAGGGCCTTTAGGTCCACCCTTTTCCTTCGTAATGGGGTTGACATCACCTGGAAATCCTAAACAAAAACAGGAGATGTAAAGAGGTCAGCCGGCATTGCACCGGTAAAGGCCAGAGTGGGGCATTTGCACATCAGTTCCACTCAGACCGAGAACTTCAGTGATAAAAGTTAAAAACATTCTTTTGCTTTGAAAGAACATGGGAGAATTCAATCTCCAAACTTATTTTACCTCTCACCATATGCTGCTTCTTTCAAATGAGAACTAATTCTCAAAGGACACCAGAGACAGGGAAGTTCACCTGAGTGTGTGTGTATGTGTGCACGTCACAGTCCCAGGCACTCTGGGAACACAAAAAGTTTATCCCTTGGTGGTGGGTGTGCAGAGCCTGGTGCTGGTTTCTCTTTTGTGAAGCTTTGGCTCAGAGAGCCATTCCCATCCTGATGACAGTCTGCCATTCAGGGCTGTCCATAACCACTGACTTTCAGTTTTCGGCTGGGATGGAGAATTGTCGAGGTTTTGCTTTAATGTGCCCTTAAAACACTTCCTCTGCTCTCCTTGCTCTTGGTACCCAATGTCAGCTCACCGTACAGCAGCTGTCTGGGTATCCTGCTGTCGTTGGTTCTCCTCATATGTCCCATCCAATGTAGCTGTGTTAAAGTGAGCATTTTGAGGAAAAAACAGGTGACTTTCCTATCCATTCTGAATTCATGCTTTTAAAAGTGTTATTACTCAAATTGACGCTTGATGAAAGTGCATATAACCATTTAGGAATGGTTATATGCTTTAAATGTCCATGCGCTATAAATCTGCCCTTTCCTTTCCATCCAAACCACTACCATGTTAATCCAAGCCTTCATCCTATCCTGTCTTTATTACTCTATCAGCCTTCTTTGCTGATCTCCCTGCCTCCTGTCTTTTCCCAATCCCGTCCATACTTGGCTCTGCCATCCAGATCATTTTTCTACAAAAACATTCAGTCCACATTTCTCCGCTCCTCAAGAACCTCTGGTGTTTGCCCATCCACCTCTGCATCAAACAGAAACTCCTTATCATCAGCTTTAAAGCAATCATCTTGCCCCCTCCTATGTCATCTTGCTACTCTCCTACTACATCCCAGCCCAGACACTTGGCTCCTCTAAAGCCAGCCTACTCACTGTACCTTATTCTTGTCTATCTCACCACTGACCTCTTGCTTCCGTGCCGCCTCTAGCCTGGAAGGCCCTCCCTTTTCATATCTGACATACAATTACTCTCCCCGACTCGAAGCCTTATTGAAGGCACATCTCCTTCCCTGATTAAGCTCTCTTTTCCTCTACTTTCATTCCCTTATGCATCACCCTGACTTGCTCCCTTTATTCATTCCCCCTCCCTAAGCCCCAGAGCACTTACGGACACATCCATAATTTATTTATTTATATTCATGTCTGTCTGTCTGTCTAGGCTGTACACTCAATGTGGACAGGGGATGTGTCTGTTATATTGTTGCAATGTACTCTCCCAGGCGCTCAGTACAGTGCTTTGCAGGCAGTAAGCGCTCAAAAAATACAATTGATCGATTCCTTCGCAGAAGATTTATACAAAAGAAAAAAGCAGCTATCAAAATATAGTTAATTGATTGAACTATAAACTTTAAAAGTTTTCAATTTTAATCAAGCCAGTCTAAGTAACTAGTTCCATAACTGGTCCTCTTTATTCTAAGATGCACCATCTGCGAACTAAAACATCTTTTTCGCTGGTTCTATCTAGTCCCTTTGGCTTTCCAATTAAATATCTTAATTTGCTACTTAAATATCAGACATTCCTTAAATAGGAAAGACTGGCAATTCTGAGTGGTATGGGAACACATTCCTTTAAACCACTGCAAATGACGCAAAAAACCAAAACAGAACTGCTGATGACTGATGGAGTTTTAAAGCAGGTACGTAAGTGATGTTAAAAGGAGAAATGTCATGATAAATATAGGGTCAGTTACTAGAATGTAAAGTGAACCTTAATAAGGGGAACGACTGCCTCGGTTTTTTAAAAACAGGGACGATGTCGGGTACGCGCAATACAAAACACACATTGAAGGTGGAATAAAAATCAGAATAAAAGGGGAAAAAAGCTCCTCTCCAAAAAAAGAAAAGCCAAGGGCAATTTACTTTTGCAGTTTCTGGAGGCTTGTTTCTTGGCAACGGAATAACCTCCTTGTGCAAGTCCACGCATTTAGGAAACAGTAATAGAAATGCCACACCGAGTGACTGTAATTTTCGGGACTCAAAGTGGAACTGTGGACGGGCTTCCAGGGGACAGGACTGATGGGCCATGAATAATGGGGGGAAGAAAGAGGCAGGAAGAGGAAACACAGAGTTGAATAAAATGAATGACATCTTTCGATGAATGAAAGATAAAGGTGAGAGGTGTGGGTGACACACATTAATCATCCACACTCAGGTATGCAGGCGCACAACCCATTCTCAGTACTAAGTCGACGCCGAATGAGCAACAGCGGCCGAAGGAGGTAAGTGGCAGCAGCAGTCAGGCACTTCTCTGCCACTGCTGGCTCAGAGAGGTCCCGCAATGTCTGCTCAAAGGCAAGACCGCATCTCGGACCCACGGCGAGTGGAAGTCTGGGAGTCAGTACCGGTTGTGCTCAGCTGCTGCTATCACTTCTTCTTGCTGCTGCTGTTTCACATTGTTTCCTGGAATTCTACCGCAGCCAAAGGGGACTTTTCCTGTCCCAGTTGTTGGGATGGAGGGGTAAGATTCTTATGATCTTGCCTCAGGCAAGGCAGAGGTTCACATTACCCTTATATTTGGCTTGGAGAATACAGTCCAAGTCAAACTTGTACAAAATATCACAAATTGATGAGGACATCAATAACATCTGATGGACATTTTAATCACTTAAAACTGAAACACCAAGCCGCCATTGGTGACTGAAAAGCGTATTTCTCTGTATGGCGAGTTTGAGGTCAGTGAGTTTGAAACACTCAATCGAAGCTGTGGGTTTTTTAACTTTGTGAACTATTAGTTTCCTTGTAGGGTAGTCTCCGAACCACTGACTTCTTATATACATAAAGTACTGCAGCTTGTCTAAAATAACAATAAAGGAAATCAGTTTTAGGCAGTAATTAAAGAAAAAACTCACCCTCAAATAATTACTAAGATACTTAACAGTACGTGACTTGCCACTCAGCTAACAATAAGGTTGTTTCCGGTTAGGTTTTTTTTGTTTTTTGTTTTTAAGGTCACAACACAACGATCTGACTAAAGAATTTTAGAATGAACTCGTGAAGGCCCAGGCAGTTTTGTATCTTAGGCTGGATCTTTGGGTATGCCTCCTAATGGGTTGAGAATTCACCACAATTTGACACCTGCTTCAAGGGGAGTGGCGGTGCAATCCTCTGTCACTCTCAGCTTCCCTGCTTAGGCCCCCAATGATGGCTCTGAGGCCAACTAGCACGGCGATTGAAAGGAATGGCCAGAAGTGGAAAACCTGGAATCAGTCTCTGGAAGAGCTCTGAATGGACATAAAGCTGAACCCAGAGTGGGTTCAAAGCCAAAAAACCATCACTGCTGATGCACGGTAACAAAATCGCTCACTTTGCCTTCACGGCACCAACTCCACTCTGGTGAAATTGGAATTTACGTTTTGTTCTAGGCAGGTATGGTCCAAAAATGTGTTTCACCAACTGCAGAAAATAAACTCGGTGGCCATTGGAAGTTTTTGAGGAGGGAACTGATCTTCCTGATGGTATTTTAAAAAGGGTGATTCAGGCAGCTTCACAAGTCACTTCACTTCTCTGTGCCTCAGTTACCTCATCTGCAAAATGGGGATTGAGACTGTGAGCCCTACAAGGGACAGGGGCTGTGTCCAACTCGATTTGCTTGTATCTACCCTAATGCTTAGTATAGTGCCTAGCACATAGTAAATGCTTAACAAATACCAGCATTATTATTATTATTGTTGCTGTTATTATTATTATTATTATGAGGAGGAGAGAGGCTAGAGGGAGGGAGACCAGCAAGGAGTTTGCTACAGTACGATGACCAGAGGTGATGAGACCTCGGAACAGAATAATGGTACTAAGGTAGAGAGGAAAGGGTAAAGCGACTCAACATGACTCTTCACAACATAATTAAATAAGAACAGTAGTACAAATAAATTAACTGTAGAAAGCAAAGTAATCATCTATTATTTTCTTCCTTAAAATGAAAACACACTCACTTTCTACTGGTTCTTGTTCTAAATTGGAATCCTCTGGAACATCAAAACGGCCCTGGGGTAACTTGGGCTTCTTAAGTGTCTGTTTAGCATGTCCAGGCTTTCCTTCTTGATTGGAGCTAATTTTCCTTGATGAATGGCACAATTGGGATGATCCTAGCAATGGAGGGAGAACGTTAAAATGGGAAAAACCTAAAAATGAATACCATTACTCATACAACCACAAAGAAATTCATACCAAAGATTTGGGAGAGTGCCCTTTTTGCTTAGATCCGTTATCTCCACCCAACAGGTGCTTGAGAAAACAACTGATTTGACAATGAAGGGATTTCTTAGAGACTTTGACTAAAAGCCTGAATATCCGAATTAAAGTCAATCAATCATATTTATTGAGTGCTTATTGTGGGCATTGCTTGGGAAAGTACAATATAACAGAGTTGTGCTCTCTGTCCTTAACGAGTTTACAGTCTAAAGGAATACATGTCATGAGAATATTGCTTAAAGATCCTTTTAGCCTTTTGAGCCAAATCAATCAATCAATCAATGGTATTTATTGATCACTTACTATATGCAGAGCACTGTACTAAGCACTTGGGGGCATACAACACAACAGAATAAGTGGACACACTTCCTGCCCAGGAGTTTATAGTCTAAAGGGGAAGCCAAGGAAAAATCTAATTACTAGTCAGTGCTAACCACTAAACATAGCACTCATGATAACAGGGAAGCAGTAAGCAGGAAATGCTAACTACGCTAAAACACACCCATATTTCCCCATCTCATGCCTCCTTGGTAACACGGAGTAGAAGGTGAGCCTCTTTGCTGAAACATGCGCAAACCCCACTTTCCTCTCTACTGCTTCACCGTCTGCAACTGATACATCACCGACCTTTATTAACTAGCAATTCATTAATTCAATTGTATTTATTGAGCACAACGGAGCATAGCACTGTACTAAATGCTTGGGAAAGTACAACTCAACAATAAACAGTGACATTCCCTTCCCACAAAGAGCTTACAGTCTAGAGAGGGGAGACAGACATCGATACAAATAAATAAAGTTACCGATAAGTACAAATGTGCTGTGGGGCTGGGAGGGGAGAAAAGGAAAGGAGCAAGTCAGGGCGATGCAGAAGGGAGTGGGAGATGAGGAAAAGTGGGGCTTAGTCTGCGAAGGCCTCTTGGAGGAGATGTGCCTTCAATAAGGTTTCTGGGGGAGAAAGAGAGAGAGAATAACTGTCTGTGGGAATTGAGGACGTGGAATAGGGGTCAGCGGCAAGACAGGTGAGATGGAGGCAAGGTGAGAAGGTTAGCACTAGAGGAACGAGTACTATTCTGTACAGCAAAGTGAGAGTCTCACTCCACAAGGTGTACATCCCAGATCCTGGCAACAGCTGGAAGGCAGTAAGCCGGTAATCCGTTTCTCTTCTTGCACTGGCGTGACCCAGGAAAGGAGCTTCTAGGGAAGCCCGGTTCTCCTGACCCTGGCTTCTACCCGTGCAGGATGGGTTGGGTAGATTTTTTACTTTTTTGTAGCCTATTCCTTCGCTTTAAGTACCATTTACCTACTGTGCCTCTCCTGATTCAACACTTCTAGACCAGATATAGACTGCCCTGATGCCCCTATTGTTCCAGTTCATCTAGCTGTACAAAGGACAAGCATATGCGTGTGGGTGTGTATGTGTTATTTGGACTTGTTTTGACTCTTCATTTTGTTTTTTGCTGATTCTTACTAAGCTACTGCGTGTCATTCTTAGCAACGGTTTACAAAATGGGTGAGGGTTCAGATGTGCTTATTCTTCTTCATGCCTCAGAGATATTCAGAACAGTCAGTTCTTCTAGTGCAGAGGGTTTCTGGTCCCAAAGAACCTCACTTCTGCTCTGACCGATTCTGTGAAGGTTTGCACAACCAAAACCACATCATGTTGTATTCAGAAAGTGCGGGCTGTGGGAGCAGTCCCTAATTTCTCAAGAGTTCTATCCAAAATGAGTAATGAAAACACACATTCCCAAAGAGCAGGCTTCACAATGACCACAGACTGCACCTGTTCTCCCTGCTGGTCATCTCACACTATGCGCTCCTGGGCATGGAGGGACCAGTTGGGACATGCCTATCCCCTTTTAGATTGGAAGCTCATTGTGGGCAGGGAAAGTCTCTCCCAACTCTGTAATACTGTAGTCTCCCAAGCGCTGAGTACAATGTTTTGCACACACTAAGCGCTCAATAAATACTACCGATTGACCTCCCACTGGAGCTTAAACAGGGGTAGCCCCAAATGGCAAGGGGCAGAAAAGATGGCCTTTTGGGCGAGAGTGAAAATGCTCTCCGTGAAGCTCGCATTCATCTTCAAACCGGACAACTTTATAATCATGGAAACATATCTCAGGACTTCAATTTTCATACTCAGACCACGTCAAGCTGCTTAAATAATGTATTTCCCTTTAGGGTACTGTTGCTGAATCTTCAGGTTTTTTCTAACCCTGGCTTTATTGGTTTTGACCAGCACCCGATGAGTCCAAGGTGCCAGATTTCATTGATTGGGGTGTAACTTCTGCCGGACCAGAGTATTTATCATCGAATCCCCACCTCCACTGCAACAAGAGGAGAAAGAGTTGTCTTCAAGGGATACGTTGACCCCGGCAGCATTGGCCCCCTGCCACTGTGGGACTAAGCAGGCAGCTGCCCCAGTTGAAGATTAAATAAAGTACTAGCGAAGAGGGCCCGTGGTGCCAGCAATGAGCCCACAGCCTCCCAGGTGTCTGGCAGTGTTAAACAGTCCCTTTGTTGTATTTCTACTACTTGGTGTCCTGTGCTTTTATGTTTTTACCGATATACGTGCACCGTTTGCTGTTCTTCGTTTTCTTCTTGCTCCAGCTATTTGTATATCATTTTCATCTGTCTCTACCTGTCAAACGATAAACATTTCTTATACTGTGTAGCTGTCTAAAGGAAACAATCACAGTATAAAGGCTACATTCAAGCTCTCCTAGATGCACCATCTTGTAACCAAAAATCTTCAATCACTTATCCTTAGTCACAGGTTGCTAATGAAAAAGAAACCTCTGTGAATTTCGGTCACGGAGATCCGGTTCTGACAGAGAAATATTACGACTCCCTGTAAACGAGATACCTCCACCCCCGTCATCTTAACTAGTATTACAAAATCCACTGTTTGGAGAATAATGTCAGTCTCCCTCTCTCTGCACTGTAAGCTCGTTGTGGTCAGGGAATGTGCCTGTTTATTGTATTGTACCGTCCCACGCACTCAGCACAGTGTTCTGCACATAGTAAAGGCTCAATAAATATGATGGAATATTCATTCAGTCAGTCATGTTTACTGAGCACTTACCGTGTGCAGAGCACAGTACTAAGCGCTTAGAAAGTACAATTAGGCAACAGAGACAATCCCTACGCAACAATGGGCTCTCATTACACATTGTGGTGGTGCAATTCAGGGATATACCTGAAGAATGTTACTCTGGAAGTATAGACAAATGCAATCAAGTGATACTTGATACTATCAGAAATAGTAAAGCACTCAATCACCTTGGCCCCTCCCTACTTTACCTCCTTGTTTACCTACTGTGACCCAGCCCGCGCACTTCACTCCTCTGCCAACCTACTCATTGTATCTTGTCTATCTCACCGCCAGCCTCTCGCCTACATCCTGCCATTGGCCTGGAACGCCTTTCCTCTTCGTATCTGCCAATCGCTCTCCCCACCTTCAAAGATTTATTCAAAGCGCATCTCCCACAGTCCTTCCCTAGACTAAGCTTTTTAATCTTCTTATCTCCCACTCCCTTCTGCATTACTTTGACACTTGGATTTGTACCCTCAAATCACCCTTCCCTCAGCCCCCAGCACTTATCTACATACACAAACATACAATTTATTCATTTAATGTCTCTCTCCCTCTTTAGATTATCAACTCGTTGTGGGCAGGGAACATGTCTACCAATTCGTTCTACTATACTCAACTAGGCGCACAGTACGGTGTTGTGCACACAGTAAGTGCTAAATAAATACCTTTGATTGAAGCAAAACAGACTACCAAGAATCATCAATATATTTATTAAACATCCTGGGTTGCACCATAACTTGTTGCTGCCAATTCCGGAAAAGTGTAAGTCTTTCTGTCCGGCGTCATAAGATATAACGTTATCAGAATTTCCCCTTGCTCATGCCCTCCTTCTAACCTGTAACTCCCTCCTCCTCGTTAAGCAGATCTGTTGAGCAATTACTGTCCGCAGAGGGCTGTACTGAGTGATTGGGAAAGTATAATGCAATAGAGTTGGTAGGTACGGTCGCTGTCCACAGTGAGTTTACAGTCTACAGACCACCACTCCCACCATCTTCAAAGTTTTACCAAATCCCATCTCCACCAAAGAGATCTCCCTTGACTAATCCCTCACTTCCCCACCTGTTTGCCCTCCCCTCTGCATCTATCAACTTGGGGTGGTTCCCCTTAAGCACTTTGATTCTCTCCCCACCTCAGCCCCACATCACCATTATTAAGCAGTTTGATACTCGCCCCACCCCAGCCCAGAGTAATTCTGTAAAAATCCTCATACTTTGCTGTTCCCTCTATCTTAAATTGATTTTTAATTGATTTAAGGGCTTCTATGTGCCAGATACTGTACTAATCAAGCTAATCAAGTTGAACACAGTCCATGTCCCACATGGGGCTCACAGTCTCAATCCCCATTTTACAGATGAGGGAACTGAGGCACAAAGAAGTTAAGTGACTTGTCCGAGGTCACCCAGCAGACAATGGCAGAGCTGGCATTAGAACCAGGATCTTCAGACTCCCAGCTCTTTGCTCCATGTACTAGACCACCCTGCTGACTCCTCCACTACATGGTAAGCTCAAGAGCATGAACCTTGTTTTCCAAATCTCTTATATTGTCCTCTCCCAAATCTTTACTATGTTGCTCTGCACACAGTATGTGCTCCATAAATACGATTAATTGGCTGCAACAATTTTCAATCTCCCATGGGAAAAGTCTCTGACTATACCTAATTTACACTGATCACTATCAAAATCCTGTCCCGGGACAGACGTTAGGTTGGGACTTTGAAGACTTTTAGAGTCACGGGCATTCTATTCCCCTCTCAGGATCGCATCTGGGGAATTTCCAGTACTCTACCAGTCTTGACTAGGGGAGGGAGAGTCAAGCAAAGGCCTTCCATTCCTAGTTTGGGCAGTGGCTAGCAAGTGGAAGGCAATCTGCCACAAGTTAAAACTCACCTGTGCTGGGCATTAGTGGTGGGGGAGAGAGTAGAGGGCGGATACCCAAGTTTAGCGTGCGGAAGAAGGCAGTGGTAAATCACTTCCATATTTTCACCAAGAAAACTCTATGGATTCATTACCGTTTGCAGTTGGGGGCGTTTGGGGCGTTCTGGGACAGATGTGTCCATGGAGTCGCTATGGGCTGAAGATGACTCGACAGCGTAAGACAAGGCATTCTATTCCATTATACTATTCACTATAGCTACCTTTTGTGATTCCGGGATCTTTCCCATCTGGTAGAACCAAAGGCACTCACCATCCCTCAGGATTAAGAATCACTGATGATAGTAAATATATTTTATATTGTTCATATGGCGATATACATCTAAATCCACATCTCCAGCCCTGACCTCTCTCCTTCCCTGCAATTACCCATTTCGTCCTGCGTTCGAGACATAGCTACTTGGATGCCCCACTGACACTTCAAACATGTCCAAAACTGAACTCCTCATGTTCCCGCCTGAACCCTGTCTTAACCGCCTTTCCCATCACCGTAGACCACACCACTATCATCTCTACCTCACAAGCCCGTAACCTTGGCATTGTCCTCTACTCAACTCTCTCATTCCACCCACATACTCAACTGTCACCAAACTCTGTTAGTTCTGCCTTCACAACACTGCTAAAATCCACCCTTTCCTCTCCTTCCAAACTTTGCTACGATGATGATCCACACATTTACCCTATCCTGCCTTGACTATGGCACCTGCCTCCTCACTGACCTTCCAGCATCCTGTCTCTTCCCACTCCAATCCATACTTCACTCTGCTGCACAAATTACTCAACAAAAACATTCACTTCATGTCTCCCCACTCCTCAAGAACCTCCGGTGGCTGTCCATTCACTTCTGCCTCAAAGAGAAACTCCTTACCATTGGCTTTAAAGCACTCGAGCAGCTTGCCCCATGCTACCTCACCTCACAGATCTCCTACTACAGCCTAGCCCATACATAAACTCTGATCCCCTAGCACCAGCCTATTCACTCTACTCTGACCTCATCTATTTTGCCACTGAACCCTTTCCCACATCATCCCTCAGTCCTGGAACTCCCTCTCCCTCGGTATATGCCAGACCACCACTCTTTCCACCTTCAAAGCATTACTAAGGTCGGAGCTCCTCCAAGAGGCCTTCTCTGATTAAGCCCTCTTTTCCCCCGCGTTGCTTTCCTTTCTGTGTCTTCACTTCATTCTGTGGCCTTTGGAAATTTGATATTCACAACACCTCCAACGCTATAGCACTTACGTATACGTCTTTAAATTATTTCTTAAAAATTACTTTTTTATTCATACTAATGTCTGTCTTCCCTTCTAGACTGGCTCGGTGGAAAGAGCATGGGCTTGGGAGTCAGAGTTCGTGGGTTCGAATCCCAGCTCTGCCACTTGTCAGCTGCGACTGTGGGCAAGTCACTTCTCTGTGCCTCTGTTTCCTCATCTGTAAAATGGGGATTAAGACTGTGAGCCTCATGTGGGACAACCCGATTACCCTCTATCTCCTCCAGCGCTTAGAACAGTGTTCTGCCCATAGTAAGCGCTTAACAAATACCAACATTATTATTATTATTATTAGACTGCAAGCTTATGGCAGGGAACGTTTCTACTAATTCTGCTGTACTGTACTCTCCCAAGTTCTTAGTCTAGTGCTCTGCACATAGTAAGCACTCAATAAATACGACTGATCGATCGATATAGCTATATTAGCTAGACAAGCCAACCCATCACTAGATTAGCATTAAATAAATCAGACTTGGCCTACAAGAATCAAGTGATAGAGTTTATTGAATGCCTACTGTGCATTAAGTGCTTAGAAGAGCACAGAAGAGAGAGAAGAGACAATCCTTGTTCTTAAGGAGGGCGAGAGACAAGAAAATTGAAAACAAAAACTATGGCCTAAATGTTGAATTTCTTTAGGCTACTTAATAATAATGATGATGGTGTTCATTATGTGCAAATTATGTGCCAAGCACTCTACTAAGCACTGGGGTAGATACAAGATAATCAGGTTCCATATGAGAGTCACATTCATAGTAATACAGAGAACAGGTACTGATTCCCCATTTTGCCGATGAGGAAACTGAGGTATGGAGAAGTTAAATGACTTGCCCAAAGTCAACAGCAGGCAAGTGGCAGCATCGGAACTAGAACTCAAGTCCACTGGCTTCCAGGCCTGGGATACTTCCACTAGGCCACGGTGCTTCTCAGAAGCACTTACTGCTTCTCTTATTATCAGGTATATAACTACTACTCTGATGGAATAATAATAATAATAATCATGGTATCTGTTAAGCGCTTACTATGTGACGAGCACTGTTCTAAGTGCTGGGGTAGATATAAGGTAATCAGGTTGTCCCACGTCTTAATCCCCATTTTACAGATGAGGTAACTGAGGCACAGAGAAGTTAAGTGACTTGCCCAAAGTCATACAGCTGATTAGTGGTGGAGCCGGGATTAGAACCCACTACCTCTGGCCCCCAAGCCTGTGCTCTTTCCACTAAGCCACATTGCTTCACACGAATTTGCATGGCAATACAAACCTGAGGGAAATTTTTGTATGTCTGAAAATTTATGAACGAATTAATACCATCAGACCAGGGCTCAGTCCCATAGGTTACTAAACAATCGATCGATCAACCAATGGAATTTATTGAGCGCTATGTGTGCAGCACTGTACTCAACACCTGGAGTACAATAGAATACACATTCCCTGCCCACAGTGAGCTTATATTGTAGAGGGGGAGAGAGGCACTAACATAAATAATGTATAATATATAATTTAAATGCATGTGCATAAGCGCTGTGGGGTTGGTGGGTGAGTTGAATATCAAATGTCCAAAGGTCACACATCCAAGTTCACAGCCGATGCAAAAGGGAAAACAAGCCGGGGAAAAGAGGTATTCATTGGGGAAGGTGACCTTAATAATCTTTGGACCTCTTGGAGATGTGACCTTAATAATCCTTGGAAGGTGTGGAGAGCGGTGGTCTGGCATAGATGGAGGGGGAGGGAGTTCCGGGCTAAGAAGAGTACTTGGGAAAGGTGTCAGCAATGAGATTGACAGGATCGAGGCACAGTGAGTAAATTGGTGCTGGGCTGTAGTACGAGATCAGTGAGATAGATTTTCCTAGAACAACAAAATCTGACCCTGCTGCCAAACCTAGGTGCTGAATGTTGGCAAGTGACAAGCACACTTAAAAAAAAAATACTGCTATATGTCACTGGAATCGAAAAGATTGACTGGTCATGCCGATGTTCAATTCATCTAGTATAACACTGTAAAATTTTCCAGTGACAGGGATTTCCATTTGAAATTTTAAAATCCACAGTTGTCGAGTGTAAAGTGCATGGACCTGGGAATCAGGAGACCTCCCCTCCAGACTGTACATTCCTTACTGGCAAGGGACTCGTCAACCAACTCTACAGTAATGAGTACGGTGACTAAGCCCTTCTTTCCTCTACTCCCACTCCCTTCTGCGTCACCCTGACTTGCTCCTTTTCTTCATCCCTCTTCCTAGGCCCACAGCACTTTCGTACATATCTGTAATTTATTTATTTTTGTCGCCTGTCTTCCTCCTCTAGACTGTAAGCTTGTCGTGGGCAGGAAACGTGTCTGTTTATCGTTCTGCTGTACTCTCCCAAGCGCTTAGTACAGTGCTCTCCATGCACTAAGTACTCAATAAATACAACTGATGGAGCTCAGTAAACACCACTAATTTAATTGAATGGCCTGGGTTTCCAATCCTGCTCTGCCACTTGCCTGCCGTATGTCCCTGGGCAAATCACTCAACTTCTTGGTGTTTCAGTTAAAACGGGGATAAAATACCGTTCTCCCTCCCCTTAGACAGTTCCCCACGTGGGGAGAGACTGTCTCTGATGTAATTATTGTCTATCTGCCCTTGTGATTAGTACATAGTAAATGCTTAGTAATAATAATAATAATGTTGGTATTTGTTAAGTGCTTACTATGTACAGAGCACCGTTCTAAGCGCTGGGGTAGATACAGGGTAATCAGGTTGTCCCACGTGAGGTTCACAGTCTTCATCCCATTTTACAGATGAGGGAACTAAGGCACAGAGAAGTTAAGTGACTTGCCCACAGTCACACAGCTGACAAGTGGCAGAACAGACTCCATTATCATCATCATCATCACTGTCCGAACTGTTCTGAGGAAAAATAAAGGCTTTCCTCATAGCCCTGCTACGGTTCGGTTCAGAAGCGTATCTTTTCTGGTTCTGCACCTGACAATTTAGTTATGGGAGTCATCCTCCCTGCCTTTCCCACCTGTTAAAAAAGGGAAGAATAAAACAACGAGGAATGATGATTAGCCTGTAAACCCATCACTGGGCAGGGATTATCTCTATCTGTTGTCCAATTGTACATTCCAAGCGCTTAGTACAGTGCTCTGCACATAGTAAGCGCTCAATAAATATTATTGAATGAATGAATATGTTTAATTAATAATACTGTAAAATGCCAAAGACGAGGCAGATCATTTCTTCTCCATCTCCTTAACACCCGATTCGTCGGGCTCACGCTCACTACTCCGTAGTGCCATTAAAGTCAACTCTGCTATACCGTACTCTCTCAAATGCTTGGTTCGGCGCTCTAATAATAATAATAATAATGTTTGGTATTTGTTAAGCGCTTACTATGTGCCGAGCACTGTTCTAAGTGCTGGGGTAGACATAGGGGAATCAGGTTGTCCCACGTGGGGCTCACAGTCTTAATCCCCATTTTATAGATGAGGGAACCGAGGCACAGAGAAGTTAAGTGACTTGCCCACAGTCACACAGCCGACAAGTGGCAGAGCTGGGATTCGAACTCATGAGCCCTGACTCCAAGGCCCGTGCTCTTTCCACTGAGCCACGCTGCTTCTCCATGCTCTATAAATATGATTGATCGGCACCTCTAGACCGTTAGCTCTCTGTGGGCAGGGTACGTGTCTACCGACTCTCCGGTACCACACTCTCCCAAGTGCTTGGGACAGTGCTGTGCACACAGTAAGTGCTCAATAAGTACCACCGATTGGTTGATTGGTCAAACTAACGTGGAGTTGTTAGTTTGGGCCGGCTGACAGGTTTGAGACGGCACCCGCGCGTGGGGGGGCTCTGTCCGTCCATCCGTCCGTCCATCTGCTGAGGGTACTGGTAGTGAGGGCCAGGAGTCCATCTGTCCGTCGGCCGGGGTCCTATCAGCACAGAGTGGCCCAGTGGTAAGAGCCGGGGCTTGGGAGTCAGAGGATGTGTGTGGGCTCGAATCCCGGCTCGGCCACTTGTCCGCCGTGTGACCTTGGGCAAGTCGTTTGACTTCTTCTCTAGGCCTCAGTTCCCTCATCTGTAAAATGGGGATTGCGATGAGCCCCACGTGGGACAACCTCATTACCTCGTAAATGACCCGGCGCTTGGAAAGGTTGCTTGGCACAGAGTAAGTGCTTAACAAACACTATCACTACTGTTAGGATTATTAGTGAGGGCAGGGAGCCGGGGGGCCATCTGTCTGTCCATCGGCTGTGGCCCTGGTAGTGAGGGCCGGGAGCCCCTCTGTCTGTGCGTTCAATCGTATTTACTGAGCGCTTGCTATGTGCAGAGCACTGAACTAAGCGCTCGGAAAAGGACAATTGGACAACAGAGAGAGACCGTCCCTGCCCCACGTCGGGCTTCCAGTCTAAACGTCTGGGGTCCTGGCATTCATTCAGTCGTATTTATTGAAAGCTTCCTATGTGCCAAGCACTGTTCCAAGCGCTGGGGGGGGGGGGGAATACAAGGTGTTCAGGTTGTCCCCCACGAGGCTCCCAGTCTTCATGCCCAATTTGCAGATGAGGTCACTGAGGCCCAGAGAAGTGAAGTTGGTATTTGTTAAGCGCTTACTATGTGCCGAGCACTGTTCTAAGCGCTGGGGTAGACACAGAGGAATCAGGTTGTCCCACGTGAGGCTCACAGTCTTAATCCCCATTTTCCAGATGAGGGAACTGAGGCACCGAGAAGTCAAGTGACTCGCCCACAGTCGCCCAGCTGGCAAGGGGCAGAGCCGGGTTTGGAACCCATGACCTCTGACTCCCCAGCCCGGGCTCTTGCCACCGAGCCGCGCGGCTTCTCTGGCGGAAAGGGCCGGGAGCCCGGGGGTCGGTGGGTGGGTGTGTGCATCGGCTGGTCCTGGCCTGTCCTCGTCGTCCTCCTCCTCCTCCTCCTCCTGCTCGTCCTGCCCAAGGTCGAGGCCGGAGGCAGGAGCGGGAGGTCAAGCCGGGGCCGCCCGCCCGCCCCGCTCCCCGGCGGCCTCCTTACTTGCAGCGGCGGCGGCGGCGCTGGGTCCGCGAGCGGGGCGGAGCAGCCGGGACAGCAGCCTCATCCCTCAGGCGGCGGACAAGCCCGCTCCGCCGCCCGGGACGGGACGGGACGGGACGGGACGGGACGGGACGGGATGGGACGGGACGGGACGGGCCACGGCCAGGACGGGCAAGGCCGGGAGGAAGCCCTTCCGGGTCACGGCGCGCCTCGCTCCCCGCCGCCCCCTGCCGACGCCGCGGGGCATTGCGCCCAACGGCCCCCGCCGACGCCCTCGGCCCCCTGGCACTGGGGAAGCGCTCACCGTGCGCCCAGCACTCTTCTGAGCGCTGCGGAAGAGGCGAGGTAAACCGGCTAATAAGAATCTTGATGGCATTTCAGCGCTTACGAGGTGCCAAGCACTCCTCCAAGCGCCGGGGGAGAGACAAGGGAATCGGGTTGACAATACTAATCATCCTCATCCTGATGGCATTTGGTAAGCGCTGACGATGTGCCAAGCGCTGTTCCAGGCGCTGGGGGAGAGACAAGGGAATCAGGTTAGTGATAATATTGATGGCATTTGGTAAGTGCTTACGATGTGCCAAGCACTCCTCCAAGCGCAGGGGAAGATACAAGGGAATCTGGTTAATAATAATATTGATGGCATTTAGTAAGCGCTTACAATGTGCTAAGCACTCTTCCAAGCGCTGGGGAAGATACCAGGTAAAATGGATTATTCATAATAATAATAATAATATTGATGCCATTTGGTAAGCGCTTACAATGTGCCTAGCACTGTTCTGAGCGCTGGGGAATTATACAAGGTATTCAGGTTAATAACAATAATGATATTGATGGCATTTCTTATGTGCTTACGATGTGCCAAGAACTGTTCTAAGCGCTGGGGGGAGATACAAGGTGATGGGGTTGTCCCAGGTGGGGCTCACAGTCTTCATCCCCATTTTACAGATGAGGGAACTGAGGCACAGAGAAGGGAAGTGACTTGCCCAAAGTACCACAGCTGACAAGTGGCGGGATTAGTACCCACGACCTCTAATTTCCAAGCCCGGGCTCTTTCCATCGAGCCACACTGCTTCTGATCACTTGACTCTCGTCTTATCAATAGATTGATCGACCAAACATTGAGCGCATACTGTGTGCACAGCACTGTACTAAGCGCTTGAGAGTTGACAATGTAACAGAATAGACAGCCCCGTTCCCTGTTCACAAGGAGCTTACGGACCTGGGGTTTGAGAAGGTGGGTGAAGTAGCTCCTAACATTCATTCTTTCATTCGTTCATTCAGTCGTATTTATTGAGCACTGTGTGCAGAGCACTGTACTAAGCGCTTAGAAAGTACAATTCAGCAATAAAAAGAGACAGTCCCTGCCCACAACGGGCCTACAGGCTAGAAGACACACTTATGGGGTGGCTGCAACTTTATTACGTTTAGCACTTTCGATCCTTCTCAAAAAGCTGGGCACGTTAGTCGCTGCTCTTTCTAAGAGCAGGAATGGACAGTACAGCCTGCAGAGTTTTCAGTGTGGTTAGCTACGAAACTACTTTGACTACATTAAATTCAATCGCATTTATGTAGAGCTCAATGTGTATGCAGCACTGTACTAAGCGCTTGGGAAAGTACAACACAACAATAAACGGTGACATTCCCTGCCCACAACGAGGTTTTATATACGCTACCTTTTTCTCTCTAGTACTTTTAAGCACTTACTATGCGCCACGCACTAAGCTAAGAGACGGTGGGGTGGATAGACTGTAAACTCACAGGCAGGGATCGTGTCTGCTAGCTAATTCTGTTGTATTGTGCTCTGACAAGTGCTCAGTGCAGTTTTCTGCACAACGTAAGCACTCAAAAAATACCACTGACAATGATAATAGGGTCGGATACGGTCCCTGTCCCACACGGGGCTCACAGTCTAAGAGGGAAGTCTCACGGTTCTTCAGAGGTGGAGAGACTTCATAATTATGGAACTCGTTAAGCGCTTACTCTGGGCTAGGTGCTGTACTAAGCACTGAGGTGGATATGAGCAAATTGAATTGGACAGTCTCTGTCGCACATGGGGTTCACGGTCTTAATCCTCATTTTTTTGGATGAGGGAACTGAAGCCCTGAGAAGTGAAATTCATTCATTCATGCAATAGTATTTATTGAGCGCTTACTCTGTGCAGAGCACTGTACTAAGCGCTTGGAATGTGCAATTCGGCAACAGATAGAGACAATCCCCGCCCATTGACGGGCTCACAGTCTAATCGGGACTTCCCCAAGGCCACAGAGCAGACAGGTGGCCGAGCTGGGATTAGAACCCATGACCTTCTGACTCCCAGACCCGTCCTCTATCCAATATGCCATGCTCCTTCCACTTCTACATGAAGTGTAGAAGTGCATCATTGCCTCATTATTGAATGTGGGGACCGGGAGAACACTCCCAAATCCAAAACTTAAAACAGTTAAAATCACATCTGGAAAAATCCATCCCTTTCTCTTTGTATAGCACTTTTATTTTTTCCAAAATGCTGTCACATTAATGAACTTATTTTACCCTCACAACAACCCTGTGAGGTAGGAAGAATCAAGAATGACTATCCACATTTAACAGATGAGGAAACAAGCCCAGAGATGTTAACTGATATACCCAAAGTCACGCAGCAGACTATGGACAGAGCTTGAACGAGCGCATAGGTCTCCCGCTAACCAGAGCCATGCTCTATCCACTAGACCACACTGTCCTCTCTACATTCTGCTTTAATGGCCACAGGTAGGATAGGATCACAGTAGTGTCCAACATGCTGTTGGACAAAGCCCTGCTCGTGAGGTGCAGCCCGTGGGAGTCACTACTGCCCACCCTTCCTTGCTCCTTCCAAGTTGTAGCACCTACTGAATGCAAGGCACTGTACTAAGCGTTTGGAAAAGCACAACAGACACAAAACACAGATCCCCCCACCCACAAGGAGCTTACAGTCGAATGGAGACAGACAAAATATTTACAGAAAGTGGGAACAGTAGGATAAAAAATGAAAATGCCGGATAATCAGAAGTTAGAATGAATAATTGAATGCACAATTAAAGGTACATCCATAATACCTACCAAGAAGTGCAAGGGGTGGCTGCTGGTTTGCCACGAGTCAGGATTTGGGGAATTAATCGGGGAAGGCTTGCTGGAGGAGGGGCCGATGAAGAAGGCAGAAGTCTGTCAGCCTTAAAGGGACAGGATGCTCCAGGCTGTGGGTACAGCATGAGCACGGGATTGGAGGTGGTCAAATGTGAGTGTGTGGCGGGGGCAGGTTGGAGTTAGAAGGGTGTTTGGGAGGGGTAATGAGTCTGAGATGGGGAGTAAGATGAGGAAAGCTGGTGCACGGTCTTGAAGTCAATGTTTCTTGAAGTCGTGTGGTAATTAGCCCTTGCTATGCCCTTGCTTCCGGGGCAGTTTACACACATCCCAAACTTCCCCTCCCCACGTCTTGTCTCATCCCAACACTCCCTCTTCACCACTCCCTCCCCTGGCGAATGCTTTTTTTCTTTTATACCTTCTAAACGCACTTTCATTCTAGTCCCCATAGATTATTTCCTTATCTCTCATCTTCCCTGCCCTGAATGCCTCGATTAATTCAATAGTATTTCTTGAGTGCTTACTATGTGCAGGGCACTGTACTAAGCACTTGGAATGGACAATTCGGCAACAGATAGAGACAATCCCTGTCTCAATCAATCAACCGTATCCATTGAGAGCTTACTGTATGCAGATCACCAAACTAAGCACTCGGGAGAATACAACAGGTTTGGCAGACATGCTCCTTGCCCCAAGGTCTCACAGTCTAGAAGAGGAGAAAGACATTAAAATAAATTATGGATATATACCAACGTGCTAGGGGACTGAGGGTGGGGGTGAATGAATGGTACGAATCCAAGGGCAAGGCTGCTCCAGAAGGGCGAGGGAGGAGAGTCAGCCAGCCAGTCAACTGTATTTATGAAGCGCTTACTGTGTGAAGAGCGCTGTACTAAGCAGAGTACAATAAGCAATAATCAGACACGTTCCCTGCCCACCACAAGCATCCAGTCTAGAACTGGGGAGGAAAGGAGGACTTAGTCGGGGAAGTTCTCTTGAAGATGTGATTTTAATAAACGGTGTTCTTCCGTAGGATATGAAGATGGAGGGGGTTCCAGACCAGAGGCAAGGTGTGGGTGAGGGGCCGGCAGCGAGATGGATGACATCTAGGTACAGGGAGTAGGTTGGCATTAGGGGAGCGAAACGTGCCGTCTGGGTTGTAGAAGGAAATCAGCGAGATAAGAAGGGGGCAACGTTCTTGAGAGCTTTAAAGCCAATGGTAAGGAGTTTGATGCAGAGGTGGATGGGCAACCACTGGAGGCTCTTGAGCAGTGGGGAAAAAAGGACCAAATCTCTTTTTAGAAACCGTTTGTATTCAGCCCAGGGCCTCTTCCAGAGCAGTGCCTGAAACCCAGCTAAACCCTTGCAATGACTACCCAGGTTGAAGTGTCCACTCCACAGGTCTCAGGCCCATCACCATTCATCATTCATTCAATAGTATTTATTGAGCACTTACCGTGTGCAGAGCACTCAATTAAGCACTTGGGAAAGTACAATACGACAATAAACGGTGATATTCCCTGCTAGATCTCCCACCTGATGAAGCGTGGCACGACGCCATAGGCCAGTGCCTCTGGATTCATGGTGACTAGACTATAAAACTCCTTGAGGGCAGGGATTATATCTACCAACCCTACTGTATTGTATTCCCCAGCATTTAGTGCGGGGCACTGCACATGGTAAGTGCTCAGCAAGTACCGCTGATTGACTTGCCAAACCCTGGCATCTTTTCCCAGGTGTTTCAAATGCCTACCTACACCAGCCACTAATAGGTATGAGATTTAAAAGCTCTACCTGGTCCAGTTAGAATCATTTTTTTCCATTTTATTAACACCAGATGCAATAACACAATGCTAAAAATAGACATGCAATAATTATACAACAAATGCATATTTTTCAAAATAATTTTGTCCATCACAATTAGTGAATGCACACAGAATCTCCTATCCACCATTAGTGCATTATTGTTCGAACAAGTAAAAGGCGATGAGAGGAACATATTAAACTTTATGCTATTCAGCACCAGTAAAAAGTCAGGAGACTTTTAACAATTCCATATATCAAAAACATTTGAATCTGTATCACCAAACATGTAAAGTTAATCATTTTGTTCCATTTCAAGATGCGTTCTTATTTACAGTATTTTGTAGTTCAATAAAATATTTTAACAATATTTAAAAATTATCTAAATTCATAAAAGTATTGCAGAAATTTATAACATTATTGTATGCACATACAAGGAAGTCCGTGAAAATGGTTAAAGAAATGTATTCAGAGAGTATGAGCAACACAGTCTTTTTTTTCCCCCAAAGTTCCAACTATTTGAAGGCAGCCGTCTTTCAGACATTCAAAAAGCCTTATATGCTGCTAACTTCTGAAAATGAAAAGCTCCAGTAATGAAAGTGACTATGGTAAAGAAATAAGAGATCATCAGTAGAAAATATATTTCCACAGGCGTGACGTATTTAATAATAATGATGACAGCACTTTTGTAGAAAACCGTTAGGACATAGAGATTTGTGAACCTATGTCGTTTGTTCATAGAATAATGGTCTATCCCAGACCTACAGAATCTTGTTCTCAAAATGTATGATATTTTAGCAGCCATAAATACATTTCCAGTTAAAAGAGTCTCTAATGCTAAGAAATTCAACATAACTGACTGCTGAAAACCTTAGTTAGAATTTTTAAATCCCACATTATTTTGGCATTAAAAGCTTCTAATAAAATGTAGCCACAGACTTGGGCTTCTGATGATGGAAAGCCAAAAATAAAACCGTTAATGTACACACTATGCTTAAATTTCCACTCTGAAACAATCAGGTACCAAAAATATAAGAAAAAGCAATAGAAAAGTAAGAATAAAATTAAAAAAATATTGCACAGCCACATTACCTAGAAAATAAAAGTCGATGTTAAAAAAGCTCTAGTCATGGATGATATAAATTATCTTCCATATAAAAAGTATAAATTTTTTTCAATTCGACGGCAGCTACACTTTAATATCACACATTTTTGATTCATCAGTGAATGAGGTAATTGCCAAGGCTCTCATAATGCTCCTCTCCTATTGGAAGTATTTTAGGGCAGCAACCAGAAAGAACTTTTCTAAAAATATTTCAGAATCAAGAACTGCAATATGAGCAGCTCTTCCAATGAGCGAATCAGCTGTATTAGGCAAGGCATTGATGACGTTGTAACGAACCAAATTACAGTCCTTGTTTTGCAAAACTGGTAGAAGCAGGTTCTGGATCATTTCGGCATAAATTGGTCCTAGAGGCAAGACAGCAAAACGATGTGTTATATTCAATATTATACTTGAATGAGCATGAATAATCAGAATAGGCAGTATCGTGACCTTTCAGGTTAGCATCTTTACAAAAATTAAATGGTAATAATAATTATGGTATTTGTTAAGCGCTTACTATGTGCTAGGTACTGAACTAAGCGCTGAGATAGATACAAGCAAATCGGGCTGGACACAGTCCTGCTTCATGTAGGGCTCAGTCTCAATCCCCATTTTACAGATAATAATAACGGATGACGTACCTGAGGAACAGAAGTGAAGTGACTTGCCCAAGGTTCCAGAGCAGATGCTGACTTCATTTAAAATGGAAAACTTGTCTATTAAGGATTTGCTTTTTGTTCAGTGTTGCTTTTTAGAAAAACCTCTAGGTTTCCGTATTTACCCTTTTACTGAAATTTCAATGAAATTCATCAACAGTACCTACCCTGCACTAACACCCCACCCCTGCCAGTAACTTAATTAAAGCATGGAAGCAGATCAGTTAGTTGCCATGACTTTAAAAAAAAAAAAAAAGGCAGACAACTGAGCATTTGAGGAGAAGCACGTTGGTCCGGTGTTTCCAATCGTTGCTAGTTTTGTCTCAGCAAGCAGAAACCCTCACAGACTTTCTTTCGACTTTCAGGAAGCTGAGGCCATTTCAGGTGCAAGGGCATTTGAAGCTGGCTCGGGGAAGGGAGTGAAGAGGGATTTTTCCTCTAGCTGGCACTCCTTACTACCTTGCCTTCTTGCACCAGGGTGGAGGGCAAGCTGTACCCCACCTCCCCTCTCCCATTCTCCTCACTTCACCTCCTCCCTCACATGGGGAAGTCAAGGAAAACAGTCGCTTGTCTAGTGCAAAAAGTAAGTGGGCAAGAATGTGAAAAAGATGGCTCTAAGTGGAGTCCACATACACATATTTTTCATACTTCTTCAACTCTTCTCTTCCCTCGCTCCAGAACTCTGGAGGTGCGGAGGAATGGAGCAATGAGGGTGGCTGGCAAGAGGAGATGAGGGGCTGGAGCTGTTGTAATTGTGATTGGAGGAATGCGAACACTCACACACTCTCTCACACACACGCCCCCTCTCCCTCCACCCCTCTCTCTCATAGTACCAGTCCACCCTGATGATTCAGAGCTGGCGTTTTGGTCGAGACTTTGGCAGGGAGAATTTTTAGTCAGTTGTGCAGTAATCAGGCAGGAGTAGGATAAAGAAAAGAAAAAAGAGAAGCTGCGTGACCTAGGGAATAGAGCACAGGCCTGGGAATCAGAAAGATCTGGGTTCTAATCCCAGCTCTGTCTGCGGTATGATCTTGGGCAAGTTATTTTACTTCCCTGTACCTCAGTTACCTTATCTGGGGATTAAGATTCTGAGCCCTATGTAGAATGGGAACTGTGACCAACCTCACTTAGTTTGTATCTACTCCAGCGCTTAGTACAGTGCCTGCCTCATGGTAGGCATTTAGCAAATACCATAAAGGGAGGGGGGGTGTAGAAAAAAACATGAAAAGAGAACACATTTGCACTCAGAGGTCTTGTAGCAACGTCCAAGGCAAAGTGACCGTTTTCTTCATGAGCTAAAACTCTGTAATTACCTGATTGCTTGTCCTTTAAAGCTGTTTTACACATCTCAATGCGTGCAGAGTGATAGGGAACATAACGATCCTGCAGGGACCCTACTAATACTACATTTTTAAAGTACTGAAGACCTGTGGAAAAGGGATAAAAATGGTCATTGATGAGTGATTGTAATTACACACGCAATTCCAAAACAAATTTTAAGGACAGATCAATATATCTCACAAATACCTCTACTACAAATACCATTTGCTTACCCACTTTGGCAAAACAAACTAGAGATGAAATTGCATTCAGATGGAACAAAGGTTCAAGTTACTTTGCTTTCCAATGGCTACTTAAAGTACCACTGTGACAAAACACTAATGCAAAATCTGAGGGAAGGCCCATCTGACCTCCAAAGGTCCTCCTTCCACTATGGTACCCTGCTTTCAACTGCCATATTCTACCCCAGTCCACAGATGGTTCTCTGATTCCAAGTTTACCAAATCCACCCATGAATTTTACCCTTCCCTGATTCATTCATCGGATTCCCGTCCAAGACAGCAAGCAGGAATTTAACCATGGTTTAAGGATTGTTAGGGAATTTAGAAATGATGCCCCAAATGTTCTTCTAATCTGTGTAACATGGACAGGTAGAACATAACAGACATCTGTGGGAGTACAGCGCTACTCGGGTTTATGGTAAAGAGTTGTCAAATTAGTATTCAACCATACCCCATGATATGGTGGTGATATATTCCTCAAAAACAAGGATGAATCATGAAACAGTTGTGTCACGTTTTATCACACTACCTGCAATTTGTTAGGTTCAGAACATGATGCAAGGCCCTACAGATAAGTAAAAATTATACTTAACTCCCTCCTCTTGTTTACTCCCATCTTCTGTTCCTCGGGGCTTTCCTGCCCACTTCCACCCCCTCCTCCCACTCCCTGTATTCTCACCCCTAAATGCCAGCACTTTGTTCATAGCCTCAGCTTGAACAGTGACTAATATGGAAATAAAAGGGCTTAAGGGGGGAAGGGAAGAAGAGATGGGTCCATTCATTCATTTAAATTGTATTTATTGAGAGCTTACTGTGTACAAAGCACTGTGCTAACCCTTTGGGAGAATACAGTAAAACAATGGACACACACATTTCCTGACCCTGAGCTGGGTTCTTTTAGGATGGTCCCTGGAAGCCCCTTTTCACCCAGCCGTGGGTGGGTCATACTGAGACAATGGGATCGGGATAGCTATCACTAACAGAGTTTTAGGTGGTCCTGTTCACCTCTATTAAGGCATTTCAGAGACTGATTTTATAGAAGACTGAAATTTGATTTTAGTTATTGCTGAAGTATACAAGAGATGCTTAACAATTTCATGTTTGATTTTCAATAACCTAACTTCAGCCCAAATCAACTTTCCATTTTAGCCCCAGATCTAGGGAATCAGGGAATACCTTTTATAGACACCCCACAGCAAGACCTCCCTCCTCGGTTTCTGACCCCACCAGGGCCTTCTGGCCATGGCCGGGGCTGCGGCTGCTGTAGAATCAACCCAGATTCACTGCGGTGGTGGCAAATCCTGGTCTGGACCCTTGCTGTGCTCGTGCTAAGTATCCTCGAGCTTCTGGATTGGGCAGGGGCGAAGAAGGCCTTCTCTTGGAGTCATTTTCATTCAATCATTTATTGAGCGTTTACTTGGTGCAGAGCACCGGGGTGTGCCCAGATCCTGGTGCCCTGCAAGGTCCGGAAGTGTGACTATGGCATCCTCTTCACCTTATTCTCCCCTTAACTCCCTCTCTCTGGTCCCTTTCTGCCTTCAGTGGCTAGGGTGAACCAGACACGAGCATCGGCCCCCAAAATCTGTGGTGGTTGGTGCGCCAACTCCATGGAGATGATTGATCCCTGGGGCACCTAGGACACAGAGCATTTCCACTAGACTGTAAGCTCCCTGTGGGCGGGGATCATGTCTACCATCTCTATTGTACTGTACTCCCCTAAGCGCTTAGTAAAGTGCTCTGCCCACAGAAAAGACTCAGTGAATGCCACCAACTGATTGCGATATTCAATACTGATCGACATTGAAAATTATTGAAATTATTTTTAGTGGATCGTTTTTTTCAGATGAGAAGGAAATCAGGCTCTACCTTGTTTAAAGATTGGATATATTTTAAAGCCACTATCTGTAGTACTGGGTAATAAACTAAATCTAAACATTTCCTTGGACTGTGTAATACTACTCTCTTACCCAAAGAATATGGGATTTGTTCTTTATTATCCTGGTCTTCCTGAATTCTCTTACTGAAATTTCTTTTGTCCTGAGTTTCTTCATAAATTTGAAAAGAGATGTGTTTGAAGAATTTTTGTGGTCCCACACTAATGATGGCTTAAATTATTACACAATCAAGATACATTCTAGATAAAACTGGATGGTTTGCATTTTGTTCAACTGCTAAACACCATTTTGAAAACAGTCCCTATTCTTGTTCCCTAAAATAATTTTAGCTCATCAATTCTCCACATTCTTGCAAAAGCTAAACACTCACACAAGATAGGGTTATTTACAAATGAAAAGTGACACCTTTAATTGAACGAGCCAGTAGCTCAGCTTGCATAAGAGCCTATTGAAAAAGATTATTGCCACAGGGTAGCGCAGCAAGAGACTTTTTAAACCATTATATTTTATTTGTCAGACCTCTGCAGCTGCAAATGATTCTTGTTTGTTTTAAGAATTCTTAAAATAGTGCTCTCTTGCTGGTTAAATTCCATGGCTAAATCCAGATTCTTTCACACTGAGCATAAAGCATAGGTTTCTCCTTCTTCCTGTAATGAACTTGAAATCCCAATGATGGTTATTTTTTTCCCCTAGGTCATAATCAGTGTTTCTCTTTTTTCTGTTTTAACTGAAGCCCATTTGGACAGCTTTTTCCAAAAATTGGGTTGATAGAAACTGCACTGCTTAATGATGATCCAGGCTAAATGTATTTAACTGAATACCCTACAATGATACGATGGACATTATACAACAAGTTATGCAGCCTGTTGGTGGTGGTATTTACTGCTCATCTGTCCTCCCTTGAATAGAACACAAGGAGAATGCAAAGACTCTAAGGTATAATTTGCCATCTTTACAATTTTCTCAATATTAATTATGGCCTTGATCTTATATATTTAAAAAATTCAATTAAATTCTCACTCATTGACCTCTCTCTAATATGTAACCCAAAAATGATGGCCAAGAGTATTTTTTGAAGATATGTTTCTGTAGAAAATGCTGCTGCACCCAGATCTGCACTTGGGATCATATTCTTCCATGCTCTTAGAAAGGTGTTCTGCACTTAGCAAGTGCTCAATACCATTGACTGAATTACAATGATTAGGAATGTGTCTACTCCATTGTACTCTCCCAAGTGCTCAGTACAGCACTCCACACACAGTAAGCGCTCAACAAATCCTACTGACTGGTTCACATCAAATGACAACGTTAAGGGGGTTGTGGTATGTCAACCGGACAAACATTTTGGAGGCCTTCCCCTGCTTTATTATCTCTCAGCGAATCCATCTACTCAAAAGATCGCACCTACCGCTTCTTTTGCATCCCTCTTCCCAACCACTTTTCTATCATGTACTTACTCTATTTAAAGTAAGCAAAGCAGTCACTTTTTCCAGCTATTTTTTCCAATTTAATTTCTCTTTTCTGGTTTCTATTCTAATTTCACAGTTTCTTTAGTCACAGGAATCAAAACCAAGCTTGGGAGTCTAATCAGATAAAAATCAATATGCTACCTGTTCTGCAGTGTGTGCTCACCATCATGCTTGCCTTGTTGAAAACTGTATAAAAATACATATAGAAACATATACGCATGCACACACCCACACAGAGTTGTCCTTTGTTCTCAGAAAAGTCATTGTTGTGAATGGTTGAAAAGATAAATGTAGGACCCACGGTCGAGATTGACCACACTGTGCCAACACAGACTGGCCTTTATTGTACTGTTATCTTCAATGTGTGCAGTGCCTAATACTGTTTTACAGTTTATATTCATTTCAAAATCCTTAAAAGCTTCTGTTAGAAAAGAGCCATTTCTTGATTATATCCTATCCTCTCCCATCTTGATTTTGGCATCAACCACCCTTGGGGACCTCTCTGCCTCCTTTCTCTCCCCATTCCAGTCCATACTTCACTCTGCTGCCCGGATCATTTTTCTACAAAAACAATCAAGCACTCTCCAAGAACATCCAATGGTTGTCTCCACACCTCTGCATCAACATAAAATTCTTACTTTTGGCTTTTAAATAATAATAATGATAATAATAATTATGGAATCTGTTAAGCGTGTACTCTTTGCCAGGCTCTGTACTAAGTACTGGGGTGGATACAAGCAAACTGGGTTGGTCACAGTCTCCGTCCCACATGGGGCTCATGGTCTCATTCCCCATTTTACAGATGAGGTAACTGAGGCCCAGAGTAGTAAAGTGACTTGCCCAAGGTCACACAGCAGATAGGCGGCAAAGTCAGGTCTGGAGTCCACAACCTTGTGACTCCCAGGCCTGTGCTCTATCCACTACACCGTGCTGCTGCAGTACTCAAGAACTCAATCACTTTGCCCCCTTCAATCTTACCAAGCTGATTTCCTACTGCAACTCAGCCTGCACACTTTGCTCCTCTAATGCCAAACTACTCTCTTTACTTAGCTAGATCTCCTTTTCCTCACCACTGACCCCTTGCCCACATCTTCCCTCTGGCCTGGCAATCCCTCGCCCTTCATATCTGACAGACCACCGTTCATTCATTCATACAACTGTATTTACTGAGCGCTTACAGTGTGCCCAGCACTGTACTAAGCGCTTAGTATGCTCTCTCTATACCTTCAAAAGCCAAATTAATAATAATAATATAATAATTATGGTATTTGCTATGTGCTTACTATGTGCCAGGCACTGTTTTAAGCGCTGGGGTAGATACAAGGTAATCAGGTTGTCCCATGTGGGGCTCAAAATCTTAATCCCCATTTTACAGATAACAGGCACAGAAAAGTGAAGTGGCTTGCACAAGGTCACACAGCAGATAAGTGGCGGAGCCAGGATCAGAGTCCACATCCTCTGACTCCTAAGTCTGTGCTGCTGCCGCTAGGCCAAGCTGCTCCTCCAAGAAGCAGCGTGGCTCAGTGGAAAGAGCCCGGGCTTGGGAGTCAGAGGTCATGGGTTCGAATCCCAGCTCTGCCATTTACCAGATGTGTGACTTTGGGCAAGTCACTTCACTTCTCTGTGCCTCAGTTACCTCATCTGGAAAATGGGGATTAAAAACAGTGAGCCCCATGCGGGACAACCTGATCACCTTGTATCCCCCCAGCGCTTAGAACTAGTGCTTTCCACATAGTAAGCGCTTAATACCACATTATTAAGAGACCTTCCTTGAGTAAGCTTTCATTTCCCTTACACCCTTCTCCCATTTGTATTGCCTCTGCACTTGAATTTGTACCCTTTAAGCACTTGATATGCATCCCACGCTCAGCTCCACAGCAATTATGTATATATCTGTAATTCATTTATATTAATGTCTGTCATTCATTAGATCATACTTATTAAACACTTAGTGGGTGCAGGGCATTCTACTAAGCATTTGGGAAAGTAGACTACGACAATAAACGGTGACAATCTCTGCCGACACTGAGCCGTCTCTCCTTTAGACTGTAAGCTCCATGTGGACAGAGACTGTATTTGTTTATTGTTATACTGTACTCTCCCAAGCGTTTAATACAGCGTCCCAGAGTGAATGCTCATTAAATACGACTCACTGACTGTGTACTTCTAGAGTGGACCTGCATACAGGAATTCTTGGTGACTGTCTCTAGAACTACATATAGATAACCCTCGAAAGTCTGCTGAGTTGGAAGACTTTCCCAAATGAATGTAAAATAATTTTAACGCCTGCATCCAAGTCTATTGTTGCTTCCTCTAACATGGGCAGCACGGAATACATTGAATAGGTTTGGAGCTACGAGGCATCCCTATTTTATCCTACTGGTGATAGGATTGGGATGGAGAAGACACCCCTGGTTTGGACAAGGCTTTGTCATTATGAATTGATCTCATCATGGACTTTTCAAGGCAGACAAACTACGTAATTTCAAGTACCTGAATTATTATTGGTGTCCAATGCTTTCATAAGGTCTGTGAAAACTGCACTCTCGTTTAGATTTTGCTGCCAATGGAGACCAACGAGATAGATGCTTGATAATTGCCACTAACTGACCTTTCACCTTTACTCTTGAAGATGGCGATTACGGCGAGATCTGTGAAATCTTTGGCCATCTCTTGTGTTCCACGTTGAAGAATGTTTGAAAGTATTTAAGCAGAGTGTTTCCTCCAGGCTCACAAGTCTTTAGCAATTATACCAGCAGTTCCAAGTGCTTTTCCATTTTCCATGGCTCTGATTGCCGACTTCCTCAAAAGTTGGGCCATGTGACAGGTAATTATGCACTGCGATTTATTTTAATGTCTGTCTCCCCCTCTAGCCTATACGCTCCATGCGGGCAGGGACTCTGTCACCTACTCTGCTCTACTGCACTGTCCCAAGCACTTACTACAGTGCCCTGCACACAGTGAGTGATCGACATATACCATTGTTTGAGTGATCGTGCTTCGGAATGGTTTCTATATTTTGAAGGGTCTCATCTTCAACAGTTGTGTTGAGAACAATAAACATATCCATATGCCACCTCTACGGGATTGCCCCCGTGTGTGAAAGGACTGGAGCCATGCTTTCCACTTCAGAGATGCCAAATTCACAAGGCAGAAAAACTTCTCTCAATATTGGACAGCAGTTCTTGGTTTTGTGGCAAAGTGCCACAGCCCTTGATCTCTTCCATTTTTTGCCATCCCATCACCTACCATGCCTGTTTCTTACTTTGAAAGGCACGTCATGAAGTAGGCTTTTGTAGTCTTGCCTTTGTTTGAGTAATGAAGTGCTGCAAGATGTTTCGGGTGCAGCATTTGCTTTGTTCTAAATAGATTTTGATCTCCAAATCATCTGCATTGAACACATTTTGCCTGGCCATTCCTGATTTCTCAATGACTGCCGGGTAGACTGTATCAAGGAGAACTACTGTTCATTGGTTCCTCTGGAGATTGTAGTTGCATTTTTCTGTTGAAGAGCTGCAGAGTTCCTATGTTTTCCAGGAGCTTAACGTTCAGCTGTCTTGGAGGTTTGGGGACCATTTTTGGATAAAACGGTTGTGTAGTAAGATTATAAACCTAGAGCATATCATATGACTAGACTGTAAGCTCGCTGTGGGCACGGAATGTGTCTATTATAGTATTGTTCTCTTTCAAGCACTCGGTACAGTGCTCTGCACATAGTAAGGGCTCAATAAATACGACTGAATGACGGTTCATCCAGCACTCAGCTCCATACGTAGCTGCTGTAATCACCTTACCCTTTAAGTCTCTCTGCTGCAATCCAACATAGACAATAATATGTCTATGTTTTGATCATGGATGTACCCGGGGTGTTTTTCCTTAGGTCAGCAGGCTTTTGTTTGAATGGTGTTGGCAATAATGAGGTATTGGTCACATTTACTCAGCAAAAGCAGGCCACTGTGATCTAATTTACCACACCCATATGACTATAACTTTTCACCATGTGTTGGCATCACTACCAACAAAATAAGGCATAAAAATCACCTATTATAATGGATTTTTCTGGTCCTGGTATTTCTGTTATGAGTTTGTCTAAATCTGTGCAGCCTTTTTTTTTTTCCCACCCGCAATACAGTGTCTCATTGTTGGGCCCAAGCACTTACGATTGTGGCAGAGAGCTTTGGTTTCAGGGGCAGGTTTACATGGTTGCTTAAATCTTGGGGCAGGTTTACAAAGTTCTATAATGGTTACCTTCTCACTGCAAATCCAAGCCCAGACAGGAATGGTTCTAAAGAGGGAAGACCTTTCCAATACATGGCGTGTCCATCGCCCATATCTGTGAACTAACTTTTGTCGGGCAGCCTAGTGTCATATAGTGCTGTGACTATCTGTATCTGACCGTGCATCATTAGAGCTCTTTCTCTTATGTTTTCATCATGACATTGTGACCTGATGCCCACGGTGCAGTGGTGTTTAGCACACCCAATTACCCCATAAAACAGGAACTGCTGCCTACGGAATCTTTGTTAAGGAAAGTCCACATCAAGCACAGAATAAGCGATCAATAAAACCACTGATTAAGTACTTACTCATGTCCAATGCTTGTCCATGATGACCCTTATATTATCATCTGCCTTTCCCAATTTGCAGTTTTTTCTGAATTCATATCCTTGTATCCAGGGTCCAGCCACCCCACCCGCTTTTGTGCCAGAGAATTTAATAAAGATATTCTTGACTTCATCAGCCAGGTCACTGATGAAACTATTAAATATACCTGACTTGAAACAAACTTCCAAGGTAATATTAAATCACTTATAACTCTTCGCATAGTCTTTGAGCTGGATACTTCCTTAAAGATAGTGTAAAATTATGTACATTAAAAAACCCATTACATCTTCACTTCCTTTCATTCTACATCACTTATCCCTTTGTTGAAAAAGAAATTATACTGATGTGTTAAGATTAATTTCCAAAACCATGTTAATTTTTTCCAGGGTCATATCTTTCAAGGGCTTGTAAATAATCACTTCTCAAGCAAAATATTTTCTCCCCTTATGAAATATTATCAACAATTACTACTGCAGTATAAATAATACACTTGCCTGCTTTTTTACTGAGTTTATACAAGAAGGTCTGACGGGGGTCTGAATGATCTCGACACGTCAGTTGCAATAAAGAACCTGATTTTTTCCACTTCTGCATAAACCAGAGACCTGAAGAGTGAAGAAGAGATAGATGAGTATAAATCTGAATTGAACAGTAATTAATAAAAGCTACCTCTATATATCAATTTTAATACATAGTAAAGTTATTCAAAATTCCATGTTAAAATGGCATAAGAAGGTCTTCACATTCTGTAACAGACAACTCTCAATTTTCTGCTGGAAAAATAAAGATATCTTGAATTAAGTCAGTGAAAAAAGTATGGCTGACTTTCAGCTAGACAGACAAGTAATGGGGTGGAAAGCTTCCAAGTACAAAGCTCTGTACACATTAGGGGCTGAAGTCAACATTGTTAGTGATGATTATGATGAAGAAAAAAATAATTTTTTAAGCTTAATTTGCCCCAAATCACATAAGAGGGAGCACAAAGTCAACCAGAATAGACAATCTGAGTATTCAGCTATCAAATATGTCAGTGTTATTCATTCAATCGTATTTATTGAGTGCTCACTGTGTGCAGAGTATTATACTGAGCACCTGGTTCAGAGCACTGCGCTACGTAAACTATAATTCTCGACATGATGGCCAAGCAGAGGTAATAAAAATAAATTGTAAAATTCTCCCCATCACTCCTTCCCTCAACCCGTTGCCCAAGCACCTACCCTCCATCCTTTTCCATCTGGTCAATTTCATCCTCACAGGTTCTAGTTTCTTTTTTTAAAAATTATTATTAAAAAGGTGGCAGTAGCTGCTACTAGAGAAGAGAAGCAGCATGGCTCAGTGGAAAGAGCCCGGGCTTGGTAGTCTGAGGTCATGGGTTCTAATCCTGACCCTGCCGCTTGTTAGCTGTGTGACTTTGGGCAAGTCGCTTCACTTCTCTGTGCCTCAGGGACCTCATCTGGAAAATGGGGACTGTGAGCCCCACGTGGGACAACCTGATCACCTGATCATCCCACAGCGCTTTGAACAGTGTTTTGAATATAGTGAGCGCTTAACAAATACCATCATTACTAGCATAGCCAGGACTATATCCCCTCTACTTGACCGCCCTCTATTCCCTGCCCCTAGCCAAAGCTGTGGGAGCAGAGACAAGGATATAAAGTGGTAAGAGCAGCAGCTTGGGATGGAAGGAAGAATAGCAGAAACTCTGTAGAGAGCATGGGCCAGGGAGCCAGAAGGACCTGGGTTCTAATCCCACTTCCACCACCTGGTCGGCTGCGTGACCTTGGGTGAAGCACTTAATTTCTCTGTGCCTCAGTTACCTCCTCTGCAAAATGAAGATTAAGACCGTGAGTCCCATGTGGGACACGGATTGTGTCAAACCTGATTAGCTCGTATCCATCCCAGCACTCAGGGCTGGCACATAGTGAGCACTTAACCAATACCATAAAGAACAAACAAACAAAAATGCGATCTACTCACAGCATTTAGTTCAAAAACACTGGCAAGTGTTGGGAGGCTGGGGAGCGATGGGGAGATGGAGCTGAGTTTGGAATGTGGGAAAATTGTGAGTGGGAATGTGGGTAGGAAAATTGAAAAGAGATTATCTGAGGAAGGGTAATTAATTTACTAGCACATAATGTTGGGGGTGGAATCGTATACTGGGATTAATCAGCAATTAATCAGTAGGGCACATTCCAATGTTACATATATTGTAGGGTGGTTGCTACCTGGGGTAGGCCTGTATAACGCCTTCTTAAAAGCTAGTCCAGTAAATTCTGAGGCTGGCGCTTAAAACTTTACCCCTAACATTAATTTCATATTCAAATGTAAACCGATTGACCTCATATAAATTTTAATATGATCAAATATATCATTTTGATTTTATAAAAATGCTTTCTGATAGAATTAAAGCAGTGACGAAAAATAGGTATTGTTGAGATTTGGCTGAATACATACTTATGTCAGCCTATTTCACAGATAGAATTTCATTAAAATATTAGGTAAGAATTTTAAGAATTCTGAAAAATAAGGTCACAACAAAGGAATATAACTATGTCATACCAGAAGTTGTCAACCTTTTTTTTTTTTGGTTTTCAACCTTTACCCTTTTAGCTGAAAGTCTCCCTAATTTTCATCTAAATGTACCCTGTTCATACCTAACCTCTACTTCCTTTCCCATAACCCTCTCTCACTTTGCAGAAGAGGAAACTGAGACACAGAGAAGTTGTAACTTGCCCAAAGTGACACAACAGGCAAGTGGAGGAGGTGGGATTAGAACCCAGGTCCATGCTCTTCCTTCTAGGCCCACTCCAGGTCCACGCTGCTTCCCTAGACATCTGAAGTCATTAAGGTGAAGAAGTAACTTGTTCTTCTCAGCCACGAAGAAATACAATTTGTTAAAATACAAATACCAGAAAGGACCCAGGGATCATTTAATTATCCTCCATTCTATATTTTAAGGCTCGGAATGATTCGAAGTCTTTACCTGTATTAACGAGTGCACTGCTATTGTAGAGGGTACCAAGGTGTGGTCCAGAAAGAGACAAAAAGGTGTGAAGTTTGCTGAGGTAATATTTAAACCTGGGCCTTGTAAGCACTGAACGGATTATCAAATTGCCCAGCGAATGTCCAATAAAGCTATAAAAAAAATACAATATGCTTCCATAAAATAGATGACTTTAAATGCCTACTCATTCTACGCTAAGCCTTCCTGTACAAAACAATACATTAATAACATGATGCTTCGATTAGTTTTGCCTTTTAAGAGTCCCCAAACTACTAATGAGAGAATATATTTCTTTTCCCAACAATCAGGTGAGTAATTTTACACAATGTGACATGTAAAACTGATGATGAATGGAACTTGATTTTTTAATTCAGGGCTTGTAACTGATATTGATCGCTCTGAAAATATCCTAAATGAAAGTCGGACTTAAAAAACATATAATTTTGCTACCTGCTGGTACTGAGACATACTTGAAAAAGTTTTTAAAAATTATATGATCCAACAGCAACTCACTATATTGATCCTAAATGGATAGAAAAGAATGATTTCTAGGAGGTGTAATACTAATTACTGAGACCCTTCTGGATGCAATGCGCTAACTGCTTGAAAAGTAAATGGTTTACTTCCCCCTTATTAATTTTATTAATTTTAACTCCAAACATTTTAAGTTTTTATGACTATAAAAACTGCTAAAATTCAATCTGCCCATTAAATACAAATACCAGAAAGGACCCAGGGATCATTTAATTATCCTCCATCCTCCATCTACATAAAAGATAAGAATATGGAGACTATAACAAACCCTATATTCACAGAAACCTTCCTACAACTAGTTTGCTTCAATGCCCTCTCTAATTATACCCTGTACAACTTCTGTAATAATTACTCAGGAGGGCCTTGAGATAACTCAAGGGACCCATTGTTGGGTAGGAATTATCTCTATCTGTTGCCAAATTGTACTTTCCAAGCACTTAGTACAGTGCTCTGCACACAGTGGGTGCTCAATAAATACTCCTGAATGAATGAATTCCAGAATTTAAAAATCTACATAGCTCTTGACCAGGAGATAGAAGTTAGACCAAGTGGCCACACTGTGGCCCTTGAGTATGTGTCACCCTTTTGAAGTCAATCATGCAATCTGTGGACAACTCTTAGACAATATACTTTTAATCAATCAATGGTATTAACTAAGTGCTTACAGTGTGCAGAGCACTATACTAAACGCCTGGGAAGGTACAACAGAGTTGATAGACACTTTTCCTGTCCACAACGAGCTTAGAGTCTAAAGGGGAAGGCAGACATTAATATAAATATTTTATAATATGTAATTTATGGCTCTCAGTCCTCCAGCTGGTGGAGATGAAATTATTCCACCCACTACCACAAATGATCCTCCATCAACCACACTTCAAGAAAACTCTGTCCTCATTCATCATGACACAACTGGTGAGGTGGATACGTAGCAATGTACAGCAGCAGTCGCTTTTATTTTGCGAATCTTCAAATTTTAAAGATGCTCTTTTGTGGCCATCAAAGTAGTCTGGCCACTCCTGCTATAAAACAGGCTAGTAATCTGGGCAGTGTCTAATTATACATCACATATTCAAATACAAAAACCATTTTGTGTAGTGTTTACCTGATTTTTGAAATTGTTAGGCTGTAAATCTGAATATATTGTATGATCTCATCAAGAAGACGATCAGTCATGGAATCAAAATCAGCAAAGGTATCATTCTGTCGAAAAGTAAAACATACACATTGGGCAAATAGGATGATATGAAAATTTCACACTGTTCCCTCCCCAACAGGTTTGATCACTTTTAAAACTAAGATTAAATGATGCAGGCTAACTTTCTCTCTCCCTCTTCTCACTCTCCTCTTTTGGGTGGGGTTTGTGGGTGTGTTTCCACCTTTCTCGTCTCTATGGTGTGACCTCTGGGACTCCCAGGCAGCAGGCCTTTGCTTATCTAATCACTTCTCCTCTATTTACCCCTCTCAGACAAAATGACAGGTCTCCACCTCTAGGCCTGACATCTTCTCAGTTACTCACTCACTCAGCCTCCTTTTCTTTGCCTAGTTTTTTCCAGAAGCGAGTGTCATATGGTTTTAGCACCGGGGTCTTCAGGGTTAGTTGTCACTGTTGAGCACCTAGCAGTTTCATTCAGATTCTCCTACCCTTCGTCAGGGTCTGTAAAAGTTTCCTTCCTCCATATGTGGTAGATTTTTCTGAAAGAGAATGTCTCCTGCTGTAGCCTAAGTGTACAACTTTGTTTTAGGGGAGCCACTGTGCTGCTCTTTCTCATCCTTCAGACCAGATGGGCTTCCCAGACATCCCCACTGCAGGGATGGGGGAGTAGGAGGGCAGTAAACAGGCTTACTTTTTTTTTTCTCCATACTTCATGTTTTCAAGTCTTCTTGTTCCTTGAAGGTCTCCCTGCCTCAATCAAACAATGGTATTTACTGAGCTCTCCTCTAGACTTTAAGTTCCTTGTGAGGAGGGAATATGTCTACCAATTCTCTTATATTGTACTCTCCAAAGCACTTAGTTTAACACCCTGCACAAGGTAAGCACTCAATAAATGCGATTAATTGCCTGAGCACTTAGTGTGTGCAGAGCAGTGTACTAAGCAGTTGGAAGAGTACAATACAAACATAGTAGACATATACCTTGCCTACAAGAGACAGACATTAATATAAATAAATTTCAGATATGTGCATAAATGCTGTGGGCCTGAAGATGGGGTGAAGATCAAGTGCTAAAAGGGTACATATCCAGAAACATAGATGACACAGAAAGGAGAGGCAGTAGGGAAAAAGGGAAAAATTCTGCTTCAGGTTGGTTGGAACTGGTAGGGCAAAAAAAGGAGACTTTTGCAGCTTCACTGCAAGATTTAAGAGTAACCTCTCTTCTTCTACCCTACCATGGAGTCCATCCAACTCGTTTTAGGAATGATGGAGATAGTCTGGCCACCTTAATAAAACAGGCATTTTAAATTTCATGGCACCATTTTTCAGACGGTATTTACAATTTTCTAATGAAAACTTTATAGACAGTTAAGGAATCCCTCCTAGACTGTGAGCCTGTTGTTGGGTAGGAATTATCTCTATCTGTTGCCAAATTGTATTTTCAAAGCACTTAGTACAGTGCTCTGCACACAGTAAGCGCTCAATAAATACGATTGAATGAATGAATCATACTTTTTCAAACATGACTAGCAATGAATTAATTAGTATAAATTAAAGCCAAGATGACCATTCTTATGGTTTTCTAAGTACTTCTTTTATTTCAAATTTTCCAAAGTTTGAAAAAGTATTTCACTGTCTTGACATTCTTTGGGACAAAGCCAACGTTAAATAGATAATATTTACATTTTACAACAGAGAAGCAGCTTGGCCTAGTGGAAAGAACACAAAACTGGGACTCAGAGGACCCAGGTTCTAATTCCAACTCTGCCACGTGCCTGCTGCGTAACCTTGGGCAAGTCACAATTCTCTGGGCCTCAGTTTTCTCATCTGTAAAATGGGGATTCAATACCTATTTTCCTTTCTACTTAGACTGGGAGCCCTATATGGGACAGGGTCTGTGTCAAATGTGATTAACATATCTACCTCAGTGCTTAGAATGGGGCTTGACGCATAGTAAGTGCTTAACAAATAACATCATCATTTAACATTTCTGGCAGTGTGTTTTTCTTTTAATTTTCACAAAATTTACTGGTTTTGCTAGAGATTCAAGATGTAAAGACTGCAAAGTAATGGAATATCTTCAGTAATGGAAGATATTTCACACTACACTATTATCTGGGCATAGATTAGAGTTGCAAACAAATATATATGACCCTCAATAAACATCACTGATGATGACGATGATGACTTAGCTCCTTATGAAACACTGTCATTGATCATACCTGATTTCTCTCAGACATAAGAAAATCTATTCGACCCCCAGGCAATCCAAGTTCAATGTAAGTCTTTACTAATCGAAGATCTGCACTGTTTCCTAAAAACAGAAAAATAATACTTAAGGAGAAATACAGAAAAAGTTTTCAAGTACACGACAAAACATTTGTCTATTTCATGAAGGGAATTTTATAGTCCATGAAACAGCAATAAGCTTATAGTTTTACAAAGCAGCGCGGCTTAGTGGCTTTGAGAAAAAGCATGGCTTAGTGGATACAGCACGGGCCTGGGAGTCAGTAGGACCTGGGTTCTAATGCCGGCTTTGCCATATGTTTGCTCTGTAACCCTGGACAAGTCATTTGACTCCTCTGGGCCACAGTTACCTCACCCATAAAATGGGGATATGAGTGTTAGTCCCATGTGGGAGAGGGGCTGTGTCCAACCTGATTAACTTGCATCTCCCCCAGGGCTTAGAAGAGTGTTTACTAAGTGCCTAACAAGTACCATAATAATAATAATGTTACAAAGAACCCTAACCTAAACAATATTTTAATTTCATTTTGGTAACTACATAAAAATAATAATAGTAATAGAGATGGCATTTGTTAAGCACTTACTATGTGCAAAGTCACATGGGGCTCACAGTCTTCATCCCCATTTTACAGAGGAGGTAACTGAGGCACAGAGAAGTGAAGTGACTTGCCCAAAGTCACACAGCTGACAAGTGGCAGACTGGGATTAGAACCCATGACTTCTGACTCCCAAGCCCATGCTCTTTCCACTAAGCCACAATGCTTCTCCATATATTTAGCTTTACAGTTTACATGGTTTACTATGGCTTTGTATTCCCAGTGGGCAAATAGTAGCTTCTAGGAGGCTCAGTGTAGCTCGATAATCCATCTACAAACCCAGAGTCCAGTAAAATCAAACTCATCCCCATTTGTGGCTATCACTTCTTCCGAGCCAGCCACGAAGGTGTCAGAGGTCATTAACCCCAACAATTACTGCTCTAGATTACCAGAATAATAACCATTACTATTAGCAGTAATGCTTCAGAGGTCATTAACCCTGAGTTTTATTGCTCTAGATCATTTAGTTATGATGAAACACACACCAAATCCATTGGCAGCATCATTTTATCAAATAGATGAATGAATGAAAAGAGAAGCCTGTTAGAAATTAAAACTTTGGTAAATTTGTGGGGCAGAGCAAAGTTACAGTAAAACTCTTCCCTTGGGAACTCCTCCTTAAAAGCTGTTGACAATGCTTTTAAAGTCACCAGGAAAATACTGGGCAGCAGTCAAAAGGCACAACCAAGTGGGCATCAGCAGGAAGAGGAAACAAGCAAAAGAAAAGGCATAATTATGCCTCTAGATTAATAATAGTGATAAGGATTATCATTATTATTATGGAAGCTAAGTGATGTGTGGTATTTTTTAAGTACTGCATACAGTAAGCACTCTCCTCAATAAATACCACTGGTGGACTGGCTGACTGAACAGGAAAGGGCAATGTCAAAGTTTGCAGTGGTACAAACCAAATTTCTTCAATGTTGTTAGGCATGGACAATTAATTACCACAGGAAGTTAAGGCAGTAGGAAGTTTTGGCTGCTCACAGATTTGGAAAAAGCCATGGATGAGTGCTCCATAGTAAGTTATTAAAGGGCAAGTTAGAAATATTTGGGTTCACCCCTAATATAGTAGTATAATGGATCTTAAAGAGGGCAACTCTGAAATGATTTCTCTAAGCATCTTTTCCCCAATGTTTGTCAGAATATATGACCTAATATTGATATTTGTTTTGTTTTATGTTCAAGACCAAGCCTACCTGGGAACATAATCAAGCAGACACACACACAAACTTAATTCAATCAGTTGTATTCACTGAGTTCTTCTGTGTGCAGAACACCAAACTAAGCGCTTGGGAGAGTACAATACAGAAATATAACAGAGTTGATAGACACATTCCCTGTCCACAGTAAACTTACAGTCTAGAGGGATAATAAAGGCATTTGTTCAATGCTTAATGTACAGCACTAAGCACTGCAGTAGATACAAGATACTCAGGTTCCAAATGGGGCTCTCAGTCAAAGTAGGAGGAAGCACAAGTATTGAATCCCCATTTGGCATATGAGTGAACTGAGGTGCAGAGAAAGTAAGTGACTTGCCCAGAGTCGCACAGAAGACAAGTGATGGAGCTGAGAATTGGAACTCGGGCCCTCTGACTTCCAGGCCTGTACTCTTTTCATTAGGCCACGCTACTTAATTCCACTCAGGGTGGCCATATCATACTTTAGCATCTCTATGTAATATTGATATCTAAATATGGCTAACAAAGGCCCTTCTGCAATCATATCTTCCTAAGAAGCCTTCTCCAATCAATTCATCTTCATCCTAAATTATAATCTCACAATAACCACTGCTTAAACAAACCTACACTATTTTGTACTGCTCCTGTTTCCCAGAGACCTCCAATCTTTTGAACCCCACCAGTTCTCTAAAGTCATCATGCTTTAATTGCTCTCAGTTCTTCAACTGCCTTCTCTGGACTCACAAATTAACACCCTCAACACTGCTGTCTCCACTGAACTCATCTCCCTTGCTCCCCTGTCTCCGCCAACCTCATACCACTCTTCCGCAACCCAGGATCAGCTCCAGAGTACAGGAGCTGAAGACAGTTGCTGGTGCAAATCTAGGCACCAGGCTGACCTCATCCATCACATATCCTCACCAACTTTAATTCTGCCCTTTCATTCACCCGGTAACGATACTTCTCCATCCTCAGTGATTCCAATACCCATTTCCCACACCGGCTTTTTCAGATGTTTAACTCCCTCCTCAAACTACTGTCCATCTCTCTCATTCAATCCTTACAATCTACTGGTCACCAAGTCCTGTTACTTCTACCTCCACAACATTTCTAAAATTCACTTTTTCCTCTCCATCCAACCTACTATCCTGATCCATATCCCAACTTGACTACTGCATCAGTCTCCCTGCTGACCTCCCTGCCTTCTGTCTCTCCTCACTACAGTCTGTATTTCATTCTGCCACCCGGATCTTTTTTCTTAAAAAATTATTCAGTCCATAGCTCCCCTCTCTTCAAGAACCTCCAATGGCTGCCCACTCACTTGTGCATCACACAGAAGCTCCTTACCTTCAGCTTTGAAACACTCAATCTGCTTTCCATGTCCTACCATACTTCATTGATTTCCTACTACAACCCAGTCCACACACTTCATTCCTCTAATGTCAACTACTACTCAATCTTGTCTACTTCACTGCCGACACCTTGCCCTCATCCTCCTTTTGGGTTGAACCGCTCCCCCCCACCCATGTACAACAGACCTCACTCTCCCCACGTGTCCCCACTTTCAAAGCCTTATTAAAATCACATCTCTTCCAAGAGACCTTTTTTAAAGGCATTTGATAAGTGCTGACTATGTGCTAGACACTGTACTAAAAACTGGAGTAACGATAATCGGGTTAGACACATTCCCTGTGCAACATGGAGCTCACAGTCTTAATCCCCATTTTACAGATGCAGTAACAGAAGCACAGAGAAGTTAAGTGACTTTCCCCAGGTCACATAGCCAATAAATAGCAGAGCTGGGTTTAGAAACTGGTACTCTGACTCCCAAGCCTTTTCGCTTGGGCACTCTGCCTTCCCCAGTTAGGCCCTCATTCCCCTACTCCTTTTCCCTAATGCCACAGCCAATGCACACGGATCTGTATCCTTTAAGCACTTGATACGCATCCCACCCTCAATCCCACAACACTTTATTTGTACTGATGTCTGTCTCCTCCTTTCTAGATTGTGAGCTCGTTGTGGGCAGGGATTGTCACTGTTTATTGTTGTATTGTGCATTCCCAAGTGTTTAGTACAGTGCTTTGCACACAGCAGTTCTTAATAAATACGGTTAAATGAATGAACTTAAGTACATACCCACAATATATTTATTTTAATGTCTCTCTCCCCTTGTCAGACTATGAGCTCGTTGTGGGCAGGGAACCTATTTGATAATTCTATTGTATCATTTTCTCCTAAATGATACTCTGAGTACACTCCTCTGCATACGATATGTGCTCAATAACTACGAGTGACAGATTGCACTTGAACAGCCATAACACCTCTGGATTTGTCATATATACCCTATTTTTTAAGCACTAACATATACATATCCAAAGCTTCTTTTTATTATCAGTAAATTATTTTAGTTCCTGTCTCCCAAGCTACATGTAAACTCCTCAGGGATAGAGAACATGTCTACTGATTCTTTATTTTCTCTGAAGTACAACAGGCACTCAAGAAATACTACTTATGATGAAGATGACTATAATACAGTTTTATAAGCTTGTGATCATCATTTAAAATGTGCAAAAAGTATCTTTTTGGGTATTTCAAAATTAAGCGGTTTCTAGGTGACCAAAACGTTAAATTTTAGAAAGTCTGCATGACTCAAGTCACTGAAATTACACATTTTTTCAGTAAGGGGACTAAATATGAAAAACAAAACTTTCATATTTCTTACATGACCTAAAATTCAGTATCAGATGTCACTTCTACACATACCATCTAAGCCGTGGACACAAACGATGAGATGAATACCATCTTCCAAACCATCATCTTCTTCCATGCTGAAATAAGGTACTGTGGAAGCCAGTTTAAGAACATCGCTGTACATAAATCCAGGGAGCTTAAGTTGCTTCAATTCCTCCTTTGCCTGAAGGAAACTGAAGCACAATATTACTACTATGAATATTCGACTGCACCTTTAGCATATAGGACACAATCCACTGATTTAGGGGATTTACAATGGAAATCCATATGGCTAATTCATGGTAAAAATCACACAGTAGGACAATTTATTGTATTGTTCTTTTCTGAAAATTCTGTATTCAAGGGCAGGTAAGACAACACCCCCTGCTTTTTCTTAATGGTATTTAAGTGCTTACTATGTACCAGGCATAGTATTAAGTGCTGATTTAGATATTAATCAGGTTAGACACAGTCCATGTCCCACATGGGGCTCACAGTCTTAATCCCCATTTAACAGCTGCAGTAACTGAGGCAAAGAGAGGTAAAATGACTTGCCCAAGGTCACACAGCAGGCACGCTGCGGGGCAGGATTAGAACCCAGGTCCTTCTGATTCCCAGTCCCGGGCTCTATGCCCTGGGCCACGCTGCTTCATCTTCAAACGGGAGACTTTAACGAACTTGTCCGTTCCTGCGAAAGCCTCGCTATTCTAAGTTCAGAAATAGATCTGGGGAAGAAGTGTACAAGATCATATCCCAGAAACTGAACTGGTAGGGTCTCTGCTCAGTCAACTGTATTGAGCGCTTAAAGTGTGCAGAGCACTGTACTAAGCGCTTGACAACACAATATACCAGGCACATGCCCTGCCCACAACCCCCTCGAACCCTCTCTTTTCTCCGCCTTTGTCAATTTTCATGGCAATGGAAGGGAGTTGGAGAGGCAGCAAATGGGTTAAGGTGGTAAACGCTGAATGAAAGAAAAACGGGGTGCGGGAAAACCAATAACCACTTAAAATCAACATTTCCAAAAACTGAAATTAACCTTTTGACAACTCCATCATTTTCAAACTGCAATCAAGTTAGGGTAAAGGCCAAGGGTTAGGAATAAGGTTGGAACCTTTGTAAAAGTATTCATAAATGGCTTTGTTTTGTTCTGTTTTGTTGTCTGTCTCCCCCGTTTAGACTGTGAGCTCGTTGTTGGGCAGGGATGGTCTCTGTTGCCGAACTGTATATTCCAAGCGCTTAATACAGTGCTCTGCACATAGTAAGCACTCGACTGAATGAATGAACAAGTGAATTGCCAATGAACTGTCAAATCAGATGGGTGAATTTTTAGTCGTGTCTTGAGGCATTTGTTTTAAATAGAGCTCCCCCTCCACCCCCAGTGTGTGTGTTTGGGGAGGAGGTTTATAAAATAAGACCTAGATAGGGCCACTAGCAAAGTGGACAGGTTCAGCAGAAATCATAAAAATAGCTGGTTAGGTTGGGTGGTGAAGAACACAGACACAACTGAGGTGGCTATTCTGGCAACTGCAGCTGGTAACCGGTCTACGGTGCTCAGGAATAGTATCGGTACTATGCTGCAGTTCCTCTGGCCATAAATGATGAGCTTTAGGCATTTGAGATTCGCCCCACCCTCAACCCACAGCACTTAGGTACGCATCTTTGCATTGTTATAAATTCCTTATTTATAGTAATGTCTGTCTCCTCCTCTAGACTATAAGATCGTTGTAGGCAGGGAATGTGTTGCTAATTCTGCTCTACTGAATTTTTCCAAGTGTTTAGTGATCGACACATAGTAAGCACTTAATAAATACCATTAATGAGTTTTGTAGTAAATTTCAACAATTCACTTCACAGTATGCCGTGCCCCTGTCCGTCTAATCACTTGTTGTACCCACTGTATTAGTAGGAACACAGCTGGCAGGATGAGAGTGAGAGTGCCACTGGGAAAACCACTAGTACTAGAATCGGTTCCTCTCCACAGATTCTCAGGCTCTAATAATAATAATAATTAATAATTATGGCATCTGTTAAGCACTTACTGTGTGCCAAGTACTGTTCTAAGCACTGGGGTAGATACAAGGTAATCAGGCCGTCCCATGTGGGGCTCACGGTCTTCATCCCCATTTTACAGATTAGGGAACTGAGGCCCAGAGAAGTGAATAGGCTTGCCCAAGGTTACACAGCAGACAAGTGGCAGAGCTGGGATTGGAACTCAGGTCCTCTGACTCCCAAGCCCGGTCTTTACCCACTTAGCCACACTGCTTCTCTAATATTCAAGACTGGAGCAAGGTTGTATATTGTTTAATACACAAGACTTCATTATGTGTCCATTAAAGAGAAATCCATTTGACAGTATCATAGTTGGCCCCATCATCTTTCTTCAAACCCATGAGCTTGGCATTATCCTCTCTCTCACTCCCCTTATTCAGTCTGTTACTAATTCCATTTGTTTTTTTCTCCAGAAGCCATCCCATCAATCAAGCAATGGTATTTATTGGGTGTAGAGCACTGTACTGAGCGCTTGAGAGATCCAAATAACAGAGTTGATAGATACGTTCCCTACCCACAGTGAGCTCACAGTCTAGGGATGAACAAGCTTATAGTCTAGACCCATCCAAACTTTTCCTATGCTGATCCGGGGTCTTGTCATATCTGTCCTGACGAGTGCATTAACCTCTTCACTGCTCTCCCTGCCTCTTTTCTTGCCCTTCTCCAAACCAGACTTTGCTCTGCTGCTCAAATCAAGTTTTAAAAACATAATTCTGTACACATCTTCCCACTTCTCAAAACTCCTACATGACTGCCCAATCACCTCCGTATCGAGCTGAAACTCCTGACTTTGAGGCAATCAGCTCCCTCTTCCCCACTTATACACTCTCTTTACCCACTGCACCCCAGCTCACACTCTTTGTCCCTCTCAAGGTAACTTATTCATGGCACGTTGTTCTTGTCTATTCTCCCACCACTGATAGGAGAAGCAGCGTGGCTCAGCGGAAAGAGCACGGGCTTTGGAGTCAGAGGTCATGGGTTCAAATTCTGGCTCGGCCACTTGTTAGCTGTGTGACTTTGGGCAAGTCACTTAACTTCTCGGTGCCTCAGTTACCTCATCTGTAAAATGGGGATTAAGACTGTGAGCCCCACATGGGACAACCTGATTCCCCTGTGTCTACCCCAGCACTTAGAACTGTGCTCGGCACATAGTAAGCTCTTAACAAATACCAACATTATTATTATTATTGATTTCTTTTCTACACCCTGACCAATTTCTAACCTCCCCATCTTAAATCCCCAAACTGCCATTTTAGCTCTCCCATAGCACCTAAGCACGTAGGTACTCGTCTTTATATTGCATACTTTATAATGCATTCTTCTATTTACAATGTATTTTAACAATGGCCTTCCCTGCTGGATTGATAGGTCTTTCATAGCAGGGATCACTTCTGCTAATAATAATAATAATAATAATGTTGGTATTTGTTAAGCGCTTACTATGTGCAGAGCACTGTTTTAAGCACTGGCGTAGATACAGGGTAATCAGATTGTCCCATGTGAGGCTCACAGTTAATCCCTATTTTACAGATGAGGTAACCGAGGCACAGAGAAGTTAAGTGACTTGCCCACAGTCACACAGCTGACAAGTGGCACAGCCGGGAGTCGAACCCATGACCTCTGACTGCGAAGCCCAGGCTCTTTCCACTGAGCCACGATTCTCCCAAATGCTTCAATACAGTGCTCTTCAGAGAATAAGCACTCAAATACTGTTAATTAGTCCACCACTTAGGTTATCTTGTAGGCTAACCTACTTCTATATTTCTCAATTACACTGACAAAGGTGCCTGAAAGAATAAGTATATTTTGAGGCACATGCTGAGATCGGCTTAGCTTATATTTCCCAATCTGTATCGAACAGGAAACTCCTTTTTGGTTAACAGAAAATTAAAATATACATCCCCTGGATTTATGGACTCTCAAAACCCGAGAACCGGTATCACTTGGGAGTCAGTCATCTCTTTTCATCTAAGCACCTGAAAATAGTGCTTGGGTAGGTGATTAAACATTAGGCTACCTAGATGGGAAGAGACTGATAAATATTAATGAGGAGGATGAGGACCATGATAAAAATACTAGGAAGTGAAAAGACCAGCCTCAACTCCTTACAAACTAGAGGTTTGGGGATACACTGGTTACCAAAACATGTGTAGCCACCATGTTTCCTGCGGCTTCTGGCCAGCTAAGGGGAAGTCTTCAACTATTACAGTGGGAAGCAGCGGGCCGCAGTGAAAAGCGCCCAGGCCTGGGATCCAAGGACCTAGGTTCTAATCCTTGCTCTGCCACTTGTCTGCTGTGTGATCTTTGGCAAGTCACTTCACTTCTCAGTGCCTCCGTTTCCTCATTTGTAAAATGGCGATTAAATCCTGATCCCTCTACTCAGACTGTGAGCCCCATGTGGAACAGGGACTGTGTCCAATCTATTGTGCATCCACCCAGTGCTTAGCACATAGTAAATGCTTAACAACAACAACATCAGCTATCTTCAGGGTAATTTCTAGACCTGTAATCATTTCCATGTCCATCTTGCTGTAGTTCGGAGTTCTCCGTAGTTCTTGGTCTAATTCTCAGTTTCAGACTAGTTCTTAGGCAAATACAGACTGGCTTCTATTTCTTTTTCATAAAACTGGGATGGTGACAACCCAGGACTGTGGACAATCACAGAAGAGGCATGCCCAGTTATGCCCGGGAAGACTCACATCCATTACCTGCTGACACTTTGGGTTTTATATTTCATATGGGATAATTAGAGTGAGAAGAAAATCTGCTCAGCTGAGAATATCAAGCTTGATAAGTATTCATTCAATCGTATTCGGTATTGAGTGCTTACTGTGTGCAGAGCACTATACTAAGTGCTTACTGATAATCCTTCTCTCAGTCTCCCATCTTGTTGGATTTCCTTTCCTCAACTATGCCATCTGACATTTTCCAAATCAGTCATTTTGTAGTGCTGGACATTTCCCATTTCTCAACTCCACCTTGGCTTCTTAGTCATCAACAATTAACAGAAATCATTTTCTAGCTGGTCACGTTCAGAAATTCTGAAAGTTGGTGCTTCAAAAACCATACACACCATCTCCACCTTTTACTGCTATACTCATGGGGCTGCGGGTTTCTCTAACTTAGCTTAGTTAGAGATCTTAGCTCCCTCTCTTTTCTTTTAATTGATAAGGGAAAAGAAGAAATAATTCCAGCCACTTGAAGGAATGGTATTCATCCTGTAATGGACGACTAACGTACTAGAGACTGGACTATATTCTGCAGTGGGCACCCATTTTGAGATTTACTCTCAAATATGCTCAGTTCTGCATTATTAACTCAGGTTTTTTACTACATGCTTTGACTAGATAGCAATGGCAGAATTAGAAAACATTTGCAGTGTCAAAGCAATTGGTTGCACACGTGCATGGTGCCTGACAGATGAGTAGTACAAATGGGAGTTTTTCTTACTGAGAAGGCATGCGAGAAAAAACCTCTGCATTATGAGAGAAGTGGATGCACTACAAACGTACAGGGTAACTATTTACTTATTGGCTTATTTTTAGTTTCCCTCCGATAAGATCCTAGCGGTTTAGGCAGATTCACTTAGGATATTTTCTGGAGGTCCAAGTGGGCAGAGCTCTTGAGATCCTGACCAAGAATGCAGATAAAGATGATGGAGATTCAAAGAGAAAGAGGCGGCAACAAAGAAAGGGAGAGAAGAAAGACAAAGTGGGAAAGATACAGTGAGAACAATACAGAAAGAAAATATCTAGCCAGACTGTCAGATAAAGATATTGTCAGTCTCTCACAGGACACCCGCCATAAAGACACACTCACCATGTAGTCTATTACACTCTAGGTCAGTGGGTTCTACAGGATGGAGCCCTGTCACTCCAGCCGACAGAGAACAGGAGCAGACCAGCTGCAGCGGCAATAAACAGCAGCCGGTAAGGGAAACCAGGGGTCACTGCCATACTCTCTAATGCTGTTGTAGCCAAGACTTTCACCAACTCTTTCTACCACAAGCAGCTACCTGAAGCAGCAAAAGCATGCACACTTACGATGATGGTGGGGCTCCAGGGCAAAACACATAAGGAAAGCCCTTATCAGCTCCTGCCATTGTGACCTAGTATCACCTGGAGGGACCTAACTCCTTAACCACAGGTGTTGCTGACACCTCAACTGAAAACTGGACTTTTGGGTGTTCTGTTGGAAACATTTTGAAAAGTAGCAAACGGGCAAAAATCATTGTGAGCCTCCTGCCTAATTTGGGCCATTTGGTTATTTTTACTGGGAAGCACTTTGAAAAGTACACAGTTTTACTGGGAAGAGCCTTGAGCAAAGGAGATGGAGTCCTTCCGTAGAGTCATTCATTTAAGTATTTTACCCTCTCCACATTCTCCAGATATTAAATTACAGGTATTCATTTACCTTTCTCTCTTTCTTTCAAAAGTGCCTTTTAAGTCAGACAGAAAGTCAATTTCCAATCTGTTTCCCACACACTGTTGGAAGCAGATACTAGGTCAGAGGATTTTTTTTTTTTAAATATTTGATTTCTGTGTGAAATAAAACAAAGACTTACAGATGGTGATCGGGTCTGGTAAACAGATCAATAGTTCACACTGTCTCTTCTATTCAAAAACTCCCCTCAAGGTATCTTAACGTAATACCTTTATCTATATATAGTTATAGTAGTATTTACAAATATACACACACACATGCTGTCAATCCAATACTTACGCTTGCATTTGAGATTTGGGTGAATTTTCATACCAGGAAAGCGATGAAGTGGAGCTGTACGATATACTGCTTGGTTGCTTTGTAATTGCATCAAATTTGCTTTTTGAAGGATACGTAATACTGCCAGGAGACTCCCTCAGTGCTGCCGGGAAAGACAAACAACCCGGAGCACAGACGGCAGGCATATTTGCTCCATCCCTTAGATATTCACTATTTATCCTTTCAGACCGGAGAAGTTTCTCTTCTGTGAGCCCCAGGCTGTCCTCATAATTAGTGTTTGTGGCTCCATCCAAAACCGTATCATCTGTTTCTTCATAATAACCATTTTGAACCATTTCTTGATCCTGTTCCTCTTCTTCCTCCTCCTCCTGAGGATTAACTATCTCCTTTTCAGAAGTTTCTTTCTGTGGGCTAATTGGATTGCTCTGGTCAGTAGGACACGTATCAGAAATATCCGTACTGCTTCGAGAACCAAAATAATTTTCCACAAACCCTTGTTTTACCATGTCGGTACTACTGGCTGATGATAGGTCATTTGTGCCTGTATGAATTTCACCTTTCATCATTGGTAGTTCCAGAATTGCTTGATTGAGGTCTAAGAGACTTACAAGTGTTTCTTGGTCAGTTCTATCTTCTTTCCCCTCTGCATTAGTAGAAACTGAACCTGAAACGGCACACGGCTCTAGCAAATACATCAGCTCTGAATTTAATTGACTTGTCTCCTCCATCAAATTTTGATCTTTATCAGGACTCTGGGAGCGCTTACAGACAGAGTCAGATTTTGCCTGTGAGCTGTAACTGCTTTTTACATCACCGGGCCTACTGTCATCTGAAACATCAAATAGTAATGGGTCTTTTATACTTGAAAGTGAGGAATATACAGATACGGTCTCATGAACAGAATTACCTAAAAATGCAGTACTCTGCTGTTGCAAAATAATACTTGACCTTTTACTGTCATATTTTGACATATCAATAATTCCTACATCAAATACAGTTTTGCTATCACTTAGATGGCATTCTGGTACAATAGATAGCTTAGAATTTTCATCAGGTGACAGTTCATCATCATCTGAAGGCAGAGAGTTTATGGATGTCAAGGATGACTGTATTTCGCTCAAAGCACTAGTGCTCTCAGTACAATGGCTTTCTACTGAAATTTTGATATTGTAATCTGGTTTCAGGAGAAGCTGAGGAAGTGTCCTTTCATTACTGCAAGCACTCTGCCCTTGTACAGGCTCAGACACCGCATCGGGGTTTGGGTGTGTTGCAAAAGAACTCGGTTCACTTTCTACACCTGAATCGGAAAATCTAGATGAGGCATATGTGACGTTAACATCTGGTAACCTAACCACATCCCCACTTACAATAACATGATATTCTTTCGCAGAAAGAGCAGACTGACTACTTTTTAACTTAGTTAAGGACTCTCCAGTACAGCGGAAAGTTGTTTCTTGTACAGTTTCCCTTTCGAAAAATAATTCCTGTTCTGAAGACTTAGATTTACCACTAGGTTCTAAAGGCTGGAAACCAGGCAACTGTGCACTGTCCCTCAATATTTCTTCTTGACGAGACTCTGTCCAACGCCCAATAGTTACAGTCACTTTCTCTCCCTTAAAATGATCATTACTACTTGGCTTGACTTCAATTGTTCTAACTCCAGGCGGTGGAGTTGCTTGATGAACACAGCAATCATCTGACGCACGTCCTGAGCCCACGCTGAGATCCACTTGTGTAATTTCATTAGCATCCTGGGTGATATCAAGTTTACCTGAAATGGACAAATTTGCACAAAGATTTAGGCTGCCAGAGCTCAAAGGGGCAAATTGGGTTTGCTGCACATTTTCAATTTTTGCAGGCTTTAGTTCAGTTCTGTCTGTGTTAGCTGGCAAATATCTAAGTTCTTTTTGACTTGTCTGTCTGGTGCAGGTCTTTGAGTCAAAATTAAGTCCACTTATTGTGGGATCCAGACCTTCCTTCTGGCTATGAGAAGGTTTGCCTTCAAAGCATTTAGAGATGTCCTCTGATGCTGTGGTTTTCAAACATTTGTAGCCTACCAAAACCACCGAGTCTTTAGAGTTTTGTTTTATTACTTTTTTGGTGTTTTCGGTTTTCATTGTTCTCATGAGCTTAGTAACCTTAACCTTGGATTTATTTGAATCTTCATATTTTCCTTTTAGAGACTTTGTTAGCTGCTTTTCACCTTCTGTATACCAAATATTGGCGGCACCAGCAGGTCTGTTTTTCAACTCTGGGCTAGAAAATCCAGCAACAGAGCTTTCTTCAGTCTCATATTTATCCATTCTATTGGACTCTGATCTCTGAAGATTCTGAACTCCCATCCAGGGTGCATCTAAGTCTTTTATCCAAAGAAAAAGAGATTCAAGTTTAAAACAAGGTAACTCAAGAGATCAAGACTCAATTTCTTCTGAATATAACTTTCAAGAATCCGCAAAACATATATTAGAGCAACCAACTTTTAAAAAAGGAGTGAAAACTCTTGCCTGGCATCAGTAATGAAAATTCAGAAAAGCAATTTCTAGCTTCTATATAAGCTTCCCCCACCTCTACCAATTAAGAACCAAAATTAATTTCTGCTTACCTTCAGTGATGGAATCTAAATACCTATCTTCAAAGATTATAGGTAATGAGTTGAGGTCTCCATCTAGTTCACTACATTCAATAGGTAGAGGTGGAAGAGAACTGCAGAAAGAAGTATTTTTGATAGCTGTGCACATCTGTAGGTGGCTCTGAGCACTGAAAAATAAATCAAACACACCGAAACCCCTTTACTATAGGGTTGTCATAAAACTCTAATAATAATAATAAGGACCTATAATAAGTACTCCCTTCTACGCCGCCTTGATTTGCTCCCTTCATTGATCCCTCCCCTCCCACCCCCACAGCACTTATGTACGTATCTGTCACTTTATTTATAGTTATGTCTGTCTCCCCATCTAGCCTTTAAGCTTGTTATGGGCAGGGAACGTCTTTGTTATATTGTTATATTGTACTCTCTCCAGCGCTCTGCACACTCACTAAATACAACTGACTGACCGCTTCTTAAATGCCAAGCACTGACCAAAGCACTGGAGCAGATATAATACAATCAAATCAGCCACAGTCCCTGTCCTTCACAAGGCGTACCGGTCAAGGGAGAGGGAAAATAAGTATTTAATCCCCATTTTATAGGAGAGGAGAGGAAACTGAGGCACAGGGAAGTTAAGTGCTCAATAAATCCCACTGTTCATGATGATGACTTGCCCAAAGTGACACAGCAAGCAGTTTCCTCATCTGTCAAATGGGGTTTAAATTACCTGCTCTCCCTCCTATACAGACTGTGAGCTTCATGTATAATAATAATAATAATGGCATTTGTTAAGCGCTTATTATGTGCCAGACACTGCACTTAGCACTGGGATAGATACAAGCAAATTGGGATGGTTGGACACAGTCCCTTTCCCACATAGGGCTCACAGTTTTAATCTTCATTTTACAGATGAGATAACTGAAGCCCAGAGAAGTGATGTGATTTGCCCAAGGTCACACAGCAGACAAGTGGCAGAGTTGGGATTAGAACCTAGGTCCTTCTCATTCCCCACCCCATGCTCTACCCAGGGATCAGGTCCAACCTAATTGTATTACATCTACAGTAGTGCTTAATACAATGCATGGCACATAGTAAGTACTTAATAATACCACTATTATTATTAGTATCAAAAATAATACTTCTATTAAGTGACTTGCCCAAGCTCATGCAGTGGGCAAGTAGAAGACCTGGGCTAGAACTCAGGTCTTCTACTATTCTAAACTCGCTCTCAATGCCCCTTAAGAAGTACTTCCAGTTTCATCTCCCTGTTCACCTGACTTCAAGATGAGCTCTGTCTCATGAGTGATCTGAGCACATGACGATCTCACATCGTTGGAGAAACAATTTCCAGGCTTAGAGGGAAAGACTAAGCCTACTCTTCAAAAGCAGGGGAGAGGTGCTAGACAAGGCCCTTTTGGGGCTTGGGGAGTCACTCCTAGCCCAGTAGCTTAAACCAGGTCATTTCACTGCAACAAAACTGAGGTCAGTCCTGCTCAAAGCTTCCCCATTTTAATGATCCTTGCATGGGGGCTGAGCTGGTTCTTCATGGGACTCTTAAAGGTCAAGCGAATTTGGGGCTGCAATGACAAGAACCAGAACCCTCCCACCTGTATACTATGAACGTGTTGCAGCTCTCTCTAAGCAGCAGGGGACTAAAGCAGTGTTGGAAAGTGGCTGGGCGGCTCTGTTTTTTCTCTTTCTGAGACCCTGGACTCTTTCGGTGGGGCTCTCTTGCATAACAGTAATACATATAAGCCCTATGCAGGGCTAATTTTAGTATTTGAGATGACTAGGTAAGAGTTTAATTCCAGCCCTTCCTGAATCCTATCAGGTTTTATATAGTTCATAATATATAACACAGCTCAGCACTGGGATCATGCAAGGTCAGAAACTGCCATATTTATATCGCATACATTTTTGTTTTGGGGATGGAGGAGAATGAATTCCCAGGAACAAAGACAATAAAAGGAAAAATATTATCAGTAAACACTCCCTCTTCACCGACCCATTATCCCCTCAGTAAATGCAAAACAATGACAATTATTATCATCTCCCGGTTTAAAACTCATATCAGCACTTCATGATCTAGGCTCCATGGTTAGCAAGTTTTTTCATCCAGTAAACATTTATTCTTGTACTATTTTGTACTCCACCAATGTTTACTGAGCTATTGAAAGGCAGGCATCTGGTCTATGTTTGTATCTAATAATAATAATAGTTGTGGTATTTGTTAAGTGCTTACTATGGTCCTGGCACTATACTAAGCACTGGGGTGGATACAAGCAAATCCAGGTAGGACACAGTCCCTGTCTCGAATACAGCTCACATTCTTAATTCCCCATTTTACAGATAAGGGAACTGAGGCACAGAGAAGTGATTTGCCCAAGGCCCCACAGCAGACACGTGTTGCCGAACTGTACACTCCAAGTGCTTAGTACAGTGCTCTGCACACAGTAGGCGCTCAATAAATACGAATGAATGAATGAATGAATGAATGAATGGTGCAGTCAGTATCAGAACCCATGACTTTCTGACTCGCAGGCCCATACTCTATCCAATAAGCTATGCTGCTTCCTTTTTAAACTAACTTTGAACACCACTAACAGATTGCTTAATATTATTTGATAATGGTCGTTAAAAAAAAATGAAGTCAAAATGCTATTACACAGCTGAAAGATTCCAAAAGTTAGTTAACTGAACAGGCCACAGTGGTAAAAACACTTTAGATCATTTTAAGACTGAAGATGCATTGCACTAGCTCAAATGGATTACAACATTTTTATTATCAATATCTTTACTGATGTGGAGTGATGTGAGAACACACTGAATATGACACACTCCAGCTGAGCTAGCTCTCTCTCGTTGCCTCTAAGCTGGCAGTCAGGGGATACTAGAACTGTACTACAATTTCATTCATTCTACCCTAACTACTATTATAGGACTCGTTGGGTTATTTGTTTGGAAAATCCAAAGCGCTGAAGGGTTCATGCAAAGGAAAGCAGCAGGATGGCAGTATCAATTTTTGGGTTCATGTTACTCACTGGAGTTCTTGATATGCCAGGGCAGCTTGTCGTGGATGCTCAAGACAAAAGAATGCTTCTGAAAATCTACGCACCTGAAAGATTCCAAAAGTCAGTTAACTGAACAGGCCACCTTGGTAAAACAGTTTATATCATTTTAAGACTTAAAATGCAGGAATGGTTCATTTACCTCAAATTGAAAAAAATTATCAATATCTTTATTGATGTGGAGCGATGTAAGAACATACTGGATACGAAGCATGATTATTTTCTACCCTTCTAGACTGTGGGCAGGGAACATGTCTACCAATTAAGGTGTAGTGTACTCTCCCAAATGCTTAGTACAGAGCTCTACACACAGTAAGCTCTCAATAAATATGATTGATTCTTCGAAAGAAGGTACTGGCCCTAATGCCATTCTGCAGTTTTACGGACTGTAGGCCACTGGCAGCCTCCACAAGTCTGCTGCCCAGCCAGCCTATCTGGCATGAGACTGGCACGCACCATCATTTCCAAGGGCCCCTGCTGGGGAATGCTAAATTGATGTCCCACCCTTTTTGAACCGAGTGCTTCTGCTCCCGGATCCCTCCATTAATAGCGCTACCATCCCTTGTCTCTGCTGCTCATTTCATTTCCTTTACTTATCTGCTGTGTGACCTTGGACAAGTCACCTCCTTTCTCTGGGCCTGTTACTACACCTGTAAAATGCAGATTAAGACTGTGAGCCCCATGTGGGACAAGGACTGTGTCCAACCCCATTTGCCTGTATCCATCCCAACTCTTAGTATAGTGCCTGGCACATACTAAGGACTTCACAAATACTGCAATTATTATTGTTATATAATTGCAGTATTTGTGAAGTCCTTAGTATTAATTACTATTAATTACTATTAATAATAATCACCATTATGATTATTATTCATCTCCACCTGGGCAGCGAGGCAAACGACAGAGCATTCTGTCTTTAAGCACCACCTTATTCCCTGTTGGCTAACATGGAAATATAGGAGTAATGAAGTAAAATCAGAATACAATTCCTTGAATAGGTTCTAATCAAATGCCTCTAAAATGAAGATGTTTCAGCCTTGGTTCACCTCTTGGTCTTTTCCCCAAGAAACAAGAGCTAATTATTGTTAATACAATGGCAGGAACTGTGTTCTGGTCATCAGTGTCCACTAGAAATTGAACTCACAACTAATTTTTTTATAATTGTGATATTTACTAGGTGCTTACTAGGTGCCAGAATTACTGTCTTCTGTCCTAAAATGCCATTCTCTGTGCTATCTTGCCAAGCATGTCACTTTCCAAATTCCATACATCCCAGAGCAGTGAAGAAGTTATAGCAGCCTACACTACTCTTCTGTCCTGTGCTTCTGTCCCGGGTAACTTTAAAGCTATGTGTTAATCAATGGGGTGGCTATATTTTACAGAAACAAATATTTGCTTAAATTAATATCTCCCTCAAATGAGGAGAGTTAATTATTGCTAATTCAATGAGGAACTGTGTTCTGGTCATCATTATAACATATCCTCTAGAAACTGAACCAACAACTGATTTTTAATGATTTTGATATTTACTAGGTACTAACTATAAGTTGATCATTGGGGTAGCTAAATTTTACAGGAAAAAAATATTTGTTTCAATTTATATATCTTTCAAATGAATCAATCATATTTGCTGAGTGCTTACTGTGTGTACAGCACTGTGCTAAATGCTTGGGAGAGTATAATATAAAAGAGTTGGTAGGCATGTTCCCTGCTAACAACGAGCTTCCAGTCTATCGGGGATGATAGATACAAATAAATGACAGATATGTTCATAAATGCTATGGGGATGAAGGTGGCGTGAATAAAGGGTTCAAATCCTAATTCAAAGCAATGCAGAGGGAAGTGGGAGAAAAATAAATGAGGGCTTAAGCGGGAAGGCTTCCTGGATGAGATGTGCTTTTAATAAGGCTCTGAAGGAGGAGAGAGTGATCATTTGTAAGATATGAAGGGGGAGCGAGTTCTAGGTTAGAGGTGAGACATGGGTGAGGGGTTGGTGACGAGACAGATGAGATTTAGATACAGTGCATAGGTTGGCATCAGAGGAGCCAAGCGTGCAGGCTGCGTTGTAGTAGGAAATCATAGAATTAAGGTAGGAGGGGCAAGTTGATTGAGTGTTTTAAAGCCAATTGTAAGGCGTTTCTGCCTGATGGAGAGGTGGATGAGCAACCACTGGAAGGTCTTGAGAAGTAGGGAAACACGTACCGAATGGTTTTGTCAGAGTGAAGTAGAAACTGAAGTGGTGAGAGGCAGGAGTCAATGAAGTCAGCAAGAAGGTTGATGCAGCAATCGAAGGAGGATAGGATAAGTGCTAGGATTAACATGGTAGTAGTTTGGATGGAGAAGAAAGGGCCAATTTTAGTGATGTCGTGTAGGTCAAACTGACAGGTTTTGATGACAAATTGAATATGTGCGCTGAATGAGAGAGATGTTGAGGATAATGCCAAGGTTACATGCTTGTGAAGTAGGGGGGATGGTGGTGCTGTCTATAATGAAGGGAGAGTCATGGGGACGATGGGGTTTGGGTGGGAAGATGAGTTCCGGTTTGGACATGTTCGGTTTGAGGTGTTGGCAAGACATCCAGGTAGAGATGACCCAAAGGCCAGAGGAAATATGAGACTGCAGAGAAGTCACGGGAGCGAATAAGTACTCCAAGGGAGTGAGTGTAGATGATGAATGAAAGGGGACCCAGGGTTGAGTCTCCAGGTACTCTCTCAGAGAATCTAACAGGTATTTGCAAATTACTGGCCTGATTTAGATCAGGCTCACACTTCGGTAGTGCATCAATTTCATTTTGGGTAGACCTTAGGGACACCAAGTGATGAGCTGGAAAAGTAAATTTACTCAGTGATACCTATTATGTAATCTGCAAAATACTCCCACCAAGTAGTTGGACAAGAGGTTCCCACACTTTAACTTGTGACCCCTATATGGCTTTTTTGGCCAACACAGTGAAACTCCCAAAGCGTCAGCCTGAAGCCACCCTCCTGCTTTTCGTGGGCTGTCAACTGCAGATTATAGTGGAAAAAAAGCTATGAAGATGTGAACCAGGCAGGGGACACCTTAGGCTGCTTATATAGTACTCTGCTCCATCCCCATAGCACCTATTTTAAACTACATCTCAGTTCAAACTTGCTGCTGGAGATGCCGGAAGTGACACTTATGGCTCTTGGATTTCAGTAGAAATCTGAATGCAACCCCAAAATGAAGTAAGGTTGGGTAGCCAAAATCAGAAATATGATTAGTTGGCCCTAAAATTTGATAAGGTGATTTGGCTATTTTTGAAATATTGTTTACAGTGTTTAAGTTAACATGACTTCTTAAGTTTAGAAACACAAATTGATAGGGTTCATTATTTTGTTTGGATCAATGTGGAAGTAATTTGAAAACACAGGTCCATTTGGTTTGGAAATAGTATTGCTTAATATATATACTATTATATATACTATTGTTATATTAAAGTATATAGTTTTTATATAAGGTACTGTTCATATTAAACATTATTTAAACACCGCTACTGTTTAATTGAACTGCATAACTAGTGCTGTTATATATAGTTTAATATAAATAATAGTTTAATAATGTTATTTTACAAACCTATCATTCTCACAGGTTCAAATAATTTCTGCAGAGACCTCAAATAAGATAAATTAACTAAATATTAAATAAACTATATTAAATATAATGTACTAATAACAATGAAAATATGAATGGAAAATTATATATTACCATTTCAAACATGGAATTACAATCTGTGGCCCATTTCAATATATTTAAAATGTTCAGTTTATGCATTTACTGAACTTCATGTTCCAATCTGGAAAAAAGATGACTTAATAACTAATGTAAAGAGTTATTATTCAGATGATTGTAACAAACGTTCCGACATCCCCTGAAGCTAAAATGAGAAGAAATGGGTTTAAATAAACTGCAGAAGAGATTTAAAACAGAGAGAAAGAAATTCTCGAAAGTACAGATTGTCTGACTCAGGAACAGACTAATAGGAAACCGTTAAAATCTAATTCCCCCAAAGTCATTTGTCAGGGATGCTTCAAGTGCAGTCCTGTTCAGAGACATCAGATTTTATCTGGATGATCTCTAGGAGTCTACTCTTAAACACTCTAGTTAACAATACCTGTTATTGGTATCTTAGCTAGGAACAAAAGGGACGGCTAGTCTCAACCAACACTGGTTGATTTCTAACTTGGGATGAAATATACACACACACACACTACGTATTTCATTGAACCTCATTTCTATCACGTCAATGCAAGCTATATTAATTTCATTCATACAAATGTGGTTAAACACATATGTCTTCAAAATTGGAAAGGGTGAAAATGAGTCCAACAGACTCGTAAACGTAAAAAATTGATTGAAAACCTAGAAAGGCAGTCCTTTAAACATCAACAGTTTCCCCCATAATTAATACTAATAGAATAGTGAGAAAACTTGATAGCAGCTTTAAAATCCAATTTTTGTTTTCAAAGTAGTTCTCTGGTGGCACTAACATGAGATCTAAAAATATTCCCTTCCTTTGTTTAGACTGTGAGCCCGTCACTGGGCAGGGATTGTCTCTATCTGTTGCCGAATTGTACATTCCAAGTGCTTAGTACAGTGCTCTGCACATAGTAAGCGCTCAATAAATACTATTGAATGAATGCTGCTGGATGGATCCAGGCACAAATCTACATATCTACTACCTCTGCCCAGAGAAGCTGGAATTTAAAAAAAAAAACCTGATGCAAATTTATTACAGGACACACAACTTAATGCATTGGAACACTGATCATATATTAACTGAGTAAATTTGGTTTTAGTTTCACTTCTCATCCAACAAATTAGTAAAACAAAAAAAAAGTATTTGTGCTTGCCAGCAGAGGTCATTATGCACAAAAGAAATGTCTTTTCCCCTTTCTAAATAGCTAAGCCGTTATCACTACATTTCTCCAAAAACAGAAATATTGGATACAGTGCTCTGCATACAGAATACACTCAATAAGTATGATTGATTGTATATACACCCCTATTAATGGTTTCCGCTCCACAGAAACATTGATAGCAACTGCTTCCACAGATTTTTCATTTAGTCTGGCCACTTGTTCACCCTAGGGCTCTTGACCAGACCTGAGTTTCCAAGCGGGTGGAGGACACCCAAAAAGGTGGCTTGCTGATTTATTAACTCTTCAAAACAGGTCCTCTCCTAATCCTCACTCCTCCTGAAATCCCCTCTTTTTTCCTGGAGCTCAAATTGAAAAGCTGGCATCTCATCTGTATGTGATAGTGCCTGGGAATGAATGAATGAACGAATAAACTCAGAGAAACAGTATAATCAAAATCAATTGCTTTATCGCTTATCTACCTTATGCCACCTCTTTCACTCAGTTTTATCCGTCCTAGGCTTCCTCTCATTTAACTCCAAGATCTTATTTGGAAAGCACATAGTCCAAGAAGAAATAATTGTTTTTAGATCTTGGGTTTAATTTGAACTCCTTCTTTTCTATATAAGCACTTGAAAATATAAACTATTTCTGCTACTAGCAAATATGACTAATTATGATTAGTTCATAAAGGTAAAAAAAACTTAAACACTCAGTGGCATTCATTGAGGGCTTAATGTTTGCAGAGCACTGAACTCAGCACTTGGGAGAGTTCAACACAATAGAGTAGGTACACACAATCTTGCCCACAAGGAGCTTACGAATCAGAGGGGGAAAGTCTTAAAATAAATGTATTAACGTGTTCCTAAGAGTGCTATCAACTATCCTAATAGCAACTAACCTGATATAAAATTCAAATTAGAGTGGAGCCATTTGATTTTTCACAAATAGGGAATCTTTTGGAAAATACACTTTCAAATACTTGCCCATGTTAACAATAATAATGATAATAGTAACTGTGGTATTTGTTATGTGTTTAACATGTTTCAGGCACTGCACTGAGAGCTGGGGTAGATACAAGCAAATTGGGTCTATATCTGTAATTTATCTAGCCATTTATTTATTTATATTAATGTCTGTCTCCTCCTCTAGACTGTGAACTTGTTTTGGGCAGGAATGTGTCTCTTGTTATATTGTACTCTCCCAAGGGCTTAGTACAGTGCTTTGCACACAATAAGCGCTCAGAACATATGACTGAATGAGTGGATGAATGAAAGGTTGGACACAATCCCTGTCCCACATGGGATTCACAGTCTTAATCCCCATTTTACAGATGAGGTGACTGAGGTACCGAGAAGCTAAGTGAATTGCCCAAGGTCGCCCAGCAGATAAGTGGATTCAAGTCTGATTCCCAGGCCCGTTCTCTATCCACTAAACCTCAACTGCTTCTCTAAGCAGCAGCAATAATCAAATCAGCCATAAGTCAGTTATGGCAGCAATACTTGGGTCAATAATTACTTTGCTGTTACTGCTATTTCTTGGTTCAGGTCAGACACCATTTCTGAGACCAATGTGCTCTTTTCCTTCTGCCTCCTGGCTCCCCCTACACAGTGCACCCTTCCACAACTACTGCATGGGTCTTGGGGGCAAGGACTCAAAATTTAGAAGAGCAGCATCAGCTGAAGTGGGCACCACACCCCAGTGGCTCCCTCGAGAATCCTGACAAATACCTGCTTGCTTACCCAGGCCTTCTTTTTAATGGCTCTGGCAATCATTTTCATTTGCTCTGATTTGCTCTAATTTGTCATTTGCTTTAACAAACACTCAGCAAAAATTCAGTCAAATGGTATTATTATCTCACAAATATAAAAAGCTGAAAAGACTAAGGGAAAGAAAGTTAAACATTCTACTCAAAATAGACAACTCACCCTCAATGTATGATGCTCTTGGGCTAATAACGATGTGATTTCATCTTGCAAAGTAATAACTTCCAGAAACTGCCCCCACAGAGCCATAAGAAGTGAGCAAAGCTGTGCAAGATTCATATTTATAAGTTCTGCCAGTTCATCAGGATTCTCCATTTTCTGAAATGGAGAAAAGAGAAATAAAGTATTTTTTTCTCAAGACTTGATGTTACATGTAAAATCCACATTTTATGGCCCAAAACACCTATGTAAAACCAAGATCGGGGCTTCTTTCCAAAGGAAAAAGTGAAAGGAAAAAATATTTAAATGAGACATAAGAACTCGTACATTCGTTTTACTACTAAGGTATTATTACCTTTGAAGACATTATTTTTAAAATTTAAAATTATAAAAACTCAAAGCACAACAATATAATCAGCGAATGCTAAAGTTGTTATTCTATAAATTGGGATTAAAGAGACGGTGATGTAATCTTGCAATGTGACTTTAAGGTATTCTGTAAACAGGGAGAATTGTGAAAATATTGTTGATTCTTTAGAAGGGATGGAGACTTTATCTACATTAATGATTTCCCTTTCTTCCCATCTTCCTACAACTTCAAGATTTTGCTCTTTTGTGGAGCATTTCTCTATACCATGCCGTTGTTGGGTTTTCTCTCCAATACTGATGTTAAAATTTCAATATTCACCTAAACTTCTCATTAAGGCATAACTTCTATTCCATTATGAAAAGTAGGATCCAGTGAAGAGGCAATCAGTTTACTGGTGAATTGTTAAATACAATAAAAAGCTCTGAAAAGAAAAAAATACATTGAAGAAGAAAGTCTGTAATTAAAAATGTTCTTTTTTCCCCCCAGGGATGCAGTTTTAGTCATAAACCCTGGGACGTTGATCAAAGAGAAGTTTCTTTTCAAATGTAAAAGTTACAATATCACTAACCATGTCCTCTCTAGCAATTACCTTAAGAGGCTGTCCGCAGCCTCAGTCTCCTGCACAGTGAGCACTGTTGAACAGCACCGACATATGCCGAAGTCAAATAATTCTCCTGTTTTTCTACACTATAATTAACAATTGTTTGGCAGAGGAGATGAACTCCTATTTGATATTGGGTTGGTCCTCTCACTACTTTTCATTTGGAAACTGAAATCCCTTACTACTCTCACTGCAAAACCATAGTAATTTTTTTCCAGTGAAAAAATGGTGTTTTTTGAAGAAACTAAACCTAGGCAACCAGATTGGCATAAAAAAAATATACAGTGAATTTTAAAAATAGATGTAGCACCAGTGGTGAAAGTAAGCTGGAATGGCCTGGGACATAGTTCTGGTGAAACAATAAGTGCTGCTATGAATTATTCAGAACCAGATGCCTTTCTGACCATTTTTATTTTCAGCACCAAGGTCCGCTCTGCCATGGTTCCTGCTGTCGAGTTCCACAGCTGAGAAGCTGAGCCAGATTTCACACCGACCTGGCTGGGGAACGCAAAAGGCTCTGGAGCAAATAGGGACTACAGGAATCCCCTTGGAGAAATGTTCCAAGATTCAGGGGGTCGGCAGGTCAACCGGAAAATGGCATGTGATGTCAGAGAAGCAGGATGGCACAGTGGAAGGAGCATGGGTCTGGAAGTCAGAAGGTCATGGGTTCTAATCCTGGTTCCACCACCTGTGTGACTTTGGACAAGTCACTTCACTTCTTTGTGACTCAGTTACCTCACCTTTCAAATGGGGATTGAGACAGTGAGCCTCACATGAGACAAGGGCCGGTGTCCAACCTGATTTGCTTTCAACTACCCTAGCGCTTAGTACAGTGCCTGGAACATAGTAAGCGCTTCACAAACACCATTATTATATAACGGTAAGAATAAAATCGACTTTTCCCAATGTGTAACACAAACCTCTTTTTCTAGCATGAACAAACGACTAACATTTGATCTTTCCCACCAGGCAAAGGATTAAAATAAGTTATGCTGCAGTCACATGCGCAGCAAATGGGTCCTTCATTTTGGCGGTACATGGGCCCACGTGTCAAAACCAGCTTTGCATACCCTTTGGATTGAGCTGCATCCCTGACTGCATATTTCCTCAAAGCATTCCAGGAACTAGTTGCCCACTGGGAACCCTACGGATGGCAGAAATGGCATCACTCTTTCCAAAATCAGTTCTTCAACATGGGGTCTTGGTGTTTCAGGACCAAGGCTCATCTATCATTTGCCAAGATAGACCCCATCATTATCAAAAACAAGCTTAACTTAATGGACTTTTGCATTAAACGGTAGTTGAAAAATGTACAATTACCCTTTTATTCATTATTTATGGACACACTTATACATTGTTACGGGTAAAATACCAATTTCAATTTTGTTTGTAATGACGATTTATGTACCTTAAAATGATTTTAATTCATGGATGCACTACATATTGGATTTTTAATATTTTAAGTGTATGGACTTTTTCACACGGAATTTTCACACCTCCAAAATGCTACCTAAATAAAATTTATACTCACGATACAAAGAAATTCTAACTGTTCTAATTTCTATTTCCTTATGATTTTTTTTCCACCACAGGGAAAATTAAAGGGTCTAATAAGGGAAGTTGTGTGATTAATGTCTACAGCCTGCAAGAACAAGATGCTTACAATACTACATGTCTGGCCTTTCAAGCACCTCTAAATAAACAAACAATGCTCTTAGCATTAAGAATAGCCCAGGAATCAAAGTTCCTTTTACATTTCCAGCAGCACGTTGAACAGTCGTGTAGAGAGGGCAAATAGATAGAACATTCCCTATCAGATAGCACTTTGAAATAAAACCACAAGCTATTAAAAGATCTTCAATCTGGTTTGCCATTAAGCCTCATACACATGAATTCCCTCTATTTTCTTAAATAAAATCCATTGAGATGTAGTAAGTTTGGGCTGTGCTTTCATATTTTTGATATGTTCATTTTGTGCAAGCAAGTAAATCGAGGAACGTGGTCAGAAAGAAATGCCTCCAAAACCGCAAGTTTTTTTTTTTAGAATGCTGTAAGCTACAAGGACCAAGGGCAAGGGCTTGTTTAGGGCCTGCATGGGTTAGCAATAAGCTGAACCCATGTGGATTCAGGGAGTCTTGACAAGAGGCTTAATGTAATTAATTTCTAAGTCTTTTTTAATTCATGTCCATATTAGCCTCATCTCTGAGTTTAGCAAAAGCTCAGAAGAAATTATCCAAGTTCAGTGACGAGAGTCGGAATTAGAACCTAGGTCTTCTGACGCACAGGTCTAGGCTTTATCCATTAGGCCACGCTACTTCTTGTAATATAAATTGCTCTGCTACTTGTCTGTTGTGTTACCTTGGGGGAGTCACTTAACTTCTCTGTGCCTCAGTTACTGCATCTGTAAAATGCGGATTAAGACTCTGAGCCTTTTGTGGGACAGGGTCTGTATCCAAACTGATTACCTTGTTTCTACTCCAGCAATTAGGACAGTGCCTGGCATATAGTAAGTGCTTAACAAATACCATAAAAGGATGCAATTTTTAATATACTGTCAGATTCTGACACTGTTTAAACATCAGTGATCTCAAAGACTTAATACACCTTTCAAAGTGTCTAACTTACTAGTATGAAGTAACTTTAGACTGTGAGAGAAATGGACCATTATTGAAAAAATGCACTCCTTTAAAGAAATATCACTTTCTTAATGGGGAAAAGATTAATTTGAATCCTTGCAAATAATTTTATCTCTTTGTGATATTGAAGAACCTCAAAAAATATCACAATTTAATGAGACAACATGAAAAGTACAATACAAATAATGTCACAAATATTCTGAATAAAAGAGAGTACCTTTACTTCTTCACACAGTTCAGCAAGGCGAGCTTCTACATCTATTTTTTCTGAAAATTAAAGTGAAGACAGATTTTTAAAAAAGTAGTATTGTAATTCAAACAATCTGCAAACTGTAGGGCTAAGTAATCTTCTTGTAAAACTACTTAAACCAACAGAAAATTCTTAGGCCACATAGGACTAATTAAGTAAACACCCTTCGGATTTAAATTGCTCATTTTGGACACCACAACTCTCAGGCTTTTATTCAATCAACACTACAATGACACACCCCAGGGTCTCCAAAAGGCTTAATGTTGCCATGAAAACACCTACTTTACACACAAATGGATCTTACTTATCCAACAGAAATTAAGACTAATATGAAGAAATAATAATAATTATAATAATAATAGTATTTGTTAAGCACTTACTATGTTTCAAGAACTGTTCTAAGCACTGGGGAAAGATACAAGCTAATCAGGTTGGACACAGTCTCTGTCCCACATGGGGCTCACCGTCTTATTCCCCATTTTACAGGTGACGTAACCGAGGCACAGAGAAGTTACTTGACATGCCCGAGGTCACACAGCAGACAAGTGGTGGAGTTGGATTAGAACCCACATCCTTCTGACTTCCCGGCCGTTGTGGTATCTACTAGACCACACTGTTTACTGTTTCGATTTTATTTAAAATCCAAGTTAAGCATGTCAGATTATACACATCTCAATCCCAATTCTAACAGCTTGTACTATAAACAAGACTACGAGGGAAGGGGACTTAAGACACATTACAATTTGCATATTTGTATCTTTCAGTACTGATAATATTGGGATACATTAACATTGAAATATTGAATATGAGCCACATGGGATTAGTGGGTCATTTGCAAATCCCTCCAGCTATTTTTGGCAGCTACTGGATCTTAGCCTTGACTCGCTAACTGAATTCCCTCTAGACTATAAACTCACTGTGGGCAAGGAATGTGTCTGTTTACTGTTATATTGTATTCTCCCAAACACTTAGCTCAGTGCTCTGCACACAGTAAGCGCTCAATAAATACAGTGGAATTAATGAATTCCCAATCCATGCACTAAGTAATGATTCCTTGCACAAAGAAAGTGAGAAGTTGTATATGTGTTCTAGTCACCAATTTTGAATTGTTTTGTGATTCCTAATCCAAGAATAATGTTGGGGATAGAGCAATGGAGAGCAAAGCTCTTCAGGCAACAACCCACCCTACCACCACAGAGGAGGTACCGCCTCAGAGAAGCAGTGTGTCCTAGCAGAAAGAACGCGAGCCTCGGAGTCAGAGGATGTGGTTTCTAATCCTGGCCCTAAAACATGTCTGCAGTGTGACCTTGGGGAAGTAGATTCCACTTCTCTGTGCCTCAGTTACCTTAACTGAAAATGGGGATTTTACATGTGTCCTACATGTGAGCCCCTTGTAGGACAGGGGCTGTGTCCAACGCGATTACCTTGTATCTACTCCAGTGCTTAGAACAGAGCTTGGCACATGCTCTGTAAGCGCTTAACAAATACCACAATTATTATTATTAGGTAATGGATGGAAGTGGGAGATTGTGAGGGAAATACATTACGCCAGGCGTCTGCCCCTGAACACTCTCAGGATAAATTAAAGTTCTGGACTGCAGGAGACTGGTTATACCACATTGTATTAAAATATCTGGCCAAGTTTCCAATCAGGAATGATGGTTGAGTTTCAGTCTCAAGACATGAGGACCAAATAACTGAACACAGGAATTGATTAGTGACAGTGGCTTTGAAGTGCCTTTTGTACTCCCTGGCCCTTGCCGGCCACATTCCCACCGTGACATAGAGTTCATTGAGCCAACAGATGGGCAATGCCGAGCGCAGGCGTGCTCTTTGTCCAGCAAGCCAGCTACAGGCAAAACCCAGACTAGAACCTCGGTCTCCTGGTTTCCAGAGCAGCGTTCTATCCGCTGAACCAAGAGCAGGGCTGTCCTGGAATAGTACTGGGGTATTTTAAGCACCCTGCACAACTCAAATTGAAGTTTTCAGACCCTTTGAAAAACAGCCTACAGTAACCTCTAATGAATGCAAAAGGGTAGCTGTAAATGCCATTCTGCCCATCATGATAGCCAGCGGTAACAATTTTTAGTCACTCTGGTGCTTCAGCAACATTTTTATTGTTTCTTATACTTCTTCTATATCTCTGCCTTTCCCCTGGCACCTCATCAAGGTCTTCACCTTTCATACTTTGGTTCCACGATTGTTTCCATGCTACTGGAGAAATTCATTACGGATGCTAAAACAACCTCAGATTGAAGTACATTTACATTTACCAAAAACAGAGTCCCAGAAGTATTAATATGGACAGCTTTTTATCCTGTGAAGTCCAAGGGGACCCTTTTAGACAGCTACATGAAAGATGACAGCATAGTATTTTAAAGGATAAAACTTGAACTGCACCTTGCACAACTTAGCAGGGCACATTTTAAAATACCTCTAAATATAATCTTAATTTTGAAAGTAAATAAAATGTATTTCACCCCATCAATTTTAAATCTTTACTCTTTCCTGTAAAAATTTTCAGGCATTTGTTAAAAAAAAAAATTCAGTCTGTTTTCTTTAAGCAGTTTAGCCCATTTTAATCTCCTCTGAGCCATCTTTACCATGTAAACCTACAGAGAATAGATTTTTGTTTCCCTCTGTCAAATCACAAGCTTATAACTGTAAAGACCCTGACAAATATACACTATTTAAAAAAAGAAATAAGCTCCCACATTTCTGTTACTACTTTTAGTTTTGGAAATTAGGTGGATTTGCATACCTTCATAATGATATTCATTGAGAAAAATGCCAATAAAATGCATTTTATTGTCCTTATAAAATTTGTAATATTGTAAAGGCTACTTTAACCACATCACTTGTACAAGCACATTTTATGCTAGTTTACATATTTAAGCTATCATTTAATGTGATTTTATTAATAGGGACAACCTAATTAAAAGATCAAAATGAAAAGCCCAACTATAGCTACTTTAGTGGGTCTCCTGCAATGCTCTCTGCCAATGCATAAAATTGGAGTTTGACTTTAATCCAGTTTCTTATTAACAGGCTTGTCTATGATAGGTAATAAAGCAATCCCCAAATAGCAAATAAATGGGTTGGAAAAGGTTATCCAGGCCCCAGCATGGTAGCAGATTCCCTACCCCTGAATGCAGTTTAGGATACAGAGCAGGCCAGGAAAAGGAAATACAGTACAACCATGTATTCCTTGCTAGATTAGGAACCAAATGGAGAGTCTGGGGAGATATCTGCCCTGGTCTTCCTCTCCAGCTTCCAGGCTGGGCTCAACCTTCCCTCCTGCTGCTTATTGACCCTGCATCTCTATTCCTCACACCCCATTCTTCTAGCTTGGTTTCTTCAGTTCCAGGTAGCGGTCCCACAGACACAACTGCATTCTGAACCAAAGAGAGACTGGATAACCTTGGGATCCACATAGGTGGATAAACAAGACAGCATCATATGTGGGATTCTAGGAGAGGCACAGACGAGCCCTAGGCTTAAGGGTCCCTTTTTACATTGATCAATTCATGGCATAATATTGAATTTTTCATTTAAAAAAATTCAGTCAGTCCTTCCCAGTAGTGTTTGATATTCATTAAATCATCTATGCCTACTTAATAGGGTAGCAAAATCTACAGCTAAGTTGGGAGCGCATTAAAGTGATATACTACTTGTCATCAAAATTTACAACAAAATGCTTCAAACTAATAACAAAGCTAAGGGATTACATAACCTGATTTCAAAACATACCTAGATTGGTGTCCCTCTGGGTTCTTGGATATTTTCTTCTGAGAAGGCGTTCATAAAGGACGTGCATGCTGGCCTTGGCTAGTTATAAGGATTGCACACATGACTAGTTACTATACTCCTTTTTTAAAATTTGCTCTATTAGATTTTTCCTTAACATTAGTATTATTACTGGGTTAATAGTGCATTTAAATCAGAAAATTAAAAGAGACTTTGAGGAGAGTTGATAGGTTTATTAGATATTAAAGATGATGTACATTAAGGTTGGTGTTAGGAAGTTACATTGCTGAATTTAGTAAACATTTGAATCATAAAAGTTTATGAATGTCCTTGTAAATTAATTTGAATAAATATCAACCAAAATGTAGATCATAGAACTGTATGAAAAAAAAGGTGTAGTGAAGAATCAGGAGATAAAAATTTTAAAAGATTTGTTTTCCATAAGTTAAAAAGAGTATTGACAATATTTTTCAAAAATATATTTGAATTTCAATAACTAAAAGATTTTAATTTGAAAATTCAAAATGTAAAAAGGATAAGCAAACCTAATATGTTATAATAAAAAATTTTCTTTAAGACATTTTTTGACCTTTCATGTAATGATGCAAAACACTATTGGGATATGAAATAGCTCTTCCTTCCTACAATAGGTATTCATTTTCCAAAATGAAAAATGAACAGTGTTAGTAATTTTAGTATCTGCACTAAGAATTAGTCATTTTAAAAATGAAATGTAATTATACAGCACTTAAGTATTCTCTTAAAAGATACATGCATTAATTAAATTATACAATAATTTGCAATTGGAAAACAAAGGATTTAGGTAATAAAATGATACAGAAATAAAAATTCAAAATATCAATAAAATGCATATTGAAGAGGAATCTTATTGTACTAAGGAGCCCAAAAGATTCAAATACATGTTGCAAGTTACACAGCTTTATCTAAAAATTGGCGAAATTCAGTATTTTTGCTTGCTAACATTATGTTGAATTGTAGAAGTCTATTTTTCATTTTATAACAAAATATATTAGAAATATAATTGGGAATATTTTTTCCTTTCATGTCAGTGGCTGAGGTCTCAGACTCAACCTTAAGAACTAGATTAAGGTTGTAGACAATCATTTATGCTCTCAATTTTTAACTGAATTTTTAAAATGCTCCCATTGCTTATAGTTGTTGCCTCTGATCTGTTCCTGTTTTCTAAGCATCTACCTTTGCAAATATAGATTATGTGTCCACGTCTTGGAGCCTGTGTCTGAACTGATGACACTCGTATTTACCCCTGTGGTTAGGGCATTATAAACACCATAACTAACTACCAATTGAGTGCCAAATCAACTGATCTTTTATAAACACAATAAAACCAGCAAAAAAACCTCAATAAAAGGCCACTCAGTTAAATGTAATGATTGCTGGTTAAAAGATTTCTCCTTCACACTAGGATTAATTATTACTAGAAAGAGAATGAAAATTATATGGCTTATATTTTGGTTATTTGTTATGCTTTTAATGGAACAATCACACACAAATGCCAGTGTTTGTATGCACCCAGTGGAGTGAAGTAAGGACTGTGGATTCTTTTTGACCACAAAAGAACCAAAAGTAATGTTTTCTTCGAGCATGGGGTGAAGGGTAGAGAAGAGAGAGAGAGAGCGCGCATGCGCAAAATGAAAGCAAACCTTGAGCTTTCCCAATTACTGGCTCCCTCATACAACTGAAAATTTTACCCATAAAACATAAATGCTGACAAATGTATTTTCTGTGTTTTAGAACAGTACCCCATCTCTCTGAAACCAAGATGGGTTTTGTTAGTCTATTTTTAGCATCAGAAAAGCAAGGTCATCTTCGAATCAGAATTGAAATCAGAGATGCCAAGGGAAGTCCTCCTGCCTGGTGCTCTGACACATGCCATGGCTCCAGCCTCTGGGGATCAAACCTGAGCTTTCCCACGACCAAAGAGCACAATATTTTTCTCCCTTCCTTCTGCATTAGGCCCACAAAGGGGCAGAGAGCTTTGAGGAAGTCGAGAAGGCTAGAGAAAAGAGTGTTGAGATGTGAAGTCATGTGTTTCTCCCAAGCTTTCCTGTGGCTGGGAGGCAGTTACTTGATGGGGAAGATAAGAAAAGGGGCTGGGGGGACGGGAGGAGGGCCATGGCAGACTTTTTGTTGTAAAAATGTACTGAGTTTTCAATGGGTTAGTCCATGGCATGATTTTTGCCATAGACTCAATAAAAAGCAGGTTGCCTTCCCCAAATTATGGCCAACTACACAGGCACGTAGGAAACCTATTTTCTGACTTCCTTAGTTTTTCCACCGCCACCTTCCTGTGGCATATTTTGTATTTCTTGCTGTCATACTATTCTTTTCCAATTTGTTCTTTCCCCTTACTAACCCTCTTTTCACTCCTCCCCTGATACGTGGAACAGGAATCATTAGTTGACACTCCACCATACTCTCCACCTTGGATTCTGAATATAGGAATATGATATGTTTGACCTCTCTCATTTCACAGTTAGAAAGATCAGGTCCAAAAACAAATATTGTTTTGGGGAAGAGGCACTGAGGTTCACCTCTGTTGTTGTCAAAATTAAGGCAGATTAGTGATAATACAATGAGGTATCTAAAAATCACAAGGAAGCAAGACTATTAAAAAATTCAGGGAACTTGCAAATGGGTCTCTGTCAACCAACAGAACTGCATATAAAAGATAGGAGATGTGCTAACTTGTACATAAGAAGGCATCTGCATGTGCCAGATGCTCAAATAGGGGCATGGCAATAAATATATGTGGCGGACAAATAATTCTATGATGGTGTATGTTTGCTCCGTACTACTATCTGCTGGTAGTTATGTTAAAAATGATTAGTAAGTAACTCATGATGTTCAATCTCGAAGAGAGCTTTTCCACCATCTGTTGTTAGGGATAGATCTCGTAAAAAGTAGGAAAATTATACTTTTGGAAATTTTTCAGTGGGGTTAAAAAGTCTAATTTCTAAATTCTTTACTAACAAAATCTTACTTGAGTCGCAGAACCAAGGAACATGTGTTTTTACAATCATGCAGGCCACTATTTTAGATTTATCCTTTTTCTTACTTTACTGGGGGCTGGTAAGAGTGGAGAATGAGGGTCTCCCGTCAATATCCACTAGTATTCTCCCAAGCAGTTAGTACAGTGCTCTGCACATAGTAAGCACTCAATAAATATCACCAATTGATTGAAATATGCATCTGATCATATATAGATGGATACTGTAGTTTTATGTTAGAAGACGATACATAGAAGAAGAGAGTAAATTCAGAGCAATATGGAGAATCCATAGAAAAGATATGGAAGAAATATAAAAGATGTTACTTTCAACATACCCAATTCTATCCTTTGACAGGAGGGAAGCTCCTTGGTGACCATAATAAAATAGCTGTGCAATCCCTTGAATGCGAGCAATAAACTGGCACAGAGTGTGTAATGGAAGCTGTAGGCATGATGTAAGAAGGATTCCGCAACCATGAAACTGCAACCCTAGACAAAAATAATAACACCAGATTATACATGAGTGGAAACACTTTTTTTCCTATTAAAACCACTTCAAAACCACTGAATTCTCTCAACATGAAGGGTAGAATTTTTTTAAAATTCATTCAAGCAATACAAAGATACATAAAGAGAATCTTGAATTTTAGTTATTTGCTCTAAGCAATACATCCTTGACTTTTCTTTTAGTTAACAGTAATAGCAGAAACACAATTTGTAAAAGGACCATATTCTTACGTCTGACGATAACTGTTTTGTGTAGTTATTACCAAAGACCACGCTTTCAAGAGACGGAATCACAGAGTCCTTGTTTTGTACTGGAGCATTCCTATTTAACCAAGTGTTCTTGACTGGGCGAGGAAAGCTAGGGGAATAATTATTTTTGAATTACTATTTTGAATATTAACAGACAAACATATATGCTAAAGAAAAACATAAAGCAGATATTCAAATCAATATGAAGGAAGATAAATTTTGCTAGTTTCTGGTTTATAAGAGGATGTTGAAACAACTTTATCATTGTTTCGTTTAATTTTTTTTTTTAACACTGACAAGAAAAGAGACCCAATTTGGTACAAAATGTTTTTCTATGTAAGTGAGCCAGACACAGAAAGTCAGGAGACATGGGCTTTAGCCCTTTCCAGTTCTGCAAATGGTTTACAGAATCTGGGTATATCACTGGTGACTCTCTTCTCCTCCTTCCACCTACCTTCCTCAGAGGAATGTTGTGAGGTTTAGTGAGGATGTCCACAAATGACCTAGGGCACCATCAAAACACTGTATTTTTCAAGTGATTTTAGAAGAAATAATGCTGTATCTGTTATTCCATATGTCTTCAACATGAAAAATCACTCAATTTTTAATCACTTTTTATATCACAAATACAATGTTTGAGAGACAATTCCATTCATGAAGCAAGAGCTCTGCCAAGTTTTTTATAATTTACCAAACCGATCATTTTTGCTTGCTTGCCAGTTTTGCAAAAGGGCAAAGAAGGAGAAAAGGTAAATCAATTCCACCATTAGCACAAGCAGATTTCATTTGCAAAAATAAAATGTGTAACACTGCAAAGGAGGGAGCCACAAGGCAATGGTAAATTCCACTCGTTTCGACATGTTTTTCAGCATTGACTTTCAGGCATTATGATTAGCGAAAGCTATGTTCAAATTGAGAGGATAATACAGTGATACGTTTCCCATCGTACAAGACGGATGAGCTTCGATCCGGTCACAAAGACTTCATGACCTGAGGATCTGCTCGAAGGAATGAGTTAGAAGACTAGTGGTTTGTGCAGTCCCACTCGCGTTCTTTCATCCTTTCCAGATGTAGAGGAAACAGTAGAGTAGGAGAAATATATATAAATCATCTAGAAATTCAAAATTAACTTCAGCTAAGCAATTGCATCCATTGTTTGGTTGGTTAACTTTTTTAGATTAGATCTACCTAGAAAGCAAGATAAAGGGTGTCAGTCTTTGAGGACAAAAAAAATCAGTGGGCAAAAAAGGGACATATGTATTTAGGACAAACTTCTTGAAGCATGAACAGAGAGGAATATTACCCTTAATGACTCCTTTACCAGCACCACCAGCAAAAAGCTTTCCCCTTACCTCTCCTGCTCCCTCCCCCCCACCCATTAACTTCCCAATTTCACTTGAGAGAACTTTCCAAGAGGCAGAAAAAGGCAGGGATAGACGTCGCTGCATTCACAGCAGGTTCAATAGCCACAACAGAAGAAATATAAGGGACCAGGGCAGCCATGGCAGCGACCCCAGCTGTGGGAGGCACCTCATCATCTCTTCCAGCCACTAACCATAGCCAACAGTTAATCCTCCTGGCTTCTGATTCTGAGCCAAAAGAGTCTTCGCCTTGCAGTAATCGAGCTCTAGGGGATGAGCTGCCCCTTTCTCCTAATAGTCTGCGGCATAAATTGCTGCATTGCGAGAGGAAGCAGATATGTAACTCACTAAGGTCAGGTCAGGCAGGAGATCATAGCTCTACTTAATCAGGAGTGTCAAAATCAGCAACAGTAGTAACTCTGACTCGGTTTCCATAGGTGACTTGTAAATTTAGCCAGCTCAGCCTCAGTAGTCTTGGAAAACTGACGGACAAAACCATTCACTAACTACTACAACCATGGAAGCGACAAAGTAACTTTTTTTGCCTACTTTAACATCGGCACGTCCATATCCTAACTTTAGAACATAAATTCTTGGTCAAATTAGTTGATCACTCATTTGGGGGCAGTGTGGACCTTTTGATTTTTTAACTTCAAAGTATGATAGTGAGTTTTGTTACAATGTTAACAGATAAAATTCTCAGTTGGCTTCATGGTAAAGTGCACTGCATCTGAGATAGCACCGTCTAAGGCAAAATACAGATTGGTTAGTAAGCTCATAGTTCCATCTGTTTGGTTCCATACACATTTGCAAGTAAGTTCCCTGAAAGCATATAACAAATATTAAAAATTCATCAAAGAATGCAAAATCAAAGACAAGCCTGACAAAAATGGGAGTAAACCATCTAGATACTCTGCGGCAACTTTTGCAAAGAGCACTGACTGTCACCCTGGCTAAGGTACTCAGCTCAGGGAGCCTCAGCTAAAGAGAGACTGCAAAGGCTTGTTAGAACTGAATAACAAGACCTAAGAGGTTACCGAATTGGCATTATTCACACTGGAGAGATCTTTGATGCAATTAAATGTTTTGGGTTTTTTTTTTAGATATAAGAAGGGCTCCTTACACCAAACATGTTCTTTCCAGCCAGCTATTCTTTACCTCCACTGGGGATAGAGCAAACTGAAATTAGCTTTAACTGCATTATAAGATATTTATGTTGAATAAGACTTTTCTTTCAGAGTTATAAAAGCTGAGATGCACTTGAGGAAGACTAGGGGCTCTCCTCTGGGGGCTTTTCAAAATATTAATTCAATCATATTTACTGAGCGCTTACTGTGTGCACAGCACTGTACTAAAATCTCCATCTATTAGAGATGATCTAAGACTGCATATTCAAATGATCAGATCCTATTACACATTAGCTTAAATTAAAATGAACATATTCACACACGTATAGAGTTTATAAATCGGTATAATCTTTACCCAGTTCCCTCCTATATCAGGGTATCTTTCCCAAGTTAGAACTTCCTTCTTATAAAGCAATGAAAACACTGCAATAATATAAGTTTACCTTATTAGTGGCTGGTGTAGTGCAACCAATGATGCGTGGACTGTGACAGACACAACAGAGAGGTGGAAGTAATCAAACATAACATTTACATGATGATGAAGGCCTCGATGGAGGCTAAAGTGCAGCTTCAAAGTTCGGCTACTTATTAATTGCAAAGAGCTCAGGTCATCCGTCCTGAAAAAAGAACACATTTATGCACAAGATTTTGAATGAGAACAATTTGGAAGAGGTGGTATTATTTTAGTGGAACTTAAAATGCCCTCCAAAATGAGACAGAGAGTTAAGATTGCATTATCAATCAACGGTATTTACTGAATGCTTACTATGCTCTGCACTAAGTGCTTGGGAGAGTACAATTCAACAGAAGTAGCGGACACCTTCCTTGCCCACAACCATCTTACAGACTAGAGGGGGGATGCAACGGACATTTAGCAAGGTATATCAAATTATAGGTTTTCACTTTAAGTACGAAATACAAAATTCGGTACACATATCCAACTCTCCTAGGATTCTGGTGAGACCTATCTCCACCGTTCTCTTTTTCACTTTTGATATTGATTTTTTGAGGTTTAAGAACCAATAAGAGGGAGATGCGAATTCTGAGAAGGAAGCACTTACGAATAATCCGTGTCCGTGAAGTGTAGATCTAAAGACAGTAGGAAATTCATGTCATTAAGAGACTCTTCGATCTGCAAAGAAATAATGCATTGTAAATACACTGACGATTTCCATGAACTCTCAGCCTTTAACATATGAATTTGGGCTTTCCATATGATAAACCTGAATGCATGTTTACCTTTTTTTCATCCAATAGCATTTTAATCTTGAAGATCATAACATCATTAACAACAATTTCCTCATTTTTATAAAGAATTTGAAATGTCTTGCTGCAAATTACAGTATCATGAACTGAAGCTGGAAAGGCTAGATCCAAACCTGAAAAAAAAATATAGTTAACCAAGAATATAGCAAAAATGAGGCATTGTGTTTTCTTGTCTGATTTTTGTTAAAAACCTGTATTTAGCACCATACAATGGAATAATTAGAACCTCAATCAATCAATAGTATTTACTGAGCACTTACTGTGGGCAGAACACTGTACTTAATGCTTGGGAGAATACAACAGAATTGGCAGACAATCCCTGCCCACATGGAGTTTAGAGCCTAGAGGTGGGGAGACAGACATTACAATAAATTACAGATATGTGTTGTGGAGCTGAGGGTGGATGAATATCAAGTGCTTAAAGGGTACAAATCCAAGTGCTAGGGTGACAGAAGGGAGAGGAAGAAAGAAGGCTAGTCAGAGAAGGTCCTCATAATAAGGCTTTGAAGGTGGAGTTAGTGGTCGCCTGTTATACATGAAAGGAGAGGGAGTTCCAGGCCGGAGGGAGATCATGGGCAAGGAATCGGAGACAAGCTAAACAGGACTGGGGTAGAGTGCGTAGGTTGGCTAAAGGAAGATGTCAGCGTAGTAAGATAGGAGAGGGTGAATCAAGTGTTTTAAGCCAATAACGAAAAAAAAAAAACCAAGGTAATCCCTGGTAGTTCTTGAGTAGGGAAATGTGTACTTGAACGTTGTTTAGAAAAATGATCTGGGCAGCAGACTGAAGTGTGGACTGAAGTTGGAAGAGACAGAAGGCAGGTAGGTCGGTGAGGAGGCTAATGCAGTAGACAAGGTGGGATATGTTAAGTTGTTTGGACTACTGCAGTAGCCATTTGATTGGAGATGAAAGAACAGAGATTATGTTTAAGATTGATGAACATGTTCAATTTTCCCAAATAAAATGAACATGTAAATCCATTTCAACCAAATTGATTTGGTTGTTATTTCCTGGCTCCCATTAGCTCTTAGTAATGTCTATCTTGCTTTCTTCTCCTTCTTTAGACCACAAGTTCCTTAAGGGTAGGGAGCATGTCATTGGCTTTTATTCTGCTCTCCCATGTGCTTAGTACAGAATTCAGCTCCCAGTAGGTGTTCCACATTGTTGGCTTGATTTACCTGGAGTGTGTTCTTCAGAAATGGTAGATTTCAGTAACTACTAGGTTTCCAGAAAGGCTCAGTTATTGAACTGTTCGACTGCATTGTCAAGAATAACAAATCATGTTTACACAACACAAAATTTTGTCATCAATACTCTGTACAAATGAACAACCATTTCCTTCCTTACCTAACGAGCCTGAGTTGATCTCCCATGGAAGAATGAAGTTTACGCTGTTCTAGAGTTTTTGAAAGACGCTAGCTAAGCCTACAAAGCTACCTGGGGCATTATGCTACAATTTAAGCCACCATTAACTTTATAATTAGTTGGAATTGGGACTGCATCCCGGAGTGAAGGCTAGATATGCTTATTGCCTAGAGTCTTTGGATTCCAAAGATCAGAACTGGGCACTCCCAGTTGGTCACTTGGACCAAAATTTAAATTCCCTTTAAACCAGTCACGCTGTTTCCCATGGGCAGCAGCATCAGCTCTCCTCCACACCATCAAGGAGACCCCATCCCATCCTATTTTCCACCACCCTGCTGGGAAAGAGAATAGCACTTGCAGCATGAAGCCTCCTTAAAACCTCAGGATGGTAAGTGGCCATGGTAGCTGTTGTTTCAGGTATGCTGTGTGTGGACTGTGAATTTTTTTTCTTATGGCTTTTGTTAAGCACTTACTATGTGCCAGGCACTCTACTAAGCACCAGGGTAGATAAAAGACAATCAGATTGGACATAGTCCACATCCCACATGGGGCTCAGAGTCTCAACCTCATCTTACAGATGAGGGAACTGAGGCACAGAGAAGTTAAGTGACTTGCCCAAGGTGACACAGCAGACAAGTGACAGAGCTGGTTTAGAAGCCAGGTCCTTCTGACTCCCAGGCCTGGGCTCTATCTTCTAGGCCACGTTTGGATCGGACACAGTCCCTGTCCCGCATGGAGCTTACAGTCTAAGTAGGAGGGAGGACAGGCAGTGAAACCCCATTTTAGAGTTGAGGAAACTGAGGCACAAAAGTGAAGCAAGCTCTTTCAGCTAAAGCTCCCTACTGACTCTTGTTTTTATTTTGCATATTGTGTATCTGTCAATTAATCAATGCTATTGAGTGCTATATGCAAGCACTGTTCTAAGCACTTGGGAGAGTATAATTCAAGAGAAATAGCAGACATGTTCCCTGTCAATAGTGAGCTTAATGTCCAGAGGAACTGTCCTGGTATCTTATTCTGTTTAAATGCTTTTTTAATAATAATTGTGGTATTTGTACGCGCTTACTATGTGCCAGGCACTGTATTAAGCGCTGGAGTGGATACAAGGAAACTGGGTTGGACACAGTCCCTGTCCCGCATGGGGTGCACAGTCTTAATCTCCATTTTACAGATGAGATAAGTGAGGCACAGAGAACTGAAGTGACTTGCCCAAGGCCACCCAGCAGATAAGTGGTGGAGCAGGGAGAAGAACCCGTGACCTTTTGATTCCCAGGTCAGTGCTCTATCCACTATTCCATGCTGCTTCCCTTTATTGTGTCTTATTCCCAATATGACTGATTTGAGTCCTCTCTGTCACCTTTATTCATCCACTAAAGGGACAAAGGTCCACATTCGACTTTGTACAACTCTTTCTCAGTGTTTAATACAGTGCTCTGCGTACAGTAAACACTGAAAAATGTTACTACTACTATGGCCACAATGGATTTTACTATTATGATATGTATATCTGTAATGTATTTATTTATATTAATGTCTCGCTCATCCTCTAGGTTATAAGGTTGTTATGGGTAGGAAAAGCACCTGTTTATTGCTACATTATACTTCATCAACTGTTTTGTACAGTGCTTTGCATACTCTAAGCATTCGATAAATAACTGAATGAATATTCAATAATGAAAAATAACTGTGTTATCTGTTAAGCGCTTACTGTATGCCTAGCACTGTACTAAGTTGCTGGACAGATATAAAATGATCCATTTACACATGGGGCTCACAGTCTCAGAGGTATTGAGGGGCTCACAGTCTAAGAGGAACAGGTATTGAATCTCCAATTTGCAGTACAGAGAAGGTAGATGACTTGCTGAAGGTTACACAGCAGGCAAACAGCAGAGTTGGGATTAAAACCTAGGTTTTCCGATTTAGGCCTGTACTCTTTCCACTAGGCTGTGCTGCTTCCCTGTTTGTTAAGTATTTACTCTGTGTCAAGCACTATTCTAAGGTACATCAATGGCTGATAATCTAAAGAGAACTAAAGAACTTTCACAGGCTAAGAAGCTGCCAAACACAAACTTATATCTATTTAATACACACACACACAACTTGACCTTTGCGCTCAAGGAAAAAGCACTGATTGTCAAGTTCATATAGAATGTGTATGCATCACTTAAACAAAAACCAACCCAAAGCTTCATATTTAAATAACAACAATAATCACAGAAATAGTTTCTGGGAACGTGTGCTTGAAGCTAAAGTGTACTTTCTTTCAACCTCTTCTTCTGGGTGGAAGAGAGGATTGATTCTAGGATTGGGAGACCAAGTGCTTTTGAAAGAATTCTTGGGTTAAAAAAAATATACATATTGGGTGAAGGACCAAGTGGACACAGAGGATAATAAGTAAGGAATGTGACGGCTTTCTCTCCCCTTGAGTTTAGGTGCAACTCCCCCGCCATCTGTATCTGAGTGTTATTTTCTCCTCCACTCAGGTAATCTCTGTCTAGGTCATCTGCCTCGCTCCCCATTTCTCCCTTTTTCCTTAAAGCCTTTTCAAGCTAAACCTAATAGCCAATCCTGACTAATATAACCAAAAATGGAGAAAAAGATGTAGACTGGAGAAAAAAAAGAGTAAAGAGGGGAGTGATATGCACACAGAGGTGACAGGTTATGGTCGCAAATTGGTGAGTAGAAGGGAGGGGATGATTCATTTTCTTCATCCTGGAGAATCAAATTTTAATCAGCTAACCAAGGATAGTTGTTGGATGCTAGAGAGAGTACAATTCAATTGAGTGAACAGACACAATCCCTACCCACAAGGAGCTTGTAGACCAGAGCGGGAGACAGACATTAGAATACATTACCAAGACCTGCCGGTTTCACCTTTACAATATCGCCAAGATCCGCCCTTTCCTCTCCACCCAAACGGCTACCTTACTGCTACGGGCTCTCGTTATATCCCGGCTAGACTACTGTGTCAGCCTTCTCTCTGACCTCCCTTCCTCCTCTCTCGCCCCGCTCCGGTCTATTCTTCACTCCGCTGCCCGGCTCATCTTCCTGCAGAAACGATCTGGGCATGTCACTCCCCTTCTTAAACAACTCCAGTGGCCTATCAACCTCCGCTCCAAACAAAAACTCCTCACTCTAGGCTTCAAGGCTCTACATCACCTTGCCCCTTCCTACCTCTCCTCCCTTCTCTCTTTCTACCGCCCACCCCGCATGCTCCGCTCCTCTGCCGCCCACCTCCTCACCATCGACCCCTGGGCCACGTCCTCCCGCGGTCCTGGAACGCCCTCCCTCCTCACCTCTGCCAAACTGATTCTCTTCCCCTCTTCAAAACCCTACTTAAAACTCACCTCCTCCAAGAGGCCTTCCCAGACTGAGCTCCTCTTCTCCCTCTACTCCCTCTACCACCCCCCCTTCACCTCTCCGCAGCTTAACCCTCTTTTCCCCCCATTTCCCTCTGCTCCTCCCCCCCTCCCTTCCCATCCCCTCAGCACTGTACTCGTCTGCTCAACTGTATATATTTTCATTACCCTATTAATTTTGTTAATGAAATGTACATCGCCTTGATTCTGTTTAGTTGCCATTGTTTTTACGAGATGTTCTTCCCCTCGACTCTATTTATTGCCATTGTTCTTGTCTGTCTGTCTCCCCCGATTAGACCGTAAGCCCGTCAAACGGCAGGGACTGTCTCTATCTGTTGCCGACTTGTTCATTCCAAGCGCTTAGTACAGTGCTCTGCACATAGTAAGCGCTCAATAAATATTATTGAATGAATGAATGAATGAATACATTACAGATGGATAGGTACATAAATGCTGTGGATGGGGTGCAAATCAAAGTGCTTAAAGGGTAGATCCAAATGCAGAGGTGTCGCAGAGGGAAGGCAAAAAGTGGCAGTGAAGGCTTAGTTAGGGAAGGCCTTTAAGATGACTGTGTCAATATCCTAGTAGATAGAGTGCTTGCTGTAATGTTCATAAGCTTCCCAAAGGGCGCTTTCACCTGGATTTATGTTTTTATTTCTAGACTGTGAGCCCGCTGTTAGGTAGGGATTGTCTCCATCTGATGCCAAATTGTACTGTCCAAGTGCTTAATACAGTGCTCTGTAAGCACTCAATAAATATGACTGAATGAATTTATGTTCTTTTCACCATATATTCTGCACACCTGTTGGCTATTATTATTATTACTATTAAGGTATTGGTTAAGTGTTGGGATTACTACAATTTAATCAGGTTGGAAACAGTTCCTGTCCTACATGCAACTTGCAGTCTAAGTAAGAAGGAAAACAGGCACTTATCAGCATTTTACAGATGAGGGAAATGAGGCACAGAGGAATTAAATGATTTGCCCCAGATCACAGAAAAGTCAGAATTGGCAGAACCAGTATTAGGACCCAAGTCCTCTGACTCCCAGGCCCATGCTCTTTCCAGAAGGCCACACTGCTTCTTCACCTATATAATTTTAAATTGCTATAGCAAAGGCTCGAAATATTGCAATAAGAAAAAAACACCACTTTGCAAAATCACTTTCGGTATTTACAATAGCATTTCTTGAAGAAAATTCAAAGAGAAATATAATTCCTCATTTGTGATCTTATTACTAACCTGTGCTAACTTCATCCAGCATTGATTTCCTACCTGACTAATAGTAGGATCTGAATTCAATAAAGCAATCAATGGTATTTATTCAGCATTTACTGTGTGCAGAGCACTGTACTATGTGCTAGAGGCGGTCCAGTAGAATTGGGAGGCACAATGCCTGACCCTAAGGAGCATACAGTCTAGCGAGGGACACGGACATTAAAACAAAGGTACGTAAGGGAGGCTTCCGAGTATAAGGCCATTACATAAATGATGTGGGTGTGGGGTAAATACCTAAATGCTAAAGGAGTGGGATTAAGGGCATGGGTGAGGCAGTAGGGAGGGACAGATAGGGTGGGAGGAATCTGGATTAAATTGAACTATAGCATTTCTATGATTGGTATTCATTTTCGAAGACGGTGATTAATTTTACTCGTCTCAAATAATAGCAGATAATGGTTTTTATTCCTTAAAATTCAAAGTAGAAGACTAGGGAGCTTATTATGCAACTGCCTTCCAAAATCTGCTCAGAGCTTTCACTAACATTCACGGTTTGAAATTAGGTCCAACTTTGTAGAACACTACAACCTTTATCATGAGTAGAAAGGGAAATTTTTTTTGAATTTCCTATCTGCCTAAATCACAAGACTGGGAGTCCTGTAGTGACATAATAATCTATTTTCAATAATAACTAACACTGTTCTTCATGACTGATGGATCCTTAACCAGACTATCAGCACATCTGGAAAGGACATGAATGAAATGAGATGACTGCATTACATTACTCAATTCTCCCTACCCCTTCCCCATCCTAAAATTCGTGTAGTCCAAGGGCATATAAAACTGAAGATAGTAGCATTAATTAGGATTAAATATGACTGCATCACTAAATACACAGCAGCAGTAACTCTCACATCCAGACTCCATTATTTAGGAGTTGCTGTGCATACATTTCTGTGGTATAACTCTCCTTAAAAGCACATGCTGAGTATAAATTAGAAGGTAAATCAGAATGTGTCTACCAACGAGTTTAATGTATCGCACTCTCCGAAACACTGCTTTTGCACCCAGTAAATGCTCAGTAAATACAAATGATTGATTGGTGGAGAATGCACTTAGCTACAGAGATCAATGATATCATAAAATGGATAATGAGCCCAGTAACCTCTAACTAGACGTTCTGACGAGACATCAAACTAAACAGAAAAGAAAAAACTCCTTACCTTTTCAACCAAACCCTATCCTTATCCTGTCCGTATCTTTCCAATCACTGTAGACGATAATCACTATCCTACCTAACTCGCAAGCCCATAAACTTGGTATTGTCCTCACTCATCTCTCTCATTCAACCCACATATTCAGTGTTACCAAATCCTATCAGTTACAATAATAACTGATATTAGTATTTTTAAGCACTCAGCATGTGCCGAGCACTGTTTTAAGTGCTGGGGTAGATTCAAGATAATCAGGTTGGACACAGCCCCTGGTCCCACATGGGGCTGTCTTAATCCCCATTTTACAGATGTGGTAACTGAGGTACAGCGAATTTAAGTGATTTGCCCAAGGTCACATTGCAGACAAGTGGAAGAGCCAGGATTAGAACCCAGGTTCTTCTGAATCCCAGGCCCATGCTCTAACCACTAAGTCATGCTGTTTCCCCTGTTCTAGCTTCATGATATCGTTAAAATTTTCCCTTTCCTCTCCATTCAAGCTGCTACTCGGGTGATCCAAACATTTCTTACCCCATCTAGATTCCTGCATCCGGCTCCTCGCTAATGTCCCTGCCTCTTGTCTCCCACAACTCTAGTCCATACTTCGCTCTGCTGCCTTGATCATTTTTCTAAAACAACGTTCAGTCCATGTCTCCTGACTTCTCAAGAACCTCCAGTGGTTGCCCATCCACCTCTACATCAAAAAGAGACTCTGTACCATAGGCTTTATAGCTCTCAAACAGCTACTAATACAATCTCCTACTAAAGACCAGCCTGCACACTTCACTCATCTCACCTATCTCACTGCCACCTCCTCCCCATACGATCCCTCTGGCCTGGAACTCCCTCCCCCTCCACACACACCAGACCACTCTCCCCACTTTCAAAGCATTACTAAGGTCACAACTCCAAGAGGCCTCCCTGAATAAAGCCCTCTTTTCCCTGATTCCTTCTACCTTCTGCATCATCTATGCAATTGGATTTGTACCATTGGGTATTTGTTATTCATCTCGGCCCCACAGCCCTTATGTATATATCTGCAAATTATTTATTTTCATAAATAAATATGTCTCACCCTCTAGACTCTAAGCTGGCTGTGGGCAGGGGATATGTCTGCCAACACTGTTGTACTATACTCTCCCAAATGCTTAGTTCAGTGCTCTATAAACAATAAGTGCTCAATAAATACCACTGATTGAAGCGACCAGTGGCAGAGGTGGGATAGAACAAAAGTCTCCTGACTCCCAGTTCCATGACCTTTCTACAAGGCTATGAAAGGTAACGATGACAGAGGATGACAGCTTCAAATAATCTCTATACAGTCTGTATTTCATCTGTAATTCATCTTGCCACCTTCTAAGCAGATAGCACATAAATGCAACTATTTCAACTATCCATAAGTTACATATTCATACTGGCCTTTCTCCCATATATTCAAATATTAAGTTTTACTATTTCTTATGGACAATTCTAGAACATGTGTTTTCACTGTACATCTTGGATAGAGCATGATAGAAGAGGTAGGGATAGCTTTAGCAAAACACAAATAGACGTAAATATAAGATGATTGTGTAATTCAAAGTGGATGGACACATCTGAATGAACCTGGACAGAACGTAATTCGATGCAACTTTTCCTAAAATGGAATAATAATAGTAATGGTGGTATGCGTCAAGTGCTGACTATTCGGTAAGCATTGAGGTACCCACTGGTGTGGGTACAAGATAATCAGGTCAGTCACAGTCCCTGTCTCCCATTTGAGTTCACAGTTTCTACAGGAGGGAGAACAGGTACTGAATCCCTATTTCACAGATGAAGAAATTGAGGCAGAGCCAGAATTAGAGCTCAAGTCTTGTGACTCACAGGTCCGTGCGCTTTCCACTATGACACACTACATTCTAGGAGAACTGGCTCTACTTTGCTTGAAAAGACGGTAAGAAGAGGGAGGCAGAACTGAGACAAGGAGGAAGCAAGCCAAAGAAACATCATAAAAGAATGAGAATAATGAGAGTGGGAAAAAAAGGAAGATATAGTTAATAGAGTTCAAGGAATTTAAACTTTAGAGAGAGAGAGAAATGTAAGGAATAACATGAAAACAAAATACAAAGAGCATATTAAAATGGTATTCGGGTCAAATGCATAAAAAAGCCCAAGGGGGAGAAGCTCTTCCACTGTCCTCTATGCAGTAATCTATGTATTAAAAGTTAAATAGATCCCATCCTGGGCAGTTTAATATATAATACACTGAGGCAGAAAACTTTCCATTAGCATAGAAATGTATAAGATGATGAAATTTACAGCAACTTGAGTAACTACAAATGATGCCAATTGTATATCAGATTAAGTCACTCATAATAATATGTACAATCATATGCCATCTACATATATAGACTTTAATTGTACCAAACTGAATGTACAACTAAAATCAAGGTGTCATCCATTTCAGTACATTATAACCCGGTTGTATTTTACATCTGTACTGTACTTTTTATTTTACTTGTTTCCTGTAACAATACATGACAAAGCTGTCTACAAGTGTGCTCAATAAGCCAAATTTGGGTTTACTGGTTACCAAAGATGGCATTATTATACCAAAAAATGATAGAATTTTAGTCTATACAATGTTGAATTAAAATCAATGTCTAGAATCAAAGAATAACATTTAATGTGAAAGGTCATTTAGTTTTCCATACCTTTGGGGATGGTCCATACCTAATCTACTTTGGACCACAGAAATTCTATGGTTTTAAATAATCAGAGATGGATACGTCAGCTCCCTCAGTACCTCTAAGGAACAGCCCTGAATATTCTCATTGGCCTCCCTGCCTCCTGTTTCTCCCTACTCCATTCAACCCTTCACTTTGCTGCATTGATCATTTTTCTGAAAAAAAAGTTCAGTCCACATCTCCCCTATCCTCAAGCGCCTCCAGTGGTTGCCCTTCCACTTCCACATCATACAGAAATTCCTTACCACTGGCATTAAAGCACTCAATCAGCTTGCTCCCTCCTACCTTTTCTCGATATCTCCTACTACAGTCCTGCCTACACACTTTGCTCCTCTAGCACCACTATGCCCCTATCTTGTCTGTTTCACTGCCAAACGCTTTCCCACGTTGTACCTCTGGGCTGGAACTCCACCCCGCTCCACGTATGCCAGATCACCACACCCCCTACTTTAAAGCCTTACTGACGTCACATCTTCTCCAAGAGGTCTTTGCCGATTAAGCCCTCTTTCCCGCGCACTCCCTCTCCCCTCTTTGTCATCTATGTACTTAGATCTGTACAGGATGGACCTTTGGGCATTTGTCATTTGCCCCATAGCAATTATATATATACATATATATATAACCATAAATCGTGTATTGTGATTTATTTATATTGTCCGTCTCCCCCTCTAGACTGTAAGGTCACTGTGGGTAAGGAATGTGTCTACCAACTCTGTTGTACAAAAATCTCCCAAGTGCTTAGTGTAGTGCCTTGCACCCAGAAAGCACTCAGCAAATATCATTGATTCTGATGGTACAATAATTAAATGATGACAGAATTTATCTCTTTGCACTAGACAGAATTTATCTTTTGCACAAGTAAAACAATAAAACTACTCAAAATCACCGTGCTGAATGTCAATGAGCACATTAGCTGAGTTTCAAAATCATGAGGAGCTGAGAGCGACAGAGAGGCACACTACTTGCTTTTCTATTTCCACTTAGCTCCTCCTTCTCTCTCCCACCAACCATATGAGCTACTTAACAGAGGCCAGGGAAAGCACCACGTAAGACCTACTGGAAGTCCTTCTAGTGCTAGGGTTTAGAGAAGGGATACTTAGCCTAACCATTAGAGCCTGAAGACTTACTGTCTACTAGGCAGGAAGCACTGAATGCAGCCACCAAGCACCTCCCTGGCAAAAAGCAAGAGACCAACCATGATGTGGTCTATTTGCTGTAAGGACAGAGCCACCCCCTAACTTTCTGCTCATCCAGTGGAAAGAGCTCTATCTGTTTTGTTCCTGCATATTAAGCTCTGTCTTTTTTATCTTTGCTTTCCTATTTCTGCTGCTTTTTTCTGTCTGTAGTCTCCTTTTCACTTTTACTATTATTCTAACTGATGAAACATAGAAAAACGTTCAGTTTCTTAAAAAAAAATGTAGCTCTTTGGAGGTAAGATATTCTAAATACACAATACAAGGTTGAATAAATCATTGTTTCCCATACAATAGGACTGGAAATATCACTGCAATATTCTAAAGGCTCGCACAGTCTGACATTTGTCCTATGAATCTGCCATAACAAGTAAAAGACTACCACACCCTATGCACACCTACAAGACATTTCAATCACGTAAAACAACCTTTCGTAAGTAATATCAAAGCCCAGAAACTGGTTTCATAGCAATGACAGTCTAACCCTGGATTATGTTTGTGGAAACAAAAATGAGTTCTCTAAAAATGAAAACATGAGTTTCTACACCCTTATGTTTGTAAAAATATAAGTAAGATGCATAATACTGCTGCCTGGCAAATAATTCTAACTTGCCTCACATAGGTGTGTTTTTCAGATTTTTTTTTTAAATGGTACTTTTAAGCACTATGTGCCAGGCACTGTACTAAATGCTGGGATTAGAACCCAAAACTGGGATTAGAACCCAGATCCTTTGACCCCTGTGCTCTTTCCAAAATGCTGATACTTCAGCTTTGTCATGTCAAGAATCCACTTTTTTGTTCAAATCTTTTGAAAATAGAAGAATAAAGCTTATCTTTTACCACACACTTGCCTAAAATGAATAAGCACATTTTTGGCCAAACTTCATAACCATAGTTTCCTCATTTTTTCCTCTCATATTATGATGATGGGCACATCAACAAAGAAGATGTAATAATTTTGTCTGGACACACATATCCTCATAAATGATTAAAGTAACAAGTGGACTGGTTGCTCTAAGGGTTTCAAGCTGCCACACGAAAATATTTTATGATCCAAACTGTACAGCAAAGTCTAAAAGTCTCCAAGAAACAGAAAAAGTAGATATGAGAAAAACACTGACAAGATGATTAACATACTGGCTAAGGTAGCATTCTTACACCACCTTGGAAAAGAATCCAAGCTAACTCCCAGGCCACACCCTGTAATTGTGAAATTTAGGAGTGATGATCAGTTACTAGATCCTAAAGCTTAGTCATTACAATGATAAGTCATACTCTGACACTGTCAGAATGTTAAGTAAAATCTCTCTAAATTTTACTCATTTTTTCCCAGGAGTGATGATGATACATACAGAACCATCCACTATCTCTCACCAGGTCTCTCTATGACAATCGGCAAACAAAGCTAGACAGCCCATCTGAGGCCATGGGACAGAATATCTGTAAATGCCTGTGTGCAGTAGCAGGCACTGCTGTGCCTTAGCCCGCTTTCCCCACCCAGCACATAACCCCCCAGGAACCCTGAAGCACTAACAGATGATGAAAATGCCTCTACGTGGGTGTTTGAATATGAATAAGATATGATCTGGATGATTCAGCGCTAAAAAAAAAGGGATATTGGTTAAAATACTTTTATGTTGCAAAAAAATTCCAAAAGAGAAAAAAAAGTTTCACTGCCAAGAAACACCACATTCCAGGAACATCCCAAGCATCAGGTACAGAAAATAAGAAGAAGAAGGAGAAGAAGAAGAAGAATTATGGTATTTGTTAAGCATCTACCATGTGCCAGGCACTGCACTAACTGCTGGGGGTAGATACAAGCAAATTGGGTTCGACACAGTCCCTGTCCCATGTGGGACTCACAAGTCTCCAACCCCATTTTACAGATGAGGTAACAGGCACAGAGAAGTTAAGTGACTTGCCCAAGCTCACACAGCAGACAAGTTATGGAGCCGGGATTAGAACAGATGACCTTCTGATTCCCAGGCCCATGCTCTATCCACTACACCATGCTGTTTTTGAAAATGCTGTTTATAAATTTACCGCACCTCATCTGTTCCACAGAACCACGGAAGAAGCCTGGCACACAACCTATAGCGTATGCTAAGACACAGAAAGAAGCACCAGTTTAAGCTTGCAGCTGGAAGGACCAGAGGCAAGACCCATATGCAGTGAGATGCTTTGCACACAATAAGTGCTCAATAAGTACAAGTGAAGTGAGTGAAATGAAAGCTAACCACACCACCATGATCTCCACGATCTGCTGCAGGGGGTGGGGGGGTGCCTAAAGACTGGGGGACCTTCTGCTCCCTTCTGACCCCATAGGGGATGACTTCCATCCAACGCAGCAGGAGCGAAGCATGTCCTAAACCTTGCCATCCCAACAGTTAAGAAATTTGGGAGGTTTTGGAAGTTCAGTGCCTAGAACTTGAAGAGGGAGACCTGAGAATTGCTCTCTAAAAGGACATTTTCTACGTTGCTTGGCAATTTTGAATTTTGTGTTTTCAATTGCTCCATTGTTGGTAACTTATTACTGTTTTCTGCGTCCAAACTAATCCACTCTTATCCACCCCAGCACTCTGTATAGTGCCTGGCACATAGTAAGCCCTTAGCAAATACCCCGATTATTATTGTCTATCCCCGCACCTAGACTTTAAACCCTCAATGGGAGAGAGAGGATGTCTGAATTTGCTTAAGGGCATGGCAAGACGATCAGCAGAGAGAAAAGTCCTGGCAGAAAGAAAAGTGAGTGAGGAGTGAATGGAGACCCAAGTGGAGGAAAGGGAAGAAAAATCAAGAAGCAGAGGATTATGATGGTTTTAGGGAATAAGGAGAAAATGGTGACAGAGGGAGGGAACAGGAATCAGGGAAGGAGCTAAGTGCTTATTATTCTGCCTTCTGTCTGTGTCCTCCTCTCATCCTTGTCAAACTCCCTGTTTGTCCTTCTTTCCATACTGATTGTTTTTCAGCACCACATATGCTTTGAGTAGGGTAGGAGCAGCATAAATCACCAAGTATGGAACTCTTGCAGGGAGAAAACGGGGATGAGCAGAGAAAACAGCAGAACTCAGGTGGGAGGGGAGACACTGGGGAGGAACTGAGTCATACAGGAAGGAAACAGACAACTGAACGTACGGAAGAGACAAACATGGGAATTAGGCAAGAGGGCTTGGGAATAATGGTGCTTAACTAAACAGGTGCCAGGCACCAAAATGTTTCTTTGCGAAGCAATTTTCTCTCTGTATTTTTTTTAAAAAAAGGTTATAATCTGCATAGACATATTTTAACCATTTTCACTTAAGGAAAATAGCATCTGTGACCTTCTAAAAAAAAATTTTAAAGCATTCCTATGCTTACCTGTTGCCCGTAATAAACTAGCTTCTAATCTGTGAGGAATTCTTGGAGGAACTTTCATAGATGCACGAATCTGGTAAAATCTGTGAAACAAAACAAATAATTGTAAGTATATTTTAAAAATACCAAAGCTCTAATTCCATGTACTTATGTTTGCAGGAATAAGGAAATAGATCTGATATAGATCCCAGACTGAGCCCCCCCTTTCCCTCTGCTCCTCCTCCCCTCCCCCCCCCACCCTCTGCTCTTCCCCATTCCCCTCCCCTCAGGACTGTGCATATTTGTATATATTATTTATTACCCTATTTATTTTGTCAATGAGGTATATATCTCCATGATTTTATCTATCTTGATGATGATGTTTTGTTTTGTTCTGTTTTGTTTTGCTCTCTGTCTCCCCTGTTTAGACTGTGAACCCGTTATTGGGCAGGGATTGTCTCTATCTGTTGCCGAACTGTACATTCCAAGCGTTTAGTACAGTGCTTTGCACATAGTAAGTGCTCAGTAAATACTATTGAATGAATCTGATGGTATTACTGTTCTCTACTTCTAAGGGTTAAACAACTACATTGCACACTGTAAATATAAACAAAATCCTGGGAAGTATTGTGGTCGAGTGGAAAGGGGATAGGCCTGGGAGTCAGAGATCCTGGGTTCTAATCCCATCTTTGCCACTTGTCTGCTGTGTAACCTTGGGCATGTCACTTAACTCCTCTGTGCCTCAGTTTCCTCATTTGTAAAAATACAACACATCCTACTCCCTTAACTTAAACTGTGAGCCCCACGAGGGTCAGGGACTGTGTCCAACCTGAATATCTTGTATCTACTCCAGTGGTCAACACATAATAAGCACTTAATAAGCACCATAATTATTTAAACAGGTTTTATTTATATGTCCTTCATTAGCAACTGAATTCTAGAATATACTGCTAGGTTTCCGCTCTGTAAAGCAAACATCTGGGAAAAAATAAGGGCTGTCTAGATGAGTAGACTGTGGGCTCGTTGTGGGCAGGTAACGTCACTGTTTACTGTTGTGTTGTACTTTCCCAAGCACTTAGTACAGTGCTCTGCATAAAGTAAGCACTTAATATGACTGAATGAATGAATACATCCCAACACATGGCAAGATGTCAACAGGCATTCCCGTCATCACCACCTCCCTGCCCTGAGCTAAAAACCTGTGGGAGCGTTAAGACTAGTGGGGGTTGGTGCTTCTCAAGTACTAATTCTGTAGAAGAGTAATACGATTTCATTCCTTCTGGTAATTTTATTATGTTGGATGACTCACCCACTAAGATATTAAAATCTAGGGTCAAGAACCACGCTACTGATGTGCTTAGTATTGTAAACAACAAAGACAGCGAAAAGAACAACAACAGTAATACTTGGTATTTATATAACTTTTTATTCTCCCACAAGAATTAAGAGGATTAATGGAAATTAAACTTTAATTCTTAGTGAGTATTTTTCATAAGCGGGAAGAGAAAAAGAAACAACTGACTTTTTAAATATCACACAGATCTTCCAATCACAGTCTGGAAACCTTTGTATCACAGTTCACCTCCATCTCCCTGTATCAAATTTTTAAACATTCCATATATTTTGCAGTTTTCTTAATTTTCAAAAGAAAAAAAAACTTCATAGGCTGCCTTGGTAAAGCATTTTGGCTTGCCCTCAGAGCAAGAAAGCTTTCTTACTATTTGAGTTGAATCACTCCAGCTACAACTGAAGCCCAATCTCTCAGGTCTTACCCTCAGGGGAAATCACAAAGCAGCTCATTTACCATTCCCTCATATACTTAAAAGTTCTGTTTCTTTACATATAAATGCTCTAAATTAGTGAGGGAAAAATCTTGATTCTGTTTAGGTCAATCAATTACTGGCTCTACTGAGCACTCACTATGTGCAGAGCACTGTACTAAGCATTTAGGAGAGCACAATACAATAGAGTTGGTAAACACATACCTTGTCCGTGAGTCAGACAACTTTAAATTTCAATACCTTTTAAAAGACACCTAGAAGTTGATGAGTTAAGCTCAAAATGAAAGCCACTAAGAATTTCAAATTGTCTTTTCACATTTTCAAAACTATATTAGATATCAGATAATATAACTATATCAGATATCAGAAGCAGCGTGGCTCAGTGGAAAGAGCACGGGCTTTGGAGTCACAGGTCATGGGTTCGAATCCCAGCTCGGCCACTTGTCAGCTGTGTGACTTTGGGCAAGTCACTTAACTTCTCGGTGCCTCAGTTACCTCATCTGTCAAATGGGGATGAAGACTGTGAGCCCCACGTGGGACAACCTGATTCCCCTGTGTCTACCCCAGCGCTTAGAACAGTGCTTGGCACATAGTAAGCGCTTAACAAATACCAACATTATTATTATTATTATAAGAGATCACAACTTCCTGTGTGGAATCATGAAATGGCTTACTCTTAGCAGAAAATAATAACAGTCTCTATTTAAAACCTCTTTGCCTAGTTTCATACACAATTTGTAATTACTTGAACATATGCATAAGGTGTACAAAGAAGATAAAAATCTAAAATTAGCAAGAAGGACAAATATTTCCCCACAGCTAGTATAGTACTTTGCATGAAACAAGCACTTAAAAAAACGATACTGCGCACTCAGTTTCCATAGGTAATCTACACCATTAAAATCTATTTAGGCAACACTCAGATAAAATGTATGCAAAAATATTTGAAATTCTGTTGTATAAAACCTTGTGGAATAGATATTAACAGCAAGTATTTTATTATAACTTATTATGAACACAGACACAGGGGTCTTTGCAAATGACAAGAAACGGAGTCTTTGTTTTTCTCCAAATGGAAAGATCACAAAACGTACTTCAGGTTCTAAAATGAAGCAACAGCAAACCACTAACTTCTACTACTGACCGCATTTCAACCATCACACATCTCGATTAATCTTTTCCCATAAATTTGGTAGAGGGGAAAGATCTTAGTCATCAGGTCTGGCAACATTAAAAAGTAATGCTCCAAGCAGTTAGAAATGAAGGGTGTGTGTAGATCAAATATGGCTAGGAGAGATGTTTCACTATGGGCAATATTCCACTAAACTCCATAATCCAGGATGAAGTGCGGGAAAAGAAGAAAGTCCTGAAACTGTAACATCAAAAGAAAACAGCAAATGACAGACTTCACTGAAAGGGAGACAGAACAATGTTAATCAGTGGAAAAGGGAAAAGAGAAATCCCTCCAGCTGAATTTTCCTAGAACCCGTGATTTCTCTTGGTGAGAATCAGGGTTCAACAGCCAAGGCTACATGGTAACCCTTTAGCGCACAGATACTGTGGAATGCTCTAGTGTCTTCATTATCCCAGTTAGAGGCATAAGTAGGCTAGGGAAATCCAGGATTTACTTGATATTATCCCTCTAGACTGTAAGCTCCCTCTAGACTGTAAGCAAGCTCGGTATGGGCTGGGAACATGTTTGTTACACTTGTGTTGTATGCTCCCCAGCACTTAGTACAGTGCTTTGCACAAAGTAAGCATACAATACGATTGATCACCATCACTGGTATTTACTGAGCGCTTACTGTGATGAGTACTGTACTAAGTGCTTCGGAGAGTACAGCAGAAAGATTAGTAGACACATTCCTTGTTCGCAATGAGCTTATTTCTAATTCTTGTTAAATGGTGTGGCTGTGTAAGAAGCTGAAATCATTAGCAAAAGTTATGCTTGAATTATATGTGGGCTTTAATTAACCATGATATCCCTATTCTATTAGAACAGATTATCAAGAGTTGGCTATATTGCATAAATTAAGCTATATATACATTGAAAGATTATATATTAGTAAGAGCTTTTACAAAATTTAGGCTCAAAAATTTCACTTGCACTTCAGAATATAACCTCAAAATATGAATCACAGCCATTTGCCTGCTGTGTGACCTAGGACAAGTCACTTAATTTATCTGTGCCTCAGTTTCCTCACCTGTAAAATGGGGATTAAATACTGGTTCTTCCTTCTACTTAAGCAGTGAGCCCCTTTGGGGACATAAACTGCATATGACCTGATTAACTTGTGTCTACCCCAGCGCCATGTCTGACATATAGTATGTGCTTAAAACCCTTTTTTAATGGTATTAGTACATGGCATTGCACCCAATGGATGCTTAACAAATATACTTACTGACTCCAACTTTGATGGTCTCAGTATAATACTAGTCTCTTATCATGTAATGTATATAAATACTTGTATATATGTAATATATAGCTGTATGTATGTAATGTGTATAATAATTTTAATAGAATTTCTCATGCAAAGGCAATTTGCTCGCACTGACTTCTAGTTCACACTTATAGTGTACCCACTACCTTCAGTGCAACTTTGCAAATATTCATTAATGTAAAAAATATAAAAATAACCAATGGACACATAAAACATTAAATTTCTTACACATTTTTTTTTAAATGTATTCTTAACCATTAAATGGACATGTATCTTTTTAATTCCTGTGCAACTGATAAATTGTGGGACAAGGTCTAAAATGGCAATAAAGTTAAAGCTTAAAAATTAAAATTAAATATTTAAACACCAAAAATAGCACGTGTGGTAGTTTGTCCAGATCACACAGGGCACCATAAGGAGGCATTGGAGGCTTTTATCATGAGGGGAGACTCAGTCACATGTCCCGTCAACCTCTTGGAAAGGACAAGCTTATCTAATGACACTGGCAATTACAGAAGGGAATTTGGACAAAGGGGAGGTCAAGAGAAAAGATTAAATAGGGATAAACAGCAAGAGAACTCTCTTTTGTTCTACCATCCAGATCTGAAGATGATCTCTTCGTGGGGCAATCCACCCAAAGCATCAGAACTTTCCCGAAAAAGTAAAGATAAGTGAAGTTGCTAGTCTGGGAATTCTCCAGACTAAACTAAGGACCAGTGTCAGAGTAGGATCAGTCTGTGGTTAAACCAGAATTTTTGTTTTAAATATCTGTGGTTCATTTACTACAGCAATTAGCTTACAAACTCCCTGCTATTCTATGCATCAGTGGCATTTACTTACTGCATGCCGAGCAAGTACCGAATTAGGCACATGTGAGAGATCATACAGTAGAGTTGATAGATGTGTTCCTTAAGGGAGATTTAAGATTTTGACCTGAAAAATTTTACATATCATAAATTATTTTATCACCTTTTATCATCATATGTGTGTGAGCCCATTTTCTTGGGAAGACAACATTACCGCTATGGGGTAAAAATTAAGGTCATTTGGCTTTCTCCCTTTAACTGGTAGCTGACCCTGCTAGGGATTCTAACCAGCCTGCAGCAAAAGCTCCCTAAAGCTCCCCTTATGCAAATATGGTCCAAATCTATCAAGTCATTGAATGGTGACTACATGGCACCAAATTCTCTATCTGTCTCTATCTGTTGCCGACTTGTTCATCCCAAGCGCTTAGTACAGTGCTCTGCACATAGTAAGCGCTCAATAAATACTATTGAATGAATGAAATTCCTTGAACATTTTTCAGGAAGAGGAGCTGGAGCTATTCTGAACAGGGCAGCAACAACTTTGATTCTGGAAGGCAGGCAATCTGACCCAGGTCAGGTAACCCAGCCTAAGGGGTGTTGGACTGACACCCCAGGTCCTCAGCTGTGTACTTGCTGGCTCTGTTTGAAGCAGAGAAAGAAGTACCCTGCCCAAAACAGCTCTCCTGGAGTGGCCGCAACACACCACTTGCGTGCACCCAAATTTGGAGCACTCCTCATTTTAACTCAGTATTTCCCTTCTAAACTAAATCAGTGGGAGTGCACATCAGTGCCGAACACTGAACTAAGCACTTTTTAACAGTTCGATAAAAGCGAGAGTTGTTCCTAGCTCTAAAAAAGCTTGCAATATAATGGTGGGGGAGGAGGAATAAAATGTATTTACAAACAATGGGAGCAGAAGGGAGACTAAGGACATAACAGTGATGAGAAACATCACAAAATCATAATACATGCTTCGCAATTATACGATTGTTTCGATAGTTTCTGTAAAGATGGTCGAGAGAAGGAGAGGCACATAAAGAGATTAATATGAGCAAGGATATCTCATTGGCTGAGGAAGGTGGAAAGTCAAGGCAGCAACTGAACACAATAATAGGAAACTGCTGTCTAAATTTAAAATAATTTTCCAGTGGAAAATTCCTTGTGACCCAATTCTGCTCCAAACAAGCAACGTGCCTCAGCACACAACCCAGTCTTGATGGCACAGCCCCTGGATGCAGAGGTAAACAGTTTGAACCTCCTAGGACACCCTAAAAGTCTCTGGAAATCATATCACCACATCCTCCTGACTGATCTGTGGCATTTCTAGTTTCTCTAGGTTCAAATTCAGTCCCAGCCCTGCTGTCCTTTGGGAAGCCCAAAGGCAGTTCCGCTGCCCCCACCCCCCTAACTCTAGGCATAAATGGCAGTGGGTGGAGGGGAGCAGCTCTGAGCCATCAGCACCACTGAATGTTTAACCAGACAAAAATTATGGCCCGAACAAAAATAATAATAATTATGGTATTTAAGCACTTATTATGTGCAAAGCACTGTTCTAAGCACTGGGGTTGATGCAAGGTAATCGGGTTGTCCCATGTGAGGCTCACAGTCTTAATCCCCATTTTACAGATGAGGTCACTGAGGCACAGAGAAGTTAAGTGACTTGCCCTAAGTCACAAAGCGATAAGTGGTGGAGCAGGATTAGAAGCCATGACTTCTGACTCTCAAGCCTGTGCTGTTTCTATTAAGCCACGCTGCTTCTCGCTGGTTTCAATTACTCCTGATATATTACAAGAAAATGTACTTTGCCAATCCTGTCTACTAATTCTATTGTGCTCTACCAAGCATTTAGAGTACTCTGCCCAGAACTGTCTTGCCTTACGCTGTTGAGTCGTCTCTGACCCAAGAGACTCCACAGAAGGCATCAATAAATATGACTGGCACTTTGCACCACTGAGAAACATGTAAACTCTTAATTTGCTTTAGGAAACGAAAGTTGTTTTTTCCAATGCAGATTTGGCCAGGATACTTTGAGGAATTTAAAGGCAAAGGAGAAGTAGGAAATGGGACAGTTTGTGGTATTAAGGAAAGTGGGGATTACACATGCCTAATGAATGCAACACATTTTCCTTAGCTAAAAATGACAATTAGCCATATGATGCATTTCAAGAATATATTCAATGCTAGGCCATCTGAACATTTAAAGTTGTTTTCAAATCACTCTAAAAGTACAATGATATTTCCTTCAGAGAAGTTTACAAAAACAGTTTCCTGATAAAGACTGTGCTACCACCATTTAAATAAAAAACTATTTATAAAGTGTTTTCCCCTTTAAAAAAAAATATATACCTACCCTCTTTGAAACAAATCCACATTGTAGAACTTGTGGAGCTCCACGGAGAATTCTACCATTGCTTGAACTTCACTCATTTTTATTTTTATACAGAAGACAAAGCTACTGATAGCACCTTATTACTGGTTTGAAAAATGGGGAGAAGGAAAGAAAAAAAGAACTTTCATAAGATTAACAGCAAATGTTTAAAAATCACATAAAAAATAATTTCTCAAAAAGTGCTTAGTCCCCCCAACTCAGTCTAATCAAAAAATGTTATCAGAACCTCCTTCTGATAGCCTGTATTCTGTGGGTATCATTTTAAACATACAACGAAAAAGTGTTACTCCTGAGTGTTAACACACATTGAACTATAACTTTAAAATTACTTTAAAAATAAGATTGACTTTTTCTAATATTAGCTACACATTTAAATGATCTAATTAAGACAGGTGAATTCGATAACACTTTTACTAAGTTCTTAACTACTGCAAAATGGTCACTACTAGTGCCAAAGATGTTGGTTTAAAATTAACCAGCAAATATAAAGGCTATAAAACTTCAAGATTACCAAATTACGAGGCATGTCAATATCTTATCCCAGCCTTGTTCTCCGGTATATCTTGGGACAGAGGATTCCCCATACTCAGAACCTTCTTTCCTCTAGATCGTATAGTGATCTTTCCAAAAAGCTGTTCTACAAATGCATCTAGACTCAAGGCACTCAGAATTGTAACATTATGAACCAGAGTCCCACAGTACAAATCTTAATGAAATGTTTATATTCATAGAGGGCATTTAAGAGTCCTAATTGGTGAACTTTTTTTTCTTTCACCAAATATTTGCTAAGTCACTGTAAATGTTAATGGTGCCTAAGTTTCAAGGACCCAATTTGAAAAAATGGACCACACTGCTTAAATTAGAATGTCAATTAAAGAGATAGTGGATCTATACGAAGGCATAAGCAAAATTAAAAAACACTGCATTCTTACCTTTTCTGATCAAAACTTAATTCTAATATATGAAATAATTAATCTTGTACTTCCAGTTACTTGTTCTTGTTGTCAAAGGTACATTTCCCCTATGAGAAACAAAAAATATGGCTCTAATAAGATATTAATATTCCCCTCTAGGTACATGATTGTGTTTGAGTCTGTTTTTTTTCAGGGTGTTGGATTTATAGATTTATTTTTTTTTGCAAGTTTGAGGCCCACGTACCAGAGCTACATTCCTTCCTTATACAACAAATATTCATGGGGCGAGAACAATATTTGCATTACCAGAGAACAGAGGCAAGACACTTGAGTAGATCATTTAAATGGATCCAGGCTCTGCCTCCAATAAACCATAAAACTTGGGCTTGTTCATTTTTCTGAGGCCAGATCAATCAATTGGGGACATTTATTGAGCAGAGAACATGGAATTAAGTGCTTTCACTGACATGCTCCTTGACTAAAAGCAGGTTTTGTAGTCTATATCGGAAGACAGGCAATAAAATAAATTACGGATATGTACATAAATGCTGTAGGCCTGAGGATGAGGTGAATATCAAGTACTTAAAAGGTATGAATTAAAGTGCATAAGTGAAGCAAAAGGGAAATGGATTGGGGGAATGAGGGTTTAGTTAGGGAAGGCCTCTTGGAGGATATATAAATTTCATAAGGCTTTGAAGGTGGGGAGATGGTGGTCTGTTCTTTAGGAAGATGGAAAGCGTTTCAGTCCTGAGGGATGACATCGGCAAGGGTTTAGTGGTGAGAGAGACTATACTGAAGGACAGGGAGTGGGTTGGCATTGGAGGAGCAAAATGTACGGGCTGGGCTTTAGAAGTAAGCAAGCTAAGACAGGAGCAGGTGAAACGATTGAGTACTTTAAAGCAGAGGGTAAAGTATTTCTGTGTGATGCAGAGGTGGATGGGCAACCATTGGAGGTTCTTGAGGATTGGGAACATGAACTGAACATTTTTTAGAAAAATAATCCAGATAGCCTAGTGAAGTGGGGTTGGAGATTAGGAGAGACAGGAGGGAGGAAGTTAAGCGAGGAGGCTTGCACAGTGGTCAAGGGGGAGAGGGAATATAAATGCTTGGATCAGCATGGCAGCAATTTGGATGGAGAGGAAAGGGTGGATTTTAGCAATGTTGTAAAGGTAAAACTGACACAATTTAGTGACAGATTGAATATGTGGATCTACAGAGAGAGAAAGGAGTTAAGGATAATGCCAAGGTTATGGGCTTGGGAGATAAAGAGGACAGTGGTGCTGTCTACAATGATGGGAAAGGCAGAGGGAGGTCAGGGTTTGTGGAAAGATGAGTGCTGCTTTAGACATGTTAGGCTTGAGGTATTGGACCCAAAGCCTTAGCTAAGCTCAGGACATCCGAGAAGAGATGTCCTGAAGGCAGGAGGAAATGTGAGTTTGAGGGGAAGGAGAGAGGTTGGGGCTGAATATGTAAATTTGAGAATCATCTGCACAGACACAGTAGATGAAGCCATGGAAGAGAATGAGTTCTCCAAGGGAGTGAGTGTAGCTGGAGAACAGAAAGGGATCCAGACCTGAATCTTGAGGGGTGCTCCCCCGACCCCAACCCCAGTTAGGGGATGAGAAGGCGGAGAAAGAGCATGTGAAAGAGACAGATAGATATAGGAGCCAGAGATATAGGAGAAGAATCAGAAGCAGAGAACGACAGTGAGGTTTGACAATGTTTCCCCAGGAGAAGCAGATGGTCCACATTGTTGAAGGCAGCTGAGCAGTCAAAAAGATCAGGACAGAGTAGAGGCTGTTGGATTCAGCAAGGAGGAGGTCCTTGGTGACCTCAGAGAGGGGAGTTTTCACAAAGTGAATGGGGCAGAAACCAGATTGGAGGATATCGAAGAGAGAATTGAAATAGAGGAAGTAGAGGCAGAGAGTGGAGGCAACTTGGCTCAAGGCATTTGGAGAGGAATGGTAAGACGGAGATGGGATGATTACTGGAGGGAGTCGTCAGGCTAAGGAAGGGTTGTATTAGGATAGTGAACACATGAGCATGTTTTAAATCTATCAATTAATCGTACTTACTGAGTATTTGTGTGCACAGCATTATCACCATCGATAGTTATCATGCGCTTACTATATGCAGAGCATTGTACTAAGCACTTGGGAGAGTACAATATCATAGAGTTAGTAGTCACGGTGCCTGCCCACAACAAGCTTGTCTAAGTCTTGAAAGCATTATTAAGGGGAATCAAATAACTGGAAAGTGAATGGTTGAAGATGGTGCTCAGGAAGAGAATAAAAGAAGGGGCATGTGTTTTGATAAGGAGCAAAGGGATAGGGTAAGAGGCAAAAGGGGAGAGGGTAGATTCCTCAAGGAATTGCTGGGAAAGATGGGAAAGTCAAAGAGGAGGCAGGATTGAAAAGGAGCAGGGGTGATTTTAGAGAGATCATTCCAGAATAGCTCAATTTTATCAATAGAGTACATAACCAGACCAGATTGGCCTGCCAATCTCTTGGCCCAGCTGGTTGGGGGAGGTAAAGAGAACGAGGGGCATGGCAGAAACGTAGAGTTTGAGAAAGGAGTTAAGTGTCTGAAATGACTGTCGTAGGCAATGAACATAGGAGTCAACAAGGTTTGAGAAATGATGTTGCCAGGCGGAAGAGAGGGCAGAGTTAAAGCAGATGAGGATGAATTTCAAATAGGACAAGTCTGACTTTGAAATTTTACCAGCAGCACTCTACAGCTCATGCACAGGAGTGAAGGAAGCCTAAGTGTATAGTGGAGGTGGTGCAGGACTCTGGGTTAGTAAGGTGTGAGGGAGTTGAGTTGTGGGACAGGGTTGGAAAGATACAAGTTAATCAAGTTGGACAGTTCATGTCCCATGTGGGGCTAAAAGTGTGTGTGTGGGGGGGGAGGACCACAGGTTCATGAGGAGTGGGTAAACAAGATAACCAGCTTGAATACAATCCATGTCCCACGTGGAACTCACAGTGTTAAACTCAATTTTATATTTGAGGAAACAGATACAGAAAAGTTAAGTCACTGGCAGGGCCAGAGAGCAAGCAATTGGCAGAGGTGAGTTTAGAACCCAGTTCCTCTGACTCCCAGGCCCATCTCCTCTACTAGACCACTCTGCTTCTTGTGCATCAAAAGAAAGTAATTTGGAAATGAAGACCAAATGGGTCATAATAACTTTAAAAAATTGGAAGGGGTCAAAAGATTGAAAGTCTCTATGGGGGACCAGGACAGATTTTTTTGTGTGTGGGCGGGAGGTTGGGATAGGGGAATTTCAGAGTTGGTGAGAGTAGAGATTCTTCAATGACTAGAGATGATGAGATTGAATGGGTGTCCAAGCTGGTGAAGGGGTGGGGTAGAGCAAGAGATTAGTGGAGTTAGGGAGTGAGAGGAAGTCAGCAGTGCAAGAGTTATCAGAAACATTCCCATGGATACCAAAGTCCTCAAGGATCACTGTAGGGATGGAAAAAGAAAGAAGGAATGTGTGAGAAAAGGATCAAAATAGTTCAGAAAGATGGAGGAGGGGCCTGAGGCTGATAGATGATCTCAACTAGCAACTGGAGTAGGGGGGTACAGGCAGGTGATACGGGCTTCAAAAGGAAGGGAAAGAGGGGGATGAAGGTGGTGAGATGGTGTGAAAGTGGCACTGGGGAGCAAGAAGGAAGCCAGTTAGTCTTAAAAGGTAGGAGAAGATGAGGCCTCCTCAAAACAAAGGAGACAGTGTCATCTGGGGAGCGCCAGGTTTTGATAATGGCAAGGAAGAGCAGTGACTGGACCAGGAACAAGTCAAGGATGAAGAGAAGCTTTCCCCATGAGGGAGCAGGGGTACCACAGGCTACACTTAGCTGAGGCTTTGGGGCTGGGTTGGGTGGGAATGAACTCACGTAGAATAGTAAGATGAGCTAAGTGGTTACACCTTGCTAGTTTGTTTAGAAATGCCATTATCTAAGAAATATTTTAATTAATAGAGTTTACTGTTTTCTAACTTTAAGCAAATCATTCCTTTTTTAGGTCACATCCTGGTTACACAAGAATCCTGTGCTTTTTATCCTATCTGCTCCTGAGAGTATATGGTACTAGAATGGTTGCCTGAGATTCAGACTCAAATGAAAGAAAGAGAAGCAGCATGACCTAGTGGAAAGAGCACGGGCCTGAGAGTCAGAGGACCTCAATTCTCCTCCAACTCTGCCACTTGCTTTCTGTGTGATCTTGGGCAAATCACTTAGCTTCTCCGAGTCTAGTTTCCTCATCTGTAAAAAGGATATTTGATACTTGCTCTCCTTTCTATTTACGAGCCGCATATAGGATAGGGACTGTGTCCTATCCAATTATCTTCTATCTTCCCCTTTGCTTAGTACAGTTCTTATCACATAGTAAGCACTTAACAGATAGCACCATACTATTATTATTTTCATTAATAAGAGCACCACCAGAGTGGAGGACTTTATCACTATACATAAGCAGGTAAGAATAGGAAGAAAAGAGAAGCAATGTGGCTTAATGGAAAGAGAACCAGCCCAGGAGTTCTAATCGCAGCTCTGTCACTTGCCTGCTGTGTGACACTGGGCAAGTCACTTAACTTCATGATGCCTAAGTTTCCTCGTCTGTAAAATGGGATGAAATGCTTATTCTCCCTCCCCTTGACACTGTAAATCCCACTTGGGAGAAGGACTATGCCTGACCTATCTTTTATTTTAGATAGGTGCTTACGACTGTGCTTGGCACATGGTAAAGTCCTTTTTATGATATTTGTTAAGTGCTTTCTAAGTGCCAGTTGCTGTACTAAGTGCTGGGGTGGAAACAGGATAATCAGGTTGGATACAGTCCATCTCCCACATGGGGCTCACAGTAATTCCCACTTTTCAGATGAGGTAACTAAGGCACAGAGAAGTTAAGTGATTTGTCCAAGATCACACAGCAGACAAGTGGCAGAGTTGGTATTAGAACCCAGGTCCTCTGTCTCCCAGGCTCATGCTCTCTCCACTAAGCCAAGCCTCTCTTCTCATCCTTGATATAATTTCATGTGTTGAAAAGGTGGTAATGTCATTAACTAATCTTCTGAAAAATGTAAACTTCCTCCAACTCACCTTACTGAAGCCATCAGTTGTATTATTGTTACAGTCTCCCTTCACACAATAATCTTTGCATTTCCTTAATAGTTATGTCTAAGGACTTTTGAGCCTTACTGTCAAAAACAGCATCAATTCTAAAAATAGTCACTCAAGATAAACAACATTTTTTTTTCCATTTTATCCACAGAAGAACTGAAGCACTTGACTGAGCAATAAACTCCACAAAAATATACACAAAAGGATAGTCTTGTACCACACTAACATTTGCCATCTGCAGAGCATGTCGTTGTCTTCAAATCTGCTTCTCAGCCTTCTTTCACACTGAAACCTCTGCCCATGCATACCAACTCCTCTCCTGACGGACAAATGCCCAGCTAGTCCATCCACTTAATCTCTCCACACCTTAATTTCCCCAAATGTAAAATGGGGCATAATACTGCCCCTCCCCGTCTCATGAGTATGTTAAGAGGACAAAATATGTCAGCACTTTGGAAATACAGCACTTTTCATATGATGTATTGAAAAGGTGCCTCAGAAGTAGCCAGCGGCAGTGCTTAAGATGTGGTCACTGACGAACAGACCCAAGCCCTGGGAGGGAGTCACGACTTCCACCTCTGCCATCTACCCTTACTACTTTACTCATGATCATTCAAGAGGAAATCAAATCACTGTTGTGTATTGAACATCTACAGTGTGCAAAGCACTTCACTAAACACGTGGAAGAGTATAACAGAATAAGTAGACACGATCCCAGCCCGCAAAGAGTTTACAGGCTAGTGGGGTAGACCAACATTAAATGTGCAGTTTTCTTGCCTGTACTTGAGGAAGAAGACACAGTTATAGGACTCTTTTTTATGGTATTTGTTAAGCGCTTACTTTGTGCCAGGTACTGTACTAAGCACTGAGGTCGATAAAGCCAATCAGGTTGGTCACAGTTCATGTTCCACATGGGGCTCACAATCTTAATTCCCCATTTTAGAGATGTGGTAACCGAGGCACAGAGAAGTTAAGTAAATTGCCCAAATTCACACAGCAGACAAGTGGTAGAGCCAGGATTAGCACAAAATTACTTTTGACTCCCAGGCCCACGCTCTATCCATGAGGCCATGTTGCTTCCCATTAGAGATTCCTGTTCCTTACCATCACGGGTTTATAACCTATCATAGTCTGGATGAATTAACAGTAAAAGGGAAATATCAATACAGTGAGCATAAGCAGAACCTATTGAGAAAACACCTTTAAAACAAGAAAAACACTTTTATGGAGTCATTCTGATTACAACCTCACTGTAAAGACAGAGAAAATGCATTTAGAGAGCTTGTTACATACAAACTTCATTATTTTTATATTTCATCCTGCTGTCCAAATCATTTTTCTAAATCATTTTGCATGTCTCCCCACTCCTCAAAAATCTCCAATTGTTGGCCATTTTCCCCACATCAAACAGAAACTCCTCATCATAGGCTTTAATGTACTCAGTCAGCTCTCTCCCATCTTACTTATCTTCCTTCCTCTCCCACTACATCCCAGTTTGCCCATTCTTTACAAGCCAGGCTACTCATAATGTCTTGGTCTTCTCTCACCATCTCTTGCTCACACCCTCCCCTCTGCCTGGAACACCCTTTCTCTTCACATCCAGCAGACCTCTGCTCTCATTCCCTTCAAAGCTCATCTGAAGTAAAATACTAAAAGGCCTGGAACACCTTCCCCCTTCATATACTTCAGACCACCACCCTCTCCACCCTCCTAATACCCTCCTAAAATTGCATCTCCTTCTAGAGGTCTTCCTTGATTCACTCATTCATTCAATAGTATTTATTGAGCGATTACTATGTGCAGAGCACTGTACTAAGTGCTTGGAATGTACAATTCGGCAACAGATTGAGACAATCCCTGCCCATTGACAGGCTTACAGTCTAATCGGGATTCAGCCCTCTTTTTCCCTACTCCCTTTTCTTCTGCATCACTTAAGGAGTTTGATGAAGAAATGCAAGGGCGAACACTGGAGATTCTTCAGGAGTAGGGAGCTGTGGCTTCCCTCCATCTCACCTTATGTGAAGCTATCAGTTGTATTATTGTTACATTCTCCCTTCATGTAATAACCTTTGCATTTCCTTAATAGTTATGTCTAAGGGCTTTTGGGCACTATTGTCAAAAACATCATCAATTCTAAAAATAGTCACTTAAGAACATTTTTTTTTCCATTTTATCTTCAGAGGAACTGAAGCACTTAACTGGAGCAACATACACCACAAAAATACACAGAAGGCCTTCTCTGATGATCTCAAATCCTTGTGGGCAGGGAATGTTCTAAAACTGCTGTACTGCACTCTTTCAAGTGCTCCGTACAGTGTTCTGTCACAGAAAGTGCTCATTCATTCATTCAATAGTAGTTACTGATCGCTTACTATGTGCAGAGCACTGTACTAAGCACCTGGAATGTACAAATTGGTAACAGATAGAGACAGTCCCTGCACTTCTACGGGCTTACAGTCTAATCGGGGGAGACAGACAGACAAGAACAATGGCAATAAATAGAGTCAAGGGGAAGAACATCTCATTAAAACAATAATAAATAAATAGAAAAGTCAACCGCTATCACTGAAATGTTCTCCCCAACTTGTTTCTCCCCCTACAGCCATTTCAGCACTTCTATTCACTAGGGAACACCCAGTTCACCCCCATCCCACAGCACTTATGTATAGTGTTTTTCCCCAGTATACAGTGAGGTCTTTGAAAAAAAGGATCAAATGTCTCTCTTCACTCTGCTCCCTGGATCATTTTCCTAAAAAAAAAAAAAAAAAAAATTGATTCCACAGCTCCCTACTCCTGAAGAACCTCCAGGACTTGCCCATTTACCTCCACATCAAACTCCTTAGTTGACACAGAAGAAAGAGGGAGTAGGGGAAAAGAGGGCTGAATCAGGGAAGACCTCTAGGAGGAGATGCAATTTTAGGAGGGTGTTAGGAGGGTGGAGAGAGTGGTGGTCTGAAGTATATGAAGGGGAAGGGAGTTCTAGGTCAGAGGGAGGATATGGGCAAGAGGTCAGTGGTGAAATATATGAGAAGGAGGCATGGTACGTGAGGTATACGAGATTTGGGTTGCCTTTAAAGGAGTAAAGTGGGTGAACTGGGTTGTAGTCTCCTCCCCAACTAGACACTAAAGCTCTTCTTAGAGGATTGTTTGCCAGTCAGATTAAAAGAACACTTTGATGCTTGCTTAACCTGACCTGTTGGGACTCAACAGGGAGAGTTTATGCAAAGTATCTCATCCCCTTCTTAGCCAACATATCCTGGTCATTGTAAACTCCTTCTAAAGCTGGATGGAGAGCTGGGTCAGCCATAATTTGCTGTCATATTAGGGGATATTGGAAATGCCAGTTATTAGAGGCTTCACTCTACTTAGAGCAGTATTTTGCTGAGTTTTATAAAAAGTAGAGTTCTTGGAAAATGACATTGCGTAGTTCATAATGTGATGACATAAATGTGAACAAAACATGCAAAACGAGCTTATTTCGGGAATATTAGAAATACAGTTTAATAGAACTTCAGGTCCTTAATAATCAACCATTCAGGAAAAGAACAATTATTCAGCGCTACGTTTCCCCTAATTATACACATCTTTGTCAAATGAGACAAGTCGATCATTGTATTGTTTCTTTTTAGGAACCAAAAAAAGCGACTTTTTATAAAACTCTCAAATAATAGAAGATACTGAAAATAGCAAATAATGATTGACAAATTAAGTTTCACAGAGCTTAGTTATGCTCTCCATTTAGTGGAGAAATATAGCACTGCTAGGCACAGGAGGCATTTTTTTAATGGTACTTGTTAAGCCCTTACTATGTGCCAGGCATAATTAATTTGGACACACTCCCTGCCCGACATGGGGCTCACAGTTTATATCAGAGGGAGAATTTAACTCCCATTTTACAGATGAGATAACTGAGGTACAGTGAAGTGAACTGACTTGCTCAAGATCACAGAGCACTCAATTGTGGAGCCAGGATTAGAACTCAGGTCCTCTGACTCCCAGGCCCATGCGCTTTCCATTAAGTCACAGTGCTTTTTCAAGGATAAAAGTGAGTAAATTGGAGAAAGGAACAGTGTCAATGGCCCAAGAACTGGGGTGGGTAACAGTAAGCCCATCAATGGGCAGGGATTGTCTCTATCTGTTGCTGAATTGTACACTCCAAACGCTTAGTACAGTGCTCTGCACATAGTAAGTGCTCAATAAATACTACTGAATGAATGAATGGATGAATGAATAACAGTAAAGGCAGGAAATAATCACTGATCCAGGGAGAGATAAACTGAAAGCAAAAGACATAGATATCAGAGACATAAACAGAGAAAGGTTAAGCAAGATCATGTCTTTGGTTTAGGGGATCCAAAAATGACAGCAACAGGCAGCGTGAGCAGATTATACAAATATACTTGCTGTCCCACAAAGCTAGCAAAGGGACTTTTTGGAGTCTCACTGACTTTCTTTTAGGTGGACAGTACAGGTTAAGACATTATTTGATCTTCCACAAAGCTGTTTTTCAAATCCTTAAGCTATGTGTTGCTCTCTCTGAAGCTCTGTGTTTCTCCATATCTTCTTTTAAAGTATGATAAACAATACTAGTCCATGCCCACATTCTCCATCTGGCACGGAACTCCCTTCCCCTTCACTTCTGACAGTCGACCACCTTCTCCACCTTTAAAGCCCTCTTAAAAATCACATTCCTCCAAAAGGCCTCCCCTAGGTCTTCATTTCTCCTACTTGCTCTCCCCTCTGCATCACTTATGCATGTGAATATTCACCCCATAACACTTATTTGTAATTATTTTATTGTACTCTCCCTCTCTAAAATGTAAGTTCTTAGTGGACAGGGATCCTATCGACTGATTCTCCTGTAACTGTATTTTCCCAAGTGCTAGAAGAGCATTCTGCCTACCATTAGTACCGCTGATTGAATGACTGAAGTATTTGGCTTCTATTATACGCAAAGATTTACACTAAGTGTGTGTGTGGTGGGGGGAGGGCGGAAACATGAATGAGAATTAAATTTGGTTTAAATAGTAATGCTATTACTACTAATATCCCAGCAGGACTCTGTAAACCAGGTTCTCCAGGCCAAGGGCTTTTCCCATCGAAAGTTGATTGAGAACAAGGGAAGTTTCAACAACACCCAAAACACCAGCTGGGTCTGAGAGCAGACATCTCCTCTTCTACACCATCATTTACTCTGGCCACTGCTATGCATGATGAACAATACCAAGCACTTAGGAGACAAACAAGGGAAAGAAGACAACGCCATTGACCTTCCTCCAGGAGTTTACAAGCTATAGGTGAACAGGCAAAAATTATTTTTCACACAGCAGGCAAACAACAAGCATATAGCATGATGTAATGAACCTGTATCAATGAAATCACTGAATAACTGAATATATAAATTAAAAAATATATAAACAATTGCCAAGGATTGGAATAAAATATCTAATAAACATGGTGTTGACTGGATTGATCTGCTTGGGGTGTTGTCAATTAATCAAAGAAGGTTTCCCAGAGAAGATGGTATTTTCGGAGGAGTTTGAAGAGTGGGAGAGAGTTATGAACCATCCTCCCTCCACTCCTACCTGAATGGAGCCTGGATATTATGGCTTTTTTTTTTTTAAAGTCTGGGAAAGCTGTTCTCTTCAGCTAATATTTGTGAGGCTTATCTCTACTTACACAACTAAGAGAATCCATGGCTAGTTATCAAACAGGTTTTCTTTCAAGCCTAAAAATCTTGCTTTTGAGGAGAAGGAGCATGACCTAATGGAAAGAGTAAGGAGATGGGATTCACAGGATCTGGATTCTAAACTGCTTTGTGCTCTTGGGCAGGTCACAACTTCTCAGTTCCTCAGTTCTCTCATCTGCAAAATGGGAATTCAATACCTGTTCTCCCTCCCATTTAGACTGTGACCTGATTATCTTGTATCTACCCCAGCATTCAGTTCAGTGCTTAACACACAGTAAGTGCAAAATACCATAATTATTATTATTATTGTTAGGAAGTGTAATAGGCTGGTTCAGCATGAAAAGGAATCAGTACTAGAGGTTGAAAGACATAACACATCTGTTTACTTCTCTAACCCTATGCCTCCAAACCAGCAATAAGGAGGATAATAATATTTGTTAAGCACTTATTATGTGCCAAGAAATAATAATGTTGGTATTTGTTAAGCGCTATGTGCCAAGCACTGTTCTAAGCACTGGGGTAGATACAGAGTAATCAGGTTGTTCCACGTGGGGTTCACAGTTATAATCCCCATTTTACAGATGAGGCAACTGAGGCACAGAGAGGATAAGTGGCTCAGTCAAGGTCACACAGCAGACAAGTGGCAGAGCCAGGATTAGAAGTCACGTCCCCCGACTCCCAGGTCCGTACTCTTTCCACTAAGCCGCGCTGCTTCTCTATGCTAAATGCTTCGCTGGGGTGGACACAATAACAATCGCCTAAGACATGGTATCTGTCCTACACAAGGCTAAGAGGGAGAGAGGGCGGGTACGTAATCCCCATTACACTGTTTAGGAAACAGAGCACAGAGAATGTAAGTAATTTGTCCAAGGTCACAACAGCAGGCAAGTGACAGAGCAGAGAGTAGGTCTGTATTCTTTCCACTGGGCTACGCTGCTTCTCAGTAAATATCCATCCTTCAACTTTAAGGTGATTTAAAAGGTGAGTCTCTCCCTCAAGTGGCAGAGGTTATGGCTAAACAGAATGTAGGCTGGCTCGAACTGAAGCTATATTTGCCAATGTAAAATTGGAAAGTTGATTTTCAAGGCTTGACCTTGGGGCATAGATTACTCAGATATGTTTACAGTCAGCAGCACTTCTAATTGAAGTCCATGACTTACTGGCAACTTCTGAAGACTGCAGAGGGCAGGTGTCAGAGCTACCACGGTGCTAAAAACAATCATAGATGAGGCAGCTGCATTCTACAGGCTAACTTTACAGGGATTACAGTTTTTAAAATGCATAAATTAGTCCATTCTGGGAGTAATAAAGATACTCATAATTAGGAAAAGCAGGACACCTCAGTGAACCTAGACAGAATCACAACACCAATCCAGAATAGTCACGTTTGACCTATGTTGCAAATAAAATCCAGAATAACTCATAATCCAGACTGTTTGAAGGATTACCTAAACCTTGAATAATCATGGGCATAAAAATTTCCTAGTTGAGTCTTACTGCAACCAAAATTTTTTAACCACCAAAAACGGATGAGGAGTCACTTTCTTTGACTTGCCTGTGCTAGACACTTTTAAAAAGGAAGTTTCCACAACAATCCCAATCACTGAGCACTGTCTACACTTTTCCCTTTCTTAAAGGAAATACACTCTTCTCAACAGATTGTGACATCAAGTGAACCGAGAGTACTGTGATACTTCTGACTCCTTGATAAAGGTAAAGCAGCAAATAAGTAACTGAACAAGCACGGCCCCCTGGATATAGGACGGGCCTGGGAGTCAGAAGATCAGGACTCTAATTCCGGCTCTGCCACTTGGCTGCTGTGTTGATCTTGGGCAAGTCACTTAACTTCTCTGTACCTCAATTTCTTCAACTGTAAAAGCTGGGGATTCAAAACCTGTTCTCCCTCCTACTTGTGAGGCCCATGTGGAACAGAGACTACATCTGGTCTGATTAACTTTTATCTAGTCCAGCGTTCAGAACTGTGCTCGACACATAGTAAGCACTCAATACCACCCAAAAAAAAAAAAAACCAAACCAAAACCCCAAAACAAACCCAAAAAACGTGTGCCTTAGAAATTAGGAAATAATCCTCAGACTGTGTTGGTCTGGACAGATCTTGCTTCGATACTGGAAGAAACAGGTGTGTCCATGGAGTACTGTGCAATTTGTTCTTAATGTGAGGTTCTTCGGGAATGCAATTTAACACATTTATAATAACAATAATAATGATAATAATAATAATGGCATTTGTTAAATGCTTACTGTGTGCCAAGCACGGTACTAAGCATTGGGGAGGATAAAAGACACAGTCAGGTCGGACACTTCCCTGTCCCACAGTCTAACTAGGAGTGAGAAAAGGTTATTGAATCCCCATTTTGTAGATGTGGAAACTGATGCACAATGAAGAAACTTGCCAAGGTCACACAGCTGGCAAGGGCAGAGCCGGGATTAGAACCCAGATCCCTGGTTTCCAGGCCCATGCTCTTTCCACTAGGCCATGCTGACAGAGAGCTCGCTATCTAATGCCACTCTAAGAAAGGTTGCTGTCCTCTGGGCAATCCCTAGATCCTGTGGAGAAACAGCATGGGACAGGGAGTCAGGAGATTCGATTTGTAATCCGGCCTGCTGGATGACCTTGGGCAAGTTAACGTCTCTGGGATTCCATTCCTCACTGGTAAAATGAGGACAAGGTAGATCATGAGCCCCAGGTGGGGCAGGAACTGCGTCTGACCGGATAATCTTGCATCCACCTCGGTGCTTAGTCCATAGTGAGCACCAAATGCCATAATTATGATATTGCTTCAATTTTTAAAATTCCAATTTAATCCAGAAGGGAATTAAGCTGCCCAACTCCTGTCTTCCCTTTATCCTATTCCCCAAAGAGGTTACTATTAAGCATTTAAATAGGACTTTATGGAGGTAAATCCATTAAATGTGGTTCCTCACCATGCCACTCTTGAGGTTAGAGGGTGGCAACTATCATTACTTGTACTTTATAGGCGGGGACACTGGGGCAGAATGGTTAAGAAGCATCTCTAAATTACTTGAATGAGTCTTAGTTGGGATTCTGATTTGTTGGCAGTCAAGGGCCTGGTAGAGCATGCCATTATCTTTCTGATTACAGAAGTAGTTCACTAACATGTCACGGAAGATTACATTAAGGAGTACATTAAAACACATACAGAAGCCCGTGGTACAGAGGAACTGGCTCCTTTCTTTTGGCAAGTTTGAAACTTTATTTCCCCTACGGATCACAGAAGTGTATTCAAACACCACATGGACCAGGGAGAAAGTATAAAATGGAACCTAGAAAAAAATGGGGAGTTCATTCCTTCTACTGAGATTATAACAACCAACTGTAAATTTAGTCAACCGCACGTTCAACTTCCTGAATCCACCATTCGATGGCTAGTTCTCCCTTTGATTCACTGGATCACCTCAGGCAGGGAACTGAAGCTTTTGGCCTTACTAGTCTACTTGTAAATAGAAGCATTAGGATTTGAGCTTGATATGGATGTTGCGAGGAGTAAATTAACAGGTGAAAAACACTTTGGCGATTACAAGAAATATACTACACTATTTATATTGCAGTCATTTTCATTCCTAACCAAGAAAAAGGACTTAATAGAAAGCAACTTTTATGCCATCCGTACGTATGCTAGTGACGGGCAAAACAGACTCATCGATCTGCAGAAACAAGAAGTTTCTAGGTCAAATCTCTCAATGATGCATTTGATTCCTTTTTTATTTTAATAGTGTATTGGTCAATCATAAAACGTCACGATAGAAATAAAGTACGTTCCACCCACTTTTTCCCCCCCGTATTCACTAAAATATGTAATTCACCGATTTTACCTTGTTTTGGTTTGATAATTACTTAAAAATGCAGGCACCTTCTACTAAAGTTAACCGCAATTATAAACATTTATCGAGAGGAAAACGAACCTTAAGAAAAGAAGAATGATGCAATGCGTCACAATAAAAAAATAAATTCACATCTATCAAATTGCAATGAAAAATTGATTTTTAAAAATAAACTTTGCACTTTTTTGCATCAGAGAAGTTATATACCATTTTCATTTCAATGAGAAAAATAGCATTCAGGGAGCTCTGATTCAAGCTTTCTGCTAGTTGTGCATTTTTGACAGTTTTGTGGACAAGTCAAATACTAATGCATCTTAAAATTACACACACTGGACAGTCCCATGAATGGACAGGAGATTCGTGGCTTCCTCCGCTTTTCAAGGAAGATGACTTTAGCAGGTGGACAGAAGAAGGTGGGGAGATGGGAGCAGAAATAAGAAAACAGCATGAGAAACCTGGCTGGGGAGAAAACAGATGGGAACGAAATGAAGGGGAATGGAAGGGCATGATGGAGATGAAACTACTGCTGGAGGAATAGGAGAAAAGAGACCACTTTGGAAAGGATAAGAAGAGTGATAAGCGACAAGGGATCATGAGAAGCAGCGTGGTTCAGTGGAAAGTGCACGGGCTTGGGAGTCAGAGGACATGGGTTCTAATCCCAGATCTGCCACTTGTCAGCCGTGTGACTGTGGGCAAGTCGCTTCACTTCTCTGGGCCTCAGTTCCCTCATCTGTAAAATGGGGATGGAGACTGGGAGCCCCACGTGGGATAACCTGATTACCTTGTGTCTACCCCAGCACTTAGAACAGTGCTTCGGACATAGTAAGTGCTTAACAAATGCCATCATTATTACAAGGGGGCTTACAAGGTAAAGAAATTTTAAGAAAGGGGGAAGAAAGTGGGGGAGAGAAAGTGGGGGATGGTTAGAGCTCATGCAAAATTCTCCATGGATGGGAAAAGTATGTTGGGGAAGAAACAAAAAACAGGAAGGCGATTACTAATCAAAAGAAGAGGAGAGGACAAAGAATAACAGGAAAAAGAGGAGGAAACTATGGGGGTGGGGGACAGGAGGCAAGGGAAAGAAGGTAAGGACCAGGGGTGGACAGTGGTGAGAGAAGGAAGAAGGTAGACGAGAGCTGAGCATATACATATTTATAGTATCTATAAACAATGGAAAATATACAGAGAAGCAGCGTGGCTGAGTGGAAAGAGCACGGGCTGGAGAGTCAGAGATCATGGATTCAAATCTCGGCTCCGCCACTTGTCGGCTGGGTGACTTTGGACAAGTCACTTCTCTGGGCCTCAGTTCCCCCATCTGGAAAATGGGGGTGAAGACAGTGAGCCCCACGTGGGACCACCCGATCACCTTGGTATCCACCCCTGTGCTTAGAACAGTGCTTTAACAAATGCCTTATCAAATACCATTATTATTATGATTATATAAATGGAATATATATATGTGTGTGTGTATGAAATAGAAATAAAGAAGGTGAAGGGAGGAAGGTGCATGGAGGGGAGTGGGCAGGGAGCAGAAGCAGGAGGTGAAGAAGAGATGGGAGTTCAGAGAATAATAATGTTGGGATTTGTTAAGGGCTTACTATGTGCCGAGCACTGTTCTAAGCGCTGGGGGAGATACAGGATAATCAGGTGGTCCCACGTGAGGCTCGGGTTGGGGAAATGGGGAATGTGGCTGGGGGACAGAAGGGGGGACCCGGTGGCCCGCCGGGGGTCCGTCCGGAGGGTGGAGGGCCCCGGGGGGTGGGAGGGGAGGGAGGGAGGGAGGAAGGGACGAAGGGAGGAAGGGAGGGTCACTGGGCAGGGATGGTCCTTTCTGTTGCCGAATTGTCCATTCCAAGCGCTTAGTCCTGGGCTCTGCACAGAGGAAGCGCTCAATAAATACCACCGAATGAAAACGTCGGGGCCCCAGCCGACCTGCTCCTCGGCGACATCCATCCACCCACGGCCACCACCGACCCCCAGCAGCGCCGCCGCCGCCCAAGCGCTGCGCCCACCGCTGGGCACGACATCGGGGGACCGGGACCGGGACCGGGACGGGGACCGGGACGGGGACGGGGACCGGGACCGGGACCGGGACGGAGAGAGAGGAAGAGGAGGAGGGGAGAACCACGGCCGTGGTCCCCAACGGCTGCACCCACTACCCAGGGGCTGGGGCGGGGACAGAAAGGGGACAGACGAGGAGGGGCCAGAGTGGGGTGGGGGGACAGACAGGGCGATGGGGGGACAGGCAGGGAGCCAGAGAGGGGATGGGGGGGGGGGGCAGAGAGAGGGATGGGCGACCGAGTGGGAGATGGGGGGAATGGGGAGACAGAAGAGGGATGGGGAAGGGAGGGTGGGATGGGGGGACAGGGAGGGGAATGGGGGACAGGGGAGGGATGGGGGATAGAGGGTGGAATGGGGGGACAGGGAGGGGGACGGAGGGACAGGGAGGGGGATGGGGGGACAGAGAGGGTGGAATGGGGGGACAGGGAGGGGGATGGGGGACAGGGGAGGGATGGGGGATAGAGGGTGAAATGGGGGGACAGGGAGGGGGACGGGGGGACAGAGAGGGGGATGGGGGGACAGAGAGGGAGATGGGGGGGAACAGAGAGGGTGGAATGGGGGGACAGGGAGGGGAATGGGGGGACAGGGAGGGGGATGGGGGGACAGATGGGGGACAAAGAGGGAGATGGGGGATAGAGGAGGGAGGGGGACAGAGGGGGGATGTGGGAGACGGAGAGGGGGCCAAAGGGGGGATGGGGGCCCAGAGGGGTGGTGGGGGGACAGAGAGGGGGATGGGGAAACAGGGAGGGGGAAGGGGGGACAGAGAGGAGGACGGGGGAGAAGGGGGTGGGAGGTGAGGGTTTTCCCTGCGGGTGCGGGGAGGGAGCGCGCGCGGCCCGGAGTTACCTCCGCCACCGTCCCGCAGCGGTCCCCGGCCGCAACGACGACTGCTCGGCCCGGGTGGAAGAGGACGGTCGTCTCCGGGCTGCGCACCATCCCGCCGGCCGCCCGCCCACACGCGGGCCCCGCTCACATCCCCATCCCCGGCCCGGCCCCGCCGCTGATGTGATGGGTGACCGGCCCGACCCGGCCCGTCCCCGACCCGCCGCCGCCGCCGCCGCCGCCGCCACAACCCCGCCGCCAGTCCTGCGCCGCCTGCGCACGGAGCATGCGCGGGACGGGACAGGACAGGACGGGACGGGACGGGACGGGACGGGACGGGAGGGGGCGGGAGGGGGCGGGAGGGGGCGGAGGGCAGGGAGGCGCGGGCACAACTATTGGGAGGCGGCCGGGGGGGAGGTTCAGCGGCAGGCTGCGCTACCTGCCATCAACAGGTGGTTCCGTCCGCCCCTCCCCGCCCAACCTCCTCCGCCTGGCCCCGCCCCCCGCCTCAAATACCGTGAGATTTCGGGCGCCCCGAGCACGAAGGACCCCAGTTCCCGCGAGACCACGGCGCCGCCGCCGATTAAAGGCACCGACGCGGGCGGGAGGGAGCGGCGGCGGCGGTGGAGGTCTCTCGCTTCCGCAGGCGCCTGAAGGGTCGCTTCATTCATTCATTCATTCATTCATTCATTCATTCATTCATTCATTCATTCATTCATTCAGATTTGGCTCTTCCTCTGTGCAGAGCACTGCACTAAGTGCTTAGAATGGACAATTGGGCAATAGAGAGAGACCAGCCCTGCCCCATTCATTCATTCATTCATTCATTCATTCAATAGTATTGATTGAGCGCTTACTGTGTGCAGAGCACTGTACTAAGCGCTTGGAAGGGACAATTGGGCAACAGAGAGAGACTGTTCCTGCCCCATTCATTCATTCATTCATTCATTCAATAGTATTGATTGAGCACTTACTGTGTGCAGAGCACTGTACTAAGCGCTTGGAAGGGACAAGTGGGCAACAGAGAGAGACCGTCCCTGCCCCATTCATTCATTCATTCATTCAATAGTATTGATTGAGCGCTTACTGTGTGCAGAGCACTGCACTAAGCGCTTGGAACAGACAATTCGGCAACAGAGAGGGACCAGCCATGCCCCATTCAGTCATTCATTCAATAGTGTTGATTGAGCACTTCCTCTGTGCAGAGCACTGTACTAAGCGCTTGGAATGGACAATTGGGCAGCAGAGAGAGATCATCCCTGCCCCATTCATTCATTCATTCATTCATTCAATTGTATTGATTGAGCGCTTAGTGTGTGCAGAGCAATGGACAATTTGGCAACAGAGACCATCCCTGCCCTATTAATTCATTCATCCAATAGTATTTATTGAGCACTTCTTATGTGCAGAGCACCGGACTAAGCCCTTGGAATGGACAATTGGGCAACAGAGAGAGGCCATCCCTGCTCCATTCATTCATTCAAAAGTATTGAATGAGCGCTTACTCTGTGCAGAGCCCTGTTTTAAGCGCTTAGGAATGGACAATCGGGCAACAGAGAGAGACTATCCCTGCCCAATGACGGGCTCACAGTCTAATCAGGGGAGACAGATGGCAGAGCAAAACAGAATGAAACAGAAACAAGACAACATCATCAAGATAGATAATAATAATAATGTTGGTATTTGTTATGCGCTTATTATGTGCTGAGCCTGGACTGAGCGCTTAGAATGTCTAATTCGGCAACAGAGAGAGACCATCCCTGCCCAATGACAGGCTCACAGTCTAACTAGGGGAGACAGACGGCAGAGCAAATCAGAACGAAACAAAAACAAGGCAACATCATCAAGATAGATAATAATGATAATTATGTTGGTATTCCTTAAGCGCTTACTATGTGCTGAACACTTTTCTACGCACTGAGATACATACAGGGTAATCAAGTGCTCCCATGTGAGGCTCCCAGTCTTCATCCCCATTTTACAGATGACGGAACTGAGGCCCAGAGAAGTGAAGTGACTTGACCAAAGTCACAAAGCTGACAAGTGGCAGAGTCGGGATTAGAACCCATTACCTCTGACTCCTAAGCCCATGCTCTTTCCATAGAGCCATGCTGCTTCTCTTATGGAGTCATAGAGATATGCCCCTCACTAACAAAATAAATAGGGTAATAAATAATATATAGAAATGTGCACTATGCTGAGGGGAGGGGAAGGGAGAAGAGCAGGGGTAGGAGGAGCAGAGGTAAAGGGGAAGCTCAGTCTGGAAAGGCCTTCTGGAGGAGATGAGCTCTCAGTAGGGCTTTGAAGAGGGGAAGAGAGTTAGCTCATTCACAAATTCGTTTGTACTTACTGAGGTCTTGCAGCGTGCAGAGCACTGTATTAAGCTCTTAGGGAGAGTATAATACAACCACCATCAAATAACAAACATGCCTGCCCACAGCAAGCTCACAGGCTTCAGGGGGAGACAGGCACTCATATAAGTAATAATAATAATAATAATGGTATGTGCAGAGCACTGTTCTAAGCCCTGGGGTAGATAGAGGGTAATCAGGTTGTCCCACGTGAGGTTCACAGTCTTAATCCTCATTTTGCAGATGAAGGAACTGAGGCACAGAGAAGTTAAGTGACTTGCCCAAAGTCACACAGCTGAGAAGAGGCAGAGTGAGATTCAAACCCATGACTTCTGACTCCGAAGCCCAGGCTCTTTCCACTGAGCCACACTGCTTCTCTATCAGGTTCAATCCCCGTCGCCCGTGGGGCTCACAGTGTCAACCCCCATTTTCCAGATGAGGGCACTGAGGCCCAAAGAAGTGAAGTGACTTCCACAGGGTCACACAGCCGAGAAGTGGTGGAGGCAGAATTAGAACCCTTGACCTTCTGACTCCCCGGCCCGTGCTCTATCCACTACGCCATGCTGCTTCTCAGTAAATCACAGATGAATAAATAAATGCACTGACAGATAGATTCCTGTGTGCTGTGAGGATGGAAGGGCAATGAATGAAGGAGCAAGTCTGGGCGACGCAGAAGGGAGTGAGAGAAGAGGAGAGGAAGGCGTAGTCAGGGAAGGCTTCTTGGAGGAGTTGGGCCTTCAATAGGGCTTTGTTGTGGGGGAAAACGATAGTTTGTCTGAAATGAGGAGGGAGGGCGTTTCAGACCAGAGGTAGGATGTGGGCGAAAGGTCGGCGGTGAGATCGAGATACTGTGAAAAGGTTAGCATTAGAGCAGCAAAGTGTGGGGGCTGGGTTGTAAAAGGAGAGTAGCGAAGTGAGGTAGAGGCGGGTAAAGGTAATTAAGGGCTTTAAAGCCAATGGTGAGGACTAACTCTCCAGAGAGTTACGAGATGGTGCCTTTTGTCAACCAAGCCTCTTCCTCTGGAGTGGAAAATGTCCGCAAAACTCATTCTCAGCCTTAGTGACCTGGGAACAGATTGCCATCCTTGTAAAGGGGAAAAAAAGGGAATATATGGGGGTTTGCAGGCCCACTGAAGCAACAGAAGTGTTAAGCAAGCCTTTATAAACTGTAATCTCCTGTCGAGCTTTTGACCTAAATTTAATGCCAGTCGATAAATGGGCTTGAGGGAAGCAGCGTGACTTAAGTGGTTAGAGCACAGGTTTGGGAATCAGAAGGACCTGGGTTCTAATCTCCGCTCTGCCACTTGTCTGTTTGACCTCGGGCAAGTCATTTCACTTCTCTGTAGTAGTAATACAGAAAGCTCATCTGTAGTAATAGTAATAATAATGGCATTTATTAATTGCTTACTATGTGCCAGGCACTGTACGAAGCGCTGGGGTGAATACAAGCAAATTGGTTTGGACATAGTCCCTCTGTCCCACAAGGGGCTCACAGTCTCGATCCCCATTTTACAGATGAGGTAACAGGCACAGAGAAGTGAAGCGATTTGCCCAAGGTCACACGGTAAAAAAGTGGCAGAGCCAGGATTAGAACCCAAGACCTCCTGACTCCCAGGCCCGTGCTCCATCTACTAAGCCATGCTCCTTCTCAAGGATTAAGACTGTGACCCTCACTGGAGACAGGGAATGTGTCCAACCTGATTAGCTTGTATCTGTATTAGTGAGGGTTTGTTGTGTGCAGAGTACTGTACTAAACACCTGAGAGAGTATTATACAATGGAATTGGTAAATCTGATTCCCAGCCTCAAGGAATTTATGGCCTAGAGCGCAGGCCTGGGGCTCAGGAGGTCATGGGTTCTACTTCTGGCTCCATCACTTGTCTGCTGTGTGACCTTGGGCAGGCCACTTCACCTCTCTGTGTCTCAGTTACCTCATCTGTAAATGGGGATTGACACTGTGAGTCCCAAATGGGACAGGGACTGTGTCCAACTCGATGTGCTTGTGTCCACCCCAGTGCTTAGTACAGTGCTTGGCACATAGTAAGCACTTAACAAATGCCATCGTTATTATTATTATTACTAGTGGAGTTTACAGGGCAGAAGATTCTGCACCCCTTTCCTATACTGACTGGATCACATCTCCCCTCTAGACTGTGAGCTCGTTGTGGGCAGGGAATGCGGGTTATTGTTGAACCGTACTTTCCCTAGCACTTAGTACAGTGCTCTGCACACACTAAGCGCTTAATAAATACAATTTAATGAATGAATAAATCTATTTCTAAATACATCTAAGTGTTCACCTTCATGCATGGTTGTAAATGTTCAAGCAGACCTTTCCCCTCTCCATCCTTTTCAACTCAGCTACGATTCCTTCAATTTATTATTATCATTATTATCATTGTACTTATTAAGCAAATACTTTGTCACAAGTACTGTTCTAAATACTTAATTAGGTTGGACACATTCCCAGATGGGGCTCCCAGTCTAAGTGGGTTTGGGGGAATGGGCATGGGATCCCCATTTTACAGGTGAGGAAACTGAGGGACAGGAAAGGGAAATGATTTGCCCAAGGTCACACAGCAGACAAGTGGCAGAGCCAGGATTAGAGCTCAGGTCCTCAGACTCCTTGGATCATGCTCTTTCCACTAGGCCATGCTGCTTCTATTAAGAGTCACCGTTCAGTTTCCTTAAAATTTACTTGATTGGAATTTCTGAGCCCATAACTGGGCAGGGATGGTCTCTATCTGTTGCCGAATTGTACATTCCAAGCGCTTAGTACAGTGCTCTGCACATAGTAAGCACTCAATAAATACGATTGAATGAATCAGAAAAATTACCAATGAATTGCTAAAGTTGTATGGTCTACGGTGTAAAATTCTAAGCACCTGAAAGGCAGGGATTGTGTCTAGTTGTTCAGTTGTACTTTTCCAATTGGGTAATCCAATGATCTAAACATAATAAATACCACTGATTGATGTAAATAATGTTTTTGCCTCTTTCACTAGTAAATGAGTAATGAGGAAATTCATGGTTCTTAACACTAATTCACTCATACAATCATATTAACTGAGTGCTTATTGTGTGCTAAGCACTTGGGAGAGTAAATATAACCATAAGCAGACACATTCCCTGCCCATAACCAGTTTAGGAAAGAATAGGGAAGCAGCATGGTCTAGTGGCTCGAGCTTGGGCCTGGGAATCAGAGGGCTGGGTTCTGATCCTGGCTCTGCCGGCCCAAGACCTTGGACAAGTCCCTTAACTTCTCTATGCCTCAATTATGCTCTCTGTAAAATGGGGATTAAGAGCCCCATGTGGGATGTGGACTATGTCCAACTTGATTAGCTTGTGTCTACCCCAGTGCTTAATACAGTGCCTGGTACACTGTAAGCACTTAATTACCATTAAAAGCTAATTAGGGGAGTTTTTAATGGTCCGCGTACCAAGCACTGGTCTCTGTAAAGTAGCCTTTCGTAAATCGCAATGCCTTTTTTTAAACTGTTGATTTGAATAACTGAATTCTAGATTCAGTGTCAGCGATCTAGATTCTAGATTCATAAATGCTACTGATGCCTGTCCACTTGCTTTGTTTTGTTTTGTTTGGTTGACTGTCTCCCTCCTTCTAGACTGTGAGTCTATTGGGTAGGGATTGTCTCTGTTGACCAACTGTACTTTCCAAGCACTTAGTATAGTGTTCTGCACACAGTAAGTGCTCAATAAATACAAATGAATGAATGAATAGATTATTTGGGGCATATTTGCACAAAAACGAGTATGTCACTTTTTCTGTGTATTCTTTTCTTACATGAATCGGTGTGTCTTTATTTCTCTCATCCTCACTGGAATAACTCAGAACTATGGGAGGCTTTTGGAGCCCTTTCAACTTTATATACATTTAAGTAACAAAATCTTTTTGTCTCTTTCACACAAATATGTCAAGGAAAGGAAGGCAAAGGACAGTTTTATTTCTCTGAAACTTTTGTGTAGGTGACCATTAGAAAGAGAATAGATATTTTAGGAATAACTCATTCTTTCCAAATGTGAGTTTATTTACTTTATTCCGAATTGTTTGTTCAAATTTAATGTCATCTTCCTCTGGTTGTATGAATGTTTTAGGCTTCTGTTTGAAAGGCTGATCGCTTTTCTGTTGTCATTGCTTTTGCTCCAGTATGGTTTTGCTCTGGAAGAACTTAATGTTATGGGACAGTCACACTATAGTAGCCACGGATTCCAAGGAATTAGTGAGTTAGGAGTTGAGAGTTTGAAGATCAGTTTGTGGTATTTATTGAGTGCTCTGTGCAAAGTATCATAAGGACTTGAGTGAGTACAATAGATTTCTGCTGTCATGGAGTTTACAATCCAGCAGGAGACAAACATTAAAATTAATTATAGATAGAGGGAACTGTATATAAGTGCTGTGGAGGTAGCTATGACTGAAATTTTTCTTGTTGCTGTTGCTGTCTTATGCTGTCGAGTAGTGTCCTCCCCATAGCAACGCCATAGATACGTCTCTCCCAGAACACCCCACTTCCATCTGCAATCGTTCCAGTAGTGTATCCATAGAGTTTTCTTGGTAAAAATATGGAAGTGATTTACCATTGCCTCTTTCTGTGCAGTAAATGATTTTCTGGCCTCGACTCTCTCTTATACCGCTGCTGCCCAGCACAGGTGAGTTTTGACTTGTGGTATATTGCCGTCCATTCGCTAGCCACTGGCCAAGCTAGGAATGGAATGGGTAGGCCTCTGCTTGACTTTCCCTCCTGTACTGGTGATTGGTAGAGTCCTGGATTCTTTCCTGGGGAGACCCTGAGATGGGGAAACTTTTCTGACAGATTTTTATATTATGTCTGATTTTTATATTATCTTTTACTAATAGAAAGCTTTACATTCTTGCCTCCTTGTTATTTGATTGTATTAAGTCCTCGAAAGTATCAGTGAGTAGTGAGGCAGAAGCTGGGAAACACTGCAGTCTTTCACCGTGCCTGATGTTATGTGTATGCCTGCAACCTATTCGTCTTACACTAAATCAAGCAGTGGTAGTTATTGAGTGTTTACTGTGTGCAGAGTAAGGCATTAAGTGGTTGGGGGAGTACAGTACAACAGAGTTGACAGACACATTCCCCGCCCACATGAACGTACAGTCTAGAGGGAGACAGGCATTAATATACATAATTATTGTGGTATTTAAGTGCTTCCTTTGTGTCAAGCACCGTACTAAGCAGTGGGGTAGATCCAAGGTCATGGGACCTATGGATATGGATGTGTATGTAAGTACAGTGGGGCTGAGGGTGGGGTTGAATATCAAGTGTTTGAAGGGGATGGACCCGGGTGCAAGGATGACACGGAAATGAGAGAGAAACTGGGAAAAGAGGGCTTAATCGGTTAAGGTCTCTTGGAGGAGATATGACCTATAAATTTGATTGAATGATAATCCAACTTTGAAGGTGGTGAGACTGTTATGGAGGGGGAGGGAAATCTATTTGTACCAACTTTTGGGGACAGACTCATGTGGTGGGAAGAATATTCCTTAATACTTATTTGCCAGGTGCAGTTCTAAGTGCTGGAGTAGATACAAGATAATCACGTTGGACACAGTCCATGGCCCATTTGGGGCTCACAGTCTTCATCCCCATTTTACTGATGAGGTAACTGAGGCACGGATAAGTTAACCTACTTGCCCAAGGTCACACAGCAGACATTATTCTGTTATGTTACATGCACTCATAATGAAAACTTGTATCACAGCTGAAACGGATTCCCAGTATAACTGTCTTTGTTGAACCAAGCTGAGTCATCTTTCTACTCAAATACCTACAGATATCTGAAAGATTGAACCTATTACATCTTTCCCACTCTATTCTGCCTCAGAAGCATGGCAGTTTACTTAGAAAATGATCACAAGTGTGTTTTCTGAGTCTGTAGCAAATGAATAACCCCAACTTAATTCTTTATCCAGAAAATCTTTTTGCAAACAGGACATTGGATACTAAATGCATTCCACCACAAGAATCTAAATTCCATATAGCTTGACAAATAATAATATGTAATCTTTCACTCATTTATTCATTCAATCGTATTTATTAAGTACTTACTGTGTGCAGAGCAGTGAACTAACCGCTTGGGAGAGAACGATGCAACAATAAACAGTGACAATCTCTGCCCACAACAAACTCATAGGTCTGTCATCCTATTATAGGCATTTGCTTGATCAGCCAGCTAAAGGACTGTCCTGGTGTCCAGCGCTTAGTACAGTGCTTGGGCACATAATAAGTGCTAACAAATACTATTATTATTGTTAGTAGTAGTAGGAAAAATATATTCAGTATATTATAGTTTAGTATCTTAGAGTTCATTATACATACTTTTTCCCTTTCTTGAAATGCTCACCTCCTTCAGCTTTATCCCAAACACCTCTTTCCCTTGCTTCTAAAAGGTCACTTTAAGGAGGGACCAAGTCAGGGCAGCGCAAAAGGAAGAAAGAGAAAAGGAAAGGAGGGCTTAGTCAGGGAAGCCCTCTGTGGAGGAGATGAGCCTTCAATAAGGCTTTAAAGATGGGGAGTGTCTGTCAGATACAAGGAGGGAGGGAGTTTCAGGCCAGAGGCAGGATGTGGGCGAGAGGCCCTGTGGCGAGACAGATGAGATAGAGGTACAGGGAGAAGATTAGCTTTAGAAGAGCGAAGTATGAGGGCTGAGTTGTAGTAGGAGAATAGTGAGGGGGGTTGGAGAGGGTAAGGTGATTACTTTAAAACCAGTGGTGAGGAGTTTCTTTTTGATGCGGAAGTGGGTGAGCAACCACTGGAGAGTACTGAGGAGTGGGGAATCATGGCCGGAATATTTCTGTAGAGGAAATGATCCAGGCAGCAGAGTGAAATTTGGACTGGAGTCGGAAGAGACAGGAGGCTGGGAGGTCAGCAAGGAGGGTGATATGGTAATCAAGGAGGAGTAGGATAAGTGATTGGATTAACGTGGTAACAGTTTGGATGGAGAGGAAAGGGCAGATTTCAGTGATGATGTGGAGGTTGAACCAATAGGATTTAGTGATGTACTGAATATGCAGATTAAACGAGACAGAGGAGTCAAGGATAACGCCCAACGTTACAGGCTTCTGAGACAGGAAGGATGGTGATGCCATCTACGGTGATGGGAAAGTCAGGAGAAGGAGAGGTTTTGAGTGGGAAGATAAGAAGTTCTGTTTTAAACGTTTGAGGTGACAGAAAGACATCCAAGTAGAGATGTCTTGAAAGCAAGCGGGAATGCAAGATTCCGCAGAGGGAGAGAGAGATCGGAGCTGGAGATGTAGATTTGGGTATCATCTGCACAGAGATGGTAGTTGAAGCTATGTGAGCGAATGAGTCCTCCAAAGGAGTGGGTATAGATGGGCAAAGAAGGGGACCCAGAACTGAATCTTAAAGGACACCAACAGTTAAGGGGTAGAAGGCAGAGGTGGAGCCCATGAAAAAGACTTAGAATGAGCGGCCAGAGAGATAGGAGGAGAACCAGGAGAAGACAGTGTCTGTGCAGCGTTAGTGTCAGTGAAGCTGATCCATAAAATAATGGATTTTTTTTCCATGAAGCAACTTTTGAAAAGCAACTTTTAAGTCTATGCCATGCCCCTATTTTAGTGTCCTTATTCAAGATTCAAGTAGCCCTTCCCCTACAACAGTTGTACAATATCAAGACGATAATACACTAGAAGTGTGAAAGGAAGGACAGTTGAGGTCTGAGATGGTGCTAAACTGTTGTGAAATCTGAGGCCGGCTCTGTGGGAACAGGCTTCCTAGATTCAATTTGCTAGATTTGCATTCAAGCAAATACATTTTGCTTGAGAGATTTACAACTGAAATGTCACCTTCCTCCCCCTCAATAGTAAGTCTTGCAGAAATGAAATAAGCACTAAAATGCAATGAAATTATTTTTAAAATCCAGACGGCTTATCTCCTCTTAACAGATTATGTATAGAAATATATTTTGAGGATGATTTTATTTTAGGGTCTTGCCAGAGAATCTTAAGTGGATGTGATATGCAAGAAAACATTCAAAACTGTCAGAGGGTGGGCAGGGGGGTTGCAATCAAGTTTTTTGTGGAACTTTATGAATTACAAAACAATCGGTTGCAGAACGGAAATGTATTATGTAATTTCACTTGAATTGTTTTGTATGATGCTCACACGAGCAGTCAGAGAGGGAAACCTGTCACAATAAGTCCAGTTACTTCAGAAGCTCCTACTTTCTAATTCAGTAGTATCTTAAATTAGTTTTCTTTCATGTCTGAATTTAACTGGATGATCAGATCCAATGAAATGCACTCAAGGTGAACCTCTCCCATACTATTAATGCCATATTACACAGAGTGGAACCAGCACTGGCCCAGCACATCTGAATGACCATTCCTTAATTGCTTTCCTACTACAACCCAGCCCTCACACTTGACCTAGCCCTAGTGCCAGCCTGTTCGCTGTACCTCAATTTCCTCTGACCTTTCGCCCACGTCCTGCCTCTGGCCTGGAATGCTCTCCCTCTTCATATCTGACAGACGATCACCCTCCCCACCTTCAAAGTCTTACTGAAGGCACATCTCCTCCAAGAAGGCTTCCCCAACGAGGTCTTCATTAACTCTTCTCCCACACCGTTCTGCATCACTCTTGCATTTGAATTAACACCCTTTATTCACCCCTCCCTTGGTCTCGTAGCACTTATGTACATATCCACAATTTATTTATGTTAATACTTATCTCCCCTTTAGATTGTAAGCTCATTATGGTCAGGGAACGTGTCTACCTACTTTGTTAGATTGGCCTCTTCCAAGCACTTAGTACAGTGCTCTGCAAATAGTAAGCACTCAATAAATACCATGGATTGATACAGCCCATGGATAATCTGGAAAAACGTTTATACATATGGATAAATGACATCAATCAGAGGTATTTACTGATGACTTCTGGGTACAGAACACAAATCCTAATTAGGAGACATGATTCCTGGTTTCAAGGAGTTTTTCCCTGCTTAATTTTCCCTGCTCCTTGTGGTCAGGAAACTCTTTTGTCTTCACTCTCCTAAGTACCTGGAACAGTTTTCTGCACACAGTAAGCCTTCAATGATTGACTGTTTTTCCCAGTTCACATCCTTCCCAACAATCTTCTCAATGCTTTTACCCCAACTTTATACTACTACTTGTTATGCTTTTGTTCGTGTTTAGTATGTTCTACTATTTGAGTACTTCTTCCAAATTTTAAAGTGTTTTATGTATGACCTACCAGATTGGAAGCACTCTGTGAGCAGGGATAATGTTCACACATTTCATTGTATTCTCCCAAGTGCTCAGTGCGGGGATCTGTGAACAGAAGACGTTCTGTAAATTCTGTTGACTGTTGTACTCTAAACACCCTGGCCTGGGCGGTGAAGAGCATGAAACTGCTCCTTTAGCCACAGTCTCTCTGTAACTGCTATTGGTTTATGTTTTCATCCTTATCTTATGTTGTTATTCTGTGCTTTATTGTTTCACCTTTCCTCTGTGTCAGTTGCCGACCTTCCCCACCTTTATTCTTTGATTGTCCTCTCCTTGAAAGCCAGGGCCATATCTCATTTACATCCCTGTATACTTTGTCCCTCCCCCCGGCGCTTAAGAAGTAATAAATACTACTACTATTATCTTATGGAAAGTCCTATAATGAAACTTTCATTTTCAGCGTGGCTCAGTGGAAAGAGCCCGGGTTTTGGAGTCAGAGGTCATGAGTTCAAATTCCGGCTCTGCCACTTGCCAGCTGTGTGACTGTGGGCAAGTCGCTTCACTTCTCTGTGCCTCAGTTACCTCATCTGTAAAATGGGGATGAAGTCTGTGAGCCCCACGTGGGACAACCTGATTCCCCTGTGTCTACCCCAGCGCTTAGAACAGTGCTCGGCACATAGTAAGCGCTTAATAAATACCAACATTATATACTCTGCAAATTCACAAAGTTAGAATAAGTGCCAGCCCATTAAGTATATTATCTCATATGAACAGTGTACCCCTTTTACCAGATTTGTGTAGATTACATTTCTTTTACTTGTGACATTTTATGTTCCAATCTTCTTATTTCGATCCTTCCCTGGAGTCCTTCATTCTGGATGCTAGTCCTTTCAGGTATTTTAGGTGCTGTGACCCTTTTACTGTTTGTTTGATCTCATCTACATTTAGCAAGGGCCAAAAGGCTTGGCAAATGGCTGCCTGTGTGTCTCTCTTATGTTCTCCATTGTAATGTGTTTTTTTCTTGAATTATCAATTGTTTAATAAGAAACAATTTTGGATACTTTAAAAGTGGTATTTATTAAGCCCCTATTTGCCAAGCACCATATTAAATGCTGGGGTAGATGCAAGATAATGAGGTCAGACATGGTCCCTGTCCTCCATGGGGCTCACAGTCTAAATATGATGGAAGAGGATATATCCCTCTAATGAGTAAAAATATCTTTTCTTACAATATTTGTTAAGTATTTACTATGGGTCAGGCACTGAACCAACTGCTGGGATAGATAAAAAGCTAATCCCGTTTTTACAGATGAGGTAACTGAAGCACAGAGAAGTTAAGTGATTTGTCCAAGGTCACACAGCAGACAAGTGGCAAAGCAAGGATTACAACCCAGGTCCTTCTGTCTTCCGGGCCCATGCTCTAGCCACTAGGCCATGGTGCTTTCTTCTTGGAAGAAAGCTTTTTGCCTTATAGAATGAGAATGACAAGAAGTTCTCCCCTCTCCACCACTGCTTGAGAGGGAGAAGGAGTAAAAATACTTGAGGTTGGAGTTGAGGAATACACATAACCTTCCTGACAGTACCACCCCAACTCATTGAAAACACACCATCCAGCTAAGAACTGTTCACTTAGCATCTTTCCCCCTTGAGCTGCTAGGCAGCATAATTCTAAAAGTAGCACCGGGGGGTACAAAATTGGCATCATGCCATATGCAGAGCCCTACAAGCCAATTTTTTGGGGGTCAATTTTTATTACTATTCTGTTGATACCCAAATATGCAAACAGTAATCTTATTTAGAGGAAATTATAAGTTTTGGACCTACCAAAGATAATGAACCTGCATTGACTTTAGAATGTCTTTGAAAACTGAACAGCTTCCTCCCACCTCTGTAACACTGAATCATTTTTCTAGAGTGACTGAATGGTGAAGTGTAATTACTATTAAATATCAGTGATGAAATGACTCCCAAATTACCTCTCTTCACAGTTTTATATGCATAATTTATCTATTTTAATATTTATAGTTATTAGTCTTGGGGCAATAGGAAGAAAGGGGATGAAAAATCTGAAGACTCATACTCTCCTTCAATAGTTTTTTGAAACAGTATCTAAGAATTTGTAAATCTATATGAAAGCTCCATCAGTAATTTCCTCCTGAATAGTTTTTAACACAGTGTAACTAAAAATTTTGAAAATCTAGACCTATACAAATGCTCCATCAGTACTTTTCTGCATAACCTGTGCATTTCACCCATTCTCTGGATATTTCTCCATACAGGTGAAACCAGAATAAATTGGCCCAACCATCCTTCATTCCAGGAAGTATGAAAAAGCATTTTTAGTTCCTTGAAAAGAGGGTAGGTCAAGGGTATGGTTGTTACAAATATCAAAAGTCCTGACTGTGAAAATTCTTCTTTTCTGTTCAGTAGGGGTAAAGGATGGTTTAGTTAAATTCCTTTGTTCTTTGGTTAGCTGTTTAATCTGGACTGTTTACTGGCCTTTTCAGGACAGACAAGGCCATTTTAATCATGGGGCCAAAGAGACAATTGTCCCAAGTCCCTCCAGACAAAGAGGTTTACCACGGCTCTTTTGACAGCACACTCTGCTTATTCTTTCCTCCTCCCACCCTCTCCCCACCCAGCAGCTGTTCTAGACATCATAAAGGAGAATAGCACACTGATAGAGGCAGGCACTATGCCTAATCTGGGAAGGGGAGGAAATAGCTGAACTACAGGTGCCCTCTGCCCTAAACCCAACAAAGCCTGAACCTGTTCCGGATAGCAGATAACTCAATATTGCACGGATCCCTGGGACAGACTACCTTGATATGGTGCTGCTTTCCTAGAGCACATTAATGAAAAATATGCATTTTTTAATATCCACATTTGTGATTGAGAATGTGGATTGGTTGCCAAAACTATTCTGATTGCACTTTGGGGATAGGGTCAGTAGCAAGAAATCCATGATCATCCCACCCAGGATAGCCCATTGACTTGGGGTTTTTCTTATTCATTTGGACTACAATTAAAAGACAAAAAATTATCCTCTGCTGTACAAAAGTTGCTAAATTAGGGACCAGGGGAATTCCTGGTCTCAGACATAAACTCTGGCTCCACCAGGTTCTGGCAGCAGGACCCTCCCAACATGAGTACCAGTTATTTAATATAATAATAATAATAATGATGCTATTTGTTAAGGACTTACTATGTGCCAAGCACTGTTTTTAAGTGTTGGGGTAGTTACAAGGTAATCAGGTTGTCCCACATGGGGCTCTCGGTCTTAATCTCAATTTTACAGATGAGGTAACTGAGGCACAGAGAAGTTAAGTGGCTTGCCCAAGGTCACACAGCAGACAAGTGGCATAGTTGGGATTAGAAACCATGTCCTCTGACTCCCAAGCCCGGGCTCTTTCCACTGAGTCATGCTGCTTCTACTCAAGGACTATGGCAACAGCAAATATGGTTCTTCTTTGAGTAAAGTACTTCAGGCTCTTAGTCCAACACTGCATCTTAACAGAAGATCCAGATTTATCTATGAATAACTGTTCCAATAGTATCGATATTTATTTATTTATTTATTTGGTCCTTTAAAAGTCAAAATGAACCAAATTTATTTTCTAAAAGATACTAGTCACATCATTTTGGCACAGTTACTCACATTTTATATAAATTTAGTTTCTTTTGTCCAAAACTCACTTTTGTGGCTCTCCAAATCATTACTTGGCACTATTCATTGCAAAGAGAGCAATTTGAAGTGTGACTTGAAAATGTTATCAAGCCAGAGTCCTCTGGATCGTTTTTTAACTGCCATGGTCTTAAGTATCCTCATGTTACCTAGTAGAAACAGTGCCTACTACTAATATACCAATCTGGTCTAAAATAAATTGGTTGACCTCTTTCAGAATGGGATAACAGGTACCTTAGCAGGGGAAGAAATATTCTTCATAGCATACACAGAGAGAGCTATTTCTTACAGAGAGCATGGTCTTAGTGTGAACATCACAGTAAGCAAATACATTTATGTTTGGTTTGGTTATAGAAAAAGTTGAAGTAAAGGGAAACCACTTCAAAATTATGACAGATTTTATACCATTTTTTGGTCTTCAGACAGTAGAGATCCCAGCAACCAAAAGAGATAACCTCTCCATGATAGATCTGCTATATTCTTTTTGGAAATGTAAAACTCAGAGGTTTTACCTGTATTTCACTCTCAGTTAGGAAAGTGGTGATTTTATGAATTGAAACCCTGAATTAGTTTCTTGGCTGTTGGATGACATTAACCTCATGAAAATTGCATAAAGTCTTTGTTAGATTTCTAACCTTTAAGATGGAGATGATGATAAGTACTTGTCTCACAGGGACACTGTGCAATTAATGATGACAAATCCCTTTGACAACACATTACACAAGTGCTGATTGTTATTATCATTGGCAGAGGTAGCTGGAAATACTTCAGTGGGCTTCAACAAGAGGTATTCTCTCTGATTCTTTTTGGAAATGTGGAAAATACAAAATTCCAATAGAAAAACACCTCCCTTACAAATCTCTTCTCCTTCCTTTCTTCTATATTACCGGTACGCTTGGGGTTTAAATACCCTAAGCACTTGAATACTCCTCTCCCACTCTCACAGCACTTATGTATTTGTCTCCCATACTAGACCCTCAGCTTCTTGACGGCCAGCATCATGTCTACCAACTCTATTCTACTCTTCTAAGCATATAGTACAGTGCTCTGCACACGATAAGCATTCAGTAATTACCACTGATTGATTGATCTTTCCATTCATTCATTCCTTTATTCAATCATATTTATTGAGTGCTTACTGTGTGCTTACTAAGCACTTAGAAAGTGCAATTCAGCAATAAATAATAATAATAATAATGTTGGTATTTGTTAAGCGCTTACTATGTGCAGAGCACTGTTCTAAGCACTGGGGTATACAGGGTAATCAGATTGTTCCACATGACTGGTACAGGCTCTCATAATATCCCAGCTGGATTACTGTGTCAGTCTTCTCTCTGATCTTCCTTCCTTCCGTCTCTCCCCGCTCCAGTCTATTCTTCATTCCTCTGAGCAGCGTGGCTCAGTGGAAAGAGCCCGGGCTTGGGAGTCAGAGGTCATGGGTTTGAATCCCGGCTCTGCCACTTGTCAGCTGGGTGACTGTGGGCAAGTCACTTAACTTCTCTGTGCCTCAGTTACCTCATCTGTAAAATGGGGACGAAGACTGTGAGGCTCCCGTGGGACAATCTGATTACCCTGTATCTACCCCAGCGCTTAGAACAGTACTCTGCACATAGTAAGCGCTTAACAAATGCCATTATTATCATCTTCCTGCAGAAACACTCTGGGCATGTCACTCCCCTTTTTAAAAACCTCCAGTGCTTTCCTATCAACCTCCGCACAAACAAAAACTTCTCACTCTGGTCTTCAAGGCTCTCCATCACCTTGCCCCCTCATACCTCTCCTCCCTTCTCTCTTTCTACTGCCCATTCTGCACGCTCCGCTCCTCTGCCGCCTAGCTCCTCACCATCCCCCATTCTCGCCTATCCTGCCGTAGAACCCTGGGCCACGTCCTCCAGCTGTCCTGGAATGCCCTCCCTCCTCACCTCCGCCAAACTAACTCTCTTCCCCTCTTCAAAGCCCAACTGAGAGCTCACCTCCTCCAAGAGGCCTTCCCAGACTGAGCTTCCCCTTTTCCCTCTGCTCCCTCTGCTTCCCCTCTACCCCGACCTTCACCTCCCCTCAGCTAAGCCCCCTTTTCCCCACCTTTCCCTCTACTCCTCCCCCTCTCCCTTCCCCTCCCCTCAGCACTGTGCTCATCTGCTCATTTGTATATATTTTTTATTACCCTATTTATTCTGTTAATGAGATGTACATCCCCTTGATTCTATTTATTGCTATTGTTTTAATGAATTGTACATTCCCTTGATTCTATTTATTGCTATTGTTTTTGCAATTCATTTATTTATTTATAAATTTATAAATAACTATTTATTGCAATTGTTTTGTCAATGTCTGTCTCCCCCGATTAGACTGTAAACCCGTCAATGGGCAGGGATTGTCTCTATCTGTTGCTGATTTGTACATTCCAAGCACTTAGTATAGTGCTCTGCACATAGTAAGTGCTCAATAAATACTACTGAATGAATGAATAAAATGAGGCTCACAATCTTCATCCCTATTTTACAGATGAGGTAATTGAGGCCCAGAGAAGTTAAGTGACTTGCCCACAGTCACCCAGCTGCCAAGTGGCAGAGCCGGGATTCTAACCCATGACCTCTGACTCCCAAGCCCGTGCTCTTTCCACTGAGCCACCCTGCTTCTCTAAATAATAGAGACAATCCCTGCCCATACCAGTTTACAGTCTAGAAGCGGGGAGACAGACATCACTGATAAATTCTCAGTCAACTAGGACATAACCAACCAAAGAAATAATTTCCATAGGAAAACATTTCCCAAAATAAAAGTAACGGCTGTTTCTCTTTTATCTCTTGGGGCATCTAAGACAACTGTCTTAGGTCCTGGATGCATGGGGAATCATTTTTTTAGAATTGGGACTCATCCCTAGGCATTAGAAAGCTTTCTTCCGGAAGAGCAAGTATGACATGATTTAGAGCTCCAGACTTTGGAGTTTGAGGTTTAGAATACATTCAGTTGACGCTTACATCACTCCCACTGGGCATTCTCTCACCGAAGTACCTGGTGCTTTTAAGCCTTCCTGGGTGTTTGGTGACATCTTGGAGGGGACGGAGATCACAGTGTAGAATTTTTGCTCCAGAGCATGAAAGAAACCCACCGTTGAGAAAACTGGGAAGCTGCATGGCCTAGTCAATAATAATGATGATGGTATTTGTTAAGCACTTACTCTGTGCTGGGCACTTCAGTAAACGCTGGAGTGGATACAAGCAAATCAAATTGGACACAGCTCCTGTCTCTTGTGGGGCTCACAGTCTCAAAGCTCATTTTACAGATGAGATGAGGCACAGAGAAATGAGGAGACTGGCCCAAGGTCACACAGCAGACAGGTGGTAGAGCTGGGATTAGAATCTATGTCTTTCTGACTTCCAGGCCCATGCTCTATCCACTATGATATGAGTCAGAGATCCTAGGTTCCAATCTCAGCACTGTGCCTCGGTTCCCTCAACTATATAATGAGGATTCAAAACCTGCCCTCTCTCAGACTCTGAGACCCGTGTGGTACAGAGACTGTGTCCAACCTGATTAACTTGTATCTACTCCAATGCTTAGCATAAGGTTTGATATAATAAATGCTTAACAAATGCCCAAAAAACGCATAACTTACGTAGATCAATACTCCTGCAGTAGTGCTATATAAATGTCTTGGGGTCCCTATTTGGGACCTACTGGTACTGATTATTATCCTCTTACTCCCTGGGATCCCAGATGATATGTCACAGGTCTTTGATAGTATTTTATGGGTTACAATGCTACTCAACTTTTGGATCTATCCTCTTACTCCAGTACAAAGAATGAGCAACTAACTATCTACTCCAAGAGAATGCCTTTCCATTTAGGAAGACACTTTAACAGGAGAGCTAAACTCTAGTAATTTTGCCTTTCCCTCACCATTGGGCAGACCTCCCTCCCTTTCACTGAAGAATTGTGTGTATATATGAATAGTGGATGTTGGTAGTTTTCTTTCTGCATCGAGATTTCATATTGGCCTTTTCTCCACCATATGTGGCAGCGGGGCTTAGTAGGAAAAGCACAGGCCTTGGAGACAGAGGACCTGGGTTTTAATTCCGGCTCTGACATTTGTCTGCTGTGTGACTCTTAACTTCTCCATGCCTCAGTTTCCTCATCTGTAAAATGGAGTTTAAATGCCTGTTCACCATCCTACTTAGTCTGCGAACCCCATTTGGGTCAGGGATTGTATCCAAACTCGTGATGGCTCCTGTACTGAGCAGTTAACAAATACAATTATTATAAGCCCAACCATATGGAAATATTTGGTAGGAATGCTCTAATCAGCTAATCATCCTGCTTTTGTTGGGTTACTAATGCTCTCCAGAGCATTTCCTGGTGAGCACCAATCCTAAATACCCTTTAGTAGTATATGCAATGAAAGAGCAGCTGACAAAAGCAAATAAGAGTAGCTCTTTCAGGAGGTTATTGAAGTATGAATATAAAAACATTTGACTCACTGATACTCCTGAGAAATTAGCTGGGTGGAGACAAATAGCTAAGCCCATCCCTCTTTTTGATGGCATTTATCCTTAATGATTGTATCCACCCAGTAAGATAAAGAATCCTTGGGACTCAGCTCCCTATGCCGAACAGTGCAGAAAAGGGAGAATGACTCATTGTGACTTCATTAGGGGCAGGGAAGATGTCTGCTAATTCTGTTGTACTGTGCTCTCCCGACTGCTCTGTACGTAGTAAGCATTCAATAAATACCACCGATTGTTTGATAGTGTTCCTGGAAGGTTGAATGATTGCCTGCATCTGAAATACTGACAGGGGTCAATTGGAGTTTCAAACCTGTCATTTGGCAAGCAACAAGATCCTTCAGAGAGAGAATGAAGTTTGAAAGAAAGAAGACGAAGTTGAAGGAAAGAGGCTGAAACTAATGGAATAAAATCCTGTGCTTATGTAAGCGAGGAAAGGGCAAAAGACAGAGTCCACGTAAGATGAGTAGGTCAGAAGTTATGACTCCTTGGAAAGCAACATGTCACACGAATGCATTTTGAGATATTAAAGAATGATTCTTATCCAACTACATCTATTACCGACATATTCAAGTTTTTTCTAAGAAAATGTGCATAGAGAATGACTATTATTTTAACAGTGCTCCTTTTTTCAACTCTTGTTCTTTCTCTAGGTATATTGCCATCTCCTATGAGGACTGCTGTAATCCTGTGCCGTAGTCTGGTTCTGAGAATCAGAAAGCCTGGGTTCTAGTTCTGGCTCTGTAAAGTAGAAGAATGCTTATTGGCGTATGCCATCGGGGGTGAAGATTTCTGACCAAAGGACATTTAGACCACACTTAGTGGTGGAGAAACCCAAAAAGTCCTAAAAAATAGCTGGCTAATGTGGATGGCAAAAAAACACTGCAGCTTTTAAAAAATGTTATTTGTTAAGGGCTACCGTGTGCCAGGCACTATACAAATCACTGAGGTAGAAAGAAGATAATCAGGCTGGACACAGACCCTGTCCCACATGGGACTCAGTCTTAATACTCATTTTACAGATGAGGCAAATGAAGCACAGAGAAGCCAAGTGACTTGCCCAAGGTCACACAACAGATGTGGCAGAGCCAGGATTAGAACCCAGGTCCTTCTGACTCCTAGGCCTGTGCCCTCTTCACTAGGCCATGCAGCTTCCAAAGCAAACCCTGTTGGAATATGATGCAGTGACGCATCTTGCCATTTCAGCAGTCACCTCAACCATAAATGAGTCCTGTACATAAACAACCTGTGCATACACTTTGTAGTGTTCTTTGTCCCTGTCCGCTTACCAGGGCTGTCTTCACCTGTCGTCACTCCCCCTGAAGGTTTAAAGTGCCGTGCCTCATATGACATATATGGGACAAGACCGGAAGGAAAAGGCTGGGGAGGCAAAACTGTAAAAAGAAGGTTTGGAGGACAGGACTTGATAGAAAAGGCAGGGGGGACATGGATTGAAGGAAAAGGCTTGGGGGGAACAAGTGCTGTTGTGGAGAGGGGGTTAGGGAGAGAGTTAGGGAGATAAGGAGGGGAGAAGGAGCAGAGGAAAAGGGGGGCTAAGTCTGGGAAGACCTTCTGGAGGAGGTGAGCCTTCAGTTGGGCTTTGAAGGGGGTAGTGTGATTGTATGGCAGATTTGAGGAAGGGCATTACAGGCCAGAGGTGGGGTGTGGGCCGGGAGTCGACGGCGAGACAGGTGAGAACGAAGCACAGTGAGAAGGTTCGGACCAGAGGAGCAGAGTATGCCGGCTGGGAGGTAGAAGGAGAAGAGGTAGATGAGGTAAGAAGGGCAAGGTGATGGAGAGCTTTGAAACCAATAGTGAGTTTTTGCTTCATAGCTTTGGCTTGATTATTTTCCAGTTCACATTTCTTTGTTTCTTTGAGAGACAGAGTTGTGTGGGCTTCTGAGACCAAGTTACCAGGGATGCAAGTGGGAGAGCAGAAGATAAGTATTGCACTAGAAAAAGGGCTGTTTGGTCTTCAGTTCTGGACTTCCAGTCCCTGTGATATGAGCCTCTCCTGGGGATCGGAGGAGTGCAGGGTGGGCAAATGTTAGCATGGCAGAGTCATCTTCCTCCTCCTCCTCCTTTTAACCCCCATTCCCAGGGGGTTTCTTCACTTTACAAAGAGCTGGGGAGAGGTCAAGATAAACAGAGTTGGTTGACATGTTACCTGCCCAAAATGTCCTTACAGTCTCTAGAGGGGGAGATATTAATATAGATAAAATGGACATAAGTGCTGTGGAGCTGAGGGATGAATAAAGGGTGGGCAAAGGTGACACAGAAGGGAGTGGGAGAAGAAGAAATGGGATAAGGATTAGTGTGGCAAGAGTTTCAGGCTGGAGGGTGGGAGAATGGGGGTTGGAGGTGGAATCCCAGCCCGCACACTCCGCTCCTCCGGTGTTAACCCTCTTTTCGTGCCTCCTTCTCGCCTGTCCCGCCGTCAGCCCCTGGCCACATCCTACCTCTCTCTGCACTGCCCTCCCTCCTCAAATCCACCAAGCAATCACACTTCCCACCTTCAAAGCCTTAATGAAGGGTCACGTCCTCCAGGAGGCCTTCCCAGACTGAACTCCCCTTTTCCTCAGCTTCCCACCCCCACATCACCCTGACCCATTCCCTTTGCTCTATCCCCCCTACAGCTCTTGTGTAAATATGCACGACTATAATTCTATATATTTATATTAATATCTGTTTTACTTGTTCTGATGTCTATATATATCTATAATTGTTAATAAGATGCACATCCCCTTGATTGTATTTATTGCTATCTCCTCCAATTAGACTGTAAGCCCGTCAATGGGCAGGGATTGTCTCTATCTGTTGAATTGTACATTCCAAGCGCTTAGTACAGTGCTCTGCACATAGTAAGTGCTCATTAAATACTATTGAATGAATGAATGACATATGATGTAACACAACACAATCCATACTGAGCAAGATGTGATTATGTCACGTGGTAGGCCGCTTCCAGACTAAGGCAGCACCCCTAACAGTCAGCACTCGCTCCCAACCTGGGCTGCAGGATGGGAGGCTCACACAGCCTCATAGACCCCTACTTTGGAGCTAACTACACCAGATTCCTCCTGAAGCAGAAGTTCCACCTCTGATCCTGCCAACTGAGGGTGTGCCCTTTCTCCGGCCTCCCTGTTTTCCTCTGTAATACGATGGTTTCTTACTATTCATTCATTCATTCATTCATTCAATAGTATTTATTGAGCGCTTACTATGTGCAGAGCACTGTACTAAGCGCTTGGAATGAACAAGTCAGCAACAGATAGAGACAGTCCCTGCCATTTGACGGGCTTACAGTCATTCATTCATATTTATTGAGCACTTACTGTGTGCAGAGCACTGTACAAACACTTGGAAAGTACAGTTCGGCAACAGATAGAGACAATCCCTACCCAACAATAAACTCACAGTCTAGAAGGTTCACAGTCTACAATAGTGCTCAGCGTGGCTCAGTGGAAAGAGCATGGGCTTAGGAGTCAGAGGTTATGGGTTCTAATCCCGACTCTGCCACCTGTCAGCTGTGTGACTTCGGGCAAGTCACTTGACTTCTCAGTGCCTCAGTTATCTCATCTGTAAAATGGGGATTAAGACTGTAAGCCTCATGTGGGACAACCTGATTACCCTATATTTACCCCAGCGCTAAGAACAGTGCTCAGCACGTAGTAAGCACTTAACAAATACCAACATTATTAGAGAAGCAGCGTGGCTCAGTCGAAAGAGCCTGGGCTTGGGAGTCAGAAGCCAGAGGTTCGAATCCCAGCTCTGCCACTTGTCAGCTGTGTGACTTTGGGCAAGTCACTTCACTTGTCTGTGCCGCAGTTACCTCATCTGTAAAATGGGGATTAACTGTGAGCCTCACATGGGGCAAGCTGATGACCCTGTATCTACCCCAGCGCTTAGAACAGTGCTCTGCACATAGTAAGCGCTTAACAAATATCAACATTATTAGAAGGGGGGACAGATAACAAAACAAAACAAGTGGACAGGCATCACTACCATCAAAATAAAGAGAACCATAGATAAATGCACATCATTAATAAAATAAATACAGCAATAAATGTGTACAAATATATACAAGCGCTGTGGTGAGGGGAAGGGGGTAGAGCAGAGGGAGGAAGTATGGGCAATGGGGAGGGGAGGAGGAGCAGAGGGAAAGGGAGGGCTCAGTCTGGGAAGACCTCCTGGAGGAGGTGAGCTCTCAGTAGGGCTTTGAAGCGGGAAGAGAGCTAGTTTGGCAGATGTGAGGAGGGAGGGCATTCCAGGTCAGAGGTAGGAGGGTCAACAGTGGGACAGGTGGGAACGAGGCACAGTGAGGAGATTACCAAGGGAGGAACTGAGTGTGTGGGATGGGCTGTAGATGGAGAGAAGGGAGGTGAGGGAGGAGGAGGCCAGGTGATGGAGGAGGAGGCCAGGTGATGGAGAGGTTTGAAGCCAATAGTGAGGAGTTTTTGCTTCATGAGAAGGTTGATAGGCAACCACTGGAGATTTTTGAGGAGGTGAGTGACATGCCCAGAGCATTTCTGCAGAAAGATAATCCGGGCAGCAAAGTGAAGTATAGACTGAAGCGGGAGAGACAGGAGGATGGGAGATCAGAGTGGAGGCTGATGCAGTAGTCCAGTCGGGATATTATGAGAGAGTGTACCAGCAAGGTAGCAGTTTGGATGAAGAGGAAAGGGTGGATTTTGGCGATGTTGTGAAGGTGAAACCGGCAGGTTTTGGTGATGGATTGGATGTGTGCCAGGCACTGTACTAAGCACTGGAGGGGCTACAAAGAGATCAAGTTGGACCTTGTCCCACGTGGGGCTCACAGTCTCAATCCCCATTTTTCAGATCAGGAAACTGAGGCATAGAGAAGTGAAGTGGCTCCCCGAGGACATACGGCAGACAAGTGATGGAGACGGAATTAGAACCCATGAATTTTTGTGGTCCAGGCCCATGCTCTATCCCCTACACCTTGATGTAGATCCCTGCAGCCTGCAGCCCACTCCTCTATGCTTCTTCTGTCTATTCTCTGTTGACACTGATCACTACCTGACCCTCCATTCCCCAAACCTCCCACCAGGACCCAGAGGTAGGCTACATGGGCACCATGGGCAGCAGAGTCTGGCCTCAATTCACTGGGGTAAAGGGTGAGGGTCTAAACTTTTTCCACCTTCTCCAGAGTGGGAACCCATGCAAAGAACCAGGATCAGCCCATCCACAGTGTCCTCTGCCCCTCGGCCTGTCCAGCTCTATCTGTAGTCATATCCTTATGCTCCCTCCCATCATGAGGGCAGGGAACGTGTCATCCAATTCTCTTATATTGTACTCTCCCAAGTCCTTAGTATACTGCTCTGCACACAGTGAGCTCTCAATAAATACCACTGATTGATGCTCTTCCCAGTCTCTGGCTCCCTGATCCAAACCTCTCATCTGCCTCCCCCTCTCCTCAGTCATCTGCTCTGCTGCCTCTGTAATAATAATAATAATAATATTGGTATTTTTAAGCATTTACTATGTGCAGAGCACTGTTCTGAGCACTGGGGTAGATACTGGGTAATAGGGTTGTCCCATGTGAGGCTCACAGTCTTCATCCCCATTTTACAGATGAGGTAACTGAGGCACAGAGAAGTTAAGTGACTTGCCCACAGTCAAACAGCTGACAAGTGGCAGAGCTGGGATTCAAACCCATGACCTCTGACTTGACCTCTGACTCCCAAGCCCGGGCTCTTTTCCACTGAGTCCCGCTGCTTCTTTGGCTGCTTCTCTGTCCTGGCAAGAAGCAGCCAGCTCGAGTTGTAGTACCCCAGGATCCCACCCAGGGTAGGGCGAGCCACCTTTGGCCTACCCAGCCACCCTCCCTGTGGAAGTAGAGCTGAGCATGGATCCCTGTCAGCACTTAATACGATGCTCTGCACCAAGTAAGCATAATTAATACTATTAATATTAAGCATATAAATACTAATAAATACTATTAGTACTACTGGTTTGGACCGTCCAACTGCACAGTCCCAGACAAAGGGAGGTTTTCCCCTCCCCACATCAAACTGCACCATGCCTCTCCTGGAGTCCAGGGTGGTAGAGGGAGATTGGAAGAAGGGAAAAACTTCCGGGCATGTAAATAAATAAAGAATATTTTTAAAATAATCCCTTATGAAGGTAGAGAAGCAGATGACCTATGTAAAAAATATGAATTAAAAAAAATATTGGTATTTGTTAAGCACTTACTATGTGCAGAGCACTGTTCTAAGTGCTGGGGTAGATACAGGGTAATCAGGTTGTCCCACGTGAGGCTCACAGTCTTAATCCCCATTTTACAGATGAGGGAACTGAGGCCCAGAGAAGTGAAGTGACTTGCCCACAGTCACACAGCTAACAAGTGGCAGAGCAGGGAATCAAACCCATGACCTTTGACTCCCAAGCCCGTGCTCTTTCCATTGAGCCACCCTGCTTCTCCAAGTCAATCAATGGTATTTATAGAGCACTTACTGTGCATAGAGCACCATACTAAACACTTAGATAGCTGCCACACATTCATTCATTCCATCGCATTTATTGAGCGCTTACTGTGTGCAGAACACTGTAGTAAGCGCTTGGAAAGTACAATTGTGGCAGAGGAGTGGTGGGACTCTACATGCGTGGCAGTCATCTTGATTCACTCATTCAATCTTGTTTATTGAGTGCTTACTGTATGCAGAGCATTGTACTAAGCACTTGGGAGAGTGCAACATAAAAACAGACATATTCCCTGCCCACAGCAAGCTTACATGATTCCTATTGTATGTGTGCATGGTGGCATTATTGATATCATGTCAATGTTACGTGATGCTTATGAATTTTTTTGCAAGGTTTGACTAAGGTGTGATGAATTCGATCTCTTGGATTTTCAGTTCTTTTTATTGTACACGCTAATACCGTGACTAATAATAATGAAGATAAATTCAAATGAGCGTATAACACAACATAGCTGTTTACTATTATTTATCTGCTACTAATAAATAACAACAACAAAAGTTTAAGCTGCTAGTAATTTAAACACTTTGCCGCTGTATGGCTGTTTGGTCTATGTGAAATGAAATGGAAACATTACCGCCTTGGTACAAAAGTGAGTCCATCAAAAAAACTTTAATGTAATAGAGTAAAAAAGAGCGTAATTCTAACACTTTGAAGAGTCACTGATGCTCTTAATACTATAATAAGATTACTATATGTGCCACACCATATGATCTCATTAAGGTGAACTAAATATTTTTCCACTGACTCAAAATAATTACAGTCAGTTTTCCATCTTGTATTTAAATAACTAACGAGTTAAGTATGTCTTTTAGTGAAGTGTTTCTTTAGGGAATAAATGTTTCTTTCGAAGTACTGAGAAGCTCTATAGGAAAAAAAACCCACAGTATCTATAACATCACACTTTATCTTCCCCGGACTGATTTTTATTCCTTCGATTTGCAGTGTGGTAAAAATTATTATAACCTTTTCAGACTGGCAACAATCGAAGCAGCTTGGCCCAGTGGATAGAGTACGGGCCTGATCATCAGAAGGACCTGATTTCTGATCCCAGCTCCGCCATCTGCTTCCTGTGTGACCTTGGGCAAGTTACTTAACTTCTATGGGACTCAGTTACCTCATCTGTAAAATGGGGATTAAGACTGTGAGCCCCATGTGAGACATGGATTTTGTCCAGCCTGATTATCTTGTATCTAGCCCAGCACTTAGTACTATGCCTGGCATATAGTAAGTGCTTAACAGATACCATTAAAAAAATTGTTCAGAATTTTAGTAACAATTCTGATTTGTTTCTGATCAGCTCTTCCCAATGTTTGTATAATGAATCTGTGAGATACAAGACTACCTATTGGGAACTGGAAATTCAGCAGACAGACTGTCTAGTAGGAAATGAATTCAAAGTGATCTGTTACTGAAAAACAGAAGCCACTCTTCCCGAGTTGTAGGAAACATTAGCTGTAGCAGTTATGTGGCTGTCCTTGCTTCCTTGGCTAGCCAGGTGTCAAGCACATAATTATTGGTTTGAACATTGCTTTTGGTATAAACAACTGACCTGAAAAAGGAAAAAGCAAAACCAAGTGGCTTCAGAATTTATAATATTCTGGGTTTTAATTTCGGCTCCACCACTTGCATGCTGGGTGACCTTGGTCAAATCAGTTAACTTATCTGTGCCCAGTATCTTCATCTATAAATGCGACTCAATACCTGTTCTCCCTGTTCCTTAAACTATGAGCCCTTTGTGAGACAGTCGCTCTGTCCAATCTGAATACCTTGTATCTACCACAACACTTAGTACCATGTTAGGCACAGAGTAAGAACCTTAACAAATACCATAATTATTATGTTATAATATAATAATAATGTGGGTATTTGTTAAGCGCTTACTATGTGCAGAGCACTGTTCTAAGCGCTGGGGTAGATACAGGGTAATCAGGTTGTCCCACGTGAGGTTCACAGTCTTAATCCTCATTTTGCAGATGAGGGAACTGAGGCACAGAGAAGTCAAGTGACTTGGCCACAGTCACACAGTTGACAAGTGGCAGAGCCGGGATTCAAACCCATGACCTCTGACTCCCAAGCCTGGGCTCTTTCCACTGAGCCATGCTATGTTATAATGTTCTTAAATATTTAAATGTAGAAAAATGTAATCAAAACATAGCTTTGTGAATTATTTAAAAAAGCAAAACAAACAAGAAATAATTAATGAAACAGTTGATGGACCATTGATTTCTAAGGAGCAAAAAGGATCATTGCACATCTCATTAATGCTCACCACATCTTTGCATGCTGGGCGGACTATTTTGTTATTCCTATTTTTGGAGGAGAAAATTATAGACCTAACTTTGACAGAAAACAAAAACTATTAAAATGACAGCTACAGTAATTGTTTTTGTTGTTCATGTGTAAGGAAATGACCAAAGTGGTTTGCAATGGTGATGTAATTATCTCTTCAGCTATGAAGTATTTAGATTCATTTTTGAGAATATTGAGGCTTTTGATTACATGGGACAATTCATTTTGGGTCAGTACTTGTAAAATTTGCTCTGATCTGAGAGATCATGGACCATGATTATGGGAGAGTAAAAATACATGATTTTTTTTTCGGCATCATCATGGTCATCATCAACATTCTCTTTGCTCTTTGTTTACTATTGGAGTAGCATTGCTTTTTATCCCTCTGGCAACTATCGTGAACTTAAAAGGGAAGTTTTTCTTTGCAATCCCACATTCTGGTTGCTCTATGGCTTTTCAAAACGTTTCATCTGATGGTTCCAAGAAACCTTCTTCAATTTCAACAGTCTCAAAATGGATTCTCAATCTCCCATCCTGGAGTTGACTGTAGTCCCAATATGGGAGGTTCCATGAAAACCTTGGAGGAATTCGCTTTTTGATGAAATGGCTTGTGCAGGGCCTTCCTGGTTGGTAATAATAATAATTTGGTATTTATTAAATACTTACTATGTGCCAAGCACTGTTCTAAGCACTGGGTATATACAAGGTTATCAGGCTGTCCCACGTGGGGCTCACAGCCTTAATTCCCATTTTTCAGATGAGGGAACTGAGGCACAGAGAGAAGTTAAGTGACTTGCCCAAAGTCACACAGCTGATAAGTGGCAGATCTGTGATTAGAACCCACGGCGTCTGACTCCCAAAGCTGTGCTCTTTCCTCTGAGCCACGCTGCTTCTCTGGTAGCTCTGCCTGCAAATGTGAGCGTAATTTTCCATCCCCTAAGCACCTCTTTTTATAACTTTTGGGCTCACAGCTTTACTGACTGCTGCCCCCTTGCCCTGAATTATTTGTCTCCTTCTGTCCCTTGAGAGCTCACCTTTTCCAAGAGGCCTTCCCAGACTGAGCCCCCTTTTCCTTCTGCTCCCCCTCCCCTTTCCTCCCCTTAACCCTCTGCTCCTTCCCCTTCTCCTCCCCTCATCACTGTGCTCATTTGTATATATTATTTATTACTCTATTTTGTTAATGAGGAGTACATCCCCTTGATTCTATTCATCTTGATGATATCTTGTTTTTGTTTTGTTCTGTTTTGCTCTGCTGTCTGTTTCCCCCGTTTAGACCTCGAGCCAGTCATTGAGCAGGGATGGTCTCTATCTGTTGCCGAACTGTACATTCCAAGTGCTTAGTACAGGGCTGTGCACAGAGTAAGCGCTCAATAAATACTATTGAATGAATGAATGAATTCTCTGGCCATGATTGGGTCAGTTTCTCTGTTACTGGTGGCAGATTGTTTTTGTTTTCAACTTTTTAAATTTTTAATTGGTGTCCCTATGGCTGCCTCTGCCACTTCCTTCCCCTTTCATAGGTTGCCTTCTCCCACTCCTGGCCTGACAAAGTCAGTGGGCCGGAGGGGATGGATGGGGAGGGATGTGGTCTGTCATCCAGCAGCAGTGATGGCGGAGACCTGGGCAGCAAGCGGCTGTCCCCGACCACCCTCACCCTGTCCCAACCCAGTAGCCTGGCCTCCCCAGCTCTGGCAGTTCCAAGAGCCGGGGGCTGCAAGCCAGGGAAGGACAAGAAGGTAGTGAGAGGAGTACCGCTGCTAACTAAAAAACTTAAAAAACAGAAAGAAAAAAATTCAAAAGGAAAAAAGCCAGGATTTGTTCTGGATGCCAGGCCATCCTAGCCAAAGGAGCAGGGGCCAGTAACGGAAGAGCGTGGGGTGAGTCTGCTGTGTGGAAAAGGAAAGCAGGAGAGCTGCATAAGCAACAATTCAGGGGCTGGAGAGAGTGGGGAGAGAGAGGAGGGAAATGGGAGACCAGCTATTATTTACATGGACCAGTAGAAAGAGCATCAGCCTGGGAGTCAGAAGATGTGGGTTTTAATTCCTGCTCCACCACTTGCTTGCTGTTTGATCTTGGGGAAGTCACTTCACTTCTTTGTGCCTCAGCTCTCTCATCAGTAAAATGGGGGTTAAGACTCTGAGCTCCATGTGGGATAGTGACTGTACCCAACCTAATTAGGTTGTATCTACCCCAGTGCTTAGTACAGTGCCTGGTACAGAGTAAGAACTTAACAAATATAATTTTAAAAAATACACACAAAACTATGAAGTAAACTTTCTTCTCTCTATCTTTTCCTGAGAACAACTGTAAAGTATAATTTTTTTAAAAAAATTTGGCTTTTTCAGGGTTCCAATTGACTCAGAATATCTCCAGTGTAAAGCGATACACAATTTTCACAGAAAAGATGATGTTTAAAAGTTTAATACTGCATTAGTAATGATACTAATAATGTCTTGCATAATTATTGACGGTTTCATCAGTGGTCTTTATTGCATGTTGACTGGTGCAAAATACTGACCTTAGCGTACAAATACAGTAGTTAACAGGGAATATCCTTTGACTTCAGAAAGCTTTCTTTCTGAAACAGAAAGAAAAACAGTACTCTGCACAAAGGAAGTGCTCATAGATGCTGTTGATTGATTGATTGATGGTTGCCAATGATCACACCAATTGAATTGGTCATAATCAAGAAGAGGATAGAAAACAAAACAAAAGGCATCTATTTGCTATTACACTAACCCATGCTATGCCCACACTTTTGGTTACCACATCTCTAGAAGACATGATGTGTAACTGGAGAAAACAGAGTGATGGGTGATCAAATAAATGGTCAAGGGACAGGGAAAGCTTCCAAAAGAGAATAGACTGAGCGCAAGCTTGTAAGATTGGAGATTGAATTGTGTATACCAAGATTGTGTATCCCAACTCTACTGTACTCTTCCAAGTACTTAATAAAATGCTTTACATCCAGTAGGCACTCAATAAATACCAATGACTGATGGATTGACCGATTGAAAAAGTTAGACCTCAGTTTGGAAAAACTAAAGCTGAAAGGGGAAACAAAGGATAGAAGACTACAAAATCCTGATGGGTGTGGATAGGGGACAATGGAATTCTTGTTTATAAAATATATTACTACTACTAATAGTGGTGTTTTTTGTCAAGCCCCTACTGTGTTCCAAGGACTCTACTAAGTGCTGGGGTAGAAATGAGATAATCATATTGGATGCTCTCTCTCCCTCATCAAATTTCAGTGTAGACTGTAGAGGTAGGAATGACTCCACCAACTATGCTATCTTGTACTTTTCCAAGTGCTTAGTACAGTGCTCTGCACAGAGTAAACATTCAGTAAATATGATTGATTTAAAAACAGGAATGGAATTCACATTTTACAGATGAGGAAACTGAGGCCCAGAGAAGTTAAATGACTTGCCTAAAGTCACAAAGCATGCAGGTGGCAAAACCAGGATTAGAATCCAGGTCCTCTGATGCCCAGGCCTAGGTTCTTTTCACTAGGCCATGCCATAAAGCCAGGTGATGAGAAGGAGTACCACTTCTTCATCCAGCAAATGCTATTTAGTGTTTTACCACTGCAATTTAGACAGACATTTATGAGGAGTTCTTATAAATTCAAGGATGTGAGATCCATAAGGTTGCACTAGAGGGAAAAATAGGAATGTTACTAGTTAGATCATTAACCATCAGAATGCATTCCAAGAGGGAACCATCGATCAGTTTCTTCAGGCAGTGGCCTGGAATCCACCTCTTCTTCTCCATCCAAACTGCTACCAGGTTGATCCAAGTACTTGTGTATACCGCCTTGACTACATCAGCCTCCTCACCTCCCAGCCACCTGTCTCTCCCCTCTCCAGTTCACACTTCACCTAGCTGCCTGAATCATTTCTCTAAAAAAATGTTGAGTTCACTTCTCCCTACTCCTCAAAAACTTCCAATCGTTGCCCATCCATCTCCACATCAAATGGCAACGCTTTATCATTGGAAGACACTCAATCCACTCTCCCCTTCCCATCTAATTTCATTACAGCCAAACAGGCACGTCTCATCCCTTCAGTGCCAAACTGCTCACGGTACTTTGATCTTGTCTATCTTGCTGATGATCCCTTGCTTACACCCTCCCTCTGTTCTATAGCTCCCCACTGCCCATAACCAACAGACCACTACTCTCACTATCTTCAAAGTCTGATTAAAATCAACTCTCTTTCAAGAAGCTTTCCCTAACTCTCCATTTTCTCAACTATTGGCTCTCCCCTCTGAATCACCTATGTACTTGGGCCTGTTCCCCTTAAGCATTTTGATACCTTACCCCAGGTCCACAACACTTAAGTACATATCCTTATGCTTTTCCTTTTCTCTTATCTGTACTCTATTTTAATGTCTGTTTTCTACTCTAGTCTACAACTGATTAATTACTTATTTGTAGTACTTATTAAGTGCTTACTATATGCCAACCATTGTTCTAAGCAGTGGGGGTAGATAAAAGTTCAGAGGGTTGGACATAGTCCCTGTCCCAAGTGGGGCTCATACTCTTATCCCCATTTTACAGATGAAGTAGCTGAGGCACAGAGAAATGAGGTGACTTGCCCAAGGTCAAAGAGCAGATGTGTTGTAGAGCCAGGATTAGAACCCAAGCCCTTCTGGACTCCTAGGCCCATGCACTATGCACTAAGGCAAGATTTGGGTCTCCCAACTCCAGAATTCAGAAGCAGTGTTGTCTAGTGGATAGAGCACGGCTAGGGAGTCAGAAGGACCTGGATTCCAAATCCAGCTCCGCCACTTGTCCACCGTATGACTTTGGGCAAGTCACCTCAGTTTCCTCATCTGTAAAATGGGGATTAAGACTGTGAGCCCCAGGTGGGACAAGGACTGTGTTGAACCAGATTATCTTGTATCTACCCCAGTACTTAGGACATCACCTGCCACATAGTAAGCGCTTAGCAAATTCCACAATTATTATTATTTTATTGTGCTCTCCCAAAGGCATTGTATAGTACCCTGCCCACAATAAGCATTCAATAACTGATAGGTGAAATTGAGCCTATTGAGTGACAGGGAGAACCTTATCAGTCTATATCTGGCCTTATTGCTTATAATCTTATCAGCTAATTGTATCTCAAATGAAATTTCTTCCATGTTGGGAAGAAAGCTTGTCATCTCTTTTTCTAGCAGGTCATTTAGCTGCCTCTCCATCCTGCAGTTGTACTCAATTACTCTTTCCTGCTGTTTTCATAATTAGGTACAAGCATTCTCCATAGTAAAGTTTGAAACAAACAGCTCTCCTGGTAATTCTGCTTTTTATCATGTTAACTTCGGTTGGACTTCTTTTTCTTAGAGCCTGGGGACAAGGCTGGAGTGTAAACGTCAGAGCTGTAGACTGTCATTCATACTGTTAGACAGATGTCAGTATTTCACAGGTGGCCTCTGGGGAAGGATTAGTCTCCACAGATGATTGTTTGGGATCAATCAATCAATCAATCATATTTATTGTGTGCTTACTGTGTGCAGAGCATGATCAACTCTTTGCTTTATCCTGCCAATCAATTAATTAATGGTATTTCTTAATCAGTGGTATTTATTGACCGCCGTGTGCAAAGTTTTACCAAGCACTTTGGAGAGTTCGATAGAGTTGGTAGATATGATCCCTGTCCACGAGGAGCTTACAGTCTAGTCAAGGAGAAAGCAAAATAACTTACAGATGGAGAAAGGAACAGAGTATAAGGATATGTATATAAGTGCTCTGGAGGTGGGGGTGGCTTGAATATCAGAGTGCTTAGGGTATATGAAACAAGTGCATACGTGGCAGAAGAAAGAGAGAATTGCATAAGGAGAGGAAAAGTTAATAGGAAAGCCTTCTTGGAGGAGTTATGATTTCACTGGGGCTTTGAATAAGAGAGTGAGAATGGTGGTCTGTCATTTATGAAGGGTGAGGGAGTTTCGGGCAGGCAAGAGTGATGAGTTCAAGGCACAGTAAGTGGGTTGATGTTAGAGGAGCAACGTCTGTGGGCTGGTTTGTAGTGGAAGAGGAGTAAGAGGGAGAGAGCTGATGAATGCCTTAAAACTGTCCAGAGGTACAAAATCGAATAATTGGCATGAAAACTTATTCAATAAAATATACTTGTCCTGTATAGATATGACCAATGTAAGTGAGTTCTCTGTTTTGGCTATAATGTATGTAATACATACAGTGACACTTATGGCTATGTTCTCAGTCCACGGTCTCAGAACCATAACCAGTTAATCAATGGTTTTTATTGAGTATATACTCAATGTATGTGAGTATGAACCGGTTAATGGTATTTATTGAGTTAATTAACTGCTTAATAGTCTCCCAAGCACTGTGCTAGTGCTTGGGAGACTATGAATGATACAACAGAGTTGGGAGATAAGTTCCTTGCACATAAGAAGCTTGCAGTCTAGAGGGGAAGGCAGATTTTAAAATAAACTATGGATAAGTACATAAATTCTGTTGGGCTGAGGGTGGGGTGAATATCATTAATAATAATTATAATATTACTAGCAACCATGATAATAATGACAACTGTGGCATTTGTTAAGTGCCTACTATGTGCCAGGCACTGTACTAAACTCTGGATACAAATAGATACAAAGTAATCAGGTTGGACACAGTCGCTGTAAGATAGGGCTCTTACAGAAGAGGTAACTGAGGCACAGAGAAGTGAAGTGACTTGTCCAAGGTTACACAACAGACACATGACAGAGTCAGGATTAGAACCCAGGTCCTTCTGATTCCCAGCTCTTTTGTACAGTGGATTAATTTTAGTTCACATCTCAAAACGTGGTAATTCTTGAATAATAACTAAGACAGGATTTTTCTGTTCATTTTGCTTTCAGATCTTAGTTGAAGCATTTATTACACATAAATGACAAATCCTGTTGATAAGGACTGATCATTAGTGCTCTACCCATTAGGCCATGCTGCTTATCAAGTGCTTAAAAGGAACAGATCCATGTGCATAAGTGATACAGAAGGAAGGGGAAATGAGGGCTTAGGAAAGGCCTCTTGGAGAAGATGTGCCCTTAATAAGGCTTTGAAGGTAAGGAGAGTGGTGGTTTGGCATAGGTGAAGGTGGAGGGGGTTCCAGGCCAGAGGGACGGTATGGGAAAGGAGTTGGTGGTGAGAGAGATGAGATCAAGTTTCAGTGAGTGGGTTGGTGTTTGAGGCGTGAAGTATGCAGGCTGGACTTGTAATAAGAAATCAGTGAGGTGAGGTAGGAGGGGGAAAACTGATTGAGTACTTTAAAGCCAAAGGTAAGAAATTTCTGTTTGATGAGGAGGTGGATGGGCCACCACTGGAGATTTTTTAGGAGTGAGGAGACCTGGACTGTATTTTTTTTAAAAAAATGATCCAGGCAGTAGAATGAAATAAGGACTGGAGTGGCAAGAGACGAGAGGCAGGGAGGTAAGAAGCAGGCTGATAGTGGAGTCGAAGAGGGTTATGATAGCTGCTTGGATCAACACAGTAACACTTTGGGTGGAGAGAAAAGGGTGCATTTTAGCGATGTTTTGAAGGTAGAACTGACAAATTGAATTTGTGGGTTGACTATTGTAAGCTCCTTCTGTAGTCTATAAGCTTGTTTTAGGTAGGGATGGGGGTTAAGACTGTGAGCCCCACATGGGACAACCTGATTACCCTGTATCTACCCCAGGGCTTAGAACAGTGCCTGGCACATAGTAAGCGCTAAATAAATTTCATCATTATAGAAGCAGCGTGGCTTAGTGGAAAGAGCCAGGGCTTGGGAGTCAGAGGTTGTGAGTTCTAATCCTGATTCCCTCACTTGTCAGCTGTGTGGCCTTGGGCAAGTCACTTAACTTCTCTGGGCCTCAGTTACCTCATCTGTAAAATGGGGGTAAAGACTGTGAGCCCCAACTGGGACAACTCCATTACCTTGCCTTTACCTCAAAGCTTAGAACAGTGCATGGCACAAAGTAAGCGCTTAACAAATACCATAATAATAATTATTTAGAGAAGCAGCATGGCTCAGTGGAAAGAGCATGGTCTTGGGAGTCAGAGGTTATGTGTTCTAATCACAGCTCTGCCACTTGTCAGCTATGTGACTTTGGGCAAGTCACTTCACTTCTCTGTGCCTCAGTTCCCTCATCTGTAAAATGGGGATTAAGACTGTGAGCCCCACGTGGGACAACCTCATTACCCTGTATCCCCCCAGTGCTTAGAACAGTGCTTTGTATATAGTAAGCGCTTAAGAAATACCACTGTTTTTATTATTACCTTCCAACCCTGTTGTTTTGTACTTTCCCAAGTGCTTAGTACAGTGCTCTGCATGCAAAAAAGCACTCAGTAAATACCATTGTTGATAGAATGAGAGAGCTGAGTGAAGGATAATGCCCAAGTTTATGAGCTTGTGAGTGGTGTTGTCTACAGTTATGGGAAAAACAGGGAGGACAAGGTTTTGATGGGAAGATGAAGAGTTCTGTTTTGCAAATGTTTAGTCTGAGGCATCAAAGGAACATTCAGAGCATCCAAGAAGAGATGTCCTGAAGGCAGGAGGAAATGTGAGAATGTGGAGAAGGAGACATCAGCATAGAGATGTGTAGTCGAAGCCATGGAAGGAAATGAATTCTCTAAGGGAGAGTATGTAGATGTCTCTCCCCTCCCTTTTAGACTGGGAGCCCGTTGTGGGCAGGGATTGTCTCTATTTGTTACTGAATTGTACTTTCCAATTACCTTTACCCTAATTCCGTTACCCTATTTATTTTGTTAATGAATTGTACATCGCCTTGATTCTATTTAGTTGCCATTGTTTTTACGAGATGTTCTTCCCCTTGACGCTGTTTAGTGCCATTGTTCTTGTCTGTCCGTCTCCCCCGATTAGACTGTAAGCCCGTCAAACGGCAGGGACTGTCTCTATCTGTTGCCGACTTGTTCATCCCAAGCGCTTAGTACAGTGCTCTGCACATAGTAAGCGCTCAATAAATACTATTGAATGAATGAATTTCCAATTGCTTAATACAGTGCTCTGCGCACAGTAAGCACTCAATTAATATGATTGGAAGAATGGATGGAGAATAAAGAGGAGGCACAGAACTAGCCTTGAGGGAGTCCCATAATTAATCTCAACCATAGAATTCCTATCTGGAAGACCCTTCTCTGAGCAGACTATATCTAATCCATACAATGCAGATGATTACCCTCCATTTTTAAAGAGTTCCAAAGATAAGTGATACCACAACCTCACTCAGAACTTTCAAAGATTAGCTCCTGGAGGACAGGGATTCTGTTGATGATTGCTTATTTTTTAATCTCTTTACTATGTGCAAAGCACTGTACTAAATAAGTGTTGAGGTAGAAACAGCCTATGCAGATTGGATCCGGTGCCTGCCTTGTGTGGGACTCACAGACTTAAGTGGGAGAGAGAACAGGTTTTAAATCCTCACTTTAAAGAAGAGGAAAATGAGGCCCCGAAAAAGTAAGTGATTTTCCTGTGATCACATAGCAGACAAGTGGCAAAACTAGAATTAATAATAATAATAATGTTTGCATTTGTTAAGCGCTTACTATGTGCAAAACACTGTTCTAAGCGCTGGGGAGGATACAAGGTGATCAGATTGTCCCACATGGGGTTCACAGTCTTTATCCCCATTTTACAGATGAGGTAACTGAGGCACAGAGAAGTTAAGTGAGTTGCCCAAAGTCACACAGCTGGCAAGCGGTGGAGCTGGGATTAGAACCCAGACCTCTGACCATAAGCTCCTCAAAGACAGGGCGTGTGTGTCCCACTTCCATTTTACTTCTTCAAGAGATTCGTATATGGAAGATTAACAGTTCAGACTTCAGTCCAGTTATAAGCCCACTGAGGCCAGGGCACCCCCATCTTATTTCCACTTTGCTTCCCCTAGCCCTTGGGGTAGTGGCCACTCTCAGCGGACACCACTGCTGGACAGAGAGTGGAGACCTCTGTTTGACCCTAAGCTCCCAGAGAGTGGAAGTTTTTCTTCTGATGGATACGGCCCAAGCATGCTGTCTGGTGCCTGCTGAAGGAATGATGGATGGGGTCTCTCAGGCCCTGGGTTTCTGGGGACAGGATCTATGATCCTCTGGGCTCCGGATGCTGCTGGGGGAGTCCAGCTTCTATGCTGACGAAGGGCGGTGTTGCCGCCTCCCCAAGCTGTCACATGCTCGGGCATGGCCACAGAGGAGGTGCCGGCGCCCTGGCAGATGCCAGCGTGGCTCAGTGGTAAAAGTCCGGGCTTGGGAGTCAGAGGTCATGGGTTCGAATTCCTACTCTGCCCCTTGTCAGCTGTGTGACTGTGGGCAAGTCACTTAACTTCTCTGGGCCTCAATTATCTCATCTATAAATGGGAATTAATTGTAAGCCTCCCATGGGACAATCTGATTACCCTGTATCTACCCCAGCACTTAGAACAGTGCTCTGCACATAGTAAGTGCTTATCAAATACCAATTTATTATTACTATATAGCCTCTGGCCAAAGGCCTCACTCAGTGGGCCTTCTATTGAATTACCAACTGTATTGAATTCTCCCAGATGCTTAGTACAGTGCTCTGGTCTAAAGAATGCTCAATAAATACCACTAAATGATTTCACCACCTTCCTCATCAGGATGATCTTTATTTCCAGCAGTCTCTCACTGTGATCTATGTCCACTTCTCCTAATTTTGTCTTACAAAGAGTAGGATGATTTAGTATAACAAACTGTCCAAAAATTGAAGATCATTATAATCGTCACCCTTCAATTTTTTTTTCCCTGATGCTTTTAGTCTTTCTTCAGAAGACTTATCTTTCAACCCATTAATCATTTTTGTCACTCCTTGGATTTCATGACCTGTCTACCTGTTTATTTCATTTGATATTCACCCACACCCAACCCCACAGCAATTTCATACATATCTTTAAATTTTATACTATAAATTACTTATTCATAATAATAATAATAACAATGTTGGTATTTGTTAAGCACTTACTATATGCAGAGCACTGTTCTAAGTGCTGGGCTAGATACAGGGTAATCAGGCTGTCCCACGTGAGGCTCACAGTCTTAGTCCTCATTTTACAGATGAGGGAACTGAGGCACAGAGAAGTTAAGTGATTTGCCCACAGTCACACAGCTGACAAATGGCAGAGCCGGAATTCGAACCTGTGACCTCTGACTCCCAAGCCCGTGCTCTTTCCACTGAGCTACACTTATTCATTCATATTAATGTCTATCTCCCCTTCTAGACTGCAAACTCACTATGGGCAGTGAATGTGCCTTCTAATTTTGATGTATTGTACTCTCCCAAGCGCTTCGGGCAGTTCTCTGTACACAGTAAGCACTCAATAAATGCCATTGATTGATTCAGTGATTGATTCACAATTCTCTTAAAAAGATGTAGAACCAAATCGGATACATCATTTTAATAATGGCATAAACAACAGAACAATTATTCCCAGTAGATCAGAAGTATTATTCTCTTACATGTCATGGTCTTGTAAAGATCATGGTCCTGTACTGAATTACTTATTCATATTAAATATATAGTCCACTAAGATTCAGGTGACCAGAAGTATTGCTTTAGGTGATTTATCTTTGGTTTCGAAGAAGTTTTCCTGCCAAAAATCCTGTTTTTCTGATGTAGTCTTTGACACTGTCCTCTTGGCGGATTTTCTCTGTTGCCGAATTGTACATTCCATGCGCTTAGTACAGTGCTCTGCACATAGCCTTGGCATTATCTTTTACTCATCTCTCTCATTCGATCACAAATTCAGTCTGTCACCAGATCCTGTCAGTTCTACATTCACATCTCTGAAATCCACCCTTTTCTCTCCATCCAAACTGTTACTATGTTGATCCAAGCACCTGACCTTCCTGCGTCTGCTTCCTCACTGGCCTCTCTGCCTCCTGTCTCTCCCTACTCCAGTCCATATTTCACTCTGTTTCCTGGATACGTTTTCTTAAAAAAGTTCAGTCCCTGTCTCCCCACATCTCAAGAAGTTCCAGTGGTTTCCCATATACCTCTGCCTCAAACAGAAACTTAACATTGATTTTAAAGCACTCAATCAACTCTCCCCTCCCAGTCTTACCACGCTGTTTTCCTACTACAACCCACCAACCTACTTACTGAACCTCAATTTCATCTCTCTTACTGCTGACCTCATCCCTATGTCTTCTCTTTGTCGTGGAACTTCCTCCATCTTCATATATGACAGTCCACCACACTCCCTACTTTCAAAGACTTATTAAAATCATGTTTCTTCCAAGAGGACATCCTCAACTAAGCCGTCATTTGCCCTAATCTCTTTCCCTTCTGGGTTGCTTATGAACTTGGGCCTGTAGTCTTTAAGCACCTCTTAGCCACCCCATCCTCTGCTCCACAGTATGTATGTACATATTCATAATTTATATTAATGTCTGTCTCCCTCTCTAGACTGTAAGATCATTGTAGTCAGGGAATGAGTCTGCTAACTTTGTTGTACTCTCCCAAGCACTCAGTTCAGTGTTCTGCACATAGAAAGTGCTCAAGAAATACTATTGATTGATTGACTGACATGTAGCCTCAGACCTCCCCTGAACAGTTGTCATCTCGGACTACTGGGATTGTTTGTGCTACTTTCTAATTGTATTTCTGGCAGCCCATAATAACACCCATGCATGTGTTAACCTACTGGGTAAACTCTGTCACCCTGCAGCAATCCTCAGAATAATAATAATAATTATGGTATTTGTTAAGCACTTACAATGTGCTGAGCACTGTTCTAAGTGCAGGGATAGATATAGGGTAATCAGATTGTCCCATGTGAGGTTCACATTTTTTAATCCCCATTTTTACAGATGAGGTAACTGAGGCACAGAGAAGTTAAGTGACTTGCCCAAGGTCACAAAGCAGAGCTGGCGGAGCTGGGATTACAACCCACGACCTCTGACTCCCAAGCATGGGCTCTTTTAACTAAGCCACGCTGCTTCTCTAAGCCCCTATAACTCCAGTGTGCTGTTTCTTCAGTCTAGAGTATGATCACCCTCATTTTGATCCCCAGCTCATTTTTGCAGTGCTTCTATCTATTTAGGTTTTCCCCATCCCATATTGAGAAATTTGGTTTGGATCCCTTTTCATTAATCTCAACTGAATTCAACTGACTTTCCCCAGATTATTGAATTGAAAAGCAGATCCAGAAATAATTTATTGGTTTCTAAATGAAATTGAAAGCTCAAATTTAGAGTATTTTAATGACAGTAGAATCAATAATACTACTGTATTTGCAATATGAATACACTGCCATCAGGAGTGTTTTTTTCAAGTACAGAGAATAACTGTACATATTGGTGCACATACACACAAACACAAGAATACATAATTCATGTGCAGGCTAACTGTGATTTGCTGCATTTCTTGGAATGACACCTTGAATTCTCTAAGCCAGTAGAGTGTAGTGCCCGAACCTCTTCCATTGCAACTGCTATTTATAAGCTACTTTTCTGGTGTTTTTTTCTGATATGCTTTTTTAATGGTATTTGTTAAGGACTTACTATGTTCCAGACACTGTACTAAGCACTGAGGTAAATTCAAGTTAATGAGGTTGGACAAGTTACCTGTCCCACATAAGGTTTACGGTCTTAATCTCCATTTTACAGATTGAAGTAACTGAGGCACAGAGCAGTGAAATGACTTGCCCAAGGTCACACAGCAGACAAGTGGCAGAGTTGGGATTAGAGCCCAGGTTCGTCTGACTCCCAGGCTCATGCTCTATCCACTGCCCAATGCAGCTACTCCATTATATTTAAAATTTATTTTATTTATTTATTCATGTCACTTTTCTGTCCCTTTGGAAATTTCTGAGTTTTTTGCCACCAACTTTTCACAAACACTGACAGATTAATTAGTCTGGAAACATACTATTGATACCCTCCACAAAGGCCAGAACAATATCCTGACTCTTCAAATACCTCTGTTCTCTGAAATATCTGTTTGTTAAAGATATCTCCAGCCATGTTCAACTCCTTTAAAACCTATTCTTTCTAGGTGTCCCCACTAGAGACAAACTCTGCATAAAAATGCACAATATTCAAACCTCAGCTTCGGCAAGCTCTGTATCTTTGGAAAATATTGCAAGCAACTATAAGAGATAAAATTGTAATATCCATTTTTAGGCTTTGAGTTTTAATTAATGTTGCTTTTGACATTTCAGGGAGGTTTGATGGAATCATAACCCTATAAATCAAATTTCCCAACCAGTGGTAAATCAGGAACAAAAGATAAAGAGATCCAAACTCTGCAGGGGTTGACTAGTATAATCAATCAAAATAGCCTAAAATTATTAGCCATCTTCTTGGGGCTCAAGGAATCCAGAGGTTACTTAGATTGTGCATGCAAAGTGACAGCTTGATAAAGTAAACTGTAGGAATATAATTGGATTGCAAGATCAAGAAGGCGTAGCAAAGTGACAAGAAGATGGAAAATCTTTCAACAAATGTTAATACCACTTTTTGAATGTTTATAAAGATGTCTCTTCAACATTAAACCAGCTTTCTTGATTTAATGTTACGTGTACTATATTTAGTTCTCAAGTTTAAAATGAAAAGGCCAGAGATGTTTGTAAAATTAACTAGACTTTAAAACCAAAATAAGGAATGGACTCAGACCACTGATTTCTTGGAGAATTTGAATTTTGGGAAGTTACATTTTTTACTTTAAAAACACTCCATCTTTGATTCTATAGAGTATAATTAGGCAATTTCTCCCTATTTTATGTTTTGAATTAGCATTCAATTATAGACAAAACAAATTCCAGTAAAGGAGACCAATTTTCATTTTGAACATGGAGGGGAACTTAGAGTGGAGCTTTAAGGTGAAAGGGCATTTGCGTGTAGCAGTATTGAGGGAGAGAGGAAAAGAGGGAGGAAAAGGGGAGAGGAGATGGGAAAAGAGAAGAAAAGAGAAACGGAAGAGAGGAGGGAAGGGAGAGCGATCTTGGAACTTTGTCTTATTTTAATTCTACTTTCCCAAGTGCCCAACACAGTGTTTTGTACTCAAATGGCACTCCGTGAATTTCATTTGGTGTCTGTGCGATTTTGGGCCTTTCTGATGCTCCTCCTCCCCCCACCTCTTCTAGCACTGCGGCCTCCACTTATTTCTTCCTCATTCGGCTGCAGGGCTGAGCCATGGGGCTACTTTTCCTGTTTGCCCCTCCATCCTTTAGTCCACTTGCCCCACTGCTATCTAGAGTTGTTCCATCCATCCTTTCCCAGAGCTGCCATTGCCCACACACCTGATGCTGTCATCAGTAAGTAGCAGCAGCCCTGAGAACAGGCCAGAGAAGTGAAAGTTGTTGTGCACACACTTTGTTAGGTTCAACAGTGGCTCCAGCTCATCTTCTTCATGCTCAGCAAGACTGGTGTTTATGGATCAATCAATTAATGGTATTTATTGTGTGCTTATTATACTAAGTGCTTGGGAGAGTACAAAGGAGAGAAGCAGTGTGGCTCAGTGGAAAGAGCCCGGGCTTGGGAGTAAGAGGTCATGGGTTCTAATCCTAGCTCTGCCGCTTGTCAGCTGTGTGACTGTGGGCAAGTCACTTAACTTCTCTGTGCCTCAGTTACTTCATCTGTAAAATGGGGATGAAGACTGTGAACCTCACCTGGGACAACCTCATTACCCTGTATCTACCCTAGTGCTTAGAACAGAGTTGACAGACAAGTTCCCTGCCCACAGGGAGCTTACAAGCAGAGGGTGGCAGCAGGCAGGGCATTGGCCTGGCCAAGAAAGAGGTACAGTAGGTCTGGGTAACTTGTTTTCCCAGGTGTCAGAGCCAGGAGTGAGAGAAGACTCTGTCCTGCACCTGCAGTTCAGTTAAGGTGAATGGGACACCCCAAGTCCCAGTATCAGGACAGGGGTGGCCTTCTAGTAAGGGATAAAAAAAAAGATAGAATCACCATTTTGGTTCCTCCGTTAGCCCTTTCTGGAACCAAGGGGTGGAAAGAAATAGAGCCAGCTACCCATGCTGCCAAAAAACTCTCTGGGGCAAAGCTAATAGTGTCATCTTTGAAGTAATACACCCTTTTATGGTCAACCACCCCCTTTGCTTTGTGGAGTTTGCAACACAAGATGGAAGCACAGCTACTCTTACAATGTGAACCCCACAAGGGACAGGGATGTATGTCTTATTCCACTTACGTATTCTCTCAGAGCACGTGGTCTGCGTACAGTATGTGCTTAATAGATATTATTACTATAACTGTTCCCCCTTCTAGACTGTGAGCCTGTTTTTGCATAGGGATTGCCTCTATCTGTTGCCGAATTGTACTTTCCAAGTGCTTAGTGCAGTGCTCCTCACACAGTAAGCGCTCAATAAATACGATTGAGTAAATGAATGAATGAAATGCTATTGCTCAGAATATGTGTTGAAGTCAAGCATAGTACCCAAGAGCAGTTGGATTGAAATTAGTTTAAAAATTGAAAACACTATGGATTGAAAATTACTCTGAATGCACTAGTTTACACCTAGTAAATGCTACACACAGTAGAGCATGAGCATCCACAAACCGATGCTGAGTGCTGTCTCTGAATTCTGTTACCTGGACAGCCTATTGTCATTCAACTTCTGGAGTAATTCCACCAAGACAAACTATATGCAGAACTTAACATCCAGTGGCAACAAAGGTGTTCTGGAACACAGACGTCGAAACAATGCCCGTTTCTTCACATTGGAACAAGGTGGAACATGGATAGAGAAAAGATACAGTGGACTATCCTAACAAAACCTCAAAGTGACACTGCGGTGAACAGTTGGAAGACAGCAGCATAAGTAAGGTCTGCCAAGCATGCAGTAATCAGAAATAGTACTGTTTTCTCAGAGCAAAAGCCTCTGAAACAAGGAGAAAATAAAATAGCATCCAATGCTGTGGGTAATGAAATGCATCAAGGCAAAGACAACCTTTGTATGCACACAGGGCAGAAAGGTGGGTCCATCACATCAATCAGTTGATTAATCAATGGTATTTATTAAGCACTGACTGTGTGCAGAGCACTGTTCTAAGCCCTTGGGAGAGTGTAGTATATCAGCTGGGAGAAACAGCATGGCTTAGTGGAAAGAGCATGGGGTTGGGAGTCAGAAGTCATAAGTACTAATCCCAGTTCTGCCACTTGTCAGATGTGTGACTTTGGGCAAGTCACTTAACTTCTCTGTGACTCAGTTATGTCACTTGTAAAATGGGGATTAAGACTGTGAGACCCACGTGGGACAACCTGATTACCTTGACTCTGCCCCAGTGCTTAGAACAGTGCTTGGCTCATAGTAAGCACTTAACAATTACCATCATTATTATTACTATTATTAGAAATGTTCCCCGTCCATAATAAGTTCATAGTCTAGAGCGCTGTATTGGTCACATATTGGTCTTATCGGCCTCAACCACGTACTAATAAAACATTACCATAATGGCATCATCTTTCAACAACAATCTATATCAGTGTTCATTATATAAATACATATTAAGAGTTTCCCAGAGTTGGAGTGAAGGAAGCCATTAAAGTCTAAGGTCAGGAGTCAAGTGATGATGATGATTATGGTATTTGCTAAGCACTTACTATGTGCATGAGGCTCCAGTCCAAAGGAGAGGGATAACAGGTATTGAATCCCCATTTTACCAATGAGGCTTAGTAAAGTTGAGACTTGCTCAGTCACCCTGCTGAGTAGTGGCAGAGCCAGGATTAGACTCCAGAGCCTCTGACTCCCAGGCCCACAGTCTTTCCGCTAGGCCATCCTACTTTATCAAGTGAAGCCATGCAACAATTTTTATCATTTGTATGAGTCAGTAAGTTTCTCCTGGAATAAAATCAATTTTGACTGGGTATAAATGCTCCATTTGGCAGCAGTTCTGAATTATTGCTACTGTGCTCCCATCTGTTGGAGCACATGTACTAGTAGTTTCAGGGGCAGGGAGAGGAGATTTAAGTAACTCAAAAGGAAATTTTTATCAGCTACTTGTGACCCAAGAGCCAGCAAAAGAAATGGAGATTTTTCTTTCTTAGCAAAATGTTTATAACTTCCTCTCAGTACTCAGGATAAAATTTAGTAATTTTTCAGTTTGAAATGGCCCTAATGAAGCCAAGCAAAGCCTGAGGGTACCCACCCCAGAAGGGCTTGAAGAACAAGCAGGTGGGGAGGACAGGATGGAAAGGAAGAAAGAGGTTAAGAGAAAGAGAAAGGAAAGGGAAAGAAGACCAGATGGTGGGTGGTGGCAGAAATTGCCTCAGATACTGCAGGAATTCTATGACAAATGCAAAATTTTAGCTTGAACATATCTATGTACAAAAAATATCTCAAAGTTTTAAATATTTTTATAACAAAATGGCCTCTCTGCCTAACTTTTTAGAAAATCTCCAGTTGCACCATCAGTCATTCTAATTACCTCCTCAACCTCTCAGATACCTTTGACATGGTTGACCCATTCTCCTTAAAAACATTATCTAGCCTTGGCTTCACTGACATTGTCCTCTCCTGGCCGAGCACTGTTTTAATCACTAGGGTAGATACAGGGTAATCAGGTTAACCCACTTGAGGCTCACAGTCTTAATCCCCATTTTACATCACCCTGATTCTATTTAGTTGCCATTGTTTTTACGAGATGTTCTTCCCCTTGACTCTATTGCCATTGTTCTTGTCTGTCCATCTCCCCCGATTAGACTGTAAGCCCGTCAAACGGCAGGGACTGTCTCTATCTGTTGCCGACTTGTTCATCCCAAGCGCTTAGTACAGTGCTCTGCACATAGTAAGTGCTCAATAAATACTATTGAATGAATTATTATTATCCATCACATGATGGATTCTACAACTTCAGAGCCAAGTGTGGAGAAAATTCAAGTCTACAAAGCATCCCTTTGATCAGAGAAGACCTTCCAGGCTAGCTTCTTTTTCAAGCTAAACTCAGGCTTCAAGGACTCTCCTCTGTCATTGTAGTTCCAAATAACCTTACTTGAAGTCTCATTTTCAGGCTTCCCTCAGCTATTCTTCCAGTTGGGGGAATATACTTTTTCTCCTCATGATAATAATGGCATTCATTAAGCGCTTCCTTCTTTCCTTCTCTGAGTATGTAGAGTGTAACCCCAAGTCTTTTCCACTCCTGATTCCCCAAGGATAGGGATCTGGCTATCAATCAACGGTATTTATTGACAGTGAATTATATTTTTTCCTAGACTGAGCAAATTTAAGAATCCTCTTGTGAGGTTAGCGTGGCTTAGTGGAAAGAGTGTGGGCTGGGGAGTCAGAGGACATGAGTTCTAATCCCAGCTCTGCAATTTGTTTGCTGTGTGAACTTGGGCAAGTCACTTTACTTCTCTAGGCCTCTGTTACCTTATCTGTGGAATGAGGATTAAGGCCATGAGCCCAGGTGGGATAACCTGATTACTTTGTATCTACCTGAGTGCTTAGAACACTGCTTGGTATATAGTAAGCACTTAACAAATACCAGCACATAGTAAGCACTTAACAAATACTAACATTATTATTATTATTTATTACAGAACTATGGATATATACATGCATGTACAGATACATACATATACATAAGTGGGGCTGAAAGTGGTGTGAATAGTAAGTGGTTAAAAGGCATACAAAAATTAGTGCTTAGACAATGCTGAGGGGAAAGGGAGTGGTGGAAATGAGGGCTTTGCCAGGTAAGGCCTCTTGGAGATGCGATATTAACAAGGATTTGAAGGTGGAGAGAGTGGTGGTCTGATATATATGAAGAGGAATGGAGTTGCAGGCCTGAGGGAAGGTGTGGGCAAGACAGATGAGATAGAGATACAGTGAGAAGATAAGGTGTTTAGAGGAGCAAAGTGTGTGGGCTGGGTTGTAGTAAGAAATCAGCGAGGTAAGGTAGGAGAAGGAAAGCTGATTGAGTGCTTTAATGATGAAGGCAAGGAGTTTCTGTTTATGTGGAGGTGAAAGGGCAACCCTGGAGGTCCATGGGGAGTGGTGAAATATGCACTGAATGTTTTTTTAGTAAAATGATCCAGGCAGCAGAGTGAAGTAAGGGCTGAAGTGGGTAGCGACAGGAGGCAGGGAGGTCAGCAAGGAGGCTGATGCAGTAGTGCATCAGTGGATCAGTGGATCAGTGTAGTAGACGCTTGAATGGAGAAGAAAGGGCGGATTTTGAAGATGTAGAACTGACAGGATTTGGTGACAGTGACTATGTGGGGAGAATGTGGAGGAAAATGCCCAAGGTTATGAGCTTGTGACACAGGGAAGAATACTGTCTATAGTGATGGGAAAGATTGAGAGGACAGGTTTTGGATGGGAAATGAGTTCTGTTTTGGATGTGAAGTTTGAGGTGTTGGCAGGACATCCAAGGATGTCCTGAAGGCTGAGGGAAATGTGAGATGACCGAGAAGGAGAGAGGTCTGGGCTGGAGAGGTATATTTAGGACTCATCTCCATAGAGATAATAGTTGAAATTGTGGAAGTGAATGAGTTCTCCAAAGGAGTGCATGTAGCTAGTTCATCTCCTACCTCTCTGGCCACTCTTTTCGTTCTTTTTTCAGGCTCCTCTTCTGCCTCTACTTCTGAGGTGGTGCCTCAAGGCTCCGTGTGGGTCCCCTTTTAATTCTCCATCAGCACCCACTTCCTTGTAGAATTCATTCACTCCCAAGGCTTCAGTTACCTATCATCTCTACATAGATGATGCCCAAATCTGCCACTCCAGTCCTAACCTCTCTCCTTCTCTATTGTCTTGTATTTCCTCCCGCCTTCAGGACATTTCTTCTTGGAAGTCCCACTGATACCTCAAATTTAACATGTTCAAAACCAAACTCCTCAATTTCCTACCAAAGCCTTCTCATGGCTTTCCTATCACTTTAGAAAGCACTACTATTATTCCCTATCTCACAAGCATTTAACATTGACCTTATCCTCGTCTCATCTCTCTCATTTAACCCACATATTTGATCTGTGGCCAAATGCCTTCAATTATACTTTTTTATGATATTTGTTAAGCACTCATTGTACCAGACTCTGTACTAAGTGCTGGGGTAGAAATAAGTTAATCAGGTTGGATATTGCCATAACCCATTCGGGGCTCACAGTCTTAATTCCCATTTTATAGGTAAGGTTACTGAGGCACAGAGAACTTTAGTGACTTGCCCAAGATCACATAGCAGACAAGTGGCAGAGCCAGGATTTGAACCCAGCAGGTCCTTCTGAGTTACAGGTTTGAGTTCTATCCCCTAGGCCATGCTGCTTCTCTAGAAGTATGCTCCTGCACAGCATCTCTAGATTTCAACCTTTCTTTCCATCCAGAATGCCTCAGTGATAATCCAATCATTTAAATTTTATCTCGACTCCACATTAGCCTCTTCAATGCCCTCCATGCCTCCTCTCTATCTCCACTTCAAGTTATCCTTCACTCTGCTGCCCATATCATTTTTTCTGAGAAAAGTTCATTCTGTATCTTCTCATTTTTCAGAAACCCCTAATGGTTGTCCATCCACACCCTACAAAAGGTTTTGGACTAGGTAGAGCATAGAATATTCTGGACCCCAGAATATGATATACTAATTGCAATCCAAATCATCTAGAATTGGGGTCAAAAGAAAATCTATTTATCATTCTCTTTCTTTCCCACCCTTAACTATCACCATTGCACTCTAACTCTGGCCAACCACATTTTCAGGGCTTCTGAGTCAGATTCTGAGTCAATAAGGACATGAGGGAGGTGAAGACAAACGAAGTCTGCCCATTTGGTTTGAGGATAAGGTTGGTGTTTGTAGAGCTGGTGATGATTTTTGCTTCTGCTTCTTTACCTCATGGGTGAAATTATTTTTTTCTCAAAAACTGCCACCCCATGTCTAATTATTAAATGTCCAGATGGCCTGTTTAGTTTAAGACCATTTTCTAGGCTGTTTCCACACTCCAATCTTCTAATTCCAACCTACTCACTGTTCCTGAATCTCATCTATCTCGCAGCTGACCCCTCATCCTCATGGAGCTTCTGTGCTGGAATGCTTTCCCTCTTCATAATGAGCGATCATGCTCCCCACCTTGGAAACCTTCTCCTCTAAAAGGCACATCTTCTCTAAAAGGCCTTCCCTGACTAGGCCCTCATTTCCTCTTCTCCCAGTCCCTTCTGCATCACCCTTACATTGTACTTGAACCTTTTATTCATCCCTGCAGCAATTATGTACATACCTGTAATTTATGTATTTATAGTAATATCTGTCTCCCCTTCTAGACTGTAAGCTTGTTGTGAGCAGGGAACATGTATAACGATAATAATAATAATGATGATAATTATTAACAGATAATTTAAGTGTTTACTATGTGCCAGACACTGTACTAAGCACTGGAGTAGAAACAAGCAAATCGGGTTGGACACAGGCGCTGTCCCACGTGGAGTTCACAGTTTAATCCCCATTTTACAGATGAGGTAACTGAGACACAGACAAGTGAAGGAATTTACCCAAGGTCACACAGCAGACAAGTGGCAGAGTCGGGATTAGAGCCTATTACCTTCTGACTCCCAGGCCCGAACCCTATCCATTACATCTTCCTGCTTCTACCAACTCTATTATACTGTACTCTCGCAAGGGCTTAGTACAGTGGCACAGTAGTAGTACAGTACAGTGTAAGCACTCAATAAATATGATCGATTGATTGATAGGGGCTATGTCAGTTTGTCACTGGGCAATAAGCCTGTTCTCCTAGCATTCTGCAGCTACTCTGCATTGCTTTTAGCTATAGTTCAGAATGCTTCAAATTTCCTTGTAGTGTTTCTTCCCCTTGACTGATTTGCAGTCACCGCACTTAGCTCTCACTACAGCAATGGCTTGGTATCCTATTGTCATCCTTCACATCCTGTCTGCTGGATTTTGCTACAGCAAGTCTCACTTTTGTGCTGGTGAGACTGGCTCTTTTCTCTCTCACAGTGGATTCCTTTGTGCTATTGAATGTTAGATATGACTTGGAGTTATCACCGATGAAACAGTTTAAGAAGTCAGGTATGATGCCTGTGGCTTTTATTAAAGAGAAGTTGGTTGCTACTTTCACCACCTAGGTCTTCGTAAAACTTAGGATATTAAGTACTTGCTATGTACCAAAGACCTGTGCGAAGTGCTGAGTTAGATACAAGATCATTGTATCAGATACAGTTCTGTCCCAACTGAGACTCACAATCTAAGAGATAGGGAAAGCAGATCTTAAATTTGATAGAGAATTTGAGTTGCGCTCAGTCTGCCAACATCCCAGGAAGCAGGCCAGCTTCTCTTTATTCATTATTCTTTTGGACAGTGTGCTGACCAGGTAATAGGTTTTTGGTGCCAGCAGTCAGCTCTGTGTTGTAGATTTAACAATAAATAAAATAAAACAGTCTTTGGCACTAAAGAGGGTTTTCCTAGTGCAGTTTGGAATTAATCCCAGTCTTCAGGCTCAGTGAGCCCATAAACACGCTGTTCATTATGCAGAATGACTCATATTCTTTTGCACACAAATGGAGTTACTGAGCACAGTCATCAGTAGTCAATAAGGTGAAGGCCACGAAATTCTGACTTAGTTTCCCACCCTCTGGTCCACTCAGACAGTTCCTGATCCAAGGCACAAAAGTTCAACTAATACATTCCAAAATCTCCCTCACAGTTTCCACCTGAGGCTGGCTCCCCAGCTCTGCCTTTTTCTTGGAGAGAGATAGAGGGTCACAACCCCTGTGACCTCCTGTGGAAAACCCCAGGTTGGTGGCAGATGGGAAGGAGCAACAGTCAGCATTAGCCCAGCTGTCGGTCCAGGAAGAGGGTCTCTGAAGATCCCTGGGAATAAAGCCTTCAGCTCAGGACCCTCAGTTGTTCGGAGATCTGGGTCTCAATGCTGTAGAGGGAAGGTGAAGGCCCAGCTGTTCCCTCAAAAGCTCCCTTGATCTTGATTTTCAGGATGAATACAGACCATGAAAGCAGGGCCTCACGGTTCTTCTGACTTTGGGGTTTTAAGCAGGAGGTGTCAGAAAAGTTACTGTAGGAATAACTTGCTTCTGGCAGCCAAGCTTTCATAATGACATTGTTTTTTGATCCTTCAATGTCTGCTCTTCCTAGCATTGTGAAGCAGAATTAACCAACCATTGGATTAGCTCACCCACTGATAGAGAACGTGAGTGGGGTTTAGACTGTCGTGAAATAGGTTAGTTTTAGCCTTCTGACTGACCACCTAATCCCCACACCTTATGGGATCCGAGCAGCCCCTATTCCAGGGCAGCAGAGGGTGGAAGAAGGAGCAGCATGAGGTCTTTCCAACTTTTAGAGCAGTTGGAAACTTGTGGCTGTGACTTTCTCAGTGCTGCAGGATACTACTCTGCTTGCCAGAAGCCTTATTCCCCTCACAGCAGTAAGTGGATAGAAACCAAGACACATGGGGCTTGGAGTCTCCTTAAAACTCTTGGGGGCTCTAGGGTGTGTTTCCACTCAGACTAGCCCACTCCAGCCCAGCAGGTCACTGCCTGTGGGAGGACTACCTTTATAACTCCTAGGACTCTGGGGAGGCTGCATGACTGTGGTATATTCACTTGGAGCACTGGGGAGTCTAAGCAGTTTCAACAGCAAAAATCATTATTTTACTTGTCTTGACTTTGAGAAGCAGCATGGCCTAGTGGAAAGAGCACTGACCTGGGAGTCAGAGGTCCTGGGTTCTAATCCTGGCTCTGACACTTGTCTGCTATGTGACCTTGGGCAAGTCACTTCACTTCTCTGTGTCTCAGTTCCCTCATCTTCAAAAGTGGCGATTTGATATCTGTTCTCCCTCCTACTTATACTGTGAGCCTCATGTGGGACCTGATGATCTTATATCTACCCCAGCATTTAGTACAGTGCTTAGCAAATAGTAAGCACTTAATAAATAGAAGAATTACCATGGTCATGCATGATTGTTGACTCTGATGCTGCTTGTTGTTGTTGTATCCTGTTGTTGAAGCTGCCTTTAGCTGACTATTATCCCCAACCCCCACCTAGATGAGAGCTCTTTGCCGGTTAAGGGCTTTGTCTGAAGTTTTATCAGCTCACAGGTGCATGGCCTGCTCTTGCTGACTTTGTGTCCTTGTGTTGAACTCTTGGAGTGTACTGTGTGAATGACCTATAATGATAATTTGAATAACTACATCTGGAAATCTTCTAAATTGTATTGCATTCAGCCAACACCCAAGTATCCAAGGGCTGACAATCATTTGGATTTGTCACCTCTTCTCCTTTGCCTCCTCATGCCATTTCCTCTTTAGACATTTTTTTTTAGACAACATGCTGCTCTTTTGCCCTATCTGCAGTTGGGCACACTATTCAGATAAGTCCAGTAAACTCTTACATGGCAAACTTTTAATACATCCCATGATTTTGCTGTTTTAATAACAACATTATAATGCTGACTCAAGCTGCCCTCCTTGGTTATCATAGTCACAGTCCTAATCCAGATTTATTCATGTTTCATCTGGATTACTGCAGTAGTTTTGGCTGCAATCTTTGCTGCCAGCACCTCTCCCACCCCACCCCCATTACAACCTATCCTACACCCAGAAATAAGAATGCTTTTCCTCAATGTTATTTGCCTTGTGTCACTTCCTTTCCCAAAGTTCTACAATGGATCCCAATTGTCTCCCTCATAATTGCTGGTCATAGGCCTTAAAATGAGACCATCCAAGTTCCACTCACTTCTGGCAGGATGGGATGGTGCTTCCAGGGACTGGGATGAAAAGAAATTGTAAGCAGCATGACCTAGTGAAAAGAGCCGTCAGGTCTGGGAGTCAGAAGGCCTGAGTTCTAACCCCGGCTCCACCATTTGTCTGCTATATGACCTTGGGCAAATCACTTAATTTCTCGGTGCCTCAGATGCCTCATCTGTAAAATGGAGATTCAATTTTCCCTCTTCCTATTTAGACTATGAGCTTCATGTGGGACAGGGACTATGTCCAATATGAATATCTTGTATCTACCCCAGCCCTTAATACAGTGCTTGGCACATAGTAGGGGCTTACAAAATACTACTGAAGAGAGAGGGAGTGAGATAGAGCACAGTATTGAAAAGAGGAGTGGGTGGGGGGAAGAGAGAGGAAAGAAGAGAGAGAAAGAGACTTTTCCTTTTTATGTCATTACCACACATCGCTAACAAACTCTGACAGGTGCAGTTGGGCTTCTCTATTTCTGACGTTCCATCTGCTCAGTGGCTGATCACCTGGGTTCTATAGCTATTTATTGGGAAGCAGATTTAGCAGCTGCAGTCAGTGATCTACAGATGTCGTATGGGGGATGCAGTATTTTCTCATCTGCTGTTCCTTGGGAGATAGGGAAGAAGGGGGAACCCTAGGATGTCATATGGAGCACAAATAGTCAAGCTTTAGTGCTCAGAGAGTGCCACAGTAAACGTGGGGGAGGTATATACCTAATTTGTGCTTTCTTGTGTCTCAGAGAAAATTTCAGAGAGGAGTCAATATCACTTTCCTAGGGACTCAGGGTACTCCCAGCCATAATGTTGGTAAATGCTGTTACAGCTCTGGGGCCCTGGTGAGGAGGGAGAGTTGGAAACTGAACAGATCTTCATGGCAGTTCTTAAGGAACTGGTTCCCACTGCTCCCTTGTCATCATTAACAGGACATTAGCTCTCTGCCTGATGGGTAACTTTGAAGGTGGGAAGACAAAGTCTTCTATTCAGAACTATGGGATATTTTGTCCTTAGCTTTCATTGGGAAATCCTGACCAATGCTTCTGGGGTCTGGGTCACTTATTTACTTAGCTAGCTTCATCTACTGAGGGGTCTTGGGGCCTTGCTTTAGTAATGGTCCTGCTCCAGACTGCCAGTTGGTGGCATAGAGCTAGGATTTGCTGCCTCAGAAACAGAAGTTCCATAGGGTCTGGGAAAACCAGAGTCAGGAGCTGCCAACCTGGCTGAGGGGAAGGAAAGCAGGAGAGATGAGGGTCTAACAGGGTTCATTTCACTGGGCAGCGAGCCTTCTATTGACAAAAAAACTGTTTGTGCCAATTGTGATCATGACACTGGGGAGCCAAAACTCCCTCTCTTCACTTGGGTTCCCTCTTTTTATCTCTTCCCTGTTGCTCACAGTCCCCTGTGACTGATGAAGGTTGATACTGAAATTTTTTTTTAAAGGTATTTGTTAAACACTTATTATGTGCCAGGCACTGTTCTAAGCACTGGGGTAGACACAAGCTAATAAATTTGGACACAGTCCATGTCCCATGAGGGGCTTACAGTGTTAATCCCCATTGTAGTGATGAACTAACTGAGACACAGAAGTTAAGAGACTTGTCCAAGGTCTCATGGCAGACAGGTGGCAAAGCCAGGGTTAGAACTCAGGTGCTTGCTCTTTCCACTAGACCACACAGCTTAGAGTGAATGCTTAAGAGTGAAGGGATAGGATAGCTTTGCAAGCAAATAAGGAGTTTCTCAGGGGAGTCTAACTGTGAATGGAATGGAAGGTATTTCCAGGAGTCCTTCAGAGTATGATGCACCTGATGTTGCCTAAAAGGATTTTCCCAGTCAATCATATGTATTGTGCTTCTGTGTTAAGAGCACCATACTAAATGCTTGGGAGAGTACAATATAATGGTCGATAGGCACGTTCCCATCCCACAGTGAGCTTACAGTCTAGAGACATGAATGCAAATGTAAATTAATTAATATATCTATTATAATTAATTGATTTAATTAAATTAATATAAATACATAAATTGTGGATATGTACATAAATGCTGTGGGACAGAAGGAGGGGTGAATAAAGGGTGCAAGGGTCTAAGTGCAAGGGTAACTCACAAGGGAGTGAGAGAAGAGGAAATGAGAGCCTAGTGAGGAAAGGCCTCTTGGAGGAGATGAGTTTTTAATCAGATTTTGAAGGTGGTGGAGTGATCATCTGCAGGACATGAGGAGGGAGGCAGTTCCAGGCCAGAAGCAAGATGTGGGTGAGAGGTCGGCAGCAAGGTAGATGAGATCGAGGTGCAGTGAGTAGGTTGGCATTTGAGGAGCAAATTATGTGGTCTGCATTGTAGTAAGAAAGCAATGAGATAACGTAGGAGTGGGCAAGGTGATTGAGTGCTTTAAAGCTGATGGTTTGGACTTTCTGTAATCATTGTCCTGAATCCTGATGGACCAGTCTAGCCCTATTCATTCACATAAAGATTCCAACTAACCCTCCAAGATGATGGCTTCTAGCTACTTTTCTTTGATCTTGGAAGAGGAAAGGGAAACTGGCATGAGGTGAAAAACAGATCTATAAAATAGGTATTAAGAAGCTCATTTTTAACAGACTTGCCATTGAAATTAGCTCTAGAGATTGACTGCTGCATAATGCATTAATGAGGGTGTAGATAGGATATTTGTTGTTATTCAGACATGTTACTCTTCTGCAGCCTTGAGCCTAATGCTTATCATGGTAACAGAACCTTAATTATGCCTCTGAACATTTTTGATGGTAAAAATACAGATGAGATTTTACAAACAGCAGAAGCAAGCCTTTCTGAATAAGCAATTACCTTGAATTTGGCAACGATTCTTAAACAAGATTTCTGAAGCTTGAATGTGTTTACAGTTATCCATTTTAAATTCTGCCACTTCCATCTGTGTCATTTTTTAAAAGTCACACTAGCAGGGTGATTCAACTGTCTTTTTGCAGTGTGTGACAAAATTAATCAAGGGGCTTAATTCATCTGTAGTTTTTTTTGTTTTTTTTCTCTCCCTGCAGAGCTGATTCACTTCAGAGGAATGTGATGAATCACCATTTATAACTCCATGCTTTGTACTCTGAGGGAGTTTACAAAGACTCATATAGATCTGTTATTGTGATTAGGGTATGTGTGGATATCCTACCCTAGCAGATTGCTTTCTAGACACTATTCTTTCTAAATCTTCATCCCGGAGGCAAAAAGTTAGCTGGAATAAAAACATAGCAGAATTTAATAGAGTAGTCTAGCATTTTAATCAAGAAGCTGAATATTACATTAAAAACCCCATTCTATTGCTTCTCTATTTTCAGAACTTTGAATGCAGGCCATAGTACCTTCACTGCATTTTTCTTTTTAGTGGAGAAACTTTTAAAATATGTTGTGCTCCTCATAGCACATCTGATAAGACTAACCTAGAGTGCATTTTATTAACTCATGAATTTGTCCCTAATTTTATATCGTCTTTTCTGAAAACATCTAAATTTAGCTTCTTTAATAGCCATTAACGTAGTGCAGCTAAAAAAGCAAACTGATCTACTAACTCACACACCTTCAACACATCTTCCTGAGCCTCTTTCCAATGTTCCTGCCACGCAACTGTGCCCTTTTAGATTCCCACAGTCTAACAGGTCTCCTCAGGTGGCCCACAGAGCTGTTCTGGTTCATTCCATCACATTTAACCACCCATGTGCTTGTTGGTTTTTTTTTCTTTGCAGCTGTGTTCTTCCCCTACTTTTGCTCTGGGCTTCGGTGAGGGAGTTGGAGGGGAAGGATGAGATAGAAGAGGCAAGAAAAACCTCTTCAGGTCCTTTAAATTGAAACGGTTAGGTGATACAGCTTCACTGTGTAGCTAACCAATACATTCCTGAGTATAATTTGAATCGAGGGTGGTCTCTCCAGTAATTTTTGTTCCTCTTATTTCTGGATTTCCTGCTTTCATTTGATGCTACAGGTAAGTGAAAAACTGAATGAACAGGACACTGGCAGTAGATGTTACATTTTAAATAATATAAGGGGGAAATTGTTGTAGTGCTTAGTACTATGTTCTGCACACAATAAATGCTCAATAAATACAATTGTCTGATAAGGTTAAATGGGTATTCTTTTAACCCATGAGATTGAATTCATATGAGTTCCTGTTATCCATGTTATTAGACTCCTCTATTACATAAAGCCCAGAAAAACATCCCAAGTGTAGTTGCATCACTATTCACAATACAGCCAAATCTCATAAGAGAAGCAGCGTGGCTCATTGGAAAGAGCCTGGACTTGAGAGTCAGAGGTCATGGGTTCAAATCCCAGCTCTGCCACTAGTTAGCTGTGTGACTTTGGGCAAGTCAGTTAACTTCTCTGTGCCTCAGTTATCCCATCTGTAAAATGGGGATTAAGACTGTGAACCCCATGTGGGACAACCTGATCACCTTATCCCCCCAGCACTTAGAACAATGCTTTGCATGTAGTAAGTGCTTAACAAATACCATCATTATTATTATATACTCAGAGCTGATTGTCCAGGCCGTTTGGTTTCTCCTTTTCTCTTTAGTTGAAATATTTTTGCACTAGCTAACAACTCCTTAACACCTTAGACTTCAGGATGGTCTTTAGAAGAGAAAAGAAGCTCAAACCCCTAACTAGATTGCCTGGGAAAGATTTGATTTTAGTAGAACTGCCATTTTACCCATTTTAGCAATCTAAGACTTTCAAGAGTCTCTATTGCAGTTAGCCTGGCTTGCTGAAAGTAGATTTTCTCTAGAAAGTTGGTAGACATTCCACTAGGTATAATCAATCATTTTTCTCAATAATGTTCTTGAAAGAGACAATTTGGATTGGATGGAATAGAATAGCGGGACATATTCTGAAGTTTAAAAAATAGATGTTGAAGCCTCATCTATAGCAATAGATTAATTTCCAGGTTTTTTGTCTCTTGTCAGTTTTCTCTTTGGCATTTATTTCTTTTTTGACCATAGTCCACAGCCAGTGTCTGGGCACTAAATTTAGAAAGACTTAGTAATCTAGAGGTTTCATGGAATAAGTCTATGCAGTGTGATCTAATGGATAGCGCACAGGACTGGGAGTCAGAGGGACCTAGGTTCTAATCCCAGCTCAGCCACTTGTCTGCTGTGTGACCTTAAGCAAGTCACTTAACTTCTCTGTGCCTCAGTTACCTCATCGGTAAAATGAGGTAAGACTGTGAGCCCTATGTGGGACTGGGACTGCGTCCAACCCAATTAGGTTGGATCTACTCCAGCACTTAAAACAGTGCCTGGCACATACTAAGTGCTCAACAAATACTACAATTATTATTAAAATGCTTTAGTAAAAAAAAAACTTATAACGCCAGAGCATTTGATCTCCTCTGGCCTCTCAATTACTTTAAATTGGTTCAAAATTTATCTGGAAAAGTGTGGTCTCTCCCAACCTTTCCTGATCATTATGAAAATCCTATCTGGCATTCAGATACCAGAAAAATGCTGACCAGTCAAGCCCTTCCCCATTTCTAAAACAGTCCCTAGCTTGTCACCAGTGAAGCCAACTCAGACTTCATGAATTCCTTGTTTGGTGGAGCATTATTTCCAAAGTCAAAAATTTAGCCAGTCATTTGAAAATCCAAGCTTCAGTACTTGAAAAGTTTAAAATTAAAATCACGTAGGTAGTAAAACTGGGTAAGCTCAAATTTAGGAATTCATCCAGAGACTATTTTAAATAATTGGGGAAGTCTTCTGAGAGGTAGAGAGAACAGTCTAAGAGTACTCTGTATAGCAGGGCTTGTGCTGTAAGACATTTCCAGGGCATTTAGAATTGTCTGCAGCCGCAGCTGTTCCCAGAAATGTTTACCCTTGGGTTGGGTTTTCCCTTGGTCTTGGTCACTGTCATTTTTCTTCAGTGCTGATGGAGTACTCCTTTGCCCTTGACCAGGTAAGAGGTTGAGGAGGGAGAGATAATAACAATATGGTATTTAAGTGCTTACTATGTGCCAGGCACTGTACTGAGAGGTGAGCACTGAGAGATGTCAGGGAGAGGATAGTGTATACCTTCTATGACCCTTTGTTATCCTTTTTTTAATAATAATGATATCTAACAGCTTACTATGTACTAAGTGATGGGATAGATACAAGATAACGAGTTTGGAGACACTCTGTGTCTCACATCGAGCTCACAGGCTAAAGTAAGAGCAAGAACGGGTACTGAATCTCTCTTTAACAAATGAGGAACCTGAGGTGCAGAGAAAGTAAGTGACTTGCCCATGGTCACAGCCCATTAGGCCGCAGTTATTACTGAAGGGAAGCAGTGTGGGCCTGGTTATCAGAAGGATCTGGGTTCTAATCCCAGCACTGCCATTTGTCTGCTGTGTGACCTTAGACAAGTCACTTCACTTCTCTGTGCCTCAGTAACCTAATGGGCAAAATGGGGAGTAAGACTGTGAGTCCCATGTGGGACAGGCACTGTGTCAACCCGATTTGCCCGATCCATCCTAGCACTAACTACTGTGTCTGACACATATAGTAAGTACTTAAGTGTCATTATTATTATTATTAATAATCAATGAATCAGTGGAATTTATTGAATATTCTGTAGGCACAGTACTGTACTAAGTACTTAGGAGAGTAAAATTGAGGTAGGAGACAAGATTCCTGACACCAAGGAGTTTACAGTCTAGCAGGGAAGAAAAACATGGCATTATTTACATAGAGAGAAAAAATATGTATGTTAATAAGTGCTTAAATGGTAGGTATGCCCATCAACAGGCATAGTAGTGCTACGGGCACATAAGTGGTGCATGAGTGCTGATATGGTTGAAGCGGTATAGGACCTAGGGAGAAAAATTAATCAGGGAAGATTCCCTAGAGGAGTTAAAGGGATTTGAAGAAGGAGAAAACTGTGATTTGGTGGATTGGGAGGAGAGGGAAAGGACAAACATTATTATTATTTGGAAATGGGAGTGATGAGAATAAGGCATATTGAATAGTTTTATTTTGAGAGAAGTGAAGAATGTGAGCTTTGGTGTAATGGGAGGAGAGTGGTTAAAGAACAGGGAGAGTGCTGATGGAATTCCTTGATGCCAGTGGTCAGGAGTTTCTGTAGGCAGGGATTGTGTCTGTCATTGTACTCTCCCAAATGCTTAGTACAGTGCTTTGCACACAGTATGTGCTCAATAAATACTACTGGCTGACTCATAATGTAGTAAGAAATGGCTATTCCCATTTTGCACAGATGCACACTCAACAATAGCATAAAAAGAAATATGGATCCAACAACCCCTGTTGTCTCAGTTCGATGGTAGGTAGTAACCTAAAACCACAGACTGCATCTCTAATCCTGATCAGCTGTATGGTAATAAATGGAGTGGTCCTTTGGTTAGGGGATGGCACTGCTGAAAGCAGGATTGAGTGTCCCATTGTGAATCTTTTGAATGCCATTTCGATGAAAATAGAGTAGTGCATCTTTTCTGTCCTCTTGGCATTGCTCAGCCACCAATAATTAAGTTGGGGAATGTGCAGCTTACCACTTGCATATCATATGATTGGGTTGTTCATGCAATTGTGGTGATCATTTGCACTGAACCGCCCAAACGCTCTCTTCAAATCCTCCTATTCTGTGAGATGTCTGGTAGGGCAAATGGGTCCAGGCTGTGTTCACAGGATAGAACTTCTCCCCAAAATTCCATGGCTTCATCCATTTTTAAATGTCTTGACTGTGTATAATAGTGGCATAGTAAGAACTGGTGAAGACTCTTTTTCACATTCTTGAAAAAGACAAAAAGAAAGCAACCAAAATCTATAAAGTTATCTTCCACATAGCTAGTTGACCAGATTCCCCAAATGATTGGAGCATCAGCACAGAGAATATGGCGATAGAGGAGGTTGTTTCAGAGGGGAATGCAGTGTCACCTGTCTTTTCTCACCTATGGGCATATTTTCAAGGAAAATTTTTGAGAATTCTTTGACTAGAAACCTAACTATCCCCCCAGCAACCACCAACCAATATGAATGAGCAAAGATCTCTCCAAAAACAAACCTCAAACAGCATCAATATCTGAGCCACCCTTCATCAGCCTGTATAACTGAGCCAGTGCTGTGACATTTGCTCCACATCTGATCAGTACAGGTGCTAAAAGAGATTGCCACCCTTTCTGGGAAATGACTGTTGTCATTATTACTCTGTGCCCAGATCAGAAAAAATATGGTGTGGAAGTAGTACTTGTATGGAGTGAAAATATAGAACAGATTATTCACCACACCAACCAGGAAGTCAGGAGCAGGGTGATACCACTTCTCCAGAAGCACCCTTTAATGTGACAGGCCAGTGAAAGAACATGTGGAAAAAAAAAAGAAATATTTAACTCTGCTTCCTTTTTTGCTGTTGCTTGAAACCAGTTTCTAAACTATTTTGGAGTAAGACTTTTAGTACCGATGTACAAAGCATTGGCTATAGGAAGGGGTTTAAGTAATTGTGACCCATTTTAAGTGCCTATTATGAGCTAAATTTTGGGATAGATGACAGGGATGGAGAACAGGAACAGTATCCCCATTTTACAGATGAGGCAATTGAGGCCAACAGAGTTGTGTGACTTGCCTGTGGACATACATTAGGCAAGTTGCAGAACTAGGACTGGAAACTAGGTCTCCCGATTCCCAACCCATGGTCTTTTCAAATATGTAGTCACTAAAAGGGGGTCACACTTTCGTCCAGGTTAACTAGGAGGTATGGGTCAGGGCATCTACATCTCTTTCCTGTGCTAGACCCGTGGAAAGACAAGTTAATAAATTCAATGGATAATTTCAAACTAGAGACATGATCTTTATCTCTCCATTCTGCTTGCTCCTTCACGTCTGGCAGCTTACTGTTCTCCACATCTTCAAGGTCCTTCTGAGGTTGCACCTCCTCCATGAAGCCTTTTCTGATTAATCTTTAACCTTCTCCCTCCCTTCAGCACTTCTGCTTCACCCCAAGACTTTAGTCACCCCCTCCCATGAACACTTAGTACATAATTTATTTTCCATTGCTTCCTCCTATGAGAAGTTTATTTTGGCACCTATCCTCCTCCCCACCTAGACTGGAAGTACCTTGAGAGGAGGAGGTCACATTTGCAAACTCTATAGTATTTTTCCAAGAACTTTAGTACAATGTCTGAACTAAATAAGCCCTCAAAACATGATTGATTTAAAACTAGAAAAGGTGATCCCATTGCTTCCAGGAGCTCTCCATTTAAGTGTTTATTCATTCAATAGTATTTATTGAGCGCTTACTACGTGCAGAGCACTGTACTAAGCGCTTGGGATAAACAACTCGGCAACAGATAGAGACAGTCCCTGCCGTTTGACGGGCTTACAGTCTAATCTAAGTGCTTACAGTCTACAGTTTAAAACCCTAAAATGATAGGTCCAGGTGTTTGGAATTTCTGGCACTATATTTAAAACAGCACCATACACAAAAATGTGTACTCAGTCAAGCACAAATCAAATCTTTCCATCCATCTAATTTTTCTATTATAGAAGATAGTTCAACCATCTTTTCCACAATTTTGACATTATCCATTATTTATCCTTCTCTTTCAACATATTCTGTCTGTTACCAATTCCTGTTGATTTTTCCTCCACTGCATTTCCAGAGTCATCTCCACTGGTATGGCCTAGATACATTCATTCATTCAGTCATATTTATTGAGCGCTTACTATATGCAGAGCACAGTACTAAGTGCTTGGAAAGTACAATTCGGCAACAGAGACAATCCCTACCCAACAATGGGCTCACCTTTTTGAAGTGGGGAGACAGGCAACAAAACAAAACAAGTAGACAGGTATCAAAAGCATCAATATGAAGAGAATTATAGATATAGAAACACCATTAATAACAAATAGAATTATAAATAAGTACTTAAACGCAAGTGCTTTGGGGTGGGGATGGGGATAGAGCAGAGGGAAGGAGTAGGGGGAATGGGGAGGGGAGGAGGGGCAGAGGGAAAGGGAGGGCTCAGTCTGGGAAGGTCTCCTGGAGGAGGTGGGCTCTCAGGGCTTTGAAGAGGGGAAGAGAGTTTGGCAGAGGTGAGGAGGTTGGGCATTCCAAGTCAGTGATAGAACATGGGCCAGGGGTCGACAGTGGGACAGGCATGAACGGGAGACCCTGAGGAGGTGAGTGGCAGAGGAGCGGAGTGTGTGGGTGGGCTGTAGAAGGAGAGAAGGGAGGTGAGGTAGAAGGGGGCAAGGTGATGGAGAGCTTTGAAGCGAAGAGTGAGGAGTCTTTGCCTCATGCGAAGGTTGATAGGCAACCACTGGAGGTTTTTGAGGAGGAGAGTGACATGCCCAGACCGTTTCTGTAGAAAGATAATCCGGGCAGCGGAGTCAAGTATAGACTGAAGTGGGGAGTATAGAACCCATGACGTTATGACTCCCAGGCCTGTGTTTTATCCACTACACCATGTTGTTTGGAGCCAGTCAGGGAAAAGGAGCAGTGTTTTGGGTAAAAAAAAAAAACAGTATTGGAAAGTACTTTGTAGATATGACCTAAGTTTCTTCAAACTGCAAGTGACTTAGAATTTTTTATTATTATTCATTCACTTTGCGGCATAGTATTGTTTCTCTCTTCTTAAATTAGTCATTTTCATTCAGTCCACAGAAATGTGGGAATTCTAGAAGGACTGTATAAACCACATATTCTGCTCATATAGTTATTGCGTTCTTTCTGAGTCTGAGCTTGTCATGATAATGAATAATGTTGGATGTCAGAAGGTGGAGGGCAGGAGTAAATAGGCGTAGCATTTTATAATCTGCAATTATATACTTGTGTCTCAGCTTGCTTTTATTTGCTGCTTAAAAACGGGTTCACAATCCACTGTCCTAGTTTTTTTTTTTCCACGTACAGATCTTTTAAAAAAAAATCTAATATTTTTAGGATCATGGTACACTCTAAACTCATTTAGTTTTATTTACATGCCCGTAGCCTGAGGCTTCAGTTTGCACCTATTTCATAACAATAGAGTTGACTGTAGTAGTGAAGGAAAAGATAAATCTGATATTTTTTTCTCTTCAATATTCATTTCATTCAATAGTATTTACTGAGTGCTTACTATGTACAGAGCACTGTACTAAGCGCTTGGAATATACAAATTGGTAACAGAGACAGTCCCTGCCCTTTGACAGCGTACAGTCTAATCGGGGGAGGCAGACAAGAACGATGGCAATAAATAAAATCAAGGGGAAGAACATTTCACTAAAACAATAACAAATAAATAATATGAATGAGTTAAAAGCATCCCCTTTAGAGAGATCTATAATAAGGGATCTTTTTCTCTTTTTTTATTTTAGCTACAAGTAATTTTAAAATAGAGGATCTTGGAGCTCATTTAAAATATCAAAGGGACTGTGCTAGAGCAAAAACTCCTAGATTTAGGAGGTTTCATTTTCTTTCCCTTTGTATTTGCTTCTGCTAGCATCCATAAAACATTTATTTTTATCAGTTTTTAAGTAGGTTAAATGATGGGTGATTTTTCTCTGAAGGACTAATTTTACATGAATGGTAAAAAATATTGGCAAGGTGTAACTAGTACCTACTCTTTTCTAGAGAAGCACCTTGGCTTAGTGGAAGGACCACAAGTTTAGGATTCTCCCGACTGGGTTCTAATCCAATCTCAGCCACTTGCCTGCTGTATGACCATAGGCAAGTTGCTTAGATTCTTTGTGTTTCAGTTTTCTCATCCATAAAGGGAGGTTTAAATACCTGTTATTCCTCCCTCTTAGATTGTGAGCCTCATATGAGATGAGAACTCTGATTTGATTGTATTTTATCTACTCTGGGGCTTAGTACAGTGCTTGGCACATAGTAAGTGCTTAAATACCATAATTATTATTAATTATTATATTAATACTTCTCCATAACATCAGAGTGACAGTATATAATTCCTCTTAAATTAATTCCCATTAATAATAGTAGGGATTATATGTTTGCATTGAGGAAGAATATGTTTTCTCTCAAACTTTCACAATATTTGCTGATGGCTTTAGTTCATTTATGGGGCAGTTTTCTTTACTTTATTAAAAGTATTGAGCTAGTTTTTCCTGGGAGAAAGGAGCTTTGCTGAGTAGTATTTACTATTTGAGGTTATGAGAGATCCATTTAGAATGCCAAAGCAGAAATTTATTAGGATTAATAATGAATAGCCTTATAAATACTAGACATCCTCCAGCCAATCAGCAGATATGCAGTATGTAGAAGGGAATAGGGAGGGAGGAGCAGCTGCCAATTCCACCTCAGCTGGAACAGATCCTGGAAGAACCCAAAGACCTATAAATAGCTTTTGACCCTGGAAAACAGGATGGAATCTGTTTGAACCCAGCTCAGGGTCAGAAAAGGGACCGAGGTTAAGGTAACCAGAATTTTAGGGGATCAAAGTGAGATAGAGTATGTGGATTAGAGAGGGGGCAGGTAGAGAGGAAAAAGGAAAAAAGTGATAAGGAGAAGGGAAGAGGAGGAATTATTTCTTTTCCCCTTATGCCCACATTCTAGCACTGCCAGTTATTCTCTGTCCCCTCAAGACACTACCACCTGACAACCACAGCCACATGGTCATTTAATTCATTCGATCGTATTTATTGGGCATTTACTGTGTGCAGAACACTGTACTGAATGCTTGGAAAAGTACAATGCAACAATAAACAGATACATTCCCTGCCCAGAATGAGCTGGTTCTTGCTGTCTGGGGATGGGAGTTTTGGGCACAGCCAGATCTGGTTTCTGTTTTCCAGCCGTGTCAGAAACTCCTATTTTCATGCTGGAAAATAATTCATCTTTATCATAAGGCCCGTTCTTTCCACTGGAAGGACCCTGAAGAGGAGGCCATCTTTTCTAATATGGGATTTCTGGGATACTTTAAACCGGTTTCTTATTTACTAGTTCATTCATTCATTCAATAGTATTTATTGAGCGCTTACTATGTGCAGAGCACTGTACTAAACGCTTGGGATGAACAAGTCGGCAACAGATAGAGACAGTCCCTGATGTTTGACGGGCTTACAGTCTAATCGGGGGAGACAGACAGACAAGAACAATGGCAATAAATAGAGTCAAGGGGAAGAACATCTCGTAAAAACAATGGCAACTAAATAGAATCAAGGCAATGTACAATTCATTAACAAAATAAATAGGGTAACAAAATATATACAGTTGAGCGGACGAGTACAGTGCTGTGGGGATGGGAAGGGAGAGGTGGAGGAGCAGAGGGAAAAGGGGAAAATGAGGGTTTAGCTGCGGAGAGGTAAAGGGGGGATGACAGAGGGAGTAGAGGGAGAAGAGGAGCTCAGTCTGGGAACGCCTCTTGGAGGAGGTGAGTTTTAAGTAGGGTTTTGAAGAGGGAAAGAGAATCAGTTTGGCGGAGGTAACCCTGAATCCAGTGGGGAGGAAATTGTGCTTTCCCAAAATGCTTCACATTCAGTGGGTACTCAATAAATACCATTGATGATGATGATGAGGGTGGCTAAAATAGATCCCTCCCACCTAGAAACAGGAGCTATAGGGTACCCAGATGATGTATACGGTCAGTTTCTGACCTGAGGTAGGATGGGAAAATTAGGGCTCCTGAGAGGGCTGAGAAAAAGGTAGATAGGGAAGGAAGTAATACAGGTTGAAAGGTAGAGGAGGAAATCAGGAAGTGGACCAGGATATAGATAGAAGAGATTGACTGGGAGAGTAGGGGAGGAATAGGAAGAAAGCTGGGAGAGGCACAAAAGAGACTCTTCTCCTTTAGCCACCCAGACAGGGAGAAGATGAGGACAAGGAGAGGAAATGAGGGATGAAGAAGTAAAGCACACAATGTCGGCAAGAATAGGAGAAATTCAGGGAAGAGAGAGAAAGGAATAGAAAGGCTGAAACTCAGGGTAAGCAGAGAGTAATGGAAAAATTGATAAAATCTAATCATTCTCCCCAGTTAGATTGTAAAGTCCTCAGAGACAGAGGCTACTTTTACTTCTCTTGAATATTCCTAGGGGTTGATCCAGAGTGCTACACATAATAGCTCAATAAATTCTGTTAATTCTGCTGTTCGGAGAAGCAGCGTGGCTCAGTGGAAAGAGCACGGGCTTTGGAGTCAGGGCTCATGAGTTCGAATCCCAGCTCTGCCACTTGTCGGCTGTGTGACTGTGGGCAAGTCACTTAACTTCTCTGTGCCTCAGTTCCCTCATCTGTAAAATGGGGATTAAGACTGTGAGCCCCATGTGGGACAACCTGATTCCCCTATGTCTACCCCAGCGCTTAGAACAGTGCTCGGCACATAGTAAGCGCTTAACAAATACCAACATTCTTCTTCTTCTAATGATGATGTCTTAATAATTAATCAATACCCCCATTGTATAAATAAGAACTTAAATAGTTAAACATTCCTCCCACTTTTGGTGCACTAATAATAAGTTTCAAGTTATAGCATCTGGGACCTTATAATATAGAATGAATACAATATACTAAACCAATTGAGCATTAGTGTGGGTGTTTAAAAATCACTTAGCAGCTGTAGGTACTGAGAAGAAAGTTTAAAAGAAAATATTGTGGAAATATGAAGGAGGATATTTGAAGCTTAATAACCCAGCACAAGAGAATGAATGAAAAAATGATCGGCTATGCTCGCAATTTCTAAACTGAGGAAGTGGCCTGTATTTTTGACATTAACAACTATTAATTATTTGAAGGTCTTTAATGAAAAGGGATCTTTTTCCACAGAAAGGGTGCACCTGACTGTACCCAACTTCTTTAATTTTGAGTATTCTTAGAATGCATATTGTATCATTAGCTAAGAATTTGATGTATAATTAATTGTCTCATACTCAAAGGAGATACTACTGATGGTGAGGCTGGAGTGGGACTGGCAGCTCAACCTGCACCCTTGAACACACAGTGACTGCAGAGAAGGTGCGCCTGGCATATATGGAAGGGGCTGCAATTCCTGGTCAGATCAGAAGGTCAGAAGACTGTCATGCAATGTCTCCAACAGAGGCAACATTTTGCCTGATAGAATCCCCTGAACTGATTCAAGCATATGTCTTCTGGTGGTGGGATTTTCATGGAAGTCCTTTGTTTCTAGGCAGTCAAGGTCATAGTCTTAGGGAAGCTACAAAAACAAAATACCCAGTTGGAAACATCCTAGGCACTTGAGCAACCTTATGTAGCAGGCCACTGCTCGTGATGAAGGCAGAAGGGAACTAAATTATATGTTACAAATGATTTATATTAATTTCCATCCCCCCTCTAGACTTTAAGCTCTTTTTTCTGCATATGTTGTATTTGTTAAGTGCTTACTATGTTCCAAGCATTGGGGTAGATCCAAGCAGTCAGGTTGGACACCGTTGCTTTCCCACAGAGGGCTCACAGTCTTAAACCCCATTTTGCAGATGAGGTAACTGAGGTCCAGAGGAGTTGTGACTTTCATTCATTCATTCAATAGTATTTATTGAGCGCTATGTGTAGAGCACTATACTAATCACTTGGAATGTACTATTCGGCAACAGATAGAGACAATCCCTGCCCAATGCTGGGCTCAAAGTCTAAACGGGGGACTTGTCCAAGGACATACTGCAGACAGATGAGGGAGCAGGGTTTAGAACCCAGATCCTTCTGACTCCCAGGCATCTTCGCACCTTCAAAGTCTTATAAAGAGGAAGCAGCATGGCTTAGTGGCAAGAGCATGGGCTTGGGAGTCAGAGGATGTGGGTTCTAATCCCGGCTCCTCCACTGTGTCTTTTGTAAGACTTTGGCAAGCCACTTAACTTTTCTGTGCCTCAGGTACCTCATCTGGAAAATGGGGATTAAAACTGTGAGCTTCACATGGGACAACCTCATTGCTCTCTATCTAACTGGGTGCTTAGAACAATTTGTGGCACATAGTAAGTACTTAACAAATACCATTATTATTAGTATTGCTTTTAAGGTCACATCTCCTCCAAGAGACTTTCTCTGATCTAGCCCTCTTTTCCCCTGGCTCCCTCTCATTGTCTATAAACTTGGATTTGTGATCTCTAGGCATTTATTTGCTACACCCTCAGCTGCACAGCACTTTTAATAATAATAATAATAATTGTGGCATTTGTTGAGCACTTACTCTATGTGAGACACTGTTCTAAGCACTGGGGCAGATAAAAGATAATTAGGTTGGACACAGCCTCTGTCCTAAATAGGTCTCACAGTCTTAATTCCCATTTTACAGATGATAATGATAATAATGTTGGTATTTGTTAAGAGCTTACTATGTGCCAAGCACTGTTCTAAACACTGAGGTAGATACAAGGTAATCAGGTTGTCTAACGTAGGGCTCAGTCTTCATCCCCATTTTACAGATGAGGTAACTGAGGCACGGAAAAGTTAAGTGACTTGCCCAAGGTCACACTGCTGACAAGCCGCAGAGCCTAGATTAGAACCCATAGCCGCTGACTCCCAAGCCCATGCTCTTTCCACTGAGCTAAGCAGATGATGGAACTGAGGCTCAGATAACTTAAGTAACTAGCCTAAAGTCACACAGCAAACAAGGGGCAGAGCTGGGATTAAAACCCTGGTCCTTTCCAGTCCCGTTTAATATCTGTAAATAATTTATAATGATATTAATGTCTGTTTTCCCTTCTAGATTGTAAATTTATAGCCTGGGAAAATGTCTACCAAATCTGTTGTATTCTCTCAAGCTTAATATAATGCTCTGCACACAGTAAGTGCTCAATAAATTTAACTGATTGATCGATCTCGTATTTTACCAGTAGTGGTGATAGGATGCATGAACAAGTAACTTACACTCCCAATGGCCAGGGTTCAGCTTCAGCCTATGACTGTGAGATATAATTTTCTTTTTGTGTGGGCTCCTTTAGTTGCTCTGTAGCTGATGACTTCTGTAACTTTTCTTCAACATAATCACCAATGGTATTTATTGAGTGTTAGAGTACTGTACTAGGTATTTGGAAGAATGCAACAGAGTCGGTAGCCATGTTCCCTGCCCACATGAGGTTACATCTAGATGGGGGAGGCAGTCATTAATATAAATGCTTTATAATGTATAATTTACAGATATGTCTGTAAGTACAGCCAGTTGGTCCACTGTAGCTGTGAGACATTTATACCTATTGCATACAGTGGGAGCTTTAATAATCATAAATGATAATTATTATCTTGAGAGGAATTAGACAAATTACTCAACTCAAAATGCATTAATTTTGTTCTCTCCACCATTAGCCCTACTGATGTCATTTGACTTTGTTCCCAGGGTCAAATTTCCCCCTGCATATTCCCCTAGTTCCTGCCTTGAGGTTATCTGGAATGGTAAAGGGTCTTGCAACCAGTCATTCCTACAGAGTTCCTCCCGAAGCATTGAACTCTATATTTTTTCAAGGCTCTTCCTCGTCTTAGAATATCACATCTTCTGAAGGACTCCTGTAATTGTGAACCTGGCTTGTCTTGCCTGTTATCCTAAATACCTTGCTGACCTTTCTGTACCCTTACCCAACCCAACCTGAAGCTCAGTGAATAGTTGAGGCCTTTGGAAAGAGCTGACTGCATGACATGGGTCATGGTTACTGAGTGTTTATGACTGAGGCCCCCCAGGAGGGAAACTCTTCACACCAGACCCCCTTGAAATCATGAAGTCAGGAGGGAGCAAGGCAGGACTGTATGGATTTCTGATGTCATTTCTAACCCTCAACCATGTATATAAAAAAAAACCCCTCCAATTCTTCATCCAGGAGCATGGGAACCTGAAAATATGGGAGCAGAGCAGAGATTTCCCTGCCTCCTTTGGGAAAGAGTATATTTTAGTTTTCACAATTCTCTCACTACTTGAATAGAGAGAGAGAGATTCCTCAGATTTTCTAACAATTTACTGGGGTGGTAGAGTGTAGGACTGGGTACCTGAGGACTTACTAGCCTCTGTGAGGCCCATCAAACACACATCGTCAGTTGTGTTGATGAAGCTGTAATAACCACAGCCCTTTGTCTCATCTTTAGTCTGGTTTCCCACCTAAGGGATTTGGTAGAATTAGCTTCAGACAGTCATCGCGTCAGGGAGCCACATGGAACCTCTCCTGCAGAGCTTCTTTCAAAGATGGCAGCACAGTTCCTCTTTTCAAATGTGACTATTGCTTTGGAATCTTCAAAGATGTCCTTTTTAGGGACCCAAGTGATAGGACAGAAGTTAGGGTCTTGGAAGTTAGATGTTCAGTATACTCTGTTGAAGGCAGCTGCTGAGGCAGCAGGGCAAGGCAACGGTGATGTGGCAGTGGAGAAAAGCTTTTCCTCATGATGTCCCATACGATATCATCACATTAAGTTGAACATAATGTGCTTTCCAAGAGTTTAGTACAGTGCTCTGCACACAGTATTGAGTAAGCCCTCAATATATATGATTGAATGAATGAACATCTTCTGCTAAATCAGTGAATCAATGGTATTTACTGAGCGCTTTAAGCAGAGCACTGAACTCAGCACTTGGGAGAGTACAATACAACAGAACTGGCAGTCAAGTCCCCTACCCACAGTGAGCTTTCAATGTAGAGAGGGATGATGGCAAATGGGACAGGAGTCATTCCGAAGCCACTGTTGGGCTTTGGAATGTGTTTCTTTTGCATTCTAGGAAGGATTGTCTATCCCTTTTTTTCCCACCTTCTCCCTCTAACTGAAGTGTTTCTCTTTTTTCAACGCAGGATGCTGCAAACAGGCCAGACAAATTTCTTTGATGTTGTGTCACTAGTAGGAGCTTCCAATGGGTGGAACCTTCAAGGATGGGTGTAGACTTGAATATTATAAAGGGCAGAGCTAGATTTGGGTTGAAAGAGTGTGCCAGCTGGCAGCTTCTGCTGCTTCTCACCCAGGAAGTGTGGGCAAATGCTTGGATGCTCTTTGGGGGGAGTCTGAACTTGCCTCCTGAATGCTTACATCTCTCTCTATCTTTCCTAACAGACCAAATCTACTTTCTTTGCCTGGAAAGAACTGTCAAACTGCAGATTTCTTCAAAAGCATCCTTGTAATAGGGAGTATCCTTGTACCCCCTCAGTTATCCCAATTCAGGGAAGCAAATAATTCTAGTTCTGACCCAGAAGAATACCAGACACCTGCATGAAAAGAATGAAACCTTGAGTTCCTTCCAAAAGAATAACTATAAATCTATAAAATCAGATTGCTCAATCAATCAAATTAATTTACTGAGCATTTACTGTGTGCAGAGCATTGTACTAGGGTTTGGGAGAGCACAATACAACAGAGTTAATGGACACATTCCCTGACCACAGTGAGTTGTTATTCTAAATTTTAAAATATGTCTTTAATAAACCCACTTCCTCCATCTAATTTGCAATAACAAAAAAAAGCAGAAAAGGAAACAAATCATGCCCACACTAGGCATAGTACACAATATGAGAAGAAACATTTTATGGACAGCCTGTCCCAAATTTATGCTACAGATTTATTTTTGAGCAAAGACAGCAGGGGAATATTGTGCTGGAGGCTCTAGAGAATTTTAGGTGTTCATAAGGGGACTAACCAGCTGCTGCTGGTGGAGGTTTTTTAATAGGTATTTTTCTTGTGACATGTTTGATGTGTGTTGTGGCCCTTGGTTCATCTCTTGAGGAATTCATTGTGGCTCCCTTGGTTTAAATGATCGTTTCAGATGAATTAATTTCACTATTTGAAATGACAATGGCAAATTCTTATTCAAACTCTGTTCTTTCCCCAGGGACATAAGTGAGCCTTGCCAGAGAAAAAAACATGAGTAAGTGCCATATGCAGGATTTGAAAAAGAGTTATATAAAACTCTTCCCTCATCTATTTGCTGTTTTTTTTCTACTTCTCCCAAGGTCTGTCACACTTTTCTTCACAGGATACCTCCAAACCATGGATGTTTCTTATACTGTCATTTGCTGGGTGTCTTAGGATTGATACACCTTAATATGAAAGAAATGAATGAAGAAAAACAATTAGAACCACAACCTCACAGAAAAATCAGTTGCTAGTACTGAACCCAGCATTATGTTGACATGGTCATAATATTTTTGTTATGATTACTTAAAAAAGCTTTTAATGAAAAGGAACAAGTAAAGATCAAAGGAAAAGTCCAGCATTGTTTCAGCTTCCTGGGGAATCTGAATCTCAACATTCTCCAGGGATTCAGACATCCTTGGCATGAAAAACCATACCTCTCATCTGAGAAATCCAAATTGTTTCCACCATAATTCCTTATATAAGACTAATTATCCAACTGTCATCTGAATCAAGACAAGCTGCATAATAATAATAAACTGCGGATGATTGATTGGAATTGGGTATGTATCTGAGATAATCACGTTCAATTAGCTTTGAGTATCTGAATTAGTCTCTACTCACTCTTCCATGGATGATTTTTGACCTGAATATCCAGACTGGCTGTGGAGGCAACCTTAATATTACTAGTTATACTATGCCAATCTCTGCACCTCATGCACACTGGAATTTCCACAATTATCAAGGGTGCAGAGCACACTGCAGTTGCTTTATCAATTGTTTCCTTCAAAAAAGGAAAAGCTCTATTTTTTTTGAATATTCAAAAATTTGTCTCTTTTGACACGAGAGATATGCCTAGTAATTGTGAGGTGAAAAACAAAGTAACTTGTGAATTGTTCCATTAACAGAATCATGTGCATCCCTCCCCAAGTATAGCATTTAGAGGAGTAATGGAAAATTTATTGAAATTTGGTTTACATCAGGGAAACATTGAGGGTTAATGGAAAGAGTATAGATCTGGAAAGCTGGCCCCTGGGTTACAGTTCCAGATCTGTCCCTGACCTGCTGGGGAAATCTTGATAACTAACTTACTTAGCCATTCTGTTCCTCATTTTCCTTATCTGTACCAAATCAAGTGGATGCTTACTGCATACTACTACTAATTAAAATAGTATTTAATAAGATCTTATCATGTGCCAAGCCCTGGGTATGCACAAGATATTCAGATAAGATGTGATCCCTTTCCTAAGGGGGATTCCTACTAGGAGAGGAGGAGAATAGGCAGTTTATCGCCACATTATACATGCAGAAACAGAAATATAGGCGTCAAATGACTTGCCCAAGGTCGCACAGCAGGCAAGTGACAGCACCGGGACTAGGACCCAGAACTTCTACTTACTCCTCCTAAGAATGTTGTGAAGGCAAGATGAGTCAAGTAATAGAAAATTGTTTTAGATATTTAAAGCAATGTGCACATTCAGATATTACTAATTAGGAGCTTAGTGATTTCTTTCTCTGCCTTGAACTAAGATCCTTTTTTTTTCTTTCATTGAAGTCAAAGGAGATTTCTGACTAGAATACTACAGTAAAATATAATTTATGGCATCCTGTCTTTTTTAACAATCTGAAAGTTTTTCCTGTTAAAAACTTTAGGCCCAAGAATGATGGCTTTCTGGTGCAGTACTTTCCAAATGTTCCTAGCCAGAGTTGTAAAATCCCTTTTAAAGTATTCCTAATTCATTTTCAGCTGGAACCTGCAGCTTCTCTGCAGTCCTGGTTCAGACTCTGATTAGTGTATACTGTAATTTTTTCCCCTGAATCCACTTTACTGCATGGTTAGCAAGTTTAACAATGTCACATAGGGCTGACTTCCAGATAACTAGGTCAGGTGTTTTGTATATTCCCTTGAGAAACACTGTTCTCAATTTTAAAATGTTTCATGAAGGAAGGAGGTAATTTGGTGAATGCTTTTCTCCTATTCTGGAATCAAATTTGTAGTCTCATTTTAATTAAAAAATAAACCAGGCCTGGAGTGCATTCCAGTAATAAGGTAGATAAAGACATGTGAATGACCACCTCCCACTGCTGACACAGTTTCCCTCAGCATGGCACAGCTCAATCTACATTTATTTGCTGTTTAACAACTGGATGGACATCAATTATTGATGCAATATACCCTGAACAAGTAATGCTCTCAGTGATTCTGGAATGACTTTATCATATTTAAAACAAACTTACATTTGATTTACTTCAGCGGTGACTTTGTTTTATGATCACTCTGCCTCCTTGGACACTTTTAGCCTTTGCTTCTTGTGTCAGGGATCACGTGTACCAACTCCATGATACTGTGCTTCCTATAGTGCTCTGTATACAGTAAACTCTCAGTAGATTGAATCTGGCAGCCCTGGAGCCGAGGAGTAGTGGTATTTGTTAAGCACTTACTATGCACCAAGTACTGTTCTAAGTGCTGGGGTAGATACAGTGTCATCAGTTGTCTCACATGGGAATCTCAGTCTTAATCTCCATTTTACAGATGAGGTAACTGAGCAACTGAGAAGTTATGCAAACTACTTGCAACTTGGATGGATTTATTTTGCCACTTCAAACCCCGAGTTAAAAACTAAAGGTGGTTTCTTGTAGGGTGACTGCTGATGGCATGAAAACAGTTTACACTTCTCTGCTCACCCTGTAACTCAGTTTAGAAGGACACACATGAATTTGTCTCAGAAGCCCACAGAGCCTGTATGTTGCTGGGAGGACCCTTTGTTCCCACCCCACATTGCTCCAGAGCCATTATTTAACCATGGGCACTGCTTTTGTGCTGTAAAATTCAATGTAGGGAGTTCAAGAAGAGATGGGCTGAGTGTGTATGTTTGATACATTTCATTTTTAAAGGCATCTGGTGCAATATCAGTAACAGAAAGGGGTAAAGACAGACCAGCTGAAAAATCCAGAATAAAAATAGGAATGATCACCCTATTTTGGACAGCATGGCATAATGGATACAGTATGGGCTTGGGAGTCAGAAGGACCTGGGTTCTAATTCTGGCTCTGCCACTTGATTGTTGTGTGACCTTGGGTAAGTCATTTACCTTCTCTGTGTTTGTTACCCCATCTGTAAAATGGGGATTAAGACTAGGAGCACCATGTTGGGCATGGACTGTGTCGAGCCTGATTATTTTGTACCTACCTAAGAGATTAGTATAGTTCTTGAAACATAGTAATTGCTTAACAAATACCATTAAAGAAAAAAGGGGGATGGGCCAGGGTCCTTGCCTCCTTCCTGTACTCTTGATATTCCTTCAAGCAGGCCTGGCTTTATTCCTCAGGTCAAATTCTACGAGACTTTCCAGGAACAGAGGAGAAAAGTGGAACAGAGCATTTTCCAGTCTTCGGAGACTAGAAGAGGAAACTTTGTCTCTGTGTTGTGCTACATAAGAAAGGAATGCCTGGTGAGAGGAATTTAAGGCAAAAGAATTTCCTTCCCTGGGGTGGGGAGATGAGGCCTGAGAGTTCAAAGACCAGGAAGTAAGCTGAGAGCTTAGTTTACTCTTAGCCAGGAGTGTGTGCACTGGGAATATTGCTAAGTAATCAATTTTGTGCTGATTTAAAAAAAAAAAATCAACACCTCACCAATGGCTTTAAAACTGTCCACCACCTTGCCTGCTCCTACCTCAACTTGCTACTCTCTTTCTATAATCCTGCCGGCATACTTCACTCCTCTAATGCCAATATTCTCAGTGTGCCTCCATCTTGCCTCTCTCGCCGCCAACCCCTAGTTCACATCCTGCCTCTGGACAATTACTCTCCCCCTTCAAAGCCTTTTTGAAGACACAGCTTTTCCAAGAAGCCTTCCTAGACTAAGTCCCTCTTTTCGTCTTCTGCCACTCCCTTCTGCATACCCCTGACTTACTTCCTCTGTTCTCTGCCAGTCTCATCTCCACAGCACTTATATACATAGCTGTAATTTATTTGTATTGGCGTCTGCCTCCCTGCCTCTAGAGTGTGAGCTTGTTAGGGGCACTGAATGCACTCTATTGTTTTACTGTACTCTCCCAAGCACTTAATACAGTGCTCTGCACACAGTAAGAGCTCAATAAATACAATTGAATGAGTGAATGAAAATCATTTTGATATCCCTTGAGGAAAGGAACTGGGCTGCTGCTACTTCTGAATTCTCCTACGTCCTTAGTATAGTGTTCTGTATATGTGATTAAATATTTATAAAGCCAAAGGCTGTACTAAGCACTGAGCTATATACACAAGATAACCAGGTTGAGCACAGTCACACACAAATCTCACTATCCAGAGAAGGATAATAGGTATTTAATCTCCATTTTTCAGATGAGGAAATTGCAGGCACAGAGAAATGGCTTGCCCAATGCCGCAGGAGATAAGAGGCAGAGCCAGAAGTAGAATCTGGGCTCTTTGACTCATATCATATATGCTCCTCTTCTTGATATATAAAAATAAGCAGTGACCCTGGTGACTGGGCTAAAAAGTCAGTGGAGGACTAATGTTTGGTTTAGTTTTTATTGGAATCGATGTGGGGAGCACAAAAAAGTGGGAAGAGGGGAGGACTTAGAATTGATGGGGTAGTTTATTGGCTAAGGAGTCAATAGAAGAAGGTGGCATGGTAAGCATAGGGACTTCATGGTACTAAAAAGTGTGGGCTGGCCAGGATTTTTAATCTAAGATGAGCCAAATAGAGTTAGGCGTTAGGGTCTAATGGCAATGGAAATTAGGAAATATGGGACCTAGTCTTAGTTCTGCCCCTTAACTCATTGTGTTGACTTCAGTCTGGTCATTATACTTTTTGGGCCTTATTTTCTTCACCTGTAACATCGAAGAAGGTTCCTAAAAGATTTTGTGAGACTATTCGTTTTTGAAAACTATTTGCAAAGCTGAGGTAAACAATAACTTAGCCTAAATGCAAGGCCTGCTGTCAGTAGGGTATTTGTTTCAAGTACTAAGTGGCAAATATATTAGACAAAGTTACTTATGTTGAAAAATATTGAGCTTTGGAATATTCCTCTGCATTTTCCCACATTCAAAGTCCTCCTACAATTCCAACTCCTTTAGAAAGCCATATTAATTCACAACCCAGATTAATGACCCAGTAGCATTTTGCATTTTTTCCTTTCCTCAGTACTTAAGGTCATATGTTTCTATATTTGTATTTTTGATTATTTTTTCAGCTACTTCATCCCAGACACATTTGCCCTACTTCTGGTCACATTCTTGTTCTTCCTCCTGCTTCTTTAGTAACAAATATCTTTTATCTGTTTCCCCCTATTGGATTGTGAACCTTATGGAGGGGGAACGTATGTCTTCTGTTGTTAAGTACAGCGGTGCGAATTTAGAAAGTGCTCAATAAGTACCGCTGTTTGCCCGAGAGGTCAAATCTTGCCCTAACAGCAGTAGTCATCTTGAATTCCACCTAAATAACTGACTTTTGACTTTACACCTGGTCATAGTCTGGACAAGTGTAATCTGAATTGATGTTAGAGAAGCAGTGTGGCTCAGTGGAAAGAGCCCGGGCTTGGGAGTCAGAGGTCATGGGTTCGAATCCCAGCTCTACCACTTGTCAGCTGTGTGACTGGGGGCAAGTCACAACTTCTCTGTGCCTCAGTTACCTCATCTGTAAAATGGGGATTAAGACTGTGAGCCTCACGTGGGACAACCTGATTACCCTGTATCTACCCCAGCTCTTAGAACAGTGCTCTGCACATAGTAAGCGCTTAACAAATACTAACCTTATTAGTAAGGTTATGCAACTCAGATTCTCCAGGCTTGAGGATTTTTAAATCTTTTATTTCCATATCTTAAACAATTTCTTACTTTAATGGTTATTTATAATACAGTGAAGATCAGCTAATCTGGGAACTTTTCAACTCCCCACAGTAGTATTGTACTTTCCCAAGTACTTACTACAGTGCTCTTCACACAGTACGCTCTCAATAAATATGAGTGAATAAATAAATAACAGGCCAAGAGCAAAGCATTTAGTCCTGGATATGACACAGCAAATTCTGTATTACTTGACATCCTCATTTATAGGGTGCATTTCTGGCAAACTTCATTATGACAAGCTAATCTGTGGGCCAAGTGACATTTCCAAATACTGTAACATGAAACAGAATACTACCAATGCCTCCTGTGTCCTTTCAATGACATTTTAATTTTACACATACCTTTGTCTTTGATTACTACCCACTCAGATTATAAGAGAGCTAAAGAGAAAGTTCAATTTTTTCTCATCTGCAGCTGAATGCAGTTCTGTGCAGTGGGTCCTGCTTACGGAGACGGACAGTATCAGGCTGCTTATTTTCTCATCATTTCTATATCATTTGCTAGACTTGACTGAACAAGATTTAAGAAGTAGGCCAGCTGATTTCTGCTTATATTGTGTCTTTCCTCTGTCATCTTTTTAGCTACACTTAATCTCATTCCATTGTTCAGAGCACTTTTCATTTCAGATTCTTCTCCTGCCCACACTGAATCTCCTTTTGTCTTTGTGCTTTCTTTCAGGCAGCCTGGAGCAGCCTCTCAGGACATTTGTACCAGGTGCTCTCTCCACTTCTCTTCCCCTGGAGTTTTTAAATACTTTTAAATGGAGGGGGAGAAAGCACTTAGATGTTTTCCCAGGAAAGTGAAAACACTTTGTAAACACTATTGTGATCAGTCCTTACTTTTACCCTACTAGAACTTGGTGCAATTTTGATTGCTCTAGCTAGAAGATGCACAGCCACAGAGCCATCTCTGGGGCACTGGTGACATGAGAAGGCATCCTAGACTAATAGCCCCAACTCCATGCAAAATACAGACTCCACCCTGAATTGGAAAATGCAAAGTTTGCCACTTGCCATAGGATGTAGCTTCTATTCTTGTAACCAGATGTTTGTTCCCTGCCACCAAGCTTACAATCTAATGGTATTGGGGAGCGGAGGAGGGGGTTAGGGGCGAGTTTGATAAATAACTACCAAGAGATAGTGAGAGCCAGAAGAAGAAAATGTGTAAGTAGGAAGCAGTGTAGGTGCATTAGGACAAAAACAGCTGTTAAAATAATTAAATGTATGGCTAAATATTTTTAAAAGTATGCATGCATGAATGTTGACTATAGGATTAAAGTATTAAGGTTGAGTGTTCATCTGTCTCAAGTGGGCTGCTAAATGGGTTAGGTAGATTTCAGGAGGGTTTAAAGATGGGTAGAGCTGTGGTCAGTCAGATTTGACGGGAAAGGAAGCTCCCAGGTAGGAGAACAGCATGAGCTAGAACGGCAAGGGTTATATATGTATATTTGTATAGTAGTTCTTAAGCAATTACTAAGTGCCAGCCACTGTACTAAGCACTGGGGTAGATCTCACAAGAGGCTTCCATTTTACAGAGGTAAATGAGGCAAAGAGAGGTTAAGTGACTTGCCATAGGTCAGGCAGCAGGTGAGTGGCAGAGTTGGATTAGAACCCAGGTCCTTCTGACTCACAGGATAGTGCTCTATTCACTACGCCATGCTGTTTGAGAGTTAAAGGCAAGGTACAGTTAGACAGGGAACTTGGGAGGAGTGACAGGTGCAAGCTGTGGAGTAAGTGGGTGAAAAAAGCTGCTATATAATAATTACATAATGGTATTAAATACTATGTGCCTAGCACTGCACTAAGCATTGGGGCTGATTATGTTGAATCAGATAAGTTAAAAAATAGACCAGCTGATTTCAGTTTATATTGTGCTTTTCCTCTGTCATCTTTTTAGCTACATTTAAGCTCATTTCATTGTTCAGAACACTTTTCATTTCAGATTCTTTTACTGCCCACAGTGAATCTCCTCTTGTCTTTGTGCTTTCTTTCAGGCATCCAGGAAGATAATCAGTCCCTGTTCCACATGAGACTCACAGTCTATGTAGGAGGGAGTGGGATTTAATGCCCATTTTACAGATAAAAAAAACCAAGACTCGGAGAATCAAATTGACTTGCCCGAAGTCACACAGCAGACAAGCCGTGGAGCTGAAATTAGAACCCAGGTCCTTTGACTCCTAGGCCCGTGCTCTATATGAGTTGGCGAGAGCTGCTGTGTAGTTTCTGCTTGATGCTTTTGAAGATGAGTAAACAATGGAGGTTTTGAAGGAGTGGAAAGGTGTGTTCTGGGCAATGCTGCCAGAGGATGACTGGACCTGATCAGAACTTGGACCATGGTGATATGTTTTCAAGTGGAGAAGAAGAGGAAGATCTGGGAGATGCAGTGGAAGAAGAATGAGCAGCATTTAGCAATGGTTTTAGGTGCGAGAGGCTGTCAAATTCAAGGGGCTGCTTCTAGGCTCTGTTTCTCGCTGCAAACAGAACTCCTGGCCTTTCTTCTTTGGCCAAATGCTTGGCTATCCTAAACAAGAGGGATAGGATAAGTGCTTAGAACAATGAAGTAGCAGTTTGGATGGAGAGGAAAGGGCAGATTTTAGCAATGTTGTTAAAGTTGAAACAATGGGATTTGGTGATAGACTGAATATGTGGGTTGAATGAGAGAGATGAGCTTATGGGCTTGTGAGACACTACGGTGCTTGGTATATAGTAATCGGTTGTATTTATTAAGTGCTTACTGTGTACTGAGCACATAGTAAGCACTGACCCAATACTATTGTTATTCTTTTCATTATTATAACCATCCAAAGGACATAAATAGCCAGTCGACTGAGCCTAAATGGTCAGCAAAAATCTACCAGTTTGGGGTAGGAATACAACAAACATTATGAAGGTGATTAACTGTATTAAAGCTGCTTAGGCAGAATTGACCAATATTGATTAGCTAGATTTTGAGGAAGGTGTGATCCTAAGTGGTGGATGACTATGTGGTGGTGAGAAGCAGCGTGGCTCAGTGGAAAGAGCACGGGCTTTGGAGTCAGGGCTCATGAGTTCGAATCCCAGCTCTGCCACTTGTCGGCTGTGTGACGGTGGGCAAGTCACTTAACTTCTCTGTGCCTCAGTTCCCTCATCTGTAAAAAGGGGATTAAGACTGTGAGTCCCACGTGGGACAACCTGATTCCCCTGTGTCTACCCCAGCGCTTAGAACAGTGCTCGACACATAGTAAGCGCTTAACAAATACCAACATTATTATTATTATTATTATATTTTCACATTATTGCAATATGTGCACATTAATGCACAGTCTACATTAGGAGAGGAAAGAGTCAGAAATACCGCTTCCCCCCCGAGCCAAGCTTGGGGTGAGGTTGGACCTCAGAATCAGTGCCTCCCAGGCTCCAGTCAGGTAGTTGGTGCCTTAAAGAGCAGAACTACTGTAGAGTAGTTTTTTCTATTCTAAGTGCTCCTTAACTTCCTCTTTCCCTTGCTCCAGGGTAGCAAGACACAGTTTTGCTCAGTGTCCTCAAATGCTGTAGTCATAATACTAGTAGTGGTGGGAATAGCATTTATTGAGCATTCAATCAATTGTATTTATTGAGTGATTACTGTGCACAGAACATTATACTAAGCACTTGTGAGAGTACAAGATAAAAATGTAAGAGTTGGTAGACATAGCCCCTGCCCATAATGAGCTTAAAGTTAGAGGGGTAGAAAGACATTAAATAAAAACAAATAAATTAATGATTTGTATGTATGTGCTGTGGGGCTGAGGGAGGGATGAATCAAGGGAGCAAATATAAAAATGTTGACAAATTGAGCGATTCAAAAATTAAGTTCAGAGTGGAATAAACATAGATACATAAGTGCTGTGGATGGATTTAAACAAGTTTATATAAATGTAGCTGATGGGTTTATATGTTTTGGAGAGTTGGGAATTGGAACAGGTGGGATTTCAGGAGAGCTTTGAATGTGGGGAGGATTGTGTTTGATCTGTTTGGGGATGGAAGGCACTTGAAATTAGGAAAGTGTGAACAGTGGGTTGGAAGCAGGAGAGAGGCACAGTTGGAAGGTTAGCTCAAGAGGAATGTAGAAAGCAGAGTGGGGAGTAGCTAGTAAATAGAGCAGACACATAAGGTGGGAATGTGTTAGCGAAGATCCTTGAAACCATTTGTGAGTTTTTGCTTGAAGCAGAGGAACATAGGAAGCCAGTGGAGGGATTTGAGGAGTGGGGAGGTATGTGTCTAGTGATGCTTCCAGAAGGCGATTCACACAGAGGCAAGTAGTATGGATTTGAGGTACGGAGTTTGAAAGCATAGAGACCAGTGAGGAGGCTGATACAGTAGCCTGTGGGAGGCTGACTGACACTTATACCAGGGAGATAGCTGTTGGGTTGTAGAGGAAGGAATGGATCCTGGAGATTTGTCGGAAAAAACAGCAGGATCAAACACTAGCACCACTGGCCTATTTGCTAATTATCCCCTATCCTACCAACATCTTATACTACTATAGCATTCTCTTTTGTTGTCTAATCACTGAGTTATTATAATGCAAGTTACTGTTCCTACATAAAGAGCTGTTGTTTCACTTTTCCCCTCAGACTCTACTTTGGTAGAGAATGGAATTTCTTGAAATGAAAGGAGAAGCTACCACGTGGCATATGGGCAATTTGGAGAATGAATGAGAGAATGAATAGATTGTTCTATCTGAAAGGCCTTTTGGATTGGGGATTGTTTTGGAAATATTTTTTGTTTGTTTTTAATGGTATTTGTTAAGCACTTATTATGAGCCAGGTACTATACTTAGAGCTAGGATAGATAGGAGATAATCAGGTTGGACACAATCCATGTTCCAAATTGTGCTCACAATCTAAGCAGGAGGGAGTAGGCTTGAATCTCCATTTTACAAATGAGATAACTGAGGCATAGAGAAATTGTGACTTGTCCAAGGTTACCCAACAGACTAGTGGCAGAGCAAGAATTAGAACCCATGTCCTCTGACTCTAGGCCTGTGTTCTTTCCACTAGGCCAGGCTACTTCCCATTGACATGTAAAGTAAGATTGTGTCTAAAAAAAGGTGCTCAGTAGAGAAGAAATGCTAAACTCTGATACAGGGATTTTGAATTGGGAGATAAACCTAAATTTAACTGCCAATACTGACATCTTCCTAGATTTCTTCTCTTTTGTGATTTCAAATTTTTATGAGCTTTTTGCCTGAGACTTTATGGAGTCATGAATGGATAGACTTTTCTACACGACTACATAATTGTATTCCAATTAATGTCATAGCTGCATCTGAATTGCATCCACAGTCCCTGTTTTTTTGCTTGTAGCAACAATCCAGTTAAAATTATTTATATTTCAATTTCTTTCCATGGCTGTAAAATTCTTGTGGATGTCTGCAGATTTCAGTGGATCATTGGCAGCTATAGAGGTTTCTCTGACTGACGAAGTGACTGTTCCAAGTTTACCGGCTAACCAATTAAAATTTTCAGTTTAAAGAAAGTAGCAAAGATTTAATATCTAAAAATCAAATATTTATGACCTAAGACATTTTAAGTAGGGAGTTTGGAGTGAATGGAGTTTTCAACTTTAGATCATACCTCTATAGTTGGATTTCTCTTTGCCATTATTATACCCATAGAAAACGGTTTCTTCACTCAGTTGGGGAGCGTTTACTTATTTTCAATTTTGGTCGGTAATCTCAATCCATTTTCTATCCCTCCCTTCCCCAAACTAGACTGCAAAGATAGACCTGACCTATTACTTGTATTGTATTTTGCCTCTAGCTTACTACACAGGCACCTCTATTAAATATTAATTGGATTAATCTTTCAATTTTAATAACCTTCCCTGAATTAAGAGAAAAATGCTATGGCTCCAATTTACACATGGAGAAATTGAGGGAGATATTAATTATCTTGCTAGACAGCAAACTCCTTGAGTGCAGGGATCAAGCCTCCTACTTCTATTGTATTCTGCCAGGTACTTGACCTGGCTCTGCACAAAAAAGGCACTCGTTAAGCACTATTGATTGTCAAAGATCAGATAATGACCATTTCTGAATGGAGGAAACATTCTTTGGAGATTGGAATTTACTGTTGAAAACCTCATTTTCGGCTTGACTTTTTTGCCATCTGCACCTTTCAGGCCAGATGAACTTCAGAAGAATTTCACTGTGGTTGTCAGGTTTTAATCAGTGGTGTATTAAAGTGCCTACTGTGAGCTAAGGACTTGAAAGGGAACACCAGAAGCAAAAGACACTTCCAAAAAGGAATTTACAGTCTAATCTGAGATGATGGTGATGGTATTCGTTAAGCGCTTCCTATGTACCAAGTACTCTTCTAAGCACAGGGGTGGATGCAAGGTAATCAGGTTGTCCCATGTGGGGCTCCCAGTCTTAATCCCCATTTTACAGATGAAGCAACTGAGGCAAAGAGAAGCTAAGTGGCTTACCCAAGGACACACAGCAAAGTGGTGGAGCCAGGACTAGAACCAAGTTGTCTGACTCTCAGGCTCGTGCTCTTTCCACTAAGCCACACTGCTTCTAAGTGAGACAGGCATATATAAATTATGTGCAGATAAGATGAATAAAGCATTAAATACTATAAAGTTTGGTGGACTGATGCAATTAATGTTGAGAATTAGGGAAGTCTTTTAGGAGGAGTTGGGTTTTTAGAAAGACTTTGAAGATGGGGAAAGAGGGATTTCAATGGGGAAGGGAATTCTAGGCAGGAGAAACACAAAAAAAAAGGAACCAAAAGTGGGAAAATCAAGACTGGGGTATGATTAGGTGACTTTGGGAGCAGTGATGATATTTACTGAAAACCCAGTTGGATGCAGTGTGCTCTACAAAACATTTGCGGAGTGTATGAGCTGGGGAGTAATAGGTGAAGAGAGAGGTTATGTAAGCTGGAGAAAACTGGTATAAATCAGTCATTCAGTGTATTTGAGTGCTTTCTGTGTTCAGATCACTCTACTGAGCACTTGGAAAAGTACAATATATCAGAGCTGATAGACATGTTCACCGACCACAGGAGCTTGTAGTTTAGAGTACGAGGCAGACATTAAAGGAAATTACAGATATGTACAGAAGTGCTTTGGGGCTCAGGGTAGGCTGAATAAAGGGAGCAAATCCAAGTGCAAGGATGATGTAGAAGGGATAGGGAGTAGGGGAAAAAAGGCTTAGTCTGAGAAGGCCACCTGGAGGACATGTGATTTTTTTTTAAAAAGGCTTTGAATGTGGATAGAGTGATTCTCTATTGGATATGAAGGGAAGGGAGTTGCAGGACGTGGGCGATGGGTTGGCAGTGAGATAGCCTAGCCAAAAAGTCTTGAAGCCAATGGTGAAGAGCTTCTGCTTGATGCAGTGGAAAGTAGATGCCTATTGGAAACTTTGAGGGAGTTTTGGGGGTCATCTATTTCTCCACTGATCTCTTGCCCATGTCTTGCCTCTGTCCTAGAACTCCATATTTGACTGATGCTCACTCTCCCCTCATTTTGTCTACTCCTCCCTTCTACATTGCTCTTGTGCTTGGATTTTTATCTTTTAATTAGGGCACTCTCAGCCCCAAAGGACTTATGTATCTATTGGTAATTTATTTTAAAGTTTGTCTCCCCGTCTATACTGTAAGCTCCTTGTGAGCAGGGAATGGTGTTTACCAACTCCATTGTTATTGCTTTTATGGAGGTTTTTTTTTTTTTACTATTTTAACTTTTAAGGTATTTAAGACCTTACTATATGCTGGGCACTATACTAAGCATTGGGGTAGATACAAGCTAATCAGGTTGGACAAAGTCCATGTCCCACATGGGGCTCACAGCCTTAATCCCCATATTACAGATGAAGAAACTGAGGCACAGAGAAGCTAAGTGATTTACCCAAGTAGTGGAGCCAGGATTAGAATCCAGGTCCTTTTGACTCCCAGGCCCATTCTCTATCTACTAGACCACACTGCTTCATTATGCCTCTCTGTTGTATTGTACTCTCCCAGTTGCTTAGTACAGTGCTCTGAAATCAATCAATCACATTTATTGAGTGCTTACTGCATGCAGGGCAGTGTAAGGGCTTTGAAGAGTACAATATAACAGACACATTCCCTGTCCACAATGAATTTGCAGTCTAGAGGGGGGACAGTCATTAATATAAACAAATGAATTACAGATATGTACATAAGTACTGTGGGGCTGAGGGGAGATGAATAAAGGGGGTAACTCAAGGTGACACAGTAGGGAGTGGAAGAAAAGGAAAAGAGGTTTAGTAAGGGAAGGCCACTTGAAGGAGAAGTACCTTCAATAGTCTTTTAAAGAGAGGACAGTAGCTGTCAGTTTCATATGAAGAGGGAGGGTTTTCCAGGCCAGAGTCAGGATGTGAGCGAGGGGTCAGCAGTGAGATAGTTGAGATCAAGGAACAGTGAGAAAGTTAGCATTAGAAGAGTGAAGTGTGCCAGGTGAGTTGTAATAGGAGAGCAGTGAGGTGAGGTAGGTGGTGGCAAGGTGATTTAAGTGTTTTAAAGCTGATGGTAAGGAGTTTCTGTTTGATGTGGAGCTGATTGGGCAAACACTGGAGTTTCTTGAGGAGTGGGGAAACATGGGTTGAATGTTTCTGTAGAAAAATGCTCTGGTCAGCAGAGTGAAGTATGGACTAAAGTGAAGAGAGACGGAAGGCAGGGAGGTCAGCGAGGAGACTGATAGAGTTATCAATGTGGGAATAGGATAAGTGATGGATTAACGTGGTAGCAGTTGGATGGAGAGGAAAAGGTGAATTTTAGTGCAATTGAGAAGGTTGAACTGACAGGATTTAGTGATAGATTGAACATACGGGTTGAATGAGAGAGAGGAGTCCAGGATAATGCCAATCTTACGGGCTCGTGAGATGAGAAGGATGGTGGTGCTGTCTAAAGTGATGGGAAAGTCAGGGGAAGGGGACGATTTGGGTGGGAAGATAAGGAACTCTGTTTTGGACATGTTAAGTTTGTGGTGCTGAAGACATCTAAGTAGAGATGTCGTCAAGGCAGGAAGAGATGAGAAACTGCAGGGAGAGAATGTTCTGCACATAGGCCTCAGTAAATATGATCGAGTGGAGAGAAGAATGGAAAGTCAGATTTTAAGAAGATAATCCAGGAGATAATAGAGAGTGAAGAGGGGAGATGTTGGGAGAGGAAACTGATTTTAGGGATCAGAGTGGGGGGTGTGTGTGTGTGTGTGTTTGTGTAGGTTGGATTAGGTAAGAGGGAAGGACTGATTGAGTATCTTAAAGCCAAAAGTAAAGAGTTTCTTTTTGATGAAGCAGTGGAGAGGCAATTATTGGAGGAGTTTTGAGTAGTGGGGAGATTTGGACTAAATGGTTTTTCAGAAAAATGTTTCAGATAGGATGTGGGGATTTTAGTGAGGAAGCTGATGCAGGATTCAAGGTGGGAAATGATATGCATTTCGATCCACACCATAGTTTAGAGAGGAAAGGGTGGGTTTTAGAGATCTTGGAAGGTAAAACCTATAGAATTTCATGACAGATTGAGTGTATGGGTTGAATGAAAGTGCTGAGTGCATGGTAATGCCAAGGTTACAGACTTATGAGACATGAAGGTTGCAAGTGCCACCCCCTCCACCTGCGCCTCGGACCCCATTCCCTCTCACCTTATTAAAACCATCGTTCCTGCCCTCCTCCCTTCCTTAACTTCTATTTTTAACCACTCAATCTCCAATGGCTCCTTCCCCTCTGCCTTCAAGCATGCCCACGTCTCCCCCATCCTAAAAAAACCCGCTCTTGACCCCACTTCCCCCTCCAGTTATCGCCTTATCTCCCTACTACCCTTCCTTTCCAAAATCCTAGAACGAGTCATCTACAATCGATGCTTAGAATTCCTTAACTCCCATTCTCTCCTAGACCCCCTCCAATCTGGCTTCCATCCCCTCCACTCTACCGAGACTGCTCTCTCTAAGGTCACCCATGACCTCCTTCTTGCCAAATTCAATGGCTCCTACTCCCTTCTGATCCTCCTTGACCTCTCTGCTGCCTTTGACACTGTCGACCATCCCCTCCTCCTCCATACCTTATCTCACCTTGGCTTCATGGACTCCGTCCTCTCCTGGTTCTCCTCTTACCTCTCTGGCTGGTCATTCTCAGTCTCCTTCGCTGGCGCCTCCTCCCCCTCCCATCCTTTAACTGTTGGAGTTCCTCAAGGGTCAGTTCTCGGCCCTCTTCTGTTCTCCATTTACACTCCCTCCCTCGGTGAACTCATTCGGTCTCACGGCTTTGACTACCATCTCTACACAGATGACACGCAGATCTACTTCTCCGCCCCTGTCCTCTCCCCCTCCCTTCAGGCTCGCATCTCCTCCTGCCTCCAAGATGTCTCCACCTGGATGTCGGCCTGCCACCTAAAACTCAACATGAGCAAGACTGAGCTCCTCATCTTCCCTCCCAAACCCGGTCCTCTCCCAGACTTCCCTATCACCGTGGATGGCACGACCATCCTTCCCGTCTCTCAGGCCCGCAATCTCGGTGTCATCCTTGACTCGTCTCTCTCGTTCACCCCACACATCCTATCCGTTACCGAGACCTGCCGGTTTCACCTTTACAATATCTCCAAGATCCGCCCTTTCCTCTCCACCCAAACCGGCTACCTTACTGCTACGGGCTCTCGTTATATCCCGGCTAGACTACTGTGTCAGCCTTCTCTCTGATCTCCCTTCCTCCTCTCTCGCCCCGCTCCAGTCTATTCTTCACTCCGCTGCCCGGCTCATCTTCCTGCAGAAACGATCTGGGCATGTCACTCCCCTTCTTAAACAACTCCAGTGGTTGCCTATCGACCTCCGCTCCAAACAAAAACTCCTCACTCTAGGCTTCAAGGCTCTCCATCACCTTGCCCCTTCCTACCTCTCCTCCCTTCTCTCTTTCTACTGCCCACCCCGCACGCTCCGCTCCTCCGCCGCCCACCTCCTCACCGTCCCTCTGTCTCGCCTATCCCGCCGTCGACCCCTAGGCCACGTCCTCCCGCGGTCCTGGAACGCCCTCCTTCCTCACCTCCGCCAAACTGATTCTCTTCCCCTCTTCAAAACCCTACTTAAAACTCACCTCCTCCAAGAGGCCTTCCCAGACTGAGCTCCTCTTCTCCCTCTACTCCCTCTACCACCCCCCCCTTCACCTCTCCGCAGCTTAACCCTCTTTTCCCCCCTTTTCCCTCTCCTCCTCCCTCTCTCCCTTCCCATCCCCTCAGCACTGTACTCGTCTGCTCAACTGTATATATTTATTACCCTATTTATTTTGTTAATGAAATGTACATCGCCTTGATTCTATTTAGTTGCCATTGTTTTTACGAGATGTTCTTCCCCTTGACTCTATTTATTGCCACTGTTCTTGTCTGTCTGTCTCGCCCGATTAGACCGTAAGCCCGTCAAACGGCAGGGACTGTCTCTATCTGTTGCCGACTTGTTCATTCCAAGCGCTTAGTACAGTGCTCTGCACATAGTAAGCGCTCAATAAATACTATTGAATGAATGGTGCTGTCTACAGTGATAGGAATGTCAGGGAAGGACAGGTTTTGGGTGGGAGTTCTTTTAGAGACATATTAAGTTCTTAGTGTCTACCAACTGTATTGTACTCTCCCAAGTACCATGCTCAGCACAAAGTAAACATTCAACAAATATGAATAATTGAGTTTCTCACAAGGGTTTAGTACAATGTTCTGCGCACAACAGGTGCTCAAAAAATCCTACTGAATGAGTGTGAACTTGAGGGCATTATGCATTTTGGGACCATATGGGACTCACCACTGATAGATAATGAGCCAAATACCATGATAATGGTAAAGATAGATGGATTCTTAGTTTTGCGATCTATTACCTGTTATTGGTTCAACAGATTTAGCCTGTTGACCAGGGAAAAATAACTTTTAGATTTTACTGCCACCTACTGTTCAGTGCAAGATCAAAATACTTCAAATACTTTTTTGTTGTTTTCATGATGCAAGGCAAAATTTATGCCAACTCAATTTACTGAATTTTTTTAACTTAAAAGAAAAAAGATCACATTTAACAAGGATGCATACATATTTTATTATAAAATTCAATACATATTTAACATCTTCAGTATATATAATAGTAAGGGTTAGTCACTGGACCCACACGAAGAATTGAATTCAGTGGTTGGACTTGCCAAAATTACATTCCCTCACTTTTTCCCTTGGCTGCAATGCAACCATCGGTAGACTCCATGGTGCACAATAATTCAAATAGTTCCTTGAAGTTGATCGACAGCTAGTATAGTATAATTTCTATGCAAGCTGAAAAAAGGTACTAGTTCTGAGTGAGTTATTAAAGAAGTTGAGTGTGAAATTCCACCTAAAAGAGGAAGGACTCAATGGCATGTAGTGTCTTTATCTTTTGTTAGCGCTTATAAAATTAGAATATTCATTGTAGAAATTGTTCAATGTCTCCTCCAAAAGTTCTATACAATGTTTGAGTGTTTTCCAATTTACACTGAAGATGCTGATTTAAAAAATCTGATTGAGAAATAGGCAAAAAGTGCCTTGGGAAACTCTTTTTAGTGCTATGTTCTCCTCTAAATTGGTTGCAAATACAAAATGTTTGTAAACTGATTTTTATTGACTACCGTCCACTGAATAGTTTTTCAGGTGGTAATGATAATTACGGTTTGTGTTAAGCACTTACTATATGCCAGGCACTGTAAATTATCAGTTGCCTATCAGCCTTGGAGAAACGCTGTTGAGAATCTGTTGGTTTGACATCATATGAATTAATTAGGTTATAACTACAAAATAGAATATCCCCCAAAAGTTTCTATTTACTATGAAAGTTTTTTATATCAAAACTGAATCCAGTGAAGACATCACAGGTGTCCTAATTCTAACAACCTCCTAATTGTTAATCATCATCTCAGCCAGAGATTTTCAGGGTTTCATTTCTGAGAATAATTTACAGAATCCTAAACACAACACACTTGCGTGCTAAAAGTTTTACATTGATTTCCTAGAAAATTAAATGAAGAAATATGTTAAAATTGGACATATATCAAAGCATCTGGTTTCTGGAAATGTTTTCTTTAATCTACAAACAATTTTTATTTTGTGACTCAGGGCCAGGCCAGAGGATTTACGATAATTTTTGTAAAACATAGTTTTCAGAATAGTAAAACCATCTGTTTAAGGTACATTCACATTTTCTTAGGATTATTTAAACTAATTTTCTGCAGAAGATGAAATAACCTAGCTTTTATATTGAAAAAAAGGTTGTTTTGTGCCACTAAGGACAAGTCTAGTATTACGTTAGCGAAGATAAAATATTCTGTTGTAATTACAGTGGGGAATGAGAGAGGAGGGAACTGGCAGTAGGTGAAGACCTTGGTGTATATTCATTCCATTTCTCTCTTAGTTAAGGGACAGCAAACTGTTGCCTAGTTTTAATAAAGCTTGTCTTCTACTATAAGGACACAAAAATGATTATGAACAAAACTATCTTCCTTTCCAACTTTAAAAAAAATATAAAAAAGGTGTTTATAAATGATGGAAAAGAGATGTCCTAAGCACATTATTGTTCAGAAGTATTGTCACAGAGCCCCACCCTTCATGTGAGTGCTCTCATAGTACTGATAACAGAATGGCTCTGTTTAGAGAAGATCCCTGTAGCCCTGCTTGCTTTTCCCATGAGCTCAGGGTGGCAGGAAAAGACAGACCAAAAATGCAGTGGATAGTGGAATGAGACCCCAGAAGGGAAAGGAACTCAAGATATTTAATTTCTCTTTGGGATCACTTTCTGAGGTAGAATACTGGGGAAGAGAAGCAGCATGACCTAGTGGCTTAGTGACTCCCACACCTCGGAGTCAGAGGGACCTGGGGTTCTAATCCCGGCTCTGTGTCTTATCTTTTGTTTGACACTGGGCAAGTCACTTAACTTCTCTGTGCCTAAATGACCTTATATGTAAATGGAGATTAAATATGTGAGCTCCAAGTAGGACATCTTTTTTTTGTGGTGTGGAGTTGTTTCCAATACACCTCTTCCAGAATTCCTCACCTCCATGGTAGCATGGCTTAGTGGATAGAGCACGGGTCTGGGAGTCAGAAGGATCTACATTCTAATTCCGGCTCCACCACATGCCTGCTGTGTGACCTTGGGCAAGTCACTTCACTTTTCTGGGCCTCATGTCCCTCTTCTGTAAAATGGGGATTGAGTGTGAGCCCCAAGTTGGACAGGAAATGTGTCCAACTTAATTGTATCTACCCTGGAGTTTGGCACATAGTAACGCCATCATTATTATCCAGCCCTTAGAACAGTGCTTGGAACATAGTAAGTGCCTAACAATACCATCATCATCATCAAAGAGTTTTCTTGGTAAAAACATGGAATTGGCTTACCACAGCCTTCTGCGCAGTCAACTTGAGTCTCTGCCTTCTACTCTCTCCCATGCCACTGCTGCCCAGCACAGGTGAGTTTTGACTTGTAGCAGATTGTCGTCCACTTGCTAGCCACTGTTCAAGCTAGGAATGGAAGGGGTATGCCTCTGCTTGACTCTCCCTCCCATAGCTGAGACTGGTAAAGTACAGGAAACTTTCTCTTTACATGAGAGGGTAAATGTGTCCAGCCATGTGAAAAATGATTAGACTGTAAGATTAGACTGTAAACCTGTCATAGGGCAGGGACCGTCTCTATCTGTTACCAATTTGTACATTCCAAGGGCTTAGTACAGTGCTCTGCACATAGTAAGTGCTCAATAAATACTATTGAATGAAAAAATAGACTGTGTACAGCTCATTAGCTTGTATCCAACCAATGCTTAGAACATTGCCTGGCACAAAGCAAGCAGTTAACAAATACCATTTTACAAAAAACCCCCAAAAAACTGTGAGTCTGACCAAGTTTGATCTTGCTTATGCTTCTTTATTTAAGGACAATATGAACAGAATAAATTTTGGTGGTGTGAAAGGACCATTTTGACTTTTTGAAACTAGGAATGTGCAAGGAAATTTAGCTAATAGTGGTGCTGATGTCCATGTGGCATGAAGACAGACAAGCAGTCTAGCAAATGTTGTGGTGGAGGTCTTTGTGGGAAGGGAATGTTTCTACCAACTCTTTTATATTGTACTCTCCCAACTGCTTAGTACAGTATTCTGCACATAGTAAGTGCTTAATAAGTACAGTTGGTTGATTACCATCTAAAGGAGGTTATTTCCAAGAGAATACAGGAAAGCTTAAAATAATGGCAATGGATATTTAGTTCTAATTCAAGTCTAAATTTATGTTTGTCTCTTTAGCCAAAGCATTTGAAGCAAGATTTTATGCACTGTGATTGTTCTGTCCTCCTTCACCCTTAGTTCAAGAGACTGAGAAGCAGTGTAAATGCCCTGCCCCTAAGTCTCAGCTCCAGAGGCACCATTTGTTTCCAAGAAGATCCAGATATAGCTCAAACTTTAAGTTGCAGACCCCTGATATAGCAAGATGCATAGGCAGCTGACTTTTTCCCATTCATGAAGGCTACAGAATACTATAAATCACAGGGATTTTGTGAAAACGTTTTGAAAATGACACATTATTCCTTCCTGTTTCATGAAAAATGGGTAGCTTTTTGATTACATTTGAATTTTTAATTACTGCATTCGTGAAAAAAAATGGTTCCCATATTTTAAGAGAATATCGATCAGTCATTCTCATTTAAAGCTTTCCCAATTCTAAGTTAGAGGACTTGAGAACATGGCATGTAAGGACAAATCACATGGGAAGGAAGCCCCAGTGCTCATACTGAGTTAGGATCTGAGATCTCTGTGCCTAGATAAGGATGCTGCGATCATCTTATGTGTGTTCTTAAGCCAAGGACTGAGACAGAGGCGGTCACCAGCTGCCATGCAAATCAGCAAGAGATCTTGTCTCCAGCATCCTAGGACTTCCTTGGCACCTCAATATTGTTTATGGACTATCTAGGTATTCTGATACACTCTGAGCAGGTAATAAGACCACCGACTGACATACTCTGAACCACCTTGATGGCCTTCTCAGCAGGTCATGACTATGATTCCCTCTCCTCTCTTTGCCAGACATTTACAAAGAGAGTAATGGTTTAAAGAAGGTCAAGGAATCAGTGACATTTATTGAGTGCTTATTGTGTGCTAAGCACTGAACTAAACACAAGGGAAGGTACAATACAACAGAGCTGGAACCTCTGAGACCAATTCTCATACTGAGAGACTAATTCTAATTTTTTTTATGGTACTAGCCCATCTGACCCACTTTCTCTCCCCACTTTTCAAAGAATGTTTGACTTCTCTTTGCAGGGTTCAGTTTCAGCATTCTGCCTCCACAGTGTGGACCAGGGCAATAGTAATAATTGTCAAATTGAGTGCTTACATTGTGCCAAGCACTATAATAAGCACTAGGTAGATAAAAGTTAGTCCATTCAGACACAGTCTGTGTCCCACATGGAGGTCACAGTTTAATGGGTAGGGAGAACAGGTATTTAATTAGGAAACTGATTAGGTTTTGATTAGGAATCTGAAGCACAGAGAAGTTAAGTGACTTGCCCAAGACATAGAAGACAAGTGGCAGATATGGGTTTAGAATCCAGGTCCTCTCACTCCCAGTCCTAGTGGTCTTTCTACTAAGCCTTGTGGCTTCCCATGAAAAATTTCTGCTTGACTGGGAATGTGTCTATCAACTCCATTATATTGTATTCTCTCAAGCACTTAGTTTAGTGCTCTGGAAACAGCACTCCATAAATATGGATGTGATAATGGATGGGAAATGCCATTTTAAACCATTACAAAATTTCTGGGTTTTTTAGTAAAATGACCTGATTTGCAAATTTAATGAATGGGATTAGAATTTCTAGAGGAGGAAATGGTGATAACCAAAGATGGAAATATGGTTGGTTTGTTGATTTCCCTGACTTCCCAACAGCACCTTGCAGAGGGCTTGGTTTTTATGTTAAGTGAGCTACTCCTATTTCAAAGATAGATCTCATTACCTGAAAGTCAAATTTTGGAGAGTTGGGGGCTTTTGGGTTCCTTGATTTGGGTGTTTTTTTTTAAGGTGGGTTTGGAGGCTGAAGTAGGGCCCATGAGAGATGCATTTAGACAATTGCACTGCAATCATTTGCCATGATTCTAGATGGGTATCTGATTAGTTTTGGATCCCATTCATTCAATCGTATTTATTGAGCACTTACTGTGTGCAGAGCACTGAACTAAGCACTTGGAATGTACAATTTGGCAACAGATAGAGACAATCCCCGCCCAACAACGGGCTTACAGTCTAAAAGGGGAACACAGACAGCAAAACAAAACAAGTAGATAGGCCTCAATACCCCAGTGAATTCAGACTTGCTTGGCAGGTGGGAAATGGGAATTGTGGGTGTTGGAAAGCTTGACATCTACTAAGCTCCCCCTGGGGAAGCATAATAATGACATTATTAGGACATAGCTTCTAGTCCCATCATTTAGCTGTTGCCTCTTTGGGATGCCTGAGTGTTGTGGTTCCTCTTTCTCCTCTGCTTTAGAAACCAGTGTCTCATACCAGACATTCTCTCCCTGGAAGGGGAGAAAAGAAAAGACTCCTCTAAACTTATTTCACTCATTTCTTTCACCCCCTAATCAGTACCTGGTTGCTCATCTCCATATGGCCCAGTAGTGCCCCTGAGGAGGTCAGCTAAGACCAAGTTGACTCCTGTCATCTCTGTCTGGTGGGCTATGGTGGGCGCCACTGCTGCTCCTGGGCCCATCTCATTGGAGGAAGCCCATTTGGCCGGCCCCTTCCCGATTGACTTCCCTTCTGTGGCCCCACTGCGAAAGCGGCCCGCGGATGAGGCAAGGTGCTCCCGGGGGAACAGCCAGTCACACCACAAGCTGCTGAAACTTTTGCCCCCGACCTTTGGCTTGCAGGTTGCTTGCTCCAGCACTTTACAGATATGTACCTATCTATAAATTATATATTATAAATTATTTGTATCAATGTCTGTTTCCCCCGCTAAACTGGAAGCTCATGTGGGTAAGGAACATGTCTCCCAACTCTCTGTTGGATGGTACTCTCCCAAGCACTTAGTCAGTGCTGTGCACACTGTAGGTGCTCAATAAATACCACTGATGATGATGATAATTATGATACAATAGCAGCAGACAGTAGAATGCCCGGGGAACAATAAGGTTAGCCTTTCAGGGATGAATTACACAGATTTATTCCACTGCCAGCAATATCCCACTGCACTTGGCTGGTTCAGGAGAGAAGTGAGTTATGGGCTCTAGGAAAGGGCACAGGTTGCAATTATTACCCCTCTTGTCTGTTGTCCTTGCAGTGATGGCAGGTGCAAAAAAGGGGATTGAGCTGCAGTGGCATAGTGGATAAAGCATGAGCCTGAGAGTCAGAAGGTTGTGGGTTCTAGTCCTAGCTTTCTCTGTTGTGTGACCTTGGGCAAGTCACTTTACTTCTCTGTGCCTCAGCTGTCTCCTCCCCTCCTCCCCTCTCCCGCCCTAGAACCCCACTTTACCAGCGCTACCCCTCTTCCCCCTCCCCCTACTCTTCCCCCCACCAAACCCCCTCTTCACCCCCTCCCCCCTTCTCTCTTCCCCACCCATGCCCCATCCCAGTCCTCTTGTCCCACCGCTACCCCTCATCCCCCTCTCCCCGTCCAGGGCCCCGCCACCTCCTTCCCATCCAAACCCTCCCCTCCCCCCGCCCTTCCCCTCCTCCCCCCCTTGCACCCACAGCTACTTTCAAGTGTGGCCTCTGGAACCCCCACTCTATTACAGGTAAGCTACCTTTCATCCATGACCTTTTCCCCTCTCGCTCTCTCCTCCTCCTCGCCCTTTCGGAAACGTGGCTCTCTCCCGAAGACACGGTCTCCGCCGCCGCTCTCTCCGGCGGAGGCCTCTCCTCCCACTCCCCCAGACTCACCGGTAAGGGAGGCGTCGGCTTCCTCCTCTCGCCCCGTTGCCGCTTCCGCACTATCCCTCCTCCCCCCTCCCTCTCCTTCCCCTCCTTCGAAGCCCATATCATTCGCCTCTACCACCCCCTCCAGTTACTTGTCGCTGTCATCTACCGCCCTCCTGGTCCCACCTCCGACTTCCTCAACCACCTTGACCCCTTTCTCACCTTCCTTCTCTCCTTCTCTCTGCCCACTCTGATCCTTGGAGACTTCAACATCCATATGGATGTACCCGACAACTTCTCTGCCGCCCGCCTGCTATCCCTCCTCGACTCTGCCGACCTCCTCCTCCACCATACCGCGCCCACTCACCGACTCGGTCACACCCTCGATCTCGTCATCTCCTACCACTGCACTATCTCCTCCCTCACCGACTCTGAAATCCCTCTCTCTGACCATAACCTTCTCACCTGCCTCATCTCTCACACTCCCTCCCCCTGCAAATCTTCGCTACTGCCCCACAGAGACCTCCGCTCTCTCGATCCCATCCGTCTTTCCAAAAGCATCTCTCCTCACCTTGCCGCCCTGTCCTCACTTCCCACTCTCGACGATCAGGTCTCCGCTCTCAACTCCACCCTCCCTACTCATCTCGACTCTCTCGCCCCCCTTTCCCTCCGCCGCTCTCGCTCCACTAACCCACAGCCCCGGATCACCTCCTCCGTCCGCCTCCTACGCTCCTATGCTCGAGCTGCTGAGCGCTGCTGGCGAAAGTCCAAGCACCAAGCCGACCTCACACACTTCAAATTTATCCTTTCCTACCTTAACTCTGCCCTCTCCTCCGCCAGGCAAAGCTTCTTCTCCTCCCTCATCGACACCCATGCCCGTCACCCCCGCCGATTGTTCCAGACCTTTAACTCTCTCCTTAGGCCCCCTGTTCCTCTCCCTCCCCCATCTCTCACCCCCAATGATCTGACCACCTATTTCCTCACGAAAATCAACACGATCAGGTCTGAGCTCCCCAAAGTCACCCCTCCGCCTCTCCCCTCCCCCCCACCAACCCCCTCCCCTACTTTCCCATCCTTCCCTGCAGTATCCTCAGAGGAGATCTCCCTCCTCGCAAGTGCCACCCCCTCCACCTGCGCCTCAGACCCCATTCCCTCTCACCTTATTAAAACCATCGCCCCTGCCCTCCTCCCTTCCTTAACTTCTATTTTTAACCACTCAATCTCCAAGGGCTCCTTCCCCTCTGCCTTCAAACATGCCCACGTCTCCCCCATCCTAAAAAAACCCGCTCTCGACCCCACTTCCCCCTCCAGTTATCACCCTATCTCCCTACTACCCTTCCTTTCCAAAATCCTAGAACGAGTCGTCTACAGTCGATGCTTAGAATTCCTTAACTCCCATTCTCTCCTAGACCCCCTCCAATCTGGCTTCCTTCCCCTCCACTCTACCGAGACTGCTCTCTCTAAGGTCACCCGTGACCTCCTTCTTGCCAAATCCAATGGCTCCTACTCCATTCTAATCCTCCTTGACCTCTCTGCTGCCTTTGACACTGTCGACCATCCCCTCCTCCTCCATACCTTATCTCACCTTGGCTTCACCGACTCTGTCCTCTCCTGGTTCTCCTCTTACCTCTCTGGCTGGTCATTCTCGGTCTCCTTCGCTGGAGCCTCCTCCCCCTTCCATCCTTTAACTGTTGGAGTTCCTCAAGGGTCAGTTCTCGGCCCTCTTCTGTTCTCCATTTACACTCACTCCCTCGGTGAACTCATTCGCTCTCACGGCTTTGACTACCATCTCTACGCAGATGACATGCAGATCTACATCTCCGCCCCTGTCCTCTCCCCCTCCCTTCAGGCTCGCATCTCCTCCTGCCTCCAGGACGTCTCCACCTGGATGTCGGCCCGCCACCTAAAACTCAACATGAGCAAGACTGAGCTCTTCATCTTCCCTCCCAAACCCGGTCCTCTCCCAGACTTCTCTATCACCGTGGATGGCACGACCATCCTTCCCGTCTCTCGGGCCCGCAATCTCGGTGTCATCCTTGACTCGTCTCTCTCATTCACCCCACACATCCTATCCGTTACCAAGACCTGCCGGTTTCACCTCTACAATATCGCCAAGATCCGCCCTTTCCTCTCCACCCAAACGGCTACCTTACTGTTACGGGCTCTCGTTATATCCCGGCTAGACTACTGTGTCAGCCTTCTCTCTGACCTCCCTCCTCTCTCGCCCCGCTCCAGTCTATTCTTCACTCCGCTGCCCGACTCATCTTCCTGCAGAAACGATCTGGGCATGTCACTCCCCTTCTTAAACAACTCCAGTGGTTGCCTATCGACCTCCGCTCCAAACAAAAACTCCTCACTCTAGCCTTCAAGGCTCTCCATCACCTTGCCCCTTCCTACCTCTCCTCCCTTCTCTCTTTCTACCACCCACCCCGCACGCTCCGCTCCTCTGCCGCCCACCTCCTCACCGTCCCTCGCTCTCGCCTATCCCGCCGTCGACCCCTGGGTCACGTCCTCCCGCGGTCCTGGAACGCCCTCCCTCCTCACCTCCGCCAAACTGATTCTCTTTCCCTCTTCAAAACCCTACTTAAAAATCACCTCCTCCAAGAGGCGTTCCCAGATTGAGCTCTTCTCCCTCTACTCCCTCTGCCATCCCCCCTTTACCTCTCCGCAGCTTAACCCTCTTTTTCCCCTTTTCCCTCTGCTCCTCCACCTCTCCCTTCCCATCCCCACAGCACTGTACTCGTCCGCTCAACTGTATATATTTTCGTTACCCTATTTATTTTGTTAATGAATTGTACATTGCCTTGATTCTATTTAGTTGCCATTGTTTTTACGAGATGTTCTTCCCCTTGACGCTGTTTAGTGCCATTGTTCTTGTCTGTCCGTGTCCCCCGATTAGACTGTAAGCCCGTCAAACGGCAGGGACTGTCTCTATCTGTTGCCGACTTGTTCATTCCAAGTGCTTAGTACAGTGCTCTGCACATAGTAAGCGCTCAATAAATACTATTGAATGAATGAATGAATTAGCTCTTCTGTAAAATGAGGATTGAGACTGTGAGTCCCATGTGGGACAGGGACTGCATCCAACCTGATTTGCTTGTATCTACCCCAGCGTTTAGTACAGTGCCTGGCATGCAGTAATGTTTAACAAATACCACAATAATAATAACCATTATTACTGTTATCAGCCCTGCTCTTCTTCACAGGGTTCCCAGACTACAGTCATGAGAATCACATTTTGTTATATTTTTTGTTAATTCAATTTGCTTTCTTAATGTACACCATTGGGAAATGTACTCTTTTTTCTCATAATGTGAGAAAACAATTTCAAAGCTTTAAATTACAGCACAACTACTGCTGTGAGTGCTACAGATTAATAAAAAAAAATGATTTGCAGTCAGTGTGAATATCTGTATCTCAATGAATCAGAGCCTGAATAAGTTGGAAGAACAGTTTAAGTACATGAATTCAAAGGAGTTTAGAAGAATGTAGTTTCCCTTAATAGGCTTATAATTTGGTATTCTGTCATCTGAAATATTTGAGGGGCTCTTCTCTGGGTCTTTGCCATGATGGCTTGGTTCTGGAAAACTCTTCCCAATAAATTATTAAGTTCTTTTCTGTGTGCAAAGCATTAATGATGACAATAATAATTGTGGTATTAAGTGATTACTATGTGCCAGACACTGTTCTAAGCACTGGGGTAGATTCAAACTGGTTGACACAGTCCCTGTCCCATGTGGGTCTCATAGTCTGAATCTCCAGATAGAGATTCAGATAGATAACTGAGGCATAGAGAAGTGAAGTGATTTGCCCAAGGCCACACAGAAGACAAGCCCCATGTCCTTCTGACTCTCAGGCCCATGGTCTATCCACTAGGCCAAGTTGCTTCTCATTGTACTAAGCACTTGGGAGAGTACAATACAATGGTTGGTAGACACGATAGGTGTCTGACTACCTTAAGACCTTGATTGTGTGTGGGTCAAATCTATGGTCCAAACCTTGTACAGAACTGAACACTGGCCATTTCCAAAGGCTTTCAGAAAAGAGGTAAACAGTCCCACAATCTGGAATAAAGAAGTGAGTCATCTTTCATGACTTAAAAAAATTAAAAGTCCAGCTGAATAGGTGGATTGCACCTTATTACAGTACCAGGATTTTACTATGTTTATGTGTTCATATTTTTAATAATATTATTTCTTTAAAACCAGGCCAAGGCTCAGTCCTGAATCACTAGAAGAAACATTGGGCAGCTTTTCAGGTGCTAAAGGTTCATTATTATCTCTTTGTCTCCCTGTCAGCATCTGTAGTTTGATCCAGACTTTTGTAAGACCCATACCAGGGGTGTGGGTGGCATTTGAAGAGGAAGTTTCAAGGTTGTATGAATAGCATCCTTTCTGGATAGACTCTTGGATGCAGAACAAAGTCAGAACTCAAGAAGAGGCATCTGTTAACAGGGCTACTGCTGAGAGGTTAAAGAGTGGATGAGACCAGGGAACATCAACAAGAAAGCAGGTAAGGAATGGTTTCCTAGAAGACCAAGTTAAGGATTTTTTAAAGCAGTGCAGCTTCTGAATGAAAGCCTGAATTAAATAGGTAGTAGTAATTGTATTTATTAAGCTCATACTGTGAGTAAAGCACCGTTCTAGGCACTGGGAAAAAGTATACTGGTGAGAGTTAGAAGTAGTCCCTGAACCTCAAGAAGCTCATATCTATCTCTTCTCTTATCTTGGATGGTCCTGGAGACATAAGTTATGGAACTGTTGTTGGGTGGTGGTTGGAGCAGGTTAAGTAATAATAATGGTACTTGTTAAGCTTTTACTATGTGTTAAGCACTGGGGTCTCGTCTTGTGCTGTCATCTGCAGCCATGGGGACACCTCTCCCAGAATGTCCCACCTCCATTTGCAATCATTCTGGTAGCATATCCATGGAGTTTTCTTGGGAAAAATATGGAAGTGGTTTGCTTCTGCTCAGTAAACTTGTGTCTCCACCCTCGATTCTCTCCCATGCCCCTGCTGCCAAGCACAGAGGAGTTTTGACTTTCAGCAGATTGCCTTTCACTTGCTCGCAACTGCCCAAGCTAGGAAAAGACTAGGTATGCCTCCACTTGACTCTCCCTCTCACAGCTGAGACTGATAGAGTACTGGAAACCCTCCAGGTGCGATCCTGAGAGGGGAAAGCATTGGGGAAGATACAAGTTAATCAGGTTGGACACAGTCTCTTTTCCACATGGGGTTTACAGTCTAAGTCAGAGTAAATAGGGTTTAATGTCCATTTAACAGATGAGGTAATGGAGGTACAGATAAGTATCCAGGGTCACAGAGCAGACAAGTGACAGATCAAGGATTAGAACCCAGTTCCTCTGATGCCCAGGCCTGTGCCTTCCACGAGTCCATGCTGCTTCTCTAAAGAACGCCCCTGAACCCCAGCTGATTTATCCTAGTTCAGGTCCTAAAAATCTCTTGTGTGGTTGCTATTTTTTCCATTAACAAAGAAGCAAATGCCCTCCTGATGTATCCCTACAGAAAAGAAAACCTCAACCTTGCCCATAATGCCTCTTTCCCCCTCCTAATAAGAGAACTTCCTATAGAAGCTAGGTTTGATGAGTAAACATTATTATATTATTGAATGAGGAGCTTGCCTAATAAAAATTTCTGAATTCCCTTACTTTGTGGTAGGAGTCAAAATACGTTGTGTGACATTGGGCATTTTTGAGAGGATCTTAATCTTGAGGTTTGCCCTGGTGAATCTAGCTGTGTCTTCACCTACATCTGAGAGTTAGTTTGATTCCAACCCAACTGAGAGAGAGATAGATGGCCACAATATTTTCCAGTTGAGTGAACCCAGACTAGGCTGAATGTTCTATTGACTGGAGAAGTCCTGGGAGGCTAGACTGTACTGAAGGTTTGAGTCATTTAGATTCTTATATAACTTGGAATCCAGCCTGGAATGGAGATTACCCATCATTAAACAGGAGCTCTTGATCTCTGTCTAGAAATCATTCTGGACAAGTAAAATTTGACTCATCTATAAGGTAAGGGAAGAACATGATGACATTTGCTCTGTGGGATGAGTTTTTGGTCACAAAACCGTGACTGTTTTCTGAACTACAGTGTCCTTCCTAACACCCCATTTTATTGTAAACCCTTCAATTGTAGTACTTAAGTGCTTACTTCATGTCAAGCACTGTACTAATCACTGGGGTAGATACAAGATAATCAGGCTAAGCAGTCCCTGTCCCTCATGGGGCATGCTGTGTAAGTAGGAGGGAGAACAGGTATCTAATCTCCATTTTACAAATGAGTCACAGGTATGTTAAGTAAATTACCCAAGGTCACAGAGCAGCCAAGTGGTGAAGGGCAATTAGAATCCAGGTCCTCTGCCGCTCCAGGTTCAGGAACAGGAAACTTATCTTTCTCTACCTTTGTAAGGGAATTCCCTGAGTGCTTAGGTCAGTGTTCTGTATATAGTAGCTACTCACTTAAAAGGCTTGATGATGAACCTATCCCTAAAGGAAAAAAAAATCAAATTATCTGTAAATCAGAAAACACTGGGTTTTATCAATGGCCTGAGAGCCAGCAAGTTGACAAGAGCCAGAAACTTGAACATTTTGACCACATTTCCAGGCACGTATGTCTTAAAGCCAGAACTTCTCTTCCTCCTTTCAGTCCTCTTCCTACAGCAGTTTTCCAAGTTCTCTCTGGTGGGCTTCTCAGGCTCAGCATTCATAGCTATTTGCCTTTTGAAGTTTTTTTTTTTTCCAGCAGTTTTTCCTCTGCTCAGACCTTCTTTTATATTCCAGGGATTTCTTGAGGCCCGCCCCCACATATGACCGGGCTTCACAGAGCCCTCCACTCCCCACCCCCTTCCCTTGCTCAGGATTAAAGTGTCCTGACCGCTCCTGCCTCCTCCCCCCTTTGCTTGCAGCCCTGGTTAGGGCAGAAGGGGCTGGAGCTTGCACCCAGGACTCACTAGTCCTGTGGGCCAGAACTTCCAGGCACCAGAAGAAGGGAGAATTAGCTGCTGAAAGCCAGCACTGGGAAAATGTGGAGCAGCTGGTAAGAATGTCTCTCTGAGGGATCTTCTTGTTGCCTCAACAGCAGTGGGGAAATGTGGATTAGAGACAAGAGTGAAGATTTGGGCTCTCGCTTCTCCACTGGTGGCTGGGGGATTGGAGTGGGGAGTGGTGGTAATGAAGGGAAGCAACTCTTTAAACCCAGAAATTGAACCAATAGAGAGCTCTCAAAGTCTAAATGGAGGGGCAAAATGGGACACAGACCATGTGCCTATTCTGGTAAAATGTCTCTGCTTTATCCCTCAGCAGCATACATCTTCCAGTCACCATGTGATTCAAGGCTGAGAGTTTTCCTCCCTCTCACATTCTTATTTCAGGCAAATTCCAGCTTTCTTCTGTATGTGCTGTTTACTGGGACCATGGGCATCTGCCACCATCCAGCGACGTCCACGTAAGGGCTCCTGCTTTCAGAATCCTAGTTGCATTGTTTGAATTTGACCATTATTTATATTAATATCTGTCTCCACTAGATTCTAAGCTCATTGTGGGCAGGGAATGTGTCAGTTTATTGTTATATAGTACTCTCCCAAGCACTTAGTACAGTGTTTTGCACACAGTAAGTACTCAGTAAATACAATTGAATGAATGAATGAGGGGAAGGGGATGGGAGTGAGACAGTGCTTTTAAGGAGGGGGAAGATAGTTGTATTCTTCATGCTTTGGGGTTGGGATCCTGAAGCAAATGTATCAAGGGGTATTGAGGGCTTGGTTTTCTTCTTGTCACTTGGAGCTACTAGAGACCTGTTTGCACGGAGCATAGTGGCCTGACTGACAGAGCAGAGGGAAAGGGAGAAGAAAGCAGGCTCACCCATGTTGTCCTTTGGTTGTGGGAACTTCATAAAGAAGATCTCTGAAGCATTTTCTCTCTTTTGTTTCTACTAGAATTATCCATTTTATACAGTTTATGAAAATTAAAATCACATTGATATCTTAAAATATCTCATTTCTGATTATTTTTCTTCTTTTCTCCTATTGCTCATTTGTCTTAAACATCTCCCTATTCCTAAACCCTCTCAGAGCAAGTTTTAATTAGAAACTAATTCTTGGTTTTAAAAGTATTGTATGGTCTGTGAATGATAAAAACTTTCCATCTTTAGGTGACCTAACTCCTTGTCCATAAAGTCCAAAAGACTTTGGAGCTGTGAAGCTGCTAGACAGGGAACAGCTTAAAAATGTCCCCTTTGGGGTACAGGGTTTCCATGAATTCAGCGGGTAAGAAATGAACCACAGGGAGGATTCAGAGTCCAAGAAGGTACAAGGCACCTTCTGTGAGCAGGGCATGCTGGGCTGATGTCCCTCACCTTCTGCCTCCAAGAGCTACGTTCAGGGTAAACACTAGTGTACATATTTGACTTTCCTTCTAGCCACTTTCAAGTAGGGGTTGGGTTCTTCTCCCTCCGTCTACCCCAACCCCACTCTCTCTGGCCTTAGGAGATTCTCATAGAGACAGCCCTTGGTAAACTGGCATATTTATTCTGTCTCTCTGAAAGATTTGAATAATGATCCCTTCTCATTTTTAGTAGGCAGAGTTGGCAAATCTCCAGGAGTTGGGACCGCTAATTACTACCTCTGTTTGGCACTGGAATGGAAGGGAGGACCCAAGGAAGAAGAGACTACCAACGACTCATCCCACAACAGCCAATTGAGCTGGTTGGGGTTTTCATTCCTTTAAAGAAGTCGTTGATTTAGTAATAAGTTTTGTTGGTTTTTTTTGGCCCCAAACCACCTGAAAATTTCTTGATACTATGCCTTTCAGTATGTTAACCCAGCTGCACTTCAAAAAGGAAGACATTCCTAGGAAACCCTGAAGGTTTAATAACCTAAACCTTGCTTTAGGTTATGTAATAAATCTACTTTCCTATATCCTCCCCAGGTCCCTGCCTTGCTTTCTCATGCCAAGAAGAAAAGTAAATAAGAAATATGACCTGAGACAGTTATTGCAGATCATTGATTAGCTCTTGATCCCATTTCATGGGTCCCCCGGGGGAAGTGACTTTCAGAGGAATGAACTTGAGTGATAGCTGTCTCTCCTGCAGGATTTCCTGTCACTCTGAATTCTGACTCCAGGAATGACCTATGTCCACCTGTCAGAATTGGACAGGATGACCTACCAGGTGAGTAGAAACCCTGCTAGTGAGTGCCCAATTTTTAGATTTTCCTTTCTCTCCAATTTGAGGTTTGAAACACTGTGGGGGGTGCAGGAGGTGGGGGGGCAGGGGAAGGAAACTAACTAATCTCACTGGGGATTTCGTTTTTTTTACCTGTAGGATTTGACCTGATCTCTCAGTTCCAGGTAGATAAAGCTGCATCCAGAGGAGCGATCCGCAGGATGGTGGGCTCAACTGCATTACAGGTGGCTTACAAATTGGGAAATAATGTAGACTTCAGGATCCCAACCAGGTAACAAATGTATTGTGCTCAATTTGCCCCCAACCCCACCATTTTTTGTGCTAAAAGAACTATTTGTCTTTCAGTCCATCATCTATTAGGGTAGGTGATGAAAGTCTAGAATTTCTCCATGCTCAATTCTTGACACATGGTTGTGTAAATTGATCTATTCATAAGCCCTTAATAAATACTCTAAAAAAGGTATACAGATATTATATATATTATATATAATGCTATATAAATAAATTGTACATTCAGCTTCTCTATCTTACATCCCCTACCCATAGCTGTGGTAATATTTACATTTATCCACAACTAGGTCTACAATCTGCTTGAATGCCTATATTTATGGATAGTTCTCTTTTGATTTTCGTATACAGTGTGTCTTTCTCTCATTTTCTCGCTCTCTCTCCAAGAAAAACCACTGAAACTCTTACAGCCTCGATGCAGGAAGTGGGCTTATTTCTCTGTACTATTTTCCTACAATTTGTCTGGTTTTGACTGAAAGGATCTACTGTATAGCTCCCTGAGCAGTGTGCTATAGGCCTGAATGATTCAACTGGTGCCATCAAGTGGTGAAATGGTTAGAGGGGGTGCTGTTCAAGCACGTTGGTGCTGAAAAATAATACCACATACGACGCTCTTCAAAAAGTATCACAATGGCAACAATATCGATGATGGTAATGGAAAGCATAATGAAAACGATTGTCCATTTAAGATTTATCTTACCTATTCCCATGCTTTCATGCTCAAGTTATTTTAGCAGTTATGTTCTTGTGTTTGGGCAAGGTTTCCGTTCTTGTTTGTTGTTGCCGTTATAAAATGAATTTCAGATTTTTTAGTCTACTGAAGCCTAAACCTTACATATTAAGTTTCTAATGAGCTTAATTTTTTATTTGGCAATGATGACAAGATAATATTGCGCTACAGCATGAGTTACATGCAAAGGACTTGGTAAGAAGACTGTGGAAGTTTAATAAATGTTAATAATAATGATTTTCAGACAGAGGATTTGAAACTTCTGGAGCCAGTGTGTTGGTTAGAGGACCAGATTTTGGAAAAGGCAAATTCTAGGGGGGAAGTATCCAATTTGGAAAAATTAGAATCCCTTAGATGTAATGATTAACACATTTGTTATGCTTTGGTTACCTTCAGCAGACTATTAGAAGTATAAAATGTGTTCTATTAGGTAAGAGAAAGCATATAAACTTGATTTCATCTTATCAATCAATCAAGCGCTTACTATGTACAGAGCACTATAGTAAGTAAGCAAGCATTCTGTAGGGTAAACTATAACAGAGTTGGTAGAAACAATCCAAGCCCATAGTAAGTTTAGAGTGTAGAGGGAGAGACAGACATCAATATAAACAAATAAATTATAGGTATGGACATAAAGGTTGAAGGTGGGGTGAATAGGGTTCAGATCCAAGTGCATAGATGCAAAAGAGAGAGGGGGATAGGGAAAAGAGAGCTTAACTGGGGAAGTCCTTATCCTTGGTTAGGATCTTATATCCTGGCTCACAAAATGTACAGAAATGTTTTTCTGCTTGGTGATAAGATATTTGGTCTGAACATTTACTGCCCCTTGATCTATAAATTGGAGAACAACCAACTTGCTTTCACCCAGTACTAATTGTTCTTTTTTTCCCCACTCCTTCAAGAAGTCAAGTTCTCTCCTTAAGTCACCACCATTAGCATTAATATTATTAGTATTAAGTGTTTACAATGTGCAAAGCACTGAACTAAATTCTAAAGTGCTTAGGGGAAGCTCATTAAGTTATCTCCCTGGTCAATCAAGAGCTCACAATCTAAAATGGGAGGGAAGATGGGAAGCAGCATGCTTAGTGGAAAGAGCTTGGGCTTTGGAGTTAGAGGTCATGGGCTCGACTCCCAGCTCTGCCACTTGTCAGCTGTGTGACTGTGGGCAAGTCACTTAACTTCTCTGTGCCTCAGTTACCTCATCTGTAAAATGGATATTAACTGTGAGCCTCACGTGGGACAACCTGACTACCCTGTATCTACCCCAGCGCTTAGAACAGTGCTCTGCACATAGTAAGCGCTTAACAAATACCAACAGAAGAAGGAGGAAGACTAAATCTCAGCAGTTTACAAGGGCAACAGTAGTTAGAAGCAGTATTACCTAGTGGATTGAGCACAAGCAAGTCAGAAAGACCTGGGTTCTAATCCTAGTTTTGCTATTTGTCTTCTGTGTGACCTTGTGCAAGTCACTTAAGTACCTCATCTGTAGAATGGGGAATAATACTGTGAGCCCCATTTGGTACATGGATTGGGCCCAAATTGACTAGCTCGTATCTATCCCAACTGTTAGTACAGTACCTGGGTCATTATAAGTGTTTAATGAATACCATAAAGAACAAAAACCAGTAAGATATATAAGCATTATACTAAACCAGAAGAACCTTTGTTTCTTGGTGACAAAGTCCTTGGTGAGAAATCAACATAGTCTTCCAATATTCAGTAAGTTGTGGGAAGGTAGACTTCTGCTTATCCTCTGATCTTGTGAAGGACAGGGCTCCCCTCCCTTCCACCCTCTCTCCTTCGTTTCCTCCCTCCCTCCCCCACAACCGAAGAATTGGGTGGGAGAATGAGAGTGGTCTCTGATCTCAACTAATGCTGAGCAGAGAGTGCTAGTTTGATAGAAGAATACTTTCTGTCTTATCGTGGACTGGTGGTTTCTTCAAGTTGTAGGGTTCTGTGTTGGCTTTTTAATAGATGCCTGTTACTCTTCATTCTATGCTGGACACACCTCTGTTGACAGCATAATGTTAACTGCAACCATAACCCTGCTTTGAAGTGAGGCTTTTAGGGGTTCTCTCTGTCATTTTTAGGGTGGTGCGGTAGGGGACCAAATTTATTTATGATCCCGTCTAATGTCCCACATTACCACATTTCCATCAGCTGTAAGTTTCCAACAGCCCAATCCTTTCTTTCCAGTTGTTTCTTTTGTTTCTAATGTATAGGACACCTTTCCCCCGCACCATGTTCCAGCTCACAGTCTAGGTCTAATTCTGTAGGCAAGATTTGTGAGGATGGAGAGATTTTATAAGAGGGGTTAAGATATGAGGAAATATAAGGGATAGGAAGGAAAAATACACAATGATGAAAAAATAGGGGGAAGCAGAAAATAAATGGGGAAATACAAGGGGGAAAAAGAACATTCATTCAATCATATTCAATCATATTTATTGAGCGCTTACTATGTGCAGAGCACTGTACTAAGCCCTTGGAATGTACAATTCGGCAGCAGATAGAGACAATCCCTGCCCAACAACAGGCTCAGGTCTAAACGGGGGAGTCAGACAATGAACAAAGAAAAAGTGAAAGCAGGAGAAAGGGAAAGGTAAAAGGAAAAAAAAAAAGCTAAGTTTTTTCCCCTGAATGGGCCTTACCAAGATTCCTACATAAGCCTTACTCTCCTATCGTCAGCCCCTCCACACACACAGAGAAAACCCTCAGCCTTTGCCCGCCGAAGCTCCTATCCCTGGAGCCAAAGGGAGAGGATTCTGACAATATGGGGAGGAGATGGTTCTGTTACCTTCAGACATTTAATAGCCACTCCACCACCAACCACAAAACACTAATTAATGTATCTTTAAACTAAATATTATAAATTACCTATTAATTCACATTAGTATCTGTCTTTCCTTCAAGACTAAGTTTTTTATGCAGGAACATGTTTGTTAAGTTGTAGTACTGTATTCTCCCAAGTGCTTAGTACTGTGCTCTGCACATAGTAAGCACTCAATAAATGCCATTGATTGATACCAAGAAACTCAATACTACATTTTTGCTCCAGATAGGACCACGGGGATAACAGAAGAAGCCCTATTGTCTTGTCTTATGCTTTCGATTCATTTTTGATCCATAGTGACATCTTGGACATATCTCTTCCAGAATGCCCCACTCTCCATCTGCAATTGTCCTGGTATTCTAGTAAATACCAGGTACCTGGTATGCTGGTAAAACTCTATCCGTAGAGTTTTCATGGTAAAAATATGGAAGTGGTTTACCATTACCTCCTTCCACGCAGTAAACATGAGTCTCTGCCCTTGACTCTTTCCCATGCCGCTGATGCCCACCATGGGTAAGTTTTGACTTGTAGCGAATTGGCTTCCACTCGCTAGCCACTGACCAAACTAGGAATGAAATAGAAAGACCTCTCCTTGACTCTGCCTCCCATAGCCGAGAACTGGTAGAGTACTTAAAACTCTCCAGGTATGACCCTGAGAGGGATAGAAGCTCTTTAGGATGAGCAAAATGGACGTCTCAGTCCAATATTTGGGGGTGAAGGTCTTATAAATATGTATTTCAAAAAGATTGACTCTCTAGCCTAAGGCAATCATTGACAAATGTTGTTTCTGAATAAGACATTTCTGATACCTTTGAATTAGTGAAGATAATTATACATTTCCAGAAAATTGTACTTTATTTTATTTTAATTGTGTACTGACATCTTATACTCTTGCAATTAATGAAGCCTAACTCACTCTTTATTCATTTTTATCCAAGGCAGCTAGATCTGGAAACGTCTAACTATGCAAAGAGACTGATCTTATAATTCCATCAATCACAAGCTAACACACCATAAACTATACAATAAGAACCATCTGGACAGATTTGGCAGATGCTATTTGGAAAGCAAGGAGATACATATATTCAAATAGAGATTTGATCTCTAGTTTAATAGTATACATTGTATTTCAAAGAGTGCATTGAAAAATGAAGTATAAGTGAAATAAAAAGGAAGGTTTTGCCTTTGAAGTCTAATGAATAACACATTCTGTTAACTGATTTTAAAGAAACAATCTGTAGTTAAACCAAAGCAAGTTGAAATCGCTAGCTAGAGAAAACAATTTGATGTAATCAATGAATATTGCTCTTTTTAAACCAGTAATACTTAGCTTCTGATATAAAAATAAGAATTAAAGGTGTGTGCACAGTTGTCCTTTGTATGTGAATGAATTTGAAGGTGAAACCACTGATAGTAAAGTAGACGGAAACAAGTGTTCATTGTAGACAGTGTAAGCAGTAGAATAAACAATGTAAGCTATATACCCCTGGGCTGAAATGGTGGCCTTGTAACAACTGATTCAAGTTTCCATTGCTCTTTTACTGTCAGGAAATGCCCAAACCTTGTAAGAATGGTTAATATTAAGCTAAGGTTGGGTGAATTCAATCTTAGTAGAATAGATGGCAACATCAATGGGATTTTGAATTGGTGCCATTTAAATGTTCTTTAACCAGGAAGATTGTATCAGTTTTACTGGCCAAAAGATGGAGAATTTGATCCTTGACACCCTAAAAGACTTAGTGGAGCTTAATGCAATACTGAAATAGAGAATGTCAGAAAGTCTTAAATCAAAGGCATTTTGAGAGTAGTGAATTACTAAGAAAACAAAGGGATAGGCAATAATATCTACAATCAAATACAAAATGAGACTCATTCTCCTCATTCTTTGATTTCCACATAGGCAGCTGTATCCTAGTGGACTCCCGGAGGAATATTCCTTTCTAACTACTTTTCGGATGACTGGCAGTACATTGGAGAAGAACTGGAGTATTTGGCAGATCCAGGATTCCTTAGGGAAAGAGCAAGTTGCAGTGAAGATCAATGGCCAAACAAAATCCCTCGAATTTTCATATAAAGGATTAGATGGAAATCTCCAAACAGCAGCTTTTTTAAATTTGCCCATTTTGTTTGATTCCCAATGGCACAAGGTTATGATTGGGGTAGAGAGGAGTAGTGTAACTCTTTTTGTGGATTGCGTCAAGATTGACACCCTACCAATAAAACCAAGAGGCCAAGTTGATGTGGATGGCTTTGCTGTTTTGGGAAAACTAAAGGATAACCCTCAGGTTTCAGTTCCGGTGAGTTTGAACATCACATTTTAGAAAATTTTAAAATATATTTTCATGTACCTTTGTCAATTATATTACAGTTGTGTATCTGGTGCTGTTGCAATGCCGTTTGCTATTTTCTAGAAATTCAATCTATCTAAACCTTAGGGCACCATCCAGGCAAGGATAAAAAATTGGAGATAATAGGTGATTTCCACAATTGCTCTTGCATTACTTTGTGTAAAATGAAATATATTTCACTAGAAATGCAGTATTGTAAAGGTTGAGTACTAAATAATTGCTGTGGGTACTGATGAGTACTGCAATAATGATAATATAAAAGCTCTCTGAGCACCATAAAATTTCTACATAAAAAAGCAATTATTGCTATGATGGATCAGATGAATGACCAATTAATCCCAGCGTTCTGTCTCTGTTTCTCCAATAATTCCTTTGTTGCCACTGTTATTGTGATGTTGGCCCTCTTGGACTATAATTGAACATTTTTCCTTGTTATCCGTATTTTTTCTATTCTAATAACCCTTATTATTAGATATCTCCTAAACCTTTTTATTTTATTGATATTATCAAAATTATCTGTATAATTCTCTGTGGTAACAAATTTCAAAGACTTATTATCTGAGTTAAAAAAGTTTTATTTTGTTTGTCTAGACTTGATGAAAAGTATTTTAAAATCATTTTTAGAAAGGAAACTTCTTAAGGTTTTCTTGGATGTGTATGGTAGGTCACATGTTTGACTTTAGTTTGAAAGGTTTTGCAACATCTTCTTTAGATGTTATGGTGCTAAACTGTTTAATCATGGTGGCAATGTAAATTAAATATCCAGATGCACAGTCATACCACTGAAAATAGTGGATGTCACATAGAGATTAAAAATGTCTTCTGCGCCTTTTTAGAAAATACTGGCTATCAAGAGCCCCAGCAATTCACCACACAAATAGCTTATTTTTGAGAATAATTATTATTATTAGTCTGAGGAGTAGTACAAAACATATTCTGTGTTGGGTTGGAAGCAATCTGTAGTGCCACATCATTACTCTAGCCTGTAGGCACTTGTGAAAACACTGCTAAAATTAATGAGTTATTGCATGTCAAGAAGGTCACTGTGAAAACTGCTTAAATTAATGAGCTATTGCTTATCAAGAAGGTCATTGTGAAAACTGACTGAGGTGGCTGTTAAAACATCTTTCCAGATCTTTGGCCAGATCTGGGCCAAGTCCATCAGGACAGAATTCCATAACCAACTGTGTGCTTTCATAATCAACATATAAAAAAGAAATGCAGAGAAAGCCTAGAGAACACTACTTTATGTTTCTCCAATTGAATAGAGTTAGGAGGCCTGAATTCTGGCAGACCTGGCCACCCAGAGAAGTTCAAGAAGATCCTAAGTTATTCCAGCCTGGTCAGTTGTAGAGTTGTAAGGCTCTATGCCTGTTCTATTCATCATTACTGGAGAGTGAAGTCAAATAATGTAATTGGGCCACTAGACTGGATTTGTCTAGTAATAATGTGGGTATTTGTTAAGCGCTTACTATGTGCAGAGCACTGTTCTAAGCGCTGGGGTAGATACAGGGTAATCAGGTTGTCCCATGTGAGGCTCACAGTCTTCATCCCCATTTAACTGAGGCACAGAGAAGTTAAGTGACTTGCCCACAGTCACACAGCTGACAAGTGGCAGAGCCGGGAGTCGAATCCATGACCTCTGACTCCGATGCCCAGGCTCTTTCCACTGAGCCACGCTGTGTCAATCCTGTGTTTTGAAACATTTCTCTTTGGGCCATGGGCAGCAGAAGGAGGTCAGATCCCAGCCCTCTCCTCAATTAACCCCTAAAATCCCCCATACTACAATTAACTTTCCCAGTCTAATTATCAGTACCTTGATTCTTATCAGTCCTTCAGTCCCCTCTTTGGATTTATTTATTGAATTCATTTCAGCACTTGTGTATACTTGGATATCCATATTTTTATGTCTGTCTCCCTAGTTTGAATGCAAGCACTTTGCTGGTAGAGAAGCAGTGTGGTCTAGTGGATAGAGTATGGGAATCCAAAGGACATGGATTTTAACCCTGGCTCCATCATTGTCTGCTGTGTGACCTTGGCGAGTCACTTAACTTCTTTGTGCATCAGTTACCTCATCTGTAAAATGGAGGTTAAAACTGTGAGTCCCAAGAGGGACTGGGACTTTGTCCAATCTGACAAGCTTGTATATGTGCTTAGTGCAGTGTTTGGCACATACAAAGTGCTTACAAAAACCATTTAAACAAACAAGCATTTCTTGTGCTTGTATATCCTGAGAACTTATTACTCTTCACTGCACTAAGGCATTCAATACTATTACTACTATTACTTATGAAAGCATTTGGTACCCTCAGTAGCTACAAAGTCCAGAAATTACTTAGTAAATTTGACTGTCCTGAAAACTTTATTAAGATTCTGAGACTACTCCATGGTAAAATGGCTGGCTGTGACAGAGTTGGGGGTGGTCTGTCTGATCCATTTTTTGTTGCCACTGGAGTGAAGCAGGAATATGTAGTGCTGGATGATGCAACGTGGCTGAATGCAGGCTTCTGCTCCTCTGGGAAATTGACAATTCAACAGACTTCAAGTGCCATCTGTAGTCCTAGAGACAGTCATTCCAAAATGGCTGATACAGGTACCATGATGCAGAGGCAAACCCTCAGTCAGACCAGCAAAGTATTATATACTGCTTTCCTGAATCATTCAGACTCTATGGACTGGTGATAAGTCTAAAGAAACCAGGGTATGGCTCAGCCTATATGAGAGAGTCCACATACACAAATGCTCCCATGGTCTGCCACAAGTAGGATATACTTATGGTGGAGCCAACCCATCAAGGGTTTGTTCTCCTGTACTAGAGAGCCTGTGAATGGTTGGGACTGTCAGCCTCCTGCAGGTCCTTCACAGGGGAATGAGTCCACGCTGGGCTGGGATAACCTAGTAGGTAGGCAGGAAACAAAAAAATACTTTGGAATAAAAGTGTTTACTGATCCCCAATATCTGCACTGACTTCATTCATATTTCCCAGTGTCTCCTAATTTGTCAATCTTCTACTGCAAATACATTGGATTCCTCCACAGACCCAAGGTCCTATGAAAATGCATTAAAAAGGTGCTAGCATGGGGGAGCAGCTTTACTAAATATCTTTAGGACTTGCTTATTTCCTTCAAGCCTGATCTCATTTCTTTGTCTCTTGGCAAGTAGGCCTGTACTGAAAGTGATGAATCTGCCTTGAAAATGCCATGTGTTCCCTTTCTAGAGACAGACTTATTTCCATAGACATTTCATTAAATTGTGGAAGTGTTTGAGCATTATGCCCTCCTGACAGATGGAAACATTTTAGCTCTTCTTGAAGGAAGGTTGCATAAATACTAATGTGAAAATGCAAATGAAATCAGTCCAGAACTGTGCAATAACCATATGGCATTCATCTAGCTCCCCTCAATGGTGGTGTTTAAGGAGAATTCAAAGATTTTTTTATCATCTTTAGAGGACTTGTTTGAAGTCAACATTTCTGTGTGTATGTGTGTATTCACACTAAAATAAATTTCAATTAAGAAGATGTAATAAACTATAAAGATAAGTAGAAAATGCTATGGGATGGATATTGAGGGATAAGCTCCCAAGTGATTAGATGGAAGCAAAGTTCTGTATTGGAAGCTGGGAGGACATAAATTGAGATGAGATTTTAATTGGGCAGAGCCTCCTGAAAGAGATGCAATTTCTTAAGGGTTTTGAAGAGGAGAAGAGCAGTGAGCTGTGGGAGACGAGGGAGGAAGAATTTTGAGGCAGAAGAGAGAGTCTGAGCAAGAGCTTGGTCATGAGAGAGATGAGTATGAGGTACGGTGAGTAGACCGCCTCAAGAATATTGAAGTGTGTATGCTGGAGTGTAGTGGGACAATAGGAAGAAGGATAAATAGAGGGGAAATGCCTGATTTCGTTCCTTAAAGCTGATGGATAGGTGTTTCTGCTCGATGTGGAGAGGAATAGTTGACCACTGGAGGTTTATGAAGGGCAGGGAGGGCATGAATATAATTTTTTTCTCAAGAAAAATAATACATGAACAGAGTGAAGTATACAGACTGAAGAAGGAGAGGCTGGAGGAAGGGAGAGGCTGGAGGCAGGCAACTCATGAGACTGATGAAATAGTCTAGCCAAGTTATGAGAAGGGTATGGGGCAGTATTTTGGCCATTTGGATAGAGAGGAAGAGTGGATCCTATACACTTTCTAAGAAAGAACCAACAGGACAGTGGTGACAAAGTGAATATGGGAGGTTGAAAGAGAAGGAAAAGTAAATGAAAGTGTTACGGTTACAGGCTTGAGAGATGGGGTGAAGTGGTGTTAAATTATTATGGGAAAGGTAGGTGGAGGAGAGGATTTGGGAGAGAAGATGAGGAGTTCAGTTTTGTACATGTTGAACTTAAGGTGTCAGTGGGGCATACATGTAGAGATATCTTGGAGGCAGGAGAAAATGAGAGATTGCAGAGCAGGAGAAAAGATCAGGCTGGAGAGAGAGATTTGGGAGTCATCTGTATAGATATTGTAATTGAATCTGTGGGAGTTGGTGGGTTTACCAAGGGAGTGAGTGAGTGCAGATTAAAAAAAGAAGAGAATCTAGAACTAAGACTGGAAGGACAATTTGGGGATAGAAGGCAGAGGAAGAACTAGTGAAAGAAACTGAAAAGGATCAGCCAGAAATATAGAAGGAGAACCAGGAGAGAATAGAGAAACTAAGAGTAGAAAGTGTTTCCAGGTTGAGAGTCACCCTCAGTGTCAATGGCAGCTTAGAGGTCGAGAAGGATCAGGAAGAAGTAGAGTCTATCAGTTTTAGTAATAAGGAGGACTTATGGTGGCTTTTGAGAGAGCAATCACGGTGAAGGGGGAAGCAGCATGGCTCAGTGGAAAGAGCCTGGGCTTTGGAGTCAGAGGTCATGGGTTCGACTCCCGGCTCTGCCACTTGTCAGCTGTGTGACTGGGCAAGTCACTTAACTTCTCTGTGCCTCAGTTCCCTCATCTGTAAAATGGGGATTAAAACTGTGAGCCCCACGTGGGACAACCTGATCACCTTGTATCCCCCAGCGCTTAGAACAGTGCTTTGCACATAGTAAGCGCTTAACAAATACCATCATTATTATTATTATTATTAAAAGTCAAATTACAGAGCATCAAGGAGAGGAAGTGTAGGCAGAGGGTGTAAACAACCCACTTAAGAAGTTTGGACAGGATTGGGAGCAGGGAGATGGGTCAATAACTAAAGAGGGGCAGTGGAGTTTAAAGGTTTTTTTTTTTGCTTTGTTTTTAAGGATGGGGTATGGAGGGGCATGGGTGTAATTATAAGGCAGAGGGGAAGGGTGGTTGAAGTTGGAGGTCAGGAAAGGAAGAAGATGTGGGTGAAAGTGTTTTGTGTAAAGGGGTAGATTTCATAAGCAGGTAGGAGATCTCCTCTTGAGAGATGGGAAAGTAGTGTTGCTGAATGGAGAGGAGGGCAGAGTTAGGGCAGGTGAGAGTTAATTTCAAATACCTGAAGTAGTATTGGTGTTTAGTTGTCCTTCAATAATGCTCCATGTGACAAGGAAAGGGTAAAGAAAGTGCACTGTGGAAGTGATCCAGAACTGCTAGGGAGATTAATAGGGAGGGAGTAGGTGGTGTGAAATTGGAGGAACAAGGAGTTGAGGGGTTTGGTAGAGTGTAGTGTATGAATTTGTGCATCTAATTTGGAGATAAGGATAAAGTCTATTTGATATAGTAAGGATGGCATTGGTGACCATCGACTGAGCAGTTTCAGTGGCATGAAAGTAATAATAATTGTGGTACATGTTAAGTATTTACTATGTGCCAAGCACTGTGCTAAGCACTGGCAAAGATACAAGTTAATCAGGTTGGGCTCAGTCCTTGTCCTACATAAGGCTCACACTCTTAATTCCCATTTTACAGATGAGGTAACGGAGACCCAGAGAAGTGAAGTGACTTGCCCAAGTTCACAGCACACAAGTGTCAGAGCTGGAATTAAAATCCATGATATTCTGACTCCCAGCCCAGGCTCTATCCACTAAGCCACACTGCTTCTCCGAAAGAGCATAAGCCATATTTCAGAAGTTGGAGGTGAAGGAGTGGAGACGGGATATATACAATTTCTCCATCTCTCAAGTCTATAACCCTGGCATTATCCATTACCTCTCTCTCTTTTAACCGCCACATTGTATGTCACCAAATAATAATAATAATGACAGCATTTGTTAAGTGCTTACTATGTGCCAAGCACTGTTCTAAGCACTGGCACTGCTGTTAAGCACTGGAAATCCTACTGACTCTTCCTTCATATCATTTCTAGAATATGGTTTGAATTCTGTCCAAGGAATTGGGACAGAATTGTGAGGACGGAGATGGGGCAATATGGAGGACACTGAGGGATCCAGAGAAGAATTTTTTTTGAGATAAGGGAAATATGAGCACATATGGAGAGTAAGCAGCCATCAGAAATTGAGCAAATGAAGATGACAGATAAAAGGTAGAAAGAAGAGTGGGCACAAGTATTTTTAGAATGTGAGAAGGGATGAGGTAGGAAGCAGAGGTAGTTCAATTTCACATTGATCGTACTGAATGTGAATGTGAAATATTCTATCATTTTGGAGACTAAGATTTAAGTAACTCAAAAATCAGCTCCTGTTTTGCTTAAATTTGAAACGATTGGCAGTTCTGGGGAAAAACAAATGCCTGAGATATTTTTTACTCATTTCTGTAATGAGACCTATTAGCATTATTCTCGTATGTGCCTGCTGGTGAAATTATGAATACTCTATAAATCCTGATTTCAAAATATTTTTAACAATATGATTTATTAGGTTACCCATCTCTTATACTGGAAAGCAGCAAGTATTCAAATTTCTGAAGCAGTGTGACCTAATGGAAAGCTCATGGACCAGGGAGTCAGAGGACCATGTTTCTAGTCAATCATATTTATTGAGGGTTTACTGTGTGCCAGAGGACTGTATTAAGCGCTTGGGCGAGTAAAATATAACAAACACATCCCCTGCCCACAGTGAGCTTACAGTCTAGAGGAGTAGACAGACATTAACATCAATAAATTACAGATATGTACATTAAATTACAGATATGTACATAAGTGCTGTGGGCTGAGAGGGGAGATGAATATAGGGAGCAAGTCAGGGTGACACGGAATGTAATGGGAGAAGAGGAAATGAGGGCTTAGTCAGGGACGGCCTCTTGGTTGAGATGTGCCTTCTCTAAGGCTCTGAAGTTGGGGTGAGTTGGATATGAGAGGAGAGAGTATTCCAGGCCAGGGGCAGGATGTGGGTGAGAGGTTGGTGAGACAGACAAGATCGAGACACAGTGAGAGGTTTAGCATTAAAGAAGTGAAATGTGCAGGCTAGGTTGTAGTAGGAGAGTAGAGAGGTGAGGTAGGAGGGGGCAAGTTTCTAGAGTGCTTTAAAGTCAAATGGTGAGGAGATTCTGTTTGTGGAGGTGGATAGGTCTTGAAGAGAGGGAAACATGGCTTGAACGTTATTGTAGAAAAATGATCTGGACAGCAGAGTGAAATATGGACTGGAATGGGGAAAGACAGGAGGCTGGGAGGTCAGAAAGGAGGGTGATACAGTTATCAAGGTGGGCTAAGATAAGTAATTGGATTAATAGAGTTGCAGTTTAGAGGGGACAAAAGGGAGCATTTTAGTAGTGTTTTGAAGGTTGAACTGACAGGATTTAGTGATGGATTGAATATGTGGGTTGAAGGAGAGAGAGAGAGGAGTCAAGGATAATGCCGAGGTTAGGGGTTGTGAAACAGGAAGGATGGTGGTGCTGTCCACACTGATGGGAATATCTAAGGGAGGACAGGGTTTGGGTGGGAAGAAGTTTGAGGTGACAGGAGATCATCCCAACTCCACTACTTACCTGCTGAGACCTTTGGCAAGCCATTTAACTTCTCTGTGCCTCAGTTGCCTCATCTGCAAAATGTGGATTCAATACCTGTTCTCCCTTCTACTTATAATGTAAGCCTCATGTAGGATCTGTATCTTGTATCTATCCCAGAATTTAGTAAGTTCTTGGCCTAGAATAAGCCTTTAACAAATACCAGAGTTATTTGTAGTGATTATTCTATTAAAGAAAATCTTAAAATGAACAGAGCACCAAGACTGCAAACAATTCTGAATCATGCATTTTATTTTTTTTCTCTGATGGAAGTGGAAACCAGATAAACTTTGAGAGACTGCATTAATTGAAAACACTTTCTTGTCAACATTATATTTCTGTGAGTAAGCTCCATCAACAAGAAATCATCTTTCTAAAGATGACATCAACTGGAAGCTTAATAATAAAACTTTATTTGAAAAAGATTTGATGGACTAATCATGCTAGAGGACTCATTTATATATTTCACTAGTTTGTAATCTTTACCTGTACCTATTTTTTGCCCAATCATTTTTCTCTAAAGTGTTAAAAAAACAACAACTCAATTTCCAAGATTCTTTCTCAGCTTCGCTATTGAGATGGTCTCATGACCATGGATGATGAGACGGTATTGGAGTACTGTGCTTTCTACTCCAATACCGTCTCATCATCCATGGTTGTTTAGTAGACTTAGATAATATTTTACCTTTTCTTCCACTGTGTTCATGTAATATATTGCTTAGAATATTTTTATAGCAATAAATCCTACATTTCTTATTCTCCTTTGTGTCCATACTTTTTGATGGCACCATTTATCCTCCTGAAAATCTTGGTTTTCTGGCAGTAAACAGTAAAAACATGATATTTTTAAGACAGATTATTTGTTTGATGTCATGATGATTGCCTAGGAGAGTTATAGGGTACAACTCTATTAGAAAACAAAGTTTACTTTCAGTCTTTTCAAGAATTTACTCATAAGATTTTGGATATAATTGATGGAAGATAAAAGTTTATAGTGCTTTACAAATCATTGCTTATTTAATCTAAGCAAACCAACAAACCAACCAACAACAGATTTGAGAGTTCTGAGTTCTGAAAGTATGTGTCAAATTAACAATATCACAACCGCAGTCGCATTTACTTAGTCATTTATACAACTCTCCAGAACTCAATCTTCTCTTCGTAAGTTGGGGTTAGTAGTATTGGTGGTACTATTTATTGAGCACCTGCTGGGTGCATTGGCATTAAATACTTGGGAAATACAAACAGACACACAGCATATGTTCCTTGCCCACAAGGAGAATTCACTCTAACAGGGGGAGACATTTTAATTTTTTGCTGCTTTCTTCTGGGTTCTTGCGAACTTCTCTATGATGTACCACTGTAGAGCTAGAAGTATGCTCGGGAAAACAAGCATATGTCATAGTAAGGCTGTTGACAGTTTTCACTTATTCCTCTGTTTTAGAGTATTGTAAGCTGCAGTTGTCCCCCTTATGGGGAAATCTTCTCTAGCAATGGAGACTATTATATGTAGTTGAGGAATTTGCATAACGTTTCCTGGTGGGTCCATGTCAAAGAGCTATGCTGTCCTCAAGTTAGAATATGGAATTTTAGGACTGGAAGGAACCCTGAGGATCTATCTAGTTTATTAGTTTATTCTCTTTTCTCGGGATAAGTCTAAACTCAAACCATCACAGTTAAATGCCAACAGATCTTTTGGAAAATATCCAGTGAAATTGCTTTCAATGTCTCCCAGCCCTAACTACCAGCAGATTCTTTCTTATCTCTAAATTATTCTTGCTGATGTTTCATATTGTCCTTCCCTTGGGGAGAATGAGAAACACTTCAGCATTTGTTTAAAAACAAACTTTCACTCAAAGACAGTTCAGTCTTCTCTTCCCTAGGCTAAATACTCATGGCTGCTTTAATCTTTCCTCATGGCTCCTATTTTCTAAAGCTTTAATCTTATCTATAGCTCTCCTCCTCTTAAATTACCCTCTTTCTTCAACAGTTGTACAATGTGTAACTGAAGGCAATAGTGAGTAGGACTGAAAGGATGTAATGTGCTTCTGGTGTGCTTGGTTCTGACTTGTGAATATCAGCATTGGTGTTTTTGAGAGGATCTCATTATGTTGCCCACCTAACCAAAACATGGTCTTGTGATGTGGACCCTGAGGACTTTGTAATAGTATCAGCCCAGCGTGAATGATAAGTCAAGACAGTGTTTGCTTGAATACGAATCAGAGGTGTGGCAGTGTTCTTCATTTTAGTGAACTTGTCGTGATTCAAATCATTAAAAATGTGGAGGAATCAATAAAAGATATTTATTGAGCACCTGCTGAGTGCTAGGCATTTTCCTAAGCACCCGGGAAAGTAACAGGAGCAAAACTCATGCTCCTTGCTCTCAAGGAACTTACATTTTAATGGGGAAGACAGACAAAAATGATTTCAGATAATGAAAGCCAGAGGAAAAGCAAGTATAGACAGGAAGCAGTGCAAATATGTAATAAGACTGGTGAACATTCAACCGAACAAATGAATATCTATGCATAATATACTATGTGCATGAGTGCTGACAATAGGAATAAAATACACAAATACTAAAAGTGGGAATTGGGCAGATGTCTCTGGGGTGTTGTAAAATAAACAGGGAAAGCTTCTTGGAGGATGTGGGATTTTAGGAAAACAGGAAAGATAGAGCTGTGATCTGATGGATTTGAGTAGCAGGAGAGAGTTCCAGGCTGGGAGAAGAGTATGTGTGAGGGGTTGGAGATGGGAAAATCTACCATGAGGTACAGTTAGAAGGCAACCTTGGGTGGAAGAGAACAAAGTCTGACTGAAGAATGGTGGGTTAAGATCATTGATGAATAAGGGGGTGAGAACTGGTGGTGCCAGTTCTAGGGAGTTTCTCTTTAGTGTATATACCTCAGTGCTTAGAATGGTGCCTGACCCATAATAAGCACTTTACAAATACCATAATAATAGGGTAGAGTGAGATGGATAACCGCTGGAGGATTCTGATGAGTGAAGAAATGTGTGCTGAGTGGTGTTGCAAGAAGATAATCTGTGCAGAAGCTCAATACTGCCTGGGAATCAGATACAAACTAGAGGGTGATCTTGGGAGTAGTGTTTGAAGAATGACAGTCTGTAGAGTGGTGTGAGATGGCAAGATGGCCAGAAGAAGTTTTCTTCCCCTGAAGACAAGGTGTAGGACTTGGAACAATGCAGTACATATTACCATCTGAAGGGAGTTGGTAGTATGGAAGAGATAAAGAAAAGTGAGTGAGTATATGTCCTAAGGATTTGCATGCATTTCACTCTGGATGTATGCTTCTCCCTCTGTGGGACTGGGTTAGAGGATAAAGTTGGGGGTAAAAACAAAAAGCATATTGTAGACTTTAGTGAAGGTCAATCAATCATATTAACTGAGTGCTTATTGTGTGCAGGGCACTGATTCAGTAAAATTTAGACTTCTCACATGTAATATAAAAAGTAATTTCATGAACACTGAACTGCATTGAATAGTGTTAGAATTTTGAGTTTGATATACCATGTAAAGCAATTTTTAAATTATAAAATATATTTTAACAGTTTCAGAGCAATACACTATTGAAATGTGACCTCTGTATAGTAATTATTATTTATATAATTGAAATTGAGAGGACAGAGTTAAGGAGCTCTTTTGCTAAATTGTTTTTATAATGCCTACAAGGGAACATATTCTGTGCCTAATGGGGAGAAATGGAAACTTGAGAGTGTCATCTTGTCTCTGAATTTTCAGGGAAATTTATCCAGGGCTAGTTGAGAATAAGAGAATGTGGTTGCCTTTTGTTTGTGAAGATGATGCCCTGACTTTGAAATTCACCCATTGGTGTGTGTGTGTGTGACTGAAAAGACCAGTGTGTGGGATTCACAGTCCCAAATGTGTTCTACAAACACAAAGACTGACCTTTATACTGTCATATTTGTTGCTTGGAATGCCTGGCCCTGTTATTTTGGTTTTGCCCCCAGGTTTCACAGCCCTGATGGAGTATCTGCTCTAACTGACCCACTCCTTTCCAGGCTGCGGTGTGCCAAGCTGGTCTTCCTGCAGCAATTGATTCCTACTTTCAGTTTGGATGTAGTGTTGTTTTGGGGTTTGTTTTACTCTGTCCTTAAATCCTGAAGTATGAGCAAAAGAAAAAAGAAATACCAGTACTATAATGGGTCAAGGCACGTGTTCCACTCAGGTCAGCCAGCCAGTCAGCATTCTGACTCTGAAAGGAATAATAGAATGCTGGGAGGAGATTTGTGAAGTTCCATCCTATCCTATGTTTAAAGACCTCTAGAGAAAGGCATGGTACCTTCTCCAGTGGCCCGGTGTCATATTTAACAATCTTCACCACAGGAATTTTTTCCTTATATCTTACTACACAACTCCATTATCACCTCCTCCGTCCGCCTCCTACGCTCCTATGCTCGAGCTGCTGAGCGCTGCTGGCGAAAGTCCAAGCACCAAGCCGACCTCACACACTTCAAATTTATCCTTTCCTACCTTAACTCTGCCCTCTCCTCCGCCAGGCAAAGCTTCTTCTCCTCCCTCATCGACACCCATGCCCGTCACCCCCGCCGATTGTTCCGGACCTTTAACTCTCTCCTTAGGCCCCCTGTTCCTCCCCCTCCCCCATCTCTCACCCCCAATGATCTGGCCATCTATTTCCTCACGAAAATCAACACGATCAGGTCTGAGCTCCCCAAAGTCACCCCTCCGCCTCTCCCCTCCCCCCCACCAACCCCCTCCCCTACTTTCCCATCCTTCCCTGCAGTATCCTCAGAGGAGATCTCCTCCCTCCTCGCAAGTGCCACCCCCTCCACCTGCGCCTCGGACCCCATTCCCTCTCACCTTATTAAAACCATCGCCCCTGCCCTCCTCCCTTCCTTAACTTCTATTTTTAACCACTCAATCTCCAAGGGCTCCTTCCCCTCTGCCTTCAAACATGCCCACGTCTCCCCCATCCTAAAAAAACCCGCTCTTGACCCCACTTCCCCCTCCAGTTATCGTCCTATCTCCCTACTACCCTTCCTTTCCAAAATCCTAGAACGAGTCGTCTACAATCGATGCCTAGAATTCCTTAACTCCCATTCTCTCCTAGACCCCCTCCAATCTGGCTTCCTTCCCCTCCACTCTACCGAGACTGCTCTCTCTAAGGTCACCCATGACCTCCTTCTTGCCAAATCCAATGGCTCCTACTCCATTCTGATCCTCCTTGACCTCTCTGCTGCCTTTGACACTGTCGACCATCCCCTCCTCCTCCATACCTTATCTCACCTTGGATTCACGGACTCTGTCCTCTCCTGGTTCTCCTCTTACCTCTCTGGCCAGTCATTCTCGGTCTCCTTCGCTGGAGCCTCCTCCCCCTCCCATCCTTTAACTGTTGGAGTTCCTCAAGGGTCAGTTCTTGGCCCTCTTCTGTTCTCCATTTACACTCACTCCCTCGGTGAACTCATCCGCTCTCACGGCTTTGACTACCATCTCTACGCAGATGACACGCAGATCTACATCTCCGCCCCTGTCCTCTCCCCCTCCCTTCAGGCTCGCATCTCCTCCTGCCTCCGGGACGTCTCCACCTGGATGTCGGCCCGCCACCTAAAACTCAACATGAGCAAGACTGAGCTCCTCATCTTCCCTCCCAAACCCGGTCCTCTCCCAGACTTCTCTATCACCGTGGATGGCACAACCATCCTTCCCGTCTCTCAGGCCCGCATTCTCGGTGTCATCCTTGACTCGTCCCTCTCGTTCACCCCACACATCCTATCCGTTACCAAGACCTGCCGGTTTCACCTCTACAATATCGCCAAGATCCGCCCTTTCCTCTCCACCCAAACGGCTACCTTACTATTACGGGCTCTCGTTATATCCCGGCTAGACTACTGTGTCAGCCTTCTCTCTGACCTCCCTTCCTCCTCTCTCGCCCCGCTCCGGTCTATTCTTCACTCCGCTTCCCGGCTCATCTTCCTGCAGAAACGATCTGGGCATGTCACTCCCCTTCTTAAACAACTCCAGTGGTTGCCTATCGACCTCCGCTCCAAACAAAAACTCCTCACTCTAGGCTTCAAGGCTCTCCATCACCTTGCCCCTTCCTACCTCTCCTCCCTTCTCTCTTTCTACCACCCACCCCGCACGCTCCGCTCCTCTGCCGCCCACCTCCTCGCCGTCCCTCGCTCTCGCCTATCCCGCCGTCGACCCCTGGGTCACGTCCTCCCGCGGTCCTGGAACGCCCTCCCTCCTCACCTCCGCCAAACTGATTCTCTTTCCCTCTTCAAAACCCTACTTAAAAATCACCTCCTCCAAGAGGCGTTCCCAGATTGAGCTCCTCTTCTCCCTCTACTCCCTCTGCCATCCCCCCTTTACCTCTCCGCAGCTTAACCCTCTTTTTCCCCTTTTCCCTCTGCTCCTCCACCTCTCCCTTCCCATCCCCACAGCACTGTACTCGTCCGCTCAACTGTATATATTTTCGTTACCCTATTTATTTTGTTAATGAATTGTACATTGCCTTGATTCTATTTAGTTGCCATTGTTTTTACGAGATGTTCTTCCCCTTGACTCTATTTATTGCCATTGTTCTTGTCTGTCTGTCTCCCCCGATTAGACTGTAAGCCCGTCAAACGGCAGGGACTGTCTCTATCTGTTGCCGACTTGTTCATCCCAAGCGCTTAGTACAGTGCTCTGCACATAGTAAGCGCTCAATAAATACTATTGAATGAATGAATGAATCTTTTAAAGAACAATAAATGTTATAAGCATTTAAGCAGAAGTGCCATTTCTTCCATAGAGCATTTACCCACTTGGGGAAAATAGTTTTAAAAAAATTCCTTTTCATTTGCTATAGGCAAATCCTATGAATATTTTAATTAAAAATGCAGGTTTCTTGGTTAATCAGGTCATTAAGCTTTTCGAATCCTTGAGATGTGCATAGTTGTTCAAAAATGAAATATACACTACAACTCCAAATATTACAAATTTTAAATCAATTTCTCTCAATGAGCGTTCTTGACAACTGTTCATTAAAGGACTTTATCCTTTTGGTTTGGATTTTCATATATACACATTGTACGAACAGTATGTAGGAAGAAGTTGTCAGTTTTTAAGTGGAAATTATTTTACTTTTGGACTCTTTTCTGAAGCCAAAGTGAAATTGTCAAAAGGTTTTTTATCACAGAGGTTCTCAACTTGTCTCAGTATTTTCAGTGTGTATTAGAATGGAATCTATCAAATTCATTCCTCAAGCTCTTCCTGACTCTCATTTGTCTGTTCAGTGTAAGCCTGCTCAGGGAAAAGAGAAGTTCTGAACACAGCCCAATCTTTCACTCACTTTCCCTTTTGCCATGATTTGATGAATAGCCAGAGCTGCTTTCACTATTAGGTGAAGTGGACATTTGTTCAGGGTGCACCTCACCCCCTAGCCCCCCAGGGGAGCCTCTTGAAGCATCGTAGTGTAGTGGATAGGGCATGGGCCTGGAGTTGGAAGATCATGGGTTCTAATCCCAGTTCTGTCATTTGTCTGGTGTGTAACTTTGGGCAAGTCATTTCTTCTCTGTGCCTCAGTAACCTCATCTGTAAAATGGGATTTGAGACTGCGTGCCTCATGTGGGACAGGGACTGTGTCCAACCTGATTTGCTTGTATCCATCCCAGGGCTTAGTATAGTGCCTTTGCAAATGCCGTTATTATTATTATCATTACTGAAACCATAAAGAGTGCTCATTATGGCTAATGCAAGAGCACCTCTTAAGCCCTGCCTTTTCCTTTGTCATATTGCTACTCCAATGTAAATAATAGTCACTGTGCTAGCAGGGAGAGGATAACAATTGAAGACATAAGGTTGGGGGAGTGTGGAGGAAGAGAGGAATGTTTAGTACAGTGCTCTGCACAAGGCACATACTCAGTAAATACCACTGATTGAGGGCAAAGTGTGCATTTGTTTACAGAAACATACCAATGAGAACAGAAGCAGAATGGCATAGTGGAAAAAGCATGGGCCTGGGAGTCAGAGGACCTGGTTCAAATTCTGATTCGGCCACTTGCCTGCTGTGTGACCATGGGCAAATCCCTTAATTTCTCTATGCCTCAATTTCCTCATTTGTAAAATGAGGATTAAATATTTCCCTCCTACTTTAGATTTTGAATCCCATGAAGGACAGTGGCTGCGACTTTCCTGATACATCTTGTTTCTATCCCAGTTCTTAGTACATAGTAAGCACTTAACAAATAGTTACTGTTATTATTATTATAAATTGGGGTTTTCTAAGCTTCCATTGTTCAAGGCCCACAAGAGCCATATCTGGTTTTATTGACATACATCTAAAATAACCAAACAAGATATGGGTCTTAAAAAAACCTGAAATTATTGAAATTGTTTAAAATCATGATCCTCATGCCAAGATCAAGTTCCTTTCTCTTTCCCTCCCAGCCCCACTTACATAGATTACACTTAGTCTTTATCTGCTTCTCTCTATAATGGTTTATCATTTCATATCCCTCTCCTCTGTCTTTCCAGCCTTGGTTTAAGTCTTATATTCACTCCCATTAAATTCCTTTTATTAATTCTCTCTATTTCCTCTTTAAAACACTACTAAAGTGTTTCAGCATGCTAAGAAGCCAGGGGTGAACTGGACTCTAAATGCAGCATTAAGTTTTTGACCTCTGAGATTTTATGATGTTTAATTTTCATTAGGTCTTCTTCCAGCTTTCTCCCATTCGTCTCCCCTTCACTCCCCAATTCTCAGAATTCATTCAAGTATTTTGATGCTTCAACTTTCTACCTTCCCCACCCCCCACTATACAACTCAGCTCATGTTTCTGGCCACAAGCCCCAACAGGAGGCAAAGGATACTATTTTCTGCTTCTCCTCCCTGATGCCAGTCCAGGAGTTACTGGAAAAAAAAAAAGGTGGAGGGCAGGAAATCAGACTGTTTCCACGTTGACCTGGCTTAGGATCGGGGTAACAGCTGGGGGTTTTGTCCTTAAACAGTATGGGCATAGAAAACTGCTGCATGTCCTGGGCGTGCAAAATGACAAGGTGAGAAATTTGCAGTCATTGTGCCAATCACCCCATCTCACAACACAGTACTCTATAATTTGTTTAATATTTGTCTCCCCCTCTGGGCTGTAAGATCACCGTGGGCAGGAAACATGTCTACCCACTCTTTTGTATTATACTCTTCCAAGTATTTAGACTTGTGCTCTGCCCATAGTAGGTGCTCTGTAAATGCCAGTCACTGATTGTCTGCTTCTTAGTCCAAGTGGCTGATTACTATGTTGCAGATCTGATTTACTGAAGGTAAATTGTTCGGAAGCCATCCCCTGGATTTTAGTTCCATTTGTAGTTTCCTGATCCATCGATTCGAGCCCTTCCTTATCAGTTCTGTTAAAGCGTATCTGTGTCTCCCTGCAAAAGCACTAAACTGGTGGGCTTTTTTTGTGTTTTTTTTTTCTCCAGTTTGAGCTCCAGTGGATGTTGATTCACTGCGACCCTCTGCGACCTCGGAGAGAGACATGCCACGAGCTTCCAGCCAGGATAAGGGTAAATTTTTCTTCCTCCTTCTCCCAGACCTGCCTCATACCCCCTTTCCAGACCTCTGGGGGTTCAGGACCTCTACCACTGTGCTCCTCTGACCAGTTACCAAACAAAGCATGAACCCACCCCTCGCTTTCCTAGTACACCTTGTAGTGACTTTATTTATAATAATAATAATAATTTTTTTGGTATTTGTTAAGCACTTCCTATGTGCCAAACACTGTTCTAAGCGCTGGGTAGATACAAAGTAATCAGGTTGTCCCACGTGGGACTCTGTCTTAATCCCCATTGTACAGATGAGGTAACTGAGGTGCAAAGAAGTGAAGTGTCTTGCCTAAAGTCACACAGCTTATAAATTGGTGGAGTTGGGATTAGAACCCATGACCTCTAACTCTAAAGCTTGGGCTCTTTCCACTGAGCCATGCTGCTTTATTCATTCAATAGTATTTATTAGGTCCTTACTATGTGCACAGCACTGTACTAAGCACTTGGGAAAGTACAATACAGCAACAGAGAGAAAATCCTCTTCCATGATGAGCTCACCGTTTTGGGGGAGCGGTAATTGTGGGATTTTGTTAAACGCTTACTATGTGCCAGGCACTGTATTAAGTGCTGGGGTGGATTCAAGCAAATCAGGTTGGACACAGTCCCTGTTCCATGTGGGGCTCACAGTCTCGATTCCCATTTTACAAACGAGGTAACTTTTACATACGAGGTAACCGAGGCCCAGAGAAGTGAAGTGACTTACTCGAGGTCACACAGCAGACAAGCAGCAGAGGCAGGATTAGAAACCCAAGGTCACCCAGCAGACAAGCAATAGAGCCGGCATTAGAATCCATGACCTTCTGACTCCTAGGCCCGTGCTCTGTCCACTACACCGAGTTACAACCGGAGACCCCGGCTTGCATTGGCTTTCACTGCCAAAAGCCAAAAGCCAAACAAGGGATTTGGAGGGGTGTTGTGTGTGTTGGGGTGAGACTGGGCCACCGTCTTCAGGTCCCGTGTCCCACCCATCCAGGACTGGGGGTGGCTGCAGGGCTCCAGGCCACAGCCAGGACAGAGGAAAGGGTTAAGGGGGACCGAGGTCATTCTATCCTTCAGCCGCCCCCGCCCCCTGCCCCCCGCCAGCCTGAAAGTTCCTCCAATCCCAGTACCTTCCTCCAAACTATTCATAAACAGATGCAACAGCCGCCTCCAGCCACGGCCACTGCACCTTTCGGCCTGCTCCCGGTGGCTCCGTTTGGGGGCCTGGGGAGGGAAAGGTGACCTCTTGTCATCCTCTGTGCCTTTGCCGATCCCCCAATCTGGCTAAGCCAAAAGGGTCGCCCATGTTCACGGCTAGCCCTGCTCGGATCCGGGGGACCTTCTTCCTTCTAGGGGTCTTCCTCCACTTGGTTTGCTCTTGCCTGGCTCAAGTAAGTTCTACGGGGGTCTCTTTTTTCTTTTTTGCATTATTTTCTCTCTCGTTCTTTTTCTCCCTCAGACCAGCCAGACGACTGGGGAGGTAAGTTGATGGCAGGTATCGGGGCGGGCAGCTGGTGGGATCCTGGAATTAATGCGACGGGGAGACGGGGGGTGGAAGATATCTTTTCACTCTCTCCACGGTCTTCTGCCTCATTCAGCCCCACATCCCTGGCTGTGAAAGTTCCGAGGTCGCCTCAGCAGGGCTGTAGATTGGGCTGGGGCTGGGAATGACGAGAAAGAAGGACCCACAGGCAACAAGGGCAAAAATTTCATGGGCTACACGAGGGAGGGTTTTTTTCTTTCTTTCTACTTTTTTATGGCATCTGTTAAGTGCTAACTACCTGTCAGGCACTGTACTGAAGCTCTGGAGGAGTTGCAAGCTAATCAGGATGGACACAGTCCATGTGACACATGGGGCTTACTGTCTTAATCCTCACTTTACAGATGAGATAATTGAAGCCCTGAGAAGTCAAGTAATCCCTGCTGCACCACTTGTCAGCTGTGTGACTTGGGGCAAGTCACTTAACTTCTCTGTGCCTCAGTTACTTCATCTGTAAAATGGGGATTAACTCTGTGAGCCCCACATGGGACAACCTTGTGATAATAATAATAATGATGGTATTTATTAAGCACTTACTATGTGCCAAGCACTGTTCTAAGCCCTGGGAGAGATACAAGGTAGTCAGGTTATACCTACCTCAGTGCTTAGAACAGTTCTTGGCACACAGTAAGCGCTTAACAAATACCATTATTTTTATTTTCCCATGGTCACACAGCAGGCAAGTGGCAGATCCAGGATTAGAATGCAGGTCCTTAAGACTTCCAGGCCTCTGCTCCATCCACAAGGCTACACTGCTTCTCTGTACTTTTTTGTCATTTTAAACACACTAAAGCGACCACCCTAATGAAATGGTGACGATGTTTCTTCAAAGGCCAGCCAGGGGGCAGTGGGCACTTCTAAGGTGGCAGAATTGGCACAGCAGTAGCGGAGGAGGAAAGATAATATGCCAGTTGGGGTCAGTAAATCGGCTCTTGCAGCTGACTCCAGCCGTTGCCCCTTCCCACCCTGTGGTGGGGGGGGGAAAGGTGGGGTGGGCATTGGGTTGAGGTTTAAGGTTTCCCTTACAAAGCCTCCATTGAAAGGCCATTCGCGTTTGGAAATAAAGAAAACATAGTTTTTCCCCACCAAGTGAGGTCGAGAGAGGTTTTAATAATAAATAGATCTCGTCCCATCTAGCAGCTTTTATTTTTTTACTAGGTTTTGTCAGTCATTGCCTCGAAACCCCTTTCAGTCCCATCCCATCCAAACTTCTCGCAAACTACACACAATGTGGTGGGCCAGGGTTACTTATGAAAATTAAGTGAAGCAACGAAGATAGGTAGGTTTCATGGAAAAGAACTACGTACAGACAGCAGGCACTATTTTGAACCTAGATTGTAAATTCCTCTGGGGCAGGGATCATGTCTCCTAACTCTGTGGTACTCGCCCAAATGCTTAATATGTGCTTTGCCCAATAAATACTTTCCAACCAATCAATGAGTGCTTACTATGTGTAGACCACTATACTAAGTGCTAGGGAGAGTAGAGTACAATGGAGTTAAGACAAGTTTTCTGCAATTTTTTAATCTGATTCGCATATAGATCGGAACTTTTCAGGAAAAACAAAAAAAAAGCAAAGAACAAATTGCCAGGCAAGTGGTTGCAGAATCTAAACAGCTTTTGCTACAGAGACCCTCGTTTACCTAAACACATATAGAGAAGCAGCATGGCATAATGGATAGAGCATAACCCTGGGAGTCAGAAGGTCATAGATTCACTCACTCGTATTTAATGAGCACTTACTGTGTGCAGAGCACAATACTAAGCCCTTGGAAAGCACAATTTAGCAACAGAGACAGTCCCATAATGAGCTCACAATCTAGAAGGTTCTAATTCCGTTCCAATGTTTGTCTGCAGTGTGACCTTGGACAAGTCACTTCACTTCTCTGGGCCTCAATCACCTCACCTGGAAAATGGGATTAAGAGTGTGAGCCCCATGAAGAACAGGGATTTTGTCCAACCCGATTTGCTTGTTTCCAAGGCAGTGTTTAGTATAGTGCCTGGCACATAGTAAGCACTTAACAAATACTATTATTATTATTGTTATTATTATTAAGTAGGTACTCTTAGTACTGTGGCAGGTGGGTTTGAGGCAAAAATAGATCTCCCGTGTTCAGGAAGGTGGGCGTACTGAATGTGCTGTGTCCAGCATCTAATTAGAAGGATAGGCTTAGAAAAATGTCCTTTGAATTCGACGTTTTCTGTCTCATTACCTCTCCCCGCTTTCATGCGTGGCCATAAAGTGGTGAAAGCTTTCAGCCACATTCCTCCCTGTTCCTGATCCTGTCATGGAAGCAGAGGTGTAAACTCCAATGGGCACAATTTTGAAATCCAGAAGATGGGCTGAGTTGAGCAGCCTGCATTCTGGTCGCAAAGAGTGCGGGACTAAGGAGAGAGCCCTTGGCCGGGCCCTTGGGGCAATGGGGTAACTTATCTTTGCTGTGCTTCTTTGCAGAGAGGTCCTCCGGGTGCCCAAGGGCCGCCGGGTCCCCCGGGGCCCCCAGGAGTGCCTGGAATCGACGGCATCGATGTAAGTCATCCATCCTCTGTCCTTCCCTGGCTCTGGAGTAGGCCTGGCCATCGCCGGCTCTGCCCTCACCCCCGGGAAGGCTCTTCCTGTGCCCCCCTTGTCCCCCGGGCACATCTCCTGGCAGGGACGTTGGTTCTATAGGATGGGCAAGGTTTGTCACTCAAACAGGGTTGGCCAAGAAGGCATTCATCCCCACTGGGTGCCCCCTCCTGCTGCTTGCGGAGGAGGATGGTTGGGCACACTTAGAGCCCCTGCGGCTGGGGGTGGAAACGTGGTCCTTGGGCTCACAGTGACCCCCATGGTGACCCCTCTCCTCCCAACCCCCACACGTACACATTTGGTTTCCCCAGCACTGACCGCTGCCTTTCTCCTTTCCTTTTTCTAGGGAGACCGAGGTCCCAAGGGTCCCCCTGGTCCCCCAGTAAGTAGGATGGCACGTTTACTGACCCCCTGCCCTTCCCCCATCCCTTCTCCCCTTCCTCCCACCCTGACCCCCTGCCGCATCTTCTGACAAATTCTCCTTCGTGGAAATGTGTGTGTGTGCACACACACACAGATGTATGTGTCTATGCATATTTTTATATACACATATATTAAGGCATAATGATATATTATAATGATATAATCTTATTTAATTTATAAATTAAAATGAAAATAAATTATATAAAATTTATTTTGATCATATATTTTCTATACAATTATTTTAATATATTATATGTTGATTATAGTATATTATATTTATATAATTTAATTTATATTTGGATTATACACACACACACACACACACACACACACATTTATTTTCTTTCCCCTCCCATTCAGGGTCCCAGTGGCGAGGCGGGGAAACCTGGCTCTCCGGGTCTCCCTGGCGTTCCCGGTGCCGATGTGAGTAGCAGCTGCCTCCTGTTTGCTTTGGGCGGGAGTGGGGGGAGGAAGCCTTTTGGGGTGGTTTGAATTCCGCCTTGTGCGAGGTCCAGGCGGCCAGGACTGAGCCCCGGTCCCTGGAGAAGGACCCAGCGCCCCCTTCTCCATGGTTGCTGGAAACAGAGGTGGGATTGTCCGCAGCTGCAGGGACTGTCTGACCCTGCAGAGCTGGGCACTCCAACTGGGCCCGCTTTGCCAGGAGCCTGGGTCCAGGACATAGATACAGGGTAGTGGAGGGCGAGGGAGCTGGAAGGAGGCAATTTGATACAATTCGATCATATTTACTGAGCACTTACTGTGTGCAGAGCACTGTAATGAGCGCTTGGGGGTTAGTACAGTACAGCAATGGAGCCAGGGCCTGCCCCCAATGAGCTCACAGTCTAGAGTGGGTAAGACAGACATAGATACAACTAAACAGACCAATATAAATCAATAAAATTACAGATATATGCATATCTGCTGCTCTTTCTCCGAGCAGCTTCGAGCGCTGGGCCCTGGCTTCCCCAACACCATCCAGGCCTCACACCTCTGCCCAAGGTGCACCAGGGCAGGACAGGATGGATTGAACCAGTGGGGTCAAATCTCAACACGGAGATACAGTCGTTTAATTGTTAGTTTCTTCTAATCCCGCTGCCTTCTCCTTTGGAGTCAAATGGGGATGTCTCCTTTGACGAAAGCAGTGCTTGTGTGGGTTGATGGGTGGCAGGGGACAGGAGGAAAGAAACCATCTGAATATCAACTGCAGATCAGTCAGGGCCAGAAATAAACACCTTTTTTCACACACCTTTGGATTAATCACCATCACACACTGATGAGAAAGTAGAGGCAACAACAGATTCAGGTAAAAGGAGCCAGGAGAGCACGTGCCTAATGAAGATAGTAAAGAATGTGGGTCAGAAAATTGGCTACGCATGCTACTATTCTGTGGTTGTGATCGAGGAAGTGAGCAGGAAGAGGAAGCTTAATTTTGGAATCGGATTCCCAGGAGTCCCGGAAGGCTGAAATGTAGAGATTAATGCATCACTCTTTCCTGCAGCAGTGCTAGAGGTTTTTTTTCAGGGTTTTGATGCAGGAACACACAGTGGAGCAAACCTTAAATACTGAGTGTGTAAAGATAATCAAGAAGTCATGGAACTCAGTATAATGCTTTGTGCATTACCCTGCACACAGTAAGTGCTCAATAAATATGATTGATTGAATGAAATTGGGGCAAGGAACAGGTGCCATTAGTGTAAGTTGTATATAGATAAGAGAAAAATATTTGTCCAGGACAAATGTTATTTTGGCTTCCATAGATGTAGTCAAGGCTTTCCAGTGTCACACTCCTTGCCATCATGAAAATTTTAATTGAAGCAGTTAGGGAGACTCTGTCCCTGAAAGCTGTTCTGTTATCCAAATCATGATCTCCTTTTAAAAGCCTTAGTAGATGGGCAAGTCTTTGCTTTAATATGAGAGAAAACATGGAACTTTTAATTGCAGGTACTAAAAATCAATCTGAACCCTCATCTTTTAATGGATCTTTGGAAGTGGTTCTTGTTACTTATGAAAGTTTATGGATGTATATCATGAGAAAGCCAGTGTCCAACTGTAACATTAACCAAAATTTCAACAATTTATTACTTGCTATAATATTTGAAATATAATCACTACTATATTATGGCAAGAAAAGTTAAACAGGCTCTCTGTCCTTGAAGTCACCCTACTTAGGCATCCCCAAATATTTTTCTCAGTAATCAGAGAGAGCACCAGAAAGTATTTTTGAGAAGGGCTCAGAAGAAGCAAAGTCCATTTTTGGTTGAGTGAGTCCTACATGGCTCAGTAGAAGGCAGCACGGCTTAGATGAAAGAGCAAGGGCCTGGAGGAGTCACAGGATCTGGGTTCTAATCCCAGCTCTGCAATATGCCTGCTGTGACCTTGGGCAAATCATTTAACTTCTTTCGTGCCTCAGTTACCTCATCTTGAAAATGGGGATTAAGACTGGGACAGGGACTGTGTCTAACCTTTTAACTTGTATCTACTCCAGGATTTAGAACAGTGCTTGACATATAGTAAATGCTTAATATGTACAAAAATAATAATCATTCCTCAACATCTTTGATGTCTTCCAAGGTTACAAGAGATACTTATTTTATACATATAATAGACCCTCCAAAAACTGGTCTCCATCATTAGTTTTACAACTAAATACTTTTATTTTAAATAGGGCAAATTAACTATGATTGAAGAAGATTCCTATGGCTTGATAAAAAATAAAAATAATAAAAATAAACCCCAAAGAATTGTGAATTTCAGTAGCAGCATGGCATAGTAGAGAGAGAACGGGACTGGAAATCAAATCTGGATCTGCCACCTGTCTGCTGTGTGGCCTTGGGCAGGTCACTTCATTTCTCTGAACCTCAGTTACCTCATTTGTAAAATGGGGAGTGGGTCCCTAAGCTCCACATGGGATGGGGACTGTGTCTGACCCAATTTGCTTATGTATTTACCCTAGCGCTTTGCCTGGCACATAGTAAGCACTTAACAAACACCATAGTCATTACTATTATTATTATTCATTTTATTATTCATTTCCCATGGCCTACAAAACAGCGTGGCTTAGTGGAAAGAGCAGGGGCTTGGGAGTCAGAGGTCAAGCTAGGTTCTAATCCTGGCCATGCCACTTGTCAGCTGTGTGACTTTGGGCGAGTCACTTAACTTCTCTTGGCCTCAGTTACCTCATCTGTAAAATGGGGATTAAGACTGTGAGCCCCACATGGGAAAACTTGCTTATCTTATACCTACCCCAGTGCTTAGAACAGTGCTTGGCACGTAGTAAGCGCTTAACCAATACCATCATTATTGTTATTATTATGACAAAGCTTTTGGCCCCGGGGCTCTGAACTAATATGACTTTCGCTGCTGCTGCCATTTTAGACTAGATGTATTATGATGGAAAGATTTGTGAGAATGCACTTCATTAATAGCTGTCTTGGATCTTGCATTGCCCTTGAACAGGCTATATGTAGGTAACTTGCCTTTAATGGAAATTCCAAGTGTACAATAATCCCTTTAAACAACTATTTAAACCTGACAGCTGTATAATAATTTAATGACAAGTCTGCATATTTTCATGAATATATGTGTATGATTACAGAAGTGTTCTATTTCTCATCCTAATAATGATAAAAATAATAATTACAGTATTTGTTAAGGGCTTGCAACGTTTCAAGCACTGTTCTAAGTGTTGGGGAAGATACAAGACAATCAGGTCAGTCACAGTCCTTATCCCACTCAGGGCTTACAGTCTAAGTAAGAAGGAGAACAGGTATTAAATACCCATTTTACAGATGAGGTAACTGAGGAACAGAGAAGTTCAATAACATGCCCAAGGTCACACAGCAGGCATGTGGTGGAGCTGGGATTAGAACTCACGTCCTCTGGCTCTCAGACCCGTGCTCTTTCCATGCTCCTCAATAGTTCACAAATGCCAGTTTTGCCAATTTTGAGCTCTCTTAGGAACATATCTGTTAGTTTTGAGAATTACAAAGTTCCTTTATGTCAAGGAATCACAGAAGTAGTGTGGTGACTTGGAAAGTAGGCTTCTTGCCCACACCTACCTTGTTGGAAAGGCACATGTTCTTTAATCAGGCCCTTGTCCTTCATATCCAAAGATAAACTCATTGTGGTCAGGGAATGTGTTTCCTTACCTTCCCATCTTCTTCTTCCCAACCATTTCTGCAGAGACTTCTGCTTAAAGACTTTAAAATTGGACCTGTACTAGCTTTAAAATGGGAAAAAATGAACAGGGCCTTATAATGTTTGTCTTCATGAAGCCCTGATTAAATTATAAATTGAAATAAATTTATTTGGTGTTTGTTTAGAGTTAAGAATAGGCTTTCCCTAGATGTCAGTGATAAAGTCTCAGAAACATTAATTATTTTTGTGAGTAAAGTCTGTGAGTCCAGTTTCATATTACAGTATTATTATTACTGATCTTTCATGAATACAAAGTAACAGTACTGTCAGGATTTAAGGCCATTACCAACTCATAGTTCTAGTCATAAAGCTGATATGAAAGTTGGATTTCATGCTCTACTTTAGCTGTGGTCTTATAATGAAAGGATAATTTTATCTTACTAGTTTAATTATTTTTAAAGAACTGTGTATTTGAAAAATAATTTTGGTGTGGAATGTGTTTAGAACACTTCATTCTTATGCAAAAATTTCAGCTTTTCTCAAGTACTTGTGAATATCTAAAAATGTGATTCATGGAATCTTTTTTTCTACCAGCTCTGAGGGCCGGAAAAGGCCCTGTTATTATCTAGTCTATTCTCTTCAAGCAGAGCTGCTGCATGTGCACCAGGTTTTAGCAGTTAGATGAGATCTATATAATTATTAAAGATTTCAAAAATGGGTGTTTCTATAATGCCTTTTAACTACATGCGGTGTCTAATACCTCCTTTTGCCAGGAAATTCTTTCATATGATGAACCTGATATTGTGGTTTCTGAAGATTGTCTATTATTTGCAGGGATGTGTCTACCAACTTGGTTATAGTTTTACTCTGTGTACAATGCTTTGCACACAGTCAGTCTGCAATAAATACCACTGATAGATACTCTTTTTCTGTTTTAAATAGAGATGGACTGTTTCAGGTGAGAATCAGCATGGCTTAGTGGAAAGACCATGTGTCTGGGAGTCAGAGAATCTGGGTTCTAATCCCAGCTCAACCACTTATCTGTTGTGTGACCTTGGGCAAGCCACTTAACTTCTCTGTGCCTCAGTTACCTCCTCTTTAAAATGAATATTAAGACTGTGAGCCCTGTGTGGGACAGAGACTATGTCCAAACTGATTATCCTGTATCTACCCCAGCACTTAGTACAGTGCCTGGCCCATAGTAAGCACTTACAGATCCATAAAAAAAGATAGCACCTAGTAATCATTCTCTCTTTCATACGAAGTCCTTGAAAAAAAAACCCAGCAAAGATTAGTGTTGATGTATAAATAGTTAAGGGCTCCTAGTAGTCTGAAACCATAAATATGTCCCTAAATTGCAGTGCAGTAGTTTCAGACCAGTCAAAGTTACATTCATTCATTCACCTAGTTGTATTTATTGAGCACTTTTCTATGTGCAAAGCATTTAGGAGATGAGAAAATCAAGGATAGAACTGAAATGATTTCCTCCCCAATTAACTCATTAGCATAGTAATAGTAGAACCATGGTGGCCTGACTACTTACCTGTATCTTCTCACCTATGATCAGCTTCTGATCATGACATTTGGTCCCACATGTCCAATCCCAATCACTTTTGCTCTGCTTTGAACTAACATAAAATAAATGAACCCTATTTCTGCAACAGTATAATTCATGCAGTAATTGTAAATGTACATGTAAATGTGTGTGCTTGCCTGTCTGCTTGTGGTGATAGGTGATCCATCATATTCTTGCATCAGACAAATTTGGCCCAAGGTTTTAAAATGCGTCGTATTTTGTGTATATTATGAAAGGAATGATTTATTTCACCCAAACTAAGATGGCAATTATGGTGTTATAATAGGGACTCAGCAAGCAGTCATTTGTCCTGCTTCCAAATTACATTGTTGTAATTGGATTATGGAGTTTAAAAAATCAAAGGGAATCTGTCAAAAAATCCTTTCTGCTGAGCTTGTTTAGTTTTTTTTCCATCTAGTAATCTTCCAATAATTAACTTTGTGAACTCAATCTTTTTTGTTCATTTTCTTTATTCATCCTACATGGTTATTAGGAAAAATTAATTGGTAAAATAAATTATAGGCAGTGAAATAATGGGCAAAACAAATTGATATAAAGACATTTTACACATTTTATGCATAACATAACAGGAGAAATATACATTTTTATTATTCTAATTTCAGAATGTACGTTGATATTTTAAATGAGTTTTTCCTCAAAGTTAAAGTTTTCTGGATGATAGATGAGTCACAGATGTGTACTTGCTCTTTTGTTTCTTAACACATCAAAAAGAATCTACAGTTGCTAGTCACCTATTTCAAAAAAATAAGAGTAGATGGAATTTAAAAGTTTTGGAAAAATAATCAAGTGAATCAAAAATTAGAAGTGCAGATGTATGCATTATCCAGTAAGGTACTTTGGTAACTAATGATGCTTTACTTAGGACTATGATGAAGAAATCTCAAAAGGGAACAAATTGATTAAGAAAAACATATGTGCACTGAAACATATTCCTCCCGACAGGATGTTTTATTCTCCAGAGTTCTCCCGTTATGACCTTGAATTATGTACTTAATGAATATACACTAAGTCCTGTATAACACCCTTATTTATCATCTCCTGACAACTAAACTGAAATGACTCATTTATACTTCCTTATTTGAAAAAATAAGCCTTGTATTAGAACATTTTTTCAAAGATTGTTATTAAGACTAAATATTCATTGAACCATGAATGGTCATTTTAGATAATACAGTTAAATTTTGCAGAAGGAAAATGTGGAAAGTAAAGTGCTCCTATCATTGTAATGCTTAAAGGCACTATTTATATAAATTTCTTTGGGGGTGAAAGCTCAAAATGCTTTTTAACTATTATTTCATGAATTCTCACAAGAATTAAATGGTGAGTGGGCAAATTCTATTTCTATTTTTATAAATAAGGAAAGTGAAAGGTGATGAATGGCAGAATCAGGGCTAAGGTGTACATGTTGTGATTTCCACTATATGGAATCAAATTAATTGTTGTCATAATGCATTATCTTGATATTTGAGAAAGCAGTCAAAGTGGAACAAAGAAAAGCTGTGGCGTTCTGAGCAGTAAGTTAACTGCAGAGAGGAATCGGCAAGACAGAGAAAAATGACTTTCAAGACAATTTTACCAAGTTTAGTTACTAGTATCAAGGAGTTAAAGGGAAGAAAATGTAAGAGATAGTGATGAGTCCAGGGAATATGGATTTTTAAAAAGTTCTCTAGTTTAGGAACAAATCATAACAATGAAAACAGAATATAAATTCCCTGATAATCAGGAAAGAATTTGTATGAAAAGATTCAACAACTTGGTGAGATGACCAAGGCAACTTCCATTTGTGACAAAGAGGTGGGTTGTGGGGTGAGAGGATTAATAGGTAATTAAAAAAATGGATATATTTGAATTTGCCAGTTTTAACATGCATACTGAAGCCTGAAATTCATAGGCATTATTAGAATTTATGGCAGTTAGGCAAGGCCTCAGGGGAACAAGTAAAGAAACCATTGTGTTTATTTTTGAAAAAGGGGAAAAAAGATTATTCTAGAATTAAAAGATTGATCAGTTTAATAAACCGTAGGAAGATTCTAGAAGATGGAAGACAAGCATAAAAGATTCTTAAAAGCAGCTAACATTTATTTTTATTAAAACTGTTATACCCAGTTTAAATGCATCTTAATATAAATACAGTTTGCTATGCATCAAGGGAAGAAATAAATGTAATCTCTATTCACATCAGTGAGGCTTTTGATCCATTCCATTTGCCAGTTTCATTGATGATCTAGGAATGGTTTTGCCCTTGATTTCTGAATGACATCAATTTAATGTTGTTGTTTAAAAAGCCAATTGAGAATGGAATATTTTATTAGGAGTTTGTCATACAAGATGAAGAAGTATTGCTTCTACACTCAACATTGATTAGACAATCTTACTGTTCCTTATTTAGGTCATTGCACTTTAAAAAAGATATGGAGAAATTGGGGGCACTCCAGAGAAGAGTTCCTAAAAGTTATTAAAAGGTTAAAAAGAAAAATTAAAGTTTTTGGTTTTTTTTTTTTAGCGTAGAGAAAAGAATACTAATGGGTAGCATTAACTGGATTCAAATGATCTAAGTCCATGGATGACCATGGAAGAAGAACTGAGCCTGTATTAAAACAGAAGGAATTTTAGTAGCCCATAATGAATAGTTTACTGATTAAGAGGGATTAAATGGCTTGGGCAGGCCTCTAATAAAGAGCAATTATGTCATCATTGTTTCTGGAGATCTTTAAGAAATGACAGGCAACCATCCAGTTTAGGTGTTTCAGTCAATTGCTCACCTATTTGGAGGCTGAATCAGTTGACTTCGCTTCAGCTTTATGATTCAATGCTTATAATCATCAGGAATTTAAAATGTAATTGTGATTCAGTCAATCAATAACATTTATTGAGCACCCACTCTACAAAGTGCTTGAGAAAGTATCATAGCAATTGAAGGCACCACCCATGGCTACAAGGAGTTTACAATTTAATGGGAGGAGACAGACAAAAAAATTTTATTTCCTTTGAGTAAGAACAAAGTGACTACTGATCTACCAAAACTAAGGGATAGGATTGCACTGACTAACTGTTATTGTCTTGTCATGTAAGGGACTGACAGGTCCTGATGGATCACCTGGTCCTGTTGGCCCAAGAGGACAAAAAGTAAGTTTAAATTGTTGGTCAATACTTGAGGCTATCTGCATAATTTTCCAAAACTTTATCAGTTTATTATTTAAACTGGAAATAGCTGATATTAATTGAATTAATGATCAGTTCCCTATCTGGAAAGGTAAAAATAACCTTTCATTACATTTGTAAAAAGATAAATACATAAGGGACAAATCATATGGGCATCTATACCATCTTGATCTCAGAAAGCAGCGTGGTTTAGTGGATAGAGTGCAGGCCTTGAATTCAGAAGGACCTGGGTCTAATCACAACTCTTCCACTTGTCTGCTGTGTGACCTTAAGCAAGTCACTTAACTTCTCTGTGATTCAGTCACCTCATCTGGAAATGGGGATTAAGACTGAGTCCAACCTGAATGTCTTATATCTAAACCATATTTAGTATAATCGTAAGGTAAGTGCTTACACATATCATAAAAAAAAATTTATATGAACTTTTGCATCTTTTAGGGTGAACCTGGAGTGCCGGGGTCTCGTGGATTTCCAGTAAGTAAAGCCTTCATAGTACTGTATGAATTTAAAACAGAATAACTAATTTAGGCGAAATTCTGCTACTGAAGTCCCATCCAGTGATATTTCCTGCAAAATGAAAACAATACACTTTAGACTTTTTCTGTGAAATTTCTCTGCAGTGAATTAAATCAACTTCCTAAAATTAATGTGAACAGCAAAATTCTGAAGCAACTTCACTATGCAGCATTTACATTTACATAAGAGTCATATTTCTACAATTTTTTCCACCAACCTTGAATAAAGTGTTCTGTTAAGGCTGTTTCAGGGTAGTATGAATCAGGGTTCTGTCTCTGGATTCTGAGCTTTAGAGATCCTTTAGAGAACTTCACAACTGTTCAGTGTGGATCCAGTTGGTGGAGTGACATTAAATTGACCACTGGCATCTGTGCCTTATGAGTTTTGTCTGGGGTTATGAGGGTTTGGTTTAAGGAAGGGGATTACTGCCCCAATAATCAGTTTTGCTTTTGACAATTTTGAGCCTATCTGGCAATGGCTCCCGTACCGCCTAGAGGTGATTGATTCTTTGTATCTACCTTATTTAAGTCTAATAGAGCAAAATTTTGTTAGGACTTTTTAATCTCATTATTAACCCATCTCTCTCATTATATTAGCTGGCTGAGATTTGTTTGGTCACAAATCATCGTTGTGGATCATAATAATTATCTTAAATGAACATCTCTCAATGCTTTTCTTTCCCTATCATTCTTCCCTTATTTTTATATTTGTGCTATTTTTCTTTTCTTTCCTGTTCCCCCTTCTCTCTAACTCCTTGAGTCCCATTACCAATGTTATTTAATCATAATTTCCAAAACCCGTCACTTTTCCATTTTAAAGTGAGTAGCATTCTTTGACTTTTCTCCTCTTCTTCCTAAAGCAGAAGCTTAGTGCAAGTGGATACACATTTCTTGGAGGATAGGACTTTGACACATTTACTTTCAATAATTTTAAGTTCTTTTGGATTTGCCAGAGTTCCATTGATCTCAAGTTTCTCTCAGTGTTTCTGAGCAAGAGGCCTTTTTTTTGTATTTTACACATATAATCTGATGTTGTTTACCACACATATTAAATGTATACTAATGCATGTTATGTATAAGCTCACCTGATTTTTTTGAATACTGGAAAGTTATGAATTGGAAAGTACAATTCATATATTTATAAAATCTTATTACCTTAATGTATGGAGTTAACATTAATTTCATGGGGGGCGTCTATATGGAGACATCAGAGAGCACCGTGATTTTTTCCTTCCACGTCTTGACATTTCTTGGCAAAATAAATAACTGATTCTTAGCTTTTGAGGAATACACCTGAAAGAAATAGGAGTACCAAAATAAAAGCAGTGGTAAGGAAGAAAACATGAAAACTCTGTAGGGAAAATATATACATAATGAGAAACAGTGCAGGGAAAGGGTTACAAATGAAACAAAGTGATGTTAGGGACTGAAGCAAAGGGAGTCTAGGACAAGTTAGAATACTATATTTTTTTCTTTAAGTTCTAGTTGAATGTACTATATCAATACAACTTCAAAGCCAAATTTTAAATTCCCTTATATTAGAGAACATTGCATTTGGTGAAATGTAAGTTGATTTAAAAACACTGAAAAATCACCCTCGTGTAGTTGCCAATGATATACTGAGTAAGGAAAGGAATGACCATTGTTCCTTAAGCAATCTGGCTGAATCAACTTCACTTTTTAAGAGAACAGTGAAGAGAATGTAGAAAGGAGCATTTTACCAGGTATCTTAGACATTTCAAAACCTTGCAAAATGGACACCCTCCTCCCCTGATTCATGTAAAGATTGGTTCAGTTCCCTGGCTTGAGTGGGGTTAACAGCACCTCTTCTCAGGCCAGGGAGAGGGGAGAAGGAACCTCTTTCTATGACTTAGAAGGAACCTCCTTCTATGACCTAACCAGATTTCCCTATGTAGCAGCCAACCGTGTGCCCAGCACAGTGGCTGGAAAAATCATCATGCTGCCATTCAAAGTCATGCATCCCACTATCTAGCATCAGCCAGCCTCTCCCCAGCTTTGTATGTAATCCCAGAAGATGTGAATAAGTGGGGGCTTTGGTCAGGGTGCTGACTAACACATGATGGAAAGTTTTGGGCACCTTCTCCATGCTGGCCACTCCATCCTTGGCTCCATTAAGGCTGCACTAGGACCCAGAGCCCTTGATTGGTGACCCTGCTCCTGCAAGTGAGGGAAAGAAAACCATCCTTTGTGAGAAACTTGACCTTTGGCCCACAGGTTAGGGAAGGGGTTTGGAGAGGGCTGAAAGTGAATTGGACTTGACGTCAGATAATGTATTTGCTGTTAAGACAGATTTCACAGCTCTATTTTAGATTGAGGTTTTTCTGCTGAATGTGTGTACTACATAATTAATGACATAGAAACAAAATTTTAATTTTTCAGGGCCGTGGTACCCCTGGACCTCCTGTAAGTATTACTTGATATAATGTAGCTTTTTTTTACTAAAATGATGCAAAAATATTATTTAGACCATGATTTCTCTTGTCCAGAGGCTTTCAACCTATTTATATTAATGTTTCTCTTTCCCTCTAGACAGTGAGATCCTTGTGCGCAGGGAACATGTCTACCAACTCTGTTATATTGTACTCTCACAAACTCTGCACACAATGCTCAATAAATATGATTGAGTGATTGGGCTTAAGGTTTCACTTGAAATAGCCTCCTAATGTCCTCTCCCCTCCCACCCCAATCTTTCTTCACACTCTCTTTCCTCTCCTCTCTCACCACCCTCTCAGTCACACCCCACCTCTACCACAAATCCAGAAACATAGTTCCTGAAAGAGCTGAGGTATAGGAGCATCAGCCTGGAAGCAGTGGAGAAGAGGAAGTACTCTATGGCTACTGCTATTTGCTGCTCATTCAATCATGGTCATATTTATCGAGCATTTACCGTGCACAGAGCACTGTTCTTAGCACTTGGGAGAATAGAATATAACAATAAACAGACACATTCCCTGCCCATGACGAGCTTACAGTCTAGAAGGTGAAACAGACATTGATATAAACAAATAAATACTCGAGGCTTTGACTTTCTGCTCTGGAGTTGCTTCTCACTGTGTTCCTGGCAGAACTTCTGAATTCTTGCTGGGGTCCAGGTTCTTTTTCTGGCTTTTGCTGGACTTCTTGAAGCACATGCCTCATCAGGGAACTCAGTCTAAATAGCTCAGCAGAAGTAGAAGGTCCTTTTTTCTTGCCATAGAAGCTGTAACTGCAAACGTCCATTGTGTACCGAAGGATGGAAATCTCTACTCTAGCTATTATTATTTTTATTATGGTACTTTAGTGCTTATTTTGTGCCAAGCACTGTTCTAAGCACTGGGGTAGATATGTTAATCATTTTGGACACAGTCCCTGTCCCACATGGGGCTCACATTCTTAATCTCCTCTTTGCAGATGAAGTAACTGAAGCCCAGAGAAATTAAGTGACTTGCTCAAAGTCACACAGCAGACATGTGGTGGAGCAGGGATTAGTTCAATGTATCAGTTTTGTTATGTCCTGCAGATACCTGACTGACCAACTCCCTTGGGCCCAGATCAATGTTCCCTACTTGAAAGTGGCTATTTCATTTGAAGTATATCTTAGGGCAAAAAGGTGCTTTGATTAATTCAAGAAGTTTGTTCAGTATAGAGTGTTTGAAGATTTTTTTTGACCCTGTTAATGTCACATTAAGACCTCAGGCTAGAAAAGAGACATAACCCGAAGATAAATTTAAAACATAATTCATGGGATATTGGCTTTGAAAAATGTAGTGTTTACAGTGTGTAAAAAAAATGAAATATAGTTTTATTTTGGTCTGTTGGCTCTAGGGTCCTCCTGGATCTGCAGGACTTCCTGGAGAACTTGGTCGAATTGGACCATCTGTGAGTACCTGAGGATATACGTTATTTGTGTAACTGCATAATGAATGGGGACTGGGAAAAGTCTGCTTAACATTAAAATAGTTCAAATTCTGGAGCTTTAATGCAGCACTATATTCATGCTTTTTAAATGCAAACTATAAAAAGAAATTGAGGCACATGCAAGACTTTGGGTAGTAAATTGAAATGATAGATTCTCAGATGGAAATTCATTCTTCATACAAAGCTAACATATCCTAAAATGCATATTAATCCAGGTGAATATATATACCCTTTGTAACTTCACATATTCAGTAGTATTTACTGAGCACTTACCATGTGCAGAGAACTGTACTAAGTGCTTGGAATGTACAATTGGGCAACAGAGACAATTTCTGTCCAATAACGGGCTCACAGTCTCACATATATCACAAAGCAGTGTGCCTTCTGAATAGAGCATGGTCCTGAGAGTTAGAAGGACCTGGGTTCCAATTCTAGCTCTGCCATTTACCTGCTGTGTGGTCTTGGGCAAGTCACTTAACTTGGCTGTGCCTCAGTTTCCTCATCTGTAAAATGTAGATTAATACTGTGAGTCTGATGTGGGACATTGACTGTGTCAAACCTGATTGGCTTATATATACCTCAGTGCCTAGTAAAGTGCCTGGCATATAGTAAGTGCTTAACAAATACAATAAAAATAAAGCTAATAGGATTAATTACTATTGCTATCTATTGTTATCAATACATTTGTGGATATTACTCCATTTGAAGTCTTTTGAGGCCTAATCTACTTTTCATGAGACCATTAGGAAGCAAGGCAGTTTTATGCCATGAATAAACACTGGCTCCCTCATTAAATTGGGGCCCATTATCACTGTGATAGTTGGACTGAAATAGAGTCTACTGCTTTCAGTTTAATTTTCTAAATGAGTTCTCTGAAAACTCACAGATGTATGAAAAATATTAGTATTATTAAGACAATAAAAAGTTCACCTGGTTTATGGTGTGAGGCTAATTTCGTTTTTGATTTGCAGCAAAAATATTTCAAAAAGTGTTAATTTTGGGGGAGCAAGTGGTTTTTTTATGACTCCCTGAATAAGACAAGTAAATCCTGTAAGTTTTCTACTGAACAGTTCTTTTTTCTTAATACACTCTCACTACTGCTTGCTTGAGCTAATCTGATTATATAGTGCCCATTGATTTTGGTAGATGCTGTGAATAACAAGCTCTGTGAAGCTACAGCGAATGTTATGAAATAGACTTCTTGTGCTTCACTAGTGCTGCTGTTTTTTTTTCCCTACCAGTGTGTGCATAACCATTATGTGTGTGATTTCTTAAATATTTAGGGTGATCCTGGGAAAAGAGGCCCGCCTGGACCTCCAGGTCCTCCTGGACCAAGTGTAAGTGATTTGCAATTTGTGTTCCTTTTCATTTAATCAGAGTTCAATGGTGGGAACTCTGCAGTGCCATCATATATTTGATTCCACTTTGATAGACCATCTGGTTTCATGTGCCCTTAAAATTATTAATGTTTTTAAACTAGAAAACAATATTATTTTGAAATCAACTTGGATTAAAAAGATGTATTTTGCATGCTTAGTAAGTTGACTTTCTTTGATTCGATTTCCTATTTGCACAAAGCAGAGTTTGAGTAACATTTATAGCAGATTATTTCAATCTATACAAACTACTCTCTTAAATAAAAAAGTAGTCTTTATATAGCATTAAGATACATTTGCTATTTTCTGGAAAATCTACTTAATACAACTTGTTGATATTGTTTGTATGATCTATGATATTCATCATACCATAAATAAGAAAAGTCATTTGATATGTGGCAAAACAGAATTGTAACTTCATATTGAATGAAAAATATTTTATGCCTAGGGCTCGGGTACTCTAACATCTCTTAAAAAATCTCACTAAGCTTCGAAAGTTGTTACAGACTTTTACTCCTTGAAATGAGTATATTTAAGATTGACAAGCAGAGTGCTGAATTTGTAGCACATCCTATTAGTTTTTGCCTTCCTACTGAGCATGTTAGAGGTTCATTGTGAGGTTCTTATTGTCCATGGCATTCTAACGTTTCTATATTTGCATGTCTTTGGGATTTAATGTTAGAAATTAGCTTTAATATTTAAAAACTATTAATCCTATTTTGAATGCTTATAGTTCTAACATACTCTAATTTGGAAAATTCAAATTTACTTTAGGGAACAATTGGAGTTCATGATGGTGATCCACTGGTAAGATGCTTGTTTTTTTAAAAAAACATTTATTTAACCAAGAAAATGATGCACCTTCTTAGAGTGGCTATCCCAGAAGCTGCTGTAATGATTTCTCTTCACTTGTCCAAATCGCAGAGTTAATTTACATGGAAATGCCATTTCAATTTTATTGGACAAATCAGGGTTTATATTTATTCTTGGCCCTTCAGAGACAAGTCACAATAAGCAGTGTAGTGCTCTAACTCTTTGTGAAGCACAATTTCTCCAAATGACAATGGTAAGAGACAAAAGATGCCAATAATTTAGTTACAAAAGTGACATTGCACTTAATCTTCTGTTTGACGTTGAGACAAATACGAGTGCAACTGATTAAGCCAACTGAGCCAAAGTTCTTAAGTGAGCTTGAAATCCCTTCTTTAGGAATAGGATCATAGGCATTCTCATGAGTTCAGTCTCCTTCATTTAAGAGTTTCTGGGGTCAAATTATAAAATACAGAATATTCTATGCTACTTTCTGGAATCAAAACCTCATGTTTTTCTTCTAACTTATTGTCTATTTTCTCAGTGCCCTAATGCATGTCCACCTGGTCGCTCAGGGCATCCAGGTCTACCTGGACCGAAGGTGAGAGAAAAACCTCATTTGCTGTATTAGAAATATTGAGACATTCATATTGAGCTCTGTTCTCCTATTGCTCATCTACTCTCTTCCCTGTTCTGAGATCCTGACATTTAAAAGATGAAATCATTAAGCCTATAGTCAGTGCTAATATTAAGAAGTTTAATTCCCTTCTATTAATTGATGCCGACTCAGAAGAGACCGTAGGAAGATCAAAAAGGCTATAAACTAGTTTTTTGGGTCCCCAAAGATCCAAGATATGGGTTTTTTAAGGACTAATCTGGATTAGGTTTTCCCTGTAAAAAGTAGATCAGGGGGAACCAAATTGACACTGGCAGACCCCCAACATCCCAGCTCTGCCACTTGTTAGCTGTGTGACTGTGGGCAAGTCACTTAACTTCTCTGGGCCTCAGTTACCTCATCTGTAAAATGGGGATTAAGATTGTGAGTCCCTGCATGGGGCAACCTGATGACACTGACCCCAGTGCTTAGAAAAGTGCTCTGCACATAGTAAGCGCTTAACAAATACCAACATTATTATCATCAGGATGTTGTGGGGATAGATCAGTTTTGGTTCTTCTCTGAGAAGAGCTTAGTACAGTGCCCAGGGCCTGGTACCCTGCTTAGTCCATAGTAAGTGCTTAACAAGTATCATAATTATTATTATTTGAGAACCCCACTGGAGCAGGTCAGAGAGGAAGGCTAGGAAGTAGGGTATATGTTGGTCAACTGCCTTAAGGCCCATATCAAAGGGAACCCCATGCTAGCTGAGGAGTGAGGTGGACTCCTCCCAGCCATGTAGCAGGATTACTGTTGGCTGACTCTTCTGCTAGTGCTTAGCCTAGTAGAAAAAGCATAAGCTTGGGGGCTCAGATGATACGATGTCCCAAATGCAGCAATGTTGTGACATCATAATTTAAAGATAATATGACATTTGGTCACTTTGGGCCAGCAGCAGATTTTGCCAGGCACTGCAGTGAGGTATCCTTAAATGGTTATCTGAATCTTCAGGGGCAATTGTGAATAGATCTAGTCTGTTAAAAGTTCATAGGACAAGTTTCTAACACTCCGGATTGGTGATGACCAATGTGGCTTTCTCTAGGGAAGTAACAACAGGACTGGTATTTACCCAAACCAATAGCTTTGTGAATTTCTTACAGTAGGGAACAAAACTGCTCCCAGCTTTTCGCTTCCTGAGGCACAACTTATTTGAAGGATTCTGTAACTGAAACTCATTTAATGGATAGGAAGAAGAGCACCAGGGAAATGCTAAAATTGAGATGGTCTAAAATAAAAGCTAGCCATTCAGAATTTGAACTCCCTTCTGGCATAATTAGAGGGTGTGTTCATTTTCCAGAGGATAAAAATGTACATAGAATTCATATAATCTTACATTTTTTTCTTGGTCCAAAATGAAAGTGGGTTGAAATAAGTTTTTAAAGTCCCAGAAGGCTTATGTAAGCTCTTTTCTTTTTAACTCTAACTATACCTTAACTACCAAATATGGAAGGCGAAGGACAAAATAGGGAACAAAACTACAAACTGAACAAGGAACAAACACAATGGAATTGTATCATTGCTCACCTGTTGCATTCAGACCAGTGCTTTACTTTTTTAGCAAAAAGAGTGTGGATCTGCTCTGGTGATACCTTGTCCTTGCTTTTTTTTCTATGTTGTTGGTGCCCTGCTGTGTAGCAGAGATGGCAACTGTGATGCTGTGTGAGGGGAAGGTGTTGATGGTAATGGGATGCTGAGTCTCCCATTTCCAGACCCTTCAAATGCAGAATATTAAACTTGTTCTACCCTCCCACCCCCATATAAGCCCCCAAGGCCTGCTGTGACTGTATTGTCTCAGTTGCCCTTTCTCTGTCCGAGTGAATCATTTGTATTTACTGAGTGCATATTGCATGCCGAGCGGTGGACTGTTTAAAAGCCTACAGTAGATTTAGTAAGCATGAGCCCTGTCCTTGAGTTTACAATCCAGTGGGGAGATAGACACTAAAATATTAAGTGTGGTATATGTTAATCTCTTTGTGCCGAGAACTATGCTAAGCATTGGGGTAAATAAAAGACGATTATCTTAGACACAGTCCGGGTACCAAGTGCTTGTAACTATGCTACCCCAGCACTTAGAACAGTGCTTGATGCATAGTAAGTGCTTAAAAATTTGAATCAAGATTACATTAGTAGGGATTTGGGGTAACTGAGGCAAAATGGGGTCATCTATTGTAAAAGATGGTAGGATCTCTAATATAAATGAACTGAATTAACTTATGCTTTTATGTGTGTGTTAGGGTCACAAAGGAGCAAAAGGAGAAATTGGTGAACCAGGAAGACAAGGTCACAAGGTAAGGAAAAACAATGTCTGGCAATGGAAAATGGTGATTAATTTCAAAATCACCATTGCTTTAGCTTGTAGTTTTATCGACTCTAAATGCTGAGCAATGTCTTAATATCCTTCATCAGCATTGTTGATCTGTCACAATGCACCAGGCCAATTCATTTACAAAAAGCAAAGTAAGCAGAACATTCATTTATCCATTCCCATCTACTCTTCATTTGTCATCCTTTATTGTAATGAATATAGCTATTCTCAAGTGTCCTTTGGAACAATTAATGTTTATCATTCACATAACTAACTGCTTCCTCATTCATCTTAATGGAGATTTTTATTGCAGAATTAGGATGTATTGATAAGGACTAGTTCAAGTGTTGAGAAGTGGTTCACACATTAGACCTTCTTATTTAAACATTTACAAAATTTTTGTACATTTTTACCTTGATTTCCTAAACTCATTTTAATAAAGCCAACGGGAAAGTGATTGAGATTGGGCTCTAGACTGTAAACTCATTGTGGGCAAGGAATGTGTCCGTTTATTGTTATATTGTACTCTCCCAAGTGCTTAGTATAGTGCTTTACACACAGTAAGTGCTCAATAAATATGACTGAATATGATTGAATGAATGAGAGTCAGGGGAAGTGAGGCAAAAGGACATGGGTTCTAATCCATTTCAGCTGTTGGATCTTAGGCATGATACTTCATTTCTCTGGGCTCAGTTACCCCATCTGTCAAATGGGGATTAAGATTGTGAGCCTGATATGGGACAGGACTATGCCCAACCTAATTTCCTTCTATCCCCCAGTGCTTAGTACAGTGCCTGGCACACATTAAGTGCTTAACAAATACCACTGTTATTATAATAAATAATAGCAGTGATATTGAAGTCCTTACTAGTTCCAGGCACTGTTGGGGTGCTGGGGTAGATAGAAGATAATCAGTCCCTGTCTCAAAGAGGCATACATTCTAAGGCAGAAGGAAAACAATTTAGTCCCTATTTTGCAGGTGAAACTCAGGCACAGGAAAGTTGTGACTTTCCCTAGGTCATTCAGCAGGCAAGTTAAGAAGCTGGGATTAGAACTCAGGTCTTGTGATTCTGAATAGGCATGCTATTTCTCAGGTGGTAGCTGCCCAGTCATCTGTGGTCATAATGAAGTATTATAATGTCTCTGGGTAATATCATCTAGAAAGAAAGCTATTTTTTAAATGGTATTTATTAAGTTTACTAGTTGTCAAGCACAGTTCTAATTGCTGGGGTAAATACAAATTAATCAAGTCATCCAGAGTCCCTATCCCACATGCGACTCACAGTCTAAGTATGAGGCAGAAGTTATCAGTCCAGTACTGAATTATTGTAATAATAAATAATAATATTTGTGACATTTGTTAAGCACTTACTATCTGTCAAGGACAGTACTAAGCACTAGGTTAGATACAAAGTAATTAGGTACCAAATGGGGCTCACAGTCTAAGAGAAAAAACAGGTATTGAACCCCATTTTGCAGATGAGGGCACAAGGAGTTAGGTGGTTTGTCCTAGTTACACAGGAGAAAAGAAGTGGAACCAGGATTAGAACCAGGTCTTCTGAGTCCCAGCCTGTCTTCATTCCACTAGGACACAACTGCTTCACTAAAGTAAATCAGACTTCTCCATGGAAAAATGTTTTGGTATAATTTTCTTCTGGACAGTTCCTCAAAGTGGTAGGTAATGAATTGATCAATCATATTTATTGACTGCTTACTATGTGCAGAGCACTGAATTAACTGAATCTTATTTGAAAGCTTACCTAAGGTTGGAAAATTGGGTCAACTATAAACCATCACTAACTGAGGATTTTTTTTTATTATTCTATAGCTGTCATTCTGGCATTTTTATTTTCAAACTCCATAATCTGTAGACACATACACAGATGGGGGAACACTTTTAAGGTACCTCTTGGAGTGAGAGTGACTGGAGTTAGAGTAAAAGGAAGCAGTTTCTCAGCTGCTAAAATTTTTTGCTTTGAAACCTTTAGAAAGCATAATTTCTGGTGTGCATTACATATGACAAGCCTCTTTGAAAAATGTTTCTTGAAAAATATTGTGGTTGGTAAGGAAAATAATGCTAGTTTGGTTTGATGATTGCACCTTAACAAACTACTCTAAAGTTGTAACAAATAAGTAGAAATCCCTCAATTAAAGCTAAAACCCATCATTTAAGTAACAAGGTAAGTTCCCAATTAAAAATAGGTCTGGATATTCCAAAGTAGTTCTAAACAAAAGGAACATACTATGAGATAGGCTTAAGAAATGTATATCTGAATGTAATTTTATGGCAGTGCACAAATAACCCCTTAACAGTATTGAAAATGCAATCAAACTATTATTCTAAAGCCAAATATCTAGAAATACCTCAGTAAACTGCAGTGAATGCAAAAAGTTCTCCAACCCCCAAAAAAAGTGATTGGAGGAAAAGAATGTTTTTTATGCACTTATATATATGTTGTAATTCTTGAGAAATTGGCCGGTTCTAGTATAAAACAAAGGTCAATTATTGCTCTGGTGACATTTAAAGAGCAGTGAAAAGACAAATGTTTTTCCAAAAGTCTTTTAAATGAAAATCATTGTTGAATATGTTACTATTTTCTTTCATTTCAATTCTCATTTTAAAAACATTTGCCTATGTCTAGAGCAAGGTCATTGAAAACTTCGAAACACGTTTCAACCCATGCCTGTGTTCTGACACTGTTGAATGCTACTCAGTTGAGTTCTCCAAAACCCATTGACAGAAATAAGAAATTTGGATTTCCTTGCCAATGTTTTACAGTGGATTTTTACCATTAAAAAGTCATAGCATTGTAGATAAAAATATTGACCCAACTAGACATTATGTTCAAATTATTTCCCTCATATTTTTCTTTTTGTCTCTTCAGGGTGAAGAAGGTGACCAGGGAGACTTCGGGGATGTTGGAGCTCAAGGCCCTCCTGTAAAGTTTTTTATTTTTTAAGTGAAAACAATGACCTAAAGCATTACATATTTTTTCAAATATAATTTGACTTCTTCAAATATTAACGAACTCTAACATTGCATAATTTTAAATTTTCATTTAGTATTAAACATGATGCTAATGTTTCTTGTTGGGCTAAAAGAGCACTTTGTTCCTATCACCTCTTTTCTCCCAGTTAATTTAAAAAACGCAAATTGGATGATGCAATGTTTGTTCCTGGCCCTATAATTTTATGATTACATCAACCTGAGACTCAAGGGGTGGAACAGCAGAGGAGGGTAGCAGTTGGGGGATCAGAGGTCAGAGATGGGACTCCTACTTTGTTCAAAAAGGACAGAGTCAGCCATATGTGTACTCTCACTCATACTTACATTATACTAAAACCCATTAAAACTCGTGGACATGCATGTCTGAGGTGGTAGATGGCCTGGGATGTATTTAGGACTGAGAACATTTTACTTGTTCTGACTCCTATTGTATTTCAGTAATTCAGGCAATGTGGTGCCATTTCAGTGGGGCCACAGGGATAGTAGGCCCTCTGGCTTGCAAGACATGGGATTAAGTTCATTTTGCCCCCAAATTTCTTGTTCCTTAGGTAGCTCTTCAAGAAGAATTTCCTAATTTCCTGGTTGTTAGAATCATTTTGAAAGCAACAACGTGGGTCTCTTTCTGTCTCTTCCCTCCGCTCCACCTCTTAGTGTCTTCCTTAAGCTCTGGTTGTGTATCTGTCTCACTCACTGTCTCTTTGTATCTGTAAATCAATTTCTGTGTTTCTGTGCCACCCTGGGTGTACTATTTAGCATTTTTTCTTCCGTTTCCACATTATTCAATTATGGGGCCATAATGTTCTGGTGTCTATTTTGTGGAAATAGTGGTGGGGTAGCAGAAGGGGGGCATCTCTTTTGTTAGAATTTATAGGAACCTTGTTAACTGGAGATAGTGGGAAATGTAGATTCCTCAGAGAAAGAACCTGCTCTTTTTTTCACCTACATATCATGCTTTAGAAAATTTTAAAAATATAATTTGTATCTTTTTAGACACAAATAATTTTAGATATAATTTATATCTATTTAGAAGTACCACTCATGTTCTACCTCCTTGCCTTTCGTCCCTAATTCTGAGTGTTCAAAGTAAAAAGCTGGCCTCTATGTTGGAAGTAATGTGTACAAACACATGTTCAGGAACAAAAATAAATCAGGCAGTGGACATAAGAGAATGAATGATTTCCTCTTTTCATTTTTAGTTGTGATAGGTTTATGGGAAAACTGAAATCATATTTGTAACTGGCCTGAGCTGGGAATGACTTTCTAGGGAATCCACTCCAGTCCAGACCTGATATTTTGGGGGATCCTGAACTAGCACAAACCTGACCATGATGCTCATAGTGTTGCAGGAATTTGAGAGAAAGAGCAGTTGTGCTCTTTGTTCTAGCTGTATACTCTTAAAGTTTTAACTTGATGCTTTACATCCACTGGTGTGAGCAAGAGAAAAGTTAGGGGGATTGAAAGAAAAAGGGCCAAGGGAGTGATATGCCAAAATGTTGCTCCACCAGGATAAAATTCTGCAGATATTATGATTTGGAATATACTGATTCATTCATTCAGTCAATCATATTTATTGAGAATTTACTGTGTGCAGAGCACTGTACTTAGCACTTGGGGGAGTACAACACAACAACAAACAGACACATTCCCTGCCCACAATGAGCCTACAGTCTATGAGACAGACGCTAAAGTAAATATTTTAATACACACATTCATGTCTCTTTACCACAAGGGTTACAGTCTTGATTCATTCAATCATATTTATTGAGTGCTTAGTTCATGCAGAGCACTGTACTAAACGCTTGGAAGTACAATTCTTGATGAACTCTGTACAGGAAAACTCATTACAGTACATGTGCCTTACTGACAACATTGGGTGGATGAGCGCAGCCATTAGGACTGACATTACATTGTATTAAATGTACATTGTCAGAAGAACATTTCCTATTTTCTAACAGCGGCCTATCCAAAGCACATGTAGAAGAAGAACTAAGTGTACCATTTCTATGATAAGTAATTATTATACCAACTTCAAATTTATGTTTACAGCCTTCTTTTGAAATTTCTATTATCTAGAAGCAACTATGTATCTGGGTTTTTTTGGTCTTTACGAATAGGAAAATTTACCAGTATGTATTGGTATTATTACAAAATGGACTTTCCTAGTAGTACACTGTGGTATTTTTGTTAAACATTTTAAATTTACAGTTGGAAATATTGCAGCAAAGGAAACATTAAGTTATGACGGAAATAATCTGTAACAAAAATAATTTTAGCTCAAGTAGACAACTAAGGTGTTCTTTTTTTAATGATTTCTAGGGCACACAAGGCTTAAGAGGTATAACCGGTATAGTTGGTGCCAAAGGGGATAAAGTAAGTATTGTCATAGACATTATTAGTTAACATTAAACACATATTGTTTGTAAAACATTATTATTGTTATCCTCATAATCATCATCATCACCACCACCATGATCATATCAGTTTCCTGAAACAGTAGATATATATCATCATTTGTGTCCTCAAGAATGTTAAGAGATGTGAATATGACTATGTACAATAAATACCAATTATTGATTTTTTAATGTTGTAGCTTTTTAATACTTTGTGAATCAGCACTTCTTTCTTGAGTTACTATATAATTTTCACCCCATCCAGTCATACTTTCCTCATTTTCTGATTTGTCTCATTAATGATTACTAGTGTGCTAGCCTATTGTGGGCTCTTCCAAATGGCTGTCAAAGGTGAACAACTGGTTGGATTCATTCGTTCATTCAAGGATATTTATTGGGTGCGTGCTGTGTGCAGAGCAGTGTACTAAGAGCTTGGGAGAGTACAGTAAAACAATAAACAGACAAATTCCCTGCCCACCCCGAGCTTACAGTCTAAAGGGATCCAAGTTAGTAACAGCCACTTGAATCAATGTGTTCTCCTGCCCTTTTCTAATGGAATAACATGTTCTTGGATAGTAGTAACCTTTTCTGTTTTAAGTAAGTCATTATTTTGAATGTTATCAGTCAATGATACTTACTGAGTCCCTACTGAGTGCAGAGCACTGACTAAGCACTTGGTAGAGTACAATAAAACAGAATTGGTAGATACATTCCTTGCCCACAATAAGCTTACAGTCTAGAGGGAATGTTAGCTTGGGCAGTTGAGTATTCTTCTCTTTGACTTCTCTATCTCTATATGTCTCTTATTTCTCAGATTGTTCTTCTGAGTTCTTTCAACTCTGCCATTATCCATGCCAATAAATTGTTCTTATTTCCTTCTAAACTCTCTGGATCCTGGAAACCAAACTGTCATTCCAGAACTTATACCTAATTCTTTACAAGTGATCCTCAAGTTTCACTTTGTCCTTAAGACTTAGTAGCATCTTTTATTCTCATCTTGAATTTTGAGTATTGGAATATTTGCCTTTCGGTGGGGTCATTATCTAAATGTTGCTGGACAAAAACAACCTTATTTCATGAATTCAGATCTTTGTTCTGGTTACCTAGTAACCAGGTTCTATATTTGGGTTTATTGCTGAGCAGAAATAAAGGGGCATATATTGCAGTGTCATCCATTCCCTTTGTGTAATTCAAAGACCTGGTTTCTCTTGGGTTACATGATTGTTGAGGCGCCTCTGTTTCTGTATATGACTATTGACTCAATCTCTGTGTGGTGGGCAGTGTTTTTGATATATTTTTCTCCTTTTAAGATTAAAGCTGACCCAAGTTCAGTTCAGTCACTCCTTTGATTCTCCCAGTATTTCTGAATCCTGAAACTGTGTCTTCTGCTTCTGAACTTTTTCTCACCACAGACTTTGTTTATCTTACTGCCCTGACTTCATATTTATCTACTCCTATGCTGGTTTTCTATGAACTTTGATCATATCTCCACCCTTGACACTAGTTAGTGCTCACTGGGTCTGTCATCTTTCTTTGCGCTCTAAGCCATCATTGATTTTCCTTTAATTTAACCTCTGACTTAGAAAGAGTTATTTGCAGCATTTTGTTGGTGAATTGTATGAGTGTGAAGGAAATTTCATTATGTTCGAGTGAGTTTTCTGTGATCATGGTAATGAAGATGAAAACATTTTCTGATGTAATTACTGAAGTATGATATAGGTTGCATTCTGTGGATTTGCTTGAAAATAATGAAGTGCATTCAATCCATGTTTATATTTATTAGCTATATTTCAATAGTGACTCTTTTAGACTTAAAAATAGGATTTTCATCTTTTTTGGAAACTTCAACAGAAGTACTTTTGGGGTTTCTTGTAGGCATACATTAACCTAATACATTAGGTTAATGTTTTTAGTGGCATGTCCACTATGCCATGCATACTGATAAATATACTGCATTTGGAGGTTCATAACTTTTACTTAAATTTGCATGATATCATTATGTCCAGTTTTAGGGTGGGAGCAATAAATTTTTAATGGAAAAATAGTTTTGGAAAGATTGAAATTATGTTTACTGTAAATAGATTCATTTTTACTTCAACCTTTGTTTTGCCTCCTTTACAATTTTTCAGGGAGCTCGTGGTCTTGATGGAGAACCAGGTCCTCAAGGTCTTCCTGGAGCCCCGGTAAGTAGTTTGATTTTGTTTCTGGTCTTCTAGAATAATTTTCAAAAAAGTGTATACAACACATTACAATAGTTACAAGTATTTATTGTTAAAATTGTTGCTCTCCCTTTCACAATAATTGTATAAGCATACATATGTATTCTTGACCTAGCTTACACTGACTGAAATACTTTTTTAAAATCATGTCTTAAATTCCAGCATATTCACATAGATATTTTAAAAGCTCATTTTCATATGCATGGTTACTAAGTTACGCCTGGCTGCATGGATCTTATATTCTTTAGTCATGTGGTTTTCTTGAACATTTGTTATTGCTTTTCTACAGTAAAAGCTTTGCAATCCAGCATTGCCACTTGGAAAGATCTCTTGGTCAGCTGATCACAACTGGGGAAACCTCCACCTAGGGAAAATAATTCACAGTGAACCAAATTGGTTTGAGTTCTCTAAAAGTAGCGAAGACATGGATGGATAAACCCAGTCTAGATGACGACCTTGGAACCTTCTTCATTAGCTCCCCTTTGGGTGTTCTAGCAAAGCAATTTGGGCAGGGCAAAGTTACAGGATCTTGTGATATTTTGCTTATCTCTTTTCAGCAAGGGTGTTAATTCCGGGGGATTTCCAAGGTTGCAGTTCTACTAAATACCTGTATTAAGGGTGACAGATTCATTTAGCTGACTTCTAAAGAGAATTTATTCTGTTAATTGGCTCTTGTATCACAAAGAGAAGCAGCGTGGCTCAGTAGAAAGAGCCCAGGCTTGGGAGTCAGAGGTCATGGGTTCTAATCCCCTCTCCTCCACTTGTCAGCTGTGTGACCTCGGGCAAGTCACCTCACTTCTCTGTGCATCAGTTACCTCATCTGGAAAATAAGGATGAAGACTGTGAGCCCCACGTGGGACAACCTAATGACCTTGTATCATCCCACCAGCGCTTAGAACAGTGCTTGGCACATAGTAAGCACTTAACAAATACCCTCATCATCATTATATGAACAGCTGTCTCCTGGGGGTGGTTTCTATGCATAGTCAATTGTGCTATTTAACTATTCTGAGGATTCTAGTTGTAATATTTTCATGTCTTTCTTCCTTATTAGAATATATGCTCCTTATGGGCAGGGACATATATCATGCTTTTGTTATATTTTCCCAAGTGCTTATTATGGTACTTAGCTCCCAGTGAGGGCTCAATAAATATTTTAAATCAATCAATCTTATTTTTTAAGTGTTTAGTGTGTGCAGAGCACTGTACTAAATGCTTGGGGTAGTACAAGAGAACAGAGTTGGTAGAAATGTTACCTTTCCACAATGAGCTTACAGCCTAGAAGGAAATAATACCACAATTACTGACACTACTAGACTTTACTAAACTATGATTCTTAGTTGGGTTTTTTTTAACTGGAACCTCCTATTCTCCCAGTATTCAAGATAACTAAGTTTTTGTTTTATTGAGAAATCAGTCTCTAAGTAAAAAATATTTTCTATTATTATAGGCTCTGTTTTCCTGAAAGTTCAATGCACAAAATAAGCAAAACACTATTTAATACATATGGTATTTATTATAAATACAATATTAAGGTCTTACCATGTGCCCAACATTGTACTAAGCACTGGGATATGCACAAGACAATCAGAACAAAAACTGTTCCTGTTCCACATGAGGCTTACAGTTCAGGAGGTAGGGAGAGCAGGTGATCATGCCCTTGTCCAAGAACTGGGCAAACGGAGGCAAAATAAATAGGCAATACTAAACTGGATCTTGAAATATCAATATTAATTCCAGGAGCTTTCCCCTTTGTTATATATCACTTTTTTATTTCTATTCACTGTTCATAAGTATTATTTCTAATTCTGGGATGTCACAAAATAACTGGATAGATTTTTTTAAGAAATGAAGAACTATTTCTTCACTGTTACTCAGATTTCTAAAATCTTTCCAACTTAAACCAGCTGCAAACTTTTTTCGTCACCTGAAGCTATGAAGTAATGACAAACCTATATTGCAGCAGTCTACTTCCTCTACCAACAATGTATTGTCACTGATTCATCTCCTGGACTGGGGTTTGTTATCCCTCCAATTTCTATCCTTGACTCAATAGCAATAAACAATTTAATTTAAGCTTTAAACTTTAATTTAAGAGGACTGGAGTTCTAATCCTGGCTCTGTCACTTACTTGCTATGCAATCATGGGCAAGACACTTAACTTCTCCGTGCCTCAGGTTTTTCAACTGCAAAATGGGGAATTCAATATCTGTTCTCCCTCCCATTTAATCCCTGTCCCACCTGGGACTCACAGTCTGGGTTGAATCAGATTAACCCGTACCCCAGAGTTTAGAACAGTGCTCTAAACATAGAAAGTGCTTAACAAATTCTATTAAAAAAAACACAAACAATTTTACTTCCATGAAAAAGTGTTATCATTCCAAACATGGAAAATACTGATGCTGAAATAGAAATAGTGTTTGAATAATGCAATATGTATATTACATTTTCTTTTCTTGTTAAATGATATTTTCTTTCCAGGGAGATCAAGGACAGCGAGGTTCACCAGGAGAAACAGGTCCAAAGGGTGATAGAGTGAGTTCAAATCAGTTTTTAAATCAAACAAAATATGTTCAAATTCGATTGTGATCTCTATATTATTGGTATAATTTTGCACTGTGATAAATATTCGGAAATATATTTTTTCATGTTTCTTATTTCTATTAAACCTTCTTTTTTTCTAGGGTATTCAAGGCCCTAGAGGAATAACTGGTCTTCCGGGACCCAAAGGCGAAAATGTATGTATTCATATTTAGAAGCCTCTTTAATTATTCATGATTTACTGCCATTTATAATTAATTTTCTCTCCCTTTAGGGTTTGCCGGGGTTAGATGGACGAGATGGGATACCTGGAATGCCTGGAGCAAAAGTATGAGTCTGACACTGCAAACTACTTCCATTATCTCTACTGGCCACAAGTATTGGCTTATAAGAATCACACCTTGTTTAGCATTCAACTGGATACTCTTTTTTGTTTTTGTTTCTTTTCAACCTAAATTTGCTATTATATTTAGTGTGATCTGTAGACCCACCCACCAAAATGTAATTTGTCACTGCCTCCATTTGGCCAGTTGGGCAGTAACAATGCAGCCACCGCCTTTAGTCTTAACACATATTGCTAAATATTTTTCTTAATCTACCTGTCATTTGTTTGGCTAGTGACATTTAAAATATGAAAAAATATCCATTTTAGCTTTTTTCTAGTATTTTTAAGTGCTTAGTATGTACCAGGCACTGTAACAAGCACTGGGGTAGAAATAAATTAATCAGATTGGAAACAGTCTATGTCTCACCAGGGGCTCACAGTCTTAATTCCCAGTTTACAGATGAGGTAACTGAGGCCCAGAGAAGTTAAGACTTGCAAAAGTCACAAAGCAGACACTTGGTAAACCTAGAATTAGAACCCAGGTACTCTGACTCTGTGCTCTTTTGACTAGGCAACACTATTTCTCTTGAATTATTCCTTTTTGTAGCTCCTGTCAACATGCTAAATCTCTGCATCTTTACCTTCCAAAAATAATTATTTCACATGCAGCCTTTTTGTCTACTAACCAAGTGAAAAATATATTTCAGGGCGAACCAGGGAAGCCTGGCCCTCCTGGGGATGTTGGACTTCAAGGACTTCCTGTAAGTATCTTCCTCTATGAGTTTTAGTTGTGTTGAAATTCAATTACTTCTGAATTAAAAAAGAAAAATTAGGTTTTCTGAAGAGTTTACAAATTATGGGAAAACAGGCTTTTTGTCTTGTTTGGGAAGATTCTATGGAGCTGGCAATTCTGAAAGCCAAGTCTCTGGTCTGTGGCAGCAGGGCAGAAGACTTGGTTGGGTCCATAGACCTTTCTTTCAGCAGTGTCTGTCCCATCCATTTTCTTAAAAAATGGAAAGGCCTTTCCTGTCATGTTCACTCTGCTTAACTAGCAACTAATTGGACTCTCTTCACCTGCAACTCTCCAGCTCGCACTCTCCACTCCTCTCAAGCTGACATTGTAATTTTATCGAATTCTCAACTAACTCTACTGGTCCGAACCCTTGCTCATACTGTTACCCCAACATAGAACTCCTTCTCACCCACTGTTCTACAACTCCTTCTATCTTGAAGTGCTCCTAAAATCCTGTAGACTGTAAGCTTATTGTGGGCAGGGAATATGTTTGTGTTATTGTACTCTCCCAAGTGCTTAGTACAGTGTTCTGCACACAGTAAGTGCTCAATAAATATGATTTACTAAAATTCTTCCCATTCCAGAAAGTATTTTGCAGTTAACACTACCCCTAGTTTCAATACAACAATCACCCTCAACATTATGTATCCTATTTTCTGCATTTATGTTCATATGTATATTAAATTTTAAATTCAGTTATTCACATATTTCATTGTTTTTACCCTTGTTCTTCCTACTCTCATTATTTGTAAATAAGTTTGGCGTGCCTGCCTCCCATCAGCTTGTAAGCCCCGTAAGGGTAGAAAATACATCAGTGGTATTTATTGAGTACTTACTGTGTGCAGAGCATTATACTAAGCACTTATAGCAGTGTCCAGTAGTCATTTTTACTTTCCATGTATCTTGTTGGTTAATCTACAAAACCTATGCACACGTCCATCAACCCTTCCCAAATGCTACTTCTGAAATTTACCCTATTTCAGGGCTTGATTTTTGGGAAAATCATTTTTATTTTAGAATTTCTTGTTCTTGAGCATTTCTACCAGTGAAAACACTGCTGAACTTCTTCTCTTTTTCCCTGGGGCTATGGATGCACTCTACTCATCCCCAAATGTCTCGTAAGAATAATTAGTAATCCTTGAATTAGTTTGGATCATTTTGCTTTAAGAAATGATTTTTCATTGCACTGGACAAAAAATAAAGCTGAGTGAACTTCTTCTTTGAATACAAACATTTATCATTAAACAATTTACAGAAAATGATAAATAGATTGCAGTTCTCCAATCCAGTATTAGAATAATTCATTCAAACCTATGTCATGTATTTGCACAGAATAGCCTGTAAGTCACGAAGAACATTTCCTCATGGCATCAGCTATTTCTGGATATTTCATTAATATTATGACAAAGTCATAAAACCTGTTTTATTTATATCTTTAGGGTTTACCAGGAATTCCAGGTGCAAAAGGTGTTGCTGGTGAAAAGGTATAAAATATTTCCTTTTTGTCTAAAAGCAAACTATCTCATCCAGGAAGGTGACCTGCAATTTTCTAAGCTACTTATTGATATTTTAAAGAACTGTAAATATGTGAGGGTGAAAAACACAACTGGATGTGACTAGCTATTGTCTTTTTTCCTGACAGGGTAATTCAGGTGCTCCTGGTACTCCAGGTTTGATAGGAAATTCTGGCAAACCAGTAAGTTCATGTGTTTTACTTTCATAATCTGCAAAAAACTTGAGCATCATGAGACATAAGGATCATACATTATTAACTCATTCTTTATGTGCCTTCCTGAAAATAGGGCGAGCAGGGACCACCTGGGGAAACAGGGACCCGAGGGCCAAGAGGACCACAAGTAAGTGATCTTTTATGCATCTTTAGGCATGGCCCCACTACGACACAGGGTGGAGACTGAAAGTCTCTTCATAAAATAGTTATTTTTTCCCCATTTTAACTTGTGGATCCTAGATGAATTTATAAGCGATTCTGCAGAATGTACTGCCCTTTAAAATAATGTCAAGTCCTTGGATTTGGAACAGTGATGTGCAATATATTGGCTGGTCAGTTCTTCTGGATTATGTATTTTCACTGAATGTTTTGGACAGAGCATTGCTGGGGAGCTGGAAATCATTCTGGTGTCAACCTGCATTTTTCCGGGTAGAAAGTAACATGACATGAGAAGAAATGTGCAAATGTGGCACTGTTGATCAAGGTACAGATTACTATAACACAGTAAGCACTTAGTACAGTGCTCTGCACACAGTAAGCACTCAATAAATACAACTGAATGAATATAACATGAGTATTCCTTAAGGCAAGGTTCCAAAAGAATGTAACTCTGGGAGAACTGAGTGGTGCCCTTTTTTTTTATGATATTTGTTGACACTTGCTATGTGCCAGATACTGTACTAAACTTTGGGGTAGATTAGGTTGTATATACCCAACATGGGACTCAGAGTCTTAATCCCTATTTTACAGATGAAGCAAGAGAGGCACAGAGAAGTGAAGGGACTTGCCCAAGGTCACAGCAGACAAGTGGTGGAGCCAGGATTAAAACCCAAGTCCTGCTGTAGTGGATAGAACATGGACCTGGTAGTCAGAAGGTAATGTGTTCTAATCCCAGCTCCACCACATGTCTGCTGTATGACCCTGGGTAAGTTACTTCACCTCTCTGTGCCTCAGTTGCCTCATATATAAAATGGGGTTTGAGACTGTGAGCCCCACTTTGTCCAGCTTGATTTGCTTATATCCACCCCAGTTTTTAATATAGTGCCTGGCACATGGTAATCACTTACCAAGTACCATCATTATTGAGAAGCAGCATGGCGTAATGGATAGAGCATAAGCTTAGAAGTCAGAAGGTCATTGGTTCTAATCTCGGCTCCACTGCTAGTCTCCTGTATGGCCTTGGGCAAGTCACTTCACTTCTCTGTGCCTCAGTTACCTCATCTATAAAATGGAGAATAAGATTGGGAGCCCCATGTGGGACAGGGACTGTGTCCAAACCAATTTGCTTGCATCCACCTAAGTGCCCTAGTACAGTGAGTGGCACATAGTAAGTGCTTAATCAGTACTACAATTACTATTATTTTTTTTCCAGGCCTGGGTTCTCTACACTAGGCCATACTGCTTCTCACTTAAACCCTTTCTACCTAAACTCAGATTAGAAACTTCACTTTTGGTCTTGGCCTTTCAATTCTTATTAGAAGAACAACTGAACAAAAATGGTTGTTTTATTTGTGGCAAGCAGCCCTTAAGGTGGCTACATGAAGAAGATTTAGTATTGTAGGGAACATCCTTTTCCCCATGGCTGGTGGAACAGTGACCTCCATGCTTCAACAGAAAGTATATGTATCATGCAAAGGAAGCCTTAAAGAGCTGGTACATCCCCACCACTTCCTAAGGGGTATTATTAGGTAGGTGGATAAAGTCAAGGCTTTAGGAACTTTCCAGGTATCATCTAGCCTCTGGACTCATTTTGCTTTCATCACTACCCCTGCTTTGTCAGATGCCTGCTCAACTATAGAGCTCCAAGGCACAGAATTTCTAAAGATGACTTCCACTTCAGCTACCAAGTTTGATCTCTTTTTTATATTTTTTTTTATATAATTCATTTCAATTTTTTTGTGAGTTCAGTATTGCCATTTATGAAATTGCCAAAGGGAATCTCCTTGTAGTAGGAAAAATCCATACGTGGATGAAAAGATTCTCTGAGTGAAGCCACTAATGGTACTGTAATTAGGTTAATGTGCTTTGTTTCAAAGGAAAGTTACATTCTTGATTGAAAACTGAGTGATATTTCAATGAGGGCATGATAAACTTACTCTATTATTTGAAACTTAATATAAAGGAACTGTTTAACTGTTTCATTCCCCCAACATTTTGAATACAAATTTTTAACAGATATTGTCATTTCTTTGTTGAGCTAAGTGGCACTCCTTCACTTATATCCCAACCGCCCTCATTCACTCATTTAATGACCATAGTGGGGGCAGCTATAGAGGGCTATCCACCACAAGCCATAGCTGAGTAGCAGTAACAAAGAATGAAAGTGAAACAACAACTGGGCAGAGGATTGAGGAGATTGGTTGTCCAGATTTCCTTTTCCCTGGATCCTTTTGGTATCCTGGAAGACACATGTAATCAGTGTTAATGAAAACACTGAGGGTTGTTTCATTTACAGTCTCCTATTGGTATTTAACTCCTTCTCTCTTTAGACACCCTTGTAAATAATTTCCATTACTTTGTGATTGAATGTATATAAGCAGCAATTTTCTGGGCAGGTAGGGGAAGGAAGTTGGATGACCAGCTTCCTCTTCCTCTTCAGATTTGATTCAGACTATTCTTTTGGGTCATGGAGCAGGAGATTCTGGGATTACCAGACAGAGAGTAGATAGGAGGAGAGGAAAAGCAATTTTCTCCCCATGGATCTGCAACTCATTTATTCATTTAATCATATTTATTGAGCACTTACTGTGTGCAGAGCACTGTACTAAGAACTTGGAACGTACAATTCGGCAACACAGACAATCCTTGCTCAATAAGGGATTTGCCTTCTGGGAATATTTTTGACATAGTTTTGGAGTTTGTGATCCAGCTTGTGACTCTATAAATAAACATATATATGATATATGCATACACACAAACATACATAGATTTATAAACAAACATTCTACAGAAGCCATTTCTCTTCCAATAAGCCCTAGTAAAAAACAGTCAACTACATTCCTGAAGTTTAAATAGTTTAAACTATTTTTAAAATAATTTAGATAGTTTAAGATACTTTATTTACTCCAGCCTCATAGCACTTCTGTACATATATATAAAATTTATTTGTATTAATGTCTGTATCCCACTCGAGACTAAACTCACTGTGGTCAAGGAATAATAATAATAATAATGATAGTGATATTTAAGTACTATGGTTCTGTATGCCAGGCACTTTACTAAGCGCTGGGGTGGATATGAGCAAATTGGATTGGATACAGTCCTATCCTTTGTGGGGCTCACAGTCTTAACCCCCATTTTGCAGATGAGGTAATGGAGGCACAGAGAAATTGTGACTTGTCCAAGGCCACACAGCAGATAAGTGGCAGAGCCAGGACTAGAACCCATGATCTTCTGACTCCCAGGGCCATGGTCTATCCACTATGCCATCCTGCTTCCCCATTGTGTTTACCAACTCTCTGATATTGTACTCTCCCAAATGCTTAGTATAGTGCATTGCATACTATAAGTGCTCAATAAATGCAATTGATTCATTCATTGAAATAGTGCCTAATATGTAACAAAACAATTCTATATAAGATGATTTTAACTTCACAGATGGAAGTTCCTCTTCCAAAAAGTTGCTATCTTGTGCAGCATTTAATTGTTTGCCCTGATAGTTTTGATAAATGACTCCTCCATCTGGCGATAGATGAGTGATTGTCTCTTGTGGCTACAGTTAAATAAGATGAGGTTATTTAGCCTAGAGAAAAAAAGGATGAGGGTTGATTTGATAACTGACTTCAAGTGTATGAAAGATTTTTATTTGGCAGAAGATGACTAGTTGTTCAGCAAAGCTTCTGATGATAGAAATAGGGGTGACATTAAAGCAAGAGAGCTTTTGTTTGGACATTAGAAAGAACAATTTAAGTATTAGGGATAAAACTCCAACTAGAAGAGATCTTTAAGCAAATAATAGACCTCCCTCTGTCATGGATGACTTAGTGATGTGTTTTCCTGGAGGCAGACACCTGGAATAAGTAGTCATTTTATGTTCCAGCTCAAAGATTGATTCTTTTCTATGTGTAGTAAGTCTATACTGCACAGAACATTTTTGGCTGTAAGCTGTTAACTATGAAGTCTCTAGAATCAAAGACTCCACCTTTTTATGGTGATGTTTTGCCTTAAAATGACCAACCTGAACTTGTTCCCAGAACTTGGGTCAGTGGTGAGGGCTTCCCAATTAGTTGAATTGATCATGCACACTTGAAGACTAGATTTGAGAAGTCAGCATTGCAAGCTCTCATTAAACATCTGTAAAGTATTAACTTTGGCAGTATGCCATTTGGCATACACCCTAAATCCCTGGTTTGTGGACCCCTAGATAAAAATAGTTTCTGAAATAGGAATATTCGGGCATATAAGTATTTTGGTGTATTAGAAGATGATACATTTGGGTAATCATACTGCATATCTAAAAGGAGAACTGGATCCTTTATTACAATTTGCCATTTTAAATATGTTAGTGTATTACCTCAATTTCTACTCCTTTGTTGGATGACTGAAACAATAGTACTACTTTGGTAACTCTTCACCAATCAGGGAGAACATAGTCATTGATGGTATTTTGGCAAGGTAACAGACTATTCTTGTTTATTTGAGAACGGAGTTATCAGAACAGATTGGTGATGCATAACAGGTTAATCATCATTTATTTAATAGTCTCACCAGAACCATTATTGTTGCCACTGGAGTAGTCAAATACTGCATTTGCAGAATTAGTTTTATTTAATCTGTGTTTAAGATGATTACTGGTTTGAATGCTTGAACACATGATTTCATCCTTTCAGCTCAAACATTGTAGCAGCATAATTTTCTTAGACATCTATGTTTCCACAACTGATCTGGGAAATGGTACTAGATAATTAATACTCACCTCTCATGATTCCCCCAGTGGGTCACAAAGTTGTGAGTAGAGGAGGGTCAGTGAAAGCAAGTGGGGGTAATGGAGGGAGGCTTGGGGTATAAGATTTAGGGCTTTGCTCCACTTCTTGTTTCTAGCCCAGCCCAACCTGCTCTCTGCAGGAGAGGAGGAGGAAAAGGGTGGAACTTTGGGTCCCTTTTATTCTCTATTTACACCCAATCCCTTGGAGAACTCATTTGCTTCCATAGCTTCAACTACCATCTCTATGTGCATGCTTCCCAAATCTACCTCTCTAGCCTGACCTCTCTCCTCTACAGCCTCTTATTTTGTCCTGCCTTCAGAACATCTCTATTTTGATGTCCTGCTGACACTTAAAACTTGTCCAAAACAGAACTCATCATCTTCTCACCAAAACCCTGTCCTCCTATCTTTCCCATCACTGTAGACGGCACCACTATCCTCACTATCTCATAAGTCCTGTCTTGACTCCTCTCTCTTTCTCTCTCTCTCATTCAACCCACTTATTCAATCTTTCACCAAATCCCATTATTTCTACCTTCTCAACATGGCTAAAATCCACCTTTCTGTCTCCATGGCACTGCTACTATGTTTATTTACAGACTTAGCATACCCAACTTGACCACTGTATCAGCCTCCTTGCTGACTTCCCTATAACCTGTCTCTTCCCACTCCAGTCCTTACTTCACTCTGCTGCCCAGATCGTTTTTCTAAAACGCTGTTTAACCTATGTTTCTTCACACCTCAAGAACCTCCAGTGGTTGCCCATCTACCTCCACATCAAACAGAAAACTCCTTACCACTGGCCTTAAAGTGCTCATCTCACCCTCTCTTCTCTTATTTCACTGATTTCATACTACAACCCAGCCTGCACACTTTGCTCCTCCAATGCCAACCTACTCGCTGTACCTCAATCTCATCTACTCCACTGACTACTTGCCCCTTGCTTTCTTCTGGTCCAGAACTCCCACCCCCTTCATCACACTCCCCACCTTCAAAGCATTATTAAAATCATATCTCTTCCAAGAGTTCTTCCAAAGAAGCCCTCATTCCCTCTATTCCCTCTCCCTTCTGTGTCATCCTTGCACTTAGCTCAGTGCCTTTTAAGCACTTGCTATTCACCCCACCCTCAGCCCCACAGGACTTACGTACATATCCATAATTTATTTTAATATCTGTCTCCCCCACTAGATTGTAAAATCCTGGTTTTAAGAGAGCTCTTTGGTGCCCAGGACTGTGCCTAATTCTCAACTGTGATTCTTTTTCCTAGTATGTAGTGCAGTGCTTTTTGCACAGAAGGTCTTTAGTACTATTGAAATAAAATGAAAACTTCTTTCCTTCCAGTACACATCTTGGGGGAAGAGCCCTCTTTTACATACCTCATTTTGCAAATGACAAATATGTAATTCCTTTGTAGTGTCTGTGACCCAAAACATTGGCTGAACTGTGTCACTGGCTGCATTTATTAATGGTGCTTTTTAATTTTTCATCTATATCAGATAATGACAATGTGGAAAAGACTGTACTTGATCCTCTGTTCAGGGCAAAAATCTTCAGGAAACTATGGCATTCCATAAAAAGTAATATTCACAGTTTAATTCCTTCATCCTGAAAGTGAATTTCTTGTTGTATTCTATGATTTGCCAAAGCAGCAATGGAAAAGAAAAAGTTTACAATTCTTTCTCTTCTGCAACCAATGTAGAAAGCCAAAATGTTTTTAATTCACCATATATTCTAAACATTTACAGTCAATGAGGTGTAACACAGTATACCATATATAACTCAATGCAAAAGAGTTCTTAGACAACTGAAGATATTTTGCCCTTGTAAATGATTTGCAGTCCACTTACTGTACTGTAGTTCACATTTTCCATTTGCTGGTGGAAGAATGCTTTATTCATTCTAAGGAACAGGAATCATAGAGATTCACTTTTTGAATCTGAAGTGTTTCTGTTCATGCCAGAGTGCTATGAACTTTGACATTCTATTATTCTAAATCACATCTCCCTCTTTTTCACTGAAGTCATTCTGTCAGTAACATAACATTGCTCTAGAGAGAATTACTTTTAGTGTTACTTCTAAAAGGGTTCATATTATTTAGGAGTTTTGCAGTCATTTAATCCCAAAATGGCTCTGACCCGAAGGTAGTAACCTCTGAGTTTTGAAGTACATGACCCAATCACCAGAGTATAACACATTTTTTATTCAGAACATGCAGAAATCTCATTTCTGTTGGCCAGTTCTTCATCTTGCCTCACACCTCTACATTGTTGACCATGGAGAATGCTCATTGACACCAATAGGAAGACCTCAACTACTCTAATCCTAAAAAAAACCCTCTCTCAATCTTTATTAATTGATGCTGTCAAGAGGAGAACTCAATTACAAGTCCATATCACATAGTTTATTGGAACTTTAAAAGTAACATTGTTTTAGTAAGAATTATTTCAGGGTCATCTGTTTTGACCAATTCCAACCCAGTTGAACCATATTCTTTTCTTAATATATATCTAATGACCTGTGTGTTGGAGATTGAGAATTGATAATTTCATCAGTTTAGAAATGAAGCTGCAACACATGGCTTGTGATAGTTAAAGTTCAGTGATTCTCTGTAGATTCTAAAAACCTCTACTAGATTGTAAACTCTTTGAGAGTGGAGAGCATGTCAACCAACTCTAGTGTACTCTCCCAAGTGCATAGTACAGTGCTATATACAGAGAAAGTGCTCAAATATTGATTGAGACACCATTCTGTATGTTTATAACTAGTAAGCATTTCCTTCTGGTTTTCAGAAATAATCTAATTTTAAATAAAGCTTTCTGAATTTGTAATTTGACAATAAGTAAACTCTCCCTAGTTCAAAGTCCTCTTAAAAGCCTCCCTCCTGCTCTCTTAAGTCTTCCCAACTAACTCCAACATGAGCCTTATCAATCAGCCACCTCTAGCATTTATGTATTCATTCATATCTTACTCAGTACCTTTGTATATATATGTTTAATCAATTATTCTAATTATCTTATTTGTAAATTGTTTTATGCTTTAGTCCCCCCATTAAAAGTTAAGCTTCCTGTGGGCAGGAATGTGTTTCATGCTTCTGTTGTGCTTCTTCAATGCATTAGCTTCAGCGAGTGCTCAATAAATAGCATTACTACTTCTAGGCCTGGATGATTCAGATGTAAAAAATAGGGACATTTGTTTTGAGAAACAGTTTTAGGAGCTGTTCATTAGCATAAAGAAGTCATCATATTTTTATAAAACATATATCATATAACATACCCTTCCAATTTTAGTTCTCTAAAGTCTTTCAAGGAATGTTTTCATTAATAGTGAAAGTCTTCAGCTTTATTAGCTGATCCCCAGGAATCATTATGCCATTCAGCCGGATAGTTGTCTGCCCATCTGCCTTGCATATGTTTATTACATTTTGTAACAGTTTCTGATAGTCCTTAAAGACTATTGGTGTTGCTTGTGATGGGGGACATTTGCTCACTGAAGCTGAAGCAAATTTATAGTCCTGGTTTTAGGTTACATATGAATACGGTAAAATAAAATAGGCTGAACAGTATTTGACTTGAACCATACTGCTGCCTAAAGATCTTGATGAACTGCTCGGAAAGGCCACCACTTAGCAGTTTCCAGAGCCCAGATTGGTTAATGCAGTCAATTGCTTAGATAAGGAATATGATAACAGTATAGAGGCTTTTATTAGTGTACCCTGAAAAATCCTACAGCTCTCATTATTGCCTCCCCTTGGGCTGGTGTTTGTAATGACATCAATGAGGGTCATGTGAGGAGGAGATGGTACTAGATGGTCCAGTGGCAGGCCCAGGCTTCAGTTAATGCAGTCCTGTTTGTGACAAGTAATGAAGATTAATATAGTTCCTGCCCTCAAGGAACATAGGATGTTACAAAAGGAATTTTCACAAAATTAAGTTTGGGGATTGATTTTGGTGACTGTGTCCTATAGTATCCCAAGTTCACATATGTCATGTTTTTGAGGTGCTTGGGGACTGAAAATAAGTTGAGCTACAATCTGACTTTTAATCTGTACTGGAAACTTTCTAAAACTGTATTTACTGTATAACTTAAAGAAATTAATCTCTTTAGCATAGATCTCTTTTTCACCTTGATATCATTTGAGACCCCACATTAATCTGGAATATGTGCCTGATGTTATTTTATGATTTAATTCTCATTTTTTAGAGATGTCTGAGTTTATAAATATGTTGTCTTGTCTAAACATTAAAATAATGTTAACCTAATATTCTTATAATTATAATAATAATGATGGTATTTAAGCACCTATTATGTGCCAGTGTTCTAAGCACTGGGGTAGATATAAGGTAATCAGGTTGTCCCATGTGGGGCTCACAGTCTTCATCCCCATTTTACAGTTGAGATAACTGAGGCCCAGAGAAGTTAAGTGATTTGCCCAAAGTCATACAGCTGACAAGTGGCAGAGCTGGGATTAGAACATAGGAACTCTGACTCTCAAACCTGTGCTTTTTCTACTAAGCCATGCTGCTTCTCTGAAATTATAATTTAATTATTACTATCATCAACAAATGCTAACTAAGCACACTGAGGAAGTGGTAGTATCTAGGGGTTACGTTCATTTCACCAGTTAGAGAAAAGATGAGGATGCTGCTCTTAACAATGATTTCTAATTAAGCATTCAGATAGTTTAACTTAAAGAAACAAAGTGAAATATACTTTGACTATGGCATTTGAGGTGTTAACAATGTCCTTCTGTGTATTTAAAGGGCAGCAGAGGAGAACTAGGGCCCATTGGTCCTCCAGGCCCACCAGGCAAGCTGGTAAGGAACTGATTTCCATTTTGTTTTTCAGACTTTTCAAAACCATTAGATAGGAGGAAAGAAAAGCAATGAAGGAGGGAGAAAATCTAATAAGGAATTGGACAGTGATAAACTGCTGTTTGATTTGAGTTTGATTGCATGGAAATGCTAATGCCTAGTATTTTAAAGAGTGCATATGAAATGCATCTACATTTGGAGTACATTTGAATATATTGGCTAGGTGGCATATATTTTTAAGCTCTGGAAGAGGTAAAGTGCTACATTTACCCTATGGCTATTTCTGGAATTAATGCATTTAGGCTATGAATACTGCCTTTTTCTGTTTCTGAAATGCTATTTACACAGGAAAAGAAGTGGCATAGTTCCAGAGGTCTGAGCTTAAAGAGCCACTGTTAAAGTGGAATGCTAAGCAGGGTGGGTTGAAGAACTCAGAAAAATGAAGAAAAAAAGTACCAAATGACCAACATATTGAATTAAGGAGACAGTTAAGTAAGAAACTAGTGGTCAGAAGATCAAATGTATTTCTGAACAAGATCAGCACATCTAAAGTATTCTCCCCTGCACCCTTTTTCTTCCAACCCCCTTTTCTTTTTATAGGGTTCCCAAGGTGATCCAGGTCTTCCAGGTGTTCCTGGCCCCCCTGGACTTCCTGGATTGAAAGGCGACAGGGTAAGACCCACAAGCTTCAAAGAAGTATTCTTTTCTGTGCATGGGCAATGGCTGTATTCATAACCGGCTAGCTACTGGAGCAGAAGGGATCCAGCAGCCAAGGAAAAGGCTTGTTTTTACCATTCTTACAAGGATTATTTTAGAATTCAATTGACTTTCAAAACGAGTAAGTCAAGGTAATAAAAATTGGCATTGAGAAATAGCTGCAGTCAAAGAGATTCATAAATAGGTTCAGAAATGGATAAAATAACTGGATTTGGAGAAAAGTAAGAGATAATTAGCTGCAGAGTCAGTTTCCTCCTACCTAATCCTAAAATATAAGTTATATAATTCAGTAATTATTTTCCTTGTAGGTTGCAATTTGAGCATAAGCTTAATTCTTTTGATTGTTTTCACCAGCCTTAATGGCTAATTCAGAGTATTTTAAAATGAAGACTAATGCACAGTGAAATAAATGCTCCTAGAAAGGGCCAGATTTAAGTGTTTGCAAATTTCCCAGTGCTTTGAGACAAGCAAATCTCTAGGATTGTCTGGTTAAGTCCTGTTGATGAATTTTTAAGGGGAAATGGATTTTTATTGTGAAGAGAAATCTGGGAATTTTGTATGTTGAGTTTTAGACAAGGTGTCTGTGTAAAATTACCTTTTCACTTCTTCTAGTTACATCCTCAAGGTCCTTAGGAATCCAGTTGAAGAAATTAAAGTCAGATTTAGTTCATGACTCCACTAACTACTTTGTTTACCGTGATTAGATTGCATTGTCCTCCAGTGTAACATTTTTATATCTGGTATTCTCTTGGACACTTAGCTATATTAATACATTTAGGAATTTGAAGAATTTAGGTTGATTTTCTTTTCTTTTTTTTCCCTTTGGCTTATTTCCCTATCATGTGGCCTTTTAGTTGAGGTATCACCATGAAACAAGGACCTCTTCTCTAAAGTCATGAACATCCATGTTCTAGAGACAGTTTCTTATTGCCTTCCTTGTAAGCTGATGCCTGTGCGTTGGGCCTTGAAATATGAAGAATCTTTCAAGAGGGAGCTGTGACAAGGGGTGACACCCTCCTTTCCATTGTCTCTGGGGAGAAGATAAGCAGCATGGTCCAGTGGATAGAGCATAGACCTGAGAATCAGAAGGACCTGGATTCTAATCCTGGCTGCACCATGTGTCTGCTGTGTAAACTCAGCATGGCTTAGTGAGAAGCAGCATGGCTCAGTGGAAAGAGCATGGGCTTAGGAGTCAGAGGACATGGGTTCTAATCCTGGCTCCGCCACTTGTCTGCTGTGTGCCTCAGTGATCTCATCTGTAAAATGGGGATAAAGAATGTGAGCCACATGTGGGACAACCTTACCTTGTATGGTAAACCCCAGTGTTTACAACAGTGCTTGGCACATAGTAAGTGCTTAATAAATACCATAATAATTTATTATTTTTAAGTCACTTCACTTCTCTCTGCCTCAGTTCCTTTATCTCTAAAACAGAGATTGTGACATGGATTGTGTCTAACCTAATTAGCTTATATCTACCCCAGTACTTAATGTAGTGCCTGGCACATAGTAAGTGCTTAACAAGTATCATTTTTTTTAAAAAATGAACTTGGAGGAGGGGAAGTCTTTTTCTGCTGTGTTGGGGTTTTTTTTTTTTTTTTAGTTAAGGTTGCTTCTCCAGAATTTTTCCTGGATTTTCCTTTGGACAGTGGTTAGGAATATGCCCGGGGAGTGCCTTTCACTTGGAAAAAAATTGAATGCTACAAATTTTACCCTTCTGCCATATCCTCTCCTGGGCCTAAGACTCCCTTCCCCTTAATATCCTACACTTTCCCCACCTTCAAAACACTCTTAAAATCACATCTCTTCCAAGAGGCCTTTCTTGAATAAGCCCTTTTTTTTTCAATTGGTATTTGTTAAGAGCTTACAATGTGCCAGACACTGCACTAGGAACTGGGATAGATATAAGATGATTAGGTTGGACACTGTCCCTGTCCCACATGGGGCTCACAATCTTAATCTCCATTTTACAGATGAGGTAGCTGAGGCACAGACAAGTTAAGAGAATTGCTTAAGGTCGTACAGCAAACAAGAGAAGAAGTTGGGTTTATAACCCAGCTCCTCTGACTCCCAGGCTGGTGCTCTTTCCAGTAGGCCATGGTGCTCCCCAACCTGCCCTCTCCTCTATTGACCATGAACTTCACTATAAACTCCTTAAACACTTATATACTCACTCCAGCCCCACGATACCTATGTGAATATTCTTATACTCTACTATTTCCCCTATTCCTAATCTATTTTCAAATGTCTGTCTCCTCCAGTAGACTGTGTAAGGTCTTTTTGTATTTGCATCCACCAACTCTGTTGACTTGTATTCCTCAAGTCTGCAGTACTTTGCTAGGCACACAGTAATTACTCAATAATTGTATAGATTGATTATACAAGAACAAGAATGAAGGATCAATCCCATAGTGGCACATTAGACAGAATCCTCCTTGCACACTGAACATAAGCACTGAATATAAATACTGAGCAAAGCTCAGAGAAATCCTGCCATGGAAGAGGCTTCTGGAATTGGCACAAATTGAGCCAACAGAGTTATAAGAAGATTATGAACCATATCTTTATTCACAAGAAGAGTTGGTTTTACATAGAGGAAGAAAGTAGGCAGAGACTGTAAAAGATGCAAGTCTGACATACACAAACCCTCCCAAATCCACTCTGAAATGTTTTAGCTTAAAACTTCATAGCAGCTGTGGGCAAATGATAGTACTTTTCTTTCAACAAAAAAGATTCAAAATAATTGACTTCTGGGTCTCAGCTTTAATATAAGACTTTTGGGAGGCTGGAGAGAGAGTAATAAAAGGAGGGGAAAGGAGTGAAAGGAAGGAAGGTAAACTTCATCCACTGAAGACATGGGCACTGGAGTTGAGAAACTCTGAACAGTTGTTGAGTGGTGGCTGGAACTGGGCTTCTTTTTTCAAAACAGTTGCTGTCTTTCCAGGCTAGATATCCTTTTCCTGCACTTCTACTTTTGCTGCTGTTGTCTACTGAATAGCTACTGGCAAGTTCTGCATGGGGAAAACATATTTTTTACCACTGGAAAATTAGTTTTTAGCCTGAATCTCCATAGAACAAAGCACCAGTATATTATCTGTGATTGTTTCTTGCAGACAAGACTAACATCTTGTTAGTCATTGTCCTGTCAGAGAGCCTTGTCTAGAACCCTCCCATAATAAGCATGTCCACCAATTTGGCAGTTAGCATTTGGGATGTTTTCGGCTCCCAATTCACTCACTGCATTCTGGTGTCACCTTTAGTGACTAAAAGTCAAACTCTAGAATAAGACACTGAACTCCCAGTACCCCCTAACAGTAGCTGATAGGCTGGCCAAGGGCGTAGTAGTGGTTTTTTAATGGTATTTAAACCCTTACTATTTACCAACACTGTCTTAGGTGCTAGGGAAGATACTAAATAATCAGGTTGGCATCAATGTGCATTGGAAACACATCCTAAGTATGAAGGAGAGCATGTATTTATTCTCCAATTTACAGATGAAGAAACTGATGCCCAGAGAAGTTAAGTGACTTGTTCAAGGTCACACAGAGACATGGAGGAGCTGGCATTAGAATTCAGGTCATCTCCATGTTCTTTCCACAAGCTCACACTGCTTCTCTTGTCCTTATCATATAGAAAAGAAAAACATCTGTATAGTTCACCCAAATTATCTTCCATCCTCCTTTGCTGAATTGTGACCAGATTACTGGTAGCAAATTTACTTATCATTATTTAGAGATAGTTTTGTTTGGGCTTCCCATTAGATTATAAAATCCTTGTGAGCAGGGATCATGTGTTTTAATAATAATAATAATAATGATGATGATAATGGTATTTAAGTGCTTACTATGTGCCAGGCACTAATCGCAGGAGAGGATGCAAGCAAATCAAGTTGGACACAGTCCCTTCCCGTGTCGGCTCACAATCTCAAACCCCATATCACAGATAAGGTAAATGAGGCCTAGAGTAGAGAAGTGACTTGTTCAAGGTCACACAGCAGACAAGTGATGGAGCTGGCATTAGAACCCATGACCTTCTGACTCCCAGGCCTATGCTCTATCCACTATGCCATGCTGCTTGATTCTGTTGTACTTTCCCAAGAGAATAATAGTGTAGCACACACTTAATGCCACTGTAACTACTACTTTTAAGAAGGATGTACATTTTCTGAAATTATTTTAAGTCCACATTATGTCTGTCTTGTAACTTGTACTTTATATGCTTCTCTCCTCATTAATAGAGGTGCTGGTTCCAGTATGTTGCTCCCGAGTTGTTGTTGGGACTAGAAAAACAGTATGTTGTTTCTACAAAGAGAACCAACTCTTGTATTGACTTTAGGCTATTCAAGAAGTTGGAACCACTTGTGACCTTTGTTCTTAACACCTCTGAGACCTGCAAGGATTCTTTTTTTATTTTACATGGAAGGGTACAGAAATGACCCAAGCAAATTAGGTGATTTATGAAGGTTATAGCTAAGTATTTTTAGGACTGGGGCAAGAAAAGTCCACTTGTTCACACATAGCTATCTGCTAAACAAATAGGCACCAGCAACTACTTTTTACTGTGTGACAAGATGCAGGGAGGGAGGCGAGTGGGGAGGCTGGGGCAATGGTAAGAGCTAAGAGAAAGCAGAAGGAATGTCAGAGTGGTCCATGGGGAGGCCAGGACATCCAAGTATGCTGTAGAGGTATGCTCCCTTCTGGTATTTTTGTCTTATGCTGTCGAGTTGTTCCCGACCCATAGCGACACCACGGACATATCTCTCCCAGAACTCTCCATCTGCAGTCGTTCTGTTAGTGTATCTGTAAAGTTTTCTTGGTAAAAATAAGGCAGTGGCTTACCATTTGCCTCCTTCTGCTCAATAAACTTGAGTCTTCGCCCTGGACTTTCTCTAAGGCTGCTGCTGCCCCATTGGGTGAATTTTGACTTGTAGCAGACTGCCTTCCACTTGCTAGCCACTAGCAAGCTAGGCATGGAATGGGTATACCTCTGCTTGACTCTCCCTCCCATAGCCAAGACTGGTAGAGTACTGGAAACTCTCCAGGTGTGACCCTGAGAGGGGCCCCTCCGGTATACACTCCAGGAATTTCTGGCTCCAGGTCCAGTTCATACTTCTGCTCCATTACTAGTGTGGTTACAATTTCAATTTGTAATCTGTATCATTAAAGAGATATTTAAAATGATATTGTACTGTGTGTTCTCTAGGGTCTGGTTGGTGAACCTGGTCCGAAAGGTGAACAAGTGAGTGTCTCTGTTTTATTATGAAAAAAATGCATTAAAATTAATTTTAATATGTGGAAATGATTGTTCTTTGTTTTCAAAGTTGTCACAATTGATTATCTTGCTTCTCAAAACCTTTGGGTGGTTCTGCCAAATTTGTATATATATATATATATATATACATGCAATTGTACATTCCATTCACAGTAATACTGTCATACTTCTTGCTACATATTTGTTCTTTATCTGGCTTTCACTTTCTGTAAATAATTTTTGTCTAGTACCCCAATAGATTGTAAGATCAAGAAGGGGAAGGGAATGTATGCCTTGCCCTCAAGTATTTGGTGTCATTCTTTAGGCTCAGTAAGTAATCATTAAATTCCACAGATTGATTGACTAATTGAATACCAGTGCACACACAGCAGTCATTTTCACTTTGTGGTTTTGCTTCCTCAACCACAGGTCTGACACCATTTTTTTTGAAAGATCCCCCAGTAGATGGCTGCATATCAAGTTTATTTGTCTGCTGTTACCTCTGTTTGTCTCATATTTCTCAGCTACACCATCTGCCTGTCTTGCTTGCTACACTTCAGCTCACAGATCAACAGCTGCTTAGCTGTCCTACTGTCAGTCTAGAGCATAATTAATTCAGTGCTGCTTGGTGTCTTTTTACTTTTAGGGTGGTCCTGGTGAAGAAGGCGAAGCAGGTGGAAAGGGTGAACTAGTAAGGCATTTGTATTGTATCCATTGTTTTCTGATATTTCTCTTAACAAGGTTGAGTTTTGTAACCTTGGAGCTGATCTGACTTTTAATTTTTTTGGCTGGCTCTTTACTTTTTACTTGGATCAGACTCCCTTTGTTAGACCTTGTTCTGGTGAGATAGTCGGTACAAACAACAGCACAGGTTTGGTAGGGCTGCAGTTTAACTGCCAAATGAAACAGAAGGAAGAAAGACTCTGGACCCTGGAAACCAGAGGATCATTTTTTGCCCTTATATTAGGGAGAGGGATAACAGTTTCATGGTTTTGGAAAATCTGCTTTGGGCCAAACCATAATAGTTTTTTTGAAAATCCTCAAATTAACCTCTGAAGGATGCCAACATCTTTTTTTCTTCTTATATGCCTAATTTATACTCTGGAGGCAAGTAGGAAGATGACCAAATTTTCATTCCCTGCATTTACTTAATTTGACCAGGGTTTGGATCCTTAAAACATGTTAATCCCAGGTTGGGAAGAGGCTTTCCAACCATCTTCTTTGATCATTTCTTCCTTCCTTCTACCAGAACTGGGCTTCTTTCTCACAAAACTCATCTTTGGGAGACATTATTTTTTAGTATGGAAATCAATCAAAATCAGCGATTCTGTATTTTCAGGTTTTGCTGTTAATCTAAGTGTGGAATCTGATCTAGAAAATGTTTCCTCATTGGTCTAGTAAATGAGAAAAAAAGATTATTGTAATTTTCTTTACTGATAAGGCTATTCATTTTTATAGGCTGTGGGAATTTTGTCTGATTTGATATGCTTTATAATTCATGTTAACCGATGTGAAACAGTGCTATCTAAATGCAAATCTCCAATTAATTACCATTATTATTGATGGAGATTTTCATTTCAGGTAGATGTTTTGTGATTACGTGAGCAATCTAACGAAATCTGTGATTTTATTACATTAAAATTAGTAATACAATTTTGAGGAATAGTTTTTATTAGTCCAATCAGTTTCTTTGAGAGTTCAACATGCAACAACCTTTTGAGAGTTTTGAAGAAATTGCATCAAATTCTTTGATAACTGACTATAAATGTAATGTTCTAATTCAATTTGATTTTATTGATCTAGGGAGACGTAGGATTGCCTGGCCCTAAGGGATCTGTGAGTATGATTAAAAGCCAAAATATCAATAAAGCTACATGAAAATGTGCAACTTTCTGGGTTAAGAAAATCAGTTGATAATCTTCAATTCTTCAAGGACCAGCCTTAAAGTAAATTAAATCCCAAATGTACACTTCTATTTTCATGATAGATTAACTGAATGGGAGTATCTGACCTACTTTTCTTGGAAGTTAGCCCCCTCTAGAGGACATTCTTTTATATCCTATCTATTTTAGGCTGCTCTGAAACAATTGACATTAATATTTTCTCTTTCTGCAAAAACTGGCCACTGAATTGTGGATCAGTTTATACATTTTCCCTTTATGTTATGAAATTATAAAATGTTTAAGAAACTGCTCTACCCTTCAATGTGAGTTGGTCATACTCGGAATAGGTAATGGGAGATCAAATTTGAATTTAATTTAAATCTTATCATTTTATATCTATTATTGTTGGAGATTGTGTGGGTTTGGGGTTGAGGCCTGGACTACCTATAAAAATTTTCTGTTTTTTAATGTCAGCAACAATTTTTGTTGATTGAATTAGAGAAGTCTCAAGGGGATTTTCAATAAACATTCCCAACAGATTTTTCAGTCAAAGGAGAGCTGAGGAACTGTAGGAAACTATCTTACTATCTCACCCAGGATATTCCTAATGGAAGGATGTCAGATCAGGATTCTGATGTTAAGGAACTCTTACGACAGTGAAGTGGGATTGAGCACCTGTGGAAATAACAGAAACACTTCTTGGAGTTTGAGTTTTAAAATCCACCTTCCTGTCTTTGGAAATGCATATTCTTCCAAGGTGGCTTTACTACGTTCAGCCTAATGGAGGAACAAACTCCATTAAACAAATATAACTTGAAATCAAAACTCTCTGTGGTCTGATAGCAGTGTCTCTTGGGGTGACTACTTGTCTGGTGGCCCCAAGGAACGGATTCTCAATATTCTGAAATAAAATTTGCATGGGATCCATCGTATTTCTTCTTTGCTATCAAATCTTTTTCATTAAATATCACTTTCATGCAAATGAAACAAATTATTCCTTTACATTTTGGTGTGAAATGTACTTGTAGTAAGATGGAATGTGTCTTAATTATTTAATCTGCTTTAGTGCAGTGCTCACCATAAAATGCTTAATATAAATTATGAGATAAAATTTAAAGATGTGCTTTGGTATTAATACTGCCAGTATTTGCTGTGCATTGTACTGTGTCAGGAGCATGGAAATAGACATTAAAAAAGTATAAATTGAAGTCCACCCATGCCCATAAGGCGTGGCTAGACAAGCAGCGTGGCTCAGTGGAAAGAGCACGGGCTTTGGAGTCAGAGTTCATGGGTTCGAATCCAGGCTTGGCCACTTGTCAGCTGTGTGACTTTGGGCAAGTCACTTAACTTCTCTGTGCCTCAGTTACCTCATCTGTAAAATGGGGATTAAGACTGTGAGCCCCACGTGGGACAACCTGATTCCCCTATGTCTACCCCAGCGCTTAGAACAGTGCTCGGCACATAGTAAGCGCTTAACAAATACCAACATTATTATTATAAGGATGTTACAGTTTAAGGGGGAAAAACAATATGTACTTAAATTTTTTTATATGAAAAATTAACCGGTTCCCTACCAGTTGCCCAATGATGTCGTTGTCAGTGCTATAAGTATTTTTACTATTTCATAGCAGCACTTTCATGCTGCTATGGATGGATTTCATCCACTTCTCATTTCAGCAGGAAGGGTGAGGCTTGGGCACTGATAGCAGACAGGACTCCAGGGTCCGTGGTTACAAGCGGGTACTCAAACCTCTTGCTTCTCCCACCCTCTGCTCTAAAGCCTGCTTGAGGTTTGGTCTCCGTGGTCATAGGAGGGGTCTGTTTAGAAAAACAATTCTCTGACTGCAAAAATTAAACATAGTTAAGACCCATCTTTCTTTTCAGGTGGGCAATCCTGGTGAGCCTGGTTCGAGAGGACCTGAAGGGATTCGGGGACTTCCTGGTGTAGAAGGCCCAAGAGGATCACCTGGTCCGCGGGGCATGCAGGGGGAACAGGGTGCTCCTGGCTTGCCTGGAATCCAGGGCCCTGCTGTAAGTTGGGGTTAATGGAGACATGCTTTCTTCTGTTAAAAGTGACCTAGCAAGAAATGTGGCAGCTACCAATGATCCTTTGCTGGGAGGTGCCTCAGGATTCCCACTAGACTGTGAGCTCAATGAGGGCAGGAATTCCTACTCTTCATTGTTGTATTGTACTTTTTCAAGCACTTAGTACATGCTCTGCATATGGTAGGTGCTTAATAAATACGATTGAATGAATGAACAAATGATTGGGAAATTAAACTGTCAGGTGCTTCTCCATTTTTCTGAAACTGTTCATTGTTCCTACAGAGCATTTTTTTGGCCACAGTGTTGTAGGCAAATATTCGGAATACTTGGGATGCTATATTCTTAGGAGCCTGCCAGATTCATAATTTAACAATGCCTGTTTTATAATTGTCCTGTGAATAAAACTGTGTTCTTGCTTTTCTGTCCTCAGGGCAGAGCACCAACAGATCAACACATTAAGCAGGTTTGCATGAGAGTTTTGCAAGGTAAATAAAGCTCCCTGTGCTTTGAACCTTCTCCTGCATTTTCAGTAAGTTGATAGGTTGAGTATCAGTTTTATTTTAGTGAACTTACTGCCATCATTATTATGTATAACGTCTCAGAAAAAGAGCATTTTGGTTTCTTAATATCACTCTTGTGAAGCACTATTAGTGCCTTGTTGAAAAGTTTGAAAGGCAGTTCACTTATTATGGGCTGTGTTCTATGCATTTTTTCTTCTGCTTTTTTCTCTTAATGGGCCGATTTACAAACTTTTCCTAATTTTTTGGTAAACTATGTGTATTCTTTCGAATGCTGGAGCAATGCTGCCATCTCTCTTTCACTCCTGCAGTTTGGTTCAGTGCTGCAGGTTTGAACAAAGCTGTCTGATGGTTTTCCTCAGTGGTAGGTTGTTTTCTTTTCAAATGGGAGTGAGACCATGGTAGGATATATTAGGGGTTTTGTTCAAACTTCAAGCAACGTTTTAAAGTAAATTCTGTACAGTCTCTATAGCACATTTACTGAGCTTAATAAAAGTTGTTTGACTTAAAATGTATGGCAGTCTGTGCTCAGGTTATTATAATAGTATTGAGACTATCAAAACCTCAGATTACAAGTCTCTCTTGATTGAGTCTTCTTTGGCTCACAACTAGGTACATTGTAAGTTTACCTTTCTTTAGCCCCCTTGGACCTATGGCATTTTGGATTTTTTTTTTCTTCTGCTAGGAGAGGAAATAGGCTTCATGGCTCTGGGTAGTATGAGAACAGAAGCAGGCGAAGGGAAATTAGACCCAGGCCAGGAAACAGGAGGATTCTACAAAGGGAAGAAAGAACATAAAAGATGTTCTCATTAGGCAAAGGTAGGACTGCAGGGTATAGAACCCCCTGTATGGGGATAGGAATAACAAGTTTGCAGGATCTTTGTTGGTGACTGAGGCTTAAGCCACAACACAGGTTGCCCCAAGGAGGTGGTGAGTGGAGCAAGAACTCCAGAAGGGGGCAAGTCTGGAAAGCGGTGGCCGGAAATGACTTAAGGCAACTTGACTCTGTATGCCATTTTTGATCCAATTCCTAAATGGTAGAAACAAAATGTAAAATTTGGTAAGGAGAAGCCCTAGTAAGATGATAATGATGGGCTAGTGCATCAGTCAATAAATAGTATTTACTCAGCACTTATTCTGAGAGATCACTTGGAAGATACCGGAGAGATCAAAGAGGCTGTCATGACTTCAATACCTTCCTTCAAGGAAGTTACTGCACTAAGGGTTTGGGAGAATACAATAGAGGTAATAATCATGATCCCTGCATTCCAGCAGGTAAGACAGTCTATCAGGGTAGAAAAACAATTAAATTATGTGGAGGAGAAACAGTAGAGTATAGAGGTTATCTACCTAATGGCTATATGGTTCCATAGGAGTGCGAGTATCTAAGCTTGGGTGATGCAGATGTAAGGGTGAAAACATTGGCGAGGTAAGAGACTAGTCAGGAGGAAATGTGACTTTAGAATGACCTTGGAGCTGAGGAAAATAGTGATCTGAAGGGGAGAAGGAGAAGCAGCATGGCCTAGTGTAGGAGAATGGCTCCCGGGTTCAAATCCTGGCTCTGCCACTTGTCTGCTGTGTGATGTGGAGGAAGTGACTTAACTTCTTGGGGCCTCAGTTCCCTAATCTTTTAAATGGGGAATAATACTGTGAGTCCCATGTGGGACATGGACTACGTCCAACCTGATAATCTAGTATCAGTGCCTGCCACATAAGAGCTAAACAAATGCTATTAAAAAAAATTAAAAGAGAGGGAATTCCAGGTAAAGTGAGGGTATGAGCAAGAGATCAGAAGTGAGAGAGATGGGAACAAGGCACAATGAGTTGGTTGACTTGTTTTGTTTTCTCTTGCCAAATTCCAAGCTAGCATTGGCTCCCGTATCTACAGTTTGCCACCATTACTCTTAGTCAAATTTTTTACCCTGGTTAAGGATCCATTTGGGGAGTGAGCAGATATTTCAGCTGAGGATGATGGTGATGGTGAACCCCTTCTCAAAGCTCCTCAAGTAACTATCTGCTTGTTCCTTCACTCCATCTTTTTTATGAGAAGCAGCGTGGCTCAGTGGAAAGAGCACGGGCTTTGGAGTCAGGGCTCATGAGTTCGAATCCCAGCTCTGCCACTTGTCGGCTGTGTGACTGTGGGCGAGTCACTTCACTTCTCTGTGCCTCAGTTCCCTCATCTATAAAATGGGGATGAAGACTGTGAGCCCCACGTGGGACCACCTGATTCCCTTGGGTCTCCCCCAGCGCTTAGAACAGTGCTCGGCACATAGTAAGCGCTGAACAAATACCAACATTATTATTAGAGAGCCGATGAAGGCGGCTAATGCCACCTTTGATTCAAATTTTGGGGACTGCTGATAGACATCATTACCAGCATTATGTTTGTAATGTGGTAACACTGAGATGAAGGTTTTAGGAGATGGGAGTGAGTGACCAAGACTTGAGTGTGACAGTCATGCTTAAAAGAGCTAGTGGGTCAGGAGGACCTGATTTATGGTCCTTTCAGATTACTCTCCTGGCTCATACACCTTGTTGAGCAGTGCTAGGAACCCAGCCCCTAAACTTTTGTGGAGGAAATAATGATTTTTTTCCATACCTAGAAGCCTAAATGGCAACAAGCCATTGCTTCCATGTAGTTAGGCCCTATAAGTGTAAGAGTAAAGGAGCACAGTTGTCATCCCTGTGTGGGAAAGAGAAGTATGAATTTTCATGCCATCATTCAGAATCACTGAACTCTCATAGATTACCCATCTAGCACCCTGGTTGCTGTGGTCTCCTGCTTGCATAGTTTTGTAAACTTCAATATTTCTGGGGTTTGCTGTAGGAAGCTGCTTAGAAGTAGGTTTTCCTTATTTTTGAAGGCTGAAAAGGAGATCATTGTAGTAGAAGCCAATCTATGATGTGGGGGAGAGGAAGCCTAATCTTTTGCATTTTTAACTTATGCCTTGGTAAATCCGGTTGAATCCATCTGACTCCTGCTGTATGAATAGACCAGTAATTTTTCTTTCCTGGGATCAAAGCCATAACAGAATACACAGGTAGTTTTCAAAATAAATGAATTAAAGTAGAAATATAAAATCAATTATTTGACATAGATTTTGACTTTCTTAATTTAAAAAAGCAACAGAGAACAAGAATGAAGATCTTGTATTTTTTTTAATTATGGCATTTGTTAAAACATTTCCTATATGCCAGGCACTGTACTCATTGCTGGAGTAGATAGAAGATAATCAGGTTGGACACAGCCCATGTCTCACATGGGACTCACAGTCTTAATATCCTTTTTACTGAGGCACAGACAAGTTAAATGATTTGCCCAAGGACGCAGAGCAGACAAATAGAGTGGGATTAGAACTCAGGTCCTTCCGACTACTAGGCCCATGGTCTATCCACTAGACCGCACTGTTCATTGACAAGAATGGTTCAAATCAAAGCGTTGGTGCTTGCTCTGCATTGCTACATGTTTTACTTAAAAAGGCCCTAAGGTTTTATAGGCATTACTGATTTTTAAAATTCATACTCCATTTCCAGCTTTAACACAGTTTTAAGTGTTTAAAACAAAAATATCCCCTAGAGTCTTTTATTTCTAAAATTGCAGCATTTTATGTAATAGCCCTGCTCTCTGTGGTTTAATTTGAAGATAAGAGCCTACTAAATGGTTTCAGGAAAAGCCCAAAAGGGTATTTATTTTTTTTTAACCATGGAATTTGATATCTCTATCCAAATAGGCCATTTTAAATTTCTCCCTCCGCCCCCATCTTTTCCCAATCTGGAAAGACTTTGTAGGAAGAAAATTTTCATGAAACTTTAAATATGAAGACTATTCTGAAAACTGAATGAAATTAGTCACTGTACTTCAAGAATTTTCTTGCTGACAAGATATAGTCATAGCTGAAATTCAGAGGCAGACCTGAAATCGTCTGTGCATACTAATTCTGTATAAACAACAGTGCCTTTTCAGAGGTTATCTAAAAAAACTAAAAAATTTATCCATGCACTCTACCCTTATAAATGAAATCAATACTTTAGATGCATCTGTTTATTTTGGTATCATGTTCCTTTCTAGGCCCCACGTTTGGTTACATATAAGAACAAACCGGGGATTGTACAGTTGGAGTCTTGTCTAGGTCACATTACAATAGAGCTTCAGTATTCTGTAAGGATAACTTTTTAGTTCATTACTTACTGACAAACTCTTTCAAAGGACAGTGATAGAGCTCTAGAGGGAAAAAGGCTAGGTAAAAGTTCTCTGACTCTATTCATTAATCAAAATTATTTTTAACTTTTGGTGCCACCTGTATTTGTGTGCTCTTTTTACCCCACAGATTTGTTCATGTCATTTATTGGTGTCAAACCTAGAAACATGGCAGCTAACTAGGAGTAGAAATCCCTATCAACTTTGTGGCTCCCATGATTCAGAATTCCCTGTTTTTTTATTTCAGAACAACTAGCTCAGATGGCTGCTAGCCTCCGGAGACCTGCATCGGGCCCTGCAGGAATCCCAGGAAGACCTGGACCACCGGGTGCGCCAGGATCCCCTGGAGAGAATGGTTTTCCTGGGCAGATGGGACCACGTGGCCTTCCAGGTCTTAAAGGTCCCCCTGGAGAACTTGGCTTGAGAGGTCCTAAAGGTAAGGTGCTCTCATATAACTCAAATCCCGTGCTGTTCTGTTCAATTCCTTGTGACTATTTTTTATAGGAAGGAATCTTGTACATTGCTTTTCTTGCAACAGTACAGGGTGCTTTTCTTCCAAACTTCAAATATTTTCATTTAGTACTTATCCTTACAATGTTCCCAGAAGGCAAAGAGAGAGAGATGAAGGTTTCATCAGCACTCACTGAGAGGGAAGAACTGGAAAATCAATTAGTCAATCAATGGTATTTATTAAGCCCTCACTGTGTGCAGAGCACAGTACGACATAGTTGGCAGTTTATTCAGTTTATTTAAAGACCGTTTCAAAGGAGCCCTTGCAGAGTCACTGAATGTATTTTACTTAGGACATTTCAAAAAAGAAAAACCCTGAATCCATTCTTGTAGGAGACATGGGGAACATCTAAATTAGAAGTTGGTGGTACTGAATAAGTTTGCATTTTAGACTACAATATTCTACTTGTAAAGTTCTTTGTAGTTCTTCAGCATACTGTTTTAAAACTTACAGATTTTATCAAATCATTTGATAAAATCATATGGAACCCCTAAACAGTGCTCATTTGTGTTTTCTAAATACTATATTGGATTTATAAAGTTTGTGAAATAAGGCTTCTAAATGTTTCTGTAACACTTTTCTAATTCCTAATATGTTTTTTCATGCTATAAATGGTATTTTGATTATTTTAAGACTTGGGTTAATGTCAAGAGTTTTTATGCAATGCAGTATATATTTAGTTATTTCAGGGTGATTCAAATGGAAGTATAACTATGTAAATTGAGGTTTGGAAGACCATATTTCATAACCATGAATAACACCCTCTTTAGTGTTAATCTGGGCACATAGAGCATCTCTTATAACTTGCCGCAATTGAAAGGAATACAAATTTTAGTGATGAAACTCTTCATTTTCTTAAGTGAACTTTTAGATGTTTGACTTGTCTCTGAAAATATTTTGTTTTATTAAATTCTGCGTTAAAAGACTCACCTTTGTTCCTGAGAAATATTTTTCATGGATGGACACTAAAAAAAAGAAAGCACATATTTGTACTTCCTTCAAGTCAGTTTTGCAAAGTTGCAGGAGATGTCAAATCTGACTATGAAGTAAATTTACTTTTCAGGAGCAGACCCAAAATTACATCTTAAATTTTTTATCCCCATTTCACATTTCTAATGAATTAATGGATTTGGGATTATCGAATGATAACCCTCCAGAATTATGTAGATGTGTGACATTTTTAAATACCTAATTTAGCACTAGCATTTTAGCTTTTAGTTTTTTAAATGTTCATTGTTCGGAATAGAACTGACATCTTGATGTTTGTACAGCAACTAGGCCCGATGCAGTAAGAATGTATATAACCTCTGCTCTCTTCAATTTCCTCCTCTCATTGCATAATTGCGTTCTTTAATTAAAGTTATCTCTTAGAACTAGTTAGTTCACCCTAGGAAACATTTGTGCAAAAGTGAAAAGAACTAGAACAAAAGCATTGTATACATATATACATATAACCTTGGGCTTATGGTGAGACTCAGAAATATGTTTGAGAATTGAATATTCATTGTACTAATGATTACAGAGATAATACGTTGTGTATATAATATACTGTTTTTGAAAGCACTTATATTCTCTGTAACACACAGTGGTCTAAAATCAAGGTTCTTGTAGAAACTGTGAATATCTAGTTTACTGCTTTTTTTCCCCATGATGTTGAAATGTTTACTATGTACCAGGCACTGTATTAAGCGATTAAAAGCCCATTTAATGGGTCATGCCAGCTGTGATACAGTGCAGGAATAGCTCTCCTGTAATTCCTTCCCTAAGTTTTGTTTCTGAAAGTTTCATTAAAAAGAAAGCAAAACCTCTTGTTGATGGAAAATTGTGCTTTATTTACTACAGGTGACTTGGGAGAAAAAGGGGATAGGGGATTTCCAGGAAGAGGACCCAAAGGCTTGCCAGGAGTCCGGGGCCTTCCAGGTCAGTATGCTGAGTCTTGGGGAGGCTTGTGGGGGATATGCCATACATATACGCCATACATATCTATATGTAGATAGATATATAGATATATATTTGACCTAAATATTCAAATCTGCAAGGTTTCACTGTGTTAGATAGCATAGAACAGACCTAGAAAGACTGAATTTTTTATTTTAAAAAGAAAGAAAATAATCCATATGTTCTTGAATTGGTTTACTGGCAACATCACATTAAAGACTGGTGTGGGTGTGTGTGTGTGTGTATGTATGTCAATTCTAAAAAAAAAGTCAGGAGTTTACAGTAGTCATAGTAGTGATTGTGTTGTGTGCAAAGCATTTATTGAGCATTTACTGTGTGCAGAGCACTTTACTAAGCACTAGGAAGGGTACAGTGTTACAGAATAAGAGTCATATTGCCTGCCCACGCCGACCTTATAGTGTAGAGAGGGAAACAGACATTAATATAAATAAATTAAGGATATATACAAGTCAGGGCAATGCAGAAGGTAATGGAAGAAAAGAGAAAGAGGGCTTAGTCAGGGAAGGCCTCTTGGAGGAGATGTACCTTCATTAAGGCTTTGGTGGTGGGAAGAGTAATTGTCTATCGAATATGAAGAGGGAGGGCGTTCCAACCTGGCACATGATGTGGGCAAGAAGTCAGTGGTGAGATAGACAAGATTGGAGTACAGTAATTAGCTTGGCATTGGAGAAACAAAGTGTGCAGGCTAGGATGTAGTAGGAGATTAGCTAGGTGAGGTAGGTGGGAGCAAGGTGATTGAGTGTTCTAAAGCCTATGGTAAGGAGTTTCTGTTTGATTCATTCAATAGTATTTATTCAATAGTATTTATTGAGCGCTTACTATGTGCAGAGCACTGTACTAAGCGCTTGGAATGAACAAGTCGGCAACAGATAGAGACGGTCCCTGCTGTTTGACGGGCTTACAGTCTAATCAGGGGAGACGGACAGACAAGAACAATGGCAATAAATAGAGTCAAGGGGAAGAACATCTCGTAAAAACAATGGCAACTAAATAGAATCAAGGCGTTGTACATTTCATTAACAAAATAAATAGGGTAATAAATATATACAGTTGAGCAGATGAGTACAGTGCTGAGGGGATGGGAAGGGAGAGGAGGAGGAGCAGAGGGAAATGGGGGAAAAGAGGATTAAGCTGCGGAGAGGTGAAGGGGGAGTGGTAGAGGGAGTAGAGGGAGAAGAGGAGCTCAGTCTGGGAAGGCCTCTTGGAGGAGGTGAGTTTTAAGTAAGGTTTTGAAGAGGGGAAGAGAATCAGTTTGGCGGAGGTGAGGAGGGAGGGTGTTCCAGCGTGGCTCAGTGGAAAGAGCACGGGCTTTGGAGTCAGGGCTCATGAGTTCGAATCCCAGCTCTGCCACTTGTCGGCTGGGTGACTGTGGGCAAGTCACTTAACTTCTCTGTGCCTCAGTTCCCTCATCTGTAAAATGGGGATTAAGACTGTGAGCCCCACGTGGGACAACCTGATTCCCCTATGTCTACCCCAGTGCTTAGAACAGTGCTCGGCACATAGTAAGCGCTTAACAAATACCAACATTATTATTATTATTATTCCAGGACTGTGGGAGGACGTGGCCCAGGGGTCGATGGCGGGATAGGCGTCGGAGAGGAGAGGAACTTGAGACAGCAGACATAGACAACTCAAGGAGTTTGGAGAGAAATGGCAGGAGGGAGATGGAGGGGTAACTGGAAGGAAATGTTGGGTCAAGGGAGATTTAGGATAGGGGTAACATGGCTAAGTTTGAATGCAGTGGGGAAGAAGTCACTGGAGGTTGGACAGCTGAAGATGGCCATAAGGGAAGGAAGAAGGGAAGGGACAAGTGTTTTGACAAAGTGTAAAGTGATGAGAATGATTAGGTGCTAGGGGATGAGAATTAGATTCTGTACTGAATTTGAAGTGCTGATAATCTAACAATAAAGCCAGGATAATTGGTGATGGGCACATTAAAAAAAAAGTGAAAAAGTAAAACACAGAAAATCAACTTAAGGCAAAAACAGAAATCAAAATCATAAGAGCTATAGGAGAGCACTGGCTAAAAGAACAGTTTCATTCTTTTCACTTCTCAGGCAGGCTGTTTAGAATCCAAGAAAAACTCTTAGCAGGGGAAATATTGAAGAACATTTTCATCCTCTTGTTTGAGTTATATACAAAAAGTGTGTTTCTTAAAGCTTCCACAGAGCATAAGGAGGCACCCAATAAGATAACTGGGGGCAGAAAAACCAAGAAGAAATTCTTGGACTTAACCATTCAGCCATACTGAGTTGTCTTTGGAATAGATTGGGGTACCCAAACTGTAATTCATGAGCAATGTGAGGCTCTTCTTCCTTCTTTGTGTGCATAATCATCACCATTTAGTATTTTACTGTTGCAGCAGCCTGTAGGGCCATGGCTACTCTAGCTCTTTGGGCAGCAGTGGCACCCTCCTCCACGTGATGTGTGACTGAGGAAGGTGTGAGGCCCCTAACCCTCATCCTGCCACCTCAGGTTCACCACTGCCACCCACACCAACCTTCCTCCACCCTGGGAACATCTGATCTTTGCTTGCTTTCCATAATTCTTGGCTACTTTCCCCATCCCTCCCCACCCAGAACACCTACTTGTTCCGCTTAAAAGAATGTTTTTAAGCACATCAGCTCACAGTTAACATTACAGGGATTGTTTCTATCTGTTGCCGAATTGTACATTCCAAGGGCTTAGTACAGTGCTCTGCACATAGTAAGTGCTCAATAAATACTATTGAATGAATTACTTTTTGGTTTTCTGCTGTTCAGTTCATGAGGGTTTTCCTGGATCCCCACTGATCCTTTTTGAATTGAATCACACGCTGACACTGAAAAGGGACAGGTCAGAGGTGTGCTAAGGGGTGAGTATTGTCTAATTGAGGGGTAGACCACCTGATTTACCTCCTTCTGCAGGCTCCCATACCTCTCTATTTAGTGCTAATGGGGCAGTTATAGACAAGTCCTGGATGCTTCAGATTACATGGATAATTTTCCTACTTCTCCATAGAGTGATGTTTTAGAGGAGGGTTTTGTCTCCTTGCTTCTAAGCCAGGAGATGGTTTGATAGGAGGTAGTGTCAGCTCACATTAAAATGGGTAAAGAAGGTGATGTGAAGATTTCACATGCACCTAAAACTGGGAGTTCCAGCTGATTGCTTCCAGGCCTTAGGGGAATGGAAGCAGCTGCTTATGAATAAAATGCTTATTATGCTTGCAAGAGAAACAACTCCAGAAGTGGGAGATTCAACTGTAACAAAGAAGACTCTAATACCAAATACTCCAGTCAAAAGCTTCAGGGGTAGTAACCTTAATTTAAATGCTCCAGTCAAAATCTTTAGTGGTAGTAACCTTAACATAAGCAAACTGGGCTTCCTGTAACATATAAAACAAGGGAGTTGTTTACCTGGAAAATGTGGGCCTGAAAGTTGGACCTGAAACTACAGGCAGTTCTGCATGCTTTCAGGATAGGACACTATGGTGGAAGTGGGAAATATTGTCTCCACAATACACATCTGTCTGTCAATTACCAAGTGATGCAGTGTTGGAAGAAATATTTTGCACACAGGTGTATTAATCAGTCAATTGTATTTGGGTGCCTACTATGTGTAAGCACTGTATTAAACTTTTAGGAGAGGACAATATAACATTAAACACAGTCCTTGCTCACAAGATGTATCATAACCACAGTTCTTTAGGAACACAATGCTTACTTTATAACTGACTCCACACTCTACTAATTAACATATCAAATTGGGTATGGCAAGGCCTCAGCTGTCACTTTACAGATCCCTTTATTCTTTCACATTAGCTCCATCTTTAGGACCATTTATCAGTTTTCCACATCTCTCAAATTGTTTGGTCTGGCTTAGTCAAATTAAGTAGGAAGATTGCTACAGTTGTGTTTGCTTAACATAATTGAGGCTTGCATATATAGTAACAGTGCAGAACTGTCTAATCCTACCTCGTCATGTTCCATCTTGCATTTGGATGGCCCTTTTTGTTTCTGTTTATAAGTAAGAACTCACCCTTCTGTTGCTTCCTAAATTAATCCTGTTTATAAACAATTCTGGAGCCCAGTAAATTAATCAAGGACCTTAATCATGGGTTATTTTTGCTCTTGAATTAATTTTGGATTGATTTGCTTTGACTTTTCTCTGAACTCACTTCATAAGAAAATGAAGAAGAAACTTGGAAAAACCGCAAGCTTAAGTTTATTTCCTTTTTATTTTTTAGATTGTTGAACCTTGGGCTTTGTTTTATCCCTTAAGAAATATCTTGATGAGAGATTTCTAACAGACCAGTGTGAATTCCAAATAGCAGATCCATATTCTTGTATTCTGGGCTTACGTTCCAGTCTGTTCCTGAAGTTTAGGGACAGACAATACACTGCCCTTTCAGCTTCTTTTAGATGGTTTTAAAAACAAGTTTTCCTTAGTGTCGGGATTGCCGGGTACTTAAATACTGCCATTCTCAAAGTTGAAGTAAATTTGTTGGCCATAAACAGCAAATGAATTTGAAACTCCCAAAGTGTTTGCAGCAAATAACCACCATAATTTGAACAATATGGATTTGGCTAATGCTCCTTTTCCTCTTGAAAATGCAGCTATTCCCGTTTCGTGTCATTAGAGTTGCCAGAAAATTTTCGGCCTGAATCGAGTCTCAATTTGTGAGATTCGACTTCCCTCTAGTGGCTGTTTGAGAGAATGATGTTGACGTTTCTTTTTCTAATACAGCACTGAGTGATGCTTTAGATAGTAGCACAGAAAATACCCCTATTAAGCATACCAGTAAAGGTAACTCTTCAGATATACGCTGAAGGACAAAATGGTTTCTGGATATTAAGTGATTTCTTAATATCCAACCAACTGGAGGGACAGAGATTCAGTTTACATTCATTTTGAAAACAAAAGAACACAGTTAATAATAATAATAATAATGTTGGTATTTGTTAAGCGCTTACTATGTGCACTGTTCTAAGCGCTGGGGTAGTTACAGGGTAATCAAGTTGCCCCACGTGAGGCTCAAGATCTTAATCCCCATTTTACAGATGAGGTAACTGAGTCACAGAGAAGTTAAGTGACTTGCCCACAGTCACACAGCTGACAGGTGGCAGAGCCGGGATTCGAACTCAGGACCTCTGACTCCCAAGCCCTTGCTCTTTCCACTGAGCCACGCTGCTTCTAGCTATCTTTCCAATAGCTAGCATATTCTGGGAGAGTTAGGGTGAGCAATTCATTTTCACTTTAGACATAATGTTTAAAGGCTAGATGCAGTAAAAAAAAAAAATCTGCCAGTTTATCTATTCTACTCCTTAGTGTGGAAGAATACACTTGGATAATCTAGAACAGAGAGACTGACTGACCCAAAGCCATTCAGTAAATGAGTAGTGGGATCTGGATACCCGATATGAACCAAGACTTCAGTTTCAGTTCCAGGAAGCAAATTGAGAGCCAATTTCTCCTGGCCATTTTTCCGAGGCAAAAATCTCAGGATTTTGGCTTCCACAGGCAGTATGTTGGAAGTCTAATGACGGAAAACCTATGGCTTTGAGCTTACCACTTCATCCATTGCCACGTCCATGTCACCGTCCTTCAGTGTTAATGTCTATTGTTTATTCTTCTAAGATTTTGTACCACCCAATATAGTAACTACATCGCTGAAATAGAGGAAATCTTCTTAGTGAAAAGGTGCTGCTAGTAGGAAGGAGTGGGAGTGAGTAGAGCACCCGATGGAAGTTTCCTGGTTTGAGGAAAGACTACAGTGAGGTATTATTTTTTTGGCTTAGGTCTACCATTCCCCTCAAAATAAAATTAGAAATGCCATGAGCATTAAGCACAGTGTTTTTATACTATTAAACACAAAATTCTGCTTTAGTTAGTCATTTATGAATCTTGTTGACTGCTGCAGATTGGGGGAGGGGTTGGGGGGGTGGGTACTCCTTTTCTTCTTTCCACAGCTGTGAGAACAACAGTGGTGGGGTGAGGTTGTTCAGGCTGCTCTGTGTATTTTTTTCACCTCTCCAGGGCTTCTGTTTACCTTTGCGATCATTTATTTCAGGTGATCCAGGCCTAGCAAGCTACGGGAGAGAAGGACGAGATGGGGAGCGAGGTCCCCAGGGTGTGGCTGGGCTACCTGGAGTCCCTGGACCACCAGGCCCTGCTGGACCTCCTGGGTTTTGTGAGCCATCATCCTGCACAGTGCAAGCTGGTCAACGTGCCTTTAGCAAAGGGCCCGATCAGTGAAAGAGCCCTGACAAATCACTGTCTGCACCGACAACCGATGGCTAAGATAACATGGAGGAGAAGTATCTCCATCCCCATGGCGACAGAGTGATCTACTCACTCTAATGTATTGTTATTACATTTTGCGAAAGTTGTACTTGATAGGTATATTTTAATGTTGGTGCATGCAAAATTATGCAACGAGACCTCAGCCTTTTCTTGCAAAGAAAATGGCAATTAACAAAACCAAATCTATTTTTAATGAAGACACACCCCACCACTCCACTGTTTCACATCTGGATGGTCTACATGGCCTTGTATCTTGGGCATCAATTCAATAAAAAAGAAATTAAGTTTTTTATACCTCAAATTCAGTGGTTGTTTTTATGGTGCTTAAACTTGGCTATTGGATAATTGCGACTTCAATGGTATAGAAATTTACATTTATGGAAAAAATATTGGATTTTGACTAAATGGCACTGGAAGTCCCTGTAAATGTGCTCTTTGGTTTAGCATGGAAAAAATGGCCATGTACAATAGCCCCATTCAATCCCCAACTGTTTTTATTGTCAGCTAAATTTTTTTGTTTAATTGTGTCTGAAGTCTGTTGCATCTTGGGTCCCTCTGTGTAAATCAAAACAACAAGGCAATAAGCACTGCTAATGATAATACCCAGAAACACAAGTTTTATAAGGTAGGTTATTTATTTTAAGTCTAAAGTAACATCTCTGCTGTCAAAAAAAAGATGAATTAATTTCTTAACATTTTGCATGTTTTTGTGTGAATGGTTGTATTCAAATCAATAGTCATATTCCATTAAAAATAGTCAATCAGACTGCAAAAGAGAATTTGGGCCTTATTTTTTGATTTGTCCCATTTTTAGAGGTGTATGTTTGAAGTTATTTGTGTTTATACTGTACAATCTTAAATTTTTGTTGGATGGAGTCTTTGATATTACTGTGTCCTCTGTCAGGAGGCAGAAATAAAATGATCCCTGTTTTTGTCTCATTTTATTTTGCTATTTCATTACTTCTAAAAAGTAAAAGGTGGATATAGTTACTGAAGACTAAGATTAAACAAATGCTTTCCAGCGACAGGACTTTCTCCTTACTAAGGAGCTAAGGGGCAGGAAGAATGTAACTCTCCTCTTTTTTTGAGAGAGGGAGCCAAACACATGTCTGCTTCCTGCTGCTACTATCACTTTTCCCTCCCCTTCACTTGCATCACCTCCCTTCCTCAACCATGAAGTGCCCATTGACACATTTTCCCCTGCATCCTTTGTCTTCTCCCTATCTATCCTTTAGCAACCTACCCCTTGGCACCCTTACTCCCCCAAACTAACTTGCTAACAAGTCTTCTCCCTTTTCTTCTACCCCATCTCTCTCCTCTTCCCAGATCTAGGGAGCATCTGGAAGAAAGGCCATGATCTACCTCTCTAAGGACAAAGCGAACTGCAAATGGGCTGCTAGCTCTACCAGGCCTGTGCTGCTCCCCAGGCTCCCGATGATGGCCCTTTTCCAAAATAGAAAGAGAATAGGGCAGGAAATTGGTTCTCCAGACTCAGAGTATCAGCACCAAATGGCAACAAGAACTCCATTTCCAATCATCACTGAAGAGAACTGGGGGAAGCAGGTCCTGAAAGTCAAAGTGGAGGGCATTAACCCACTTATTAATCATTTCAGGTCTTCTGCTGGACCCTGGGGCCTCTTGACTTTGCACTCGCCATTGTGTTTGGAGAGAAGTCACTGGGTAGTTACCCTCAGGGAAATGGTGATCTCATGCATGAGTGTACTGCCTTGGATTGGACAGGTGGGTTGCTGGTTTGAATCGTGGTCCTGAAGGGTCCTGAAGTGGTGATGAGTCTGTCCTGGAAGAGAAGCATGGAGAGTATGAATCAAGTGGTGAAGTATGTGGGGTTGGATGATTAACAGAGATGTAGTAGCAATGAGGCATGATCAGAAGGGTGTGTGGTTTTTTTGCATGGTCACTGAGTATTCGTTCGTCCTTTATTAAGAACCGCAAGTGCCTGGTTCTCTCTTCAATAGGAAGAAAAGAGTCCTGAAACCTTTCTTCTAGAAGCTTACAGTTCAGTTAACCTCCACAATGGACGAGAGCAAAACAAAGTATGAGCTGAAATTAAATCACTAGCATTTGAGTGCCTAGTATGGGCAGAGTCCCTGGATGGAAGGCACTATCTCTGCCTGCAGGGAGCTAATAATCTAATGGGGGGATATTGGCTCAGACTAGTTGGGATGTGATAAGTGCCTTGTTCCTAATCCACCAGATTGCTTACCCGTCATTACTATCCTTTGTCTCCCCTCCAGGCCCTGCCTTGCACCAGTAATAGTGTGTCTCTACACAATTCAAAATTTAAGGAAGGCTTTTACTGTGGCTGCTGGCTGTTACTGTCAGACTCTGAGCAGTGTGGAACTCAAAAAAGTCAATCAATTATATGTACTGAGCATTTACTGTGTTCAGAGCACAGTACTAAGAGCTTGGGAGAGAACAATAGAACAGAGTCATTCATTGTCATATTTATTGAGCACTTACAGTGGGCAGAACACTGGATTAAGAGCTTGGGAAAGTAAAGTACAACAATAAATGGTGACATTCCCCGCCCACAATGAGCTCACAGTCTAGACTAGGGAAGATAGACATCGATAAAAATAGATAAAATTGCATATATAAACAAAGTGCTTTGGGGCTGGGAGGTTGCGGGGAGAGTGAAGGGAACAAGTCAAAGCAGTGCAGAAGTGAGTGGGAAATGAAAAGTGGCACTTAATCTGGGAAGGCCTCTTGGAGGTGATGGGCCTTCAATAAGGCTTTGAAGAGGGGTGGAGTGGTTGTAGGGTTACAGGAGGGAGGGCATTCCAGGCCATAGGCAGTATGTAGATGAACTATTGTTTGATATGGAGGTGGATGGGCAACTCCTGGAGTTTTTTTGAGATCAGGGTGACATTCCAGAAGGCAAGATAGATGAGATCACGGTGCAGTGAGTAGGTTGGCTTTAGAAGAGTGAAGTGTGCAGGCTGGGTTGTAGGAGAGTAGCGAGGTGAGGTAAAGTAGAGAGGGGCAAGGTGATAAAGAGTGCTTTAAAACTGATGGTAAGCAGTTTCTTTTTGATGTGGAGGTGTAGGGGCAACTACTGTAGTAGGTTCTTGAGGAGTGGGGAAACATGGACTGAAAACTTTTGTAGAAAAATGATCCGGGTAGCAGTGTGGGGAAAAAAGTAACTGGATTTAGCAAATGCTAAGGTTATGCCAACTTGTGAGCTTTGGTAGGATAGTGGTGGTGATAAATGTAGATGGAAAGTTAGATGGAGGGGCAGAGTTGGGAGAGAAGATTAGGGGGTCAGTTTTTAAAAATATTGATCTTAAGGTGATCTTAAGATGGTGGGTTACTGATATGGAGATGTTCTGGAATTCGGAAGAAATATGAGATTGCAGAAGGGAGGAGAAAGGGCTTTTATGTACATAGATATAGAAATCCAGTTGAGTGTGGGGTTTGGCCTATGCAAGAACTGTATAAAGTCAGGTATCTCCAGGCTCTTGGTGGAGACTCCCTGGAGCACTGTACTATGGAACCTGAGCCCCTGTTCAGTCTTCCTTTCTTCCTTTCCTTTCTACTTGAGTTTGCTAACTCGCAGTGTTTAAAGTTCTCAAGGGCAGGGGCTGTGTAATACTTCAGTGTCCCTATGCATACTGAGTGCATACTGAGTGTATAATGCTTTGTATTGATGTAGAACTGCTTTTTGCATTTGGTTTCTTATTCCCAGTTGGAAATATGCTTGAAGGTAAATAGTGTATGTTTTAATGTAACAAGTAATCATGGTATTTGTTAAGCGCTTACTATGTGCCGAGCACTGTTCTAAGCGCTGGGGTAGACACAGGGGGATCAGGGGGATCAGGTTGTCCCACGTGGGGCTCACAGTCTTAATCCCCATTTTACAGATGAGGTAACTGAGGCACCGAGAAGTTAAGTGACTTGCCCAAAGTCACACAGCTGACAAGTGGCCGAGCCAGGATTTGAACCCATGATCTCTGACTCCAAAGCCCGTGCTCTTACCACTGAGCCACGACTGAGGCCCAGCCACGACTGAGGCAAAATGTGACATTTTGTCACATTTGTCACTTTTGTCAACAAGTGACAAAATGTCTGGGCAAAATCTAAAGTATAACTTTTCTATTAAAAAGTAGTGTGCCCTAGTGGATTCAATATGGGCCTCAGAGTCAGAAGCAACTGGGTTCTAATCCCGTCTCTGCCACTTGTCTCCTGTATGACCTCGGGCAAGTCACTTAACTTTTCTATGCCTCAGTTACCTTATTTGTAAAATGGGGATTGAAATTGTGATCCCTTTGGGGACTATGTCCAACCCGATATCTTGTATCTACCCCAGAGCTTAGTACAGCACCTGGCCCATAGGAAGTGCTTAACAAATCCCACAATTATCATTATTATTATATTACTGGCTAGGAAGGCAAATAAAATAGAGAACACAGGCCACCATTAGACTTGCTTAATTCTATAAAAATAGAGAATTGGCACAGATCTATCAATCAATGGAATTTATTGAGCAAGTACTGCAGGGCACTATACTAAGCATTTGGTAGAATTGGTTGACACATTCCCATCAAAATGCTTCCACTCTAGGGAATTCATTAGCAATATAATAAATGCCAAGAAATTCAGTTATTTTTTCAGCAAGAAAATTTAATTTTAACTGTGCACATAATGAAATATAAAGAAAGAAAAACCAGGTAATATAATAAATATTTTTTCTCCTATGTAAAGGAAGAATGGAAATTCATTTTAAAACCAAATGTTTTTCTTTATGATTTTGATCATAAACTGCTAAAAATCCCACAGCTGAAACAAACAATATTTGTAAGGAATCCATCACATAGAAAAATAGAATGTATAATCAACACATTCAAAAGGGGGGGTACAATCTATTGCAAATTTCAGTTAAGAGGAGAGCCTACAATTTTGTGATAGTCCATTTAAGAATTGAATGCAAAATAAAGGCTTGGTTCAAAAAGGAAACACTGTTACTGAGTAAATCCTCCATGTGCAGTAGGAAATTGTTGACTTGTGTATTGATGTATTTGTATCTAGAAAAAAGAGAAGCCAGAGCTACCCAGAATATGGTGTCACCAACAGATTCTCTTGTAAGTAGGAAACAGGCTAGTTGAGCCACAAAGCTTAGCAAAGTCCTTCTTTGAAGGATATTTCAGACTTACTGGTCTTTAATCCAAATAATTGACAAACCGCTTGACTTCCTGACTCATCAGCTCAATCTCTGTATCCTATCTGAAAAATTAACTGCATTGTCCAGCGATCCCTTGGTAAGAAAGGTTTTTTTCAGAAACTCCTCTACACTGTAAGCTCATTATGGGCAGGGAACATGTCTGCTAATTTTATTGTATTGTACTTTCCCAAGTGCTTAGCACATAAAATGCTCCTCACATAGTAAGGCTTATTCTATACCACTGATTGATGGAACATGGATTTTTTGGTAAATGAGGGCTCTGAATATTGTGCTCTATTTCAGTGCTGATGGAACTAGTATTCTGATATTATCATGGCATAAAACTTGATTTTCCCCAGTTCTACCACCTGTCCCTGCTTTCAGGGAGAAGATTTTGGTTTTGTCCCTCTGTTGCTGGATGTTACCTTTACAAAGAGCCTCTGGGGACCATTCTGTAGGACCACACAACTCTCATGGATAAGTACAGAAGGCCTGTCTTGGCAGGCAACAAGTGGTGTAAATGGATCCCTGGTGAATAACTACATTCAAATTACCTACTTAAGCATCCAGACCTTACTGTTCCTGCTGGAGAAGTTCTTAACTCAGTTTCAAAGTGTGAGTCCTGTACAATAGTCATTAGGACTAAAGCAATATGCACTTGTTTTTTAGAAAGTCCATCAATCAATCAATGGTAGCTGACTAGGTAGGTGGTGGGGAGAATAAGGGGACACGTTAACTGCCCATAACAAGCTTACGGTCTAGACAAAATGTCTCAATAATATTCCACTTAACATGAACACTACTGATTTGAACCTGAAAGTTATAAAACAAATGTAATAGGTACAAAGTACACCAAGTACTGCCCATAAAGTTATAAATACAGTGGCACAAATATTACTTAAAAGTTACGTATAATTATATGGCACAATAGATACTGAATTAATATATGTACACAGACAAAAAAATCAGTACTTCATTAAAATACACTTTCTTATACAATAATTCAAGAATTCTAACATAGCTCCACCACAAGTCTGCTGTGTGACCATAGGCAGGTCTGTTCCTCAGTTAGTTTATCCTTATTTGATAGATAAGCAAAGCATTTTCCCTGCTCTTAGACTGCATCCAATATGATTATCTTGTATCCACCCCAGCTCTTAGCCCAAAGTAAGTGCTTAATAAATACAATCATTGTATGGTGTGTGTATATACATAATCTTTCACTGTATGTGCACCATTGAGGTAAAATTGCACATTAAATAGTAAAACAAACCCCAATGTTTGTCTTGTTTCCTGAGGCATTCCTAAACAAATATACACTTTCCCATTTAGCAGCCATCATACCGTCACGTGACCTTGAAGTACAATAGCCAAAAAAAAAGAACAAATTAGTTTCATATCTTTTTAGGAGCATCTCCTCTTCCCTAAGAAGCCAATGGAAATCCCATGGATAAAGATAGTATATATGCATAAATATGTGTGTATAGATACATAAACACACACACAGAGAAAAGGGCAGAAACCTGAAAAAATGGTCTGTAACCCACAAAGTTGACACAAATAGAAATGAATATTAATCATAGCCTAAAACATGTTGAAGGTTTCACTAAAATTACTTCAGCAAGTAGTCTCCTCAATAAATTCTCAATTTCATGATGGAAAGGAATAGATTTGAGCAATGGCAAGGCTTATTTCACCTACTGCAAGTAGTTATATCTGGCTTCTATAAAAATATACATATTATAAAACTCTAAATGTAAAAGTTAAAACATTTTGAATAACAAGATTGTAGCTACTATCAGATCTTACAGATCTTGTACTCTGATATAAATTAAATATTCTGACAGTGTTGCTTCACTTTCCTGGTTGAAAGATAATATTTTCCACATTTAGAAATTAATATGTTAACATAAGCAATATTAGAAAATAATAAAATCGACTATTTTCAAGAAAGCAAAACACACAACCTCCAGTCTCTTGGTTTGATCAAGTGTTCCAAAGATGAAATATTCTTGAAAAATAATAAGAAAATAAGTTTTAAATTTTAAAAGCACAAAAGTAGCCTCTAACATAGGTTATAGACAATGAAATGTTTCATGCTTAGTGTGTCTGAGAGTCAGTTTAATCCACTGAAAATAGCTGCTCTGAACACCATCATGTGGACAAAAGGAGTACCTGCCTAGGCTCCTAATAGATTTTGCATTAAATAACTAATTTATGTAGAAACAAGTACAAATTCAGAAGGTTATTGAACAAGCAAAACAGTAGTCGATAATTTTGTACATTAAGCACCAATCTAAGAAATATTTGTAAGCTTCTTAGAGTTTAACAAGTGACCGTAGCATTTTTTTAAATGTTGAAATAAACTGTGCCATGAAATTCAGAACTCTTTGCTACTTATTTCTTATGGATTGAACAGTAAATATGATACTGGGATAGAACTTGTAGAACTATTTACATTATACTCAAAGCCCATTTCTACATAGGAAAAATTTGATTTACATGGAACAAGCTGGTTATAAATAGGCTTGGTCAATAGTTTCTTAGTGAATGAAACAGATAAACCTACTTCATGAAACACTTCAGCCAGTGTAATGTGCCATAGCCAGGGCAGCCTTTCATTCAAAATATTTGATAAGTAGCCATGAGAAAGATTCTGTAAGGCTATGAATTGGCTCATCATACCAGGTCCCAAATCTGACAAGATGAGCACCATGAGAAACTTAAATGTACATAAAGGAAGTGATGCTGAAACTTGGAGAAACTCACAAAATTGAAAAGCTAAATTACTGTGGTCTACTTTTGCTTATAATCACCAAAACTATCTCTTGCCTCTTAATTGCCTCCTAGATGTATCCAAGGTCTAAAAAGGCATTTTATAGTTATACAATTATCCATCTGCAAGACTTTAAAGATATATGGGTCACTATATTCATATTCAGGCATGCTGGCCTGAATAGAGGCTCATATACTGCATGCTCAAGCTAGCCAAATAATCGATGCAGTGGAAAGTGGCATTCAAACCATTGAGAAGTTTAAATATCAAGTTTCTGGAGAACCAAGAATCCTGCAAAGTGCTCTGTAACACGATCAAGGAAGCTCACTTACAGGTAATGTGAATGGTGAATGGACATTCTCAGAGACACTGCCCAGCAAGCAGCTATCAAGGAAATAATTCTGTTTAAGACACAGTTTGCTTCAAAGCAAGGAAAGCAACATCACCTTGCAGAGCACCTCCTCACTGGTACAAAATGGAGGCCCACAAAAACCTATGACTGGATGTATAACTAGAAGTGGAATTCCCAAACCAAAGCGATCTAGTGATAGGCTGTCACCATACTAAGGACTTTTATTTATTACTAATGAAGCTCTCTAGCCCCATCCATACAACTATGGCACTGCTGAAGAATCAGATCAACCCATTCTTCTCATGGGCTAAGAGGATATTTTATATGGTTGAAAGGGCGCTATGGTAAACTTCTAACCATTCCATCTAAGTAAAGATAAATGTGAAGGTCAGACCTTACGTCTGACTTTGAATAGGCAACCTCTGTAGTGAAATAAAAATAAAACCCCCATATTGGATGGCTTGCCTGCAGAAGACTGTTGGCAAGGAGAGAACGCAGTCTATAGGTGTCTGCATAAAATTTTCCTTAACATGCAGGACATATTGAAGACATGCACCAGGATTTCAGAGGTGTGACTACAATCACCATCTTTCCAGTGAAAAGATATTTGTCTGTGGAATCAACTGGGTATCTCATTGCTGGCAAGAGTCTAGCCAGAGTCCTCCTGAATGGTCTACTAGAGAACAAAGTGGACAGGTACACAGGTACTGGACAGCTATTGGCAATTCAGGTCAACCTCTCACAGGTCACTTGAGAAAAGATCAGCCTATTTATCAATGGCATTTAAGTGCTTACGGTGTGCAGAGCACAGAGCGAAGCACTTGGGACAGTAAAATACAACAGAGTTGGTAGAGGTGTTCCCTGCCCATGACGAGCTTACAGATTTTTTGTCAAGATACAGATAGAAAGTACAAGCGGAGACCCCAAGACCTCTATAGTTTTCATATTTGACACCATCAATGAACGAAGGCTATTGGCAATTACTCCACAAATTTGGTTGCCCTAAGAAATTTTCCAGAGGCGCCAAGGCAGGGGAAGATGGGCTGGACAGATTGCCCCTAGGGCAAGGCACAGAATGGTCCCGGTCCCAGCCATCGCATACCAGAATCCTAACAGCAACTATCTCCAGGGTGAGGTAAATGCAGTTTTGTAACAGAGCTGACCCAATGTCCTACTTGTTTCTTCAGAGAAGCACTAATTATCTGATACAATTTGGTGTTGCAGATTCCTGCAGGCTGGGCTGGGTCAACTGTGGGTTTGCACAGCAAGTAACTCTGTTTACAAAGTGTAGAAGGGAATTATGGTAATGCACATCCCCTTCAGTCCTCTGTGAAAATTCAATGATTGGCTAATCTGGGACAATATAATATGTGAACCTGACTCTTCACATTTGATTTTAAGGAGCTAAAGGTAAAATAAGTGCAGGGAACTTGACCTGCAGCAAACCTCTCCATCCTTATCAGATTAACTTTGATATACGGCACCCATTTACTGGTTTTGCAAAGTGCACCAGTAGTGCATTTAGTGAATGATAAGAAGATGAATGACTTTTTCAGAAAGTCAGGGCATGGTTGACTCATGTACACCTGCTTTAAGGTGTGATTCAAAAATCACTCCCATGCTGGGTTAGATTAGCAATATCTACCCCTACTGAACATTTCATCTCTACTACACTTCTGCCCCAAAACAGACTAAAATATCTTAATTAAGATCAAAGTGCCTTGGGGGCTTGAATGATCAATTTGTTCTAGTTACCTATGCCCTGTCATGGAAAACTAAACAAAAAAACACACCTCATTTTAGGAAAAATGGTGTTTTCATTTTGCAATCCCCATAGGATTTCTTTTCCAAAAAGTAGATGAATAAAACAAGAAGTGAATATACAAAAATCCTCAAAACAGGAGTAAGTCAATCAGACATAAACTAAGTGAAAATGAAAGGCTTAAAAATAACATTTGCAAATTGCCTTCCAAAATCATATCTTTGTTTTGATGTAAGAAAACAAAGTTTAAGTGGGTCAATAAAGAATGTAAAAACATCAAGTCAAGAAAACCATTAAATAAATCACATTGATCATAACTGAAAAAGATATCCACAAAAACAATAAAATGCTAAAATAATAAATTTAAATCTAGTAAAGACAAATGATAGGAAAAATATATGAAAAATAATCTTCAAAAATATATAAAAAGTTCATTTTTATGACAAATTCAAGTAAAATAAAATTATAAAATAGTGCTAGGTAATTTACAAGCTTTCAGAATTGTAGTTCAACTAGCTAAAAGCCCAAAATATACACATAGCACCAGATAAAATATCTATATACACCATTTTGAATAAATTAGCATTCTGCTCAGGAAACACATTTATGTAGATTCCATTTCTGTAACTGTTAAAACAGAGCACCAAAGTTGGTATTATAATAGGAAATAAATGGAAGTTTAACATTTTATAAGTTAAAAAAAGACTCAGAAAAGCTTATATAGCATTTGGAATCACTTAGAGGTACGTGTAAATCAACTCAAAATATAATCTGTTTGTGGAAGCACAGTCATGGAGATTACTTGACCAGCAATTCATCCAACTAAAATGAAAGCCACTTAGTTATAGGCGCCTCCAGACAAATAAATGCTCCTCTTCAGAAAATCTGCCTTTGTCTTGGATTCTCCCTGCCTAGAACTTTTCCTTTTGTATTTCAAATGCAGAAAATTTAATTCCAGTCTCCATGGGTCTTCTGCAACTTGGCGGCCACCTAATAAATCTCTAATGAACAGACTGAAGCAAATGTTTTATCTTCCTTTATGAAAAATTAGAAATGCTGGGTAAGCTGAGCGTAATGGATCAAGAGGCACATCTCAACTCCTCTGGCATGGAAGTGGACTGATTCTGGCCAAGTAAATGAGCCTCCTGTAAAGTTGTTGAGGCTATGGCTGAACCCAATGGTAAAACCCAATTCATATCACCAAATTCAATTGACAGTTAATTCATATATGTTAATAAACATCATTGATTAATAATCAGAATATTATTCCACATCTTTCAGTATTTTTTAACATCAACATGGCTCTGATTTTCCTTTGCCTGTCAGAAATGTATTTTTCTAGCAAGCTTGTTGCTTTAGTTACTTGTCTGCTACTAGAAAGAATGCCTAAGGATCAGCATTGGCTTTTCCTCTTGGCTATTAACCATCTGCTTTAGTTTTTGATATTGTGCTGGTTTATCAGACTCCATGGGAGTCCTGACATTCCCTGCTGGTCTTGGAGAGTTTTTCAGGGAATGAAGCAGTTTTGTTATGCAAGTCATCTCTTTGGCAGCTCTTCTTTATGTCAAATGCTTCTTTGTTTAGTTGGCTTTTCCTTGACCTGCCCTCTAGGTTCTCTGGGCTTTTGAGGCAAGAGGTTTATTTTGTCAATAAGCTCATGAGTTCGTCTCAGTTAAAGGGATTACATCCAGCTGACTTCATCACTATCAATAAACCTCTTTCTCAGAGAAAAATCTCTTTCTATATTACAAATAAATACAACATCAATTTTCTGATTGGTATAGATATAGACCACAAGTTTGATCTGTGTAAAGAAAGCTTTCGTGTGTTGAATTTCTTCATCCCCAACAGTTTAGCAGGTAAAATAAAATGGTGTGGATCCAGTTCTAGAAGAGCCAAGGATATGGAATAAACAAATCACTTCATTCCCTTCCATGGCAAACATCTGGGCTAGGTGAATCCAACGAAATGTCAAGAGCAGGTGAAAGGGCAATTTTGAATCCAGTTTTTTCCCTTGTTTTCAGCAAGTTATCCCCTAATACAGGTTTCTTCAGGAACCTTCACCTGTCAACAGTTAGTCTGCCTAAGTGATGGGGTGCCAAAGAGTACTCCACAATCCTCAAAAATGGTTGAAATATTCAGAAGGAATGGTACAGTAGCTGGCGGTTAAAGTAAATTTTAGTAATGATCTTAAACTTAAAGGTATTGCATAATCTTAACCTTTAAAAACAAGATTGAATGAAATATATGCTGCCAAAAGCAAAAATATGTAACTTCTTCAACCCACTGAGCTGTAAAATAATAAGTTCCTTCTGAAGATGATAGCTTGGGATGACCACATGAAAATCTGAATAGGCACCACAGAAGCAGTAAATAAAACCCTGGAATGAACTCAGGGAAAGTGTCAGAATACTGACACTGCCATTACTGAAGTGAAAGGATTCAACTTCAAGGCTCAGCAAATTTTACACCATACCGCCTACAAGGTTGGAACCAAACTAAGTGTTATGAAGGTTCAACACATTCATTAAGAGGAAGGAGCTATAACCACAAAACAAATCATCTTCAGGAAAGTAGCTTATTTTCCACTCATGGAAGGCCGAGGATGAGACACAGGGTAGAAGCAATCTGTTGGGTTACACTTTCCATCATCTCCTGGGGGACCTTGAGGGCCAGGCAATCCTGGAGCACCTGGTGTACCTGGAAAACCAATGGGTAGTAAAGTAAGGGGACTAAATTGGCTGAGAGCTTCAAACCACTTGCTGGACTTATTCCTAAAATGATATAGACCATTTAAGAAGACTGAGGTGAAAAACAATGGCAAATATCAGTCAGTGGTCTGGGGCTAAATATAATCAAAAGAAACAGGTTTGATTTAGGTTTCTTTACCTGAAGGGCCAGGAAGGCCAGGATTCCCTGGGAGCCCAATTCCAGGTTCGCCCCTTTCTCCCTTCTGTCCTCTGTAACCTACACAGGATACAATAGAGAAGACACAAAAGGAATCAGAACATCTGTATTAGCAAATGTATTCTACCACCAGAAACACTTCAAGTTACCAAAAGGAAAGGAGTCTCCTTTCCTGGGTGTACATTCGGATAATCCTTTTCCAGTGAACAAGTTAATCCTACCGTCAGTCCACTGGCCCTTAGGATTGAAGGCCTATATCATATCCTTGGTGTTTGCAGAGAGGTGAAGGATTTCAAGTTTCCTCTAGTGACTTTTGGTGTTTTTAAATCATAAATGCTAGCTAAAGTGTAAGTACAGAACTTTGAATTTTTTTTCTGTTTAATAACCATCTCCTTCTTGGGCCAGCTCACTTAGGCTCAGAAAATCTTCCCATGAAATAAATCCCTTTTGGAAATCATGAGACTGGCAGTGGTTGGGGATGGGGAAGGACACAAAAAGGGAAGGGTGAACGCAGGGCAGAAGCTTCTTTAACTTGAGGTGACCCCACTTTGGCTTGAGCAGCCAGCAAGGACTTGAATGATTTTTAGTGGTTCACCCGAGCACTGACCCACCAGGACCTTTCTGTTTTCCTTGGGGGACAGCTCCTGCACCAACTCTGAGCTGAGTTCCCCAGACAATTTATACTAAATTTCAGTGAAATACAAAGATGACAGTGGGACAATAAAGGAAAGATTCTCATCAGCCACTGCATGGGAATAGCTGGGGGATTGATCACTCCTGACCTCAGCTCTGGTGGAGGCACAGGTTTTTTTTTTGGAGGAACTATTATGAGAAGCAGCATGGCATAGTGGAAAGAGTACAGGCCTGAGAGTCAGAGGACCTAGGTTCTAATTACTTGCTGGGTAACATTGGGCAAGTAACTTCTCTGTACTTCAGTTTTCTCAACTGTAAAATAGGGATTAAATTCTACTCCCTCCTACTTAGACTGTGAGCTCCTATGGGACAAGGACTGTGTCTACTGTGATAAACTGTATCTACCCCAGCACTTTGAACAGTGCTTGACAAATAGTAAGTGCTTAAAACCATAAAAAAAACCAAATAGGAAGCAGTATGGCCTAATATAAAGCGCATGGGCCTGGGTGTCAGAGGACCTGGGTTTAACACCTGGCTATGCCACTTGTCTGCTATGTGACCTTGGATAAGTCACTGAACATCTCTTTGCCTTAGTTTCCTCAACTCTTAAATGGGGATGAAATACTTTTTCTCTCTCCTACATGGAGTGTCAGCTCAATATGGGACATGGACTGTATCCAACCTTATTAACTTGTATCTTCCCCAGAACTTAGTACAGTTCTTGACACAGTAAGTGCTTCATTGCAGCCAGGGAACGTGACTGCTAACTTTGTTATACTCTCCTAAACTCTTAGTACGGTGCTCTGCAAATAGTAAGCACTCAGTAAATACCACTGATTAACAAATACTATTAAAAAACTCTAACTATTCAATTTAAACCTTTACTACAGATAGGGTAGCAGGGGCATGTGGGATGAGATAATATCATGATAGTGGGTAATTCTTGCCATGACTCCTTCTGACGGCCTGGTGGATGCCTTGCCTATCTTTGTTGAGCTGTGTGTGGTGTGCTTTTTTTTTTTTTTGAAGGGTGAGGGTGGGGGTTGGCATTGAATAATATGATCAAAGGAACCAAAACAAAACATTGTTGTTTTTCCCTAGCTTCTCAAGGTAACAGCATGTTGCATTTCCACATATGTGTATCCAACTCTGCCAGGCCAGGTACCAAACCCATGTCAAGGAGAATCTATTTTAAAATGAGTCAGTGCTATAAAGGAAGAAGCTAGACATCCAAATAGTCCAAGGTTTGGGAGGAAGAAAGGGAGACGACCCCCGCATATTTTTTGATATGCCATTAGATAAAATACATTTCTGTGCAAGCTTTTGTGATTGATATCCCATAGTGGGAGCAATGTTATTGCTCAGCCAGGGTTACACCACTGCACATGAAAGCTAAAGAAGACCTCAATGTTGTATAGGATGAATCGGTCCTGGAAGATTCATGAGCTAAAGGGAAGGTCATAAATCTAGGAGAAGATATCATGAGCGACTGACCTGGTGCTCTGAAATGATTCCCAGATGAAACACGGAGGGCTGGACTTGATATTTCTGTTCAGCACAGACTTAATAGTTTCTCTTGAGAGAATGCAGACTCAAATGAGGAAGCAAAAACTAAACTAAGGACCAAGTAATGTGGCCAGTGGGCAATTTTAGGAAAGCATATGCAAATGAGCAAACAACTTGATTCTGCATTTTAAGAATGTCTGGAGTTCCTGGGTGAAAGGGACGGAGGGCAGCAGGTTCAGGAAGGAGTGATTTCAATTCTCTTTTCCCTTTCTCATTCAATCACCTCTTGAAGCACCAAAGCAGCAGCACACTCATGCAGAAATATGCAGTGACACAGAAAAACTATCAAACAAGTTAGGATGACAGCAGAACAATCAGCTTGCTATATATAAAACAAGTCATGCATAACAGCCATGCCTTATGATGAGATCCACTATGCATAAAATTGTGAGATACCTCATACCTCACTAAAAAAATTTGAAATCCTTGCAAATTACCATTCTTTTTCAGTATATGGTGTGATTCAGTAGTCCCAGCTAACTTTGAAGAATGTCAACATTGCTAGCTTTCTCTGAAAGAATCACCCTTCTCCTTTCCAATAAAACTTTAACGTTGACTTGAGCATTCAAAGGGAAAACACGATATTACCCAAAGAGCACTGCCCTTCAACAACCACACATTTATTCTTTGTTTCTATGAAAGCATAAACAAACCCAAAAGAAAGCATTTTACAATGTTTTTATAATATATCACAGTAAGGAAAAAGGTTGACCCACCAGTAAACATTTTAAAAAGCACATCAGCTATGCATGAAGCAGAGAGAGCCCTTGAATGGAAATGGATGGTGCCAATCCTGGTGAGTTTTATCACAGTACAGTACTGGTCTAGATTTTATAGAAAACTAAAGACCAGATTTTCCAGCATAATAAATGTCCACATGAAAAAACCCTGCAAGATCCACTTGTGCCTGAAAGGTGTAAACATTTCAAGGTCTTTTAAAAGTGAAAGATGAATAGCCCCTCAATCCACTCCATTTATGTACCTGGCCACATTTTACCTATATTAATATCTGCCTCCCCTTCTAGACTGTGAGCTCCTTGTGGGCATGGAACATTTCTACCAATTCTGTTACTTTGTATTCTCCCAAGTTCTTAATATAGTGCTCTCTGCACACAGTGACTGATTGATTTATAGCTGTGATTTATTTGGTTAAGGCCACTGGACAAGTTTTTTGCCCTAGTATACTGTATCTCTACAACTGGTTGCAGGTTAGTCAGAGAGCCTGTTTGATGGGCAGATATAGTGTTTTGAGAGTTCTTATTCTTAAATCTTGTATTGGATATTTAAGGGTTTATGCCCAGAAAGAGCTGGCCAGCAGTAGCATCTTGCTTCAGCCACCTACTTTTCCTGGTCTCTCCCCCTGTGGTGGTCAGGAACTATATTCTCTCTCAACCACTGCCCTGACAACATGATTGCCCCTCACTTGCGTCTCCCAGGATGGTAAAAAGGCCCAGAAGTTGGGGAAAAAAAGGGAAATGCTTGCTTGTCGGCACACCCTAGTTCCTCCAGCAGGCTCCTGCCTCAAGACAGTGGGGTAAAATGTTACCTCAGCCTGCAGAGAGCTTGGTACTGGAATTGGATTTTCCTGGTGTGGAGCAAATGCATTCTTTTTCCAGTGAAAAGTCCAATGTTATAAATAAATTCTGCCTGATGTAGATTTGGCCAAAGTTTTGAACTTATTATACAATAATATTGTTTCATATACATCAACATTCAAACATTTTTCATAAAGTTATTCTGAAAAGGATTTTACTTGAAGAAGTAAACAAGAAGTAAAACATTATGGATTGAAGAACATTTAAGCACCTTTTTGAAAAATTTAATGTTTAATTGTTAAAATAAAAACCAGGCTGTATATAATAAATGAGGTACATTTAATTGTTCAGAAATGGGTTCCCTGATTAGACTTATGGAAAAATGTAGCTTATTACCTGAGCAAATATTAAAGAGAACAACTAAAATTTGAGGTATAACGAATAGCTGATCAATTAAGACTGAGAGCAGGGATGGTGTCTACAAACACTCTGTACTTCCCAAGTTCTCAGTACAGTGGTCTGCACAAAGTAAGGATTCAATTAATACCACTGATTAGTTGAATTCCCATTAATGAATGGATAAATAGTAAATTGGTGAAGAGAAATTCAGTTTCAAATTAAGGATCTAATTGACTAAAAACATCTATAATGACAATTCACAGGGTTTAATGATTTTACTGTAATTTCTATACACCCATGGAAGCACAGAAAAGATGCACATGTTTATATTTAGACTTGAATATGTGTACACTTAAATGTACATACATGAGGGAAAACAGAAATATGAAGACATCAAAAAATAAAATTAGTGTTCCTGGCTTCCACGGGAAGTAGTCATAGATAAAACTTGATATTTGATTTGTTATGGCAGGCTTACGTTACAATGAAGTAGCATGGCCCAATGGACAGAGAATGGGAATGGGAGTCAGAGGATCTGGGTTCTAATCTAATTTAATCTAATTTTATCTGCTCTGCGATGTTGGGTAAATCATTTAACTTCTCTGGGCTTCAGTTATATAGTCTGCAACATGGGGATTAAGACTGAGAACCCTATGTCGAACAGGGACTGTGTCCATCCTGAATAGTTTGTATCTATTCCCACACTTAGTATAGTGCCTGGTACATAGTGAGTGCTTAAAAAATACCATTAAAAAAGTTGAATTGCAATATTTCTGCTCTTCTTCTAAAATGACATAAAAAACCATCCTTGGATATCTGGGAGCAATAAGGGGGAAATAATTTGATTCATGTGCTACAGTGTGGAGACACGCAGACAAGAGGAGACTCCACAACACAGCAGTTGAAAGCTGAAAGTTCAGGGTCATTGTTCTGCTGATAAACAGAGTAGTGCATTGGTTAGGTTCCCCATGGCTCACAGTGCTCCTTCAAACAGTTAGGTTATTGCTTCTTTCTCTGGGAACATTGTGGCCTATTGGGGTGGAATTTCAAAAATGGAGCCAAATCCTGAGACTGATGAAGTCTGTGTAAAGAGACAATTACTTGGGGATCTACGTTGCTCACTAGTCCTCACTTATGTCTTCTGTACAGATAGCTCCCGCTTCAGTGGAGAGAAATACTGCTTATGTACTGAAGAGTGATTGCCGAAAAATCACTTCAGGTCAGTGAATTGTATTAAATAAAATTAAATTAAAAAACTCCTGAAAATGTAAAAATTTGGATGTATTCTGACAGGAAAAGGGAAATTGTTTTCTCTCCATACTACTGCTTCCTTATGGCCACACAATTCTCTATATTTAGCCTCAAATATAGAATGGTGGCTCTTCTGCAGGAGGTGCAGTTAAAATACATTGTTCAGGCAGGTAGCAAACAATGCAGAAACCACAGGAGAGTTTCCTCAGTGTACTCAGTGGAGCCTAAATGACCACCTCCGGAGGGACAGCTAGATTCTAGAAAGTTGCTTGAAAATGTACTGAAATGAAAAATCAACCACAGAGAACCAAAGGGAAAGTGTAAACAAGGTCAGCTGAATGAATAAGTATAATAGTCTGTCAGTTTTTGGTGGGGGGTAGGGATGGAAGGCATAGTGACTGGAATGGGATGTGTGGTTTTGTCCAGTGGATATGTGGGTGACAGAATGATGGGTCTGCCTATGCTTTGGACCCTACACTCTCAACTGATTCTCCCACTTCAGGGTGCCAGATATAACTCATGCTGTGGGAAGAAGTGATTTTACTAAACAGATTTCCTTTTTTCTTTTTCCACCCTTAAAGAGGATGGGCAAACAGGAGATTCCATGATGTCCAGCCTACCTTACATATATATCAATTAGAAATCATTGCCTGCATATATTAATGATCATCAATTAGGCATGATAAAGGTCAAAGTTTAAATAATGTCTTTTTAAAAAAATTTCCAAATTTTGGTGAGTCATTTTCTTGATACCATCAGTCAGCATTTATTGAATATTCAATAACTGTGCATTCCTTTCTTCTGACAGTATTGAAGCCTTCTTTCAAGTGTGCATTCCTTTCTTCTGTGTTGGCAGCTTCCTTTGGCATTCCATTCAAGTTGAGATTGAGATTATCAATGGGGTGGAGTCATTCTGGACAGTGACTCGGACAGCATATTGATATCCATTTTCTCACTCTGCACAGCAGAGGTTATTCTTTTTACATATGAGTTAATCCTAACTCTATTTTTAAATGGTATTTATAAAGTGCTTACTATGTGCTAGGCCCCATTCTAAATGCTGGGGTAGTCAAACACACTGATTAGATGCAGAAATCTCAGGATAGTTCCTCAGTGTACTTAGTGGAGTCTGAATGAATGAATCTCCGTCAGCTCAGACGCACTGGAAGGACACAGCTCTATTAGAAGTTACCAGATAAAACTTTCAAAATAGTTTGTGCAGTCTAATTTTTAAGAAAGCGGACAGAGCACCGTCTGACTTCTTACATCAGAAAGGCAGTTTTCTCAACATAACATGAGTATATGCTATTAGAAACAGCACATCCTAGTGAATAGAGCATGGGCGTGGGAGTCAGAAGGATCTGGTTCTAGTCCCGGCTCTGCCATTTGTCTGCTATGTGACCTCGGGCAAGTTAGTTAACTTCTCTGTGCCTCGGTTATCTCATCTATAAAATGGGATTAAGACTGTGAGCCCCCTGTGGGACATACACTGAGTCCATCCTGATTAGCTTGCATCTACCTGAGTGCTTAGAAGAGTGCCTGGCACATAGTAAGCGCTTTACAATTATCATTAAAAATAGAGTTAGCAATAACTCATATGTAAAAGAAAACCTCTGCTATGCAGGCTGACTTTTCATATTAAAGATCTCATCTAAGCTTTCTGGACGTCTTCAGAATTTTTGGAATTTTTCCTGCTATGTGTCTGCAACCACTAACACCATACTGAAAGTGTAAGGAAGGGAGGTACAGATGTTGTTCTGAGAAATCAAATCCAAATGTTTCCCCCAAACCTCAGAAGGTAGGTTTAAAGTTTCAGTCTTTCCTTGAATGTCTTTCAGAAATTAGAACTAGGAATCCCTCTAATTTGAGTCAAATGGTCAAAACAGGATCTGTAATCCTCATTCCATCACAACCAGAAATTAACTTCTTTGATTGTTTCTAGTGAATTAGTCTATGAAGTAGAAACACCTCTGTATGCTGTTGGAGTTTATATTTTCTTTTTTCAAAATCCACTTACTGGAAATATTTAATTATAATTTACTACCAGCCAGACACATTGCAGACCATTCACAGTTGACTTTCTGACGATGTCATTCAATTGAGTGATTTATGGTGCTTCTAGTCGTCACATGTGGAATATTCTGAGTCACCAGGCATTAGTGTACATCTCTGGTCTGTTTCATTTTTGCCCCTTGAGATGGCATTCTTGATTGCTCTTCTTATTTGGAAATGATCACACTTTTCAAGCTTCAGCCAATGGTTTGCTCCTATCAGTATAAACAGCCCTTCTTCTTCTAGCCCAATGTTCCAGGATATCTTCATCAGGGTTTTCATGTTCTTCCTTCCAGTCTGACTTACTCTGACTCCAGAGCAGACCAAACTAACAAAAGATAATAATTAAAAACTACCTCTTCAGCAATGTCCATTACTTAGTAATTCAATAAAGATACATCCCCAGTTTATTGGAAACTTTTCTCAGGTTTCTGTCCTTTAAATTCTTTACCTATTAATCCTTCCTTTCTAAAGTATCTCCGACAAACCTACAGTAGATTCTTGGCAAGATCAATGTGCTAATGATCAGAAAGCCCCTGAAACTCCATTTACAATTAAGTAAGGCTGGGGTTGCACTTTGTGTCCAGTGCAAAATGCTAGCTTCCAAAACTGATGAACTACAACTTGAGAAGAGCCAGACTAATGTAATTTTGTGACCATGTGAACAAACATGATGAAAAATGAAATACAAAAATGTGAAAAAATAATTCCAGAGTTCACTCACTCTCACCACTTTGAACTTTCAAGATGTTGTTCACCAAAAATATTTGGGGAATAGATCTTCTCTTTTTGAAGCAGTTGATTTGCTGCCTCTATTCTTTACCTCACCGCAAATTGGTCCACATTGAAGAGAAGATGTTAGGAAGAATACAGTGTAATTCACTAATTTTTTTTGGTAAAGTGTAGCTAAATGTCAATGATATCTCCTCAGTCACTAACAAGGAAATGTGTTGTGGGGAGGAATAGTTCAAGTAATAAAGGCAGAAATGAGCAAATGCTTAGAACTACTATTTAATTTCTCTTGAAATTGCCAGATAAGTGACAGAAGTATTAGTGTTGGGCTGCTGTTTCACACAATTCCATGAGTGGGTTATTTTGTGAAAAACAATTCTTCCATTATAAAGTGTAATCCATTGAGGATAAACTTAGTTTCATACTTTTGCACATCAAACCTCACCTCCTACCTGTCTCTTCAAGAACAAGGTTTTCTTTGACTTCAGAGATAATGTTACAGATTGGAAAGCTCTTAACAGGGAGGGATAGGGAACACATGAGAAGACCACTTATTTTAGGGCTACACAGTATTTACTGCTTTGCATTTAATGTTTCCATATTGGAGTTATCTCTGTATCAGAGATGCAAATAATTAGCACTGCAGTGCATACCTGGTGCTTGAAAAGTTAGTAGACTTGAAGAATTATGAAACAGGATTCAATCTTTAATATTATTCAGGCCTATCAGTCTTTTTCTTGAAAAAATATGGATTAAATCACCATTTAGGGTGTCTCAAACTCTCAAGGAAATGGGGACAGTGATTATTTTTTGAAGGACATGGAATTCCACAGTAAAGTGGTACATAACTACAGATTATCATTATTAGCATTAAACAGGCTTAGATTAGCAAAATACTTATCTGTCAGTATTTAAAATTGGTAGATCATATACACTGATTAGGAACTCATAACAATCAGAGCACACATTTAAAGTGCTGTTGGTTAAGATATAGATCTAGTCTAGGAAAACACTAGTAAGGTTGTAAAGATTTATCATTAATTATTAGAAAGCCACATATCGTTTTCTCGGCCTTAATTATTATTAGCACTGTATGGCATCTGAGAGGCAAAAATTTGAATATAACCATTACACTGAAGAGCGTACCTTGAGGTCCAGGATTTCCTGGTGGTCCTGGCATTCCATCTTTGCCTGGTGGTCCAGGTTTTCCATGACTGGCGAGCATTGCAGCTGGTAATTTCAGCTGGGATATGAACAAGGCCATTCTTTCTTCATTTATGAAAAACATAAAAAAGTAAGTCAATTTCAAACAAAATCTCCATCACGTCTTAAAAGAAAGGCCACAATTACAGGGACAACATGAATTACTTGGTAAATGGAATATTCTGAAAATCTGTTGAGTGCCAAGGACTGTACTAGATATTTAGGAGAAGACAACTAAGTGAAGTGGAGAAGAGAGAGCATGATCTTGTAGATAAGAGCACGAGCCTGGGAGTCAAAAGGGTCTGGCTTGTAATCTGGGCTCCACCACTTGTCTGCTGTGTGATCTTGGGCAAGTGACTTTAACTTCTCTGGGCCTCAGTTACCTCATCTGTAAAATGAGGATTAAGACTCTGAGTCCAATGTAGAACAGGGGCTGTGTCCAACCTGATTAGCTTGTATCTACCCCCCAGCACTTAGAAGAGTGTAAAGCATGTAGGAGGTGCTTAACAAATACCATTGTTAAGAGTTCTTATCAAACTAATGACTTGGGCAAACAGATTTCCCGTGATATAATGAGCGAATGATTTTGGTTGAAGTTTTTTATGATTAGTTGTACATAAAGATCAAATTATTTAAATGGCAGCTCAACTTTCCCTTGACTTTGTTAATAGGCGACACCTAAAGCCTAAGACTTCCCTAAGAACAGCAGGGAGGCAGCCTGGTTTAATGAACAAACGCTAGTGAGAAAACACTATGATAAAATTTTCCTGAAGCTCTGTTTGAATGGAAATTCTCAATATAATGAACAGTACAGAAACATGGTTAAATCTTAATGGAAGATTTATTCATGATCTGCCCCAGGGCAGGAGCAGATAGATGCCTGTATGAACCAGGGAGATGTTTTCCCCAATTCATGGACAGCACAAAGATGTAACAAATGTTCTTGTGTGAGGTCTGTTCCAGGGCACTTTTCTGGACCTGATTGCCCCTGGCCTGGAATACCTTCCATCCTCAAATCCAACAGACAATTACTCTCTCCTCTTCAAAACCTTATTGAAGGCACACCTCCTCCAAGAGGCTTTCCCAGACTAGCCCCCTTTCCTCTTCTCCCACTCCCTTCTGTGTTGCCCTGACTTGGTCTCATTTTTTTAAAGTGGTATTTGTATAGTTGATTTGCTTGTATCCATACCAGCATTTAGTACAGTGTAAGTACAGTGCCTGACACATAGTAAGCACTTAAATGCCATAATGATTTTTAAAGCACTTATGTGCCAGGCACTGTTCTGAGCACTGGGGTAGATTCAAGGTAATCATGTTGGACACAGTCCCTGTTCCACATGGGGCTCTCAGTCTCTATCCCCATTTTACAGATGAGGGAACTGAGGCACACAGAAGTTAAGTGACTTGACCAAGGTTACACAGAAGACAAGTAGTGAAGATGGAATTAGAACCCATGAACGACTCCCAGGCCCATGGGAGAGTACAATACAACAAAAAACATATACTTTCCCTCCTCACAACAAGCTTACAGTCTAGAGCAGGGGAGACAGACATTAATATAGATAAATAGTTTACAGATGTGTACATAAGTGCCATGGAGCCGGGAAGGGGGATGAACAAAGAGAGCAAGTCAGGGTGACACAAAAGGGGATGGTAGAAGAAGAAAGAGGGGCTTCGTCAGGGAAGGCCTCTTGCAGGAGATGTGCCTTGAATCTGGGAGGAGAGTAATTGTCTGTCAGATCTGAGGAGGAAGAATGTTCCAGGCCAGAGGTAGGACGTGGTGAGAGAGAAGAAATCGAGGGATGTGAGATTAGCATTGGAGGAGCAGGCTGGGTCGTAGTAGTAGAGTAGTGAGGTGAGGTAGGAGGGGTAGGAGAGTGCTTTAAAGCCAATAGTGAGAAGTTTTTGTTTGATGTGAAGGGGGATGGGCAATCACTGGAGTTTTCTGAGGAGTGGAGAAACATGTCCTGAACAGTTTTGTAATAATAATAATAGATAATTATGGTATTTGTAAAGCAGTTACTCTGTGCAGAGCACTGTACTATCCATTCATTCAATAGTATTTATTGAGTGCTTACTTTGTGCAAAGCACTGTACTAAGTGCTTGGAATGTACAAATTAACAAGTTATAGACAATCCCTGCCCAATGATGGGCTCACAGTCTAAACAGGGGAGACAGACAGCAGAGAAAAACGAGTAAGACAAAAACAAGACAACATCATCAAGATAAAACGGGCTCCCAGTCACAGTGGGGGAGACAGACCACAAAACCAAACTAAACAAGTAGTCTGGTGGTTGAATGAAAGAGAAGTTAAGGATAACTCTAGAGTTATGGGCTTGTGAGACATGAAGGATGATGGTGCCTTCTACAATGATGGGAAAGTCACGGGGAGTATAGGGTTTTGGTGGGAAGAAAAGGAATTCTGTTTTAGACATGTTGAACTTGAGGCAAGGTCACACAGCAAAGTGGAGGAACAGGATTAGAACCCAGGTCCTTCACCCCCAGGCCTGTGTTCTATTCACTAGGCTGCTTCTCTTCAAATACAAAAGATAATTCATGTCTATGCAATCATATAACAACAAAGAGCACCTAATAAAGACATTAGTCTAGATTATTTGCACACAAGTTATTAATCACTGAGCAATTAGTTATTAATTTTGGTTTATATCTGATCAGCTTTATTTATATTTTAGTAATGGGAAGGCTCAGTCTTGGAAAAAGACTGATCACTTTTGTTCATAGAGAAGCAGCGTGGCGCAGTGGAAAGAGCACGGGCTTTGGAGTCAGGGCTCATGAGTTCGAATCCCAGCTCTGCCACTTGTCGGCTGTGTGACTGTGGGCAAGTCACTTAACTTCTCTGTGCCTCAGTTCCCTCATCTGTAAAATGGGGATTAAGACTGTGAGCCCCACGTAGGACAACCTGATTCCCCTATGTCTACCCCAGCGCTTAGAACAGTGCTCGGCACATAGTAAGCGCTTAACAAATACCAACATTATTATTATTATTATTATTCATATACCTTCAAATTCTTTGTATGAGACTCGCGTTGTACTTCCTAAGCTCTTTATATGGGTTATGTATTCAGCAAGGGCTTAATATTGTGGTATTTGTTAAGTGTTTACACTGTGGCAAGCACTGTAATAAATCCTGGGGGAGATACAAGATAATCAGCTCAGACAAAGTCTACTACAACCTTTTCTTTTGTTCATACCCTAAAGGGACCCATAGAACTTCAAGAACAATGCAAGACTTTGCAAAATAAAGTTGGACACTGGGAGCCTCCATTGGTGATAGCACTTTTATTCACGTAAGCATTGTTAGATTTTAACATGATTAACTAGATTTTTTTATATATGCAAAGTACCTATAAGTCAGTTTCACAACCCCTGTCACAAAACACACACACACACCAACACACACACAAACCCCACCTGGAAACAATGTTTAACAACCCACAGTTTGGTTATATTTTAACTTTGGCTATTTTTATTGCTTAATTCTATCATTATTTAGTAGATAATGCTAGACATTTATTTACAGCTTTCTGAATTTTTTCTACATGCAAAAATCATTGAATTTTGAATTTTTAACAAAAGTTCAATTGTCCAGTTGGTCTATTTGTAATTTTGCATATAATGGTAATTATACATTCCAGCACCATTTGGCTTAATTATAGTACATCTGCTTCAAGAATATTCAACCCCTATTAACAGAAATGTTTCTACTCCATCATTTGGGGTCTGAATTGGCTTAATTCTAAATTGGCTTACAGTAATTTTTTATTACCAAATCTTTCAATTAATTTCTAGTAGGTGTAAATCACCCACTTCTAAAAAGCACATTTAAATTTTTAATTAGCATGGCATATTACTCCTTATGAACCAAATCCCATTGATATATCATTGAAAATATATTTTTATGCTATAAATGAATTGTGAAAATATGTGTGCTCTTAATATGCATTTCCCCTGTTTTAGGATATTTGTCATCAGTTAAATGATTTTTGGCTGTGCTTCTTAATGGAGTAGCAAATTAAATAGCATCATGCAAGCTGATGGACATCAAGTGCACACTGTTGCATTAAAATCATTTGGTAAAATTAAATCGGTGCTTTGGGTTTCTTAGATGATGAGAGCATCAAGTGCTAGTTTATAAAAGATTAATATAGACAATACAATTATAATATACAGTTTTGTTAAAAGCTTGAACCCTGCTATAAACCCTTATCACTTCCTACTCAGAATACTCTAACAGTTTCTTGATTGGTCTCACTTCATCAAGTTTCTTCTTTTTTTTTTTTTTGGTATTTATTAAGCGCTTACTATGTGCCAAGCACTGTTCTAAGCACTGGGGGGATACAAGGTAATGAGGTTGCCCCACGTGGGGCTCACAGTCTTCGTCCCCATTTTACAGATGAGGTATCTCTCATATTATTTTGTTTTCTTCGTTAATAATAATTACGGTATTTACTAAGCACTTACTATGTGCTAGGCACTGTACTAAGTGCTGGGGTGGATACAAGTAAATCAGGTTGGACACAGTCCCTGTCCTACAAGAGGCTCACAGTCTCAATCCCCATTTTACAGATGAGGCAACTGAGGAATGAGAAGTGGAGTTAGTTGCCCAAGGTCACCAGCAGACAAGTGGTGGAGCCAGCATTAGAACCCATGACCTTCTGATTCCCAGGTCCATGTTCTATCCTCTACACTATGCTCCTTCCGTAATAATAACTGTGGGTATTTGGTAAGTACTTACTGTGTGTCAAACATTGTTCTAAGCACTAGGATAGATACAAGATCTCAGGTTGAACACAGTCCCTGTCCCAATAGAGTTCCCAGGTAGTAGAGAGCAGGATTTAATCCCCATTTTACAGATAAGGAAACTAAGACATGGAAAAGTTAAGTAACTGGCCCAAGGGCACACAGCAGACAAGTGGCCAGAGCTGGAATTAGAACCCAGGTTCTCTGACTCCTAGACTCATATTCTTTCCACTAGGCAACGCTGGTTTTCTCACTCTTCCAAGCATATCTTCTAACTGTACCTCACTTATGACCATCCCAGTTTTGATCCATTGTTCACACCTTGCCTGGGTTCTGAATTTCTCGACTCCTCAAATCCACCAAACTCTGTTCTTCTCTACCTTCAAAGTCCTCCTAAAAAATCATCCTTCCAAGAGGTGCTAACAACAATGGCCTAGTGTCACACCTTTGAATCTCCTACCTTCTTGATCTTGTCACTAAGTCATTATGTGTACATTTTTCTATTTGTAATTCTGTTGTAGAATACTCTCCAAAGTACTTAGTACAGTCCTCTGCCCACAGTATGAGCTCAACAAATACCACTGACTGATATTAAATTAATCCTTGTTTTTGTATTTACCATTTATATCTATATTACATATTTACCTTCTACATATTCAGTAATTTGGATCTGCTGGTGTCCCTCATTATAATATAAATTCTTCTTGGGGAAAAACCCAAAGACTTTTTATTCTATTGTCTATTCACAAATGCCTCTTAAAGTGCCCTATAATAATGTTAATAATAATAATGTTGGTATTTGTTAAGCGCTTACTATGTGCAGAGCACTGTTCTAAGCGCTGGGGGAGATACAGGGTAATCAGATTGTCCCACGTGAGGCTCAAAGTCTTCATCCCCATTTTACAGATGAGGCACAGACAAATGAAGTGACTTGCCCACAGTCACACAGCTGACAAGCGGCAGAGCTGGGAATCAAACCCATGACCTCTGACTCCCAAGCCCGGGCTCTTTCCACTGAGCCATGCTGCTTCTCTATACATAGGAAACATGCAGTAGATACTGTTGATGATAAGGGCAGTGTTAATGGATGGAATCTCATAAAGTCTTTTTCCCACTGTTTCAATATTCAATCAATTTACAATTCAGAAAATATTCCTTAATCTGGCTGACCTTAGTACAGTGCAAGTCACAAAGTAAGTGTTTAACAAATGCCACAATTAATTATCTACCACATATACAAAGTAAGCCTATTTCCTTCTATTTTTGCTACCTGTGGAGTGGAAAACACTTCACAGATTTCTCCTTGTAGTAACACCTGAGGTTATTTAGTCATTCGTTAATTTTGCCTTCCCCAGGATAAACTGTAAAGCTTTGCAATAGATCCTATTTACTATCTTTATTGTTTTTTATGGTACTTGTTAACTGCTTACTATGAGCCAGATACTGTACTAAATTCTGGGGTACATACAAGCTAATCAGGTTGGCCATAGTCCATGTCCCACATAGAGCTCATAGTTTTAATCTCTATTTTACTGATAAGGGAACTGAGAAACAGAGAGAAGTGAAGTGACTTGCCCAAGCTCACAAAGCAGACAAGTGGTGTAGCCAGGATTAGTACGAAAGTCCTTCTGACTTCTAGGCCAGTGCTGTATCCATTACATTTACTACGTAGCACTCTTAAAAATACAAAATATTCCAAGACCTGCCTATTTATCAAGAAGAAAAGGATTCACCTCTGGCCCTGGGAGGTCACACCTATTCATATATTCAGTCAATCAATGAATGAATCGATTGATGGTATTTATTGAGTGCTAACCATGTACAAAGCTCTGTATTATGTGCTTGGGAAAGTACAATACAATAGAGCTGGTAGGGGCGATCTCAGCCAACAGAGGATTTGCAGTCTACAGGGGGAACAGACATTAAAATAAATTATGGATGGGGAAATAGTAGAGTGTAAGGATATTTACGTAAGTGCTAAGGTCCAGGGGTGAGTATCAAAATGCTTATGGCGTACACAGACGAGTGCATTGTCGATCGTGACGGAAGAAAGATAGCGGGAATTGAGGGCTTAGTCAGGGCAGGCCTTTGGAGGAGATGTAATTTTAGGAGGGTTTTGAAGGTGTGGGGAGTGGTGGACTTTACAGTAATACAATATTACAGAATTGGGCTAACACTATTACCTTACTCACTGTCAGGTTGTGACCTAATGTAATTGATTTTCAAGCCTATTTTTTGCTGCCATATTTCTTGCTACCTAATCTCTTCCTCATGTTGAATTTTTGTAATTTGTTTTTTGTTCTTTTCCCCGTATCAATTGCATCTGGTCTGTCATTGAGCATATTTCTATTTGATGAAGACTACACCTATTTGCTGTGGGGCCAGAGAAGCTGAGGCTGGTGTCTCATTAGACATTTATGTTTCCATATAAAATGCCAAGGCTGAATGAGAACAGTTCACCAAATATAATAATGTTGGTATTTGTTAAGTGCTTACTATGTGCCCAGCACTGTTCTAAGCGCTGGGGTAGACATAGGGGAATCAGGTTGTCCCACGTGGGGCTCACAGTTTTAATCCCCATTTTACAGATGAGGGAACTGAGGCACAAAGAAGTTAAGTGACTTGCCCACAGTCACACAGCCGACAAGTGGCAGAGCTGGGATTCGAACTCATGAGCCCTGACTCCAAAGCCCGTGCTCTTTCCACTGAGCCACGCCATATGTCTGTCAGTCAGTCAGTCAATCATATTTATTGAGCACTTACTATGTGCAGAGCACTTTACTATGCCTGTGGGAGAGTACAGTACAACAATAAACAGACACATTCCCTGTCCACAAAGCGTGGCTCAGTGGAAAGAGCATGGGCTTTGGAGTCAGGGCTCATGAGTTCGAATCTCAGCTCTGCCACTTGTTGGGTGTGTGACTGTGGGCAAGTCACTTAACTTCTCTGTGCCTCAGTTCCCTCATCTGTAAAATGGGGATTAAGACTGTGAGCCCCACGTGGGGCAACCTGATTCCCCTATGTCTACCCCAGCGCTTAGAACAGTGCTCGGCACATAGTAAGTGATTAACAAATACCAACATTATTATTATTATTATTACAGCTTCAGAAAAGGAATATGGATGACATATTTTTATAACTTAAAATATATTTTCAGTGTGCCTAATTTAGTCTGCTAAACTGAAGTGATATTCAGGAATCAGTGAAATTGCATCCATTAGTGAATTTGCTAGAAATATAACCAAAGCCCAATTGTATCGTTACATTAAAGAACCTGTTGTAGGTGTCTGGGAGAAGCTGCATAAGCAAAGGGAGAAGGAATTGAAGCATTAGAACTATCCTAGACTATAAGCTCGTTGTGGGCAGGGAATGTGTCTACAAACTCTGCTGTATGGTACTCTCTCAAGTGGTTAGTACAATGCTCTTTACACAGGATGCACTCAATAAATACCATTGATTGATTAACTGATTAATTGGTGCTTTTCTTTTGGTACTTAAACCATTTTTTTCTCCCTATACTCTCCTCACATTCTTGCCACCTAGCACCATCTTGATTATAAGCATGAGGCATCTCAGTCCCCACTATAATTTTCATCTCTGTGCCCCAGTTACCGCATCTGTAAAATGGGGATTAAAAATTGTGAGCCCAGTGTGGGACAGGGATTTTGTCCATCCCGATTTGCTTCTATTTGCATCCCAGCACTTAGAACAGTGCCTGGCACATTTAAAGTGCTTTACAAATACCACAATTATTATCTTATCAACAACCAATATTTATTCAGTATTTACTGATTGCAGGTTGCTCAATCAGAAGTTATTTTGGCTGAGTTGTATCAAGGCCCGTATGTATAGGCAGGGACTGAGGGACAGAGAGAATGAAAAAGAGAGAGAGTGTGTTTGTATGTGTGTGTGTGTACATGTGCAGAGGCATGTTTCAGACCTCTAAGACCCAGATTTAATCATGCCCTATTCTTGGTGAAGGTAAGTACTCTGACTTAAATTCAATAGAAAATACAATGTTAATGCCCTATGTGTAATTAAAATAAATTGTTTATAAACAGATTTTGTATTTGTAGCATATGAGATTTAGGAAGAATACATTTAGAACATTTTCCTATTTAACCTGCTCTGTTACATCCTAGAGTATTTCAATTTAACTCCCTAAGTATTAATTCCCCTGTCATATTTAACATTCATTCAACATAGTTTCATGCTCATTTGTTTGCTTGGTTGTGAATTCAGCCTGCCATTCATAACATTCCATAATCTTTGACTATATCACATAATACTTAAGGGAAAATCCTTCTTCGGCTTCAGCACAAAACCTTAAAAGCATCATTTCAACTTCTTAAAGATAAACTAGATTTAAGGTAAGCCCTACAGTTGTTTATTGTTTTGTGAAATTTTTTACTAACTTTGAATACTGAATTACAGTAACTGAGTTGTTTGAAAGGATATGCCAGGGAGTGGTCAAAATCTATTTTATCTAAATTGCTATGGGAAAATTCAACTTGTTTACAACTATTCACTTAATGCTTGGTTTTTCAGAACCAATCAGAGGGGTGTTTTTTAAGACTATTGTTTTTATTAGGAGGTTTGTAACAGATTGATCAATAAAGTTGTATATGTTTTAAAAAAAGGACAACCAGAAAAGCCAAGCCTTTTCTAGAATTCAAATCACTCTGAATCCTCAGTCTGTGGGTGAAGCCAGTAGATTTAACAAGTCAGTAGATTTAACAAACCAGTAGATTTAACAGAGTTATCAATAAAATTAAATAAAATATGACTTGGTAGAGAATAAAAGAAACCTATTTAGCAAATTGTGCTCTAACCTTCAAAAATCCTGAGGACCTCCTGGTTGATATATTTTTTAATTTCTTCAAATGAAACTGCGTTAGCCTAAAGAAAAAAAATACAGGGTAGTGTTTTCCAAACAATGCAAAGAGTAGAGCAAGCTAGGTCTTCATTCATGCATTCATTCATTCAATCTTATTTATTGAGCACTTACTTAGTAAATGCTTGGGAGAGTAAACTATAACAACAAATGGACATATTGCCTGGCCATAATGAGCTTAAAGCATAAAGGGGAAGATAAACATTAATATAAATAAATTTCAGAAATGTACACAGATTCACTGGACTTGCAGATGGGCAGATAGAGTAATAAATTTGCTAACTTGATTATTATTGTGATATTTGTTATGGGTTTACTATTTGCCAAGCACTGTACTAACCACTGGGGGTACATACAGATTAATCCAGTAATATTACTGAGCTCTGCACACAGTAAGCGCTCAATGAATACAACTGAATGAATTAATCCAGTATGTAAGTCCTGTGGACCTGGGAGTGGGGATGAATAAATGGAGCAAGGCCTGAGAGTACATCCTTTGCAGCCACTGAAAAGATAAGTTATATCAGTGGATCATGTTCTTTGTACCAAATTACATAAAAAAGTAAATATTTTATGCTGTTGATTAAGTGATAAAATGAAGCTGATAAAATGAATTAACTACAATAAGTATCTTTTGGAAGTATACTTTAGTGCTATGAATACTACTATTATTATATGAGGAGAAATGCTTTCACATGGCAGGTGCCAGTGAAACTAGGTTTTAGTTTCTGAATTTACTAAGCTTAATCACTGCTTCCATTACATCTATATGACTCTCAGAAATGTTCATATAAGGGACAACATAGAGTCCATTAAGTACTTAAAAAGCACATTACAAATGAAACAATTCAAAGTTCAAATAGGGACTTATCAGAAGAAAGCATTAAGTATTTTGATCAATTATTTGGAGTGTGAAGTTACACACTCAGTAAGTGAATACTGTTTGCTGCAGTAACAAAACGTTTTTCAGTGTGGCAATTCGCTGGTCACACATTAGTTATGGCACAGTGCAGTCTGAGACAGGAGAAAGAGGGCAATACCTCTTGGAAAGCATAAAATGGTGTGTTCAGCCCATCACCATATACTACATTTATGAATTCAGTACCCAGGCAAGTGTGCTACTGTCAATGTCATTAGTGGTGAAGGTGATACTTTCTATCTTGGCAAGGAATAGTATGTTATGCTATCTGGCTATGCCCCATTATCAAACTTGTTTTCAATGTCTACCTGGTGGAAGAAAACAGATACTAGATATGTGTATAGTGTAAAGATAAGTGTATCTTTATGGAACCATTTCTACTTGTGATCAGTGTTCTCTTTCCACTGCTCTGTATCTTCTCAGGAACGATTCCATCTCTCGGCTCTCATCCTTTGACCTCCTAGAGGACAACTTTCTCCAGGAACTAGCAGTCTAAGCTGGATGTCCTCAGCAACTAAGATAACACTCAGCTGAGAGCAGAAGTGACCTCATGTAATTAGCAGTGCTTCACTTCACATCATAAAACTCTGTGACCACTTTAACAAATCCATTATTCTAAGGCTCCAAAAATGGATCCTGGTGTTAGGCACACATGCCCCAAATGTAATGCTAGCCTTTTGTGTGAGTATTGGTCCAATTTATTGCCAGGAAAACTCTTACCGGGATTCCTGGTACCCCTGGAGAACCTGGAGGCCCTTGGTAGCCGGGAGATCCTTTGGATCCAGGTGGTCCAATGGGTCCTATGACCCCCTTTGCTCCAGAAAGACCAGGCTTCCCTCTTTCACCCTGTGGACCTCTGTCTCCTGGAATTCCTGGATCACCCTATTCAAAGAAAATAAATCAGCCTTTATTTATTTATATATAACCACACATCATATGCATTTCAGTGCTTGACTAAGGTTGCTGCAGTAGTTAAATGAACTGAAAAGCTCTTGCTTCTTATGTGATGAGAGTATCATTATGGAATTTTGATGCTATTGATGCCTGTCTATTTATTTTGTTGTCTGTCTCCCCCCCTTCTAGACTATGAGCCTGTTGTTGGGTAGGGGTTGCCTCTATCTATTGCCGAATTGTACTTTCCAAGCGCTTAGTATAGTGCTCTGTACACAGTAAGCTCTCAATAAATATGATTGAATGAATGAATGAATTTCACCATCTTTCCAATTCAACAGCCAAATGTGAATTCGCTTATTTGAACTGGCCTTTCATTCATTTGAACTGGCCTTCATTCATTCATTCATTCAGTAGTATTTATTGAGCACTTACTATGTGCAGAGCACTGTACTAAGCACTTGGGATGAACAAGTCGGCAACAGATAGAGACAGTCCCTGCTGTTTGACGGGCTTACAGTCTAATCGGGGGAGACGGACAGATAAGAACAATGGCAATAAATAGAGTCAAGGGGAAGAACATCTCGTAAAAACAATGGCAACTAAATAGAATCAAGGCGATGTACAATTCATTAACAAAATAAATAGGGTAATGGAAATATATACAGTTGAGAGGACGAGTACAGTGCCGTGGGGATGGGAAGGGAGAGGTGGAGGAGCAGAGGGAAAAGGGGAAAAAGAGGGTTTAGCTGCGGAGAGGTAAAGGGGGGGTGGCAGAGGGAGTAGAGGGAGAAGAGGAGCTCAGTCTGGGAAGGCCTCTTGGAGGAGGTGAGTTTTAAGTAGGGTTTTGAAGAGGGGAAGGGAATCAGTTTGGCGGAGGTGAGGAGGGAGGGCGTTCCAGGACCGCAGGAGGACGTGGCCCAGGGGTCGACGGCGGGATAGGCGAGACCGAGGGACGGCCTTCTTTGTGATCCTTCTCTGTGGCCTCTCAGCTATGGTGTGTGCTATATATACATGCATGCATTTTCATGTATGTATATCTCTTTCTCCAAAATTATGAGTTTTTAAATCCACTATTAGTACTTAAAAGCAAAGGCTCACTTTAATATTAAGGTACTGAAAGCCAAATAGCAAGTCCCACCATAGCTCCATCTCCCAAGGGAATTCCTTTATCCACAAACCCAGACCTTTAAATTTCAGGAAGCTGAGGGTGATTCTAAATTATTTCACAGTTTTTGAACCTTGATCTCTTTTTCAATCAATCAATCAATTAAACTGTGTTTATTGAGAGAGCTTAATGTGTGCAGAACACTGTACTAAGCACTTGGGAAAGTAGAGAACTGTCCCGCCTTGTGATCCTGACAAGATGGAAACACCTCCCTTTAGGAAAAATACTTATATTGCATGTTACTTAAATTAGTGTGACACAAGTAGGTCCAGCAATTCTAGCCCCATATGGGCAAACATTGATATGGGGGGGCATTGTTGTTCACATGAACACACAGCCGTAGCCAAAGTGTATAAGAAAGACCCAGTGCAAAAAAAAAAAAAGATAGAAAGGATGTGACCGAGTCAGGGAAAAAAATGTGTGGTTACATAGAATTGCCTTTCTTTCAAAACATCAGATTTTAGAGATGTTCTTAAATCCATCATCAATTTGGACAGGGAACAATATACCATGTGATAAAAATTGTTCAACCACCCAAAGACTTGGAAATACGATTTAAAAAAATCTAAAATAAAGATTAGATGCATTACCAATCATTCTTAGAAGGCTTAGAGTGAAATACCTTCTCCAGGTATGGAAAAAAGATTCCACAAATTCACTAAAATGGAAATGTCACATTCACTATGTGAGATGAATAATAAAAAGTTTAGGAAATGCTCATTTTAACTTGAAGGTTTATTGGAATGCAACATTATCATGTTGGGTGCCCCTACAGAACAGGGACTATGTCAGACCTGTCCCAATGCTTGATACAGTCCTTGGCATATAACACTGTTTAACAAATACTACCATTATATTATTGTTATTATTATTATTATTCATAATATTAATAGTTATGCAAGCAATAATCATATTGAAATAGATACAATCAATAGTAATTTTAAAAAACAATAATGAACAAAACTAAGAACAATAAAGAATTGGAATAAAACTACTTGCACACCTTTAGGTAACTGAAGGGCTTATTTGGCTAATACAGACTGAGTTGTTTCCAACACAAATAGCAGTGATCATATACACCTACCCTCTCTCCTTTAGGGCCTCTGTCTCCAGTTCTTCCCATAATGCCCTGCAAAATAAATAAAGCCTTCCTCAGTCTACTTGGCTATGCTAGCATGGATATTCTGAGAAAAATGCAATAATTTTTTATTTCAAATTTCCTACCTGAGGACCTGGCAATCCACCCTTTCCATTTATTCCCTAAAAAGAGATTGTAATTCTTAGAATAAAAGAAAATGAGGCTTAAAAGGTCACAATCAACATTATTTGAGTCTATGCTTCTTAATCTCCAAATAATATTCTCTAGTTCTGAGGTCTCAATAATCATATCAGTTCTCTTAAATGAGTGTACTCTATTTCACAAATGATTGCTCCACACAGGGAACTGCCACTATAGGGTGTGCTAGGTTCCTCACTTTATTATTTTATTTGGTGCAGTATAACAGTCAATAAATTCTGTCATTTTAAAATCTAGAGAAATTTTACTGATAGCCAAGGTATGCTTGCAGCACTGTACAAAAGAAAAACAAAATACTTTGGGTCAACTGAGAGACTTAATGTCCTGATGGCACATGTGTCTTTGAGCTTTGATTTGAAGAGAAGAGATCAAGGTGAGGGAAATATTTTTTTTTTGCCAGCAGGCAATTGCATGGTCATGCTCCTCTGAAAATCCTAAGAGACCTGAATTGTGCCAGAATGGATTCGATGAGGGTGGAATTGCAGACAACTACATGTTTTCCCTGCTGTAAATTACACTAAAACCTGTCACTGTTGATAAGCCAACCAAAGCCTCCCAACCTCTCTGAAATACACTGAGAACTGTCGAGCACTTTAAATAAGAATGTGCTACCCAAGGGGTAAGGCTCACAGAATTTATTGCATCCGTAATACAAATCACAAAAATAAACTGATTTTAAAAGGGTTGAAAACAAACAACGAATCTAGTGCAAAATATTAATTTTGTTCTTGGATAATATATCTATCAATCATACTTATTGAAAGTTATTGTTTGCAGAGGACAGTACTAACTGCATGGAAGAGTACAACAGAAGCTTAGTCTAGTATTTAGATAACCAAAACAAGAAACTCATATAGAATGGTGGCTTTTGCATGTCTTAAAATTAATTGAAAAATATTTCTTAATAACATGATCATACACAGGAAAACCACCTAGAACTTGGATAGGGCTAGGCAATATTATAAGTTCATATAGTTATGTAAAATATTTACTTCAGAAATTCTCAGAGATAAGACTAGTGGAATGTGACTCCAAAAATGGATTCTGTTTTCCTACCCCAATCCAAGATTATGATTAATCACATTTAGTCAAAAAACTGAATGAGAAGCAGCATGAACTAGTGGAAAGAGCATGGGGGGAGTCCAAGACTCTTGGTTATAATTCTAGCTCTGTCATTTGTCTGCTGTGTAATCTTTGACAATTCATTTAACTTCTCTGTGCCTCTGTTATCTCATCTGTAATCTGGGACTAAGACTGTGAACCCCATGTGGGACATGGACTGTATCCAATCTGATGATCATGTATCTACCCCAGCACTAGCACATAGAAAGCACTGAACAAACACCATTTAAAAAAAACAAATAAAATAACAAACTGGTTTTTCTATTGAAAAATTGTCTTCAAAATCACGTAGGTCCTGTGAGTTCAGAGAAGGGCCCTATATCAGTAATAATAAGAATAATAATGATAGTGCTAGATAAACACTTACTATGGGCTAAGCACTATTCTAAGTGCTGAGATAGCTACAAATAAATCATGTTGGACACAGCCCCTGCTTCACCTGGAGCTCACAGTCCCAGTAGGAGGGAATAGAAGGCCCAGAGAAATTGAGTGACTTGTCCAAGGTCACACAACATTACCTGTAGGAAACAACTAATAAATAATTTACACCAATGACTTTTAATAACTAAGACAGAATTCAGGACAGTGAAAAACACTAGTAGATTGTCTTAGATTTAGGCCATGGTCAGATATAATTTAATATATGCTTAGGGGAAAGGGTCTTGCTGAGGTGGTAAGCCATTTCTCTTCCAACATCTAAGTCTGTGTTAGACTCAGGAGTGGCACTCTAGTTTAGTGTTGCTTAGATTTGACTAGCTCTCTGCATTCCAAATGCTGGTGGGAACTCAACTGGTAGGTATGAGAGTGTGCTAGTGGCACTGTGCAAATCTAGTGTTTCACTTCTCATGGTCCTATGAGACTCCATCTGCCATCATTAGATTTCATAAAGCATTTTCTACATGTTTTTTCACATCACCTTGGGTTACGTTGGGTCATCCATTCAGGATTGACTTAGGAGAGAAAAATATTTTCTTTCTTGAATTTCTTTCTTTCAAGGCACTTATCAAAGTCTTGATTCTCTTTAGAGGATGGAGTCAGAATCACATTTTTCAACCACAACAAAGTTGCACCCTGAAAAGTAGGTGGTGAATTACTTACTGGTCTTCCCGCTGGTCCTTCGGGTCCAGGAAATCCTATGTCTCCAACAGGTCCTCTCTCACCCTTTAAAACACATACACACATACACCATTAGGTATTTTATAAAACACATTGTAAATACAACAAATCAGAATTCAAATAGGGACTTACTGGCTCTCCTGGCATTCCTGGGGGGCCAGGAACTCCAGGCTTCCCCTGTCAAAAGAAACCAAAATTACAAGCCATGTCTTGAACTTTCCAAATTCCAGTTATTCCTAAATAAAATGTCTGCTTCCCTCTGTGGACTGTAAGCTCCTTGTGGGCAGGGATCATGTCTACTAACTTTGTCATATTGCATATTTCCAAGTTCTTAGTATAGTGCTGTGTTCATGGTGAGTGTTCAATAAATACAATTAATTGATTGATAGACTGGTAATTTGTTTTAGTCTACAGGACTCCAATGACTACTAGGGGGTGATGCTGTTCAAATGAACAATAATTGAGATTGATCAGCAGGAAACCCAGATTGTCCTTCTGACTCTGTCACTAAATGTCTAGGGCCATTTTAATTGTGCAAAAAAGAAGGCAGACTGGGAATCCATGTCTCATTTTCCAAGCACAGAAAGAGCCAGAGCTGCTGAGAATCATAAAAACCCAGCTGGTGACTCCATATCAGTTGAAATAAAGTGGGACAGGAGGACGCCAATAATGCTGGCCTGCCCAAAAGGCATAGATAGCAGTTATAGCACTTTTTGCAAGCCTAAATCAGTGTAGCACAATATGGCCAGAGCCTGGGGTTGTTGGCTCGATCAGACTAAAGCTTGCTGAGCCAGGATAATTCAGCCCAGCTGAACTACATCATTCAAAAATAATAGCTGACATCAGCCCAGATCTCTTTAAATTATCTTTATAAATTACCAACCTTCTGAGCAAATGGGATTACCAGTCCCAGGGTATGACATAGTCTCAGACAATGCTGCTTCCCAGCTGAAAACTAAAAGTCAGTGGCTGAGGATAGACCTGAATGGTATAATGCCATCACAAAGGGAGTAGGTCTCTGGGGTAAAGCATCACTTGGAAAGACAAACAAGAAGGCAAAAAAGAAAACAGCACCAGGAACTGAAAACATTAAGCACAACAAGACAACAGGGGGCAACATTTTTGTGCGCTCAACGTGCCCAGGACTGTAGATACTGCAATGGCTTTTTTAGTTAAACACACATGCATGTGTGAACTTTACCATCAGCGGCACCCTCTTCTAATATGAAAATATATTTCAAGCATTTTTCAAATAAGTGTTAATATATTACAAGTTCCAGAAACCCTAATACCTCAAAGTGTGTGACCTTTTCCTAGTCCTTCTCCTCAATGAACTTCTTCCAGTTCAGTGATTTATTGTTTGGGGTTTGGGTAGAGTGTCTTTGATTCCTATTGCCTAGCCCTAACTAAACCCGTGAATTTGGGCTGGTCTTCATAATAATAATAATGATGATAATAATATTATTATTACAGTATTTGCTAAGTGCTTACCATGTGCCATGCACTGTACAAAACGCTGGGGTGGATACAAGAGAATCATAGAGCTCCCAGTCTCAATCCCCATTTTAGAAATGAGGTAACTGAGGCACAGAGAAGTTAAGTGACATGCCCAAGTTCACATAGCAGACAAGTGGTGGAGTAGGGATTGGAACCCATGACCTTCTGACTTCCAGGTCAGAGTTCTTTCAACTATGCAATACTGCTTAATGTGGGTATGATTCTAACAGAGATTCCTACTGGACAAGAGAACTCACACAAGTTCACCTTTCACCTCTAAATAAAATGATTAGGAATGTCTAGATATTGTACAGAGCTTGCAAATGTCTGGGGTAGTGAGCTTCAGAGAACACAGACAAAGCACAGTTCTCCAAGGTGAAAGTTTGGTCTTTAGTCACAGGGTCTAACTGGCCCACTAGAATATCAAAAAATCCCAGTGTTCACACCTATTGACCCACATTTAGGTGGCTCGTGGCAGTATTAGCCTGCAGAAGGCTCCAAGCGGCTCCTTACCTGCTTGGAATTTGGAGCAAGCAAGGAAATGTTCACTACAAAGTGTTCATGTTAAGGTAATCCAGTAACGATTTCTGAGCCAGTCTTGTCCTGCTTAGTGCTCTTGTGTTTTTCTGGTGCAGGGTCCACCTTCTGTTCAGTTTCTCTGAGTACAGAGCACTAGCTTAGTTGTTCACTCTCTTCCCAAACACCACCAGGGATTATTTTATTCAGTGATAGCTGTGGCAGAGGAAAGAATGGGCAGATGGGGAAGGCAGCTGGTACCTAGGTAGACTCCTGATGGGTGTAGAAGATTAATACTCTGTCAAAGTATTCTTGACCAAGCATATCAACTTTTCATTTCAGGGTAAGGATGAATTTGCAGGGGTATTTTGAGAGAGTCAGGCAGGTGGGAGCAGGGCTTAGAGGAGACAAAGGAGGGAGAGAAGAGGGAAGGGAGGACAATAGAGGGAAGAGAAGAAGCAACAAGGAGGGGAAAGGAGAGAAAGAAAGAAGGGATTGTAAAGGAACCAAAGATTCCAAAGGAGCAAGACCTCCTCCTGTTCTGCCACCTGCCTGGTCCTCATGTGGTAACAGGGCTTGATGGGCATGAACAGGGTGCAAGCAGCTCCCACCGTGCAGAAAAGCACCTTCCATGACAGCTCCCATAGGCTCCTGCTCCAGTCCAGTGAACAAGCGGGAGCAGTGTGAGCCTTCCACCGCTCTCTTTAGTCCTGAACTCCGGGCACATTGTTGGGAGTAAGACTGCCCCACCTCAAGCCACTGGGGTTCCCCTGCTCTGGCCGCGCTAGACCTCAACTATTAGAATGCTGGGAAGACCAATGTCATGATTTCAGCTGTAATTTCTGGGATTGCCAATTTGAGCCACAAGGAGCCTGAAACCCTGCCATTAAAATTCTATTTATCATGATCCTTGTCCTTTATAATTTTGGTTCACCTTTCCTTATGTGTTTGCTGTTAACTCCCTCACCACACCTACTCTTAGATTATGAGTCCCTTGGGGTCCAGAGATCTTGTCTACATCTCCTCTGGGTACTTCTTTCCCAGTGCCTAAGTGACTTGTACGTGGTAGAGACTTAATAAACACTATACTGCTATTACTTGTTTCCGAGTTCATGATTTCCAATGTAATCTCATCCTGCATTCTTACACGAAAGAACTGAAGGGTTAATTTATGAAACACTACTAAAACCAATAAAGCAAGGCTAAGGGAAATACCTCGTTGGTTACAACTTTCTAGGAATACTTGAAATGTGCACAAAGCACCAGAGCAAGGTATAATTTGGAATGAGGCCTTTTCAAGTGAGGTTATCTTTCATTTGATTTTCATAGTGGATTTTAGAGTCTGAATTATATGGGAAATCTGTGGCAAACCTCTCCTAGCAGCATGGTTTAGTGGAAAGAGCATGGGCATGGGAATCAGATATCGTGAGTTAATAATAATGTTGGTATTTGTTAAGCGCTTACTATGTGCAGAGCACTGTTCTAAGCACTGGGGTAAACACAGGGGAATCAGGTTGTCCCACGTGGGGCTCACAGTCTTAATCCCCATTTTACAGATGAGGGAACTGAGGCACAGAGAAGTGAAGTGACTTGCCCACAGTCACACAGCTGACAAGTGGCAGAGCTGGGATTCGAACTCATGAGCCCTGACTCCAAAGCCCGTGCTCTTTCCACTGCGCCACGCTGCTTCTCATGAAGCATATGAAGCATATGCTCTACTATATGCTAAGCACTGTACTAAGCTGAGAGATTACTTCGAATGGTTCTGCAGGAAGATGGGCAACAGTCTTGAGGTGGTAGAGGGATGGAATATCTTTCTGTATTCCTTTCTTTGGAAATGCCCATGGAATGCATACCCAGGAAGCTCATGTCAGTCCTGTCAGAGATTTCCAGCACATCAAACGTTCATTATATTCTCTATTACATTTACATTAAGGTAACTTCCTCCTACATGAAATATATTTCTTAAAACTATGAACTCACAGGTATTCCAGCTATTCCAGGAGAACCAGCAGGCCCTTGATCTCCCTGAAGAAAAGGAAAATATTCAGGCTGTAATCCTTCAACCACCTAATTTCACCAGGGTTTTAACAAAGACTTATGCAAGGCTAGTGAAAGAACTTTAAATAACAACCTAACTTTGTTAAAGCTTAGTGACACTGGGTTAGGCTAGAAGAAGAAAATATTATCAAGTAAAAATGCATAATCAACCAGAAAGTTTAACTGATTTTCTACTTCTTTTCTAAAGTAGTAGCTTGTGAGCACCACCAAGGGACATGAACTATATTTAATTCCCACCTGTGTATTTTCTCCCAGGGCTTGGGGAACAGTGCTCTATACACAGTATGTAATAAATATTACTAGTACTTAAATAGTATGAAACAATTTATTTTTAATCACCTTTGCTGAGTAGCATGAAGAATTTATAAGCATACTGTCAGACTTACTTTCAAACATAGTGGTCCTTTAAAAAGTTTTCCTCTTATTCTCAAAAATATTTAAGGGGTCTAAAATCTATCTACTGGATTCATTCAATAGAACGGGTATTCATATCCATTGCTTCTCAGTGTTGCTAAGTTGATTTTCTTCCAGGTGGAGAAGAGTGCCATTTAAATCTTGGAATGAAATTTGACTCAGGAATCAGCAAATGATTTATAGTGCTGAGGGGAACGGGGCAAAAAATGTGCCTATCATTGTACCGTACTCCCCTAGTGCTTAGTACAGTGCTCTGCCCACAAGAAGTCCTCAATAAATAAGACTGAATGAATGAAAGGCAGAGAAAGTGAGGGGTGGTGAGGGTGTGGTGTTACTTCTGTCCATGGCTGTACACTCGGCCTGACCCTTCCACTAGGTACCAGACTGTTGCTTGCATTCAAATTAAATGACTCCTCTTTGACGTGATAGCCCTCACGTTTGCTTTCTCAGTACCTCTGACCATTAGGAATAAGGTTCTCTAAAATGTGTCAGGAGGAACTGGACCAGTGGTAAGGGACCTCAGAGCAGCAGCCCGGGAAACCAGAAGTAATAATAATAATAATAATAATAATTATGGTACTTGTTAAGCATTTACTATATGCCAAGCACTGTTCTAAATGCCTTGCTGCAAGGCACAGTTGTGAGGGAGATGTGGGGGAAGAGAACTGGTGTGGGTACTGGAAGCAATGGGGGATATGAAGCTCCTGCCATCATGGATGGTCCATTTAGGGGTTAATGGGCCCCGTTTCTCAAGAATGATACCTGCCCAGGTCTCACCCTCCTGATGGAGCAGAGGCTGGGTAAAGCAGGAACTGCAAAACTATTCAGAACATTAAGAAACTTGCTGCTACTTGCAATGGGTGTGGGATTGGGGAGCAGAATGGGTTCACTCAATATTTTTTTTTTTCTGGGCCATTTTTTGAAGAGAGTATACTGGTCTGAATGAAATGTTTTCTGTCAGGTATTCCTTATTCTACATAAAATTTTCAGATTCTCCTAAGTCCAAGCATCCATCAGCATCACTTTCATCCTTTTCTAATAAAGGTCCATATCCTGAAAGTAAAGATGTGCAAAGCATTTTAGCAAGGTTCTTACTATGGAACTAAGCTTACTGGTCAAAGAAGGATAGAAAGAAACCCTAGTTTCTTAATGGTTGAAGCAGGATAGAAAGATGCCCTGGTTTCCAATCCTACTGATAATACCTTTCCTCCTGGGAATCCTTCTAGGCCAGGCAGTCCCATTGGTCCGGGTTCTCCCTTTAAGAAATAAAAAAAGTCAGAACTCAAGGACCAGCTGTGACTTTAATTGCATGAAAATGTTGGGTTAAAAAGTAAATATATATTATCGTAAACAAAAGCCAAGCTTCAATTTGAAATTGAACACACCATGACATAACCTTTTTCACAAGTGGCTTTTTTAAAAAATGGTATTTGTTAAGCACATACTATGTAGCAGGTTAAGTGCAACATTATTATTAAGTGCTGGGGTAGATACAAGCTGCTCAGATTTTTTTCCTTGGCTCTCTTGAGTGATATGTAGATGGTGGGTGCCTGCTTATTAAGAAAACTTGAGGCAAAATGCTTCTAGGAATTTTTAAAGTTAATACTACCAGCGATGGTCATCTGGATCTAATATTCTTGCAAGACAAATTCAGGAGATTCCTGTATCATAAATACATTTTATATGAGATAATGTATGGGCTAGCCTTGAAGGCCTAGAAATGGAGCCTTTAAAAAAGCAGCGTTTATTTTTAGTGGGGAGAACTGTTTACAGTGAATGAAATACAGTCATAAAAGGCAAAATAATTCCTTAGAACTTTTCAGTTCAAAGTGAAGTTACGTTAGACTTTTGAGACTTTCATTTAAAGATGATTAGATGCAAGTGAACTTTTCTCAACTGGATTGTACTAGCAGTAAATTATCAGTGACTATGTGCATGCTAGTCTAGTTTCAGTTTACACTGAAAGCATTGTAAAAATATAGATTTCTACTACACACAACTCCAAGAGGCCTTCCCAAACTAAGCCCTCAATTCCTTTTCTCCAACTCTCTTCTGTGTTACCCTTGCATTTTGATTTGCACCCTTTATTCACTCCTCCCTCAGCCCCAGAGGACTTATCCATAATTTATTTATTTATTGTACTGTCTCCCTGTCTAGATAGAAAGTTATAGTGAGCAGGGAGCATGTCTACCAAATCTGTTATTTTATACTCACCTCAGCACTTAGTACAGTGTTCCAAACACAGTAAGCACTTATTAAATATGATTGATCAACTGTTCTCATTAAGGGACATTTAATAAGTAGTAACATGATTTACTAATTGTTTCTGCTTCTGGATCTTGAAAAAATGATTTTTATATATCCATCTTGACCCACTACTTCAAAAAAGATATGATGTATTCATATCATGGTTATCTCTTCCTTTAAAAGACTATTTAAAGTCTATGTTTATAAATATTTAATCATGGCACAGAACAGGCAAGAGGTGGAAGCAGTATTAGATTCCAGGTCCTCTGTTTCCCAGTTCCATGCTCTTTCTATTATGCCAAGTTGCTCCTCTCCTCCTTGCCCTAAGGCAGCAAAACTTAGTTTTGCTCAGAGTTTCCAAAATGCAGTAGTCGCAGTTCTAGCATTAGTAGGAATCTATCTACCCTATTTATTGAGCAATTACTAGGTGCAGAGCACTGCACTAAGTACATGGGGAAAATGCAGACTTATATGCCAGTCTAATTTTTAATGAGAAAGAAGTGATAATATAAATTAAATTATGTATATACTATATTATGTATGTATATATTTATAGTCTGGAAACTGTGCAAATGAAAAAAAGTCTCCTGCAAAATACTGGATTTCAGATGTGACAATGGCTGATTTTTGTTTTTTTACCTAAAAAGTATGCAGATCTGTTGCATCTGCTGAGAGTTTCACTAAATTGGACTATAGAGAAAACTTTCTGAAAATATTTTATATAATGATGGAAATTGATCAGTGAGGCTAATTTTCTCCTAATACATAGTTAAAGGCACATAAATGAGAAATGCCCAGTTGGAACACATTTGAAGAGGGCATAGCAGAAAAATGCCAAATAATTTGTGAAATTCAACTGAATTTGGCAGAGTTTGCATAGTGAAGCTATACAGTTGAGAGGCACGAGTCTAATTTTCTTCTTGGACTATTACGAGGTATATTCATTACATGCTGAGTTAAACTCTTCATATGAAGGTTCTAAATTAGAAGGTTGCTCTAGCACCTAAATCAGTTTCTGGATGACTAATACAAAATGGCTATAAACCATCCATCTCTGTGTCAAACCAAAACTCCTTCCACTGGCTTTAAAGCACTCAATTTGTTCACTCCCTATCTTACATTGTTAATCTCCTACTGCAACCCAGCCCGCACACTTCACACTTCTAATGCCAACTTATTTACTGTACCTTGATTTTGCTTATCTCACCTTCACCTCTTGCCCACATCCTCCCTTGGAACTGGAACTTTCTTCCCATTCATATAATTAACAGATCACCACTCTCCCCACCTCAAAGCTTGACTAAAAATTACATTTCCTCCAGGGATTCCCCAACTAATCCCTGATTTCCTCTACTCCCTCTCCTTATGTATCGCCTATGCACTTTGGATTTGTACCCTATAAGCACTTGATATTCACCCCACTGCCAGGTCCACAACATTTATGTACCTATCCATTATCTATTTATCTAGATTGTAAGCTCCTTGTATCCAAGCTTCTTGTGTAATAGTGTTCAGTGCTCTGCATACAATAAACTCTCAATATGTACTATGGGTTGATTGATTTGGGAACATGTCTGCCAACTCTGTTGTATTATACTCTCCCAAGTGCTTAGTACAGTGCTTTGCACATAGTAAGTGCTCAATAAATATCACTGATTGATTGCAGTTCCACATGTGTAAGAGTGCTATCATTCTTGCCAGAATATTCTGGGGTGAACTAGATATAAGAAAAGGTTGGAGGCAGTTTGTTTCCTCTTTGTAGCCACCAAGGCTGTAACGGTACTGGCAGCCTCAAAGGAAGAGTCACAGTCACCTTGAAAATTCACTAATTCTCTCTGTAACATTATAATGAGTAATAAATATTCTTATCTGAGAACAGTGAGCAAAAACACTTACTTCTCCATAAAAATGGATCTCCACTGGAAAGTCTCAGGATTTAGACTGCTTTCATGACACTGGGAAGTTACAAATTGCTGGCAATTCAGAGGCAGTCCAGTTCCCCTTAATTCCCTATACCATTCCAGCAGAGTCATTGACTACATGTTTAAAATGACCTAAGATACTAAAATACACTTACCACTGAACCTGGATCACCTTTTGGGCCCTATAAGAAAAACACAAAGAAAGATTGTTTGAAAACAATAGAAAACAAAAAAGCCTAGATTAAATTAAAATCCGAAATAAGAACAGCACTGGGGGGACTTGAATTTGGTATATGCAGAAGGTGATTTTCAACTTCCCAGAAATTCATGAACAAGCAGTTCTTTTTTCCTTTAAAAACTAATTCTGGAATGTTGATGTCTGGATTGGAAGCTGGTTGCGAGCCTAGGAACCAGGGGAGGAAAAGGAGGGAAGTAAAATTCTTATCAAACCTAATGGACTCTATTCTATCCTATTCTATTCTACTGAAGCAGCGTGGCTCAGTGGCAAGAGCCTGGTCTTGGGAGTCAGAGGTCATGGGTTCTAATCCCAGCTTCACCGCTTGCCAGCTGTGTGACTTTGGGCAAGTCACTTCACTTCTCTGTGCCTCAATTACCTCATCTGTAAAATGGGAATTAAGACTGTGAGCCCCAAGTGGGACAAGCTGATCACCTTGTATCCCCCCGGTGCTTAGAACAGTGCTTTGCACATAGTAAGCACTTAACAAATACCACCATTCTTATTATTACCCCTATTCTCCTTCAACCTCTCAGATGTCTATGACACTGCGGACTACTCACTCCTTTCTCCTGGAAATCCTTCCTAATCTTGATTTTTCTCCTCTAGTTAACCTCTTACTCTTGGGTTGATCTTTCCCAGTCTCCTTTGATCCTTCATTGTTTTGTTTTGGATCTTGTTCTCTTCTCAGTTTATACTCCCTCACCTGGGGAGTTCATCTGCTATCTTGGCTTTGATAACCACCTTAATACAGATGACTCCCAAACCTACCTTGCTTGCCCTTACCTCACTACTTTTCTGCAATCTCACATTTCCTCCTGATTCCAGGACCTCTTTAAGTGTATTCCCACCAGCACCTCAAGTTTAACATGTCCAAATCCTAATTTCCCATCACTCTTCACAAATCCTCATATCCATCTAACCTGCACATCACAGTTAGTTATCACCACCATCCTCCCAGTTTGTCAAGCCCAATACCTTAGAATTATTCTTAACTCTTTTAACCCCCATATTCATTCTATAACCAAATCCTACTGGATCCACCTTTTCCTCAAATGGCAACTATGTTGGTCCAGGCATTTGTCATATCCTGGCTTGACATCAACTTCCTCAGATATCTTCCTCTCTCTAGTCCATACTTCTCTGTTGTTTTTTATTCTCCCAAGTGCTTAGTACAGTTCTCTGTATAAAGCAAGCATTCAATACATTAACTCTGCTCCTGGATCATTTCTAAAATGACCTTTTGTACACATCTCCCTAACTCAGAAACCTCAAGTGGTTGTAAATTTGTCTCTGTATCAAGTGGAAAACCCTGATCATTGGTTTTAAGGCACTAGATTAGCTCTCTTCTCCCATACGTATCCTTCCTACTGCCCCATTACATCTCAGCTCATTATCTCAAGTTCATTCATTCATTTATTGAGTCATATTTATTGAGAGCTTACTGTGTGCAAAGCCCTTACTAAACACTTGGGAGAGTCCAATACAACAACAGACCCATTCCCTGCCCATAATGAGCTCAAAGTCTAGAGTTAACCTTCTCATTCTGCCTCTTTCTTGTCTCAACTACTGATGACTTCTTTCTTACACTTGCTCTTTTGACTGTAACTCCTTCACCATACTTATCAAAAATCCACAATTTTTCCTTTATGAAATCACATCTCTTCCAAGTGGCCTTCCCTGATTAATTCCCATTATTATTACTGGAATGTTTGTTGAGCTTGTTCTGTGTGTCAAGCAGTACTCTAAGTTTTTCTAAGATATAAGATAATCTGTTTAGGCATGGTCCCTGTCCCACATGGAACGCACAGCAGTCAAAGTAGGAGGGAAAACAGGCATTGAACCCCCATTTTACAGATGAGGAAACTGAGGTTCATAGGTGCTAAGGGATTTGCCCAAGGTCCCACAACTGGCAAGTGGTGGAGTTGGGATTAGAACTCAAATCCACTGACTCCTCTACTTTATATCCCTATTTTATAGTCCCCAACTATCACTACCACTTCCACTCCATCTAAGAATGTATGTATATATTTTATATACTCTATTAGTTCTTACTTACTGTTTGTCTCTCCTGCTAGATTGTAAAGTTCATGAAAGCAATAGTTATGTGTACTAATCTATATTGTTCACGTCCAAGATTTAGGAATATTCTCTGTAATAATAATAATAATGTTGGTATTTGTTAAGCGCTTACTATGTGCCGAGCACTGTTCTAAGCGCTGGGGTAGACATAGGGGAATCAGGTTGTCCCACGTGGGGATCACAGTCTTAATCCCCATTTTACAGATGAGGGAACTGAGGCACTGAGAAGTTAAGTGACTTGCCCAAAGTCACACAGCTGGCAAGTGGCAGAGCCAGGGTTCGAACCCATGACCTCTGACTCCAAAGCCCGTGCTCTTTCCAGTGAGCCACGCTGCTTCTCAGACAATAGGTGCTCAATAAATACTATTGATCGATTGTTAAGAGTCTTCAGTGATTGTTATCTTGGACCTCAGAACTCTGAATAGCTGTTTAGTAATGAAAGCTGTAGGGAAACTCTTTAAAAATCCTCTCTTTGCTCTGCTTTCCTAGCCTGATGCTTGTTTCCCTACTGTTTCAGTTGAGTGTTACTGAACCCCCACTGTGTGTTTTCACCTAAAGTCAATGGGGAGAATGTTCTGTAGATATAAGGTATTTAGGGCTAAGGATAGAGAGTGGTGGAGAAATATAAATTGAGCACGGATTTTAAGCAGGACACCAGAGTTTGATTCACCACAGAAAGCGTACCATGGTATTTGCGAATGTGTGGCTGGGCCGGAGTGGGACTGAGAGTGGCAATGTGGCCACTGGTGCAGGCCCCTCTCTGTCCCTTTGGATGCTCTCTTTCCCCACCTCTCTTCAGTGCAATGTTGAGTGTACCAGACCATGCTCCCAAAGACAGGGATTCGCTGCCAACTCAGACTTATTTCCTTCTCTGGGGATCCAATGAGTGTACAGAAGACTGGGAAAGTCTCCCAGTATACTCCTTGCAAGTTAAGGAAGCACAGCTGGGCACAGAGAGAACTTCTGACCCACCACTGATTCTCCAAAAGAGGCAGGTGCTTTCTTCAGAGAACCGGGGAAAGGGCTATGCTCTCTTCCACGAGGCTAAGGGTGTTTTGCTCCTCCCCTCCCCTGGCTCCACGAGTGAAAAAATAGGCTTAATGCAGAGTGAAATGTTTCATTACTGCCCATTTAAGTTCATTCATTTCCTGAGCTTCCTTATGGTGCTTTCCTTTTATCTTCGTCGTCCGTGAGTGCAGATTCAATTAAATACAATAAATACTTACGGAAGGACCAGGAGGACCAGGGGAGCTAGCAACGCCAACACCACCCTTTGAGGGAAAGGAAAGAAATTCAATTTACAATACTCCATTTTATCCTTTGAGAAATAATTCAAATGTTTATGAAAATAAATACCTGGAGCTTGTATAAGCTGCTCATTCCTGTCCCTTCACTAAGAGGTACACCCTTGAAATGAAAATAATATTCAGAAGTTATTTAGAAGGCAACATCATCTCTATTTCTCTAAACAAGTGATCTAAGGTTCTGCCATTGTGTATTCTTGAGTTTTAAAATTAACGTTAAAATAATTTTAAGAGCTAAACAGGGTAGGTAAATAAAAGCAATAGCAGTATGTTTCTATTTTCATCTTTTGAAAAGTGAATAGAACAAAGTGAAAACAAAACTTGGGAGCATTTTGAGCTACACCTGGAGCATCAAAGCATTATCAATATTGAGTGGAATCCATGCATAAGCTCGACAGATGAGACATTTATATATTCAAAGGGAAAAAAAATTGTTGAATAAATTTCAGCAGCTGAATTGTAAATTTATGCTGGTTGTTTACATCCTTCTGAACTCTAAACCACAAAATGTATGGGATAAATACAAAAGCACTGATGAAACTAAGAATGGTTATAATTTTGGCAATTGAAGGAATTCATTTTTCTTTTCATGATCTATTCATTACAGATAATTAAGTTGTGTGTAGACATAATTAACGTTACTTGACTTCCTATGTAGCTGTTTTCATAAAAATATATTCCTAAGAAAAGTGGGATCAGAAACTTGGTGAATTAAGCTGATGCCAAACACATGTGGTCCCAAATTACTTGAATTACCAATAATTTTGAGACTCTAGGGTTAAGTCCCAAATCTTACAAAATATAAATTTTTTATCGGATAGGAAAAAAAATACAGCTGGGTAAAAATAAAAATCTTTGGGATTTTATTTCTCTTCTTGTGTAATTCAGACAAAATGTTCAAATCTGGGCTCCCTTTTTAGCAAAAGTTTCATTCTTACAAGCCAAAAATGCAAAAATAATTTAATATGGTATTCATGGTTATTCCTACTATGCTGCTATTTATGAAACTGCACTCTATTGTGAGGTGCTGTTTCAGTGAAAATCAGAACTTCTTGAAATTTGTTGAGCAAAAAGGGATGATTCCAAATTCAAATCAGGGCTCTACAAAGAGTTCCATTTTGCCACAAGATTCCAATTCATATATTTCCTATCAGCTCATGTACTCTCTTCAGAAAAGAAATTCAAATTCTCAAGAAATGTTGGCCAAACAATTGATCTTTAGAAAAAGTTTCAACCTAAATGATGGTGATATAAATAATAGCATTCAAGAAATGTTTCAAATGGTAGCTAGGGATACTTTAACTTTAGATCTTTCCAAAATGTATGGAGGTCTTAAATATCTGGCTAAATTTCTTGCTATGTGAAAATCAAGAGATTTAGTCTGTGGCATATATAATTTCAGTCCACATATTTTATTGTCTTCAACAGAAAAAGCTAGATAGGTCATCCATTATTCACACATGAAAGTTTACATACTAACTTTGTGTCCAGTGATTCATAAACTGGAGTTATTTCCATTGTTCCTGACCACACAAGTTGCAAAGTGCTAAATGTTTCACAAATAACTCACTGGGGGTCCAGGTGGTCCAGGTTTCCCAGGAGCACCCTCACTGCCCTGAAATAAAGGCATTATGGAAATATTGTGAACAGAAAATTAGAAATAGGCAACATTCATATCATTTTATGAGTAGGAATATGACATCACAAATCCACTCATTTATTTCCCACTCATGATACATCCCAGTGCTTCTAATGATGTTTTCCAACACTGCCAACCTCCTGGTCTAAGTCTACTTGGGGATCATGGTCTAGGAGATAGGGATTTTTCAAGAATGTAGATTCTCAAGACCGAAACTGGAGAATTGATGCTTGGGACCCGACTCTCAGCTCCACAGCATTTATGGACATATCTATAAACTGCTTATTTATATTAATTTATATATAATGTCTGCATCTCCTTCTAGACTGTAAGCTCATTGTGGTCAGGGAACATGTTTACCATCTTTTTTGTATTGTACTTTCCCAAGCTGTTAGTGTAATGTGCTCTGCACACAGTAGGCACTCAATAAATGTGATTGACTGATTAAGCACACAATAAATACCACTGACTGATTGATTGATGGTATGGAGTATCAGGTACAGAGACGTTTTATTTTTAAAGTCCTAGTTCCATTTATCTTTTTCTAGCCTAGATTTTTGCTTCTTTCCTATTGCAGACTATTGACATTTCAGTGTTTCTGAAGATGTACAAACTCTATTGCTATGGATTCCTATGGAAAATATCTGTGATTGCTTCAATTCAATTGTCTCCACTGAATAATAATTATACAACACTTTGGGGAAATATCCTTTCCAAAAAAAAATGCTCTTGAAAAATTAAAAGGTAAGCCCTTGCTCTAAAGAGTGTTATTTAGGTTCCCCTGCAGTAAGGATCATGATGCTTTGTTTAATGAAGAACTCTAATCTGTTGAATAAAAATTAGCACCTATTAAACAGTACTGTCTGTTTTCTGGTCCATGGGATTCCTGGGGATATCTGAGTGAAAGTTAGATGCAGAAGAAAGGAGAGGGAAGGAAGAAGTAGAGAGGGAGGAATGCACATTTTCTTGTCTCTAAATCTCATCACTATTCCCCTAAACATGAATTTTATCTTATTATCAAGCTGCATGAGAAGCAAGGTTCCTGTCACTTTGCTAAGCCCACCTCTCCAGGTTACCCAGTTTTCAGCCTGGACTGGACCCTAGCAACTTCAAGATATATAGCCTCTAGATAATCCCATGCCCCTGCACTTCTGGGTTTATTGGCTTGAACCAACCTGGGACTGTTTTGCTGGGTACAGCCAGGAGGTCAGTCTGTCAGTCAATTGTATTTATTGAGAATTTACTGTGTGCAGAGCACTGAACTAAGCACTTGGAAGAGTACAATATAACAATATAACAGACACATTCCCTGCCCACAACAAGCTTATAGTCTAGAGGGGAGTCAGACGTTAATATAAATGAATAAATTACAGATATGTACATAAGTGTTGTGGGGCTGGGAGGGGGGATGAATAATAATAATAATAATGATGATATTTGTTAAGTGCTTACTATGTGCCAAGCACTGTTCTAAGCGCTGGGGTAGATATAAGGTAATCAGGTTGACCAACATGGGGTTCACAGTCTCAATCCCCCTTTTACAGATGAGGTAACTAAGGCACAGAGAAGTAAAGTGACTTGCCCAAAGTCACACAGCTGACAAGTGGCAGAGCCAGGATTGGAACCCACAAACTCTGACTCCCAAGCCCATGCTCTTTCCAATAAGCCATGCTGCTTCCTTGAATAAAAGGATCAAATCAGGGCGATGTAGAAGGGAGCCAGAGAAAAGGAAAGGAGGGCTTAATCAGGGAAGCACTTATATACATATCTCTAATTTATTAATTTATATTAATGTCTGACTCCCCTTCCAGACTGTAAGCTCACTGTGGGTAGGGAATGTGTCTGTTTTACTGTTATATTGTATTCTCCCAAGCACTTAGTTCAGTGCTCTGCACATAGTAAGTGCTCAATAAATATGCCTTCAATAAGTCTTTAAAGGGAGAAGAGTAATTGTTCAATATGAGGAAGGGTAGTGTTCCAGGCCAGAGGCAGGATGTGGGCAAGAGGTTGGCAGAGAGATAGTTGAGATCGGGCACAGTGAGAAGGTCAGCATTCAGTGCGTGAAGTGTGTGGGCTGGGTTGTAGTAGGAGAGTAATGAAGTGAGGTAGAAGGGGCAAGGTGACGTGACTGAGTGCTTTGAAGCCAATGGTGAGGAGTTTTAGTTTGATGTGGAGGTGGATGGGCAACCACTGGAGTTTCTTCAGGAATGGGGAAGCATGGCCTGAACATTTTTGTAAAAAAATGATCCAGGCAGCAAAGTGAAGTATGGACTGGATTTGGGAGACACAGGAGGCAGAGTGGTCAATAAGGAGGCTGTTATAGTAATTAAGGTGAGATAGGATAATAATGGTATTTTTTAAGAGCTTACTATGTGCAAATCACTGTTCTAAGCACTGGGCACTGTTCTAAGCACTGGATAAGTGATTGGAGTAATGTGGTAGCAGTTGGATGGGGTGAAAAGGGTGGATTTTTGCAATACTGTGAAGGTAGAATCGAAATACTGTGAAGGTAGAATCGACAGGAGATGGGAGGAGCCAGCATAAACTAGTGGGAGAAGCATGGAAGAAACAGGAAGAGGAGGAACTGAAATAGAATTAAGATGGAGTGGAGGAAAATGAAGAGGGCAGTAATAATAATAATTATAATAATAATTGTGGTATTTTTTAAGCACTTACTATGTGCCAGGTACTGTTCTAAGCGCTGGGATGGATACAAGATAATTAGGTAGGACACAGTCCCTGTCCCACAGAGGGCTCATACTCTTATTCCCATTTTACAGATGAGGGCACTGAGGCATAGAGAAGTGAAGTGACTTGCCCAAGGTCATATGGCAGACAAGTGGCAGAGCTGGGATTAGAACCCAGGTCCTTCTGACTCCCAGGCCTGTGCTCTAACCACTAGGTCATGCCAGGCAGATGAGAAAAGGAAGAAGGGGTAGAAAGAAAGAAGAGGATGGCCAGAGGGAACAGGGACAGGGAGAGATGAGAGAAAAGAGATAGGAAAAAAGCAGCAATGGGGGAAGAGGACAAAATGAGAGGAAGAGAACAGAATCAGAAATACGGACAAATGAGAGAAGAACAGGTAGAGGAAAGGTACAAGAGGTGAGAGAAGTAGAACAGAAAACAAGATGAGGTCAAGGTAGGGAGAGGGATGGAGAGAAATGAAAGAAATAGTAGAGGAATCAGGAGAGAATAAAGAGCAGACTGGCATGAGGGGAAATGGACTAAAGGGGATAAAAAGATGAGAAGAGACAGCAAAGTAGAAGGGGGCAAGGGGATTGTGTGCTTTAAAGTTGATAGCAAGGTGTTTCTCTTGGCTGCTCTGGTGGACAGGTAACCACTGATGGTTCTTGAGGAGTGGGAAGATCTGGATTGAACAATTTTGTAGACAAATGATCCAGGCAGCAGAATAAAGTATGGGCTCAAGTGGGGAGAGATAGGAGGCAGGGCGATAAGAGAGTAGGCTGATATAGTAGTCAATACAGTATATCATAAGTGCTTGAATCAGCATAGTAGAATTTTGGATACAGAGGAAAGGAAATACAGATAGGACAAGATGATAGACTGAATATGCAGATTAATGAGTCAAGAAAAGTGCCAAGATAATAGGTTTATAAAAAAGAGAAATTGGAGATATTTTATATGGTGATGGGAAAGTCTGGGGATGGATAGGGTTGGGTGAGAAAATGAGGAGTTCTGTCTTGGACATGTTAAAATTGAGTAGTTGGCTGGACATCCAAGTAGAAATTTCCTGAAGACAGGAGGAAATGCGGAACTGTGAGAATGAGAAAAGTAGGGGCTGGAGAGGTAGACTTGGGAGTCATCTGCATAGAGATAGTATTTGAAGCCATGGGATCAAGAGCAAATGTATTATCCAGGGGAATAGGTGTAGATGGTGAACAGAAGGGGACCCGGGACTGAGCCTTGAGAAACTCCCACAGTTGGGATGTTGGGAGGCAGAGATAGAGCCAGCGATAGACACCGAGGAGTGGCTACAGAGATAGGAGAACTAGGAGAGGACAGTATCAGTGAAGCCAAGATTAGATAAAATTTCCAGGAGAAGAGGGTTGTCCACAGATTCAAAGGAAGCTGAGAGGTCAAGGAGGTTTAGGATAGAAATAGAAGCCATTGGCTTTGGCAAAAAGGTCATTGGTGACCTGAGAGAGGGCAATTTCTGAGGAGTGGAAGGGGCAGAAACTAGACTGTAGGGGGTTAACTTCTCAAAGAGTTTGGAAAGAAATGACGGGAAGGAGATGAGGTTATAACTGTAGGATGTTGTGAGGTCATGGGAGGGTTTTTATGGGATATACAGGTACCCTTAAAAGCCACTGAAAAGTGAGTGGTTGAAGATGAAGGACAGGGAGAGACGAAGGGAGGGGCCAAATGTTTTAATAAAGGGGCAATGGTATGGGATTAGAAACAGGTGGAGGTTGTGGACTTTAAGAGGCAGAAATCTCCTTAGATCCTGCTGGTAAGGATCAGAGAGTGGAAAAGTGGACAGGAGTAGTTTCAATTTATTGGATGAAATAGATGACAAAGTCATTAGGAGAAAGAGATGAGTAAAACGGGCAGACTGAGTTTGAAGAGAGAGTTAAAGGTCTGACACAGCTGGTGTAGGCAACAGAAATGGGAGTCAAAGAGGATGAAAAAGTACTGTGGCCAGGTGGACCAGAGGACAGAGCCATAGAAGGTGAAGATGAAATTGATTTCATCAGCGGATTCTGAAGCGTGAGCTGAAGCGCCAAGCGCTTAGTACATTGCTCTGCACATAGTAAGCGCTCAATAAATAGATTGAATGAACGAATGAAGGGCAGAGGAAGTGTACTGGGGAGGTGAGTCAGGGCTGTGGGTTGGTGGTATGAGATTGATAGAGAATCAGGAGAGCTAGGGGGTTAAGTTCAGTAGGGAGGGCAGAGTTGAAGGTATGGATTTGTGCAACAAGAGAAAGTAGTGGGGACCAAATGGGGCATGGCAAGTTTGGAAAATTGGAGGGAGTTGAGAGATCGTACGTCTCTGGGGAATAGGACAGTTTTACCAGAAGGTGGTGGTGTGGGAGAGAAGCAGGTGAGGAGGTGATAAAATTGCAATAAATAAAGAAGCAACTGCCACTGAATCAGAAACTTCCTGTCCATCTGATTCAATAGTGATTTTATCGGCTAGGAGATTTGGAGATTTGGTTTCCAGAAACTTGGTAAGGATCTATGGCAGCTATCCTTACAAAAAGGGGCCATGAAACATGTCATGTGAATCAATCACTCACATTTATTGAGTGCTTAGCACTGTACTAAGTGCTTGGGAGAGTATAATATCACAATATAACAGAGTTAGTTAGTAGAAACATTCCATGCTCACACTGAGTTTATAGTCCACCTCTATTTCTTGTCTACCCTGTGAAGAGCACAAGAATATCTTACCTGCTTTGCTAAACTGACTGTTCTCTGAGAGCAACCATAACCTCTGTTCTCTGCTAACTGATGATGGCAAAAGGTCCATGAATCAGCTGATAAGCTAAAGAACAGGAATATTGCAAGGAGATATCTGGCACACCATCCAAAATAAACACCTAGTTTTCATCTTGGTTTGTGTCCCAGAACTCATCTAAGTGTAGAACCTCAAAGGGGAATCCAGGCTAGAATGAACTCCACAGGACAGAATAAGATAAAAAGGGGCTCCCTTGTGTCTCTGCCCAGCAAATTCACTAATACTATCTAGAATCAGCAAATTGTCTCCTGTGACTTCCAGGTAATCTTCTTGCTATCCATCGCTCTCCTGCCTTGTCTTCAGTCATGTACAATACTATAAATGCTTTATGCTTCTTTCCTCTGATAGTAGTAAGAAATGTTTGGTACCTTATCACCTTTTTCTCCAGCTGGGCCTGGGTGTCCAGTCCTTCCAAACGATCCCTGTAAAATGAAAGTTTCACTTCCTTTGAAAATGAACAACAAAATGGCATCATGATTTGGTTTTCAAAACTTAGACATTTTGAACGTCACTATCCTAATAAAGTCATCTGTAGTCTACTTCTTCTGCCTGATGTGATAGGAAGTAGCTGCTTCTGACTGACAAGTCTTTCAAAGGGTTAATTTACATTTGGGGTTGCTTTTTCACCTTGGCCAAGTAAATACTAAACTAACCCTTAACTAAAACCTTTTTGATATGGTTAAGAATTTAGCTTGTCTTTTAAATGGCAATTTACATACTATTACTATACTTAAAAAAATGGACTATTTTTTGAAAGCCATAAATTTTAATATTTCAAGGAATTTAAGAATAATAAGCATTTTTAATGATACAACCTGCATCTTATAAATGGGAAAAAATGTAATTTCATCCTTTCTGGAGGGCTTGAGAAGATACTTGTGTTTTCCTTAATTTCACATCTAATTTTTTTCCATTCTGGTTCAACATTATAAAAAGTCAGACTTTGGTGAGTCCAGTGTTTTAGAAATACACTCTTCCAGCTAAACTCAACTAAATCATTATTAAAGTATATTCAAAATAATTACTTTTAACCTTGTAGCATCCACCAAGTACATATTTAAACACATATAATGAGGAAAGATACTGATTCTAGAATCAACAAATGGTAACCCATATAGAGATCCTTGAGGCCAACAACTATGACACAGTAATTGTTCAATTTACACTGAGTAACAAAATCAGTGCCACTTAGTTTTATTTTGAGGCAAATCAGCAAATAGAGACATCTAGAAGTCTTTTGGATTGGGGCATGGTCATACCAAATACTTACAGAAGGTCCAGTAGGGCCTGGGACTCCTGGGGGGCCTGGAATTCCTTGGAGACCCTGGAAGGGAGTAATAATTCCCCATAAAATATTGCATATATGTAGATAGGCGAAACATGCTAATGCTAATGCAGTGGCTTAAAATAAAGTTTTTTATTTCACAGTGCTTTTTGTTATGCTTATAGAAATTGATTATTCCCACAGTTGTCAACTCCTACAGTTCATTCATCTTCTTTCATCTTTTAGAGGAAAAAAAAAGCACTATTCTTTTCAGACACATGACAATTTTGTCCTAGGATGTCCACCCATCTGCCCACACAGAATAAGGAAATTTATCTGTATCTTGAAGTATTCTCCATTACCACATGATTACGAGACAAGATTTTGGTGCACTGTTTTTCCCTGCTTCATTTAAACTCCTTGTTCCCTTTTTTTCCCCCGAATCTATCACTTCCCCTGGCATTAACTTTCTTGGGCTGCCCTAATCTTTTTCTCATCTGCTCATCCCCACCCGGCCCATCTCCCTGCAGTATCCAGTCTGCTTCATCCCACTGATCCCCAGACCCACATTTGATCTCATGTTTCCCATCTGCCCAGAGCCCTGATCCCTGGCCCAAATTGATCTCTGATTCCTGATGCCTCACCACCAGCCTGCCATGTCCTGTCTATTTGGCAGCTGTGGCCTCCTGTCCCTGACCTATAACCTCATTTTTTGCCCTTATAACTTTTCACCCAGGCTCCCTCAGTCTGGCTTACCTGCTCTCTCACTCAGGATGATCTGGACTTGTTCATGGTTTTCTCTAAGATATTTCTCTTATTCTTCTCTATTCCTCATTTGTCCTCCCCCTTTCCCCTGCAGTTGCCTTTCTGTATTGTGGGTCAGCTGTAACTGTGCCGCACAACCATAGTGTATACTGGGGCAGAATTCTCACTGCTATTAGTGGCAAGGGACTTTTATGGGCAAACCTTTTTTTTTTTTTAACATGCTGAATACACTGTATAACTAAATTAGTACATGTTTTGCTCACAACAAAGCACCTCACTCTATCTAGTTATAGGTCACATTTTATAATAAAGACACCACTTCAGAAGTGAATTGCTAAGTCATTTCTTTTCATGGTTGATTCCACATACTCCTTAGAAAGCAGTGGCAAGGGCAGTTATGAAAATTTAATCTCTTGACCACTGGAATGCCATTTTTCTAAGGATATGAATGCATATAAAGGAAGATAATATTTATATACAAATAAAAAAATAAAATTTCAGTTAGCTGTCCTCCATAAAACATGGTACAAGAATGTTCACAGACCTTTTATGGTCTAATCTTTCCAATTTAACAACATATTGTACTAAAGGCTATTATTCCTAGTATCAACTCAAACAACAGCTCAATTACTGTAAAAGATTTTTTTTGGCAAAAGGGTTATAAATATTAAAAATTGCTACTTCTCCAAGTTCTCATATTGTAATGAAATGATATATCCATAGATACGAGTCTGTCGATTAGACTGTGAGCCCATCATTGGCCAGGGATTATCTCTACCTGTTGCCAAATTGTACATTCCAAGTGCTTAGTACAGTGCTCTGCACATAGTAAGGGCTCAATGAATACTCTTGAATATATATTTATATATCTATATTTATATATGTATTCCTACTTTCATTCAGAGTCCCATTCAAAACTGGCTCAGTTGAGAGGTGAGTCCTTACTCTAATTTATATGCCTGGGGCTCATTAACCTTTGATGACTACATTAAACTTTAAAATAAACTGCAGCCTATGAATAAAAAAATACAATCTCAGCAGTCTTTCTTTGAACAAGCTGCATTTTGCAGTGAAGACAGGAGTTACTGCAGATGCATAAAGGGCAACAAGATCATTTTAAGAGACAAGATGGTCATTGAGAAAGACTTAACAGAAGGGCAGATGATTTAGCATACAGTACCAAGACACTTACAAATTTAAAGCTATTGCATGTCTTTCTGGGATCCCTAGGGTAAGGTTCCTTCACTATTTCAAGAATTCCAACTTTCAATTTTTTTAGTAATTATGATTTTAATATTTGTTCTGCAATATTACAATTCATGGCTAATAACGTTTTACAATTTATCTAATATGATCTGGCATGATTTGTGCTTTCAAAACATTGGCCTTCCATTTTCTTTCCAGTGAGAGATCTCTCAGTTGCCAATTCTGTACCTACCAGTACCTTCTTTCTTACATGTGGTTCCGTTGCATTTTTCAATACAACAGAAGATTACTAATAATGGCAGAAGCAACATGCATCATTTTCTTAACAGGAAGGATATTCCATGTAATTTCATCCCATTACAAAAAAATTTTACCCAGAAAAAAATGAGATATGGGAAAGGGACCACAGTAGTCGCACCACTGGAACAGAAGGGCATTTGCAATTTCATGTTAATCAGACACGGTGTTCAAGAATTATGTGCAACTCTGATTCATGGCTTGCTTTAACAAATAACCCCAGTAGAGCACAAAGTTAGGACATCTTTGGGGATTTTATTCCAAATGGCCTTACCAATTTTGCTTATCATGAATGCTGTCCTTCCCTGGGGTCCAGAAGCACAACCCCTGTAGCTTCCTATGCTTAAGCTGCCTAAGGCAGCCCAGACTACCTCTGTATTCTTTATAGTTTCATATACAATAGCATTGTCTAAGGTATTTGGCTACTTATGACATAAATAAAAGATAAGGTCTTTGCCTTGCAGATCTTAGGGTAAAATGGGGGAGACAACAAGGAAATGCCAACCTTAGTACAGTGCTTGGCTCATAGTAAGTGCTTAACAAATACCAATATTTTTTCATTAGTATTATTGCTATTAACAGGTAAATGAGTAAAGCACAGATGCGATGATAAAAACAAATGTAAGCAACAAATAGAGAAATGAGGAATAAACAAGAACATATCCCGAACAAATGCAAAAATAATTGATGGGGAGATGTGACTGGGAAGGTTAAGACTAGTCTTCTCCTCATTAACATTCTTAACCTTCCTGAAAATCAGGACAGGTATGATAGGTTTCAAAAACTGCTTCAATCACAAAACCATATCATAGCATCAGGAGTAGTTCATAAGGTAGAATCCTGTTGAAGAATAAGAGCAAAACAACTGAAACTAGATAACAGCTGTTTTCTATTATTCTGGCTTCTTTGATTAACATCAAGGTTAGCACTTGCCAGATGGTTTGCTTAGTTTCATTAAGAATTATTAGTACTACAACTGCTTAAACAAACAACAATTCATCATTCTAATTAACTTTCCCAAGTGTTAATGTAAATTAAACTGAGAAAGAATTATAACCTAAGAGAAATAGTGCCCAGGTTGACCTTGAATCAGCAATTTTTTCCAAGTCTCAGTTTCTCTAATTTCTGGAAAGGTGTGATCAATTCATTGAAAACTGCAGATACCTTTAGAGAAATGTTTTTCTTCCATTAGAATCAATCATCCAAGAGTAAATAAACATACTGGGGAGGGGAACTGTTATTTTGGTGTTCCATGGAGGGCTTCACAGATTGTCAATGTTTCAAAAGGGTTATACAGAAATAACAACAGAAAATAGCATCATTATTGAAATAAGAATCATTTTACCTCATCACCTTTCTCTCCAGGCATCCCAGGAAATCCTCGCTCACCTTTGATGCCCTATAAAGATACAAAAATTTTAAAAAAATCACTTTTTCACGGCATGTCGTAAGCTCTGCTCATAGGAAACTTAGGACTGGAAGCTTTGGCTGTGCCTGTCACAACTCAGAGGGCAAAGCCTATAAAGGGATCAAAAGACAATGTTGGCAGTGGCCAAAATATTTACCAGCAAGACACACTTTCATACTGGTTTCCATGTTTGCAGTGCATTGGGTGCTCTTGGGAAAGGAAAGAAGGTTAGAAACAGTAATTTACCTTTGGTCCTTCTCTGCCAGGGATTCCTGGAGCACCTCGTGGCCCCGTGTCACCCTGAAAGATAGATGGGTAACAAGCATGAAGGTAGCCAAGATTTAAAACATGGTGGGTATCTCTGTAAACACTTTGAAGTGTGCAACCTTACCTTCCTTGCTTCATAATCATACTGGCCAGGCTGGCCAGTTATGTCTTCCTCTCCTTTCACACTTTTAAATCCTGGGACACCATGTGGGCAGCTGCTGCAAACATTCTATTGGGAATAGAGAAGAAGTAGTGGGAAGAGCACAGGCTTGGGAGTCAGAGGTCATGGGTTCTAATTTTGGCTCTGCCACTTGTCAGCTGTGTGACTTTGGGCAAGCCACTTAACTTCTCTGTGCCTCAGTTTACCTCATCTGTAAAATGAGGATTAAGTCTGTGAGCCCCATGTGGGACAATCTGATTAGCAGATATTTATTCTTTCAATAGTATTTATTGAGCACTTACTATGTGCAGAGCACTGTACTAAGTGCTTGGAATGTACAAATTGGCAACAGATAGAGACAATCCCTGCCCATTGATGGGCTTACAGTCTAATCGGGGGAGACAGACAGACAAAAACAATAGCAAATAGGATCAAGGGGATGTACACCTCATTAACAAAATGAATAGGGTAATAAAAATATATACAAATGAGCAAATGAGCACAGTGCTGGGGGGAGGGTAAGGGAGAGGGGGAGGAGCAGAGGGAAAGGGGGGAAAGGGGTCTTAGCTGAGGGGAGGTGAAGGGGGGCAGAGAGGCAGCAGAGGGAGCAGAGGGTAAAGGGGAAGCTCAGTCTGGGAAAGCCTCTTGGAGGAGGTGACTTCTAAGTAGGGCTTTGAAGAGGGGAAGAGAGTCAGTTTGGCGGAGGTGAGGAGGGAGGGCATTCCAGGACAGCGGTGGGTCGTGGGCCAGGGGTCGACGGCAGGATAGGTGTGAATGGGGAATGGTGAGGAGGTGGGCGGCAGAGAAGTGGAGCATGCGGGGGGGGGGCGGGGGGGAGTAGAAAGAGAGAAGGGAGGAGAGGTAGGAGAGGGAAAGGTGATGAAAAGCCTTGAAGCCCAGAGTGAGAAGTTTATGTTTCATGTGGAGGTTGATGGGCAAGCACTGGAGGTTTTTAAGGAGGGGAGTGACATGCCCAGAGCGTTTCTGCAGGAAGATGATCCGGGCAGAGGAATGAAGAATAGACTGCAGTGGGGAGACACAGGAGCAAGGGAGATCAGAGAGAAGGCTGACACAATAATCCAGCTGGGATATTATGAGAGCCTGTACCAGTAAGATAGCCATTTGGATGGAGAGGAAAGGGTGGATCTTGGAGATATTATAAAGGTGAGATATATAATTATAATTACATTGTAATTATAATTATAAAGATATTATAAAGGTTATATCCATCCCACTGCTTAGAAAAGTGCTTAGCCCATAGTACACTTAACAAACACCATAATTATTATAAAGCCCTGGTGATTGGAGGACTAGTGATGGCCACAATGTCCAAAGTTGGTTAGAGACAATATTGATAGGCAGTGTACATAGTGTATCTATGGAAAGAAAGCAAGATACGAAGATCTGAGTTTGGGGTCAATCTTTGTGAAGGGCACCTGGATGTGAAAATGATTTAGGTTTCTTTCATGAACATGTTTCCCCATTTTTGAAGGGAAAAAATGAGAACACCTTTTTTTACAGGTTAAAAATTTACAATGTTCTGGACAAATACTAATACACACACACACCACACACAAACACACACACACAAATTAGCTTTAATTTGAGTCGAAGTTTACTTGGGATACTATTCAACATAAGAAGGTCATGCATGAAAGGCAAAAATATAAAACTATTTAGCCATGTTTTTAAAACTGAGTTATGACACAAGTTTGACACACTAATAATTCAGTCACTTCTATTCTGACAAATGAGCTAAAAGGAATTCAGAGTAACTAAAAATGGTTGAAATTAGTGGCCGCACCTATTTTGACAGATGAGCATATTATTTGAGGGGTAAGATTTTATGGCAAATCCAAGATCTGAGGGAAAAATGAAAGAACATTATCTTTCCAATGACTTTGAAATAACCTTTAACTTCTTTTGTCTATAAGGAGTTAGAGTTTAATGATTGGAGCTCACAGGTCAAATACAAGTCTCATAGCATTGACAGGGATAAAATTTTCTCCTTACAAATGAAATGTTTGCCTTCTACAATTTGAAGGAGAGGTGGAGACAGAATATCAAAGCTCCCAAACTTCAAAACTTACATTATGTATGATTATTAATTATTTTTTAAAAAAATATTAAAAGTTTATATTGAATTGAAGAAGAAACCTTTGAAATATATAACTATTCTGAACTTATTACCATTTCTGTTTCATTATTTAGATATAGGCACAGTACATAAAATGGATCAGTTTTACAACTGACTGCTATTTGGCGATTAATTTACTATTGAATTTGCCTTTTGGGTCCCTAGAGATTTAACCTTTTAAAGTGATTGATAACTATACCAGGTGTTCATTTCCAAGAGCTTTGTCATGTTTTTATAAATAAAAGCAGACTGTAGGGAATAATGCCATACTTGGTATTTGCAAAGTGCTTTATATCATCTTTGCTAGCCAGCCCTCATGACAGTACGGTGAAATAGAAGGGCATTAACCATCCTTTCAAGGTTGGTAATGGAAGCACTGGTGGGTAAGGCCAACAGCATTACAAGGGTAATGCTTCAGAGTCAGAGTCTATGTTTTCATGAGGCAAAGATATTCAAATGCATGGTACAATTTACCCCATGACACTTTATATTGGTTGTCCACGTGGGCTCAAATTTAATGAAGTGAAGGAGTAGAAATATACAGGCAAACTAATCTTCCTGATTAAATGGGTCAAAACAGGAACATTCTGATAGCAGGAAGATTTAGGCCTGAAGCTTAAAAACAGTGGAAAATTCAGCGATTTTTTGGGGAAAGAAGTAATGGAACAGGAGCTAGCTCAACATTTATGGGAAACTGTTCCTCTAGAGGAGGCAAATAATCTCTTTATGGGTGTAAATGATATTTTCTTCCTGTGGGTTAAACTGGAATCACTGAAGTTTTGAAGAGAAAAGAGAATGGACACTACACAGAAGGATGGAGGGAAATATATTTAACCAGTAAAATATTACTGAGAATATTGTTTGTTAACTGATAATTAACTGTTAAAGTACTGCATTAACTGCTGGATAAAGCTATTCAGGTCAAACATAGTCTTTGAACCACAAACCAATGATAATCTAAGAGGTAGGAAGAAGCAGACAATATCCCATTTTATAGGAGAATGACCTGAGGAACAGAGAGGTAAAGTGACTTGTTCAATGCCACCTAGCAAGCCCGTGGCAGAGCTGGAACTAGAATACTCAGATGCCATGCTCTTTACCTTTGACAGTCTGTGGTTTTAGTTACATATCAGACTGATAGGTACAAATGAGCTTCATTTCTAACTAACAAAAGCGTTCTGTTGTCATTACGAAAAGTTAAAAATATTTTTAGGAAACAATTGGTTACCTTCAACAAAGCTCCAATGTCCCCTAAGAGAGGAAGTGCAATCTGAAGTAAAAAATGAAAAGGACAAAAAAATAAAAATAAAAAAGATAAGACTTTTGAGCTTTTTGCCAAATGTTCCCTCCCTGAGCCAAGTGGACAGTGCCAAGTTTACAGATTTGCAATTCTAGTCATTCTAAATGGCTTCACATTTCACATGATCATTTCGCATTTCCTTATCTTCTCTCCCAAACCCTGTCCTCTCCCGAACTTTCCCATCACTGTAGAAGGCACAACCATTCTTCCTATCTCATAGGCCCATAGCCTTGGCATCATCCATGACTCTGCTCTCTCATTCAACCTACATATCCAATTCATCTCCATTTCCTGTCAGTCTCATCTTCACATCATCGCTAAAATCCGCCTTTTCCTCTCCATCCAAACTGCCACCATTTTAGTACAATCACTCATCCTATTCTGCATAGATTACTGCATTAGCCTCCTTTCTGACCTCCCAAACTCCTGCCTCTTCCCACTCCAGCCCATATTTCACTACACTCTCCAGATCTTTCTACAGAAACATTCAGGACATGTCACTCCCCCTCCTCAAAAATCTCCAGTGGTTGCCTAACCACCTCCATATCAAACAAAAACTCCTCGTTATTGGCTTTAAAGCTCTCCAAAACCTTGGCCCTTCCTACCTCAACTCACTTATCTCCTTCTACAACCCAGTCTGCATCTTCGCTCCTCTGGTGTTAACCTTCTCTCTGTGCCTCGATATCGCCTGTCTTGCCGCCGACCCCAGCCCACGTCCTGCCTCTGGCCTGGAACACCCTCCCACCTCAAATCTGCCAGATAATTACTCTCCCCCTTTTCAAAGCCTTACTGAAAACACATCTCCTCCAAGAGGCCTTCCCAGACTAAGCCCCACTTTTCCTCATCTCCCACTTCCTTCCGCATTACCCTGACTCGCTCACTTGCTCTTCCCCGCCCCCCATCACTTATGTATATATCTGTAATTTTATTTATTCATATTGATGTCTGCTTATTTGTACTGACGTCTCTCCCCGCAGACCTAGACTGTGAGCTCATTATGGACAGGGATTGTCTCTCTTTATTACTGTTTTGTACTTTCCCAAGTACTCAGTACAGTGCTCTGCACGCAGTAAGCACTCAATAAATACAATCGAATGAATATGTGAGGGAGCTAAAAAAAAATTACAACCTTGTTATTGAGAAATTAAGACAGTCTCGGCCTTCAAGAAGCTTACAATCTAATGAAGAGCTTGAAGTATATAGCAGTATTTACTAACCATCTGACGTTCTTGTTGCATTAATAGAATATGTCAATACATACTATAACATTATCCAACTACCCACAAACATTCATTTGGAAAATACCATTTATTTCATGACAAGCACAAAAAAGTGCCAAAACCCCATAATTCAGGTTGCTAATTATTGCCGCAGTTTAACATCAACAAACAGTGTCCTTTAAAAAAAGTCTCTTAAATAAAATTGCTTTTGATGAAGTGCTTTTGATTTAATGAGTCATTATATGCCAAGACATGGCCTGGGCAAACTTCTACAGTTAAATTATAACTGCCAGAAAATAATCATTTATCACAAAAGAGCTGACAGTCTCAACTTTCAGTATAACATAATGGAGATAAATAAAATCACCAGGCAGTCACAGAAATAGTCTAATTCATTTGGATAGTGAAACATGCTCCATAGGTTGACTGGCTTCTCTATGCACAGCCAAGCATTTAGATTGTGTAAATCATACACTCAGTCTGTATACATACCGGCTCACCCGGGGGACCTGGCAGCCCTGGATTGCCATCTCTCCCTGGAGCTCCCTGAAAATAGGAAGAAACACATTTTAATATCCTCTGGTCGACACAGGGGCTGGTTAAAATTCTATGCTATTCATAGAGGTAACTTACATCAGCTCCTGGGAGGCCTGCTGTTCCTGGTATCCCAGGGAGACCCCTCGGGCCCTGAGGGGAGGAGATTGGTTCTCATGAGAATAGATTTCCTGAAATTACTTTTCACTAACCATGCTGAATTTACCATGTCAAATGATTTTCCAAGTGGCTTACCTGAATGCCCGGTTCTCCAGAGGGACCCGTGGAACCCTGTGAATCACAGTGCAGTGAATTGGCTTAGCTGAAATACTGAAAGCTATGCCTAGGTGCAGCTGAAGTTACTCAAACCTTAAGAAGACAGTTATCTGTCTTTAGTTATTCCAGTCACTCAAGAAAACCCTGAAAGATGTGTACATATCTTGTTGCTTCTGGGATTAATTCTATATTTGTATATTGAACTGTTAACTTTGTTTTAGGCCCCTGTGTTTGTCCTTGTTTTCCCTATTAGATGGTAAGCAACTTAATATGGTTGCTAAGCAACCTAAGATGGGCAGGACTGCAGAAAGTTCTTGTACAATGCCTAGGATCAACCAGTCAATAATAGTTGAAGCCTACGGTCTACAGAGTGCTGCACTAAGTCCTTAGGAGAGTACTGAGTTAGAAGCTTCAATCCTATCCTCAAGAAGCTACAATCCAGCATGGTGTTCAACATTCCATGCACAGTGGGTGCTAGTTAAATTATTTTGATGATGAACTGGATACTTTAGGAAACAGAGGACTTTATTAAAATGCCTATTGGAGGAAAAACTATGAAAAATCAAATATATACTGAGCATCTACTGGGTGCACAGTAGTATATTAAGTGTGTGACAGAATTAGGGTTGAAGTCTACCATGTAGAAAATAGCTCTTTAAATCAGATAACTTGAGAAGACAAGTAATGCACCCTCCTTACAATCCCTTCCGGGGTGCTCTCTGCAGTCTTTGGAGGCCCATTCAGTACTGCTTCAGAACCAGAATGGTAACAATTCTTCTGGGTGTGAAGCAGGTTGGCAGCACTTTGTGAATTAATGGTTCAGATTCCATCCCAACATAGCCAACATTTTGCCAGCCAGTTTTCTTCCCAGCGCTCGAGCAAATTAGTCTGAGTCAATATGGACTGTGACTTTCTGTCATGTTTTGTTGTGGCTGGTATGGCTGGAATACAGCAAAGAGAATCAGAATGGCCACAGGCATATAGATTAAGGTAATTACGGTACCTGGGCACTGGAAACTGAAAGCTTCCCCCTTCTTGTCTGACATCAAAGGGACATCACAGTCCTGGGGCAGCCCTGAATCCCCCATCTCTTTTAGGGTCCTCAGGACACCAAAAAAGCTGTAGCTCCCTTATCCCTTGATCTAATCCTTGAGGAGATATTCTTCACCTTTAGCAGAAGCTAAAGACAACAATGACCCAGTAGGGTGGCTCCAAATAGAGACTGACTACAGTGCTTCTTACAGTGTTTGTCATATACCATCATTTTTTTTTGAGGCTCTTGTTCTCCCTGGGAGCAGGGATTGTGTCTACTAACTCTACCATATTGTACTCTCCCAAGTGCTTGGTGCAGTATTCTGCACCCAAGAAGTGTTCAATCAATACAACTTATTGGTTGATTGATTGATGGAGGCTTGACTTGAGGAAGATGGAGAGAATTACATTTTCAATTTTTCCCTATAGATTTTTCTTTTGTGATTAATCTTTGGTTTTATGTTTCTACTGTTTGATTGTATTTTATTTTTTAAATACCAACTTCAAATGAGTTCTATTAACCAGGAAAAAAGTCTCTCTTCCCTACGTACAGTCTATAGGTTTGGGATCATGGTAGCAACTCTACTGCACTCTCCCAAGTACTTAGCAGCGTGGCTCAGTGGAAAGAGCCCGAGTTTGGGAGTCAGAGGTCATAAATTCTAATCCCGGCTCCAGCACTTGTCAGCTGTGTGACTTGGGGCAAGTTACTTAACTTCTCTGCACCTCAGTTACCTCATTGGTAAAATAGGGATTAAGAATGTGACCCCACGTGGGACAAGCTGATTACCTTGTATCTTCCCCAGCCCTCAGAGCAGTGTTTGGCACATAGTAAAGCACTTAACAAATGCCTTCATCATCATCACTTAGGACAATGCTCTTCACACAGTAAGAGCTCAATCAATATCACTGATTGACTGATTAACTGAGTGCCACATTCTATAATTAGCCTTTTGGTAACCACACAGCAGGAGTGGCTGCAGAAAGCAGTTCCATATTCTGGTTCAGGGCCACAGATTATACCCATTTTATAATGTGTACTACTGAATACATGATGACTCAGTGAGGGAGTGTGGATGGCTCAGGGATCACCACTATTTCAATCGAAACTCAAATGCACTTTCTTCTGGTGGTAGAGTATACTTCTCTCCCTACATACCCCACAAGTCGAAGTGTGCGTCCTATTAAAGTAATTGGGCAAAGAGGCAGCAGTGCCATTTAGCAACTCCCTAAGAGACTTGTCAGCTTAAGTGCACCCCTACAGGAGTGAAAAAGCCTAGGAAAAATGTCTTATTCCATTTTTTTGCATACAGATTGTCTGCCCTGCAGATGAGGTCCCAGTGTCACCTGTGAATACAAAGGCGGCATTCAGTGAGGTTGGGTGAATGTTATCTGTGGATGGGAGCATTTCTGTGTGTGGATGAGTCTGTTAATGTGTGAGAACCACTGAGCAAACTATCTCCCTGACACCTGATCGGGAAGGTAAAAGAAAGGCAAGTAAAAAAGAGACATGGTGAGATTTAGTAATGGGAAAACTAAAGGAAGAATAGAGACTAATAGATTCAGAGAAGATCAGAATAACATCTCTCAGAATAACATCTCTATACTAGTGTTTAGAACAGGGCTTGACATCTATACCATACAAATTATAACATAAATAATAAATATATCTGCCCCTCTAGACTGTAAGTAGACTGTGCACAGGGAACATGTCTATCATTTCTGTTGTATTGTACTCTCCCAATTGCTTAGAACAGTGCTCTGCACAAAGTAAGCCTTCAGTAAATGCCACTGATTGACTGATTGGTGAGGAACATGTAAGTTGTTTAGCATGAAAAGAAAGACAATTGGCTGCTGTAAGATTCTATGAGGGCCAGGGACTGGGTCCACCCTGAATATCTTGTATCCATCCCAGCACTTACTATAGTGCTTGGAACGGGAAGCAGCGTGGCTCAGTGGAAAGAGCACGGGCTTTGGAGTCAGAGGTCATGGGTTCAAATCCCTGCTCGGCCACATGTCAGCTGTGTGACTTTGGGCAAGTCACTTAACTTCTCGGTGCCTCAGTTCCCTCATCTGTAAAATGGGGATTAAGACTGTGAGCCCCACATGGGACAACCTGATTCCCCTGTGTCTACCCCAGCGCTTAGAACAGTGCTCGGCACATAGTAAGCGCTTAACAAATACCAACATTATTATTATAACATAGTAAGCACTTAACAAGTACCATAATTATCATTATTATCTCCTCAGTAGGTGAATCTTAATCAACCTCCTGCAGGGTCCAGGCTGTATTCAATGTACTTTTTACACAAATTAGAACAGTAGTAGGAACCATTTCAGAAACTGTCACTTACAGGTCTTCCAGGAATTCCTACACCTGGTGGCCCTATGTCTCCAGGGAATCCATGTACTCCTGGAAGCCCTCTTTCACCCTGTGAATGGAAGAGGGTATCATATTTTGAGGGGAAGGGACTCTGCTGTCATCTTTAATAAACTACATTCCAACAAACAGATGACAATACTCTCTTACCTTTGGCCCCCTTGGTCCTGGGGTTCCAGGAACACCATCCAAACCCTAAAAAAGTGAAGATGGCAGGTGAAGAAGTTTGGACACAGTCATCATGTTCTATGCCTTTCCTCTTCCTCAGTCTCTTTTGCCAGCCCTTTCTCTGCCTCTTGCTCCTTGACTGTGGGCAACCCCCAAAGCTCATTTCTGGGTTCACTTCTCTTCTCAATATTCACTTCCTCTCTTGGGGAGCACAACCTCCCCAGAGCTTCAATTACCACCTCTATGAAGATGACTCTGAAATCTAGCTCACCTGCCCTGATCTCTCTGCTCCTCAGCAATATTGCATTTCCTCTTGCCTCCAGAATATCTCTAGCTAATGTTTCACTGGCACCTCAAGTTGAATAGTCCAAACCTAAATCTGTCATCTTCCTTTTCAAATCCTCTCCTCTATCTTACATCTGACAACACAACCATCCTCCTCTAGACTGTAAGCTTGGTGAAGGTAGGGAACATGCCTATTTATTATTCTACTGTATTCTCCCAAGTGCTTAATATAGTGCTCTGCACACTATAAGCACTCAATTAATACGATTAAATAAATGAATGAATCCCTTCCTTACAAGCTGATAATCTTGACATTATCTTTGACTTTTTCTTCTCTTTCAAACCCTAGTTGTCTATCACTAAATCCTTTTGTCACTAATTCCTATCGATTCTTCTTCCATAATGTTTACTATAGTAATCTGCCCACGTTGGTCCATGCATTTGTCATATCAATATTGCATTCACCTCTTTGTTGACTTCCTTGCTTCTTTTCTCTCCCCTCTACAATCCAGACTTTGCTACTCGGATCATTTTTCTAAAACATAATTCCATGCAGTCCACCTTACTCCTCAAAAACCTGTAATAGTTTTCTCTTCCTCTCTGCATCAAGTAGAAACTTTGGTTCATCAGCTTTAAAGCACTCATTCAACTCTCTTCCCCCAGTTAATCTCCTTGCTTCTACTATACCTCAGTTCGCACAACTCATTTCTCCAAGGCAACCTAGTCACTGCTCTTCATTTTCATCTTTCCCACCACTGACCTTTTGCTCACACATTTTCTCCTACCTGGAACACTCTCCCCCTTATAATATGGCAGACCACTGCTTTATTCATCTTCAAAGCCCATCTGAATTCATACCTTCTCCAGGAGGCTTCCCTGATTATTTTTCCATCCTATATCCCATCCGAACGTCACTCTAACATTTATATGTAATATGCACTTGGGTATTCCTCACCCCACACTAAAGGCACACAACTTATGTAAATGGCTTTATATTGTTTATTTTACCTCATATGATTTATTTTAGAGTCTTCTCTCCTGGTAGACAATAAAATCCTCATTGAAAAGGATTGTGTCTACAACTACTACTAATAATGATGGTATTTGTTTAGCACTTACTACATGCACTGTTCTAAGCTCTGGGAGAGATATAAGGTTATCAGGTTGTCTCACACGGGGCTCACAGTCTTAATTCCCAATTTACAGGTGAGGTAACTGAGGCACAGAGAAGTTAAATGACTTGCCCAAAGTCACACACTGATAAGTGGCAGAGCTAGGATTAGAACCCATGACCTCTGATTTCCAAGCCCGTGCTTTTTCCACTAAGCCACACTGTTTCTCCTAATTCTGTTAATTACATGGTACTCTCCCAATTGTTTAGTATAGAGTTCTACGCATAGTTTGTGTGCAACAGATGACTGACTGAATAATTCCTGAATGTCATTACCCCAATTTATATTGTAATTTTGAATACCTTTGCTTGCTGAGTCTTTGAAATGGCCAAAATAGTTCATAAAAATTTGAATGGTCTTTAGGTTTCCCCTAGGCAATTATTTCAGACAGAATATGTTTTTACCTTTTAAAAATATATATTTTTTGCATATTAGGAATCCTCCAATTAAAATGGTCCTAAAGCTGTTTTATTTTTAAAGCTATCAAAAATTTAGCTAAGTAAATGCATTTCCCCTTGCTTCCTCTTCTGTACATCCTTTACACTGGACATTTATCACTTTATTTTTAAAAATGAAGCAAGTCCTTTACTGGTGCTGATTACAGTTTGAATTGGTATTGTATATATTGCCAATATGGGCTTAAAAAAGCCTTAGGAAAAAGGACCACTCTGAACAACTGTCAACATAATCTCCAACTTTGTAAACCACTCCTCCTTAAGCAATCATTTCCCATCCTCACGCCCTTGTAAGGCCAACCATATGCATTTCCACTGATTTTCCTTCAGAACTGCTACCCAGGTTAGCATCTTTGAAATGGTCAGCTAGAGAGAGTTCCTTATCTGTGTTCCTATAAATTCTATGTTCCCAAAAAAAGCTTCAAAAAATTGATACCAAAAAGATGCATGGTAAAAGATGAAAGGAATGGTTGGTATTTTATTTAAAATGTCTGTCTCTTCAACTAGGCTTGGGGTTAGGGATCATGTGTACCAACTCCGTTTGAATTATAGTCTCCTAACCACTTAGTACAGTGTTCTGCATTCAGTGAGTGCTCAATAAATTTTAATGGTTGACCGACTGGTACTTACTGGATCACCTGGAAGACTTGTCCCTGGAGGACCTGCCTCACCTTTGGGACCAGGGTGTCCAGGTGGGCCACTGATTCCCCCAGAATCTCCCTGTTGAAGAAAGAAAAAGGTCATTTAATTTTTAAGCAGATTTACACTGTACTCTCTCAAGTGTTTAGTATGGTTCTCTGCACACAGTAAGTACTCAGTGCTTTGCACACAGTAAGTGCTCAATAAATAAGATTGAATGAATGAATGATTGAGTGATTATGAGAAAGATAAAACAGGGTACATTGCTCTTAGTAATCAAGTCTATACCTCACAGACTTCCTACTACATCCCACCACTTTGACTTCACACTTTTAACACCAACCTACTAACTGTACCCCAATCTCATCTATCTTGCCACTGACCTCTCTCCTATGTCCTGCTCTGGACTGGAACTCCCTTCCTCTTCATATCTGACAAATAATCACACTCCCCACTTTCAAAACCTCATTAAAGTCACATCTCCTCCAAGAAGCCTTCTCTGACTAAGCCCATATTCCCCTATTTCCTCTTCCTTCTGTGTCACCCTGCCTTTTTAATTTGTACCCTTTACTTAAATATATATATTTATATGTATACATTTATATAGCTATTACTTTTTAAAGTCAGTCTCTTCCTCTAGACTATAAACTTTTGTAGTCAGGGAACTAGCCTACCAACTCAATCAACTGTTACATTGTACTCTCCCAAGTGCTTGTTCTGTACCTAATAAGAGCTCAAAATATACAATCGAGTGACTGATCAATTTTAGATCAATCAATAAAAGATACAATAAATGTCACACAAAGTGCATCAATAAATGCATATGTCTGAATTTTATTAAAGGTAGGTATAAAAATATAGCTTATTTATGTTAGTAAACTGCTTTTAAATCATTATAACTCTTTTGCTCTTGCTGAATCCCAGGCTGATTGATTGGCATTAATATTCCCTCTTAAAGATTAAAAAGATCTTTCCAAGAAGATCCAACAGCCATGGAAAAGTCAGAAGAGAAATAAAATTTCAGTACCTTAAATCTCCAGTCTGTTTGGCTGACTGCCATTTTCCATATCTATATTGGACATATCCCGAAAATAATATTTATATTCAGGGATAACAAGTTTTCATTTTGAGCATGGGGATTTGAGCCTTTGAAGGGAGAGGGACTTTCATGGGTTGGGGACTTGAAAGGCTCTCAGTTGACTCTGGGGTGAGAAAAGTCCAATATCCAGCTTTGAAACAACAGGAAACTAAAAAAAAAAAAATCCCCAGCACAGAGTGAGAAGCCAGAGAAAGAAAGAGGACTGGGCTGGACAAGGAGAGAAAAAATGAGGAGAAAGGGGAAAAAAGAAAAACAGAGGGGAGAAGAAAAAAGAAGAAAAAGGGGAGATGAAAAGATGAAAGGAGAGGAGGGGGGCAGAGAGGGGCCCAGGTCCTATTTGTAGATCACACAAAGATGGCCCCTTGATTCTTCTTATGACTTAAAAATACATCATATGAATCCAAGTTTAAACCATACCTTTTCTCCTTTAATTCCTGGTCTTCCTGGAATGCCATGCTCTCCGGGCAATCCCTTTGAAAATGCCCCAAAAGAAAACATTTATTACAGCATCTTTTGTTATGCACCATTCTACCTGATTTTTAATTGCCAGGAGTTCAACACTGGCATTATAGAAATGTTGCACTGGACTTCATCCAAGAGATCAGGGATGGTGCTTATAGGTTTGTTTGAGATGATTTTGCAAAGGAGATATTTGGAATTGGGGCTGATAGTCTGCTACTATTTGAATTGGTAATTTCTTGTCCTTCCTCTCCGCCATCCTTCTGAGAACTTCTTCCATCTACAAGTTCTTCCTTTTCCTCATTTTTCCCGGGTCTCCTACTCTTATGCTATTATTATCATACTTAGAAAATGTACATTGTTTAAAACCTCTTTGTCTAGTACTTCAAGCTCTTCCAAGGAAATGCATTACAAAAATCCAGTTTATGAACCTGCTTATGAAAATAGTGGGCCCATGATGTGACAGGAAAACTATCAGGTGTGCTCCAGTTTCAGGAGTTAAAGGTGAACAGAACATAACAAAAAACTGCAAATCAATAAGAATAAACTGCACAAGCTGACTGGCTAAGGTTAGGGATCCAATCCCAATTCCCTGGAATGGTCCCAGTTTTGAGTACTAGTCTGGCATTTTAGCTGATAATTTTTTTTTAAGTAAAGAGAAGGCTTAGTGTACCATTTATGTCAGAAGGATGTAGAAGATACATGCATATTTGGTCAAAAAGAAACTGGAAACCTCACTACAAGTCTCTCATTAAGTCCCGTGACCAAATCAGGTCATAGGATTTATCCTTTCACAACTGTTTCTGCTCTTTCCCTTTAGTTCACAAAGATCTAAAATAAAAGTTGGCTGAATGATGTTCCAAAGACTGCTTTAATGATCTAATGATATTCAAAAGAGATTCATTCTATGCAACCCAGGCTGATGTTTGCCGTGGTTGTGACAGAAGGATGTTGGACACACAAGCAATAATGTTTGGGAAAATAAATGATCGCGAATGCCATGTTTTAGTAGCAGGGTGACCTAATGGAAAAAGCACAGGTCTGGGAGTTGGAGGACCTGGGTTCTAATCCTGGCTCTTCCATTTCGATGCTACATGACCTTGGGCAAGTCACTTCACTTCTCTGTGTCTCAGTTCCTTCATCTGCAAAATGGAGATTCAATACCTGTTCTCCCTCCTATTTAGACTGTGAGCCCCATGTGGGACCTGATTATCATGTATATACCCCAACAGTGCTTGGCACCTAGTAAGCACTTAAATACTACAGTTATTTGTTGGAGTTCGCATTCTTATTCTGCCATTTCCCTTAACCCCTTTTGTCTTACTCCAGTAAGTAAGCGACTCATGCTTACAACATCTCCTTGAGGTCCTCTGGGTCCCTCAGATCCTGGAGGGCCTTGCTGACCCTAGAGGGAGAAAATATCAAGAACTGTTAAAATACTGAATCTAGAACCTAGCTGAGCATAAACACTTGACTTCAGTGTGAACTCCAGGGACTACTCTGAAATTCAGCTTACCTTGGAGATTGACCTGAATTTGACTGCCCCAAATAGAATCTTGCTCCGCACTGTGCTTACTGAGGATGATTTAGACCAGCTTCCATTTAAAGATTATATTCTCCCAAGTATGTGATGCTCAGATAACTTGCATTTCACACAAATGGGCAGTGTTACATATTAATCTCTCCCTCTGCGGTCTCAGAACAGCTGCCATCAGCTGGGGACACTTCTGCAGAGTGTTCCTAAACTCAGACTTCAATGATCTGGAGGCTGAACATTTTCTGTTGAGGGCACATGTTTCTGGAATTCCCCTCCCCTGCTGAGGAACTCTGGCTATAATGGCAGGGCCACCTGGTTGGGCTTGGCTACCTTTACTGGTTCTCTTGTTGTCGCAAGTATATTTTTATAATGACTGCCCCTGCACTCTAAAGCAAAAAGACAAATATATTTGGCACTTTGGGAAGTGTATTTAGTTTTTCATAACACAAGGGACATTGAGTGAATGTGGGCACAGTGTGAAATGAATTATACGTTACCCATGTATCTTTTTAGCAACATTTGCTTGCATGGCCAGGAGGTTACAGGATCACATTTATCTTAAAATACGAAGAACGTCTGTGAATGTATGTAATATATCACAGTAATGCATGTTCAATGAATTCAGAAAGTACTGGAGGGTCTTCTAAGAGTTAATGCTTCTCCAGCACTTCCCCACTTACTTTAGGCACTGAGAGATTGCAGTGCCCTGTGGATAGCATTTTGCATCTGGCTATAAGTGGAGTGAATGCCATTCTCAAGTATGTCAGCCTATGATGGGCTTTGAATTTAAAAAAATACAAAAAGCTGCTTCAGTAGATTCAAACACACCTCAAGTCCTGGGCTTCCCACAGATCCAGGTGGACCAGGGTCTCCAGGTTCACCCTAAACACATTATGAGGAAAATAGCTGAATGATTAAAATGATACTTAAATTGTTTCAGATTCAAATAACAATCAAAAGAGTTTAATTTACAGTTTCACTATATTAGCAATTTAGTGTCAAAAAATCAAATACCAATGTCAAAGAGTTACCTTCATTCCTTGCGGTCCTTTTATCCCAATTTCTCCCTGAAAATTAAAAGATTTGAATCACAATTTAATTTAGGTAGGCACCCATGAAATTTCATTACATGGCATTCAGCAGGGTACACAATATGAAATTATGGAAAATTGGAAGACCTCAAGTGATTTATATCATTTTCGACTTCTCTTTTTAGACTGAACATATTCTCTCTTACATTCTCTCTACTTGTAGTGACAAGTGTCACCATCTAATAACATTTCAGTTCCAGGTGTGAGCACCCCATGCACAGCTGACATCATTTAGGTGATGTCATTTGCCAGCTGACTTCATGGTCACTGCAAAAGCAGTCCAGTGAAAGATTATCCTGTGGTAAATTTATTTTTATTTACTGTGACTCCCTCTCTTGAAGTCAATGAGCAGATGCCACGTCAGGTGAAGAAATGTAAACCTCCCTCCTGCTTTAGTGAGATTTAGCCTGCCTAATCCCAAATCTCACTCAAAAAGCTATTCTTCTCTTCTCTATCCCTTCTCCACCCCTCAAAAAATACTTTAATCCACTGAGTCTAAAATACACCTCAAACCCTTCCAGCTCTCTCCTTGTAACTTCCAACTGCCAGCTCAGGTTTCTCCTGAACTTTTTGACCCTTCTTCCCACGTTAGGGCAGGCACCTTGAATTCCCCTCCTCTGATTTTAGGTAATCAACTATCTCCCTTGGCTCTGATTACCTCATGGCTCTCTCACCTTTGGAAATTACCTTTCCAAAGAACAAGTGGAGACGATACTTAATATATTTATTGCCCCTAGCAGAAACTGACCATTGTGAACCTAAGCATTTAGTCTTCCTTACCATATTCTCTTTTTGACTGGTAAACTCTTCAGGAGTACAGTCTGAGTCACTTCTGGGTAATATCAACTCTTCACCCATGAGATATTTTAACCCCACATTCTTTGTCCGCTGCTGTCAGAATTACAGCTCACCAATAACTAACCGTGAAACCCCAAAGGCTTATAACAGCTGCACTAAGAAACATTGTGTAGTAGGATATGGACAGTCATGGCTTACACCAATGTTTTATTTTTTCTCAAACCTTTCTCTGACTGATAAATATTTTGAGTTGAAAATTTTTTTTTTATTAAATGACTGCTCCAAAAATAGTTGAAGACCAAAGTTAAAGAGTGAAGTAATAAATAAGGATTAAAGTTCACAACAGGACAAAATCATTTGAAAGCCAGAATTACTCTTCTCACACTCCCTTCTGCATCGCCGGCTCAGTTGCACTCTTTATTCATCTCATCCTCAGCCCCCCAGCAATTGTATATACATCTGTAATTTATTTTTTCTATTAGGGTCTGTATGCTACCTGTGAGCAGGAAATGTGTCTACCAACTCTGCTGGGTGGTAGTCTCCCAAGTGCTTAGTTCAGTAAACTCTGCACACAGTAAGTTCCTCAATGAATATAACTGATTGATTTCTGTTGCACCTAGTTGGCTTCAAATTTATTAGCATCTCAAGTAATCACACATTAAATCTAAGAAAGAAGTTATAAAAGTGAGCAGTAAAAACTAGTCATTGATGCAGGATTTACTTACTGTTTCTCCTTTTTCTCCTTTTACAAATAAATAATAATAATAATAATGTTGGTATTTGTTAAGTGCTTACTATGTGCAGAGCACTGTTCTAAGCACTGGGGTAGATACAGGGTAATCAGATTGTCCCATGTGAGGCTCACAGTCTTCGTCCCCATTTTACAGATGAGGGAACTGAGGCACAGATAAGTGAAATGACTTGCCCACAGTCACACAGCTGACAAGTGGCAGAGCCAGGGTTCGAACCTATGACCTCTGACTCCCAAGCCCATGCGCTTTCCACTGAGCCACTGCTTCCTAATAATAATGTTGGTATTTGCTAAGCACTTACTATGTGCAGAGCACTGTTCTAAGCGCTGGGGTAGATTTACAGGATAGTCAGGTTGTTCCACGTGAGGCTCACAGTCTTAATCCCCATTTTACAGATGAGGTAACTGAGGCACAGAGAAGTTAAGTGAGTTGTCCACAGTCACACAGCTGACAAGTGGTAGAGCCGGGATTCAAACCCATGACCTCTGACTCCCAAGCCCGGGCTCTTTCCACTGAGCTACGCTGCTTCTCCACAAAGGGTTCTGCATTCATAGCAAATTATACTTTAAAAAAATGTTTTGTAGATTTACTTATAGAAATCAACTAAGCCTTCACTTTACATGCATTGTAGAATAACCACTATGGGTAGAGTTTCAAAACAGCATAGTAAAATTTGCAAATCTTCTTCTGGATCCCCTTATGCTGACTAGTTGGTAGAGGAAGACCACAAATGAGTACATTTGCCTTACCCAACTCTCAACCACACAATCTCAAGTTACTTCCTCTCCCAAGAACTATCCCCAAATGACAGTGGACTCTGTTCACTTGCATGCCCTAAGGCAGGGATTGATAACTTTTTCATAATAATAATAATAATGATGGTATTTGTTAAGTGCTTACTATGTGCTAAGCATTGTTTTAAGCGATGGGGGAGATATAAGGTAATCAGGTTGTTCCAGGTGGGGCTCACAGTCTTAATCACTATTTTACAGGTGAGCTGAGGCATAGAGAAGTTAAGTGATTTGCCCGAAGTCACACAGCTGACAAGTGACAGAGTGGGGATAAGAACCCACAACCTCTGACTCCCAAGCCCATGCTCTTTCCACTGAGCCATGCTGGTAGAAGATTCCCTCCAAAAAGAAAGGTTAGGGCAGTAGGCTCACTAAGAGCCAATCCACACAATCTACTGGCCCCTGTGCCATGTGATGTCACTGTATCATTCTGTAGACATCACAAATGTGATGCTATAATTGTTCAAATGGCTGCTAACACCTACTGCTGTCAGAGAAGAAATAGCATGGTCTAGTGGAAATAGCCAGGGACTAAGAGTCAGGAGACCCAGGTTTTAGTCCCAGCATGGTCTGCCTTTGAGAAGAAGCACGGCCTAGTGGGATAGAGCATGGCCCTGGGAGTCGGAAGGTCCTAGGTACTAATCCCAGCTCAGCGACTTGTCTGCTGTGTGACCTTGAGCAAGTCACTTCACTTTTCTGTGCCCCAGTTCCCTCATCTGTAAAATGGGGATTAAGGCTGTGAGCCCCACATGGAACAGGGACTATGTCCAACTTGATTAGCTTGTATTTACCCCAGTACTTAACAGTGCCTAGCACATGGAAGTGCTTAACGAACACCATTAAGAAACAAACAAAAAACTAATGTGCTGTGACCTTGGACTTGCACGTGGATCTGTAACCTTTGGATATTTGATATTTGCCTCACCTCAACCCCATAGCACTTATGCACATATCTTTAAATTATGTGTAAATTATTTAATGTCTGTCTCTCCCTCTAGGCTGTGAGCTTGCTGTGGACAGGGGACGTATGTGCTAACTCTGTTGTACTGTACTCTCCCAAGCACTTAGTACAGTGCTCTATACATAGTCAGGGCTCAATAAATACCATTGATTGATTGGATAAGTCACTAAAATTCTCTGGGCCTCAGAAATGGGGTTAAGATTAATCTGTGATCCATGTATGGGTATGGGGACTGAATCCTAACTGATGAACTTGTTTCTACCCCAGGATTTATACAAATTAAATGCTTATAATAATATCATAATGAATAAATTAAAAGGGAGAGGGAGATGGAGAGGAAAAGGAGAAATTAGAGAAGAAAAGGGAGGGGCAGATGGTGAGAAAGTCATGCCAAAGGTTAGTCTCCTTCTCTTCCCCTTCTCTTATCCCTGGATCTTGCTCCAGGTGTGTGGGAGGATGGCGCCCACACAGCTGGACATAGACAGCAGGGTTGCAGCCACTTATGAGGGCTGAGGTGGTAAGATGGGGATAGGGCCTGGGGTGAAACACACTGCTGAACAATGTGATTTTTTCATTCTGACGAACAATATGATTTTTTCATTAGTATTTTGTTAATTATTGTTTCTTACCTTTTCACTTTTAGCACTGTGTAGTCCAATGTCTCCTTGCTCACCCTATTGAAGAATGACATAAAATGAATTATGTTTAACTTACCTAAATTCTGCCCAAACTGAAACACATGCCAAGTATAATAATAATGGTATTTGTTATGCGCTTACTATGTGCCAAGTACTGTACTAAATGCTGGGGTGCATATAAGCAAATAGAGTTGGACACAGTCCCTGTCCCAAATGGGGTTCGCAGTCTCAATCCCCATTTTACAGATGAGGTAACTAAGTCCCAGAGAAGTGAAGTGACTTATCCAAAGTTCACACAGCAGTAAAGTAGTGAAGCCGGTATTAGAACCCATGAGCTTTTGATCTCAGGCTCTTGCTCTATCCATTATGCTTACTTCTCATGGACTTGTTGGTTTGGCTACTTATTTATACGGCTGTATTTGAATGTGATTTTTTTCAAATAAACATAAAACAAAAACAAATGACAATAACAAAAAACCCCTCATAATCACTAGAACATTATCTACGTGGATAAAGTTTATGGTTCTAGGAAATACCAACACAGAATATCTCTATGACTAAAAAATTCTCTAAGTACACATATGTTTTTCCAGGTTTTTAGATGAGAAAGTCCTTCCTTTGGAGAGATACATAATATATAATATAGATGTATATATGGAATTTGGAATATATTCAACATGTGAAGACATATGATGTTTGTATATATCTCCGGTATATACACACACACATAAACACACGAAGTATATCTTATTTTTAAAAATGGTACTTATTAATCACTTACTATGTTCTAGACACTGTACTAGATGTTGGAGTAGATACAAGGTTATCAGGTTTGACACAGTCCTGCTCCACATGAGGCACACAGTCTATGTTAAAGGGAGGAGGATTTTATCCCCATTTTATAGATGATGTTACTGAGGCACAGATAAATTAAGACACTTGCCCAAGGTCACCCAGCAGACAAGTGGTAGAACTGGCATTAAAACCCAAGTCTTCTAACTTCCAGACTCATGGTCTTTCCATTAGGCCACCCTGCAATATCAATATGACATATAGTCTACATGTACAGAATGCATATACATATATGTACATATATATGTATGTGTATGAAGGTAAGTATGGAGAAATATTTAATTTCTGGTCAATCAAAGGTGTTTATTGTATGCCTTGTGCAGAGCACAGTAATAAGTGTTTGGGAGAGTACTATAGGGTAACAGATAATCATTGCTCTCTAGCTTTCAGTCTAGCAGATCAATTTCTGAAACTATGAAGGCGATAGAGTCAATCAAGGATTGTGTAATATAAATTTTCTGTATTGTTTAGTTTACTGGTTTTTCTTTTCTGCTCTTACACCCTGAAATACTTAGTTTCTCTGGGCCTCAATTAATCTCATCTGTAAAATGAGGATTGAGACTGTGAGCCCCATATGGGACTGGGACTGTATCCAACCCAATTTGCTTGTATCCACCCAAGTGCTTAGTACAGTGCCTGGAATGTAATAAGCACTTAAGAAATACCACAATTATTATTATTATTCCATCCAATAAGTGCTCAATAAATCCTATTATTATTACGATTTTTCTTAAGCACTTACTGTGAGTCAAACACTGTTCTAAGTGCTGGGGTAGATGCAAATTAATCAGGCAGGGCACAGGACCTGTCCCACATGGGGCTCGTAGTCTAAGTATTGATTGATATTTCCCAGGATCAATTGGAGTATTATTCTCAAAGTGAATATTGAAAGCGAATGTATTTATAGCACAGTTAATTTTAATGTTCTACTTCTTCCACTGATAATGTCTCAGTGAATTTATTGCATTTAGTGTTTTTAATCCCCTTTTCATTCATTTTAAAAGTAATTTCATATTATGCACTGCCCCAGTTCTCTGTTACTGCTTCTGGGTTAGATGACATTTTTTACAATGGATTTAACTCAGTCTAACTTCTCAATTTAAAATTCTGAAGCCTGATACTAATGTGACAGTAAAGGACTCCAGGCTTGATACACACCTCTCTTGTAACATCCAATTTGTCTTCACTGTGAGTCTTAAGTATTCTTAAAGCACCTTGTTTCTCAATTAATATATTCAGTCTTAACACATCAGCTGTTTTAATTTAAGAAATGTCTTTTAAATACTTTGCAGATCCAACAACTATTTCATGGCACAGCTATCTATCCACTGAAGTTTTTTTTTTACTAGCCTAAAACTTTGAGGTATACCATAGAAAATGGTATATTTTCTATGGAGCTCTGTGGCTTCTGTATGATACTCAAGAAAAGCAGGCAACACCAGTTTCCCTCATTTCTTTTCAAGAATGTCAAAAGTTTCTCCCTGCAGGAATTTCGTTTTCAATGGTCTGTCTACATGAAGGAAAAAGTATATAAAATTGGACTCCCTGTTGTTTTCCATTTCTATGGAGGTTCTTATTTTCACAATATTTTCTGGGTTGGGAGGCAATATCTTTGCATGGACTTGCTACACTTAGGGAGAGACAGAACATTTCCAAGATTCATAACAAATATAGTATGCATCAAATGCATCTAATATGAATGAAAGCACATGGACATGATGTACTACTAGATACTTGAAAACTTATAATAATGTTGGTATTTGTTAAGCGCTTACTATGTGCTGAGCACTGTTCTAAGCGCTGGGGTAGACATAGGGGAATAAGGTTGTCCCACGTGGGACTCACAGTCTTAATCCCCATTTTACAGATGAGGGAACTGAGGCACAGAGAAGTTAAGTGACTTGCCCACAGTCACACACCCGACAAGTGGCAGAGCTGGGATTCAAACTCATGAGTCCTGATTCCAGGGCTCGTGCTCTTTCCACTGAGCCACGCTGCTTCTCTTTGCATAGATATGTACTGTCATATTAGCTAGAGAAAGAAATGTAATGATTTAGGTGCCTGAATTTAAGATCACTGAAGGTTCACAATTATTCAGGAGGGAAACACGTACTGGTTCAAAAACAAAAGCAGTGACACTCAAGTTCATACAATCAAGTTTAGAAGTTATTCAAACTAAAGCAATGAAAGCTTTTTTTTCAGTTGAGTTTTAAACTGGCATTATAATAGCCAACGATTGAATCAAATGTAATTTTTTTTCCTTTTTTTGTTTAAACAGGACAATCACCTAATAGTAAATACAAATACAGAGATTGTTATAATACTGAGCATTCACAGAATATGAAAAAATCTTGGGTCTTGGCCCACAGTGATACTGCCAAAGGGATCATTCAGAATTTTGCAGTATGTGCAAATTCAAGTAACATCAAATATTAATCACAACTAGTGGCCTGTATTCATCCACCCTGGTCTATTTCCTCTTCATTTGTTCTCTTCACTACAGCAAACTGCTACTCAGCAGTCAGCATCTGCTCAACTGTATATATTTCCATTACCCTATTTATTTTGTTAATGAAATGTACATCGCCTTGATTCTATTTAGTTGCCATTGTTTTTACGAGATGTCCTTCCCCTCGACTCTATTTATTGCCATTGTTCTTGTCTGTCCGTCTCCCCTGATTAGACTGTAAGCCCATCAAACGGCAGGGACTGTCTCTATCTGTTGCCGACTTGTTAATTCCAAGCGCTTAGTACAGTGCTCTGCACATAGTAAGCGCTCAATAAATACCATTGAATGAAAAGTGCTTACTACATGCCAATCACTATTCTAAGCATTGGGGTAGATACAAGATTACCAGATTACACATAGCCTCTGTCCCACATAGGGCTCCCAGTTGAGGTAGGAGGGAGTAGGATTTAATCTCCATTTTACAAATGAGGAATTAATAATGTTGGCATTTGTTAAGTGCTTACTATGTGCCAAGCACTATTCTAAGCGCTCGGGTAGATACAAGGTAATCAGGTTGTCCCACGTGGGGCTCACAGTCTTCATCCCCATTTTACAGATGAGGGAACTGAGGCCCAGAGAAGTGAAGTGTCTTGCCCAAAGTCAAACAGTTGACAAGTGGCGGAGGCGAAATTAGAACCCGTGACCTCTGAGTCCCAAGCCTGGTTTTTTTCCACTAAGCCATGCTGCTTCTCTAACTGAGAACTGAGGCACAGAGAAGTTAAACGACTTGCTCTATGTCACACAAAAATCGGTAGTAAAACTGTGATTGGAACCCAGATCCTTTGACTCCCAGGCCCGCACTCTTTCCAGTAGAACATGCTCCTTCCCGTGATTTTTAATTTTAATTTTGACTCCTCATGAGGATAAGGCAAAGCCACCCAAAGTAAAGGATAAGGGGCACCCTCTTGTTCAGAATTAAAATACAAGCTAACAGAAGGTGCACCTCTTCCAAGGGGCCTTCCCACACTAAGCCCCTTTTTCCTCAGCTCCCCCTTCCTTCTGCATCACCTCAATTAGCTCCCTTTGCTCTTCCTCTTCTCCCTCCACCCCACAGCACTTATGTATATATGTATTTATCTAATTTTATTTATTCATATTGATGCTTATTTATTTGTTTTGATGTCTGTCTTCCCCCCTTCTAGACCATAAGCCCGTTGTAGGCAGGGATTGTCTCTCTTGATTGTTGTGTTGTACTTTCCAAGTGCTTAGTATAGTGCTCTGCACACATTAAGCACTCAATAAATACCATTGAATGACTGATTGAATGAATATTAAGCTTGGTGACTCTGAAAAAGCTCCTGTCCTGTTTCCATAGATTCTAATTCTTCCACTAAGAGGATCTGGAAAGATAAGCTTTTTGGAGACAGTCCCAACTCTTTTACAATACAGGGATATTAAAATGACTCTATGGTTTAGAAACTTCAAGAGGAAAAAAATGGATTATTTTGCAGACTTGTTTTGTGGGTTAAATTGGAGAACCAAACATTAGAATTGATTGCTGGGAGGCACAGTCTCAAGTTTCAACACCTGAGATGGATTCTCTGTAAACTCTATGGAAGGTGGTGATAAAAGATAACATGACTATGCATTTTCAATATGGATCATTTAAAAAAAAAAAAGAGAGTTTGTGAGTGTGTGGCCTCCCTTGATAACAGTGTCTTTTTCAGTTAGAAGGTTATGAAAGGTCTTTGGTCTGATGGCTTTAGAGGTTGACAGACCTTATCAAATTTTTATTAAAATTCCCAGAGCTGAAGCCAATGAAGAGAAGCCTGCCAAGTTGAAAGCAGATTCTCCTTGAGGGGAAAAATATGGTTCGCTATTATTGCTTAGTTAGAAACAGTCTTGCAGAGAAGTAGCAGCTGCATGTGTGCTTCATGTTTGTTTTTAAGGAGTGAAAAAATCCCCATATCCACATCCCTATTTCCCTAAGGCACACAACAGGCAACTCTTTCTCATGCCTTTCTATGTTTATTTTCTTCAGCCATTCTCCCACCTCTTTCCCTTCTGCTTCTTCTCTTTGCTAAGTATAGGTTTTTTGTTTTGTTTAATTTTTTTAATGGTATTTGTTAAGCACTTACATGCCTTACTGTCAGGCAGCGTATTAAGAGCTGGGATAGATGCAAGCTAGTCAATTTAAGACACAGTCCATGTCCCACATGGAGCTCATAGTCTCTCAATACCCATTTTACAGATGAGGTCACTGAGGCATAGATAAGTTAAGTAACTGGCCCAAGGTCACACAGTAGACTAGTGGCGGAGTTAGGATTAGAACCGACTCCCAGTCCTGTGCTCTATCCACTAGGATACACTGCTTGTCAGGTCTGAAAGCTTTCAATTATTTTTCTTCCTCTTCCTTTTCAGCTCTAGACTGCCTAAATAAATTTTATGCTGATCCAGTCACAGAGGTCAATGGAGTTAAAATGGAAGCAGCGTGGCTCAGTGGAAAGAGCCTAGGCTTCAGAGTCAGAGGTCATGGGTTCGACTCCCCGCTCTGCCACTTGTCAGCTGTGTGACTTTGGGCAAGTCACTTAGCTTCTCTGTGCCTCAGTTACCTCATCTGTAAAATGGTGATTAACTGTGAGCCTCACGTGGGACAACCTGATTACCCTGTATCTACCCCAGTGCTTAGAACAGTGCTCTGCACATAGTAAGTGCTTAACAAATACCAACATTATTATTATTAAAGTGGCCAGACATCCTATATTAGATGGGATGGTCTTCAGTCTGAGCACAGCTTTGTGTCACCCACCCTTTGGCCAGTGTGGTCAATAAGGTTCCGCATCAGCTGGTATAACAGTGGTGGCCAAGACTAGGCAAGTCACATTTGGAAGGGAGTCTCTTTCATGGCTCATCTGGCATTGCCCTATTCTTATGACTAAATGCCATTTCCAAGTTACTGCCATTGTGACTTCCAGGACGCAGCCAGGGATCATGGCAGAAATGATCTCAGAAGACAAGAGCCTCTAGGAGCACGTTGGTCACAGGAGCACCACAGGAAGATTTGCTCCGTGGCCCCAGTTCTTTATTCCTGTCTCTGCTGCTGACACAGCTGAGGTGGTAGCTAGCATCAAGGATGGGATTGATCTGCTTCTCTTCTGCAGTGTGTTTCTGAAGAAGTGGCAGTCTCATTCCTACTGCTGCTGCCGGTCTTCTCCCAGTGCCAGAAACCCTGGCAGACCAAACTCCCTGGCAGCACCATCAGCCTTTTTCTGAGATGGAGTAAGACAATAACTAAGAGCTAGATTGTGGGTAGGGTTGCCCAAATTTTACGGAGATGTGACAGTGGAGGAATGGAAGGTTACTTCCTTGCTCAGGTGCCCTGTTCTGCCTGAGCCAAGACAATATCTGGTGAGTCCTTTCAAGGGATGGGAATGAGGGCTGGGGATGTGGGTCTGTGTTTGGTCCCTGCCTATTTACCTCTCTAAATACCTCTCTCTTCCTCTTTCTCCACCTCTCTACCTTTCCCCTGACCTCAACACCCACCAAAACCCATGCCCAATACATAAACAAACATGCACAGGCACACACATTCATTCTTTCATTCACTCAATCATACTTATTAAGCACTTACTGTACTAAACACTTGGGAGAGTTCAGTACAAAAATAAATACACACATTCCCTACCCACAGCAATTTTATAATCTGGGGAGGGGAGGAGAGAGAGACATTAATATAAATAAATAAATTACAGGTTGTACATTAGTGCTGTGGGGCTGAAAGGGGGAAAGAACAAAGTTACCAAGTCAGGACAGTGCAGAAAGAAGTGGAAGAGGAAAGGCGGGGACTTAGTCAGGAAGGCCTGACAAACTCCATCTTTGTTAGCAAGGTCACTGTCAGAGCAGTGTGGTTTTAAACCATTCAATAACATGTCTGGCAGAAGAACTGCAGGGAAAATTTCATGGACTACAAATTCCTTGATATATAGAAGGTCCTTCTCAAAACTGTAAGCTTCTTGTGGCCAGGGAACATGCCTACCAACTCCCAAGCTCTTAGTACACTGTTTTGCATGCACATAGTAAGAACTCTGTAAATACCATTTATTGATTTATAGTTGATGAAGCTAAAGCTTCTTACAGCCTCTAACTCTCTCTCCCCTTCTCTGAACAAAGGTCTTGAAGCTTCCCCCTATAGTATCTTGATATCCTGCCAAAGTTTGTGCTTAATCAAATGCAGTCCCTTTATTCATACTGAAAGAAATACTTCTAGCCCTAACTTGAGGCAGAGTTTTGTCTGAAGAGGTATTTGTTGCGAGTATCTTCCATTAGCATAGACAAAGAGGTACCCTGAATGTTTGCTATTGTCATATAGATACAGCAGTGCAAGGTTCTCTTCCTCTAACTTTAGAGAAGGATCTAGTCTCTGCTTTGACACTTTTATTCCACTTCCCCATGAGCTGAACCACGAATGTGAAAAGACAGATAGGCAGACTCTGGACAGTGACCATTTGTTCACCTCATTTCTGCACCACTGGCTCTTCCCACTGGAAACCTGCAAAGAGTGGGAGGTAGTGGTACAAATCTAGAAGCACAGGTCATCTTGGCCCAGAAATGGCAGAAATTGCCTCTCCCACCCATAACATGAGTTGCTGCTTTTGCTGAGACCTCTATAGGTATATAAAATGAAGCTGTTTGAAGCTCTGCCTTTCCTTTCAGAAGTTAAGAATTCATTTAATTCCAAGATTCCCTGGAAAGTTAGTTTGATACTGAAGACGTATAGTCCCAAAAGCTAATTTATAGTATTGCTGCCTGCACTTTTTATCACACACTATGCAGTGTGTTTAACGTGGTGGAAACCATTAGATTTCAATGAGGCAGTGTCAGTAGTTGGCAATTCCACACTGACAGCAAAAGAAGCTGCTGCGGGTGTGAACATGGTGAGAAGCAGCGTGAACTAGTGGATAGAGCACGAATCTGGGAGTCAGATGATCTGGGTTCCACTTCTGGCTCCGCCACTTGTTGGTTGCGTGACCTTATGCAAGTCATTTAACTTCTCTGTCCTCAGATACCTCATCTGTAAAATGCGGAATAAGACTGTGAGCCCTATGGGGCACATGGCTGTGTCCAACCTAATTACTTTGTATCTACCCCAGTGTTTAGAACAGGGTCTGTCGCATAGTAAGAGCTTAACAAATACCATTAAAAAAAATCAGGGCCTTAAGAAATCCTGACAGAATTTTTGGTGAGTATTCAACCAACTGCACTGGTTACACTCATCTCTTTTAAATACAAATTAGAGTTTTAAAATGCCAAATTTAAAGCTCCCAATTACAAATGCCCACAGACCCATGCTCCTTAAGAAAAAACACTTGATTCCTGTGTATGATAAATTCATCCCATGAGGAATTGGTTGGGAGACCTCCAAAGAGAGAGGCATTGAGAAATCTGAAAAGTTGGCAAATATCAAAGTTGAAGACAAATAAAAGGACTCCAAATTTTATGCTCCTAACATGTCATTTCACAAGTATTCCCAACCAACCCTGGGTCACTAGAAGCAAAATGGCTGTCAGCCTAAAAGACTTGAAATAAGGTTGCTGAAGATTTTTGAATTTCTGGTGCAGTGAGGATAATAAGCACTACATTTTGGATATACATTTCTGACAAATGGTAATTATTCTAGGCCTTAAGTTTGATATCTTGGACAAGATAGGTTCATTCCTAGGTCTCTGGAAGAAAAGATTTTATTGCTCTGGCACTCAGTTAAGTTTTCAATCTATGAGTCAGCCAGTTAAGCAGACTGCCCTCCCTTGGTTTTTAAAACTGACAATAACCTTCCATCCATTTTGGAAGGAAGGAATTCCTTTGGAAATTCTCAAAGGAAGAAAAATATAGCTTATCTTTCTAAGTGTCCTAAATAAGCATTTAGGAATGCTTATAAAGCAACTGTACTCTCCCAGATTCTTCATAAAGTCCTCTCTACACTGTAAGTACTCCATTAAATATCAGTAATTGATTGATTGACTGATTTCCACTTTTCTGGAGAAAGTTCAGTGGTTTAGTGTAGATAGCAGAGTTCTGGAGTGGACCAGGTTTAGGTTCTCACAACTTTTCTGTGCCTCAGTTACTTCATATATAAAATGGGGAATAAGACTATGAGCCACACATGGCACATGGTCTGCATCAAACCTGATTAGCTTGTATCTCTCCCAGAACTTAGTATGTGGCTCAATGGAAAGAGCATGGGCTTGGGAGTCAGAGGTTGTGGGTTCTAATCCCAGCTCTGCCACTTGTCAGCTGTGTGACTTTGGGCAAGTCACTTAACTCCTCTGTGCTTCAGTTACCTCACCTGTGAAATGGGAATTAAGACTGTGAGCCCCACGTGGGACAACCTGATTACCTTGTATCTCCCCCAGTGCTTAGAACAGTGCTTGGTACATAGTAAGCACTCAACAAATACCATCATCATTATTATTATTATTCAATCATATTTATTGAGCACTTACTGTGTGCAGAGCACTGTACTAAGTATTTGCACTGTACTAAGAGTTTATAGTTTCTAGTGTTCCAGTAAGCACTCAACAAATACCAAAAAAAAAAAATACCTGCCTCTTCAGCTGGAAGATCTTATGCCAGTTATTTTACCTCCCCAGGCCTCATTTTCCCCACTTGTATAATGGAGAAAATACTACTTGCTTCTCCCCACCTCACAGGGATATTCTGAGGATAAAATGAGAGCTGATGAGAGAGTGTTTTTGTAAAATACAAACATTCTACATAAACACGTGTGTGACATTATTATGTTTGTGGTTCTCCCATACTCACTGGCAATATCTAAACTGGTAGTCCTTAGTTAAAAATATTCACAGAATTTGCTGTGTTTATTACATGACTGCCTCTAGCAATGGAGGGATTTTCTGTTAGTACTTTTGTAATCATCATTCAGCCCCTGAAAAAAAATAGATTGAGCATTTGTATTGGAGTCAGAGGTCATGAGTTCGAATCCCAGCTCTGCCACTTGTCAGCTGTGTGACCGTGGGCAAGTCACTTAACTTCTCTGTGCCTCAGTTACCTCATCTGTAAAATGGGGATTAAGAGTGTGAGCCCCACGTGGTACATCCTGATTCCCCTGTGTCTACCCCAGCGCTTAGAACAGTGCTTGGCACATAGTAAGCGCTTAACAAATACCAACATTATTATTATTATTTCTGTCTTCATTCCACCATTGTGTCTGCCTCATAACTGCCCCCAAAGCCGCCTAATTGAAAATTGCTTCTCAGTGTGCTGGCTGCCCTGTATTCCTCCCAACCCTGCTTCTATTATGCAGAGGGTCATAGGACTGCTATGGGCAGTGGCAGATGGCTGGGGAGATAGGGAGGGAAAGTCATAGATTAGAGAAGGGAAGGTTGCATTGTTGGCTGTCAATTAAATGAACTGACATAATGGTGACAGGATGGCTAAAAGTTGGGCCCAGCAGTAAATGTCTTCTAAAGTCTCGGTGGTATAGTTTCCACTTCTTTGAGCTACGAGCATTTGAGAATTCCTGTGCAGTGGTAAAAAAAAAATAAATAAAAAAATAATCATTCAGCTCCTGTACCTGATACTTTCTTTCATCTCTACTTTAAATCTGTGCTGCTTGAATTAATCTGGTGGAGAAGTAGATGCATGTCCAAAGGGATTTGGACACTGGTTGTTATGGTCACTAGGTGACACTGAAAATGAAACAGTCTTAACTTTGACACCTCCAATATTGGCAAATTACTCCTGAGACGCAAACAGTGGAGCATCCATAGTCCTATCTATCTCTCAGCATAAAAAGACTTTCAAACCATAATCACACTTGACAAATTCCTGACAAAAAGCATGCTAGAAGATGAAATCCTTACCTGATTGTAACATCCACTAAGAGTATTCCTTATTAGCTAGGTTGTATAGTTTTGTAAGTGACCCTTCCTGGAATTTTACATCATTCTGGGACAACAATTTTAGCCAATTCTGTTTTCTAGGTCATCACTAGATTCTACAAGAAGAAAAGGCTCCCAATCCCTTCAAGTCAAAATTACTTCATTACAGACTTTGCTTTTTGTCAAGAGATGATGTTCTTAAAACACACTGTCAGTCCCTTCTGTAATATTCCGGTTCACCAAATAAAAATCACCATGGAAAAGCAAGCAAAGAAGCATCAAAGACAAATCACTGAAAGATCAGCAATTTTAATTTCATGTTGACAAAGCAATTAACTAGATGAGTGGCTAGGGGACACTGTATTTCTGTTCCCAGTCTTTTAAATGAATCTCTGAACAATTTGGACACAGGGAGGTAGTTTGCTAATAAACATAAATTTATGTTATTATGATCGATGTCTTAATGGATAAAAAGAGGGGATCTTGGTTACTGTTGTCATGGCCCAAAGCAACCACGTGACCGACAACATCAGAATAAAATGAAGTTCCTCATCCATCTTTTTGTGCCTCATCTCTTTACTGTTTGGGGAAGCATATAATACAAAGGAATATCAATCAATCAATCAAGAAATCAAGATCACAATCCTGAATGAACCAAAAAGGTCTCGCCTTTCTGGACTTTTCCAGAAAGTCGGTCATTTGAAAATGATTAAACAGTCATCATTATCCACAGTATTTACTGAGCAAAGTAGCTTACTGATGGCTGAGTGAGCTTCTATTTTGATAGGGAAAACAATCAATCTACTAATTAATCAATCAGTGGTACTTACTGAGTACTTACTGTGTGCAGAGCATTGAATTTAACATAGTAGTATGAAAATGTAATTATCTAGGAAAAACTGACATAAATAAAAATCACAAACCCAAAGGGCAAAAAAGTAGATATGGTCCTACAAGATAGACTAGGTAGTTGGAATAAGAATCAGGCAAATTTTAGGAAGAAAGTGTCTTTTTAGAAGGGCTTTGATGGAGAAGAGGGGTATGTGTTTTGGGAAAGTAGAATGGAGATGGCAATCCATCTGGAGGCAATGACCTGAATGAACAATGGGATGGAGACAGGAGAATCAAGGGCAGACAATAATTAGGAGATTACCTGGGAAAAGAGGATAATGCTAGCTGGAGTAAAGTAGGACACGAGGATAGCTGGGGATTAGGACCTAGCTGTTGCAGACTTTAGAGCGAGGGGTGATGAGATTTCATTTTACACAAAACAATCATAATCTTTTAGAGACCTAACACATAAAGCATGAAGAGCATAGGAAACCAGCAGGGTTAAAATCAGAAAGGATTTTGAGGAGATGGTGGATAATTGTGTCAAAACTAGCCAAGGGATAAATGAGGATGTTAGTGGAGAATTATAATTAGATCTGTCAAGCCTGGCAGATGTTAATACATTATCATATTTCCTTACCATCAGTTTTAAAGAATTCAATCATCTTGTCCACTCCGACCTTACTACTGTGATTTCTACTACAACCCAGACCACATACTTCATTCCCCTAATGCCAAACTATTCAGTGTACCATAATCTCGCCTATTTTGCCACTGGCCCTTCGCCCACATCCTGCCTCTGTCCTGAAACTCCCTCCATCTTCAAATCCAACAGATGATCACAATCTGTCTCTTCAAGGCCTTATTAAAGATACATCTCTTTCAAGAGGCTTTCCCTGACTAAACCCTTTTATCCCTCTCCTTTCTGTATCACCCTTGCATTTGGATTTGCACCTTTTATTCCCCACCCCTGCAGCCCCATGGCACTTATACACACGTCTTTAATATATTTATTTTAATAGTCATCTTCCCCACTAGACTGTAAACACATTGTGGTAAGTATTGGAAGACAGCTCTGTTTTACTGTACCAAGCACTTAGTTCAGTGTTCTGTGCTGGATAAGTGCTCAATAAATACAATTGACTGGTAAAATGTAATTATTTTGAAATTATCCTTATGTGGTCCAGGAGTAGATAAAACTAAGAAATGTCCTTGCCCATGAGATGCTTGGGGAAAACTGATTTTCCACAACAAAGGTAGAAAAAATGAAGGCTCAGGGCAGTAAGCTCAGGGAATTTTCTTATCCCTGAAGGCCTAAATAGGCTCTTTTCTCTCAAGCCTCACTCTGGTAATGGGTGCAAGAAAGTCAAAAATATGGAAATGCCTGCTGGGCTATGCCATCATATCACTAATGAAAGTTTCTGACCAGTAAATCTTCTAGATAATTTTTTATTTGCTTGTGCACAGAAAACTGTACTTAAGTCAATAGGAGAGTATAGCAGAATTACTAAACAAGATTCTTCCCTTCAAGGAATTTACAATCTAGTGACGAGACAGACTCTATAGTAAATTGCAGTTTGGAGAAAGAAAGAAAAGGGAATATATATATACACAGATTAGTGCTTAGTCCTCTCTTCATTTTAGTTGTAATTGTTAAGTACCTACTGTGTGCCAGGCACTGTACTAAGAACTGGGGTAGATACAAAGTAATCAGGTTGGACACAGACCATGTGTCACATGGGGTTTACAGTCTTAATTCCTATTTTACTGATAAGGTAACCAAGACACAGAGAAGTTAAGTGATCTGCCCACAGTCACACAACAGACAAAGTGGCACTGCTGGGATTAGAACCTATATCCTTTGGATTCCTAGGCCCATGCTGTAGGCCATGGTGCTTCTCAACTCAGATTAAATCCTACTCCCTCCTACTTAGACTGTAAGCACCATGTAAATCAGGGATTGTGTCCAACCTGATGATCTTGTATCTACTCCAATGCTTAGTACGGGGCTTGACACATAACAACCATTAAATAAATACCACAATAATTATACAAGTTGTAGTTGGAGTCATGGAACTCAAGGGAGTTAGTGTAAAATTAGAAGAGGACCCACCCACATTTAGAAAGGGGGAGTCAGGTAAGAGCCAGAGGAAGGGACTAAGAAGAATCAGTCAGAGATAACAGAATCCAGGACAGAGTTGTGTCAATGAAATTTGGCCTTGCCCACCAGTATCGTGAAAATAGCTGGCTAATAAGAGTAGCAAAGACTGTAAACTAGACTGTAAAATCATTGTGGGCAGGGAATGTGTCTGTTTATTCTTTTGTACTCTCCCAAATGCTTAGTACAGTGCTCTACAGACAGTAAGTACTTAATAAATACAATTGAATGAATAAATGCATCTCTCAGTCCTGGTCGAAAAGAAGGAAGGAAAGAGTTAAGCTGTGAGCTATCCAACTAGAATTAAAACAATGTCACATGATTCTGTCCTTACAAAAGCTCTTCTACCCAATAGGAAAGGGAGGGAAAAGATACAGGGATTCACTATCAATATTTTTCTAAAAAAAATATAAAAACTGAGTGCAGCAAATTTAATGCGACAATTCTACAAAGCAAACTCTAAAAAATAAAATACTTCAGGAAACACTGAAAAATTTTAAGGTATAATGTGTCGGTTGCTGTATTCACTGGCTTGCACTGGTGACATCTCTGATAGCCTTGGCAATTTAATGGGTGCTAATATAATGAAATATGCTGCTTGTGGACTGGATGTGACAGAAGATCTTTGTAATAACGATACTTCTGTACTGTGGAACTAGAAGTAGAGGACATAAAGATGTAGTGATGAATGCAGAGAAGCAGTTTGATATAACTTCTGAGAAAATAATAGCTCTCACGAGTAATGGAACTTCAACTATGATTGGAAAGACAAATGATGCTGTTACTTCCCTGAAATAAAAACAGAACTAATGCTGGAAAAGAATTCTCATGGCATTATATATCTTTTCCTTGTGCATTTCCACCAACTGGCTTTGTATGAGGCATTCTAGGTCAGTAAATGAGATAATGAGCAAAATTAGAAGATTAGATTTGGGTTGTGCAGAGAGCTTCCATTTTTGGAGATAATTCATGCTGGGCCACAAGTAAGAAGCCCAGCATCTTTCCAACACTTCTCCCTCTTAATCTATGCAATATTACTGAGGCAGCGGCACAAAGTGCCTAATTTTAACCTTTCTCCTTTTTCAGCTTAGTGTTTTCCAAAGAATGATATCGAACAGCAAATTTAGGGCTTCTCTAATCTAACCCATCTCACTCTTTGACATCTCCACTTCACCTTTTCAATAGCATAATTCCTGCTGTAAACCAGATATCTCCACTGGGATGGATCTATACCATCTATAATCGGAAAAGTTTAGAATGTAAGAATGATAATGATGGTATGTGTCAAGCACTATTCTAAGAGCTGCAGTAAATACAAGCTAATCAGGTTGGACACAGTCTTCCTCCCATATGGGACTCACTTTAATCCCCATTTTACAGATGAAATATCTGAGGCCCAGAGAAGTTAAGTGACTTGCCCAAGGTCACACAGCAGACAAGTGGCAGACCGGAATTAGAACCCATGACCTTCAAACTCCCAGGCCCATGGTCTATCCACTAGGCCAAATGAATGGTTCATAACTTCTCATGCCCTTTTTTCTCTTCAATTTTCCCTTACCATTGGTGGCATAAATTTGTGCCAGTCCTCCAAATGTTTGATTTGGGGGTCATCTTTGACCTGATTCTACCTTAGAAGTCTCTCTGTCTCTCTCTTCTTATATTGATAGCTGAATGGCAGGTCTAACCTCTTGAATTACTACAAGAGAATTCCTAACAGTCTCCCTAGTTCCAGTCTCTTCTCTCTTGCACAAATTTATCAAACCACCATATTTTTGAGCATTTACTGTGTGCAGAGCACTGTACTAAGCACTTGGGAAAGTACAAATAAGCAAACATCATCTTTCTTTAGTGTCAATTAGATGACGTAGTGGATAGAGCTGGGGTCTGAAAGGCATAAGATCATGAGTTCTTATCCTGGCTCTGCCATTTCTCTGTTGTTTGACCTTGGGTAAGTCATTCACTTCTCTGCACCTCAGTTACCTCATCTTTAAAGAGGGAATTGAAATCGTGAGGGAATGTGGATCAGGGACTGTGTCCAATCCGATTTGCTTGTATCTACCCCAGCACTTAGTACAGTGTCTTGCACGTAGTAAGTGTTTAATAAATACCATAATTATTATTATTATTAGGCATTTACAAAGCATTTACTATGTGACGAACACTGCACCAAACAGTGGAGTAGATGAAAACAAATAGACCAGATACGGTCCCTGTCCCATAAAGAACCCAAAACCCAAGTTGTAAAAATCAAAGAACTACAACAGTGCAAACAGAAACAAACAACAGAATCAACAAACCAAGATAACAATATCAAGACAAGTCAATAAACAGTTCTTTCAAAGGGATGACCTCAGACTTCCCACTGTTTCAAGCTAATCGTTAGTAGTTTACAAGCCACAGCAGCTTTCCAGGGTTCTATAGGTTGTAAAGTTGGGAATGGAGCACTCAATCTGATTGCCCATTGAACCTCACCTCATTAATCTCCTACTACAGCCCATGCAGGGCTTAGGCCTTACTATGTTCTAAGCACTGTATTAAGCACTGGCTTAGACACAAGATGCATAGGGCTTACAATATAAGTAGGAGGAAGAACAGATATTGAATCCTCATTTTTCAGATGAGGAAACTGAGGTATAGAGAAGCTAAGTGACTTGCTCAAGGTCACACAGCAGAGAAGAGGTCCCCTGAATATCAGGTCTGCTCTCTTTCCATTAGTCCATGTTGTTTCTCAATCAATGAAAATAGAGGATTATCATTGAGAAGTCCTTACATATCCTACCTCTATATTCTCCTTAATGGGAGGGGAATTTGTTACCACAGTTTTCAGAAAACTATCTGAATCAATGTCAGTTCTGCAGTGCAAAGTCACCTCAGCCAGGTACCAAGTCTGGAGCAATTCTTGTTGACAGTGTCAAAGACATAACCTAAATTCAAATGACTTAGCTCTAGCATGTAATATTTATCCACATTCCAAGAGGTCATTTCAGAGTCACCAGTACTGTTTCTATTTTATGACCCAATACAAAGACTTGCTGGAGAGGATCCAAGATGTCATTTCTTTCCAAGTTTAGCAAGAGCTATCTGGCTAATAGGCCATCAATCATCTTTGCAGGAAGGAGAAGTTAAAGGCTGGTGGTAATTGACAAGCTACTGGCATCAGAAGATATTACTGCACATTCCAGAGCACTTGACAGGTCACTTCCTCTGAAAGAAGCATTCATTGACTGTCAGGTGCTTGCCTTGGGTCAGTATAGGCTAGGACTGAGATTCATTTGGCATACCTTGGCTAACTCTTTAAAACTTCTGCAAGGAAAACTGGTTGGAGGCTTACAGAATAGATAAGAAATTTAGTCACCGCCAGGCAAACCTTAGTATGTTGACTAAAGATGCTAGTGAGACCCCAGATGGAAATTTCGGAAAGGCAGCTGTTGTCAGAATAGGTCTTTCTCAAATCTTTTCCAGACACTTCTACTATATCTCACCTCCACCAAAAAAGACCAGAAAAAGTCTATGCTAGCACTGACAAAATGGTATTAGATCTCAAAAGTTTGGTTAATTCAAAAGTAGGTATTCATAAGGAACCTGCACATAGCGCCGACTTTAGCGGCTTTTTGGCCGCCGACCGCCGACTCATCCACGCCGAGACCAGCCCCCTCCCCCGGGAAACTGAGCCTTGTCATCGCCCGGACCCTTGGAGCCATTACCGCATGGGCCCGGGATCTCTGCTCCCCTGGGGCTGAATCGACCACCACATGAACTCGGGAGCTCTCCTCCCAGGCGGTGGTTCCTTGGGCTGCCTGCCCCCCGTTTCCAGCCTAGCTCTTTAGCAGCCTTTTGGCCACCGACCGCCGACTTTAGCGGCTTTTTGGCCGCCGACCGCCGATTCATCCACGCCGAGACCACCCCCCCTCTCCCGGGAAGCTGAGCCTTGTCATCGCCCGGACCCTTGGAGCCATTACCTCGTGGGCTCGGGATCTCTGCTCCCCTGAGGCGCAGCCTCGGCCCACCCGGCCCCTGCCCCGATTCCCGACAAGCCCCCCTTCGCCTACCGCTCGCTGACTCATCTGCGCTTCCTCCGCCTCCACCGGGGAGCTGAGCCTCGGACCGTCCGGACCCACGCCCGCCTCAGCCTCTCACAACCTGGATCTCCGCACCCCCGCTCGGGAACTCCGACACTACGGATCTTCGCCCCCACAGACCCCCAGCCACCAGCTTCCAGTCCACCCGCCCCCCGCCGCTCGGGCCCGGGAACATTGCGCTCCCCTTCTCGATCCTGGGGACACTGTGCTCCCCTTCTCGGCCCCAAGGACATTGTGTCCCCCTGCTCGGGCCCGGGGACATTGTGCTCCCCAACCGCTCCCCCACTCCGCCCGAGGCGGCCATTTTAGGAAGCCCCCACTCTGCCTGAGGCGGCCATTTGGGGAAGGCCTCACTCCCTCTTCCCTCTTGAGGTGATTCATCCCTCCCGCCCCCGCCCCCGCCCCGGGCGACGACGTCCTTGTTCTCACCATGTTACCTTGCCTTAGCCGCCGCCTACGGCCGCCACCCACCCCGGACAACCTCAGGGCCCCCCCGCCGCCACAGGGTTATTTGGTCATGAGCTCTGGGACTCTCTCGGCCGCTGGCCGCTTGACTTGGAGTCTGATCGGGTAGGGTCGGCTCGTCCCCCGACCCTGGTCATCGCCTGCTTATTAACACTATTGTAGTGTGCCTTACTGTAGCATGTTGCTATATTTGCGATCTCGCTTTTTATTGTTTATTGTCGTCAGATTTTGAATTTGATCAGGCCGCCCCTTAATCGAGTCTACCCCCGACCCTGGTCATCACCCCTTTTATTAACACGACTATATTGTATCATACTGTATCATGTTGCTATATTAGCACCACTGTATTGTATCATATTGTATCATGTTGCTATATTACCGATTTCGTTTATTACTGTTTATTGTTGTCAGTGCTGCCACCCACCTCTCTGGCCTCGCCATGTCCCTCCTCCCCCCCTCCCCCCTCTTCCTATCCTCCCCTTCCCCTTCCCCTCTCTCGCTCAGCTCTTTCCCGCTCTCTCCTCTGTCTCCTCCCCCCCTCCTCTCTCCCGCCCTAGAACCCCACTTTACCAGCGCTACCCCTCTTCCCCCTCCCCCTACTCTTCCCCCCACCTAACCCCCTCTTCACCCCCTCCCCCCTTCTCTCTTCCCCACCCATGCCCCATCCCAGTCCTCTTGTCCCACCGCCACCCCTCATCCCCCTCTCCTCGTCCAGAGCCCCGCCACCTCCTTCCCATCCAAACCCTCCCCTCCCCCCGCCCTTCCCCCCCTCCTCCCCTTGCACCCACAGCTACTTTCAAGTGTGGCCTCTGGAACCCCCGCTCTGTTACAGGCAAGCTACCTTTCATCCATGACCTTTTCCTCTCCCGCTCTCTCCTCCTCCTCGCCCTTTCGGAAACGTGGCTCTCTCCCGAAGACACGGTCTCCGCCGCCGCTCTCTCCAGCGGAGGCCTCTCCTTCTCCCACTCCCCCAGACTCACCGGTAAGGGAGGAGGCGTCGGCTTCCTCCTCTCGCCCCGATGCCGCTTCCGCACTATCCCTCCTCCCCCCTCCCTCTCCTTCCCCTCCTTCGAAGCCCATATCATTCGCCTCTACCACCCACTCCAGTTACTTGTCGCCGTCATCTACCGCCCTCCCGGTCCCACCTCCGACTTCTTCAACCACCTTGACCCCTTTCTCACCTTCCTTCTCTCCTTCTCTCTGCCCACTCTGATCCTTGGAGACTTCAACATCCATACGGATGTACCCAACGACTCCTCTGCCGCCCGCCTGCTATCCCTCCTCGACTCTGCCGACCTCCTCCTCCACCATACCGCGCCCACTCACCGACTCGGTCACACCCTCGATCTTGTCATCTCCTACCGCTGCACTATCTCCTCACTCACCGACTCTGAAATCCCTCTCTCTGACCATAACCTTCTCACCTGCCTCATCTCTCACACTCCCTCCCCCTGCAAATCTTCGCTACTGCCCCACAGAGACCTCCGCTCTCTCGATCCCATCCGTCTTTCCAATAGCATCTCGCCTCACCTTGCCGCCCTGTCCTCTCTTCCCACTCTCGACGATCAGGTCTCCGCTCTCAACTCCACCCTCTCTACTCATCTCGACTCTCTCGCCCCCCTTTCCCTCCGCCGCTCTCGCGCCACTAACCCACAGCCCTGGATCACCTCCTCCGTCCGCCTCCTACGCTCCTATGCTCGAGCTGCTGAGCGCTGCTGGCGAAAGTCCAAGCACCAAGCCGACCTCACACACTTCAAATTTATCCTTTCCTGCCTTAACTCTGCCCTCTCCTCCGCCAGGCAAAGCTTCTTCTCCTCCCTCATCGACACCCATGCCCGTCACCCCCGCCGATTGTTCCGGACCTTTAACTCTCTCCTTAGGCCCCCTGTTCCTCCCCCTCCCCCATCTCTCACCCCTAATGATCTGGCCACCTATTTCCTCACGAAAATCAACACGATCAGGTCTGAGCTCCCCAAAGTCACCCCTCCGCCTCTCCCCTCCCCCCCACCAACCCCCTCCCCTACTTTCCCATCCTTCCCTGCAGTATCCTCAGAGGAGATCTCCTCCCTCCTCGCAAGTGCCACCCCCTCCACCTGCGCCTCGGACCCCATTCCCTCTCACCTTCTTAAAACCATCGCCCCTGCCCTCCTCCCTTCCTTAACTTCTATTTTTAACCACTCAATCTCCAAGGGCTCCTTCCCCTCTGCCTTCAAACACGCCCACGTCTCCCCCATCCTAAAAAAACCCGCTCTTGACCCCACTTCCCCCTCCAGTTATCGTCCTATCTCCCTACTACCCTTCCTTTCCAAAATCTTAGAACGAGTCGTCTACAATCGATGCCTAGAATTCCTTAACTCCCATTCTCTCCTAGACCCCCTCCAATCTGGCTTCCGTCCCCTCCACTCTACCGAGACTGCTCTCACTAAGGTCACCCATGACCTCCTTCTTGCCAAATCCAATGGCTCCTACTCCATTCTGATCCTCCTTGACCTCTCTGCTGCCTTTGACACTGTCGACCATCCCCTCCTCCTCCATACCTTATCTCACCTTGGCTTCACGGACTCTGTCCTCTCCTGGTTCTCCTCTTACCTCTCTGGCCGATCATTCTCGGTCTCCTACGCTGGAGCCTCCTCCCCCTCCCATCCTTTAACTGTTGGAGTTCCTCAAGGGTCAGTTCTTGGCCCTCTTCTGTTCTCCATTTACACTCACTCCCTCGGTGAACTCATCCGCTCTCACGGCTTTGACTACCATCTCTACGCAGATGACACGCAGATCTACATCTCCGCCCCTGTCCTCTCCCCCTCCCTTCAGGCTCGCATCTCCTCCTGCCTCCGGGACGTCTCCACCTGGATGTCGGCCCGCCACCTAAAACTCAACATGAGCAAGACTGAGCTCCTCATCTTCCCTCCCAAGCCCGGTCCGCTCCCAGACTTCTCCATCACCGTGGATGGCACGACCATCCTTCCCGTCCCGCAGGCCCGCAATCTCGGTGTCATCCTTGACTCGTCCCTCTCATTCACCCCACACATCCTATCCGTTACCAAGACCTGCCGGTTTCACCTCTACAATATCGCTAAGATCCGCCCTTTCCTCTCCACCCAAACGGCTACCTTACTATTACGGGCTCTCGTTATATCCCGGCTAGACTACTGTGTCAGCCTTCTCTCTGACCTCCCTTCCTCCTCTCTCGCCCCGCTCCGGTCTATTCTTCACTCCGCTGCCCGGCTCATCTTCCTGCAGAAACGATCTGGGCATGTCACTCCCCTTCTTAAACAACTCCAGTGGTTGCCTATCGACCTCCGCTCCAAACAAAAACTCCTCACTCTAGGCTTCAAGGCTCTCCATCACCTTGCCCCTTCCTACCTCTCCTCCCTTCTCTCTTTCTACCGCCCACCCCGCACGCTCCGCTCCTCTGCCGCCCACCTCCTCGCCGTCCCTCGGTCTCGCCTATCCCGCCGTCGACCCCTGGGTCACGTCCTCCCGCGGTCCTGGAACGCCCTCCCTCCTCACCTCCGCCAAACTGATTCTCTTTCCCTCTTCAAAACCTTACTTAAAAATCACCTCCTCCAAGAGGCGTTCCCAGACTGAGCTCCTCTTCCCCCTCTACTCCCACTGCCATCCCCCCTTTACCTCTCCGCAGCTAAAGCCTCATTTTCCCCTTTTCCCTCTGCTCCTCCACCTCTCCCTTCCCATCCCCACAGCACTGTACCCGTCCGCTCAACTGTATATATTTTCGTTACCCTATTTATTTTGTTAATGAATTGTACATCGCCTTGATTCTATTTAGTTGCCATTGTTTTTATGAGATGTTCTTCCCCTTGACGCTGTTTAGTGCCATTGTTCTTGTCTGTCCGTCTCCCCCGATTAGACTGTAAGCCCGTCAAACGGCAGGGACTGTCTCTATCTGTTGCCGACTTGTTCATCCCAAGCGCTTAGTACAGTGCTCTGCACATAGTAAGCGCTCAATAAATACTATTGAAATACTATTGAATAATTCTTAGTAAATATTGATGAGATGGGGGCAGGCAGGGGAGCAGAAAAAAGGAACGAATACCAGTGATTATGTGGTGTGGGTGAAAGAAAAAATATTTTTTTCTTAAAAAGCAGTGTTGCTACCACCACCAGTTACTTAGAGCTCTGTAGTTTGGGGGACATTCTTGAATTTACCTCATGATATCCACTAGACAATAGGGATGGGGAATAGATAGGTAAGGAGGTCATTGTTAACAGAAAACGAAGAGAAAAACTTTCTAGATGAGACTCTAAAGAATAATAGAAGAAATGAAAGCAGAAGTGGGAAAGAATGATTTCTGAAGCTGAAGAAGGAAAAGGGGAGATGGCTATTAAGATAACAGATATTGAGGAGAGCAGAGATGCTTTAGACAGGGTGAAAACAAACAATGAGGCTAGCATCCCTCTTGGTTAGGTGACTGGAAACCCTAATGAGCGGTAGAGGAATCTTTAAGGTAGAGTCTGGACCTGAGAGAGAGAAGGAAAGTTAGTGGTGGTCCAGAAACAGGTGCGCTAGCATATTGGCACAGAATCTTTGCATGCAAAACCTTTTATGGGTCAGTGCCCTCGGCATAGTGCTGATGCTGCACCTTCACAACAGTGATCAGCAAGTGGTTGGCTTGGATAGTTGTTATGGCCTTTGCTATCCACCTTAGCCAGCTATCTTCAGAGAAGCAGCGTGGCTCAGTGGAAAGAGCCCGGGCTTCAGAGTCAGAGGTCATAGGTTCGACTCCCGACTCTGCCACTTGTCAGCTGTGTGACTGTGGGCAAGTCACTTCTCTGTGCCTCAGTTACCTCATCTGTAAAAAGGGAATTAACTGTGAGCCTCACGTGGGACAACCTGATTACCCTGTATCTACCCCAGCGCTTAGAACAGTGCTCTGCACATAGTAAGCGCTTAACAAATATCAACATTATATACAGAGCACATTACTAAGTGCCTAGGAAAGTACAATATAATAGAGTTGATAGATGCTATTCCTGCCTGCAAGGTGCTTGAAGTCCTCTATGCCTCACTCCTTAATCAAAAGTGTCCCTCAAGCCTCTGTTCTGGTCCTCTTCGCTTCTCTTGGAGAATCACTGCTCCCAAAGTTTCAACTACCACCTCTATGGCAGATGCCTTCCAAAATGTGTCTCACTAGCCCTGACCTCTGCCTTTCTCTGCACTGTCAAACCTTCACCTGCCTCTAGTACAGTATCAACATAGTATCTAGTATCAACATAGGTATCCTGCCACCACTTTAGGTTAATTTTTCCAAAGCTGAACTCATCTTCCATTTCAAATCTTCTCCTTTTCCTAACCTCTCATCACAGTTGACAATACTACCACCCTCCCAATCACTGAAGCCTGAAATCCCTTAGCCTTCACTCCTCCCACTCTGTCAAACCTCCTTTTTGGCTCTAATTCCAGCTCTGTCACTTGTCTACTGTGTGACCTTGGTCAAGTCACTTAGCATCTTTGTACCTTAGTTTCTCCATCTATAAAATCAGGTTCTTCTTCTTCTTCCTGCTTAGACTGTAATCCCCATGTAGGAAAGGGATTGTGTCCAACATGGTTATCTTTATCTATCCCACTGTTTACTACAGTGCCTGCACATAGGAAATGTTTAACAAATGCCACAATTACTATGATAGTTGCTGTTGCAAATCCTGTTGGGTTTTCTTCCACCATATTTCCAGGATCTGTCTCTTCCTCTCCATTTGACCAAGCACTCATAACATCCTGAATTGACTACTGCATCAACCTTCTTGCAGACCTCCATGTTTCCAAGCTCTCCTCTCTCCCGTTCATACTTTATTCCAATGCCTAGATCATTTTTCTAAAACATTTTTCTTGCACAGTTCCCACTCTTTGAAAACCATAATAGGGGTACATTCCTCTGTATGTAAAGTAGAAATATATGACCACTGACTTCAAAACACTCTATCAGCTTTCTTTCCTCCATTTGACCTTGCTCAATCAATCACTGATGCAAAACACTGAACTAAGCACTTTGAAAGCACAGCATAACAGAGTTGGTAGACATGTCCCTTGCCTACAATGAGCTTACAGTCAAGAGGACAAGCTTTGATCTTCTTAAACTACACCATAGCTCATATGCACAACATGGTGTAGTGTATAGAGCACAGGTCTGGAAGTCAGAAGGTCATGGGTTCTAGTCCTGGCTCTGAGACTTGGCTGCTGTGTGACCCTGAGCAAGTTACTTCACTTCTCTGGGCCTCAGTTACTTCATCAGTAAAATGGGGATTGAGATTGTGAGCACCACATGGGACAAGGACTTTAGGCAGCCTGATTTGCTTGTATTCATCCCTGCATTTAGTCAGTGTCTGGCACATGTTAAGCACTTAAATACCATCATCATTATTATTATTATTATATGCTTCACTGTTCTTCAAACTGTTAGCTGTTGTGGCCAGAGAACGTGTCTACCAACTCTGTTGTAGTCTCCCAAGTGATTAGTATAGTGCTCAAAGTAAACACTCAATAAATATGATTGATTGATCAATTCTTGAGTGAACATATTCACTATGCCTCCCTCCTGCTTGGAATTCCCTCCCCTTTTACATCTGGCGGACCACTGCCCTCACCATCTTCAAGGCTCTTTGGAAATCACATTATCTCCAGAAATCCTTTGTTGATTAATGGCTGATCTCCCATTCTTTTTCCATCCCCTACTACCATTTTGGCACTTCCACATCACCTATGTCCTTGGTTACTTAGTCACACTCCCATCATTGCAAATACATACATATCTGTATTTTCTTTTGCATCACCTTATTGGTAATTTATTTTGGTGTTTGTCTTCCTAGATAGACTGTAAGATCCCTGAGGCCAGATCATGTCCACTAACTTTATTGTAGTCTCCCAAGTATGTAATACAGGGCTATTATTAATACTATTGATTAAATTGATTCTAGTCAAATAGCCATGCCTTTGATAAATTAGTTATTAATTTCTGACCTTTTGCCTTCTTGATCCTGTGGACATTTTAGCGATACAACTTCCTAGGGAAACAAATTCTAGATGCTTACCAGCTGTTAGTTTTTGACACAGTGGAGGGAAAACTTGAGCAAACACTTTGGGAATTACCACTTAAAAGTGATGAGATAGAGGATCTATTTTTGGGTAGGAGTTGAGAAGTTCCTCAGACAAATATTTTTTCCAGTTAAAATAGTTCAGTCAGTCTCTCGACTATAATTTTATGGCAGGCCTGTGGATATGTGGCCACATGACATTTTCCTGCAAGCAGCTCTTTTTCCTGCACTGATTCTTATCTGTGTGATGCTCCAAAAACATCTAGAGTTTACTAGACTCTCTGGCCAAGAAATTCCTAGCATCTCTGGTTTAGAAGCTGAGAGGCAGTGAGATTAACAGTTGAAGGATTGGAGCACAGGAAGCTGCTGTCTCTTGAATGAGAATTTTGCACATCTGTCACTTTGGACAATTTTCAAACTTGCTCCTTTGGGCATACAGTAAAGTGCTCTCTTGAACTAAGCTTGAAGGTTTTTGGCCTTCATATTGAGCTGTGTAATTGAGAGAATTCAAGCATAGGCAGTGTATGGTTGCATGAATAAATACTGAATATGCAACCTGATTAATTTCCAAAATTTTAAAGATCCTGGTTTCACATGTCAGTTTTGAATGGGAGTGGGAGGAAGATATAAGAGAAAATGCCTTCGCCATATATAATTAATCCTTTTTCAAATAGATTTTTTAAATTATGCAACATAATCCTTTAGGTCTAACAGATGAATCGCCCAATCAGAAAAGATGGGTTTATTGGAAAGCTTCCTATCATCTCAGAGTCCCAGGAAGCTAATCAATATAGTCAGCAGTAAACACGCTGTATTACTGAACCAGCTATGAGTAAATTTCAATGATCTTCACGGTATGAGGGCCCCCAATTTTTTTTTTAATGCTCCCTATGTTCCTACCCATCCATAAAAATGTTCCAGACATCCTTTCCTTGCAAAAAGAAAAATTATTTGTCAGCTTCCTGCAATATAAAAAAAACAGCAGGGATTTTTAGAGTACTTCACCATACCGCAGAGGCAGTATTATTGACCTGACTGAGGCTGATAAAAGCCACAGGAGCCTGAAAACTAGCAAAGATGGGGATATGTGTAACAAATTATTTCTATCTAGTGGCAGACAAAAAGACCACCTCCAACAAAATAAACAGAAAAACCAACTGTTTCTAGACTCTCTCCTGTGAGCTAGGACTATTCCAATATGGTCTCAAATGCATAAATTCTTCAGCCCCCATGAAGGCCGCTTCCACTTATCATTGCTTTGATTTTCTGTTTACTGTAATTAACTGATAACATTCATTCACTTTCAAAATGTTGGTAGACTGACAATATTTCCTTAGGCTGAGGAAATGAGATTTTCCAAGCAAACTGCTGGCTACTTAAGATAACTAGGTTGGTGGCACAGACATACATATTGAATTATTAGAAACTAGAGGGTGTATAGAATTATTCAATGAGCATTAGTGTTCAAATAGTCAGTGAGAATTCTGACCCTATATTTTGGCGAATATCAGAGGGGGAAAATGGGTCAGAGGTGAGTGCAATGACACGTAGGGCATCTGCATGGAGCTCTGAATAGTGAAGTCTTCTGGAGTAGAAGGTATCTGAGAATCAACCAGATGATCAGAAAGAGATAGATTTTAGGTGAGAGTTTCTTGACATCCACATCTACATTTGGCTCTGGACAGTGTTTAATGTGAACGTTGAACAACTAGTTATGAGTTAAAAGTCAAAGATGAATTTACCAAATGTAACATTCTGGAAAATTTTAATCTTTTCAGCTTTCTACAGGCATACCACTCATAATGCCTATAAAACAACAGGTACTACAAAATGGCAAGAGATAATAAACAACATGGTCCTAGAGTTCAAATTAGTCTTCCTCTATCAAATCAATTCTCCTGTTCAGTTCTTTGACAGCTGAGTTAGAGATGCCATTGGCTCAGGCTGAGGTGATAAAGGGTGTGGCCTCCAGGAGTTGCAACGTGGCTCTCCAAAAATCCTCTCATGACTCTATCAGACCTTTGGATCATATCAGGCCCTGGACCACATACCAGGCTGTCTGGGTAGGCAGGGATGTAGGTGCCCCCCAGATTTAACCCAAGAAGCCCTACCAGGTTCAGGGTTGTGCCAGGAAGTGAGAAGCTAATAACCCAGTCTTGAATTCTTGAAGGAGTAAGAGGAACCTCTCCAGGTTCCAGGGATGGGTGATATCTGGGCATTCAACAAGATGAGGTTGGCAAGGTAGAGGGCCTGTTCCACCCAAAAAGCTCTGGAAGTGAAGCCTTTAGTCTCATCCTCAGTTAGTCTCACAGTAAGGTCCTTGTAGGCAGGGAATATGTCTGTCTATTTTCCTAAGTGCTTAGTACAGTGTTCTCACACAGAGTAAACAATCAATATCACCGATTGTTTGATCAATTGGAGAGGTGCATGATTTGGTAGATTACATTAAATCCAATTCAGGAAGTCTATATGAGAGAAGACAAGACAGTGAGCTGGATGTAGGAGAAGAAAAGATAAGTAAAAAAAAATCAGTCATAATTAATGAGTGCTTACTGTGTGCAGAGCACTGTACACAGAACTTAGGAGAGTACAATATAAGAGTTGGTAGATACATCCACTGCCAAAAACAGCTGATGGGGAGCCTTGAAACAAAGGGTTAGGCATTTCATTTTGTGCAAGAAAAACTGGCTAGTCATTGGAGGTTTTTGACAAGAGGAATGATGTCTATTGAAGCAGCATGGCCAGTGAAAAGAGCACAACATGAGAATCAGAGGACTTGGGTTCTGATTCCAGCTCCACCACTTATTTGCTGTTTGACCTTCAGCAAGTCACTTACCTCTCTGTGCCTGAGTTACCTCATTGGTAAAATGAGGATTAAGACCATGAACCCTATATGAGCCAGAGATTGTGTCCAACCTGAATTACCTTTTATCCACCCTAGCACCTACTATATTGCCTGGCATATAATAAGCATTTAAGAAATACCATATTTTAAATAAAAGGTCAGTTCAAAAGCCTGGAGAGCATAAAGGTTCATGGCAGGGATTACAGGAGGCTATTATAGTAATCCAGCCACCAGTTAATAAGTGTACAGCAGGGTGGTGAGATGATTATTTTTCATGTTAATACGTTATTGATTTGAGATAGTTATATTTTCATGATAACATTACTATTTCCACTAACTCAACTAAACAAATAGTTTTCCCTGCACCCTGCCATTAGAGTATCTTATCATCAGATAATAGTATTCATTAAGTACTTACTCTGTGTCCAAGCACTGTACTAATCTCTTGGGAGAGTATGATAGAGTTGTCAGACATCCTCCCTACTCTCAAGGCACTTAAAATCTAGGGGGTTCATGGAAAGTGGCTATTGAGGTTCTGTGCTTTTACAGGAAGTGAGGAAACCAAAACTTATAGGCTTGGAATCCCTAAATTAATAGTGGAAAGTGAATTTTGGTGAAGCCTCTGATCATTTTTTCCATGGCATTTATTAGTAGGAAACAATTCTGAGTCCTCTGGGCTTGTGCAATGCCCTTGGACTGTACCCATAAACTCTGAGGTAGCACTGGGGCTCAGTCCAGGTTCTAGGGTTCCATGGCTATCTGGAAGTCTTTTCTAAACCCAGGTTTAGGGGACAAAGGGAGCTCCTGGGACTCCTATCAATTGTGTTTGAGCACTTGGAGACTGAGACAATCTTGATATGGCTGATTAAATGGTTTCAGCCCTAGTCATTTGCCACAGTCCTAGCCCAAATCTATTTGGAAGTTATGTGACCTTTTGAAATTAGGCAGGATTTGAGATATAGGCCACTGTCACCCAGACCTTGGCTATGATCCTCAGCTGGTCAGCTGGTCAGCAGAGTGGCCACAGAAAGAAAATACCCACAGCACCTGGGGGCACCAAATTACCATGCTACTATTAAGATTTTTTGCATGCAATCTCTGTTCATAGACTTATTTTGACAATATTTTATTTAGTTCTTCCAGTTGCTCAATTACTATTTTTTTAAACCAAAAAGTGATCTTCCAGAGAAAAGTAAAAGCTGAAGGGGAGTAAAGATACATAGAAATATACATACATATATATTAATAATAATAATAATGTTGGTATTTGTTAAGTGCTTACTATGTGCAGAGCACTGTTCTAAGCGATGAGGTAGATACAGGGTAATCAGGTTGTCCCACGTGAGGCTCACAGTCTTAATCCCCATTTTACAGATGAGGTAACCGAGGCACAGAGAAGTTAAGTGACTTGCCCACAGTCACACAACTGACAAGTGGCAGAGCCAGGATTCAAACCTATGACCTCTGACTCCCAAACCCGTGCTCTTTCCACTGATGTATATATATTTAGAAAAGCAGCATGGCCAAGTGAATAGAACATGGGCCTGGGAGTCAGAAGGAGTTGGGTTCTAATCCCAGCTCTGCCCTTGTCTGCTGCGTGACTTTGAGCAAGTCACTTCACTTCTCTATTATAAGTATTATAAGTATTTCACTGACAGTTACTTCACCTGTCAAAGGGTTATTCAGATTATGAGCTCCAGATGGGTGACGAACAGTGTCCAACCTGATTTGCATGTATCAATCCCAGTGCTTAGTATACTGCCTGGCTCAGAGCATTTAACAAACCCCACAATTATTAACTAAGAAATTCAAAGAGAATATAAGTGTTTTATCCTAAATCGCATATTTTCTAAAGTTTAAAAAGGAGAATTGGCTTCTCTCAGGAGTAAGCTCTTAATAGTTTGACACTGTAATAACCTCACAGATTTCTGCAATAAATATGCATGTAAAAAATCAAATAAGCACTCTCACTTCAAGTAGATGGGGGAAAACTGCCTACAAGAAAAATAGCCCTATTTTAAACATAAATACATTCTTTAAGTAGCAAATGTATCAAAAATGATGAAAAGGGTTTGTGAAAGGTAAGTGGATTTATGCTGAAGTCTCAAATACTGGAATGTTTTTCTCCATTAGCAGTGACCTAAATGACTGTGGAGATTGTCATTTCTCTTCAAAAGGGGAGAAAAAGTCTGCTTTAAAAATCAGTAGAGGGAGCTGCTGCACTACATAACTTTTCTGGTTCAATGTTTTCCACATTGCTGTGCACTGAAATGCGTCATCAGAGCATACCACACAGCTAATGTTGCAGTATTAGAAAAAGTAAAAGCAATACTAATAAAGTAACATCAAGAATAGAGCACCTTGTAAGCTCTTTTTTGACAAAGAACATGTTTACCAACTGTTACAATGTTATATCAGTAAACTGCTCTGCACATATAAAAGTCCCAGTGAACACGATTGATTGATAAATAAATATAGGTATACCTCAGGTTACAGCCACTCCATGATACACATAGCCACTACTGACTTACGCCTCAACATCTCAATGCACAACCACAGTTAGCTGAAAAAGCTTCTTCTTTTTCTGACTTCTGCAAACATTTATAATCAAACTACAACTTTTCATTTAGTTAAAATTTAAAAGTGCATGTAAGTCTATGGGAGAATGTTCCCTCGATATAGCCATTCAAGATACTTCCTCATCTTCGAGGACAAAGGGCTGATTCATGGAGAACCCCTGTAACGTAATAATAATAATGATAATAATAATGGTATTTGTAAAGTGCTTACTATGTGCCAAGCACTGTTCTAAGCACTGGGGTAGATACAAGATAATCAGGTTGCCCCACTTGGGGTTCATAGTTTTAATTCCCATTTTACAGATGAGGTAACAGGTACAGAGAAGATAAGTGGCTTGCCTAATTTCACACAGCAGACAAGTGGCAGAGGCAGGATTAGAACCCATGTCCTCTGACTCCCAAGCCCATGCTCTTTCCAGCGAGCCACGCTGCTTCTGTATATTGAACGACTATTTCAAAATTAAACACTGTTTAATAAACCTTTGTATAGCGATGAGCTAATGGGAAAAGAGACTGCATAATAGGTGAATTGACATGAACATATCTTTTAAATATTCAATTAAATTATCTTACCCTGATTTTTTTATTTTATTTTCGGCTGGCTTCTTGTGTTCTTCACAGGTATCTGACAATTGGTTGTTTAGGGAGAATAAATTGAGGTTTCTGAGGCTTAACAAGTAAGTCAATGTCACCTTAAGCCAAGTTTTTGTTTCTACTGGGCAGGTTTTTAGGTAAACTAGAAATTCGATATGCAGGCAAGACTGATATTCTGATACATTGGAAACAGTATTGTAAGTTTACAGTCTGGAGTGGAAAGATTTTGTTTTTTTCCAATTAAGCTTGTTGTTGTAGTTTCATATTGTAAATGATTTTGTTGCAATAAAAAAAACTGTGTTTGGTTCCTATTGTATATGATTTTGTTGCAATAAAAAGAGGTTGTGTTTGATTAAAAATTGTATTACTGTACAGGTTATTTCACTGAAAGTATTATTAGAGGACTATACTTTCACTTTTAACTGTTTATGATTGATCAGAAAATGCTACTTGTATTAAATGGGTTGTACAGATTAAATAATTATGGGAACAATAATTAATATGAAATGAAACAAGTACACAGAGATGATTCAATTAACAATTTCATAAGAGTTTTTAATTAAATATTTTGGGCCTGTAATAGTTTTCTTTAAGGAAGTATCATTTCAAGAAGAGAAAAAAGGAGTAAGTCCTTGGGGCCAATCAGAGCTCTGTAACTGGGGACTGTTATAAAAGGGGCCTGGAGAAAATGTGCCTTTCCTTAAAAGGAATATTTATTATATAGGATGACTATACTTTTTTTTTTTTAAGAAAATCAAACATGAAAAAATACCCAGTGAATTTACTTCAGAAAAATGGAGGCAGAAATAATTATAATATTATGGCATTTGTTAAGCACTTACTAGGCACATGCACATGCCAGGCACTGGTTTGTTCACCAGTCCCTGTCCTACATAGGGCTCACAATCTTAATCCCCATTTTACAGATGAGGAAACTGAGGCACAGAGAAGTGAAGTGACTTGCCCACAGCCACATGACAAAAAAGTAGTGGAGCCTGGATTAGAAGCCATAAACTTCTTTGTCCCAGGACTGTGCTCTACTCACTGAGTATGCTGCTTCAGAAAAAGATACAACTTCTTTGATTAGGCAAGTATTTCAATTTTTTTTTTAAAAAATGGCATGCATTAAGCACTTACTATGTGCCAAGCACTGTACTAAGAGCTGTGGTAAATACAAAACTAATCAGGTGGGACACTGTCACTGTTCCTCATGGGGCTCACAGTCATTTCTCATAGGGCTCAGTCAGATGAAGTAACGGAGACACAGAGAAATGAAGTGACTTGCTCAAAGTCATACAGCAGATAAGTGGTAGAACCACGATAAGAACCCAGGTCCTTCTGACTTCCAGGCTCTAGTGCTCATTCTATCCACTAAGCCATGCTGCTTCTCAGCTGTCTCCACTACATCTAGAGAATGATCTCTTTTTCCACCACGGTGGTATTTGTTAAACACTTCCTATGTGTCAAATACTGTACTTACTGGGGAAGATACAAGATAATCAGGTCAGAAATAGTCAATCTATGGGGGAGGGAGAAGTTATTTAATCTCCATTTTACAGATGAGGAAACTAACACAGAGAAGTAGCTTGCCGGTGGTCATACAGCAGGCAGGTGGTGAGACCAGAATTAAAACCTGGTTGTCCTGACACCCAGTTCTGTGCTTTCTCTACTCTTCTCAATTAATAGTGACCATTTGGGTTATAGTGGTTGTAATGAGGCCAGGGCTAGTGGAAAGACAGAAGTAGGGAGGCAACGAATTCAAGGGTCTTCATCTGTCTCATTTTTGTTAGCTAGACTGAGGAAGTTCCTTCAGCTCCTTCCACACAGTTAATCTACAACTGTGGATTAACATACTCAGACCCTTGAAATCTTGTGTTTTAATAGTACCTTGTGGGTTTAAGGAAATGTAGGTAGATACTTATTTAAAACTTGTATAATGAATTACATAAGCATTTGGATAATGGTCCACCTTATTTATTGAACATTTACTCTGTGCAGAATATTGTACTAAGTGCTAAAGAAAATTAAATACCACAGAATTGGAAAGACGTGATCCCTGCACTCAGGGAGCTTACAATCTAGATGGTGGTCACAGTTTTCTAAGAAGTACTATTTTATTTATGCTACGATCCTCAATTCTTTAGATTTTCTAAATCTTTTTTTACCAAAAAACTGAAAATAATTATTTTTGCTTTCAGGATGGATTTTTCCGCTTCAACAAATTCTATGTTACTTTAGTCTAAAGGATACAGATATTAAATTATTTTTCATTATCAAGATGTTTATTTGGGCACTGATTCGGCATTTCAGATCCTTGTCTGGGTTTAAGTGTTCGAATAATGTAGTTAAAGAAAACTTCCACATTTCTGACCAAAGCATAAACCTCTGTTTTGCACAGTACAAATCATTTCATATAATTCTGCATTTCTTAATCTTTTAAATTCTGCAGTAAACTCATTTGATCTAGGGTTGATTATTCATTCCAGAATTGAATAAAATCCTCCCCTGGTTCACACAGTTGGCAAGCTCTCTGTACAGACCTTCATCTCTCAAATTCTTCCTCTGAGACCATAATTATCTCATCTTACATAAAGGATCATATATTTGGTAAACTTGCATGAATGCCCAGTGACAATAGTTAGCAAGCATTAGTTGTCTTCCCCTAAACTACTAAACAATTCCTGGCAATATCCATTCTTTTTTTTTTTTTCTTCTACCAAAAAAATTGGAATGAGAACCAAGACAACACATTTTTTCCCCATTGCTATGTCAATTCCTGCTGGGAAATTTGGACCACTTCAGCAGTAATACCAGCAGGATTTTTTCTGTTGCTATCAGGATTTCAATACTTCCAAAATTGGAGAGTCAGAAGATCACAGATGTTCAACAAATGCCACAAATCCACAAGAAGCAAACCTAATGTAAAGGCTAGGACAATGTAAGTGTAGGGGAGGAGATTTTAGAAAGGGCTGTTGTGCTTCTCTGCACACGAAACAGCTGTTCAGAACTTTCTTTTCTTCTCTCCCACCCCGAGTCCCATTGAGGAACTGTACTTTAGCAGTGCTCTCCCCACACAACTTGCCTCAGTTCTGTGGGGTGAAAAGTTCCTGGATCCATTTTTGTAGAACAAAAGCATGCGTGCCACACAATATCTTAAATAACAATAATAATAATAAATGGTATAAGAAATAGTACTTACTTTGTGCCAAATACTCTATATAGTAGTGGGGTAGATATAATGAAATCATACACAGTCATTGTACACATGGGGTTCATAATGTCAGGGGGAAGGGAAACTGGTATCTATTCCCCATTTTACACATGACAAACCCGAGGCGTGGAGAAGATATATGACTTACCCAATGTCACATAACAGGCAAATGGAAGAGCCAGCATTAGCACTCAAGTGTCTTAAAATGTAAATGTGCATTGCTGGTACCTATCATATTACTCAGGAGCAGCAAATAGGCATTGGGCAAAACAAAGCCTTTCGATAGTAAAGGGGAAAATATGCTCACATGGATTCTTTGTTGGAGTTTAAAATATCAGTGCTGGACCATGAATTTTGACTACTTCCCTAACACATATTTCCTAGAATCAGGGGTCTTTCTTTGCTTACTCACCGGAGGGCCGGGTGGTCCTGGTTTCCCAGGGGGACCTGTTTTGCCCCTTCTTCCCTTTAAACAAAAAGAGAAAAAAGAATTTATCAGCATTATTGCTCTCAGCTGCTTTGAATACAGCAATACACTTAAGAGCACAATTAATTAGCGGGCATATTAACAAAAAAAATCAGAATCTTTCCGCTTCTAAATAACCCTGTACTACTGATTACACCATCAGTTAGTTCTAATAGTCTCAGGACAGTTCTAAAATAACCATACTACACAATACATTTACATTACCTGATTTTTTATGGTCAGCTTTTTTGTGTGGTGTTTCCTTGAACAAAGACATATTGATAAGGTAATAACATAAAACAAACCCTGCATCATCCAGATGACCCACTGAACTGTGGATTAGATAAAGTTCTGTGGTTTGGGATACAATACTGGCTGAAGTGCTACTGCAAGCCCTATAATAATATTTATAGGTTGCATGCAGTTCATTTAACATGACTGATTTATCTAGACTGACTTCTGGTGTGTCCACTAGTGGGCTGATATGCAGGCATCTTGTTTATTGAGACTCATCACTTGCCATTTGTCACCTGTTCATTTTCACAACTAGCTAAAACTTCATTTCAAGGGCAAACCAGAAGAGTATGCTAATACCTTTTGGCAGCCATACCACCCTAAAGTTATTTTCTCATAAAATCAAATGACCTCAGGAAGTCCACTGATGGAGAAGTAATATTTCTGAGTGTGAATTCCTTTATTAGGATTACTATTTACCCTCATCTGTGGTATACTCACAAATGATAAGGTCTGGGCTGTAATGCAACTGAAATCAGATCAGTGACTCATTATCACTTATTGCAGAATGTTTTAACATAATGTGATCAGCACAATCATTTGGAAACATTCACTGGGCCTATCATAATGTATGTTGTGAATATGCCTTGACCAAAGCTTCACTGAAGTCATATAAACTCAAATCTATTAAATCTCTATTTGGTTTTCAGTCTTTAAAACCTAAGCCCTGACATAAGGAAGAAGAAAAACAAAGAGTAAGAGGTAGGACTCTAGAACAAATTGTAAGTAAAGGACTAACAGCTGCTATGGAGAAAATGCACCATTGTGTTTAATTGGGAGAGGGAGAATTTGGGGTTCAGGGCTGTGGGTTAGGGCTTCTTTTTAATGACTAAATTTTCATGCAACTGTGAATTATGGCTGATTTTTGATATTTGGGGAAACAACAAAATTTGTGTTTCATGTGCTTTCCATTCATAGATTGTGAACCACTCGAGGATGGAGTCTGTGTCTAATGGCTGCCTATACTCTTTCCAAGTGCTTAGTACAGCTTAGCTCTGCACATAGTAAGCACTTAATAAATACTGTTACTCCTTTGAATTTAAATGTAATAATCTGATGGGTTAAGATGTAAATAAGTATTAAAAACAGTACATATTTCCCCCGCAAAAAAATCCATTATGGTGTTTGGGAAGTGCAGATTTTTCTAAAACTCAATATATTGGCTCTTTTAGTAAACGAGATGCAATAACTATTGAGAAAACTAATCATGCTAAAAATTTTGATTCAAAGAATAACGTTCAATAATGTATTAATTAAAAAAAACACAAACTGAAGCCAAATCTGTTACTGTATCTTCACACAAGCAACTGATTTAATTTGATTTTAGTTAAAATCAAAGATTCAATTTTTCAGTTTGCATTTCTGTAACTGCCAGAGAGATGAAAGCAATCTGACAGGGAAGAGTGAAAAAGAGCAAATCCAAGATTGGTAAAAAAGCCTAGACTATGCATTATCAAAATTAAAACTCAGAATATAGTTTTTAAGGTGACCAATCACTACATAATTTAATAGAACAGGGGGATAATAATGCAAACACAAGTATTTGTATGGCCAGAATCCAACTCTAAACTGCCTATTGCTCAATTTACACAATCACCTGTCAGCCTTATAAATCGCAGTTATCCATGGAGAGGAATTTATGCATGCCAAGAGTGTAATCAAGAATATCAATATCATCAGCATTTACTGAGTGCCTATTATGTGCCAGGTATTGTAGTAAATGCTATGGAGAGTGTGGTCCTTGCCCTTAAGGAACTCATCATCCAATGGAGCAGATGGAAAAGCACATAATGTTTATCTACAATGGGAACATGAGATAAAACAGAGATTCAACTGATGACAATAAAATATTATTTTTGACTTTTAGAAGTGAAAGTCTGCTACTAAAACATTTAAGGGCCATATATCTTTGGAATTTCTATGTGAGACTGACTGAATGTCCAATTTTGCCCATTTATTTTAAATGCACTCAGTAACTGCCCAATAAATATCACTGATTGATTGAAATGAAGCATACAGTTTGAACTTTGAAAATTGAGTTTTTAAAAGGACTGCACATCACAAAAAAGCTATTTTATTCTATTCTGAATTGTGTTACATCATATTCAATTAATTGACTTTCATGACTATTGTCCCAAAATGGTTGAATAATGATAATGATAATTGTAATTATGGTATTTGTTAGGTACTTACTATAGTTTTAAGCACCGGAAGATATGCAATTAATGTCAGACACAATTTCTGCCCTTATGGGGAAATTGAGGCACAGGGAAATTAAGTAACTTGCTCAAGGTCACACAGAAAGCAAGTGACAGAGCTGGAATTAGAGTCCAGGTTCTCTGACTTCCAGACCACTGTACTCTCCTCCACTAGGCCATGCTGCTTCTCGAATCAATTAATCATTATCAATTATCAGTGGTATTTATTGGAACACTTACTATATGGTATTTATTTAGCACCTGTATGCATAGTACTGTACTTAGCACTTGGGAGAGCACAATACAACAGAATCTGTAGACGTGTTCCCTGAATAACAATCGTTTTTTCTCAGTGAAGAAATTTATAGATTAGTTCACAGTGTTTTGCAATAGGCTAAGATGTGACATGCCAAACATATTTTTATAATTTTGGGTAGCACTGGAAAACCTAACATTGTTTCATTTTTCCATACCATAATAGTCATAAAAGGCCTCTCCTTCTCCACTAAAGAGAATATTTGATAACAATCTGAACATTTAGCTCATAACTGTCAGAGAAGCATTGAATTTGGATTTGGAGAGGCTCACCCACTATATAATCTATAATACAAGTTCAACTCTTTCAGACCACTACTTAGCTATCTTCCTGTTAGAGAATCTATAGGGTAATGAGAGTAGACTGAATCCTGAAGGAAAATGTAGACTATCAGCATTTTCTAATTTATAAGAAAATCAATCAACTAATGGTAGTTATTGAGTGTTTACTATTTACAGAGCACTGTACTAAGATCTTGGGAGAGTAAAATACAAGAGAGTTGGCAGACATGTTCCTTGCCCATAATGAGCTTGCAGTCCAGCTGGGATGCTTCTATTAACATAGGAATATAATGTTACTATACTATATATTCTACTATATAGTAGTATATCCTACTATTATAAAAATAACCCCACCTCTCTCTGTCTCTCTACTTATATATGCACACACACATATACATAAACACATTTGTTGTACTCTAGATTGAAGATAACAGTGAACCTTAACTGTGCATAAGTCTCACTCATTCTGTTCATGTGGTAAAGATCATCTTTGATCTGTGGAGTTTGCTATTCGCAATGCCTAGCATTGGTTTCATTTCTACACTTTTGTATCTAGACCTTCTGGAAATCTCTGCTCAAGAAGAGCCATCTTCGTCCTGATTGGCATTCTCAAGCCGATCTGCCAGCTGCTGCTGTGTCCCCATTAGTCCACTGGTGTGCCATATGTTTGAAAATTGTGTAGGGCTGTATCTTTAAGACTTTTTGGTGGAACTACCAGCCTGTAGTTATCCAACTTGGCTCACCACACAACGTTGCTTAAATATCCTGCTGTCATTCACTCTCTTCACATCTACCAGAATAAGTGTTATTTAAAAAGATGGTTCACTGGCTGCATTCTAGATCTTATTGGTGATTCTACCTTTTATTTGGCTTTTATAATGGCTCTTTTAAGATGCTGATGAACCTGCTAGAGAAAGTGAATGCTATACTCGGTCTGGGGTCTAGATTGCACAGCTGTATTGAAAGTTGGGCACTATTACAGCTTTAAAAAACTTTTAATAATAATGTTGGTATTTGTTCAGCACTTACTATATGCAGAGCACTGTTCTAAGCACTGGGGGGGATACAGGGTAATCAGATTGTCCCACGAGAGGCTCACAGTCTTCTTCCCATTTTACAGATGAGGGAACTGAGGCACAGAGAAGTGAAGTGACTTGCCCACAGTCACACAACTGACAAGTGGCAGAGCCAGAGTTCGAACTCAATGACCTCTGACTCCCAAGCCCGTGCGCTTTCCACTGAGCCACTCTGCTTCCCATGTTTTAGTTGGGACTGATGTTGATATCATGCTACTCTGCCATAATGCTCTTGTCAGTCTACTAAAGGACAGGCTGACTTTCTTGATTCCATTTTCTTCTATTTCATCTATCAATGCCTCAGGCTGTTGTGGCCTAGGAAGCAGAACGGTAACGAGTGGCACTGTGTTGCCAAAGAAAATCTTCTAAGACTGATAGGATTTCTCTGTTGGAAACCTCTATTATCACCTGCCCTGTACTGACTGTTGTTTGCAGTACTGACTGTTGTTTGCAGTACCTAATCATCTGTGTACATTCTACTGTGAGTATGCCCAGAGTCAAGAGTGACCAACATCCAGAATTAAGTGAATACGAACTGAATTTTAACACATTCCAATCATCAATGTTTCCCCCAAATTCACTTCAATCTATATAATAGTCGAAAAATGCTGCATCAACAAGATTAAGAAAAGAAGAAACCTACTCATATGCCCTCCTTTCCAAGAAGGTCAGGGATTTCCCCCAACCTACAAAACAGTCTGAAAGGAATGAATGAAGTGTGTAGCTACTGGAGCAGCCTCATGCTTTTGAGTCCATGAGGCAATGAGTTCCTTAGTTTCTAGGAAGAAGGGGGCTATAGAGGTTTGTCCCAATTATGGTGCAGAATTTTTAGGATCTTAGTGAATTTCTCAGGACAGCCAAATTTGCTTAAACTCTAAATTTGCCAGAACCCAGCTCTGGGTGTTTCCCTGCACTCTTCCTGTATCTGACATGTAGCAAGTTTTTTGTTTTTTTGTGCTTTTTTTGCTGCTACAACTTCATTACAATTCTGAGTGTATGTGTTCCTCGGGGATACAGTCTGGAAGACTCTTGTTTAGAACTAGCTTCTATTTGAGGTCAGTAAGATGCCATAGAGGTTTCCTCTGACAGTTAAACTCTTTAAGATGGTGATGCAGTTGGCATCTGAAATCCTCTAGTATTTAATAATAATAATGATGATAATAATATTGGTGGTATTTTGTTAAGTGCTTACTATGTACTAAACACTTTCTTCTGCATATGTTGTAAAGAAGTCTGTACAGATGTCTAAGCAGGGTATCCCTTCCTTGCTTGTAGCTACTTGCAAAACAGGTCAACAATAGCCCAGAGGCTTTACCCATATGTCATTGCTCTGTCAGTCCTCAAAATTTGGAATTAAGGCATAAAGGCATATCTCCATATGTTGAAAGATTTAAAAAAAATGTTGGTATTTGTTAAGCGCTTACTATGTGCAGAGCACTGTTCTAAGCGCTGGGGTAGACACAGGGGAATCAGGTTGTCCCAACATGGGGCTCACAGTCTTAGTCCCCATTTTTACAGATGAGGTAACTGAGGCACAGAGAAGTTAAGTGACTTGCCCACAGTCACACAGTTGACAAGTGGCAGACCTGGGATTCGAACTCATGACCTCTGACTCCAAAGCCCATGCTCTTTCCACTGAGCTGCGCTGCTTCTCTGAAAGACCATGCTTCATAGATTTTTCAGCCTCAATCATAGAAAGATGTGCCTCGTCATAATATTTCTGAAATAATTTTTTGCCATCTCCATGGGATTCATTCCTTGTCTTTGAGAATGGAACTGAAGTGTGGTGAACAGGGCCATATTAGACTGGTGAGTAGGACCATTATTGAAATGGGGACCAGGAAACTATTGTAATGACATTTTGAGTGCTTGAGTGTTAGCCCCCTGTACTAAGCCCTTGGTTCAACAGAAGGAGATAATACATTCCAGGCCCAACAGGGTGCTTAAAATCTACTTAAGAAACAGACCTACAGAATTATTTGCAAATTGGGGAAGCAACTGCCAAGAACAATAAGCAGAGAGGCAGTAGAGCGTTTGTGTGATAATGTGTTGTTAGTCTTCCAAGCACTTAGTACAGTACTCTGAAAATAGTAAGGACTCAATATATACAATTGATTAACTGAGAGAATGAATATGCCGAGACTGAAATATTTGAATGACGGAATCACTGTTGAGAGCGATTCACCTATAGGTTATGTTGTCTGGAAGGCAGGCATGGCCTAATGGAAATAGCATGGGCCTGATAGTTAGGGGACCTGGGTTTTAATCCTGGCTCCACACTTGGGTAAGTCACTTAACTTCTCTGTGCCACATTTTCCTCATCTGTTAAATGAAGATTAAATACCTGTTTTCCCTCCCATTTAAATGAGTCCCATGTGAGACAGGGACTGTGTCGATTTTAATTATGATACATCTGCCCAGGCACTTGGTACAGTGTTTGGCACAGTAAAACTTACAAAACAACCATACCAGTATTTGATTTACCTATAGGTATATGTGGGCTAGGAGTCAGTGTGGCCTCCTGGATAGACCATGAGTCCTGGAAGTCAGAAGGACCCGGGTTTCTAATCCTGGCCCTGGCCACGTATCTACTGTGTGACCTTGGGCAAGTCACTTTGCTTCTCTGTGCCTCAGCTACCTTATCTGTAAAATGGGTATTAATATTGTGAGCCCCCAAGTGGGACATGGACTGAGGCCCAGGCTGATAATCTTTCATCTACCCCAACACTTAGTATAGTGTCTGGCACACTGTAAGCACTTAACAAGCACCAAAAGGGGACATTTTTTATTATTAACAATACTATTAGTAATTAATAACAATGAAAACTGTCCTCTGTTGTGTTCAGCATCTAGTACTCTTTCTGTTTTGCCTCAGTATCATAATTTTTTTCTAAACCTCTGCTCAAGAAAAAAGCTAGTCCTTTCTTGACTGGTCTGTTTGCCGCAGTTGCCACACAGTTTTCAGCTGAGATGCAGTACCATCTGAGGCTTTGTTTACTACACTCTTAAAGTTTCACTCTGCTTTCTCTTGTTTTTGGTTTCCCATTCAGTTCACCCTATCCACAGTTTGAGCATCTTACCATGGCACAATCTCCTCAAATGTGTTGCTCAACGAAGCTGTATTGAGGTGACCAGACCTTGAAGTTAGGATTCTGACTTAGTTCCGGGGATTTTGTGGTTAGTAAATTCCCACCTGCCTGATTACACTGTGCCATAGTCACCTTTAAGCACTTATGCACTCATGCTTCTATTACTTAAGATGTTGGCTCTGCTTCTTTGCAAATTTGGAAGGTTTTACCACAAGCAAATGCCTAACTACAAATTTTTAGTAGTACACCATATGGGACACTCCAAACTGCAGGTATCAGTTGTTAAAAACCTCTTTTGATATCCTGGTTGTTGACAGTAGGAAAACTAAGTGTATGTTTTTAATGTTTCTAAGGCTAGATCTAGGTTTAACATTCAATAACAAATTTGACTTTGATTTTCACATGCCAGTGTGATCGGTTGAAAATTAGCCAAGCCAAAGCCAGTGTTCCTTAATAGTAAAGTTTTTTGTCTGAATGAACTGTACAATTTCCTTCGCTTTGCACTTTACCTTGCCTGTACAGACATAGCCATGGGTGCTACACTCCTAAAGGAGTGGAATAGGTTTATTTAAATGTCATCTAAGACATCTCAACAGTAAAAATAACTTGTTCTTTCACTGGATGACTTGAGGTATAATAGAATGTCTATCTTAAATTAGACACTTGATCTGTAAGTACTTGCATACACTAAAAGCATTAAGAAGTGAAGAATTCAAATAATGGCCTGCTGTTGCTGATCTGATAAGTTATTTCACTTTAAATAAAGAATGATATACATTCCAAAAGGATAAAATGTAAACTGATACACCTATTCCCTTTTAGTTACAGCGTTGACCTAATGTGGATGACTATTTCAAATACTTTCCTATTCCTGTTATGTAATTAGGAGGACACTTACACATCATTCATTCTAAACAAGGTATCAAGGAAGTATCAGAGGAAATAAGAGAGCTTTGATGGGCATGCACAACTGTGAATGAGGTGTTAATTACAGAGGAAAACATTATAGAATATCTTGGAAGCTTTTATTTTCCTTTTTTGCAAGAGGAGTGGAACAAAGGAGTCCCTTAGGAAATCAATGCTTTATGGAAGTAGAATATATAGTTTTACTCATAAATGTGTGAGTTCCAGTGTCTTTACACTACCCAAAATATGTAATTTTAGTTAACCTCACTAATTCAGACAAAAGAAGCAGGAAGGAAATCTCATCCAAATTGATGAAAAGTATGAATTTTCAAATAGAAGTATCCTTACCATCCATTAGAATTAGATTTTTATATGCCCCAGTGTTTGGCAAAATCATGGTTGAAAAGATTAAAAAAAATTTCTGGGGCAAATTGAGTTAGGATGTCTGTAGTTTAGCTTTCTATGATTAAATTCTGAAAATGATTGTATTTATGAAAAATAAGCAGTGAACACTGACATATAGGAGATATGCTGCTTAATATAATTTTTACTCACCTTTGATTCTGTTAATTTGTTAGAACAAAGTAGAAATTACTACATAAAAACTAGAATAACTCCATTGTTCAAATTAATCACTGTGCCCTGGTCTTTGCAAATTGCTTGTTCACTTTTCACTTGCAGGCCATGATTAAGGGCAAAAATAAAAAAAATAGAAAAACAGAATAAATTGGGACACTGAATTCTAATGGGTGGAGAACAATGTGATATTGAGTGTGAGGTTTCTAGAAGCTGTGCATGATTCCAGCAGCAAGCAAGAATGCAGTTAATTCGAAGAGGCAGTGGCAGGCTGATGAGTGCCAATGGAAAACTGATTTTTCAAAACGGTATTTCAGGATCAATCAATCAATAGTATTTATGGACTGCCTGTGTGCAGAAAACTATACTAAGTGGTTTAGGAAGAGCAGAAGAATGAACTCTGTCCTTAATCAGTTTACAGTTTAAAAGAACAGACTGTGAACTTCTGAACTTTTCTGAACTTTGTTTTATTATACTCCTCCAAGCACTTAGTATAGTGTTTGCCACACAGTAAGTGCTCAATAAATGTCACTGACTGATCAATTAATTGGCAGACACAAAGTAAGCAGTATTGCTTAGTGGTAAGAGGATAGGCCAGAGAGTCAGGATACCTTCAAATCTGCATTCTGCCACTTGCCTGCTGTGTGACCATGGGCAAGTGACTTCACTTCTTTGTGCTTCAGTTTCTTTTCTGTAAAATTAGGATTCCATACCTGTTCACCACCTTTAGCCTGTGAGCCCCATGGGACTGTGTCTTATCTGATTTGTGTGCATCTATCCCAGTGCATTAGTACCTTGCTTGGCACATAGTAAGAGCTTAAATGCCACAGTTACTAAGTGCTTAGAACAGTGCTTGGCACATAGTATGCGCTTAACAAGTACCATCATTATTATTACTATTGCATTACAAAATAGAATGAAGAAGTGATTGGAAAAGATGGATATGTAGATGAATGAGTGCTTAACTAGTAAAAATGATCAGAAGTGCTTCAGGTGTTTACGAGTGGAGGTGATGCAAATTTGCTGAGATGGTAATTGGAGGGAAATGATCCAAGAAGAAGAAACTTTCCTTGGGGAAGGCCTTCCTTGTGGAGTTTGTGACTTCAGAAGGGCCTTGAAGATGGGGAGATCTGTTGATCTGGTACATTTGAAGGGAAATGAGTTGCAGGCAATAAGAAGGACATGAAAGGGAGAGATGAGATAAGAATGAGGCACAGTGAGTGCCTTATTCAGAGTGGGAGCTGGGATGTAGTCAATCAGTCAGTCAGTCTTATTTACTTGAGAACTTATTGTGTGCAGAGAACTGTATTTAGCACTTGGAAGAGTACAGTATAGCAGTGAACAGTCAACATTCCCTGCCCACAATGAGACTGCAGTTCTAGAGGGGGAGACAAACAATATAAATAAATTGCAGATATGTGCATAAGTTCTATAAGGGTGAGGGGGTAAATAAACGGAGCAAGTCAGGGCGACACAGAAGGGAGTGGGAGGAGAGGAAAGAAGGGAAGGCATCTTGGAGGAGATGTGCCTTCAATAAGGTTCTAAAGGTTGGAAGAGTTAATTATCTGTCGGTTATGAGGAAGGAGGTGTTCCAGCCAGTGACAGGATGTGGGCAAGAGGTGGGCGGCGAGATAAACGAGATCAAGGTACAGTGAGAAGATTAGCATTAGAAAAGTGAGGGTGTGCGGGCTGAGTTATAGTAGGAGAGTAGCGAGTTGACGGTAGGAGGGGGCAAGGTGATTGAATGTTTTTAAAGCCAATGATGAGAAGTTTCTGTTTGCTATTGAAGATGGATGGGCAACCATTGGAGTTTCTTGAGGAGTGAGGAGACAAGGCTTGGTGGATGAGGCTACTTCACAGATGAGATAACTAGGCCACAGAGAAGTGAAGTGACTTGCCGCAAGGTTGCAGAGGAGAGAAATGGTGGAGCTGGAATTCGAAACCAGGTCCTTTTGAGTCCCAGGCCTGTGTTCTATCTATTAGGCAACACTGCTTCTCTGCTTCAGTTCTCTGCTGCTTTCAGTTTTCCCTTGAAGCAATTGACTCCCAAATCTGTTTCACCACTTCTGACTTTCATTTACCTTGTACTTTCACAGTTCCTTCTGCCTCCAATGACACTGCCACAAGGTGAGCAAACCAACAACTTGAACTCAAAATGGCGGGAAATTAAAGCTCCTCCCTCATCCCTCTTTCCTGAATTTACCATTATGGTTAACACCTCCATATCTTCTCTAACCTAAGGCACTTCTAACATTATTTTTGACTTCTCTTCTTTCTTTCTCTCCCTGTCTTTAAATCCTGCTGGCTTTCATCCACAAAAGTTTATGGATCCAAACCCTTGCCCAGTCCCAGCTGGACTAGTGACTGCCCAAATACCCTAATAATAATAATGTGTATTTGTTAAGCGCTTTACTATGTGCCGAGCACTGTTCTAAGCGCTGGGGTAGACACAGGGGAATGAGGATGTCCCACGTGGGGCTCACAGTCTTAATCCCCATTTTACAGATGAGGGAACTGAGGCACAGAGAAGTTAAGTGACTTGCCCACAGTCACACAGCTGACAAGTGGCAGAGCAGGGATTCGAACTCATGAGCTCTGACTCCAAAGCCCGTGCTCTTTCCTCTGAGCCACGCTGCTTCTTGCGCTGCCTCCAACCTCTTCCTCTTACACTGTAGCCCTCCTTCAAGCAGGTAGATAAAAGTGGAAGAGTACCAGTCACTGATAACATCAAACTCGACACCATCACAAGGGCCAGCTTTTGTGTGTATACAATATGGCAGGGACATACAAGGGACAGCTTTTGTGTGTATACAATATGGCAGGAACTGTGGTTCTGTATTGGTCTTTTCAGTTAACCATACTCATGGATTTTTTGCACTATCAATGGTGTCTTCAAATATGAAGGACAATAATTTAGGTATTCAGAATGCATCACTCCTCCCTTCAAAAGCCTTCAATGACCATCCAATTCTCAATGCCTCAGACAAAAATTTAGGATTAGTGATTTTATGTTTCTTCTTAACAGCAGGTGGCCTTCTTGATTTTATTTAACTTGTTTTCCAACTGTCGCCTTTCTCTTCCCTATATTACAGACCATAACTCCCAAGAGAACAAAAATCCTGGGGTGGGGTCTACATCCATCATACAGTTTCCAACACTGCTTAGTTTAATGGATAAGGTAATCCAACTTGGTATTTTGATTCCTGAATTAGATGATTCATTCTACTCATCTTTTTTAAGAGTTATACCAGGTGATAACATTCTTCGTGTTCAAAATTGACAAGAAGCAGGATGACCTAGTGAAAAGAGCACAGCCTGAGAGTCAGAGGACATGGATTCTAATTCCAGCTCGGCCACTTGCCTGCTGAGTGACCTTGGGTAAGTCACTTAACTTCTCTGTACTTCATTTTCCTCAATTTAAAATGAGGGAATTCAATACTTGTTGTCTCTTCCCAGTAGACTGTGAGCTTCAGTGTGCGACGGGGGACTGTGTCCAACCTGATTGTTTTGTTTCTACCCCAGCTTGTAATACAATACTTGGCATATAGAAATCATGTAAATACCACCATCACCATTAGTTTTAAAAAATAGAGCTGTATAAATAGTTGGAACAAAATACAGATAGGCAGGAAAGTCAACCAATGGGGTCTGGCCTACTGCATATTCCCAGCAGCCCACTCTGCATCCTACTAGACACCACAGAAATAAGAACCCAGTGCAGCCTTAACTGTTAGCATTATCTGAGGTGATGGCATTGATTGATTAATCAATGGTATTTACTAAGTGCTTACTCTGTGCTAAGCATTGACTAAGCACTTGGAAGAGTACAATGCAACAGAGTTGGTAAATATACATCCTCTGCCTGTTAAGAGCTTATATTTGATTATAAGTTTTCTATTTGGACTCTGGTTCTATTAAAATGTTCAACTGGGAATATATTCTCATTGCTGTAATGTTCTATTGGTTTAAGTGGAAAAAAAACCCCTAGTCTCCAGAGAAAACAATTTTCCAAGAAAATCTATAAACACTTGTACTCCTTTCTAAATATGCTTTAAGTTCTCATTCATTCAGTGACTTAGTGAAAAACTATAGTAAAGATACAGCATTGAAAATCTTGTCTGCATCATTTTGAGACTAGTAAAGTTTTCGTAGAGAAAGGTGGAGCAGATGTGAAGCTTCCTCTACCTTTCTCACCAGAGGGGCACTTTCTAGGCCCGTATCAAAGATTGCCCCGATGAATGGCTGCCCAGCTCAGAGGGAAATGTAGGCACTCTGGTCAAAGGTGCGAGATGCAACAAGTTTTCTATGTAAAGTTGTCTTCCCTTATCAAAGATACCTCTACAGGTGGTGAAATTCACTTATGGATGCACGTATGGCTGAACAGGGCAATGTACTTTATCCATCCTGATAATAATAAAGATTATAATGATAATAATAATAGTTGAGATATTTGTTAAGTGTTGAAAATGTGCCAAGCACTGTACTAAGTGCTGGAGTAGATAAGAGGTGAGTGAGTTGGACACAGTCCCAGTCTCAATATCAATTTTACAAATGAGGTAATTGAGGCACAGAGAAGTGAAATGATTTGCCTAAAGTCACACAACAGACAAGTGGTGGATGAGGATTTGAACCCAGGTCCTTCTGACTCCTAGGCCCATGCTGTATCCATGAGGCCACACTGCTTCTCTTGTGTGTACATAAACACCATTCCTTACTGTGCTTTTTTGTTTGTTGTTTGCAATGCCTGGTGGTGTTTTCACTTTTGCCTTCTTTTCTCATGATCCTAACAAAGTTTCTCTTGAAAAGAGCTCCTCCTTTCTTGACTGCAGGACACCATGCTGGTCTATATGCAGCAACTATCCCTCAGTATGGGATTGCTTGTACCAAGTTTTCTATGGCACTACTAATGCTAAATATGTAAGCATACAAGTGTGAATATACAAGTGTACTTTAAAGCGTGCTCAAAGGCAGAGGGGAGTCATTTGCTAGGCACAAGATTCTGAATTCTAAACTTACTGTGGTTACTGTAGTATAATTTTCCTTATTTGTTCCTGCTTTAGACAGTCCACTCATCTCATTTAGTTCTGAAGGCTTATTATTAAAAATAATGATAATAACAATAATAATTATGGTATATTTCAAACACTGTACTAAGAGCTGGGGTAGATACAAGTTAATCAGATTCCACATGGGACTCACAGTCTTAGTAGTAGGGAGAACAGGTATTGAATCCCCATTTTGAGGATGAGGTGACTGAACAAAGATAAATTAAGTGAGTTGTCCAGGGTCAAACAGCAGGTAAGCAGTGGAGCTAGGATGAGAACCCAGATCCTCTGACTCCCAGATCCATGCTCTTTCTGCTTCTCTTAAGAAGTGGTGATTATCCTTATTGTTCAGGGATCATTGCATAGCAGGGACACAATCCAATTAAAATGACTTCTCATTTTTAATCTATGTTTTACAGATGACTAGTTCACCTACCGTAGGAAAACTATTATTTTCTTTGTGAAATAAAGCACATACTCTATTTGTAAATGGAGAGACTCTAGAATTTGTGACTCTCTAAACTGAATTTTCAGTGATCTGACATCATAAGTCCATCTCTCCCAGAACTCAATTTTCAGTCAACAGGAGCCAAAATTTAAGAGAGGCTTGATTTATAGATGAAAGGTATAGATGAAAAGGCTGTCTTCCAGTTTGGGATGAGCAGTTCAAATTATACTGAACTGAAGAAAGATTTTTGAATGAGCTTCAGAAGTTGGGAATTGGTTCACTGCTTTTATTTATTATTACCAACTTGGAATGCATAAAATAGCCTCTCAATTTTTTCTCATAACATTTCTGGGAATCTGGACATTATGTGCATTTACCATCACTGCATTCTAGTTTCTTACTTGAGGTAGTCCAGTCAAATGGCATATTGCTCATTAATCACATCTATTAATTTGAGCAGTAAAAGGCTTTAAATTTCAAGTAGCCACTTGCTCTATAGGGATGAGTTCCTGTTTTCAGGATGTGATGACATATGCTTCAGACAGTGCTAATTAGACATTTCTTTGAAAATTTATCCTGTCACGTTTCAAGAACACCTATTTCCTTTTTTTTGAGTATAAGATAATGAATTTATTAATTTCCTTTTTAGTTTGTTAGGTTTCCCTGCACAATACAGTTTGTTAGTTTATCAGTTTGTTTACCTTCTATCAATAAATTATTGCAGAGTTATATTCTATGGAAAAATACATTAAACTCAGTGATAAATTGATTGGAACACGTTATATATTTGGACATGTTATTGTGATGCTCATCAGTGGTGAAACCAAGACAAATAGTTTGATAATTCAGATATATTTTAAAAAGGAAAACATTGCAAATACAATTTGACCCATGTAAATGGCTTCTGGGAAAGCACTCTCCAATCTCCACTGCTGGGATAACAAAACACTAAACCTGGCAATTGAATCAAAGTTCAATCACTGCTGGCACTTGTATGAATCTCTGGGATTGTTTGGTCATATCTGGTGTCTGCTTAGCCACATAACCTGCCTTAGAACAGTTCTTCCCATGCTGCTTTTTGATAAATATGAACACTTTTGAAATGTTTAGGCACTGAATCAATACCATTTTTGGGGAGTTTGATCCCTCCCCACAAGGAGCTTACAGTCTTGCAGGCAAGCCTACTAGTAAGAAATCAAGAGAAGTGCTCTCCTAGAACAAGAGTTTTGGGAAAGCCAAGGAGCAAGGAGACAGAGTCAAAAGCAGTTGGCTCCAATATGGACAAACAGACTAACTGAGCAAGGATCTAGCCTTCCCTATAGACAATGTAGGAGGATGTGTCGATCCTGCATTCAAAAGGAAGAAGGAGATGTGAAATCTTATGAGAATCTGGAAGCAGGCTCTTCCAGAGTCTTTTGAAAAGCTGTATCTACCTATACAAAATTCTAATTTGGTAGACAGTGTTTTCCAATATGCTAAGAATAGTGCTCTGCACACAGTAAGTGCTCAACAAATATGATGAATTGACTGATTGAGATTTAAAACCACAAACTAAGATTTAAATTAGAAAATACCAGAGTAGATCATTGCCATTTACTGCTGCGAATGGGAGTAAGTCAGGCTCTCGACTGCAGGAAGGTCTACTCATTCAATCAATCATATATATTGAGCACTTACTATGTTCAGAGCACTACTAAGTGTTTGGGAGAATACAGTACAACAGAGTCGATGGAAACACTCCCTTCCCACTTTAGCTGCTAATGATAAGAGCACAAGCCTGGGAGCCAGGAGACTCAGTTTGTAGACCTGTTCCTAATTTCAATATAGTTCCTATGATATTGCTGCAGAGCTTAATATTCAGCTGTTTTGGCTGGTTTGGCAGTCACTTTTGAAGGAAAGTGCATAATCAATGCTCTAATATCATTATTATAACTGTATAAATGTAGTTTCTCTTCACAGTTTCCTTGCCAAATTTCAAATGAACCTTTTACTGGATAGTGTGAAATCTCACACCTCTCAGCTAAGACTGGCTGCAAACCAGCAAAGTTTAACTGTAAAGTGGAAAATTCAGTCTCTGTTGGGAAGAACCTCAAATCTTCCTTTATATTTGACTAGCATTTTATCTTGCAGTCTCCATTATATCCTGTTGGCTTTTCACTGTGCTATAGAAATATAGTAGAAAACAAGAAAATCAATTCCAGAATTGTCCAGAATTGCCTCACTATATGCTGAGTCAATCTGAAATCATATTTATGTGAATGAATTATAACATAATTCAGAAAAGGCTTAAGTTGGTGTTTAATGGTTCCAGAAGACTTCAACAGAAAGCACTTAATAGGAAGTTTAAAAGTACTTTGGAATGGAAGCAATAACTCCCAAATCCCAAGATACAACTATGTGAGAACTGCTATTTTCTATTACCTTATGTCCAAAACAGAACTCCTCATCTTCCCACACAAGCCTTGTCCTCCTGACTTTTCCATTATTGAAGACAGCACCACCATCGTCCCTTTCTCTCAAGCCTGAAACCTTGGCATTGCCCTTGACTCATCTCTCTCATTCAACCACATATCCAATCCTGTCATCAGATTCTCCAGTTCAACTTTCACAACGTTGCCAAAATACACCCTTTCCTCTCCATCCAAACTGTTTCCAAGCATACCTAAGCATTTATCCCATTCAGCCTTGACTACTGCATCAGCCTCCTTGCTCACCTCCCTGCCTCCTGTCTCTCCCCACTCCAGTCCATATTTCACTTTACTGGCCAGATAGTTTTCTAAAAAAAATTCAGACCACATCTTGCTACTCTTCATGAACCTCCAGTAGTTGCTCAGCCACTCCACATCAAGTAGAAACTCTTTTAAACTGCTCAATCACATGCTCTTTCCTATTTTACCTTGCTGATTTCCTCCTACAACCCCACCCCTTCACCTCACTCCTCTAATGGTACCTTGATCTCATTTATCTCGCTGGTGACTCCTAACCTACAACCTGCCTCTGGCCTGGAATTTCATATCAGGCCACTATACTTCCCACCTTTCCAAAGTCTTAATAAAAGGATATCTCCTCCAATAGGTTTACTCATACCAAGCCCTCATTCCCTACTTCCTTTCCATTCTGTGTCAACCCTGAATTTGGATTTTACACCCTCTATTCACCCCTCTCTCAAACCCAAAGCACTTAACCATAATTTAATTTGATGACTGTCCTTCCCCTCTAGACTGTAAGCTCCTTGTGGACAGGGAACATATCTAACTCTGTTGTACTGTGCCTCTCCTGAGCAGTTAGTACAGTGTTCTGCATACAATTAGGGCTCAATAAATTAAGATTGATTACCTCATGAGTCAAATTTACAGTATTTTCCTTGGCTCTAAAATTATTTTTTATCAATTAGGTAAATGAGATACTTTATTAGGAGAAAAAAACAAATTATATTATAAAAATATCTCATTCCCATAAACTAGAAAAACAAAATGGTAACTAAAATTAATTTCCATAGTTGTGATTTAAAATTTAATAATCCATCCAATTCTGCCCCTGTCAATCCCAGCTTCTCCATTTATCTGCTGTGTGACCTTAGGCAAGTCACTTAAACTTCGCTGTGACTCAGTTTATCTGTAAAATGGGGATTAAGACTGTGAGCCCCATGTGGGTATATGGACTGTGTCCAATCTGATTACTTTGTATCTGCCCCGCTGGTAGGAACAGTGTCTCGCACATAATAAGCGCTTAAATACCACAAGGTAAAAAAACAATTGGACAGATTATTAAGTACACCATCATATGGGCAGATGAGAGTGGAGGCCAAAGAATGAAATCCTTCCCTGTCCCTCAACTTGCAGGCACCAAGGAGATGATGAGCTGGCTGAAATTAACCAGCTGAAGAGAACTAAGAGAATGTCTCTGCAGAGTTGTGATTCTACCTGGCAACTATGTTGTTGGCCCTCTGAGAGGGAAAAATTCACTCCAAGGTTAAGTTTAGCCAGAGGTTTCAACCTCTGTTATGAAACTACTGGTGGCTTCCAGTGAAGTCAACTGATAGCATTTAGTGCAGCATTTTTTATGTCCAGAGCACTCTATTAAGCACTTAGGAGAGTAGAATAGAGTTTGGTAGATCTGATCTCTGCCCACAAGGAGGTTATGGTTTAGTAATGGAGTTTCCCTTAATGGGGTTCAATCCTAGCTAATGTAAAACTTCTACATGGGAAGATAGGGCATCCCAAGGCATTTGTTATTCTCTTCGATATTCAGAAAGGTGTGAAGCTAGACTCTAGTCCCTCTAAATGTTCTAGTTATATTTCTCTCTCTACTGTAAACAAGGAATATTCCTATCAATCTAATTATGCATTAGATGTTCCTGAACGATGTAACTTTGTCACTAATTTTGTGAGTGTATATATACATATATATGCTTATTCCCTCATTAAATTTTATTCTCCTGTGACAGTAAGGACCATGGTTTTCTCAAAATCTTACTTCGATTAAAATGGTCTAACACAAAAGTGGGGCAGTGAAAGTAAAGTAGGAAACAAGGTTTAATTAGAGGCAAAAGTGATCTAAGGTCATGTGCATGGTTCATTGCATTACACTGTATGCCTCCTTGAGGACAGGGAGTGCCTACCTATTGTGTGTGTATGCATACAGTAAGTGCTCAATAAATATAATCAACTGATTAGATTACCTTTAATAGACTACATACAGTTATGTACTAAAGTCCTTTTTGTTACTTTCATAAAATAAACCTTAAATGGATTATCATATAAAATTGTACAAGTAGCAAATGATGAGCTCAAGGTATTCCTGCACAAGCAGTAGTCAGGAGTTGGTAATAGGGGACATAAAGAAGTCTCATTATGACAATCCTTAATTTAGGCTTACATATAAACCAGGAGTTGGTCATGGGGGAATAAACTAAGGCAGGGCTGAGTTATTCAATCAGAGTTATTTACTGAGTGTTTATTGGGATGTGACAGCACTAAGCATTGGGAAAGTACAGTACAATGGAGTTGGAGAAAGTAGTTTGGAGTTTGATGTAGAAAGTAGAAAATGGAGTTTGGAGATACAATCCCTGACCTTAAGGAGATTTCAGTCTACAGGCAGAGACAAATATTAAAATAAATTTATAGCTAGGAAGTCATTCACCAGGCTGTTCATTGGATTTTTTTTTAAAAATCACATTTTACCGTGGGTATAGGTAATGGCTAATGAAAGCCATTAGTCAGCTTCTCCTAGTTAGGCTAACGCCCTCTTTGAAAGGGTAAATAGACCCCAGTACTAAGTGGCTAAAAATATTCACATATTTCTCCAAGCCTTTGCACCTGACTTGTCAGAGATATTCAACCTAAGGTCAAAAAGATTTGTTAGCATAGTATAGTCACTGAAAACTGGTAGAAAGGAAACTGAGTGGGTGTTTCTTTAGCTCTTGCCTCCTTTGACAACAGGTGAGAATGAACAGTGTTCAATCACTATTTACTAGAAGTCCCTCCCATTAGCAGTTATCTTGCATTATAAATGAAGTAGAATCCTGGGCCCTACCACTGGGAACTTGGTAGGGCCCAGGATTTCTACTGCATTTATAATACTTTACATACATAGTGTGCTTAATGGAAACAGCTTGCGTCTAGTGGGTAGAGCACAGGCCTGGGAGTCAAAAAAGAACCTGGGTTAAAATCCTGGCTTGGTCACTCATCTGCTTTCTGACTAGGCAAGGTCACTTAACTTCTCTATGCTTCAGTTCCATCATCTGTAAAATGGGGAATTAAGACTATGAGCTCCATGTCGGTGGGACAGGGACTGTGGTCCAACCTGATCAGCTTGTATCTACCCCACTCCTTGGTACAGTGCCTGCATATTAAGTGCTTAACAACTACTTAAAAAATTATACTGCTAGTGACTTATCCAGCATCTTTTGAACAGAAAATAAGTCTCTAGGCTGTGAAAAAATTTACAGATGCCTTCTCCTTTGCTTTCTTTTCTTTCTCCTTCCTTCTCACTTCACAGCTCTTGTAGGACCTCCTCTGCACTATACTCCCATGACATACAGCTAACTGTAAGTTTCAGAGGGAAATGCTAACATTCATTTCAAATACTTTTTTTAATGTATTTGTTTAGCACTTATTATGTGCCGGAGACTTAAGCGCTGGAGAAGATAAAAGATAATCAGGCTGTACAAAGTCTCTGTCCTACATGGGGTTCACAGTCCTTAATCCCCATTGTGCAGATGAGGAAACTGAGGTGCAGAGAAGTTAAGTGACTCACCCAAGGTCACACAGCAGACAAGTAGTGGAGCAGAATTAGAACAATGACCTTCTGACTCCCAGGCCTGTGATCTATCCACTAGGCCATGCTGCTTCTTGCTTGGTTTTAAGAAAGACATCCTCCCACATGTAATTAAATTTGAAATTGATATAATTGAATTTGATATAAAAGGAGAATATGGAGATAGCGTACGAGGGTATAATCAAGTACTTTAAGAATCTTAATATGAAATTTAAAATGAAATGTCATCCTACTAAATGCATTTAGGAATTCACCTTTGTCATCTCACATTTGATCTGACTTGGGTACCTGTAAAAAAGTTAAATGTTACCTTGAAAAATAATTAATTTTAAATCATACATTTCTGAAAATAGGAAATTAAACAATGTGCCATTTTCATTATAAAATTAATATTATAATTTTCATACCATTTCTTTCTTAGTTTGAAAGGATATGGAAGTGAAAATCACCACTTCACCCAAAGTATGAGATAAAGTTTAACATTACCAAGAAATACTGGTCCAAGATATAGCACTTTTTATTATAGGAAACAGCCTCTTTCAAATCTTTTCTTTCTGAAAGCATATTTAATTAATATCAGCTATTTCATGCCATTTAAGAAAATGACATTTAAACACATAGGCACTAACAGAAAACCACAATGAGCAAAGATCAGAAGTCAAATTCTGTGTTTTGTTGTCTGTTAATCTCAGAGTGGAGTTGAATACAATGGTTCTGAAATCACGTGGGCAGACCAGCGGAGCCCCTGGATGGGTTCATTGGGTTAGGAGGTTCCGTTTCACTCCTGCAAGGTGACAATTATTTTACATCACATACTCCCGAACACAATGATGTCATATGGACACCTGTGAGCGCATGCTGCAAAAGATGGTGACACCACATGAGTATGCAGCATTATGCTGTGATATCATACAAAATAGAATCAAATATTCCCCGGCTCAGCAAAATCAATATCTGAAGCCTAGCCCAACCCAACCTGTGGTTGAAACAGGAGTCTGATTTCCAGTAACTATGTGCTTTCCCCAGTGACTTCCCAGTCTTGGGGAGATTCTTCAGATTTAAACCCACCTACATCCTCTGCTTAAGTATCACACACACACACACAAAAAAAAAATCAATTTTTTTGAATCCAAAATCTGGGTCCAATCTAGAAAATTTTGAACACAGTGATAATTCCTGCTACATATGCACTACTGTAACCTGGGTTTGGTTATCCAGTGAAAACTACTATCAGGAGAAAACTAATGCAGGGCAAATGTTCCAAGAAAAATGCAACTGTAGATACTAATACTACATCAGCACCCCCTTTATTCTTATTATATTCCAAGAAAAATGCAACTGTAGATACTACATATGCCCCCCTTTATCTTACTATCTTTCCTTTCTGCTGTTCTTTTTGGTTTAATGTCATTAGATTTTAAAATCTGTCGATGCATTAACTGTACTTCCACATAACCCTCTGTCAATCTTTTTCCTTGCTTACAGAATGAGATAACAACAAGTATACTTGAACTCCACAAAACAGATGTTTCATTTTACTGATTCTTTGCCACTGTAACACACCCTAAGAATTGTTACATTTAATTTTCCAAGAAAAAAATAGCACTACAATAAGTGACTGAATTCTTCCAACTGTGCTCCTCTGCTAGCTAGAAGACATCATATTCTGACATCTCACAAGCAGTAAGCAGGACAAATTATGTATGCCAAATAAAACAACTCTGTCCTATACAACCATGAATCTGAGCTACAAAGTAACTTTATTATTTGATATTTATTAAGGGATTACTGTGTGTCAGGCACTTTTCTAAACACTGGGGTAGATATATAAGTTAATCAGGTTTGGACACAGTCCTACATGGGGTTCATAGTCTAAATGGGGGGGGGAGAACAGGCATTGAATACCCATTTTACAGATGAGGTAACTGAGGCACAGTTAATTGATTTGCCTAAGGTCACACAGCAGCCCAAAGGCAAGATACCTGATGTACTTTGGAATAAGGACTGAATAAGGGAAAATATTGGGCTTATTTTCAGATGGATGCCACTTTCGACCAACACCCTCAAACCTTATGTGATAAAAATGACTCAGATAAAAGAACAACCTGCATCTAAGCATGAAACACACTGCCAAACCTGTGTAGTTCCTTGTGGCTCTGACTGAACAGACCTCTACGAGTGCCTCCGATCTGCAGATTAAGTTTAAGAACGTATGTGCCAATGTTGAAGAAATGCAGGGTACACTCTGTTTGGGCTTTCTCCCAGTGTTTTGGCTAGACCAGGTATTAGGGAAAGTACTTCCGACAACATGTATTTATCTAGAATCACTGTCAAAAGAAAGGGTTGTATGTCTGCACATAAATTTGGCCTCATTAAGGACATAATCCCTGAATTATAGAACTCATCTGGTTCCAGTATGTTTTTCCAAACTTCGTTCTATGGCATCTTAATGAAGCGTAATTCTTCTAACCACATTATTGTCATGCAAATAGCACCCCTGATCTAGCACTGTGCAGAGGACTATACTAACCACTTGAGAGAGTTCATTCATTCTGCCATATTTATTGAGCACTTACTTTGTGATAAGTACTGTACTATGCATATGGGAGTGTACAGTATAACACTAAACACATATTCCCTACTTCCCTGCCCACAACAAGCCAGTTTAATACAAGAGGGCTAGTGTGCATGATCTCTGCCCTCAAGGAGCCTACAAATTGCTTGGGGAGACAGATGTTAAATTACCAATGGGGGAGCGCAGAATATAAGAATGCATACATAATTGCTTTGGGACTGGGAGTGGAATGAGTAATACAGTGCTTAAGAGGTAGAGAACTAAGTGTGCAGATGACCCAGAAGGTAGAGCAAATAAGGGCATTGTGGGCAGGGAATGTGCCTATTTATTGTTGTATTTTACTTTCCCTAGTGCTTAGTACAGTGCTCGGCATACAGTAAGCACTCAATGATTATGACTGAATGAATGAAGGTAGGGAAGTGAGAGTTTATAATCTCTTTATAGTCTCACTGATGGACTAGTCCCTCTTTGGAAGGCTATCACTCTTCGGTATCCACTTTCCACCACTGAGGAAATGGAAATCCTGTAAAGAATAGACAACTTGTCTATGCAGGAGGAATTTGGAAGGAGTCGACACTCTAATTAAAATAATGGAAAATGGTAAAACTTCCAGAGCTAATGACAGGGAGGATATATACACTGAGCAGCTATTTGCACAGAATTTTCTTCATCATACAAACACTGAGGAAATACCAGTGGACATCTAAAACCACCACCATAACCACCTTCCAGAAGGTGAAGAAGCTGATTGAGATGGCTTTTATACATTTTGTACCACTGCACTGAAGGCAAGTTACTGGAGTCTTTCTTTAGTGAATACTAATGAATACTATTAGTCCCATATTTGGAAAAGTAGAATTTAGTTTTAAACCAAAGGATGTGATATTATTTGTACATAAGATACAAGAAAAAAAATTGGACCCCACTAATACACATGGGCTTGGAAGAAAACATAGTTTCGATTTCGAAGAAAATTATCACAATCCTTAGTGTATTCCATAACACCAGGTACTAGGTGCTAGAATTAAAGACAGATATCTGACGTTCTTCATTGGCAATGGAATAAAGCAGGATTGGATAATAGGATTAGGAACCATGCCTGCAGATGTATTCAGAGGACAAGCATTAGAAATATTTCTAGACCTCCAAAAAACTTTTCCGACAATTAGCTCCAGGTATCCTTGGAAGACTTTGAATCAATCATAAACTGAATCGAATCATTCACATACATAAGGCATGCAAATGATTACATAAAACAAGTAGAGTGCTATGATTAATAGGAAACCTAAAGATTGAGCTTATATAACATCTCCTCATACGAATCCTTCTACCTATCTAAAAACTCTATCTAGTTCCCCTCTGCTCATTTTATAACTATTATAGTCATGCTCTTTATTTTGTTTCCTTATAGTCAAACTGTCACTGAATCCTGTCTGTTTAATCTTCACGCAATCATTAAAATACATTCTTTCCTCTCTATCCAAACTGCTACCATGTCAATCCAAGCACTTAGCTTATCCCACCTTGATCACTGCATCAGCCTCCTTGCTGACCTCCCTGTCTCTGACTCATTCTGTTCCAGGCCATACTTCACTTTGCTGCCCTGGATCATTTTCTACAAAAATAGTCAGTCCTTATTTCCCCACTCTTCAAGAACTTTTAGTGGTTTCCCATTTACTTCTGCATTGCGATTGGCTTTAAAGAACTCAATCATCGTGTCCACTTTTATCTCACCTCACTGATTTCTACAACTCAGACTGCATACTTTGCTACCCTAATGACAACCTACTCACTGTACTTCCATCTCATCTATCACACCACCGACCCCTCATCCATGTCCTGCCTCTGGCCTGGAATGCCCCGCCCCCCCCACACCCTGTGCATATCTGACAGATGATCACTCTCCCCACCTTCAAAGCCTTATTAAAGCACATCTCCTCCTAGAGGCCTTCTCCAACTAAACCCTCATTTCCTCTTCACCCACTCCCTTCTTGTGTCACCCTTGCACTTGGATTTGCACACTTTATTTACCCCTCCCTCAGGCCCACAACATTTAGGCAAATATCCATAATTTACTTATTTATATTAATGTCTGTTTCCCCTTCTAAACTGTAAGCTCACTGTGGGCAGGGAACATGTCTACCACCTCTGTTACATTGTATTAACCCAAGCTCTGTACACAGCTCTTGTCTTTTCTTATGCTGTTGAGTCATCTCCAATCCATAGCAACTCCACGGACACATCTGTCTCAGAACGCCCCAACTCCATCTGTACTCATTGTCATAATGCATCCACAGAATTTCTTGGTAAAGTGGTTTACCATTGTCTTCTTCCATGCAGTAAATTTGAGTCTCTGCCCTCGACTCTCTCCCACGCTGCTGCTGCCCAGCACAGGTGAGTTTTGATTTGTAGCAGATTGCTTCCCCCTCCTAGCCACTGCCTAAGCCAGGAATGGCATGGGTATGCCTCTGCTTGACTCTCCCACCCATAGCCAAGACTTATAGAGTACTGAAAACTCTCCAGGTACAATCCTGGGAGGGGCTGCATACAGTAAGTGATCAATAAATACCACTGATTGTTATGAGCAGTCTCTTCTTCCCAACTTGTGAGGCCCTATAGGTGAGGGACCATGTCAGATTGTGAACTCCTATGCTTCAGGGACCATGTCTTATCTCTCTAAACTGTGTTTTTTCCTAGGCATTAAATACAGTGCCGTCTACACAGTAAGCACTTAATAAAAGCTATTAAATGAATGAATGCTTTTGTTAGAATGCAACAGTAGCATTAGAGAACGTTCTTCCAGTACCACATCTGTCTGGACACATTTCAGTGCAGTGCAGAAGAAGAGCAAATAGCAGTGATGGGCATGGACTGAGTACTACAATACACTATTATTCCTTAACATGGATTCTGAAAGAACACAAGTCCTGCATTAAAGGCCAACTGGTGCCCTGAATTACTAAGATTAAATCTAGCCTTAAGGTCAACTCTGAGATTTTGACAAGCAAGCTGTCAACATAGAAAGACATAAAAGTAAAATTAAAAGGCATGAGAGGGAATTTCCCAGAAGACAAGCATGGGGATCAGTCTTATAATCAAATGTGAAAGTAAGCACAATGAATAATGGTGCATTAACAGGGGATGATTCATAACTGAAGAACAAATCTTCATCTATTTAATATGTTTTGAATTGCTTTAACGAAGAATAATAGTTTAGTGATTCTTAATGTAGTAGTATATAATAAATCAATCAATGGTATTTGTTGAGGGCTTACTCTGTGCCACTCTACTAGGTGCTTAGGAGAGTATGAGTTGACAGACAGTTGAATTGTGAGAACCTGCACACAAGGTTCTTACAGTCTAGACAGAGAGGCAAATTTTAAAATAATTTATTAATAGGGGAAGTGACAGAGTATGTTCCTAAGTGTTGTGGGATGGCGGAAGGTAGAATAACTAGTGCTTAAGGGGTACAGTGTAGAATGCAGAAGGGAGGGTGAACAGTAGAAATGAAGGTCTACTCAAAGAAGGCCATTAGAAGAAATGATTTAGTAGGGTTCTGAAGGTGGGGAGAGAGATGATCCCTGGATATGATGAAGAAGGGAGTCCCAGGCCAGAGGGAGAATGTGTATAAGGAGTAGGTGGTGACACAGATGAGATTAAGATAGAGTGAGTTATGTTAACATTATATGAGTGAAATACATGGCTTGGGCTGTAGATCAGTAAAGTAAGGTAGGAGGGAGAGAGATGATTGAGCACCTTAAAGCTGATGGTAAGGAGGTTCTCTACATGGTGGAAGTGAATAGGAGGCCAATGGAGGTTTTTATGAGTTGTGGCAGGTAATGGACTAAATGTTATTTTTAAAAAATATCAAGTCATTAGGGTGAAGTGTGGAATGGGGTGGGGAGAAAAAGGAGGCCGGGAGATCAGAGAGGAGGCTTTGGCTTCAAAGCTCTCCATTACCTTGGCCCCTTCTATCACACCTCCCTTCTCTCCTTCTACAGCCCAGCCTGCACACTCTGCTTCTCTGCTGCGAACCTCCTTACGGTGCCTTGTTTTTGCCTGTCCCACCATCAATCCCTAGCCCATGCCCTACCTGTCCTGGAATGCCTTTCCTCCTCACATCTACCACACTAGCTCTCTTCTCCCCTCAAAGCCCTACTGAGAGTTCACCTCCTCCAGGAGGCCTTCCCAGACTGACCACTATTTTCCTCTGCTCCTCCTCCCCTCTCCATCACCCCTACTCCCTCCCTCTGCTCTACCCCATTTCCCACCCCATAGTACTGGTGTATATTTGTACATATTTATTATTTTATTTATTTTATTTTGATGTGTATATATCTATAATTATATTTATCTATTTTGATGCTATTGATGTCTATCTACTTGTTTTGTTTTGTTGTCTGTCTCCCTCTTCTAGACTGTGAGCCCATTGTTGCGTAGGGATTTATCTCTACCTATTACTGAATTGTACTTTCCAAGTGCCTAGTTCAGTGTTCTGCATACAGTAAGTGCTCAATAAATACGCCTGAATGAATGAATGAATGAATGAATGAATGAATGAGGCCGAGGCAGTATAAGGGCATCAATCAGTGTGGCAGCCACTTGGATGAAGAGGAAAAGGCAGATTTTAGCAACACCATGACAGTAGAACCAACAGGACATGGCGACAGAATGACAATATGGCTTGAATGAGAGAAATGAGTTGAAGATAACACCAAGGCTACGGACATGAGGCAGGATGGATGGTGGTGGTGTCTATAGAAATGGGAAAGTCATGGAGAGGTTAGGGTTTATGTGGAAAAATGATAAATTCTAATTTGGACATGTTAAATTTGAAGTGTCAGTAGGATATTCAAGTAGAGATGTCTTGAAGACAGGAGGACATGTGAGTGTGAAAAGAAGGTTTTTTTTGTAGTTGCCTTTTTAATAGTATTACTGAAGCGCTTACTATGTGTCAGGCACTGTACTAAGCGCTGGGGTAGATACAAGTTTGTCAGGTTGGCCACAGTCCTTGTTCCGCATGGAGCTCACAGTATTAATCCCCATTTTACAGATGAGGTAACTGACACATAGAGAAATGAAATGACTTGCCTAAGGTGAAACAGCAGGTGTGGCGGAGATGGGATTAAAACCCAGGTCCTTCTGACTCCCAGGCCTGTGCTCCATACCCTATGCCATGCTGGTTCTCTAGGCCACACTGCTTCCCCTGGTTGGGGCTGGAATGGTAGATTTGGGAATCATTTGTGCAGAGATGGTAGTAAAACTCATGGGAGTGAATGAGTACTGCAAGGGAGTCAGTGTAGATGCTCAAAAAAAAAAGCTTAGCCACTCTCTGAATTAGCTATCCGAGTACTCTCACAGTTAGAGGCTGGGAGAAAGAGGAGAAGACAGTGAAAAAGGCTGAGAAGAGGTGGCTAACAAGTTAGGAAAAGAATCAGGAGAAAACAGTGTTAATGAAGCCAAAGTTAGATAATATTTCCAGGAGAAGACACTAGTCCAAAGTGTTGAAGGCAGTTGAGAAACCGAGGAGGATTAGGATAGAGTGGAGGCCATTGGATTTGACAAGCAGGAAGTCATTGGTGACCATAGGACAGTTTCTGTGGAGTGAAAGGCAGAAGACAGATTGCAGTGGGTCGAAGGAGAGAATTGGAAGAGAGGAACTGGAGGCAGTGGGTGCAAACAGCTCACTCACGGAGTATGAACAGGAATGGTAGGATAGAGATAGGGTGATAACTGGAAAATACCATGGAGTCAAGGAAGAGGGTTTACTGGGCAGGGGATACACGAGCCTGTTTGAAAGCAGTGGGGAAGGAGTCAGTGGAAAGTGAGCAGCTGAAGCTGGCAGTCAGAGGGAAGAAAGGATGGGGCTTTAATAAGGTGTTTTAATAAGGCAAGAGGGGATGCAGTCAGAGGTATGAGTGGAGGTGGTAGATTGAGAGGAGGTTGGAAGACTCCTCTTGAGATACTCCTGGGAAGGAGGGGAAAGTCGAGGAGGGTACACAAGAAATGTCATATTTTTGCAAAGGTCTTTAAACAGATACTAATTTAAAATATTTAACTCTATGGAAAAACATATTCCATGATACAACTATGTTTTCAAGGGTGGTTTCATGGCTGTATTGTGGGCTCTACCCAAATATGAATGTACACCAGTTTCCAGAAGAAACTAGGATAATTTTACAATTAACTTTAAGTGTATTTAAAAGCATATATACTTATGGAAACATAAAATCAATAACCAAATTGAATAACCAAAATGAGTTAAGTAGTCGCATTAACTTCGGCAGCATTCCTCACGCTAGACAATTTTCCCTTTCTTTTTCTTCCATTTGCAGTTCCTTGTCTGATTTACTGCAAACTGTGGTTATCCGGAACTACACCAGTACTTTGGCCCATAGCAAGCCCTTAAAACATACTCACATACATAATTATTATTCAAAATCTGAAATACCAGAAGCTGAAAGAAAGAAGGCATTAGCCTAATAACACAGATATTGGAAAAACTGCCTGAAATAATGTGATAAAGAATAATAATGATTCTCAGAAGTTCTACATCATCATCTAGTTCCGGGAACAGGAATTTAATAATGTTTCACTTCTCCTCCTATCCATACTTTGAACAGCATATAAATTGGGTTGCTGTAGGAGGAATAATAATGTTGGTATTTGTTAAGCGCTTACTATGTGCCAAGCACTTTTCTACTTTCAGCACGTCAGCACTTATTGACTGAAGGGCACTATACTAAGCAATTAAGAGAGTACAATACAGCAATATCTGTTGGATATGAAAAGGGAGGGTATTCCAGGCCAGAGGCAGGATGTGGGTAAGAGGCCGGTGGCAAGATATAAGGGATTGAGGTACAGTGAGTTGGTTGGCATTAGAGGAGCCAAGTTTGCAGTATACATTGTAGTAGCAGAGTAGTGAAGTGAGGTAGGAGAGGACAAGGTGATTGAGTGCTTTAAAGTTAGGAGTTTCTTTTTAATGTGGAGGTGTATGGGAAACCACTGGAAGTTCTTGAGGAGATGGGAAACATGGACTGAATGATTTTGCAGAAAAATGATCTGGACAGCAGAGTAAAGTATTTGGTTTGGGACAGGGATTTTCTCTATCTGTTGCCAAATTGTACATTCCAAGAGCTTAGTACAGTGCTCTGCACATAGTAAGCGCTCAATAAATACTATTGAATGAATGAATGAATAAATACTATTGAATAGGAGAGACAGGAGGCAGGGAGGTCAGCAAGGAAGCTGGTAGACTGGTACAATAGTCAAGGTGGGATGGGATAAGTGCTTGAATTAATATGGCAGTTTGGGTGGGGAGGAAAGGATGGATTTTAGCAATGTTGAGAAGGCTGAACCAACAGGATTTAGTGATAGATTGAATATGTTCCAATTCTTCCCAGCAGTATCTCCAGAGGAGATCTCCTGCCTCCTCTCAAATGCCACCCCTTCCCCTCATGCATCGGACCCATTCCTTCACACCTTAGAAAAACTCTCTCCCCTCTCTCTCCTTCCCTCCCTAACAGCCATCTTCAACAATTCACTCTCCAATAGCTTCTTCCCCACTGCCTTCAAACATTCTCCATGTCTACCCTATCCTAAAAAACCCATCACTTGATCCCACAATTCCCTCCACTTATCACCCCATCTCCCTTCTACTATTCCTTTCCAAACTCCTGTCTTAAATTCTATTCCTCCAGTTCTCTTCTGGAACCCCTCCAATCTGGCTTCCATCACCTTCACTCCATTGAAACGGCCCCCTCGGAGGTCACCAATGGTCTCCTTGCCAAATCTAAGAGCTTCTACTCCATCCTAATCTTCCTCGACTGCTCAGCTTCATTGACACTGTGGATTACCCCCTTCTGGAAACGTTATTCAACCTTGGCTTCACTGACTCTGTCCTTCCCTGGTTCTCCTCTTATCTCTCTGGCCGTTCATTTTCAGTCTCCTTACAAGCTCCTCCTATGCTTCCCACCCCCTAACTGTGGGGGTCCCTCAAATTTCAGTTCTTGGTCCCCTTCTAGTCTCCATCTACACTCATTGCCTTGGAGAACTCACTGGTTCCCATGACTTCAACTACCATCTCTATGAAGATCACCAGAAATCTACATCTCCTCCCTTCATTTCTCTCCCTCTCTCCAGGCTCACATCTTCTCCTGTCTTTGAGATATCCTACCTGGATGTCCTATGCTCACCTCAAATTTAATATGTCCAAAACAGAACTCCTTATCTTTCCACCCAAACCCTGTCTTCTCTCAGACTTTCCTTTCACTGTAGATGGCACCACCATCCTTCCAGTTTCACAAACCTGTAATCTTGGTGTTATCTTTGGCTCCTCTCTCTCATGCAACCCACATATTCAATCCGTCATCAAATTTTGTCGGTCCCACCTTCACAACATCACTAAAATCCACCCTTTCCTCTCCATCCAAACTGCTACTATGTTAATACAATCCCTCATCCTATCCCTTCTAGATTACTGCATCAGCCTCCTTTCTGACCTCCCAACCTCTTGCCTCTTCCAACGCCAGCCCATTCTTCACTTCACTCCCTAGATTATGTTTCTACAGAAACGTTCAGGGTATGTTACCCCTCCTCCTCAAAAATCTCCTCCATATCAAGCAATAACTCCTCACTATTGGCTTTAAAGCTCTCCAACATCTTGCCCCCTCCAACCTCACCTAGCTTCTCTCTTTTTACAACCCAGCCCAGACACTTAGCTCCTGTAGTGCACTTCGCTCCACTGTGACTCAACCTTACCTGTCTCACCAATGACCCCTCACCCACGTCCTACCTCTGGCCTGGAACGCGCTCCCTCCTCAAATGTGCCAGACAGTTACTCTCGCCCCAGTTTAAAGTCTTATTGAAGGCACATTAACTCCAAGAGGCTTTCCCAGACTAAGCCTCATTTTTCCTCATTTCCCACTCCCTTCTGCATCTCCCTGACTTGCTCCCGTTGCTCTCCCCCTATCCCAGCCCCACAGCATATAGGTATATATATCTGTAATTTTATGTATTTATAGTGATGTCTGTTTATTTGTATTGATGTCTTTCTCCACCCAGTCTAGACTGTGAGCTTGTTGTAGGCAGGGATTGTCACTCTGTATTGTTGTATTGTAATAATAATCATAATAATAATGATGATGGGTATTTATTAAACACTATATGCCAAGCACTGTTCTAAACTCTTGGGTAGATACAAGGTAATTAGGTTTTCCCACATGGGGCTCACAGTCTTAATTCCCTTTTTGCAGATGAGGTAACTGAGGCCCAGAGAAGAGAAGTGACTTGCCCAAGGTCACACTGCAGACAAGTAGCGGAGTCAGGATTAGAACCCATGACTTCTCATTCCCAAGCTTGTGCTCTTGCCACTAGGCCATGCTGCTCCTACCAAGCACTTAGTACAATGCTCTGCACACAGTATATGCTTAATAAATATGATTGAATGAATGAATGAAAGCATGAGAAGAGTCAAGGATAATGTCAAGTTTCCAGGCTTATGAGGCAGGAAGTACAGTGGTACTGTCTATAGTGGTAGGAAAGTCAGGGAGAGGACTGAGAAGATGCTTCCTTGCTACAGATAACAAATTGATTTCTTTCAAACATCTCTTCTAAATGATGATCAATATATCTATTTACTAGGTGCTTACGGTGTAGTGCACTGTACTAAGTGCTTGGAACAGTACAACATAGCAGAGTTGGTAGACATATTACTTGCCCATAATGGGCTTACTAGTCTAGAGGGGAATACAGACAATATTATATATAAATTCTTCACTGCCCGGCTCATCTTCCTGCAGAAACGATCTGGGCATGTCACTCCCCTTCTTAAACACCTCCAGTGGTTGCCTGTCAACCTCCGCTCCAAACAAAAACTCCTCACTCTAGGCTTCAAGGCTCTCCATCACCTTGCCCCTTCCTACCTCTCCTCCCTTCTCTCTTTCTACCGCCCACCCCGCACGCTCCGCTTTTCTGCCGCCCACCTCCTCACCGTCCCTCGGTCTCGCCTATCCCGCCGTCGACCCCTGGGCCACGTCCTCCCGTGGTCCTGGAATGCCCTCCCTCCCCTCACCTCCGCCAAACTAATTATCTTCCCCCTTCAAAACCCTACTTAAAACTCACCTCCTCCAAGAGGCCTTCCCAGACTGAGCTCCCCTTCTCCCTCTACTCCCTCCACCACCCCCCCTGCACCTCTCCACAGCTTAACCCTCTTTTCCCCCCATTTCCCTCTGCTCCTCCCCCTCTCCCTTCCCATCCCCTCAGCACTGTACTGGTCTGCTCAACTGTATATATTTTCATTACCCTATTTATTTTGTTAATGAAATGTACATCGCCTTGATTCTATTTAGTTGCCATTGTTTTTACGAGATGTTCTTCCCCTTGACACTATTTATTGCCATTGTTCTTGTCTGTCCGTCTCCCCCGATTAGACTGTAAGCCCGTGAAACGGCAGGGACTGTCTCTATCTGTTGCTGACTTGTTCATTCCAAGTGCTTAGTACAGTGCTCTGCACCTAGTAAGCACTCAATAAATACTATTGAATGAATGAATAAATTACAGATATGTACATAAGTGCTGTGGGGGTGAGGGAGGGGTGAATAAGAGGTACAAGGGGGAAGAAGAAGGGAGAACGAGAAGAGGAAATGAGGGCTTAGCCAGGGATGGCTAATATATGAAATCACATATTTACTAACATCCTTCTGAACTTGATCATTAATTATTTTGATTTTGATAGTGTTATCAAGAGATTTCTAGAACATGGTTGAGAACATTGCAGAACACCACAGATGTCACAAGAGAACAGTGATAACGTTGTTTTGATGACACTCAATGGTCATCATGCTATAATTAGGAAGAAGCAGAGTGGCATTGTGGATAAAATATGGAACTGGTAATCAGAAGGTCATGGGTTCGAATCCTTGTTCCACCACTTGTCTGCTGTCTGATCTTGCACAATCTCTTCACTTCTGTGTGCCTCAGTTAACTTATCTGTAAAACGGGATTGAGACTGTGATGTCCACATGGGACAGGGACAGTGTCCAACCCTATTTGCTTGTATTCACCCAGAGCTTAGTACAGTGCCTGGCACATAGCATTTAACAAATACCATTATTATTATTATTACTCTTATTGGTTAAAGCATGCTGGAACTTTAGCATGATGTTTGGAAAGTGGGCAGAGAAGTATTATTTCTCTAAATGATCGACTATTGGTACCACATTAATCCAAGCACTTATCCTTTTCTGGGTGGACTACAGCATCACCCTTCTTGCTGACGTCCCTATCTCTTCTCTCTCTTGACTCTAGTCCATGCCTCATTCTGTTGCCCGAATCCTTTTTCTACAAAAATGTTCAGTCCTTGTTTTCCCACTCCTCAAGAACCTCCAATGGTTGCCCGTCTACCTCTGCATCGAACAGAAGTTCCTTACAATTGGCTTGGAAGAACTCAATCACCTTGGCCCATAATATTTTACTTCCCTGATTTCCTACTATAACCCAGCCGGAAAGCTTCATTCCTCTGAAGCCAACCTACTCTCTGTATCTCCAGCTCATCTATTCATTCATTCAATAGTATTTATTGAGCACTTACTATGTGCAGAGCACTGTACTAAGCGCTTGGAATGTACAATTCAGCAACAGATCAAGGCAATCCCTGCCCAATAATGGGCTCAAAGTCTAAACATCTCACTGTCAACTTCTTGTCTACATCCTGCCTCTGGCTCGAATACTCTTCATCTTCATATTAGAGAGATTATCAGTCTCCCCATGTCCAAAGTCTTATTGAAGGCACATCTCCTCTGAGAGGCCTTCCCCGACTAGGCCCCTCATTTCTTCTCCCATTCCCTTCTGTGTCACCCTTATACTCAGATTTGCACCCTTTATTCACCTCTCCCTCAGGCCCGCAGTACTTATGTACCTAATGTCTGACTCCCCCTCTAGACTGTAAGCTCGTTGAGGGCGGGGATTGTGTCTACCAACTTGGTTATATTGTACTCTCCCAAGTGTTTAATACAGTGCTCTGAACATAGTAAGCACTCAATATTGATCAGTTGATTGAATAGCAGTTATTTTGAAACTTTGTCTTTTTTCTGTCAGGCTACAATCAGTGCCATTTGCTTCTGCTTACTGGAACCATTGTTCTATGTTGTCCTCAATTAGGTTTACATCACAGCGATCTGGGGATAGGAGCAATAGGAAGCATGAGTTTTCACCCCTATTCTTCCCACAGCCACTGGCTAAGGCAAGAGAAGGTGAGCATCACCAGGTTTTCTCTACTTCAAGCAGGCTGTGTTTACAAGATGTAGACCTCATCTTGGAGTTGTGTCATTTTACCTCCTTTATGCTGTCATAACATCATGCCTATATGAAGAAGGGTTGGAAGCCCCCAGTGTATCTGGGGCAGGTTACTCAAGATTAAAAGACATCCATCGATCCAATAGTCTTTCTTGAAGTCCTGATCTCAGAGGGCTGAACATTTTCAAAGCTGCCAGATGTCCAGAGGGCCTCATCAAATAGTTCCTAATTCCATGGGTAGAAACACTGATATTGATGGGGGCTCTGGAAACTCTCAAATGGCCTCGAGTCCCTGAAACTGAGACATAGTTGTTCCAACTGTCCTAAGGTTTGCCACTCCTATTCCAGATCAAGGCTTTTAAGCCACTTCAAACAGCCTTGGAAAAGCACTCGCTTTGATAGAAAGCAAAAATCAATTTCTCTATTCCAGATTGATGAAAGTATACAGTCAAATGAATGTCTGCCTGAAGGGATAGAAAAGGATTTACAAGGGAATGTAGCAGAGAGAAAATATGAGCAATATATAAGAAATTAATTCAGTAGAGGAGAAACAGCTGAAGGATTTGGGAACTCAGAAGGTCAAAATCACACTGGGATGCCAGTCATCAGTTTGCTGGCCTGGGTCAGTCTATCCCTCTGGGGATAAACATCTGTTAGCGGTAATAGGTACATAATTTAAAACTGGACTACATTGTGCAAAGAGCTCATGTAAGTATAAATCATGGACATAATGATCAGTATTATAGGAAATACCCACAAACAGGCATTACATTTTATGGTTTCATTTAAAAAATACTAAAATCTACTGAAATTCTCCCATGATATTTGTGAATAGAATAAGGATCTGGTCTATCACTCTATTTTTTCTCTGAACTGTAAACTCATTGTAGGCAGGGAACGTATCTACCAACTCTGTTTTACTGTATCATAGTGCTTATTACCATGCTCTTTCCTCAGTTAGTGCTCAATAAATACAATTGTCTGAATGATTTTATTTCCCTCACTTGAGAGCTGTCAAAAAGGACCTTAAATAAGCAAATATGTAGTACCCAAAGTCTTTCAGACTCAAGGATCTGATTCAACAGAGAAAACATTATTAAAGCCAGCTACGTATGTGTGTGGGTGTGTGTGTGCACACATCCTTTTTTTGGGAAAACGATTCTATTGCCCAAGAGATCCTATTCGTAATGACAAGTGTAACTGACTGTAAAAGAGATTGTCCTTGACCTTAATGTTCAAAATCTTTGATTATGCTTTATAGTTTCCGTATGCTAGCGGTCACAAAACTGTAGTCTTCATCAGAATCTGAATTCAGATTTCATACTCCACAGATGTCACACCCAGCTCCGTAAACAGAACCAGCTCTTTAAACAGGTCCACTTACATAATAATAATGTTGGTATTTGTTAAGCGCTTAATATGTGCAGAGCACTGTTCTAAGTGCCGGAGTAGATAAAGGGTGATCAGGTTGTCCCATGTGAGGCTTTTACAGATGAAGTAACTGAGGCACAGAGAAGTTAAGTGACTTGCCCACAGTCACAGATCTGACAAGTGGCAGAGCTGGGATTTGAACCCATAACCTCTGACTCCCAAGCCCGTGCTCTTTCCACTGAGCCATGCTGCTTCTCATAATAATGGCATTTGTTAAGTGCTTACTCTTTACCAAGCACTGTTCTAAGCGCTGGGCATATACAAGGAAATCAGGTTGTCCCACGTGGGACTCACAGTCTTAATCCACATTTTACAGATGAGGTAACTGTGGTACAGAGAAGTGAAGTGACTTGCCCAAAGTCACAAAGATGACAAGTGGCGGAGCTGGGATTAGAACCCATGACCTCTGACTACCAAGCCCGGGCTCTTTCCACTGAGCCATGCTGCTTCTACAAGCAACTCTCAACATCAGTTGGTATAAGAAACAGCATGGATTAGTGGAAAGAGCAGGGGTCTAGGAGTCAGAAGAGCGGGTTCTCATCCTGGTCCTGTCATTTGTCTACTATGTTACCTTGGGCAAGTCACTTAACTTCCTTGTTCCTCAGTTTTCCTCATCTGTGAAAATGGTAATTATATACCTGTTCTACCCTTTGTACTGTGAGACCCATGAGGGACAGAGACTGAGTCCAGTCTACTTACATATTACATAATGCACTACTTAAAATATTGCTTACCACATTTTAAGTACTAAAAAGTATCATAATTTTGGTTATTATTATAGTTATTAAGGCACAATCACAGGGAATGTAATGACTGCCTCATTAGAGTGAAGCTCCTAGAAGGTAGGATCTTTTTTTCCTATTGCATGTTTCTGAAGTGATCCCACAGGAAGAGCTCAATAAATACACTTAATGATTAAGAAGCCTTGACGGTTTGGTTCTGCAAACAATAATCCATTACAATCTACCTACGTCTAGTTTTCTACATGCAGTTCTTTGATAAGCCTATTTGGAGTGTTTGAGGCAATTTAAGAGCAATTTAACTTGTCATTTAGGGTGATTACTATATTCTAAATAGGCCTGCTCAAGTACTGCTGCTGCTGTTTTTTCTTAATGATTGAAAGACCTGGTTGCCTATTTACATAGGGACTTTGTTTAGGCTAAAATAGAGGATATACTATAAATAGTAGAATTTTGTGAAGTTATTTTTCTGGTAATATGATTGGGTCCTTGACAAATATAATGGATTCTACTCCATCCCAATCCTCCTTGATCTTTCAGCAGCTTTTGACACTGGGAAGCATCTCTTCTCCTGGATACAGGGTCAAATCTTGGTGTAGCGGACAATGTCCTTATCTGGTTTTTCTTCTATCTCTCTGGATGTTTCTCCTTGTTCCTTTTTGTAGGGACCTCTTCTGCCTCCCACTCCCTAACTTTGAAGTCCCCAAAGGCTCAGTTCTGTGTCCGTTTCTATTCTCCATCTATACCTATTCCCCTGGATAACTCACCTACTTCATATCTTCAACTACCATCTCTACATGGATGATTCCTAAATCTACCTATCCAGCCCTGACCTCTGTCCTTCTCTGCAGTCTTATGTGTCCTCCTGAATTTAATACACTAATATTTAGATATCCCACTGTCACTTCAAAGTTAACATGATCAAAACAGAAATCTTCATCTTCCCAACCCTCTCCATGCATGACTTTCCTATCACTATTGACACCACGACAATCCATCCTTTTTCATAAGCCTGTAACCTAGCATTATCCTTGACTCATTTCTCTCCTTCAATTTGAATATTCAGTCTGTCACCAAATTCTGTCACTTCTACCTCCCAAACATTTCTATAGTTCACCCCTTTTTTCTTCATTCAAAGTGCTATCATGTTGGTTTAACCACTTCTGATATCCCATTTTTACCATCGCAGTCTATTTGCCGTCACTCTAGCCCATACTTCACTCTGCTTCCAGTATCATTTTTCTAAAAATTCATTCTGCACATCTCTACATGCCTGAAAAATCTCCCATCCATGTCCATATCAAGCAGAAACTTCTCACCAGTGGTTTTAAGGTACTCAATCAACTCTTTCCCTCATACTTATCTCCATTCCTTTCCAACTACAACCAAGCCCACACATTTCACTCCTTTAACAGCAACCTACTTGCTGTAGCTTGATTTCAACCCTCTTTTCAGTGACCCCTTTCTCATGCCCTCCCTCTTGCATGTAACTCCCTCATCCTTCATATCTGACAGATTATTACACTATCCATATTTAAAGTCTACTAAAGTCATATCTGCTCCTGGATGTCTTCCCTAATTTATCACCTACACACTCTATTATTCTTCCCTGTTGTATCACCTATGCTTTTAAATCTATACCCACTAAGCCCACCTGTACAACACTTAAGTACATAGTCCCCTTCTTTCTAATTTATTTTAATTTTTGTCTTCCTGCTAGAAAGTAAGATCCTTCAGGGCAGGAATCTTTTCTACCTACCATTACAATCTCACAAGCACATAGAATTCTGCACACAGTAAATGCTCGATACCATCTCCCATTGACACCATTAAGCAGTGTGGCTTAGTGGAAAGAGCCCAGGCTTTGAAGTCAGAGGTCATGGGTTCGAATCCCGGCTCTGCCACTTGTCAGCTGTGTGACTGTGGGCAAGTCACTTAACTTCTCGGTGCTTCAGTTACCTCATCTGTAAAATGGGGATTAACTGTGAGCCTTATGTGGGACAACCTGATTACCCTGTATCTACCCCAGTGCTTAGAACAGTGCTCTGCACATAGTAAGCGCTTAACAAATATCAACATTATTATCTCCCCCTGTAAACTCATTGTGGGGCAGGGAATGTGTCTGTTGATTGTTATATTGTACTCTCCTAAGTGCTTAGTACAGTGCTTTTCACACAGTAGCACTCATTAAAATACAGTTGAATGAATAAACTGATTGATAGTTTGTTGACTGTGAGGAATTGGGCAGAGCCATCCATACCCTTGCCCAGTCAGTGGTAAATGTGAGATTACTGGTCAGGATTAATTGTGCAATCTGTGATTGTGGCATAGAATTTCTGTGTGCACTCTCCTTGGAAGCAGATGTACTTTGTCCATATCCACTTCATACACTGTTGAAGAGTGCACAGTATTCCTACATTGCTTCTGATCTATATATGATAACTAATTTCCAGTATAAAAAAATCAAGAAAAATGTAATTGACTCTCAGGTAGAAGGTTAGAACATATGACTGACGTTCTAACGTCAGTTTACGAGAGATAGACATTAATAAAAATAAATAATTTTTATTTATTTTTAAGGGCTGTGGGGCTGAGGGTGGGGCAAATGTCAAATGCCCAAAGGGCACAGATCACAAACAATGAGGCTTTGGAACACAGTCCATTAGCATCAAGTTAGGTTGAACATGTGAGGCAAATGAACTAAAATGAACATAGCCAACAAGTGCTCCCTGATATATGGAAATAAGCAAATTGTAAAAAGGTTGGCCAGAAGAAAGGCTTTAGTGAACAGATTAAGCAACATCTCAAATAATAATAATAATAATATAATTATAGTAATGATAATAATAATGGTATTTGTTACGCATTTACTGCATGTCAAGCACTATTCTATGCACTGGGGTAGATACAAGGTTATCAGGTTGGATGCTGTCCGTGTCCTACATGGGGCTCACAGACTTAATCTCTATTTTGCAGCTGAGGTAACTAAAGCACAGAGAAGAGAAGTGACTTGCCCAAGCTCACCAGCAGACAAGTGGCAGAGTCAGAATTAGAACCCAAGTCCTTTTAGCTCCCAGGTCCATGCTCTATCCACTATGCCATGCTGCTGATATGACAACCTCACTAACTTGGAGGACTGCAGTAGAAGACATATCAGCCTGGGGTATAGCAATTAGAAATGGAATGAGTCTTAGATAAATGTTTGGGAAAGTTTGTGAGAAATAGGGCAAAGTGAAAACTGCACCAGTTAGAAATTCAACACAGAAGCATTTGAAATGACTTACTGGCCATGCATTGGTCTTTCAAACCACATGCTCCATGTTTTTTAGCAATATTTTCCAATAAAAACATATATACAGTATCTGTGCCTTGATTACAGTATCAGCTTCCTTGCTGATCTCCCCACCTCCTGCCAGCCTACTCATTGTGCCTCACTGCCAACCTCTTGCCTACATCCTGCCTTTGGGCTGGAACACCCTCCCTCTCTCTTCATATCCAATGGAATATTGCTCTCCCTACCTTCAGAGCCTTATTTAAGGCACATCTCTTCAAAGAGGCCTCTCCTTACTAAGCCCTCATTTCCCTCTCCATTCCGCATCATCCTTGTACTTGGATTGTCACCCTTTACTCATCCCTACGTCCTCCCAACAACACTTATGTCCATATGCATCATTTATTTATTTATATTAATGTCTGTCTTCTCTTCTAGACTGGAAAGTCACTGTGGGCAGAGAACATGTCTATCAACTCTGTTATATTGTACTCTCCCCAATGCTTAGTAAAGTGCTCTGTAAACACTAAGTGCTCAATAAATGCATTGACTGATTGATTGATTGAGGAAGAGAAAATGTGCTTTCTGAGTATAGCTGGTGAGGCTAAATATGAATCGCATGCTAACTGCATCACTCACTAATGTATTTTACTGAGTTAGATATAACTCTCTCCATATATAGTTGTATATATTCATTCATTCAATAGTATTTATTGAGCGCTTACTATGTGCAGAGCACTGTACTAAGCGCTTGGAATGTACAAATTGGTAACAGATAGAGACAGTCCCTGCCCTTTGATGGGCTTACAGTCTAATTGGGGGAGACAGACAGACAGACAAGAACAATAGCAATAAATAGGATCAAGGGGATGAACATCTCATTAAAACAATATATTATATATATATATATTGCATATATTATATATATATATAAAACTATATATAACTATAAGGAGAAAATTTTAATCATATCAGGTTTGGTCAAATAGTACAAGAGATGAATAGCCTTGACACAACGTTAAAGGTCTGTAAGAATCAAGATGCGAAATCCTCTATAATTTATATAGTACAGAGTAAATGTTTAACAAATACCACAAGTATGATTATACAGATTATTTGTGTTTTATAAGGAATGTAATTGATAAAAGAACAGAATTTTAGCAGTATAAGAATAAAATACGCTAGCCCAGATAAAAGAAGCTCCACTAGAAATTTCTGATGTTACCCACTAGAATACAGCAAATTATCATATAATGGAGATACAGTTTCTTTTTCAGGGAAGCAGATAACCAGATAGTTCTGGAATCTGGTCTGGAGGTAATTTATTTTCAAAATGTGTTCTTCTTTACTAATAGTATCTTAGCCCTGCTCATCAATCAATCAGTCAATCAAATCACTTATTGAGCACTTATTAAGTGCAGACCACTGTACTATGCTCTTGGGAGAATACAACAGAATTAGAAGACACATCCCCTGCCCATGTATCCTTATTTTTAATGGAACCCAGAAACTTTTGTTTAGAGAAAAGAATAATAATTAAAAGGCTAATAGAAAGGAAGCCCCTATATAAACAACCTTAAAAAAATATAATATCCTAAAAAAGAACAGAATGGTGATTAAGTTGTTTGCCAAAAGAAACCAAACAACACTTATCTTCATTTATCTTGTGGAAGAATCAAAGGGAGTTTTGTCCGAGGTAAATCACAGACTTCCAAATAAAAATAGACTATTCTGGCATTACTTCAAATGTTAGTGGCTCAGAAGTAAGATATCTGGAGGGGTACAGAATCATCTTTCCCTTTTTAAAATGCATTTCATTTTGTAAAGAAAAGGTCGAATAAATATATTCCCAAAGATTTTCCTGCCATCACATAATGCATACGCTCATCAGTAATCATATCTCCTAACTGCAATCTCCAGGACCCGATGCTTTCTGCTTTTGTTTTTGAGAGCCCATTACAGCTGATTCAGCATAACCACACTCAACCAAGCATTTCTGCAGTTAGCCTCTGAAACATACAATTTTGAAATCTCACTCTAATGAAGGCAAAACTCAAATATGGAAGCTCAGTTGTGACTTCTATTTGATAGTGCAACAAGTCACAGTTACAAACCCTCTAAGGGGTGCGGTATCTAAAAGAGACTCTACTCCTCGAGAGTATATTTGAAAAAAAATATAGCCATAATGAGCTTATACTTCCTTCTTCTGCCTCCCCACCTCTTCAAGTCACATGTATTATAATGTTTCAGTATTCCAGACCCATTGGCAGAATTATGTTTAGCACCCACTGCAGATCACCCAAGGAAACAGAACTGGTTTGACACCCATCTCTCCATAGTCATCTCTCAGCTTCATCTCTATCTGTGCTCAGGACAAAAAAAAATAAATCACAAGGATGTCAGTTAACCCACATAACAATTCAAAGTTGACTTACCCTCTGTCCTTCTTTCCCAGGTGGACCTGGAGGTCCTTGTAAACCTAGAGCACCCTAGGAGGAAAAAATAGAAACATAAGTCAAAAGAATATTTCTAATTCACCTGCTTCATAGGGGTACTGTGAGGGTGAATACTCATTAGACAGTTACATTTTTTGAAGTGTCTTGGATTCCCCAGAGACTAGACTCTAGAGTACATTCACAATGATGAATGCACAGACTTAGAGCATATTGCCTTTACAGCAGAATAACCAAGTCTCAGAGCCAGATGTCAGGGCCAAATGTTCACATTCAGTACATATTTACTGAGGCTCAGGTCATATTACAGGAGATCCCATAAACAAATGGTAGCTATCACTATTAACAAAAAAGAAATACACTCTCTTGGGTCTTTAAAAGAGCATTTTTCATAGTTTTCCACCAAACCTCAATAGAATCAAGTAAGCACTACCTTGACATCATTAAGTATCTAATTCTATTCTTAATAACACTTTAATTTCAAATACAGAGTAGTTATAATAAAGCATTTTTTAACTAGAAAATTGAAAGCACTTCAAGAACAAGTGACAATTTCTATGAAATCTCACCATATCTCTAAGAAATATACTAGATAAGGCACCTTAATATTTTCAGATGCTGAAACAGACTCAAACTTCCCTCTGTAAGCTGGTGGCAGAGTAAGGAAAAGGCACCAAGAATCTGGACTCTCATAATAGGTATTCTAGCTCTGTTAAACCCATTCAGTGAATAAGGATCTTGTAAAATTAGCAGCAATTTTCAGCATATATGGAAATTTAAATTGGGACACAAACATTCCCTACAGCTAGCTTTTTCAAGTCAGTATATTGTATCAGGAAAATCAATTGCAAGTATTGACTGTGAGGCACAGGACATTGTACGCATAACAAGAAGCCATTAATTTCTGTCATCTTTACCAGTTTATAGCAACAGTCCTGTTATAAAATATAAACACATTTTTTAAATTGTTTTGGAAAGGGTAATCTAATTCACACAAATAAAAGTATTGAATTCAGACTGTTTTAGATGGGAAATTATTTTTCTTCAATAAGTTTCGTGAGTTAACCATTTCAAATACAAATAATATGATTTTTAAAATATAGAAGCTGATGAAAATAAAAGAATCAATGGGGGAAGAGGCAGACTGCACTGCTGGAGCTTTTGGACCTAGATTTTCATTCCAAAGGGCTCCAAAATTTGAATAATAATAACAATAATAATAACAGTTAAGTAGTTAGTACTATGTGCTAGCACTGGGGCTCACAGTCTATCATATCCCAGTTTACAGATGAGTTTACTGAAGCCCAGAAAAGTTAAATGACTTGACTAATGTCACATAGTAGGCTGTGGCAGACCAGGACTTGAATCCAGATCCCTACCTCATCCTATGCTCTTTTCACTAGGTACCCTGCCTCATTTTCTTTCCTCTGCTTATTTTTTTAAAACAGCACACTTTTTTTTTAACCAATCCTTGTTTTTACAGCATTTCACAAAATGTTTTAGAGTCTCAAGTGATGGGTAAATTTTTATAGTTTATGATTTGGTAATAGCTTTAAAAGTGGTAAGAATGTCAAAATTGATCACAGATATCTTTTCCATAATTGAAATAAACAAACTGAATGAAACTTAGGTAGCAGTTTCCAAAAATTCCAAGTGGCTGGCAAAATTTGTCTTGATCTTTCCCATGGTTCCCAAATTTGTTTCCTTAAAAAATGAAATTAATGGCATGTATCAAGCACCTATTTGGCCTAAGACCTGGGGTATATATAAGAGAATCAGATCATACAGTTTCTGTACCTCACCAGGGCTCACAGCCTGAGAAGGATAGCTGCATTTTATCCCCAGTTTACAGATGGAGAACTTGCACCACAGAGAGGTTAAGCGACTTCCTCAAGGCCACACAGCAGGCTAGTGGCAGAGCTGAGCATAGAAATTGCCTAATCCAGGTCTCCTGACTCCCACAGCTATGCTTTTTGCCCTAGGCCTCACTCTCTACCTTGTCTCTCTCTACAATCTATAGTCCGCCCTTTCCACTGCTCCTGCACTCTCTTTTATATTATTTTTTGCTTGATTTCCACAGAAAAGAAATGCTGGACATTCTGCTGCACAAAATGAAGTGGAAACTTGGCAATGTAGAAGGCTTCTGTAAATGACCATGCTTCAAAACGTATGTTTGCTTTGAATGATCAGGTCAGAAACACAAAAACTACATGACCTTATTGGGTGTCAACCTTTAGGTTTGCTTCAGGCAGATGTGTAAGGTCAACCGAAAAAGGGAACATTTTTCCATGTTCAAGTTGCAGGGGAAAAGTCAGAGCCTACCTAGGGAGGGTGACACTAGAGAAGCATCATGGCCTAGTGGAAAGAACATGGACCTGAAAGTCAGAAGACCTGTTCTCATCGTTACTCCACCATTTGTCTGCTCTATGACCTTGGGAAAGTACTTTAATTTTTCTGTGCCTCAGTTACCTCATCTGTATAATAAGGATAAGACTGTGAATCCTAAACAGGTACTATGGCCTACCTGCTTTGCTCGTATCTACCCAAGCACTTAGTACCATACTTGGCATATCGTAAGCACTTAACACATGCCATTAAAAAAAAAAGACAATGAACTAGCAATAGAGAATTCTTTGGATATAGAAATTAAAGCAAATTCTGGAAAATAAATGTGAATATTTAAAATTTGGCCAACGTTCAAATTAATTGATCAAATACCACTTTCTTTTATAAATCTGCGTGGCTCAGTGGAAAGAGCACGGGCTTTGGAGTCAGAGGTCATGGGTTCGAATGCCAGATCGGCCATTTGTAAGCTGTGTGACTTTGGGCAAGTCACTTAACTTCTCGGTGCCTCAGTTACCTCATCTGTAAAATGGGGATTAAGACTGTTAGCCCCACATGGGGCAACCTGATTCCCCTGTGTCTACCCCGGCGCTTAGAACAGTGCTCGGCACATAGTCAGCGCTTAATAAATACCAACATTATTATTAAATCTAACTCTACCTTTTCTGTTGTTATTGTTGCTTCTATTGAGCAGAAAGGGGGCAGTGAATGACAGGAAACAGAAATTCCTCCTGTTTCAAAATTTCTTTAGGAAGACTTTCTGGATCAATCGTCAATTCTACCAACTAACTTCCATCACCTAAATAGACTGCTACAAATCATGTACAGTCTGTTGTTTGTAATAATAATAATAATGAAAGTATTCATTAAGCATTTACTATATGCCAAACACTGTACTAAGTAAGTGCTGGGGTAGATTCAAGAAAATCTGGCCCAACACAGGGTTCACAGTATTAGTCGGAGAAAGAAGAGGCATTGAGTTCCCATTTTGCAGATGAAGGAACTGAGGCACAGAGAAGTTAAGTGTTGTCTCAGCAGAAAAGTCATGATTAGAACCCAGGTCCTCTAACTTCCAGGCCCTCGCTCCTTTCACCTGCCCACACTGATTCTCTGTATTCATTAAATGATGTTTAAAAAGACACTCTTAAATGATGCTTAACATCCTTTCTGGCACCCTGATTTGCTCCCTTAAAGTCCCCTGAGTCCCGTGACACTTAGGTACATATCTGTAATTTACTTATTTAATGTTTTGATTATAGACTCTCTAAGGTCAGGGAATGTGTCTGTTATATTATTATATTGTACTTTCTCAAGCACTTAGTAGAGTGATCTGTTCACAGCAAGAGCCCAACAAATACACATAGTAAATAATCAAAAATAATTGATGTGTTTTCCCTGTCTTATCTATCAGATTGAAAACTCATGAAAGGCAAAGGACCAATTCTTTTTTCTTCCTTTGTAATTTCCGTGCCTGACCTGTGCACACAGCTGACTTCAAAACTTAAAGTGCTATTTACAACCTGAAGCAGAAGAATGGTTTTTTTGTTGTTGTTGTTCCATAATTGCAGAAAGCCCAGCATTGAGTCAGCAGTGTAAGCTCAATTTGGGCTGGGAACATGTCTACCAACTCTGTTATATTATTATATTGTACTGTACCAAGAGCTTAGTACAGTGCTCTTCATACAGTAAGTGCTCAATAAATGTGATTGATTGATTGACTGAACAATGGAGGTCTTAAAGTTGAAATACTACAACTCCCTTTCAGGAAATCCCATACACTTAGTTTGCCTCTGAATCTTTCCAGGATTCCTAGATGTCATGTCATTGTTCTGAGTGAGAGAGAATATTTCATACTTCTAGAACCCATGGACTATTTTCAGTTGGGAAAATTTCAGAGGACTTCAAGAAGTGGGTAAAGTGATGGTTGACATTGTATCCTTTTTTGTAATGCTGACAATGTGGGGTAAATTCTTAAAAAGCTACTAAAGATGAAGTGTTTTACTATGAGAAAAACTATTATCTCTTCATAAATAATCAAATCAGAGGAACATGTACTCTCTTGGAATAATTACCCTATCAAATACAACCCCTCATCCATGTAGACAAAAAGAGCAGATTGAGATAAAACTGGATAAACCTGCAGAGCAATCTGTCAATCCAGTGGATATCTGACATCACTTTAAGTCAGGATCTGAGAGGAACTAAAGGTGAGATGCTCCACAAATGGATCATTTGTCTGCATGGGACTTTCCCACAAACTTTGATTGGTATAATGTTAGAATTCCCCCTTGCAGATTCAGGTCAAAGAGGCTATTCCAGTCAAAAAAAAAAAATTCCCGAAATACTCCTACTTCCTGCGGGCATGTCCAATTATTCTGAGATTTGGATCTTTGTAAATTGGTGGAAGGTTAAGTAAAAAAATATTCCTTGGGGAAATTATAGAAACCCTACCAACTATGCAACAGTTGAACTTCTGAAATGGATTCTTAAGAACATATTTGGGTTTTCCACAGTACAAAATTGCCTAGAAAGAACATTAACTTTACTTTTCAGTAGATTCCCCAGGTTTCAAATCTTGACAGGAGAATGGATTTATAAGAAATATTAAGCCTTAGATTGGAAAATTGATCAGACATGGATAAAAGTGTGCAGCTTACAGCCAAATCCAGTTAAACCATTTTTTGTTGCAGAACATATTATTTGAAAGGTGCTGAATGTCATATAACTCACCCAAGAAAGGCTTTTGGCTATTTAGGAGAAGCTGTCATGATGCAAAAACATATAAATATTTAACTGAAAAATTACCCAGATTTAGCCAGGATAGAAGGATATGTCGAAGCATTTGCCAAACACAACAGGTGTTCAGTAGTCTTAATGGTGTAGATTAACTACATTTGAACACATTTTCTTTTTAAAACTAGCAGAGAAGTATTTATAAAACTTCTCAACCAAAGAGGGATATGAAGTGGGAAAGGGAGATTTTACTTATGACCTTATTTGAATTTTTCCCCCAAGAATAGTATAGTTTATTAGTACCAGAAAGAGAAACAGACCTGACAGGTATATTGTGCACGAACACATATTTTAAAATTATTTTAGATTGGACTTAATATTTCCTAAAAATTAAGATTAAATATGAGCTGCATTAAATTTTAGAGAGTATACTAAATGTATTCTAGATTTTATATAAAAGAAACATGCATTTATTAGAGGAAATATAATTAATGAGTAGGGAAATGAACCCTTTCATGGGGAGTGCAACAAGGATTGATAAAATGAAAGTTTTGTGGACAAAATATTCTGTGAATTTTGGGCTAAAGAATCAACTTACTGTGTGCAGAGCTCACTTGGGAGAGTACAATATAGAGTAGAGTTGATAGTATATTCCCTGACCACAAGGAGCTTACAGTTTAGAGTGGGAGACAGACATTAATATAAATTACAAATATGTACATAAGTGCTAAAGGGCTGAATATGGGGTGAATTAAGGATGAATAAAAGAATATGATCTTACATATTTACCCACTTCTAACGGAAGGAATACTTAATATTAGCGGGAGGTAAGCAGTATATGAACAAAGACAAAGGCAATTAAAAGTACCATAAAAATCAAACCAGTCATTTAGAAAGCTCTCAGTGTGGGTAGGAAGTATATCATTATATTGTTATACCGTACTCTCCCAAGCACTTAGTACAGTGCTCTGTACACAGTAAGTGCTCAATAAATATGATTTACTGACTGACTCTCAAATTATCATTGTGTACAGTTTTAATTTGTGTAAATGTATCTCTAATATGATTGGAACAGCTTCTAATGTATGAAATAATTTTACATAATACATGTATATTTTTTGTCTACTTTTTAAGAAGCTTTTTCCAAGCACTCTGGGAAATCATATTTATTATCCAAATAGAGAATTTCCAAGATTCATTTGCCCTTGCATAAAAATCCACACACGAACTCTCCAATAATACTTGCAAGTAAAAGAAAAAGGAACATTACTGAAATAAATCAAATAGAGGGCAGTAATGACCCAAGCATCACTGGGTGGAAGAAACATTTCTCGTATGTGTAATTAACAGTCTTAAATCCCAATCAAGCACTTAAAGAAAAGGTTTTTAAAACAAATTAATATATTGATTCCAGCTCCCTTTTAGTTCCCTTTTAGCTCCACACACTAGTACTGTTTTGGGATGGGCAGAGTCCTAGCCAATTACACCACTGAAACCATGCCTTCTCTACTGGCAGAAATACAGGGATAATAATAATAATGATAATAATAATAATAATAATTGTGGTATTGGTTAACGCTTACAATGTGCCAGGCCCTGAACTAAGCACTGGGGTGGATATAAGTAAATAGGGTTGGACACAGTCCCTATTCCACATGAGGCTCACAGTCTCAATCCTCATTCCAAGAGGACTCACAAAGAAGATTTAACTAATGGGCTTCATTTCTAAGGAGACCAACTGGTACACCACTACCAAACTGGAGTTGCTGAGCTAAATGATGGTTAGGAGACATCATTGATAGTGGGGAGAAAAGGGATTTTGGAAGCTATTTGGGGTTACTGGATTCAGCCAGTCCCCATGATAACCCCAAACTATCACTTGACTCAAAGCCTGCAGTTGGGCTTCTATAGTTTCAAGGAATTCACCTCAGGTCACTGCATGACCTAGTGGGAAAAACAGGCCTGGAAATCAGAGGACATGTGTTCTAATCTCTACTCTGCCACTTGTCTGCTAAGTGACCTTGATCAAATTGCCTAACTTCTCTGTGCCTCAGCTGACATCTTTAAAATAGGGATTAAAACTGAAATCCATGTGAGACATGGCCTGTGTCCAACCTGACTACCTTGCAACTACCCATTGCTTAGTACAGTGCCTGGCAAATAGTAAGTGCTTAATAAATGTAATAAAAAAACAAAAATATGGGACTAGAGCCAGGAGACCCTGGTTTGGGTCCTGGCTCTACCACATGCCCTTTGAGTAACTCTGAGCACGTCGACTGCTCTCTGCCTCCATTTCCTTTCCAGTAAAATGAGGATAAAATACATGTTCCTCTTTACTCTTAGACCATGAATCCCAGGTGGAACAGGAGCCAGTTCTGATATGGTTATTTTGTATTTATGCCATAAATTACCCTCGTGTTTGGCACATAGTAAGTGCTTAATAAACACCTTAAAAATATGCTGTGCAGGTCCCCATTGGCCTGGTCATGAGTCCCTTATTTATCTCAGGTCTCCTAAGATAGTCAGCATTCTGTAGCCAAACCAAACCCTATACAGGCCCTGGATATCAGTGCACAAAGGTAGGCCCTGCACTACCACAGTGGTACCACCTGGCCTTCCGCCTTTCTTCCTTGAGCATCACCAGGGAGTAGAAGAGCAAAATCTGAGAAGGGAAATGGAGAGTTTAAACACCTTACATTCCCTTGTGCAGTAAAGAGAACACGGTAACAATTTAACTATTAAACCATCACTAAACCAACTCTACTACAGCTTTTTTAGTGTAAAACACCCTTTCCCCCCGACCCTGCACATTGCTTGATAGCACAACCAAAAAGTCAAATGGTGGGGAAATGCTTGACACCAAATGATTCTCACATTTCCCCTTGAATAACTTGAACTGCTTTCAGGAGTTTCCTTGGGAACTGTTTGGTAAGCAGCATAACCCAGTTGGTAAAGAATGGGCCTGGGAACCAGAGGATCTGGGTGTTAATCCCACCTCTGCTATTTGCCTGTTGTGTGACCTTGGGCATGTCCCTTAACTTGTCTGTGCCTCAGTTTCCTCAACTGTAAAATAGGGAGTCAATACCTGTCCTTCCTCTTACTTGACCATGAGCACCATGTGGCACAGGTACTGTGTCTGACCTGCTTAACTTGTATCTACTCCAGGGCTTAGAAGAGTTTTTAACAAATACCATTAAAAATAAAAAATAAGGAAACACAATGAAAGAAGCATTGCCCTAAGTAAAGCCTCTAGATACCTCAGAAAGAGTGATCCTAAAATTAAACTCCCCAGCTTAAGTACAAGTTACTGGGTTGATCCCTCAAAATAGTTTTACAACTCTGCTCTCTACATGATAGTAGAAAAATGATTAGGCAGAAAACATTTCCAAACATGCCTCATTGAATAAAATTTCATGATCACAGAAGTTTAATAAAAGCTAAGTTAATATGAGTATGATGAAATCCATAACTGAATTCAGTTGTTTATCCTTTCTTTGCCAAACTATTGTGCCGCTTTGCTACTGTGTAGAGATTGCTTGATAAAGTACTAACTAATTTGGATACAGGGCATCCACACAATGACAAGATTGCTATGATTTTGGTCACTGAATGTTTTCAAAGCCAAAAAATTTTATCACTTTAGAGAATAAATTTTTTTTAAGATAGGGGTCAATTCTACATTAGGGAAGCAAATAGTGAAGGCCATTATCCAAATAATTCATATTACAAAATACCTGACATAATCAGTGGAAAATGGCTTTGGGGAAAATAAATTATCCAAATAACTGCCTCAGTGTTCCAATGTGCTTGCTAATGTAGACCTAGCCATGTTTTCTATATCAATACTAACTCACTGACTCAACAAGGTATTACAAAATGATGTACTTCAAAGTGTATTCTCTTTCAAATCAACAAACAGAAATTCAGATTGCTCTTGCTTATTAACAATCCCATGGTCCTGTTTACTGCACTGGGATATTAATTCATTAAACTTGGAAAATTGCCCATTTAAGTAATTGTATTCTGTCTCTAAAAATTCCATGTGATATTTCAACATTATATGATATGCTTCTCACACCATGTGTATCATAAATCAGATGTTTTATATTACTGTTTGGACCTGACTATTTCAATAATGGTGAAGTGCCGATATCTAAAACTTTAATTTACCCCTTAGGGGATTTTAGAAAGAGTAATTATCTATAAAAATAGAGATGACATATATTTATAAATTAGTGATAAATTATACTGGGATAAAAAAAAACTAGTTACATTGTATTAAAAATAGGTATATTATTGCTATAATGTAATTTCACTTGCTTAGTCTAGAAAATTAGTAATTACTGCCCAACCACTATGATCTCTGCATAAAATATTTTCTATTTCTTTGTTAACTTGTAAGAAATATTGTTGTGGTGCACTCTGTGTATAAGGTACAGTGATTTTTCCATATCTAGTCTGTAAACTAATAATAATAATAATAAAAATTAAGGTACTTGTTAAGCACTCACTATGTGACAAGCCCTGGTCTAAGTGCTGGGGTAGATATAAGTCAATCAGGTTGGACACAGTCCCTGTCCCACATGAGACTCACTCATAATCCTCATTTTGCAAATGAGGTAACTGAGGCCCAGAGAAGTGAAGTGACTTGCCTTAGGTCACACAACAGACATGTGGCCAAGCTGGAATTAGAACCCAGGTCCCATGCCCTATCCACTAAGCCACGCTGGATTCTCTGGGACAAAAGAGATTATGGCTCAAATTTGTGGATCTGTAGACAATCTGAAGACATAAGTAAATAGATTTAAAAAACTAATAGAATCATTTCTCCAAATTAAAATAAAATAAAACAAAGCTGGCATTGCAGTTTAGCTGAGCAGTTTCTCTTAGTCTGCCAAATGGGGTCCAAAAGCCTATGTTAATCACTCATAGTTATAACATATGTTAACTATGCTTCAGTTAATCAGTGACATTTATTGAGCTCCTACTGAATTCAGGGCACTGTGCTAATCACTTAGAGTACACAAAATTCTTCAATAGAAAGTGCTTTGTGTGTTTGTTTAGGATAATGTGCTTTTTGGAGAAGCAGCGTGGCTCAGTGGAAAGAGCCTGGGCTTTGGAGTCAGAGGTCATGGGTTCAACTCCTGGTTCTGCCACTTGTCAGCTGTGTGACTGTGGGCAAGTCACTTCACTTCTCTGTGCCTCAGTTCCCTCATCTGTAAAATGGGGATTAAAAGTGTGTGAGCCCCGCGTGGGACAACCTGACTACCCTGTATCTCCCCCAGTGCTTAGAACAGTGCTCGGTACCTAGTAAGCGCTTAACAAGTACCAACATTATTATTAAACAACTAGGGTAAGCATGTCTCAAAATACACGTCTATCTGGATAGACTGTAAACTACTCACTAGACTGAATTCTCCTTGAGGGCAGGGATCATGTCTAAAAACTCTCGCAACCATTGAGTATAGTCTTCTGCACATAGTAAGCAGTCAAATATCATTGATTGATCAATAAACTTGTTAAAGTATTGGAATAAACATGATACTTACCTACACAACTTAATACTTTATAACTTCTTCCTATGTGTGATTGATTTTAGTATCCAACTTTCCTTTTAGATTGTAAGCATCTTAAAAACAAGGGTAATATATGCAATTTTATTGCATTTTCCCAAGTGCTTGGTATAACTCTCTGCACATGGTAATCAATTATACTATTGACTGAAGTTTAGGCACATGGTGGTTGTAAAGATGCACATGATATAATGTGAGTTTTCCTTCATGTTGGGTTCAACAGAATCTAACTCCAGCATCACAGGAAAATTGATCGATAGGAAGCAGCATGGCCTAGTGGGAAGAGCATGGGTCTGGGAATTGAGTAACTGGCTTAAAATCCCGATTTTCCCTCTTGTTTGTTGTGTGACCTTCAGCAAGTCACTTGACTTCTCTGTGCCCCAGTTCCTTCAACTGTAAAATGGGGATTTAATATCTGCTCTGTCTCTTATTTAGACGGTGAGCCCCATGTGGGACAGTAACTCTGTCTCCCCGGATTAACTTGTATTTACCCCAGCACTTAGAAATAGTAAGTGCTTAACTATGCTTAACCACATAAAAAACACATGTCTGCTTTCAAGAAGCTTCCCATTCTACAGCGGACAGTAACAGAGAAAAGTGTCTTACAAATGGAAACAGGAGGATAGAATGAGGATAAAATAGGTATTATTGAGTTAATAAGTCAGGAAGCATCAATCAATTATATTTACCGAGCACTTACTATGTGCAGAGATCAGATATAGATCAGAATATAGATCAGAATTATTAAACATTAAATTGCAGCAGGTACCTAGTGATTGGAACAAGATTATACAAGTGGTTGGATCACTGCCAGTTGCCCCCTCCCAATCAATTAATCAATCAATTTACTGAGTGCTCTCTGTGCAGACCACTGTGTTAATTAAATGCGTGAACCTCAAATGCCTTTTCAGGCTATGGAGTGGAAACACTTGTAGATATATAAAGACATGCTGCACAACCAAATGAGTTTAAATCCTGAGTGAGTCATGTTCACTCACATATAGAGTTGAATGTCACGTAAAATGTGATTTTAAACTTGAATTTCTCATTATGATTTTAATTGAAATAAAGTAGAATACTAGGGATACAATAATAACCTTATGTAAAATCCCAAAGATGCTTGTTATAATGAGTAGTCATAATCGAATGCAATCCCAAGCCCACATAGTGCAACAGGGCCTTTGTTTTCTCTTGCTGTAATGATGTTCTGACTCTAAGCCAAGAATCAGTACACTGAAGTTTTACCTATAACCCCATGAATTTTGAAGGCATTTTTTCCTCTGAAGAATTTATAGTATCTGATAGAGGCCATATTTTAAAGAAACAATGTGTTTTTTCTGAAATTTTTCACCTATTAATTCCTCATAATACCCAAGTAGGGAGAATGGCAAGTACATACTCCCACTGAAGCTCCATTTCTGCCTGTTAAATCAATTGTTACTCTCTCAAGTGTTATCTCATGCATGAAGCAATTAAAGATAGTATCACTGCTCAATATATAAAAATATTAAGTAGTTGACTCTTTATTGTTGTAACGTACTCTCCCAAATGCTTAGTATAGTAAGCACTCAATAAATACAACTGAATAACAAATATCCATTATGTATACTGAACTCAGTGGGAAATCAAGTACCATTATTGCTATATCCATAAAATATTGTAACTCAGTATTTGCACCTCAGATTAATTTTTGGCTGAAAATTACTCCTATTTCCAGAGTAATCAAAGGCAAATAAGACAGCCCACTAGGCAAAGGAAAACTGGAATTATTTTTCATGTAAAAGAAATTAAGTGCAAAACAAAAACATTCTTAGCAATAAGTCTCAGAAGACTAGTCAAGATGATGTTTTTCAGGTAAGCAAAGCAAAAGAGACTAGAGGGAAAAGAAGTTTTCCCAGGTGGTTGCAACAGAACAAATTTGGATTGGAAAAAAATGTGATTTTGCTAATTATTTTAGACTTGTTTTACAACAGATACTTTTACTACACCACCTTGAATAAACTAGATTATGCTAATATTGCCCCATTCCTAATGATAACATTCTTTGCTTTCTCATAACACTTCCTCCTATACATGAATGAATGAAAAACTACAGAAAATGTCAGCTTTCCATTTATTTTCATATAATCAAAAAGTTTAAATAAATTAAAAATATACTGATTATGTAAAAAGGACATTTAATATCCTTTCTGCTGTCTCAAAGATGCTCATGCAGAAAGACTGAGGCAACTGCACTCTGGTTGCTGGGCACTGTATAGACTCTGGTTCACGATTATTGGTGTCGCAGAAGGACGTTCTAATCCCCATTTTGCCTCTGTCTGCTGTGCGACCTTGGGTATATCACTTCACTTTTCTATGCCTCAGTTACCTCATCTGTAAAATGGGGACTGAGACAGTGAGCACCATGTGGAACACGGATTGGGTCTCACTTTATTTGCTTGTATCCATCCCAGTGCTTAGTACAGTGCCTGTCACATAGTAAACACTTAAATACAATTATTATTATTAGATGTCCATTTCTTTACAAATGGCAGAGTGATTAATATAATTCAATGAATTAACTAATTTCTCTATAAGGAAATCAGTCAAAACAAAAACTTCTTACCAACAGCTATAAGGCATGCAATAAATTCTTTCCCACATACTCTTCCTATTACAACCCAGCCCGCAATCTCAGCTCCTCTAACACCAACTGTATGATGATCTCAATCTCGTCTCTCCCTTCTTGTTCATGTCCTCCCTTGGGGCTAGAACTACCTCTCCCTGTATACCTGACAGGTTACCATTTTCTCCATCTTCAAATTCCCTTCCAAAATTACATGTGCCCCAAGAGGGCTTCCCTAATTAAGTCCTCATTTTCCCTATTCCTCTCTAGGTCACCTTCTTGGCCTCTACTCCTTCCTAATCCTCGACTTGTCAGCTGTCTTTGACATTCTAGACCACCACCTTCTTCCACTGGAAACATTAACCTTAACTTCACTGACACTCTCCTGATTCTTTTCCTATCTCTGAGTCCATAGCTTCTCAGCCTCTGTCACAGGCTCCTGCTCTACATCCTATCCTCTAACTGTGGGAGGCCCCCAAGGCTTAGTTCTGGGTTTCCTACACTTATTCCCTTGGAGAACTCATCACCCTCATGTCTTCAACTACAATATCTATGCAAATGATTCCCAAATCTCTCTCTCCAATCCCAAACACTCACTTTCTCTGAAGTCTTGCATTTCTCCTGCCTTCAGGACAACTCTATATGGACATCCTTCCTACACTTCAAACTAAAGTCCAAAACAGAAATCCTCATCTTTTCACTCAAATTCTGTCTTTCCCCATCTCGGTAGACAGTCCTACAATCCTCCCTGCCTCCCAAGCACTGTACTACACTCAGGGAAAGGTACAATACAGCAATATACCACACTCCCTGACCACAATGAGCTTAAAGGCTATAGGGGGAGGCACACATTAATATAAATAAATAAAATTACAGATATGTATGTAAGTGCTGAGGGGGCTAGGAGCAGGATGAATAAAGGTGCAGAAGGGAATGGGAGTGGAGGAGATATGCCTTCAAAAAGCTTTGAAGGTGGGGAGAGAAATTGTTGGGTATAAAGAATGAGGACATTCCAAGCCAGATTTGGCAGTGAGATATATGAGATCGAGGTACACTGACAAAGTGGCATTAGAGGAGTGAAGTATGTGGACTGGGCTGTGTGGAGAATAATGAGGAGAGATTCGATTCAATAGTATTTATTTAGCACTATGTGCAGAGCACTGTACTAAGCGCTTGGAATGTACAATTAGGCAACAGATAGAGACAATTCCTGCCCATTGATGGGCTCACAGTCTAAACGGAGGGGGCAAGGTGACTGAATGCTTTAAAACCTATGGTAAGGAGTTTCTATTTTATACGGAGTTGGATGGGCAAGCACTGGAGGTTTTTGAGGAGTGGGGAAACATGGCCTGAATGTTTCTGTAGAAAAATAATCTGGGCAGCAGAATGAAGGATGGATTGGAGTTGGGAGAGACAGGAGGCAGGGAGGTCAGCAAGAAGGCTGATGCAACAATCCAGATGGGTTAGGATAAGTGTTTGGATTCAGGTTGTAGCAGTTTGGATGGAGAGGAGAAGGTAGATTTTAGCAATGTTATGAAGGTCACACCTATAGGATTTAGTGATGGATATGCAGGTTGAATGAGAAAAAGGGTCAAGGATAATGCCAAGGTTACGGGCATGAGATAGGAAAGATGGTGGTGCCATTTACGGTGATGGGGAAGTCAGGGAAAGGACAGGGTTTGGGTGGGAAGATAAGGAGCTCTGTTTTAGACATGTTAAGTTTGAGGTGACAGTGGGACATCCATATAGAGATGTCTTGAAAGCAAAAGGAAATGTTAGAATGAAGAGAGGAAGAGAGATCAAGGGTGGAGATGTAAATTTGGGAATCATCCACATAGAGGTGGTAGTTGAAGTCATGCAAGCAAATGAGTTCTCCAACAACTCATTCAACCCATATATTCAATCTAATTTAACCCTCACAACATGGCTAAATTCCACCTCTTCCTCTCCCTCCAAACTGCTATTACTCTGATCCAAGGACTGATCCTATCCTTTCTTGACCACTGTATCAGCCACAGTTGAATTTCCTGGCTGCTGTCTCATTCAATGTTGTCCATACTACATTCTGCTGCCCAGAATATTTTTATAAAAATAATTTTGTCCGTGTTTCCCCATTCCTCAAGAACCTCCAGTGGTTGCCAATCGTCTGCCACATAAAAAACAGAAATTCCTTACCATCAACTTTAAAGCACTCAGTCACATTTTCCCCCTTCTAACTCGCTGATATCCTTGTAGAACCCAGTCCTGACCCTTAGCTCCTCTAATGTCAACCTAATCACTTGTACCTCGATGTCATCTTTCTCACATCTTCTCTTTGGCCTGGAGCTCCTCTGTCTGTTCATTTCCACCAGACCACCACTCTCCCCACCTTCAAAGCCCATTTCCTCCAACCTTTGATTAAGCCCTCATTTACCCTACTTCCTCTCCCTGGATGTCACTCTTGCATTGGATTTTACTCTTTATTCACCCTATCCTTAGCCCTAGAGTATTTTTTTTTGTGGGGGGGGAAGCAGAGTGGGAGTGTGTGAGGGGAGTGGGAGTGTGTGTATGTGCGGGTGTCTGCTTAGTATGTGCCAAGCACTGTTCTAACTGATGAAGTAGCTACAAGGTTTCCTATCCCACATAGGGCTCGCTGTCTAGGTAGGATTTAATCCCCATTTTTCAGATGAGGAAGCTGGGGCACAGAGAAGTTAAGCGCTTGCCCAAATTGACACAGCAGACAAGTGGCAGAGTCGAATAATTATGTCTGTTGTGTGACCTAAGGCAATCACTTCACTTCTCTGGGCCTCAATTACCTCATCTGCAAAATGGGATTATGAGTGTGAGTCTCATGTGGGACAGGGACTGTATCCAACCTGACTGACTTGTATCTATCCCAGCAATTAAACCAGAGCTTGTCACATAGTGAGTGCTTAACAAGTACCATAATTATTATTATTATTATTATTATAACTTTATTCTTCTAAAATAAAAATAAAAAATAAATTCCCTCTCAATTGAACTGCTTTTAGGCCCTTTATTAAACAAATATTTTTTTTCTGAAGTCCCAAACAAATGATGATAATGATGATGATGATGGTACTTGTTAAGTGCTTACTATGTGCCAAGCACTGTTTTAAGCGATGGGATAGAAACAAGGCTATCAAGTTGTCCCACCTAGGGGTCACAAGTCTTAATCCCCATTTTACAGATGAGGTAACTGAGGCACCGAGAAGTTAAGTGACTTGCCCAAAGTCATACAGCAGACAAGTGGCCAAGGCAGGATTTAGAACCCATGACCACTGACACCCAAACCCAAGGTCTTTCCACTAAGCCACGCTGCTTTTCTAAATCTTCATAAAGGTCTTAAGCAGCAATTCTCCTATATTTGTCTTAGAAAAGACAAAAAAACACTTGGGTTATAATTATATTGGTTAGCTTTCCTAGGTCATTTGCCCATATTAGCACAATGAGGTTATATGAATTTTACTCTGAGGGTATAAGAGGAATCTTGATTAGATGGATCATAAATTTTAAGCATTTTAAATGGGAAGTAAGATGACCTAGTGGATAAACCCTGGGTCTGGGAATCAGAAGTCGTATTCTCATTCCAGCTCCATTACCTGTCCGCTGCTTGGCCTTGGGTAAGTCACTTAACTTCTACATGCCTCAGTTACTTCATTTATAAAATGGGGATTAAAGAGTGCTGTAATTTTAAATGTAAACTATATTGAAAAAAGCAGACACAAAATTTACTGCATTTTTTGCTGTAATCAACTGTATGATGTATACCTAATAATTTTGTCATGGTTTTTCAATTTTGCACACTTGCTTTACTTTTGTGCTGCTGGTTTTTTTTTACTGACTTTATACATTTTATTAAAGCATTTAATTGTGTGGTGACTTGCCCCTATGATTATTTAAAATTTTTATAGGTTTTCTGATTATTTTCAATTACTGATTACTACGCCAGGGCTCAATACAGTGCCTGGAATGTAAAAAGCATTAATAAATGCCATTAAAAAATAATGTTGACAATTATTGAAATAATAGTTGAGATATTTGCAACACACAGGATGAAATGACTTTTTAAAATATCATAAATTAAAACATATTTCTATGAAACATTAAAATTGTGCTACATATAAGTATTTTTATCAATGGGAAAAAAAATTCTAACCAAAACTATTTCATTAACCTGAATGGAGAAATTTTTCCTCAGAGTTATACTGCATTATTTAATCTATAATTCAAATTTTTACCTCAAATCAATGTTTAACCTAATCATACAGAGTCTTAGCTAGAGAGACATTCATTTCAAGACATGACATCCTTGTCCCTCAGTCAATTTCCTGTTGGTAGGCTGTCACTTGTTTCATGAATGACTAGCTGAGAGTGGCATTCAGATCTTGTCTAAGCTTGTATTTATACGGTAATTTCCTCAGACTGAAAGCTGTACACTATCCTATGCCTGATTTTCATTTGAGCTGGATTTATTTAGGCCCCAAAGAGCTGGCATCTCAAATATCTGTTTAGTAAGCAAGTCTAAGGTGCTTCTGCTTAAGACTGATTTAACCCTTGGCTTCTGTGTAAACACTTGGTGCCATCTGGATGAGTATTTTATAACTCCCAAAAGGGATAGGTCCAGGTCATTTTCCTAGGAACTAGGAGCAGGAGATCGAGTGTCAAGAGAAATAGATTTCATATACTTTACAAGGAAGATTGCTGCATTACCTTCCTTCACCTGTCACTCTTCTGACAGGGCATGCAACTAAGCTTAAGCTGTAGATACCAGAGAAGAAGAGAGAGTTTCACCAACTCTGTCATTTCAGGGAACTAAATGTCTCTCTCTTGTTTCCTTCACCTCAGTTGAGTGGAAAAACCTTATGGTAGGCTACTACAGCTTTTGCTCTTTACTTAGTAGATGGTCTTAGTAGAAAAGACACATTCTAGCATAAAGAAGCATTCATCATGTTAAAACATTTAAAAGACATTTATTGCCATTTGGCAATTTAACAAATCAAGAAATTCAAACTGATTACACAGTACATTTCATTTTTAATTAAATGCCGAAAAATATAAACGTAAAACAACAAATATTAGGCTTGATTTGGAGGCTATTTGTGTGAAAACTACCATAATACACATGTTGAATAATAGTTTTACTATAGTTAGAGAATTTATTATATATTAGGGAGGGTGTGTTTTTGATAATGATATCTGTTAAGCATTTACCATGATCAAACACTCTTCTAAGCACTGAGCTGATGGTCATATCATGTCATTTTCTTGTAATTGGTTACTTTGCTTTGTTGTAGTAAATATAAAACAAATTAAAGGTAAGAACCTTAATTCTAATGCTACGTTAAGTCTTATATTTGTATATTCTTAAAAACATTTAAAAGCTTTAAATACATTAATTCACTCACAGATAATTGATAAATAATAATAATAATAATAATAATAATGTTGGTATTTGTTAAGCGCTTACTATGTGCAGAGCACTGTTCTATGCGCTGGGGTAGGCACAGGGGAATCAGGTTGTCCCACGTGGGGCTCACAGTCTTAATCCCCATTTTACAGATGAGGTAACTGAGGCCCAAAGAAGTGAATTGACTTGCCCACATTCACACAGCTGACAAGTGGCAGAGCCGGGATTCGAACCCATGACCTCTGACTCCAAAGCCCGTGCTCTTTCCACAGAGCCACGAAACACCTGCTAATACTGTTCAATACTCAAATAATAATCACTATTGTCATAGGAGCACTCAACTAACTCTTAAATAGTTAAATTTGAAAGTTTTAGTGAAAGTATGTAGAAAATTAACTTTCAGAATGAAATTAGTCACTATTTTCTAATTACCAATAATAATAGCTTTCATAATTTCAGTTCAAAATTTAGGGCTCAGTTTGATTTAACTTGGAAGAACATGAATGAAGCATAACATAACCTCCACAGCAATTTATTTTGAATTCCTCTAGTTTAAAAATGATCATGCCACCTAAGCCTGCACAGAGCAAATGCATTTTCTGGATGAATAGATTCACTGAAAAAAACATTATCCTTTTTTTGACTTTAATTCAGCCTGGGCAAAATAAATAGGGTGTCAAATACACTTCTCTAGAGATAAATAACCCCAGCAAGGCAGTAGAATATTCTATACTCACAGTGTGCCTAGGGACCAAGAAGATCACAAATTCATCCTTTCAGGCTTTCCACTCGCTTTTGTTTCTGACTCTGCTGCCTTTCTTAACAAAATACTCTTCCTTGCTTGATTCACATATTTTCTTAGCTGTAATCTATAAACTGTTTTCCTTACAAGTTCCTAGCAAATAAAGAGCAGCAAACTAAAAGTTGGAAGAAGTTGGTAGCCCGGTAACTCCCAGGTAATCACTGAGTAACACTCACAAAGGTGGGAACAATTTGTGAATCAGGTAAAAACTTGGCCAATCAGGGCTAGACCAAGAACATAGTTTCCATCAAAAAAGGGATTCCTATTAAGATCTCAAAGAGCTGATACAAGATTTTAAGCTCGTTATGGACAGGAAACTGTCTACTAACTGTGTTGTTGTGTACTCTCCCAAAAATTTAGTACTGTTGCTCATCAAGTGTAAATTGGGCTGGATTTTGCAGGACCTTAGATAAAGCTAGAGTTTCAAGGTATCTCCTTTTGGCGACATAAGGAGAAAAAACTGGGAAATGGATGCTAAACTGATAAACAGTGAGGAGAGTCCTTAAAAAAGAGCTGTTTAAAGTTTTTGCTATCATTATATGTCCATGATATGTCACTGATTGGGATGGTATTTTTCTGCAGTACTCTCACATCTTTCAAGTTCCTTAGAATTCAATATAGCTCTTCAATAAGGTGTGAAAATTCTTCCTTCTCTGAATTTCTAATGGAAGTTTTCAGTTGCAAGATACTCAAGTGGAACACTTCTTAAAATTATACCACTAATAATAATGTTGATATTTGTTAAGTGCTTACTATGTGCCGAGCACTGTTCTAAGCACTGGGGGATATACAGGGTAATCAGGTTGTCCCACGTGAGGCTCACAGTTAATCCCCATTTTACAGATGAGGGAACTGAGGCACAGAGAAGTGAAGTGACTTGCCCACAGTCACACAGCTGACAAGTGGCAGAGCCAGAGTTCGAACTCATGACCTCTGACTCCGAAGCCCGGGCTCAGCAGCAGCGTGGCTCAGTGGAAAGAGCCCGGGCTTTGGAGTCAGAGGTCATGAGTTCGACTCCCGGCTCTGCCACTTGTCATCTGTGTGACTGTGGGCAAGTCACTTCACTTCTCTGTGCCTCAGTTACCTCATCTGTAAAATGGGGATTAAGAGTGTGAGCCCCACGTGGGACATCCTGATTCCCCTGTGTCTACCCCAGCGCTTAGAACAGTGCTCGGCACATAGTAAGTGCTTAACAAATACCAACATTAATACCACTAGTTTAAAATAATAATTATGATATTTATTAAGTGCATAGTATTTGCCAAGGTCTGTGCTAAGCAACGAGGTCTCTGTCCTGAATGGGGCTAACAGCCTAAGTAAGACAGAGGTGGATTTAATTTCCTTGAGGCATAGAGAAGATAAATAATAATAATAAAAATAATGGAGGTATTTGTTAAGTGCTTACTATGTGCCAAGGACTGTTCTAAGTGCTGGGGTAGATACAAGGTAATCACACTATTGTAGTGTGCCTTACTGTAGCATGTTGCTATATTTGCGATCTCGCTTTTTATTGTTTATTGTCGTCAGACTTTGAATTTGATCAGGTCGCCCCTTAATCGAGTCTACCCCCGACCCTGGTCATCACCCCTTTTATTAACACGACTATATTGTATCATACTGTATCATGTTGCTATATTAGCACCACTGTATTGTATCATATTGTATCATGTTGCTATATTACCGATTTCGTTTATTACTGTTTATTGTTGTCAGTGCTGCCACCCACCTCTCTGGCCTCGCCATGTCCCTCCTCCCCCCCTCCCCCCTCTTCCTATCCTCCCCTTCCCCTTCCCCTCTCTCGCTCAGCTCTTTCCCGCTCTCTCCTCTGTCTCCTCCCCCCCTCCTCTCTCCCGCCCTAGAACCCCACTTTACCAGCGCTACCCCTCTTCCCCCTCCCCCTACTCTTCCCCCCACCTAACCCCCTCTTCACCCCCTCCCCCCTTCTCTCTTCCCCACCCATGCCCCATCCCAGTCCTCTTGTCCCACCGCCACCCCTCATCCCCCTCTCCTCGTCCAGAGCCCCGCCACCTCCTTCCCATCCAAACCCTCCCCTCCCCCCGCCCTTCCCCCCCTCCTCCCCTTGCACCCACAGCTACTTTCAAGTGTGGCCTCTGGAACCCCCGCTCTATTACAGGCAAGCTACCTTTCATCCATGACCTTTTCCTCTCCCGCTCTCTCCTCCTCCTCGCCCTTTCGGAAACGTGGCTCTCTCCCGAAGACACGGTCTCCGCCGCCGCTCTCTCCAGCGGAGGCCTCTCCTTCTCCCACTCCCCCAGACTCACCGGTAAGGGAGGAGGCGTCGGCTTCCTCCTCTCGCCCCGATGCCGCTTCCGCACTATCCCTCCTCCCCCCTCCCTCTCCTTCCCCTCCTTCGAAGCCCATATCATTCGCCTCTACCACCCACTCCAGTTACTTGTCGCCGTCATCTACCGCCCTCCCGGTCCCACCTCCGACTTCTTCAACCACCTTGACCCCTTTCTCACCTTCCTTCTCTCCTTCTCTCTGCTCACTCTGATCCTTGGAGACTTCAACATCCATACGGATGTACCCAACGACTCCTCTGCCGCCCGCCTGCTATCCCTCCTCGACTCTGCCGACCTCCTCCTCCACCATACCGCGCCCACTCACCGACTCGGTCACACCCTCGATCTTGTCATCTCCTACCGCTGCACTATCTCCTCACTCACCGACTCTGAAATCCCTCTCTCTGACCATAACCTTCTCACCTGCCTCATCTCTCACACTCCCTCCCCCTGCAAATCTTCGCTACTGCCCCACAGAGACCTCCGCTCTCTCGATCCCATCCGTCTTTCCAATAGCATCTCGCCTCACCTTGCCGCCCTGTCCTCTCTTCCCACTCTCGACGATCAGGTCTCCGCTCTCAACTCCACCCTCTCTACTCATCTCGACTCTCTCGCCCCCCTTTCCCTCCGCCGCTCTCGCGCCACTAACCCACAGCCCTGGATCACCTCCTCCGTCCGCCTCCTACGCTCCTATGCTCGAGCTGCTGAGCGCTGCTGGCGAAAGTCCAAGCACCAAGCCGACCTCACACACTTCAAATTTATCCTTTCCTGCCTTAACTCTGCCCTCTCCTCCGCCAGGCAAAGCTTCTTCTCCTCCCTCATCGACACCCATGCCCGTCACCCCCGCCGATTGTTCCGGACCTTTAACTCTCTCCTTAGGCCCCCTGTTCCTCCCCCTCCCCCATCTCTCACCCCCAGTGATCTGGCCACCTATTTCCTCACGAAAATCAATACAATCAGGTCTGAGCTCCCCAAAGTCACCCCTCCGCCTCTCCCCTCCCCCCCACCAACCCCCTCCCCTACTTTCCCATCCTTCCCTGCAGTATCCTCAGAGGAGATCTCCTCCCTCCTCGCAAGTGCCACCCCCTCCACCTGCGCCTCGGACCCCATTCCCTCTCACCTTCTTAAAACCATCGCCCCTGCCCTCCTCCCTTCCTTAACTTCTATTTTTAACCACTCAATCTCCAAGGGCTCCTTCCCCTCTGCCTTCAAACATGCCCACGTCTCCCCCATCCTAAAAAAACCCGCTCTTGACCCCACTTCCCCCTCCAGTTATCATCCTATCTCCCTACTACCCTTCCTTTCCAAAATCTTAGAACGAGTCATCTACAATCGATGCCTAGAATTCCTTAACTCCCATTCTCTCCTAGACCCCCTCCAATCTGGCTTCCGTCCCCTCCACTCTACCGAGACTGCTCTCTCTAAGGTCACCCATGACCTCCTTCTTGCCAAATCCAATGGCTCCTACTCCATTCTGATCCTCCTTGACCTCTCTGCTGCCTTTGACACTGTCGACCATCCCCTCCTCCTCCATACCTTATCTCACCTTGGCTTCACGGACTCTGTCCTCTCCTGGTTCTCCTCTTACCTCTCTGGCCGATCATTCTCGGTCTCCTACGCTGGAGCCTCCTCCCCCTCCCATCCTTTAACTGTTGGAGTTCCTCAAGGGTCAGTTCTTGGCCCTCTTCTGTTCTCCATTTACACTCACTCCCTCGGTGAACTCATCCTCTCTCACGGCTTTGACTACCATCTCTACGCAGATGACACGCAGATCTACATCTCCGCCCCGTCCTCTCCCCCTCCCTTCAGGCTCGCATCTCCTCCTGCCTCCGGGACGTCTCCACCTGGATGTCGGCCCGCCACCTAAAACTCAACATGAGCAAGACTGAGCTCCTCATCTTCCCTCCCAAACCCGGTCCGCTCCCAGACTTCTCTATCACCGTGGATGGCACGACCATCCTTCCCGTCCCGCAGGCCCGCAATCTCGGTGTCATCCTTGACTCGTCCCTCTCGTTCACCCCACACATCCTATCCGTTACCAAGACCTGCCGGTTTCACCTCTACAATATCGCCAAGATCCGCCCTTTCCTCTCCACCCAAACGGCTACCTTACTATTACGGGCTCTCGTTATATCCCGGCTAGACTACTGTGTCAGCCTTCTCTCTGACCTCCCTTCCTCCTCTCTCGCCCCGCTCCGGTCTATTCTTCACTCCGCTGCCCGGCTCATCTTCCTGCAGAAACGATCTGGGCATGTCACTCCCCTTCTTAAACAACTCCAGTGGTTGCCTATCGACCTCCGCTCCAAACAAAAACTCCTCACTCTAGGCTTCAAGGCTCTCCATCACCTTGCCCCTTCCTACCTCTCCTCCCTTCTCTCTTTCTACCACCCACCCCACACGCTCCGCTCCTCTGCCGCCCACCTCCTCACCGTCCCTCGGTCTCGCCTATCCCGCCGTCGACCCCTGGGTCACGTCCTCCCGCGGTCCTGGAACGCCCTCCCTCCTCACCTCCGCCAAACTGATTCTCTTTCCCTCTTCAAAACCTTACTTAAAAATCACCTCCTCCAAGAGGGGTTCCCAGACTGAGCTCCTCTTCCCCCTCTACTCCCTCTGCCATCCCCCCTTTACCTCTCCACAGCTAAAGCCTCATTTTCCCCTTTTCCCTCTGTTCCTCCACCTCTCCCTTCCCATCCCCACAGCACTGTACTCGTCCGCTCAACTGTATATATTTTCGTTACCCTATTTATTTTGTTAATGAATTGTACATCGCCTTGATTCTATTTAGTTGCCATTGTTTTTACGAGATGTTCTTCCCCTTGACGCTGTTTAGTGCCATTGTTCTTGTCTGTCCGTCTCCCCCGATTAGACTGTAAGCCCGTCAAACGGCAGGGACTGTCTCTATCTGTTGCCGACTTGTTCATCCCAAGCGCTTAGTACAGTGCTCTGCACATAGTAAGCGCTCAATAAATACTACTATTGAATGAATGAAAGGTTGTCTCACATGGGGTTTACAGTCTTAATCTCCATTTTAAAGATGAGGGAACTGAGGCACAGAGAAGTTAAGTGACTTGCCCATAGTCACAAAGCAGACAAGTGCCAGAGCGGGATTAGAACCTACTACCTCTGACTCCCGAGCCCGTGCTCTTCCCACTAAGCCACAGGAAATGACTTGTCCAAGCTCATACTCACAGCAGGCAAGTGGCAGAGCTGGGATTAGAATCCAGAATCTCTGACTCTCAGGCCTATGCTCCTTCCACTACACCTTGCTACTTCTCAAAAATAAAAAAAAACACCCAATTTTGTAAAGTCCACTAGTTTGTAAATTCTTGTGGGCGGGGATCAGGTTTACCAATTCTACTGTGTTGTACTCTTCCAAGAATTTAGCACAATGCCCTGCACACAGTAAACACTCAGATTGATTGGTTATGATCCCCTTTCTCTTTTTGGCATTCCAAGGTACTACTTCCACTTTTCTCTTGTTTTCCCCCTCTAAAAAAATCCAGAAATAATAGGTAGGGGAAATTAAAAGATTTGAAAACTTGTTTTTAAGATTTTTTTAGTCCCTGGAAAATCTTATTGGAAAAGCATTCTTTCAGAAGCCTTTTGTTAATTTATTCTAAATTCTAATCAGATTGAATTTACAAAGAATATCTACTTGTCAATTCCTGAGCTGGGTCTGTATTGACTCCTACTGAACCTGTGAAAATGCAGTTGAATTAAACTCATTGGGGTGGGGGTGGGATATTTTCCCCTACCTTCTATTATTTAACAAAGTAAAGAATCTCAAAGTGGGTATCTCCTTGGTGCCAGTTAACATGGGAACAGAAATGCAATATTCTCCTTATTTCAAAAATATATTCCAGCCACATTTTTATTATCTAATGCCTGCTAGTAAGAAGAACTTGAGACATTACTTACCAGAAGCTTTTGCAACATTGCCTGGGGTTTTAGGGACTACAACAGCTGCCTTGCTGACCTCCCTGCTTCCTGTTTCTCCAAACTCCAGTCCATATTTCACTCTGCTGCCTGGATCATTTTTCTACAAAAACATTCAGGCCATGTTTCCCCACTCCTCAAGAACCTGCAGTGGTTGTCCATCCATGTCTGCATCAAATAGAAACTCCTTTGTCTTGAAAGGATTCAATCACCTTGCACTCTCCTATAACTCACATTGCTAATCTCCTACTACAACCCAGCCTGCAGTCTTTGCTCCTCTAATGCTAAGCTTCTCACTGTACCTCAGTCTCATCTATCTAGTTACTGATCTGTTCCTCATATCTTGCCTGTGTCCTGGAATACCGTTCTTATTCATATCCGACAATACTCTCCCCACCTTCAAAGCCTTACTGTAGGTACATAACCTCCAAGAGGCCTACCTGACTTCTTTTCCTTATATTCCACTCCCTCCTCTGTTGCCCTGATTTGCTCCATTTATTCATCCCTCCTCCCAGCCCCACAGCACTTATGAACATATTGGCAATTTATTTATTTATATTAGTCTGTGTCCCCGTTTAGACTGTCTGTAATATTGTTATGTTGTACTCTCCCAAGCACTTAGTACAGCGCTCTGCACTCAGTAAGTGCTCAGTAAATATGAGTAACTGATTTATATTAATGTCTGTCTCTCCCTCTATACTGTAAGCTCCTTACAGGAAGGGAGCAAGTCTAGAGAAGCAGCGTGGCTCAGTGGAAAGAGCACGGGCTTGGGAGTCAGAGGTCATGAGTTCGAATTCAGGCTCTTCCACTTGGCAGATGTGTGACTGTGGCAAGTCACGTAACTTCTCTGTGCCTCAGTTGCCTCATCAGTAAAATAGGGATTAAGACTGTGAGCCTCATGTGGGACAACCTGATTACCCTGTATACCCCAGCGCTTAGAACAGTGCTCTGCACATAGTAAGCATTTAACGAATACCAACATTATTATTACCAAGTCTGTTGTACTGTACTCTCCCAAGCACTTAGTTTGGTGCTCTGCTCATAGTAAATGTTCAATAAATAACACTGATCGACTGACTACACCAGGAGAAATGGTAATTTCTAAACTAAATCTCCATTTCCCTTCCACCATGGACTATTCAACCGTAATTCAACAAAAAAAGGTTCCAGTGAATCACTTCCTCAGTTCAGGAACTCCCTACATCAAGACTTGCTTCAGCTGAAATTTTCTGCTTGGTTTATGTTGGTTCATGTTTCTGACAAGAAATAATCTGCACCTGCATTTTGTGATGTGTAAGGAAAATAACAGCAAAATTAAAAAAGCCTTGTAAATAAAGATGTCAGTGGAAGGAAGACAGCTTCATGTTAAATCTTTCTTGTCCTGAACTGTCATTCAGGAATTAAGGTAAATAAGAGTTCAATTTAAATGAAAAATACATCTTCACTAGAAGCATATTACAGCAATTCAGATTTTTAATGCTGTGAATTATGACTAACATTGTCTCCTAAAGATCATTATGTTTCTATTTATCTCATAAATATTTCCAAAAAAATTCTAATTTGGCATCTTAACATGTCCAAAACAGAACTTCACATCTTCGCACTCCAATGCCCATCCATCCCTAGCTTTTCCTATCACTAGACAACACCACCATCCTCACTATCTCACAAGCTCATAACTTTGGCATTATTCTCAACTCATTTTTTTCACACAACACACACATTTAGTCTGCCATTAAATCCTGCATTCTACCTCCACGACATCTCTAGAATCCACCCCTTCCTCTCCAAATTGTTACCTTGCTTATTTACACATTTATCCTATTCAGCTTTGTCTACTACACCCGATACTAATCCCCCTGCCTTTTGTCTCTCCATTCTTCAGTCCTTACTTTTCTCTTCTGCCTGGATTATTTTTCATCTCCCCACTTATCAAAAACTTCTACTGGTTTCCCCCATTTCCCCATCAAATTCCTTATCATCGGTTTTATGCATTCAATGATGCCTTCCCTTATTTCGCTAATCTCCTACCTATAACCCAGCCCACACACTTTGCTCTTCTAACACCATCCATTGTACTACAATCTTATCCATCTCCCTATTGACCATTCCCCACATTCTCCCTCTTGCCTGGATGGAACTCCCTCTCAATTCATATCTGATAGATCCTCTCTATCTTCAAAAACCCTACTATAGTTGTTATCGCCTCCAATAGTCCCTCCCCGACTAAGGCCATGTTTCCCCCCTTCACCCTCCCTTCTGCATCACCTATATAAACTTGGGTCTGTACAAATTAAGCACTTTGTTATTCATCCCACACCTCACCTACAGTACTTATGTACAGAGTATACTCCTCCATTTCCCCTATTTGTAATTGTATTATGTCTGCCTTTCCCTGTAGACTCTGTAAGCACCTTGTGGGCTTGATCATGTCTACCAACTCTAACTGTAACTTTACCAAAAACTTAGTACAATGTTCTGCACACAGTAAACATTCAATTAAAACCTTCTGATTGACTGGGAGGAAGCTACATCTCCATCAGAATGATGTCTAACTCTTATTAAGCACTTACAATGTGCAAGGCATTGTTTTAAGCAATGGGATCATTTCCTGAACCAATTCAGATATGATCCCTCCTGGATAAGGGGCTCATGATGTAGATATACAGTTCATCTTAATTCATACCAATATTTCATATAATCTTTTCTGTGAGGAGATAATTTATCATGTCACGAAATAGGTCACTAAAAATGTAGTATTCTGTTTCCTGTCCTTTGATCACATGGGACATGCTATTCCCCAGGATTCATCCGGGTAAGATATAGCAAGTTGTCAAATCTTTTCAACAGAATAAGAAATAACAGAGCAGGATTCTTCAGTAGGAGGAAATAAAAGACAAGAAAGCTCTTTAAAAGCCCTTGAGAGAGGGACTTCCTGGTTGGAATATGGATGCCAAACTCCTTTCTTTCCCAGTTAAAATATAATTTTAAATTCTGGTTACTTGTGACATTCTTAATTTGACTTTTCTGAAGGTGCTGGGAAGTCATTCATAATGATTTTATTTACTTCCAAACTGGCATAAATTTGGCCTGTCTAAATTCTTGCAGTTTCAACTGGATAAAGTAATATTTAATTCTATTCAAGACTTTTATAAATGTAAAAATTCACTATGGACAAGGCTGTGGTTCAGTGATGAGTGAAATGATGCCCATGTACCATTTGCAAATCAGTTTCTTGAGTTTTAAAAGTTTTTTGAGGTGAATTGCATTTTGTACAACTATCCAGAGCAGAGTATACTCTCATTAAAGAAAAGTGCTTCATCCTTGATAATAGAAGTAGATATATATTTTTTCCATAGTGGAATAGGGCAGAGAATTATACTAGAACAATAAACCCTGAAATTTCTAAAATCACCTCATCAAAATAATAAATTTTAAATAAAAAATGATTTGATAAAAATGTTTAAATTGTAGATCACTTAGGAGAAGAAGTGTGGCTCAGTGGAAAGAGCATGGGCTTGGGATTCACAGGTCATGGGTTCAAACCCCAGTTCTGCCACTTCTCAGCTGTGTGACTTTGCGCAAGTCACTTAACTTCTTTGTGCCTCAGTTACCTCATCTGTCAAATGGGGATTAAGGCTGTGAGCCTCATGTGGCACAACCTGATTACCCTGTCTGTATCTACCCCAGTGCTTAGAACAGTGTTTTGCACATAGTAAGTGCTTAGCAAATACCAACATTTATTATCACTGAAAATGCTTGTATAAAAATGGACCTTGAAACTTTAATGAGGATTATGCTCCTTTCAATAATATTGCCTATGGTTAGTATATCTACCTCTGTCTCCTCCTCTAGGCTGTGAGCTCGTTAAGGGAAGGGAATACATCTGTTAATTCTGTTGTACTCTCCAAGCACCTAGTCCAGTGTTTTGCACATAATAAGTGCTCAATATATATGATTGACTGATTGATCTTGAGCTGCATACAGCAGCCCTCTGAGAAGTTTGGGGTGGCTCGTACAAACAGCTGGATACATCAGGAAAGCAAGAGAAGGAAGAGTGTTCATTTGGGACAAGGACGGTATCCCATCTGCTTATCCTGTATCTTCTCCAGAGGTTAGTATAATCCTTGGCACATGGTTAGCACTTAACAATGATGCCCTAAGGTACAGTACAAAATATCATTTTAGGATAATATTTCCTTGTTGGTGGGCCTTTTAGAGAGGATACTTTTAATATGCTGAATTTATACCAGTAGCACTTTCTTTTTATGTATTTTACTGGATTATTTTAAATGTAATACTTATACCTTAAAGCAATTTCATTTCAAAAATTGTAATTTTGTAAATTGAATGAATGATTGAATGCATACTAAGAAAAAAAAAATTGTTTGGAGACTTAAGGCAACAAATAACCTTAAAATCATGAATTACATGAATTATTATCTTTTGTTTCATTAATTTGGCATTAAAAAAACCCTTTCATGGGCCAAGAACTGTAACTATAGGTAAAACCAAAATGAGCTGGAAGGAAAGCTTTCAATATAAACTGCATCCAATTAGACATCATATATTCATGGCTAAATGCTAAATAAATGATAAGCTATTCAACTATAGCATATTCACATTGTGGCTACATTATAAGCAAATTCATTTTTGAAATACTGTGTTTTTGAACTCTGCTTATCTGTACAAATGTTTAAAGCAAACCATAAGAGGAAATAGAAATGATCTATTACAAGTGTATACCAAGCAACTATCAGGCTGCTTATGTAGTTTTCTTCAAATCTTTAAGCTATCTTTTTTACTTTGTCTTGATATTTAGGATAAAGAAAAAATAAGGCTGCCATTCCATTTTCCCATAAAATAAATGAAACAAAATCATAACCCTATGCTTAGGGGACACTATACTTGGTTTGTTGATGATGTGACCTGAAAGTAAATTAGCTACACTACACTTCTAAATATTTTTAATTCAGTTTAGTTAAATTTGGGTGAGTAGTCAGAGTTTTTTCAGAATACTTACATTTAAGACTGGAGGTCCTGGGGCACCTCTCTCTCCCTAAAACAAGAGAAAAAAATTACAATTTACCAAGAAATTTTCTTCATGGATTTTATTCCTGACCTTAAAGGCAGTGAAAAAATATGAAATAGGCTTTAATCTTTAAAAAAGTACTCTTACTAGGAGAATCTTTTATTCAATATCCACTCTCTCTCCTAGTAAAACCACCTTGTCACAAATATGTTCTCAGCCACAGAATAATGGCCTTAGGGGCAATAACTAATCTTTGAGAGTTTGTCCATTCATCTAAAATTAGAATGAAAATCTTTTAAAACCTGGATTGTTGCCAACAAGACAGCTGGGAAATGCTACAGTAACAAGTGATAATTTTTGTAGTGTAAAATTCGGATTAGGCTCAGCAGAAATAACAAGTGGATCACCCTTTTTCAGTTCTCACAGCTGTCTGGAGAGTACCCATGGCCTCTTGGAAGAACTACAGTACTCAATAGAGCTTCATTTGGTACTCGTGTAAAAGGTTTTTATCTGACTCTACAAATTTCAGATGTTGCACTTGTCACATCCCCCTGGTAGGCAAAGCAAATGACTGGGTAAACAAACTGAACCATGCAAAACTATCTGATATGTAAGAAATATTTAAATGCTTGGACAATGGTTCATTTAATTTTCATTCTTAGTTATTCCTGCCTCCCTGCTTGCCTTATTTTTGTTATAGGCCTATTCTTACAGGGACATTCTGACCTCATAATTTTCTGGAACTAAATACATTTTGCAAAAATGCTCCACAAAATGATATTTTAACCCTGAATTTAGTAAGGTAAACTTTACTTCACAACACATGAAAATCTAAATGGCTTTTGTAATTGAGAAGCAGCATGGCTCAGTGGAAAGAGCCTGGGCTTGGGAGTCAGAGGTAATGGGTCCTAATCCCGTCTCTGCCACTTGCCATCTGTGTGACTTTGGGCAAGTCAGGTCACTTCTCTGTGCCTGTGACCTCATGTGTAAAATGGGGATTTAAACTGTGAGCCCCACATGGGACAATCTGATCACCCTCTATCCCCCCAGCGCTTAGAACAGTGCTTTGCACATAGTAAGCGCTTAACAAATGATAATAATAATAATAATGTTGGTATTTGTTAAGTGCTTACTATGTGCAGAGCACTGTTCTAAATGCTGGGGTGGATACAGGGTAATCAGGTTGTCCCCCGTGGGGCTCACAGTTAATTCCCATTTTATAGATGAGGTAACTGAGGCACAATGAAGTTAAGTGACTTGCTCACAGTCACACAGCTGACGAGTGGCAGAGCTGGGATTTGAACCCATGACCTCTGACTCCCAAGGCCGGGCTCTTTCCACTGAACCACACTGCTTCTCACTTAATACCACCATTAATTAATTAATTATGCTGTCCAATAGTCACTGTAATTTCTAAAATAAATTTCTATAATCCACAGAGTGAAACTTAAACCATCAAAGATAAAAAACAATTCCTTTTGTGGAACTAAAGCCAACAAATCAAAACAATGTTACATAGTTCATTAACTCTTTATCTCTTTCTTTTCTTTCTCCTGTGACACTAGTGACAAATATGGGTTATGTTTGAATGTAGCTCCAACTACATTCTACTACTATTGAAGCCATTTACAAAGTTTGCATAGTGTTTCATCTTTGCAATTCTTTGAGGTACTACCAGGATGATTTGATGAGACTATGGAGGGATGTGGTAATAACGTGGAGTGAAGAACAAGTATTTTATCTTCATAACATCACTGATATGTACCCCATTAGAAAAACTGCCACGAGGCAGCTTTAAAATCAACCAAATGTCTAGAAGTCTGTTTTAAAAATTATATTATAGCATCTTTTCTTTCATGAATTTTTTGAACAAGAAGTTGTACTATAATTGGTAGAAATACACATCTTTCTTGAATAGTTTGAATGGCCACAGGTTAGCAGCTTGGCTCAGTGGAAAGAGCCTGGGCTTCAGAGTCAGAGGTCATGGGTTCGACTCCCAGCTCTGCCACTCGTCAGCTGTGTGACTGTGGGCAAGTCACTTCACTTCTCTGTGCCTCAATTACCTCATCTGTAAAATGGGGATTAACTGTGAGCCTCACGTGGGACAACCTGATTACCCTGTATCTCCCCCAGCGCTTAAAACAGTGCTCTGCACATAGTAAACACTTAACAAATACCAACATTATTATTAACATTATTATTTTCAAACGTGTCTGGCTGTTGTTTCACATAATAAAAATCCCACTTTGACTTCCATAACATTTTAAAAATCCATCTCTTTCTCTTCAATTAAACTTCTACCATGCTCATCCAAGCACTTATATCCCACCTCAACTTCTGTATCAACCACTTTGCTGATTCTCTGCTTCCATTCTCTTCTCTCTCCAGGCCATACTTCACTCTTCTGCCCAGTTCATTTTTCTAAAAAAACTGCTCCATGCATGCCTCCCCACTCCTCAAAAAGCTCCAAGTTGCCTATCCATTTCTGCAACAAACAGATACTCCTTACCACTGGGATGTTAAAGTCCTCAATCAGCTCACCCTCCCATCTAAAGTGGCTAATCTACTACAATTCAGCCTATCGCTGCTCTAGTGCCAACCTACTCAGTGTATCTCGATCTTCTGTTCACATCCTCAGCATGACACAGAACACAGAAAATCAACCTGGGAGTCAGGTCATGGGTTCTAATCCCAGCTCTGCTACTTGTGTGCTGTGTGACCATGGGCAAGTCACTTGACTTTTCTGTACCTTATTTACCTCATATATAAAATGAGGATTGAGACTGCGAGTCCCATGTGGGACAAGATCTGTATCTAACCCGAATTGCTAGTATCTACTCTACCTAGCACTTGGTATCTTACTGTCACATAGTAAGAGCTTAACAAATACCAAAAATAGTATTATCCTCCCTCTGGCTTGGTACTTCTTCCTCCTTTGTATTCTACAAACCTCCACACTCTCCATCTTCATAGCCATACTAAAATCTTATTTTCTCCAAGAATTCTTCCCTGACTAATCTCTTATTTCCCTACCTTATTAGCACCACCCCTCTTCTGGTTCCCTGTGTACTTGGGTCTGTACTAATTAAGCACATTGGTATTCACCTCAGCCCCACAGCACTTATTGATATATTGTATTTACAAATCATTATACCTTGCTGCTTCCCAATCTCTAATTTACTTTAATGCTAGTTTCTCCTATTAGCTTGTAAATTCCTGGACAGCAGACATCATGTCTACCAATTCTATTAATGCATTGTCCTCTCCCAAATACTTAGTACAAGGCTCTGCACACAATACACAATAAATACCACTGATTGATTGATTGGTTAATTAACCATCTCCTTGCTGATGTTCCTCCTTCCAGTCTTTCCCTTTTTCTGTCCACACTTCACTCTGCTACCAGGATCATTTTCCTAAAATATCATTCTGCACTCATCTCCCCACTCTTCAGAAATCTCCAGTGGCCATTCATGTCTCTCTGCATCAGGCAAAAAGTCCTCACCATTGGCTTTAAGGCATTCATCAATTGTCTCTCTCCTACTTATTCCTACTATTCTTCTTCATTGCCCCAGCTCACATGCTTAGTTTCTATCAAGCCAAACTACTGACAGACAATTGCTGTTCTCTCTCCCATTACCTGTCTCATTGCCATCCATCCTCCCCTCTGCATGGAATTACCTCCCCCTCTACCTCCCTCTTCACAGTTGGCAGACCACTACCCTCCCTATCTTCAATACCTATCTGAAATCACTTCTCTCTCTAGATGGTAAGAATATGTCTATTTATTGTTATATTGTACTCTCCCAAACAATTAATACCATGCTTCGCAGACAGTTACCACTCAATAAATACAGTTGAATGAATGGATGAATCTCCTCCAACAGGCCTTTCTTAATTAGTTCCTGATATTTTCCCTTACAGTTCTTTACTGAACTTCAGCACTTTTAAGATACCTACGTGGTACTCCCACCTCCTTTGCCCCTTCCTCCCCAACCTCCTCCCACAAACTACAGCACTTATGGATGCATCTTTATGTGCTATATTACCTCTTCCTATCTCCCTTATTTTAGTGTCTGACTCCCTTGCTAGATTATAAGGTCCATGAGGGACAGTACTCCCAAGTACTTAGTTCCATACTTTCAACACAGTAGGTGCTCAACAAATACTCTGACTGATCATTTTATTTAGACATAGTTTTCAAATTTTTTTTTTACAAAAGGTACTCTTCTGGGAATGCAGGTTACCTTCTCTCCCTTTTGGCCAAGCAGACCATGAGGACCCAAATCACCTTTCAAGCCCTGTACAAAGAAAAGAACAATGAATATTGAATAACAGCACAATCTTCTCAATTATTAACATTCCTTTTGTAATGAAATAAATTCAGATTTGCTGAACTTCCAATTTTCAATCCTCAGTTTGCAATAAATTGAAAGATAGAGACAACTGGCACTAAAATGATAAGCAACATCTGTGCTATGGTGGATACAGAATCATTAAATCAGTGAGTGTTCTAAATACTGCATATTTGTGCAACTTCGCTTCCTGCTAAAATTACATTAATTCACCATCTGGAAGACCATCGTTTAGAACTATATAAGCTTTTAAGTAGCCACGTTGGATTAAATTTGTGAATGTGGTAAATACCCCTGATTTAGCTTGATTTGCCCTTTATTACAGTTGCCAAAAATTCAAGAGTTAAATCAGAAGTATTTTTATGTTCGATCTTGAAATCCGAATTTGAGGAAAGCTAATGGGTATTAACTCTTTGTCCACTTAAAAAATTGGAATAAAAGCCGCAACATTTTCCCTCTATAGCCATAATGTACATAGTTCACTTACACATAATTCATAGCTATCCTTGGCATAAAACATTTCAAAAATATCTGGTTTATATTTTCATGAATTTCCCAGATTCCAGCAGCGACCATTGGAATTCCTTAGTATAAAATTGTGATTTAGGAGGAAAAATACATTTAGAGAATTAAAATATCTTTCTTGCAAGTAAAAACTTAACTATGCTTTGAGAATCAAACACAATGGAGGAAAGTAAAAATCTTAATGCACCCCAAAACCTATTGTTAAACAACTCCACAGACAAGACCTGCAGGTCGAATTCTACTCCTTTAATAGGCCAAACTTTAATAAGTCAAAGTCATGGGAACAATTCTTAGGCACTGTCCTAATATCCTCTAAAGTTTCTTTTACCTCTCAATATTACAGGCTTGAATTGAATGTCTGCATCAATATCAACCCCACTGCTCAAGTCTGAGGCCTAGACAGTCTTCTGCATTTAACACAGTAAACTATGGTATAAAGCACTGTATGTGTCTAGTTTCTTGATAAAATTCAATAATTTAAAAATTCTCAAAACCATAGCAGTTGACTGCACATTACATAGAGAAGTGCAATTGAATTCTGAAGTAATTTAGTATAACTCTACGTTTGGTAGAAAACGATAATATGTTTCACTGGAAAATCTAAATGTATTACCTTTAGAAATTCACATGCCTGGATATACTATATTTATTAAAAAAAACTTATGATGAGAAATTATAAAAATCATTATTTGTCCAAAACTGTCACTGACATTTTTGAATTGATCAATTTGGTACAGTAGGTTCACTCCCTGGCATTGGTGAGTAACCCAGTCTCAACTGAATGACATTTCATCCAATGCAGTGTAGCAACAGCTGCTACCAGCTGAAACTATGGCTTTGCGCGTTTCAATATTTTGGTACTCAGTATTACGGATTACACCACATAAGGAGATTAACATGATTATTTCAGAAACGTCAGATGTTACATTCCCAAGTAGTAATGAGTAGAAGCAGCGTGGCTTAGTGGAAAGAGCCTGGGCTTGGGAGTCAGAGGTCGTGGGTTCTAATCCCTACTCTGCCACTTGTCTGCTGTGTGACCTTGGGCAAGTCACTTAACTTCTCTGGGCCTCAGTTACCTTATCTGTAAAAATGTGGGACAATCTGATTACCCTGTATCTACCCCAGAGCTTAGAACAGTGCTCTGCACATAGTAAGTGCTTAATAAATACCATAATTATTATTATTATTACTAACAGTGATAAACATAAAGCACTTCAACCTCTGAAGCCTCAACCTGATAATTGGTATCTTTAATAAGCTAGTGATAGCCAAGATATCATAGTATTTTTTTTTTAAAGCTGCTCTATGTAAAATGAAATACATGCTGCTTGTTGAGTCTCGTGATTTTTTTTAACATATTTTGAAGGCAATTTCTAGAATTCTTTTGTTGATATAAACATATCACATTTGTTATATTCACAACAAAGCTCATTAAAATTTTTCAGAATGTAAAGTTGCAATATCTTCTGCATTGATAATGAGCATTAAACCTTTCAAAGAGTTTAGCTGATACCTAATCATCTCAATGAGCTGCAGAACAGGATACTCTATGTAGTAAAAGAGATCACTGAAGCACTAATGCATAAATGTGTGCTGAGATATGGAAAGAAAAACAGATGAACTTTCCATATTGTCAGCATATCTTTATGTCTCAAGTATACATTTCATCTCAACCAAGCATCCAGAGAATAGTAAGAGAATATTCAGCTAAATGTATATTATATGAGTATACTTTCAGAATATCTTCCACCCAAACTAATAGATTGTATATAAATCGGCCTGCCTGTCTGCACTTTTAGGAAAGAGTTCCTCAAATGTAGTTCATGAATGGTTAGTATGAGTAGGGTTCTGGTAAAGATAAAGAAGCCAACAGATATAATATGCAAGGAAAACCCATAAATGATTTTTTCAAACTTCAGAGATATGGTGCCTGTGATGCTGCCTAGGCTGAGAGGATTGGACTGAGAGTAAGAAGTAAGAAAAAAACCTCTTAGTGATGACTCATAAGATCCAAAGAACTTAAGAACATAAATCACGTTGAATTGGACTGGGCCAATGGTCCATCCAATCTGGTTCTCTTCTTGACATCCATACAATAGCATTTATTCTTCTTATTATAAAATGTTTAATTACAATATATTCTAGAAAGTTCTAGAGACCCTTCTAGAGCCAACAAATTACACTTTTTCACTTAATGTTCTAGTATTTTTGACTTTTCTCTCTAATAACCCTTTATGGATCTCTTGTCTATGAAAGTATCCAAAGCTTCCTTGACTAAGTTCATTGTGAACAGCTCTGTGATAGCAAATTGCTATGGTCCTACGCATGGGCTCCCTTTTGTTTGCTTTTCAAATATCACATTTGAACTTCAACCTATCCACCCCAGTACTTGTGATTTAGTGAACAAATCCATCTTCACTTACTGCACTGTCTTCATGAATTTGTGAACTGTAATAACAGTCCTTCTCAGTTTTTAGTTTTGATCTTTTCAGTTTTATGAGACAGCTCCATTCTAAGATAAATTTTCTATTAGTCAATTCTTTGACATATTTGGTCACACACCTTAGTTTGACCATATTATCTATTTTCTTGCTGGTCTCAAAGGCAGATGGATAACATGGACAAGTACTCTTGTAAAAATATTTTTATTTCAAAAAATTCAGAGCCAATCCTTTCCACATAACAAAGTTATCCAACCATTACATTTCAATATTTTCTTATTTGGTAAGTAAAGTCTTTCATTTAATGTTAAGGAAATAAATGACAAATCTCCACTCTCGAGTATAAGAAATACAGTATGGTATTCTATCCCTTTTCTTCTTAATTCTTTAATTTAGGTTATAGTGTAGCAGGTGGCTTGTATGAACCCTTTCTTCTGACAAAGTCTTAATGAATCTATTTATATTTTCATTTAGTCTTACATCTATCTTTAGGCTAAATGAAACGACTATGACAACTGTATCTTCGTCAAAGATGGTGAATTTTTCGGGGATTATCTAGATATTACCTACCAAAAGTATGGTATATTTTTTCCTGAATCATCCAGAAAAACTCAGCTACAGGATAATTTTAGTGGTAAGGAGATGATTTACAGGTACTCAAACCTGTGTGGCCCATGTCTATTTACCTCTCACAAGTCAAATCACACAAAAATATGAATTCTTTTAATAAGTTATATTCTTACATCTTTGCCATCTTTGCCATCAATGCCTGGATCTCCTTTTTCTCCTTGTTCACCCTGAAAAATAAATTGATATTTCTAGTGAATTAAAAGTATAAGATTTCATTCATTCATTCATTTAATCACATTTATTGAGCACTTACTGTGTGCAGAGCACTGTACTAAGCACTTGGAAAGTACAGTTCCACAACAGATAGAGACAATCCCTACTCAATAATAGTCTCACAGTCTAGAAGAGGGGAGACAGACAACAAAACAAAACAAGTAGACAGGCATCAATAGCATCAATATAAATAGAATTATAGATCTATACGCATCATTAATAAAATAAATAAAATAATACATACATATATACACAAGTGCTGTGGGTTGGGGAGGATGGGCAGAGCAGAAGGAGGGAGTTGGGGCGATGGGGAGGGGGAGGAGGAGCAGAGGGCAAGGGGGGCTGAGTCTGAGAAGACCTTCTGGAGGAGGTGAGCTTTCAGTAGGACTCTGAAGGGGGGAAGTGGGCTAGTTTGGCAGATGTGAGGAGGAAGGGCAATCCAGGCCAGAGGAGGACACGGGCAAGGGGTCGACGGCAGGATAGGCAATAACGAGGCACAATGAGGAGTTTAGCAGCAGAGGAGCAGGGTGTGCGGACTGGGCTGTAGAAGGAGAGAAGAGGAGTGAGGTAGGAGGGGGAAGGTGATGGAAAGCTTTGAAGACAAAAATGAGGAGTTTTTGCCTCATTCAAATGTTGATAAGCAACCACTGGAGATTTTTTTGGGGGGGGGTGATATACCCAGAACATTTCTGTAGACAGCTAAACCGGGCAGTAGAGTGAAGTAGCCTGAAGTGGGGAGAGACAGGAGGTTGGGAGATAAGAAAGGATGTTGATGCAGTAATCTAGTTGGGATATGATGAGTGATTCTACTAACAAGGTAGCAGTTTTAATGGAGAGGAAAGGGCAGATCTTGGTGATGTGAAGAAGAGACTGGCAGGTTTTAGTTACGGAATGGATATGTGGGGTGAATGAGAGAGCAGAGTTAAGGATGACATCAAGGATGACACCAAGGTTGCGGGCTTGTGAGACGGGAAGGATGGTAGTGCCGTCCACAGTGACAGGAAATTCAGGGAGAGGAAAGGGTTTGGGAGGGAAGACAAGGAGCTCAGTCTTAGACGTTGAGTTTTAGGACATCCAGTTGGAGAATGTCCTGAAGGCAGGAGGAGATACGAGCTTGGAGGGAGGAAGAGAGAAAAGGGGAAGAGAGGTAAATTTGGGTATCATCTGCGTAGAGATGATAGTTGAAGTCGTGGGAGCGAATGAGTTCACCAAGGGAGAAAGTATAGATGGAGAACAGAAGGAGATCAAAAACTGACCCTTGAGGAATCCCTACAGTTAGGGGATGAGAGGGGGAGGAGGAGCCCATGAAGGAGACTCAGAATTAATGGCCAGAGAGACAAGAGGATAACCAGGAGAGGATGGAGTCCATGAAGCCAAGGCTGGATAACATATTGAGGAGAAGGGGATGGTTGACAGTATCAAAGGCAGATGAATGGTCGATGAGGATTAGGATAGAGTAGGAGCCACTGGATTTGGCAAGAAGGAGGTCATGGGTGACCTTTGGCAGTTTCGGGGGAGTGGAGGGGATGGAAGCCAGATTGGAGGGAGTCCAGGAGAAAGTTGGAGGAAAGGAATTCGAGGCAGTGAGTGTAGACAACTCGCTCCAGGAGTTTGGAAAGAAAAGGTGGGAGGGAGAATGGGCAATAACTGGAGGGGCCAATGGGGTCAAGGGAGGGTTATTTTAGGATTGGGGAGATGTGGGCCTGTTTTTAAGGCACAGCGAAGAAGCCAATGGAGTGTGAGCAGTTGAAGATGGAAGTTAAGGAGGACAGGAGCGAAGGGGAGAAAGTTTTTATAAGGTGAGAAGGAATGGGATCAGAAGCACAGGTGGAGGGGGTGGCACTTGAGAGGAGGGAAGAGATCTCCTCTGAAGATACTGCTGGAAAAGATGGGAAAGTAGAGAAGGGGGTCGAGAGCTGGGGGGGACGGAGAAGGGGAAGGGGTAACTTTGGGGTGCTCAAACCTAATAGTGTTAATTTTCCTAATGAAGTAGGTGGCCAAATTGTTGGGGATGAAAGATGGTGGAGGGGGAGGAACAGAGAGCCTGAGGAGGGAGTTAATGGCTGGAACAGCTGATGGGGGTGATGGGCATTTCAATAAGGGAAGAGAAATAGTTTTGCCTGGAAGAGGAGAGGGCAGAGTTAAGGAAAGTAAAGATAAATTTAAAGTGAACAAGGTTGGCTTGGTGTTTAGACTTCGCCAGCAGTGTTCAGAAGCTTGAGCATAAGAGTGAAGGAGGCGGACAGTGGCAGTGACCTAGGGCTGTGATTTAGTGGTGCGAGAGTAATAAAGGGAAAGGGGAGTGAGTTGAGTTGAGTAGAGACAGTGGAGTGGAGAGCATCAATTTGGTCATCAAGAGTGGGTAGAATGGATAGGGAGGCAAGATGAGGTGTGATGAACTTGGGAAAATAATTAGACAACTCTAATGTTGTCACATTAACTTCAATTTATATTCAAATTTAAATATGAAAGGGAAAGAACAACAATCAGCATATCTCTGTATAGAGAGTATCTTTTAATACTAAACCTATCTGTAATAGTGCGACTAGTAAATTGATAACGTCAGATGCAATCTATCCTGACTTTAGCAAGGTTTTTGATTTTGTTTCCACAGTTTTGTAACCAATAAAACTGAATTATTCTCCAGCAGAAAGTCTCAGCAGAAATATTTTCCTGCCAGCATTTATTTGACTATTCAAATCACTGAGAGTGTACATTCAGTTGTGCGTTACATATGTTTTCATTATAGTGCTCTGCACACAGTAAGCACTCAATAAATGCCACTGATTGATATTTTAGTTAAAATGCAGTCCGTGATTCAGGGAACATCTATCTGATATTATTAGTCTGTTTGGATAGATCGTCAGAAAAACTCAATTTGCATGCATACATATTTTTGTATGAACGTACATGCACAGCATCAGACAGTATTTCAATAAAACTTTTCCTTGATGTGGAGATGTGCAATAATGCAACACCCATGTTATTAGAGACATGTTCAGGTCAGTTGTATCTTAGAAAATCACCTTCTTAGGAAATCAGGCACAGAGAAAGAAGCTGTGGCAGGTACATATATCAGCACCTATCTAAATAATAACAGTAGTAATAATAATAATAGTACTTGTTAAGCACTTACTATGTGCCAAGCATTTTCTAAGTGCTGGGGTAGATACAAGTTAATCAGGTTGGACACAGTCCCTGTCCCACATGGAGCTCACATTCTTAATCCTCATTTTACAGATGAAGTAACTGAGGTTCAGAGAAGTTAAGTGACTTGCTCGAGGTCACACAGCATACAAGCGGTGAAGCCAGGATTAGGAAGACCTACAGAAGTCATTAGTACATGACAGCAGGATCCAATTAGTGGGATAGAAAACCTGAAAGAATTGGTGCCAAAATGTCACAAACATACAGGGGAGTATTCATAACTGTAAATATTTGGTTCTACAAAAGGATCAACTACCAGTTAAGTAGCATTACAACTGCTTGGTTTAGAATTTCGGAATCATGAACATTTTGTATAGGACTTTGAACAGACATTCAAGAATAAATATTTAAGGCATGAACTAACACTTTAATAATAGAACTCTGATATCATCATCTCGCTAACTATTAAATTAACATTTGTAAAGTAGAGTGCATATCATTTGAGTAAAGATATCTTATAGTTTGATTAGTTAAGACTACTAATTGTAAGTTAATTTTTTTTTTTGCTTAGATGGACAAAATTTCCAATTAGAATTTATTTGTCATTAATAAAATTGCTGTTTATTATACAAACACAGCTCTAGAAAGAATAACTGAAATATTCATATTTAGGCAATTACAAATGCTAGGTTTTCAAGAACAATGAGGCCAAAGTGTTAAGTAAATTAGAACAACTCTGATAAGATGGATAGCTAAAGTCTAATGAAATATTTATAATGATGAAAACCATACCGAAGACCTAATTCTTTTTTTCCCATTCAACAAAGAACAATGTTAGCACTGCTTTTTATCTTAGTTGTCTCAAAAGAACCTCATTGGTTTGATAAAAAGTCATTCATTTTGTAAAATAGTGCTCACATTTCATTAAATATTAGAGCATCAAAATCATTCAATTAAATGTAATTGGTCTTTGATCCCAATTTAAAATGTCCCAGCATAAAGAAGAGGAAATTTCATGTGAGATATCATTTTTACTAAATCATCTGACCAACTGGTATTTACAAATATTTAATAACAATTATGAGTTGAGAATTTGATAAAACTACAGAATGTACATTTATAATTTGATTTATAATTTTGGGAAATTTCAATTAAAAATATGTCATAGATTATTAAATCTTTGTATTTATTTTGTGTTGGTTACTTTTAAAAGTTATTTACTATCAATAACAGTTTTACTATCAAGAAAAGCTCTTAATCATAGCTTTCTCTTGAAATACTTAAAATTCTAATAGCAGTTGTGTGTTTCTAGAAAAAACTTCTCAATCATAGCCACAGAGAAACTAAGACAAAGGCTTAAAGTTAATGACACAGAACAAAGAAACTTAGACACAGGCAAAATGGGAAGTCAGAGTATGAACACAGTTATTTTAGAATTGTAAAACTATTTCACCCATTTCTTAGTTCTCATTATTAGCTGAAATTTTAAAGGTGTGACCTCCAAAATGTTGTAGTGACTGTATTTGATAGACACTGGTTTCCCAAATAGCTACTGCTATGACCTGTCTGGCCACAGACTTCCATTCCTATAGCAGATCATATATACTGGGGCATAGGCATGTTTATTCATTCAATTCATTCACTAGTACTTATTGAGTGCTTACTATGTGCAGAGCAATTAAGCACTTGGAATGTACAATTCGGCAACAGATAGAGACAATCCCTACAATGACGGGCTTTTATACAATAACACTAACTTCTGAACCATCTGGCAACAGTCCTTTAGCCATGTTTTTCCCCACAGATATTGCCTTGTATGGATATGGATGCAGTGTGTGAAAAAGTTCACTTCAATGAGGAAATTAGCCAATCAGGCAATACCTTGTGGCAGTCTTTAAATTTATTTTTTTTCTCTGGACAATGGATTAATGTAATAAAATGAATGAGTGATAAATAACAATTAATACTGAAGTTTGTGCAACATCAATTATTTTTTCTTTAAATGGGAATAAAGTAGTCACTTTGAGATGTGAATTCACTCATTTAGACTACTTGATGACTACAATTTCCATCACTTAGGTTTGCATAGAAAGTAAGGCTTTTCCCAAGGGTACATTTGTGGATAAACAACCATGTTAAACTCCAAGCGTGGACTGAATCAAGCCCCTAATGTTCTCATGATGAAGCCAGTAATCCCTGTATATCAAGATTAATACTGAATTACTTCTATGCTCTATTCAAAGATTAACTCTTCATTTTTCTCTTTTACTAATGTGATTATTTCTTACTCTAACTGAATACTCTGGAACACTGGAAGAATGGCTGCAGTAAAATGCATGCTCCTCTCAAATGTCTAATTAAGCAGATTCCATTTTTCAGCATTATTCATTCATTCATTCATTCATTCATTCACTCACTCACTCACTCACTCACTCACTCACTCACTCACTCAATCAGATTATTGAGTGTTTACTGTGTGCAGAACACTGTATTAAGTGCTTGGAAAGTACAATTCAGCAACAGATAGAGACAATCCCTAATCAACAACGGCCTCACAGTATAGAAGGGGGGAGACAGACAACAAAACAAAACAAGTAGATGGAATCAGTAGCATCAATATAAATAAAGAGAATTATAGATATATACACATAATCAATAAAATAAATAGAATGATAAATACATACAAATATACACAAGTGCTGTGGGAAAGGGAAGCCGGTAGAGGAGAGGGAGGAAGTAGGGGTGATGGGGAGGGGAGGAGGAGCAGAGAAAAAGGGGACTTAGTCTGGGAAGACCTCCTGGAGGAGGTGAGCTCTCAGTAGGGCTTTGAAAGGAGGAACAGAGCTAGTTTGGCAGATGTGAGGAGGGAGGGCATTCCAGGCCAGAGGAAGGATGTGAGGTAAGGGTCGACGGCGGAATAGGCGAGAACAAGGCACAGTGAGGAGGTTAGCGGTAGAGGAGTGGAGTGTGTGGGTTGGGCTGTAGAAGGAGCGAAGGGAGGTGAGGTAGTAGGGGCAGGGTGATGGAGAGCTTTGAAGCCAAGAGTGAGGAGTTTTTGCCTCATTCAAAAGTTGATAGACAACCACTGGAGATTTCTGAGGAGGAGAGTGACATGCCCAAAGCATTTCTGTAGAAAGATAATCCAGGCAGTAGAGTGAAGTATAGACTGAAGCGGGGAAAGACAAGAGGGTAGCAGATCAGAAAGGAGGCTGATGCAGTAATCCAGTCGGGAAAGTCATTTTACTTATGATATCTGATGGAGTTCAATAATTTCTTTCACTGTCAATGTGTACATATAATCTCTGTTGCTTGGAGTTCATTGAGATGATGTAACTCCCAGGGAACAGGACAAGTATAAGACTTAAATGGGCATTATGTGAGATGGAAGGAAAGAATAGCTGTTGTAACAGATGAAGCAAGTTGTGATATTTGCAGTAATTTTTAATGACATTTATTAGATGCCTTTTAGATTCCAAGCACTGAACTAAGAAAGATAGCTAGGTCATACATAGTTCCTGTCCCACATGAGGCTCAAAGTCTAAGTAGGAGGAAGAACAACTATTGAATTCCCACTTTACAGATGGGAACACACAGGCACAGAGAAGTTCAGAGATTTGCCCAAGGTCAAAGAACATGCAAGTGGCAGAACTGGGATTTGAATCTGCGTCCCCTGATTCCCAAGCACATGTTATTTCCACTAGTGTCTGGGGGAGGTACAATATAATTGAGTTGATAGAAATGCCCTGCCCACAAGAAGCTTTCAGGCTAGAGGGACAGTCAAAAGGGAAAAGTACCACTCTCTGAATGGTAAATTATGATTTCTAATCCATTCATTCAATAGAATTTATTGAGCACTTACTATGTGCAGAGCATGGTACTAAGCGCTTGGAATGAGCAAGTCGGCAACAGATAGCAACAGTCCTTGCCGTTTGACGGGCTTACAGTCTAATCGGGGGAGACAGACAGACAAGAACAATGGCAATAAATAGAGTCAAAGGGAAGAACATCTCGTAAAAACAATGGCAACTAAATAGAATCAAGGCGATGTACATTTCATTTACAAAATCCAGATTGTTGTAGTCAGGTGGAGGCCCTAATATCAAGACTGTGAGTTCATTGTGGGCAGGGAATGTTTCTGTTTATTGTTTTATTGTACCCTCCCAAAAGCTTAGTATAGTGCTTTGCACACAGTGCTCAATACATACTATTGAATGAATGAATGCAGGGGACAGACAGACTTGTCAGTCTGTGGTTTAATATTAGGAATCCATCCACTGCCATGTCAATCTGGGCCACACTCTTCCCTGACTAAACAGGAGGAAAGGTGAGCTGAAGAGGAGGAATCTTATGGGGAATTAGCAACATTCCATTCCACTTCATTGCCAATTGATGTGGTGAGACAATTGGAAAATTGCAACTCACCAAATGGCCAGCCGGCATGATGGCCTAGCAGAATGTTTGCAATGTGTACCCAGAAATTTGTCATGTTTCCACATACCTGCTATTCATTCATTCATTCAATAGTATTTATTGAGCGCTTACTATGTGCAGAGCACTGTACTAAGTGCTTGCAGTGAACAAGTCGGCAACAGATAGAGACAGTCCCTGCCATTTGACAGGCTTACAGTCTAATCGGGGGAGACGGACAGACAAGAACAATGGCAATAAATAGAGTCAAGGGGAAGAACATCTCATAAAAACAATGGCAACTAAATAGAATCAAGGCGATGTACATTTCACTAACAAAATAAATAGGGTAATGGAAATATATACAGTTGAGAGGACGAGTACAGTGCCGTGGGGATGGAAAGGGAGAGGGGTAGGAGCAGAGGGAAATGGGGGGAAAAGAGGGTTAAGCTGCGGAGAGGTGAAGGGAGGGCGGTAGAGGGAGTAGAGGGAGAAGGGGAGCTCAGTCTGGGAAGGCCTCTTGGAGGAGGTGAGTTTTAACTGGGGTTTTGAAGAGGGGAAGAGAATTAGTTTGGTGGAGGTGAGGAGGGAGGGCATTCCAGGACCACGGGAGGATGTGGCCCAGGGGTCGACGGCGGGATAGGCGAGACCGAGGGACGGTGAGGAGGTGGGCGGCAGAGGAGCGGAGCGTGTGGGGTGGGCAGTAGAAAGAGAGAAGGGAGGAGAGGTAGGAAGGGGCAAGGTGATGTAGAGCCTTGAAGCCTAGACTGAGGAGTTTTTGTTTGGAGCAGAGGTTGATAGGCAACCACTGGAGGTGTTTAAGAAGGGGAGTGACATGCCCAGATCGTTTCTGCAGGAAGATGAACCAGGCAGCGGAGTGAAGAATAGACTGGAGCGGGCGAGAGAGGAGGCAGGGAGATCAGAGAGAAGGCTGACACAGTAGTCTAGCCGGGATATAACAAGAGCCCGTAGCAGTAAGGTAGCCGTTTGGGTGGAGAGGGTGGCGATACTGTAAAGGTGATACTGGCAGGTCTTGGTAATGGATAGGATGTGTGGGGTGAATGAGAGAGACGAATCAAGGATGACACCGAGATTGCGGGCCTGAGAGACAGGAAGGATGGACGTGTCATCCACGGTGATAGGGAAGTCTGAGAGAGGAATCAGTTAATCAATGGTATTTATTGAGTGCTTACTATGTGCACAGCACTGTACTAAGTATTTGGTCTCCCAGGTACAGAACAACTCAGTTGGTAGATATGCTCGCTGCTCACAGAAAGTTTACAGTCTAGAGGCTGTTCTAGCAGTTATAACTACCTTTGTCCTAATACCTAGTGCTCTGCACACAGTAAGTGCTCAATAAATATGATGGAATAAATAAATAAATTAATTAATGGAAAATTTGAATCAAAATGCCACTTTAAAGATAGCAAGAAACATTTAAAATAAAGTCTAGCACTAACCATTTTCAGATTTCATGATCATGTTTTTTGAGCTTTAAAGAACCACAGAATGAACTTTTATACTTAATTCATTCATCCCTCCTTTGGCAAGCAGGGTATTCAGGTTTCATTTCAAACTTGCCAATAATTTTCCACTGAATGCATACTTTAGTTAAGATTGTATGCTAGTCCCTCTTAAAGTTTATGGATCATCTTTGTGGCAGGAGTATTATCATAACTGACCAGAGGTTCAGTTTTAATGCCCAATTTGCTTTATTAAACATACAGGGATTTGGATCTAAGGAGATTCAGTAGTCCTAGGGAGCAGACATAGCTGGGACTCAATATCAACAATCAAGGATCAGCACAAAAAGGCTGAAGAATTTAATTAAGCTAGGGTTTTAGAAGATTATGAATAGAAAACTTTGTCAGAAATGGTAGTGATGTTTTGAGCTTCTATACAATGCACTCTCCATATTCAGTGTTCCCAGAAAACTCCATAAATATTCACATAACAAAACTCTTATGTGTAAGAACACTTCATTCGAAATCTAAAGCTAAGCAATCTTACTAGAACTTTGATTAAACCTCTGATGTAGGAATTTTATTTAGTTTGAAATGTACATGAAAGTTCAGAGTCGGCAATTTCTGCTGAGAAAAGTTTATATTCTTTCAGGCTAATCCTGGCTGTGGGGCTCACTGATTAGAATAATAATCCCAGAAGTAAATGCATATGCGTTAGTACAATTGCTTTAGGATCTGACTGTGACTTGAAAGACAATGATTTTACAAAAAACAAACTCTGCCAACTTGTGATGGGGCAAGAGTTTGTGAGAAAAAAAATTAATGTTTTTCCTAATGCTTTTATTGGGGAACTAAGTATTTAAATACTGTGAAATTAGGGGCTACTAATATTCTGAAGAACATTTGGGCACTTTGGGCATTAATAAGATAAATAATGCCTAGATTTAAAATATATATTTCCAAATTGCCTACTTGTTAGTGAAAAATTAACATTTCAAATTAATATTGTGATTGCAAAATTCATACAATTTTGACATGGTACTCCCCATTCTGCCTCTCCCCGAGGGGATATACTGCATTCTCGATTCAATTTCCTATCTCTTCTTCTATCTATGACTCATGGATAGTTTACTGCCTCCGAGCAAACCTTACTGAAAGCATTTCTCTTCCAAGAGGACTTCCCATATTTAGTACTTATTTCCTCCTCTCCCACTCCCTTTTGCATTGCCTTTAACAGTAGGATTTTTAGACTTTATTCACCAGTCCCTCAGCCCCACAGCACTTTTGTATATATCCATAATATCAATGTCTGTCTCCCCATCTACATTTAAGCTCTTTGTGGGCAGGGAAAATGACTACCAACTTTGTTATACTGTTCTCTGCCAAGTGCTTAGAACAGTGCTCTGCACATAGTAAATGCTCAATAAATATTATTGACTGATTGATTGCCTCAGTGGCAGAATTCAGTAACATTTGTAGGATTTTGGCTTCCAAGAAAGTTTATAGTTATGTCTAAAGTTTGCTGGATATGAACTACTAGACCATTTTAGTCTTTTGTTGAAGAAATATATACCTGTCTTTAAGTTGCTTAAAAACTAAAGTAACTAAATAGTTATTATTTAATAAAAAATAGATAATGTACAGACTTATAAGGTCCTAAAATGGTTCTCCATAGATTCTAATGGCTCCAGTGGGGCTGGTAAAATATATTATAATAATAATAAGAATTGTGGTACTTGTTAAGTGCTTACTATGTGTCAAGGACTGTTCTAAGAGCCAGGGTAGATAGAAGGTACTCAGGTTGACTCACATGGGGCTGATAGTCTTAATCCCCATTTTACAGATGAGGTAATTGATGCACAGAGAAGTTAACTGACTTGCCCTAGGTCACACAGCAAACAAGTGGTGGAGTCCGGATTAGAACCCACATCCTCTGACTCCTAAGCTCATGCACTTTCCACTAAGCCATCATATTGTGGTGAGCCCACAAGCTGCCTTATTCCTGACTGTCTGTGATCCCACGAACAACACGAAGGAAGAGACTCGTGAAGGCACTGACGGGCTCTACCTGAGATAGGTGATTGCTGGCCTGTGGGGGCAGAGCATGGAGGGAGGAGTGGCCTTCTCTCCCTGCTCTATCCGGTAATGGGCCTGGATCAATCAATAACTGTCACATAGAGCCATAGCTTCGAGGACTAAGGCAGATAAAAGGTGGTCATTTTGAATAGCGAGGAAGCACGCAGAAGGCAGCCTAGAGGCAAACAGAGAGAGCAGCACTGAAGCAACTGGAGCAGAAGCATCCAGGAAGAAGGCATACAGAGAAGCAAGCACTGAAGCAGCAGAAGCAGCAGTGGAGCAGCACTTGAAAGCAGCAGAAGGCAGCAGGACTTGGAAGCAGAATAAAGCAGCACTGGCGGAACAGACTCCCTTGACCAGCAGTCTGGTACTGGACCTTTGGTGAAGTGAGTGAGAATGTGTGTCACTCCCTTGCACACTGGTAAAACTAAGTAAAACACTTTCCACAGTAACCTTGGTGATCAGAGGTGTGGTCTGACTTTACTACCTGTCACTGAGGCTTCCCCTGTCCAGGAAGGTCCTGGTTGGTTTGAGCTGGGTGGGGGCTTACAAAAAATATATATATAGGTATATGTGTGTGTGCGTTTGTGTATATATATATATACACACAAATTTTATAAAATGCATGATAATATGCATTTTAAAATGTATTGATCTATATTTGCAAATCAAATCCTAATGGCTGAAACCTTGCAGAATTACCAATACATATATTTTAAAGCTGCCTATCAAATACTCTCCCAGGAGACTGTAGATCAAAAAACAAGGGAAATTTGCATGATCATTTAAACAAAATGAAATGTTTCAAAAGTATAATTTAAGTAATGGAGACAACATAGGTTCCATTTCATTATATGTAGTATATATGTGATTGTCCTTCGGGTTTGAAAATAACACTCTTGGAAAAAAGGGGAATTGCTGTATTTTCATAAACAAACTGACCCAGAAATGATCTCTGTAATACAACCATGTGTACCAACCACTTCACCGTCAACAATAACTTTGAACAAAAAGATGGCTCCAAGTCCCACCACATGGTGAACATCTAAAGATCTATCTCTCCAGCCCTGATCTCTCTCCTTCTCTGCAGTCTCACATTTCCTCTTGCCTTCAAGTCATCTCTACTGGGATGTCCTCCCGTCACCTCAGGCATAACATGTACAAAACAAAATTCCTTATCTTCCCACCCAAACTCTGTCATCCTGATCACTTTTCCATCACTGTAGACAACACCACCATCCTTCCTGTCTCATAAACCTGGAGCCTTGGTGTTTTTTTTGACTCCTTTCTCTCATTCAACCCACATATAATAATAATAATAATAATTATGGTATTTGTTAGGTGCTTAACTATGTGCTGGGCACTGTACTAAGCACTGAATAGTAATTATGGTATTTGTTAAGCGCTTACTATGTGCCAAGCACTGTTCTAAGCGCTGGGGTAGTTACAAGGTAATCAGGCTATCCCACATGGGGCTCACAGTCCTAATCCCCATTTTACAGATGAGGTAACTGAGGCACAGAGAAGTTAAGTAACTTGCCCAGGGTCACACAGCAGACAAGTGGCAGACTCAGGATTAGAACCCATGTCCTCTGACTCCCAAGCCCATGCTCTTTCCACTAAGCCACGCTGCTCCACATATTCAATCCATCACTAAATCCTGTTGGTCCTACCTTCACAACATCGGTAAAATCCGGTTTATACTCTCCATCCAAACTGCTACTACATTAATACAATCACCTATCCTACCCCACCTAGATTACTGCATCAGCCTCCTTTCTGATCTCCCAGCCTACTGTCTCTTCTGCCTCCAGTCCATACTTCACTCTGCTGCCTGGATCATTTTTCTACGAAAACATTCACGACATGTCACTCCACTCCTCAAAAACTCCAGTGGTTACCCATCCACCTCCGCATCAAACAAAAGCTCCTCACCTTTGGCTTTAAAGCACTCTACCACCATGCAACCTCCTGCCTCACCTAGCTATTCTCCTTCTACAACCCAGCCAGCACACTTTACACCTCTAGTGCTTTCTCACTGTGCCTTGGTCTCACCTGTCTCACCACCAATCCCTGGCTCAAGTCCTGCTTCTGGCTTGGAATGCGTTCCCTCCTCAAGTCAGACAGACAATTACTCTCTCCCACTTCAAAGGTTTATTGAAGGCACATCTCCTCCACGAGGCTTTTCCAGACTAAACACCCCTGTTTCCTCTTCTCCCACTCCCATATCACCTTGTTTTCCTTTGTTCTTCTCCCCTTTCAGTTCCCCTGCACTTTTGTGCATATCTGTAACTTATTTATTTGTAATAATCTCTGTGTCCCCTGCACTGTCTAGACTGTAAGATCACTGTGGGCAAGGAATGTGTCTATTGTTCTATCGTGCTTTCCCAAGCACTTAGTACAGTGCTCTGCACACAGTAAGTACTCAATAATAATAATAACACTGCTCAGTGTGCTCAATGATTGAATGAACGAACTGTTCGTTATCACACTGATTCATTTCCAACGTCTTGGCACTCTTTTTGTGTATCAGTCTTTATTTCACAATCCTCTTGAAATCATGACTCCCAGGGAGTTGTGTATGTCTCTTCCAGTGCTTTATGGTGATTTGCATGTAGTGAGCATTTAATAAACATGTGTAAAGATCATGTGCTTGGGAATTAGGGGACCTGGGTTATAATCCCAGTTCTGTCACTTGCCTCCTGTGTGACTTGGACACGTCACTTAATTTCTTTGTGCTTCAGTTACTTCAGGTATAGAATGGGGAGTCAATATCTGTTCTTCCTCCAACTTAGATAGTGAGTTACCTAGGGAATATAGTGAGTGCTTAAATACCATTATTATTATTATTATCATCCTTATTATCACTACTACTACTGAAAAGGCTAAATCAAAGGCCCATTGAAAGATGTTACGATTTTAGCATCTCCCTATTTATATTTCTTCAAACCCATTATGTGAATCTTAATACCTATGTGTAAAGGAATGTGTTAAGGATTGATGTGGACAGTTCTCAAAATCTATTGGTTAATTGTACTATTGATTAAATCAAAAAGAAGCATTTGGTAATTTACCAATTATATATCTGAAAATGCCAAGTTATTTTATGAGAAAGTTCATTTAAATTTCTCATTTTACAAGAAAATGAAGCCCTTGTATTTTATAATGTTCCATTAGTGTGTAGAACATCTCATTTTTTTCCAATTTTAAGTTTCTGCATCTCACCGCTTCACTGTATAACCATTTCATAACCAGTTATAATATGAATGGGTTATTAATGAAGCTTTGCTTCTTTTAAAAAAAACTTTCTTTCCCTCCTGCCTAAACAATCTTTGGTGAGGATCTTAGATCTATACATTTTCAGCACTTGATATTCACCCCACAGCACTAATGTACACATCCATAATTTATTTATTTATATTAATATCTCTCTCCTCCTCTAGACTGGAAGCTCCCTATGGGCAGTAATTATATCTACCAACTCCATTTTAGTGTACTCTCCCAAGTGCTTAGTGCAATGCTCTGCATAACGTAGGTACTCCATAAATACCACTGAATGACTGGTGTATAGCTACACACTCTTGTGGGTTGAGATTTACCTACCAATAATGACTGCTCTACTGGGCAATTGGTACTGAGAGAAATGGAAAATCTAAAGATAGGGATTCTTCACAGCTTAGGTCAGACCTGATGAACTCATTCCTCTGTAAGGGCCATTATATAGTTACAGATTTGTATATGGGTCCATTAAGATTCAAAGAATTAATCAGTTCTTAAAAGATTGTTAGAAATTGTAAAGAATTGTTAGCAAATGAATGCATTATTATTAAATAGAATAAACAGAAACTAGAAATATATTATTTTCTTATAAATTCTCCGAAAGTCCTAGCCTGATTGATTCCTAACACCTCAATCCCTATCAATCCAACAGCCAACCTTAGCACTTAGGCATTAACACCCACTTTCAATAATTATACATAGTACCCATACTCACTTTTATTTCTATGATCTATCAGGTTAGTTCACCCTAACATATTTATGTTACTAGATTAAATCCTTATTCTTTCTCCTCCTCCATCTATTTATAAATATCTCCTTTATTAGACTGTAGGTCAACTGAATATAGATGACATCTTTGCTTGTGGCATACCATCCCAACCATTTAGTTCAAGTTCTGCACCAAAACATTGATTTTGATCAATATTGATACTGATTGCACAAAATCTCCATTGATTGACAGTAGAGATAGAATAGACTGGAATAGAGATAGTTGTGCAAGATTGGGGAAAGGAGATAAGAGAGAGTCACAAAGTAGGACATATTTCTCCCTCTAATCCTCTACCTGCCCCACCATACACAAATGGACATTTTCACTATGACAGATATACTCACACTCTCTGTCACCCACAATAAATTTAGCCAGATGAACTTTTCTGGGAAGTAAGGTGGCTAGAGTAACAGCAGCAGCCACAGAAGAGAGTATATACTGTCAACCCTAACACTTACATAAAGTGTTATCCCAAGTGCTTACTACCATTCTCTGCACAAAATAAGCACTCAATAAATACAATCAATAGGAGTGCTTCAGTCCAGGATTTCCAACTGAAATAGCTGCATTCAGAGATCAGAAATGCATCTGCTGCCTTTATTGTATTCTTCCTAGCATCAGTATAAGTACACTGCACACAGTAGACACTCAATAAGCAGTATTGATTGATTATATACGGAATGCAGAATGTACACAAACTATGGATTTGTGTAGCTGTTTTCTGATAAAGTTGTAGCCTTAATAAAGCAAAGACTATATGGGAAGTTATTTTCTAGGAATATAGTAGTTCATATGGTGCATTCAGGTCTGATGACATGCAAAGAATAGATTATGTATCTTGTTTTCTGAGCATTCTTAAACTTGACCAGATGGATTTCCTGGATCAAGAATTCACATCTTTTTTTTTTCCTAATAAAGCCCTTTCTTAAGGTCTAGGAAGAAAACTTGTATAAATGTTAATGACAAGAAGATATAATTAAAACAATAATAATAGCTTGATTTTTGTATAGTACTTTTGTTTTTCCAGCGCTCTTCCACTACACTTTTATTTTATCCTCACAATGTCCTTGTGAGAAAGGGAAAAGCAGGTATTTTTATGTCCATTTTCCTGACAGGAAAATTGAGGTCCAGAGAAGTTTAGTGACTTTCCTAAAGCAGAACAGAGCTGTAATTAGAACCCAGGTCTCAAAAATAATAGCAGCAATCAAGGATGATTGTTGAAGCAATAAAATAAAGCAGTGTTGACAGATAAATGAGAGGAGGAACGGGAGATGAAAACATAGGAATTGCAAGGATTAACATCCCTCTAATAGGGGTTTATAATTTAATGTTTTGATAAAGAATCTTCAATTCCACAGTTAAAAGATTTGTGTGGACATAGGTGTCAAGCCTGTCATCAGACCTCTCATAATCTTCCTGGGAACTTCTAACCTAAGGCTGCTGCCCAGGCTCAAATCTTTCAATTTAGTCTGAGGAACAGTCCTGGCTCTACTAGCTGCACATACAACTTGTATATATTGCCAGCAGTGCCCCCCACATAATCTCAGGCTGATGTAATACAATGTCAGCATTATGATGATAGTGCACCACATGCTTGTCATTGTGTCAGAACACTAATGTTTCATTACATACCCATGCGTGCAGCCTTATGAATTTTTCAATGAGGCATTCCAACTGCAAATGGGGAAACTTAAATCCTATTGAATGAACACTAAGCATATAGCTGGCCTGAGCGTTTCTTGGCTTGGCAGCTCTCCAACTGGCTGCCAAAAGAGCGAGAGCTTTAAGTGTGCAGAGGGGGTACCTTTCTGAGGAATGACAATCTTTCTGATGAATAGCTTGGCAGTGAGGAATTTGAGCTTTCCAAAAAGCAATGGGATTTTGATACCAGGAAACTTTCTCCAAGGGTTTCTAAGAAGTATTTCCAAGTTGTAACAAGCTGATCAGCCTAAAGCTACAAAATTATTAAAGCTAAGTAAATGTGGGTGGGAAGAAAAGAAACTGGGGGAGATATTAGAGAAAGGCAGAAATGGGAGAAAGAAAATAAGTTAAAATAAAGCCTTTTTATTCCCAACCCAGAACTTCATAGAAAATGAGCCTAAATATCAAAGGATAGAATACATGGACCTATATGTTTGCCATATCATTTCTTCCCTAGGAAGCATCATGTCCCTTTGGTTCCTTGACCTGTGGCAACATGGGCATCACCTAAAGTCTCCAAGCTTCCAGTCTGTGGGCCGTAGATCTCTTTCATGCTTTACTCCAAGTCCCAAGGCAATTCTAGGGAGCAGCTTCAGAAATTCGGATGCTTTGGGGAACTCAAGAGAAGTGGCATGGGGTCAGTGGACTCAAGGGCTACCCAAAGAATCTAGGGGTGGCTCTAAGCCCCTGGCAGGTCCCTAGAACTAGTCTGGTTGTTCCTGGCCTATGAGGGTCTCCCATGGGGTACAGGGTAGGAGACATAACACAAGGAGCAAGCAGCATAATCTAGTAGAAGAAAGCACAGGCCTGAGAGTTAGAGGAACTGGATTCTAATTCTGGCTCTTCCACATGTCTTCTCTATGACCACTGGGAAAGTCATTTAACTTCTTTGGGTCTCAGTTATCTCATCTATAAAATGGGGATTAAGACAGTGAGCCTCACGTGGGATATGGACTGTGTCCAGCCTGACTAGCTTGTAATAATAATAATAATGTTGGTATTTGTTAAGTGCTTACTATGTGCCGAGCACTGTTCTAAGCACTGGGGTAGACATAGGGGAATCAGGTTGTCCCACGTGGGGCTCACAGTCTTAATCCCCATTTTACAGATGAGGGAACTGAGGCACAGAGAAGTTAAGTGACTTGCCCACAGTCACACAGCCGACAAGTAGCAGAGCTGGGATTCAAACTCATGAGCCTTGACTCCAAAGCCCATGCTCTTTCCACTGAGCCACGCTGCTTGTGCACCCAAGTGCTTAGAAGAGTTGATACATAGTAAGTTGATACATAGTAAATGCTTAAAATAACACAAAAAATATCATTCAAAAGCAAATAACCCCCACCAAAACTAATCCCTTAAGTGTTCATTCAGGGTCCAATAGTCTAGCCTGTAAGCTTGTTGTGGGCAGGGGATGAGTCTACCACCTCTGTTATATTGTACTCTCCCAAGCGCTTAATACAGTACTCGGCACCAAGTAAGCACTCAATGAATATAATTGATTGATCTCATATTTGTTCCATAAATGCCCAGGCATAAGACAATTGAGAGAGATCTTTTGGTACACGTAACTGCCAAGAAATCCTATAACACAAATGTTTTTTCTCATAAAGCATTATTCTTTTGCATTGGTTTTTCTTTTCTGAAAATAATCTCCCTGTCCTACGATAATCCTAAACTGCCTTAGATTTCAAGATTGTGAGAGCGCAGTGAACTCCCACCCTACTTTTGGCTTCTAGATGACCCTCTGGTAATCACAGTAATAAATAATAATGAAGTGGCTCATCTTATAAATTTAGAGTAAGAGAAATTTGTACTTACAGAGAAGGGATTGTATATTGTACAACTCTATTGTACTTTCCCAAGGATTTACTACAGGGCTTTGCACTCAGTAGGTGCTCAATAAATAAACTGAACAAATAAAAATAAAATATAATAAAATGGAAAAGGAAACATTGTAATGAAAGAAAGGAAATGGAGAGAGGAAAGAGAGGAAAGAGAGAGGAAGGAAGAAAGGAAGGGAGAGAGGGAGGAAGGAGGGAGGATGAAAGAAAAAAGAAAGAAGAAGAAAAAAAGAGAACCAAAGGAAAAAAAAAAAACTAGTCACTTCACTAAATGCAATAAGACTCAGAGAACGGTTAATACAGCTACTCAAAGATCAAGCTGAAGTACATGGAAAAAGGAGAAAAAAGAGGAAGTGTTACAGGATGCTAGTCTGGAAGGAATATAGGACATTCTCAGTGCTGGCAAGGATTGATTTTTAAAAGGTAACAATAGTTCAGAATCCCGCAGGTAATCACCCTGTATATTTCCCCTGCAAAATCCTTTAAATGGCTTTCAGTGTTTACTGGCATCATCCAACGATTATAATTCCATCCATTTCTTAAGCTAGATGAAAAAGCTACTGAAAAGGGTTTAAAAGCACAATTGAGCACATAAACCCATGCTATCTGTACTGCATTTCTCCTAGTTTAATGATCCCAATGAATTTCCCCCATCTTGATTAAAAATGTGAGATTTTCTTAGGAAAGACATCATCTAGACATACGCCATGAAGGAAATAATCTTGAAAATAAAAAATGAAAACTCTTCTGAATATAGTTTAAAGAAGGTTCAGTAGTACCGTGGGGCTATGATAAAGCCATCCAGCACATTTTCAGTTACGATATAAGTTGGATTGAATAAAGTGGGAATTAATATGAATAAAAAGTTGTAAAAGGTATATCTACCTAATTCCTTTCACTTTTCTTATAAAAAATAATTAAGCAGTAAAACACATAATGTAGTCAAGAAAGGAATGAAACACAGTGGCAATACCTAAGCTTTTATTTCCAAAGCTTAAGGAATTACTTTTCAGAGAAAGGTACCATTAAACATATCCTAAAACTAAAGTGTTAGCAAATGTTCCATACATTGCTAGTAATTCATTTCTCCTAAAGTGCCTTGATTTGACGATTCATTTCAAATCCCTATATTGGCAGAATCTAGTTACTGCCTGAATGATTCATGATAAGATAATGGTTCAAACAACATGGTAAATAGGAATAGATAGGATTTGATTTAGTCCCCTTCCTTCACTTTTAGCCAAATGTTGAATGATTGATTTTGAAGCCACCCCTGCTTCCTTATTTCTTATCCTAAATGCTCTACATTGTTAGCAAAATAGAAATGATGACAATTAATTGTAAACTCAATAAGTTTTTACATTTTTTAAAAGTTCAGTTTATCATTATTATTGTATTTTTAAGAACTTCCTAAGTGAAGACATATTTATTGGACTAAGCACTGGAGTAGCTACAGATAATCACATTAAGCAGTTTTAGCAGAAGCTGAGATTCTTGTCTTAAGTAATAAACAATTCTAACTTAAAGAATGGACATGATTCTCAATGAATGGGCATGATTTGATGATAAAGTCAATATTAGGTGCCAATCTTTTTAAGATGTACTTACTACCTTAAATCACATTTTCTGTACTACCACTAAAATTTAAATCTTGACTTTCGAATCTTCATCACAAGTATGTGATAAGTATGAAATTAAAACAAGAATAAATCAACCTAACATTATTAGCTTTATTATCATAGCTTTATAGTTAAAGATTACATGTTACTGTCACAGAAGTGGATAAACTTTTAAAGCTGAAAACAAACAGCAGCAGAGTATTGGAAAATGTGTCAATGCTGCTATTCTTCAATATTCATTTGAATAGCAATGGAAATGAATGAATGATTAAACTTCATAATAGTTCAGCCAATGTACCCCAATAAATCTTCAGTCGCACAGTGACGTATATTATCAGAGGAAACAAACACTGTTTTGTTTTCTTGGGCCTGGCATATAAAATACTGAGCTAGAACATCACTTAAGTACATATCTTTTAATTATATATTATAAATTACATATTCATATTAATGTCTGTCTCACCCTCTAGACTGTAAGTTCACTGTGTGCAGGGAATGTATCTGCTAACTCTGTTGCATTGTACTCTCCCCAGCACTTAGTACAGTGCTCTGCACATGGTAAGCATTTAATAAATACCATTGATTGATTGATTGATGACATAAAACAAAAGGAAGGTCATGACTGGATCAGGCCAATGGTGCATTCCTGCCAGTATTCTACTTCCAACAGTGATCTCCTTTTCCAACGATCTCTTTTTCCAATGATGCTGTTTCCAAAAGGATCTCTTGAAGGTTTATCCTCAGGTCATGGATATGCTATCTAATTACACTAATTTTTGTTCTACCTTTCTGACTTTTCCACATATAACCCAATTTCGACCTCTCTTCCATAAGTCTTCTGATAATATTTGGTCTGGGGAACTTCTAGTGATAATGAGTTTAATATGATTCCAGTAATAATTAAGCTAATATGTTTCCCACTCACTCCATAAAGAATTATTTTCTTTTGAACCTTCCTCTTTCGAGTTTCAGTGCCTGCTCCCTTACCTAGTAGAGAGAATTTCAATTCTATGTTGAAAATTTCAACATAGAAAATGACAGGAAGTAATACACCAACTCTCAAGACCTTAAGCTCATTGTGGACAGGGAACGTAACTACCAGTTCTATTATAGTTCACTTTCCGAAGCACTTAGTACACTGGTCTGCACACGGTAAATTCTCAACAAATAATAATGATTGAAAGAAGCTCTTTTTCCAACAAAGAGCTACATATCCCTACTTTGTTTGTAATTCATATTACTTAATTTGATGGGTTGAGTCAAGACATTTGAGACATTTGAAAGCCAAGAACAAATTTTAGCCCAAATCCTACTATGTGATATTGCAATTCAAAAGCAGATTCAATAGACGTTCAATATTGCAGTATTCTGGGGACACAAAGTTTACATCTGCATGCTTAAAGGCACTTACATATTTTAGCCTAATTATTGCCATTGAGTATTTTAAATTATCTGTTTTCATCTAACTGGTTTGCACCTGGCATCAATTAGCAACAAACCTGCAGATGATTCCTCCATCTCCAGCCCTAGTCTTTCTCCTTCTCTGCAGTTTCATATTTCCTCCTGTTTTCAGGATATCTCTACTTGGATGTCCTGCCAATACTTCAAATTTAATGTGTCCAAAACAGAACTCTTCATCTTTACAGCCAAACTCTGTCCTTATCCTGACTTTCCCATCACCATTCTCTGTCTCACAATCCTGTAACCTTGGCAATATCCTCAATTTATCTCTTTCATTCAACTCTCCTATTCAATCTGTCACCAAATCCTGTTGGTTCAGCCTTCACAACATCACTAAATGTCTCCTTTTCTACTCCATCCAAACTGCTACTATTCTGATCCAAGGACTTATCGTATCCTGTCTTGACTACTGCATCAGCCTTCTTGTTGACCTCCCTGACTGCTGTCTCTCCCATTGGCAGTCCATACTTAACTCTGCTGCCCAGATCACTTTAATAAAAAAATTAATTCCATGTTTCCCCATTGCCAAGAGCCCCCAGTGCTTGCCCATCCAACTCCACATCAAACAGAAACTCCTTACAAATGGATTTAAATGAATTCAATCCCCTTGCCCCCTCCTAACTCACCTTGCTGATTTCTTACTGCAACCCAGCAACCTATGCTTCTCTAATGCCAACCTACTCAATGTACTTTAATCTTGTCAATCTCACCTCTGACCTCTCACCCCTATCCTACCTCTGGCCTGGGATTCCCTCCCAATTATGTCCCAGAGATCACCACTATCCCCACCTTCTAAGCCCCATAAAAATCATCACATTTCCAAGAGGTCTTCCCCAACTAACCCTTCATTTTCCCTACTCCCTCTACCTTCTGAATTACCAATGCACTTGGATTTTTATCCTTTGTTCACCCCACCCTGAGCCATACAGCATTTATGTACATATCTGTAATTTATTTTGGTTTCTGTCCTCTCTCTGGACTAAAAGCTCCTTGTGGGCAGAGAACATGTCTACAAATTCCATTATATTTTGCTCTCCCAAGTGTTTAGTAGAGTGCTCTGCACATGACAAGTGCTTAACATATATGACTGATTGATTGATCTGATTTATTGACAGACCTACTAGAATCTCTGAAAGCATTCATTATGTGCAGGGAATGTGTGTACCAACTCTTGTTTTACTGTACTCTCCTGAGCTCCTCTCAGTACAGTGGTCTATACTCAGTAAGAGCTTAATAAATGCAATTGATTGATAACAATTTAAACTTTTATAAAACCAATCTTTTAGAGGATGATTTAGTGGGCAGGTGAATATGTAACGCATTATTTTGCTCCGTTCTAAAGGATAGGATAGTTTAATGGTTGCCAAGACTGAAGAGTTAGAGACTATGAGAATAGCTACCAGATTGGTCGAGCTGAAATAAAACTCATAGCTGAGAAGAATGCCAGGATTCTGAATGCTATGACCACCTCCTGATGCATTAACGTTCATTAGAGATTCTCGACGGGATTGTTCTTCTTCCAATAACTCAAGTAGCATTACATTTAATACTGAGAGCTGATCCTTTTGGTGCCTGGGATGGCGAAATGACACAGTAGGTGACTCATCAAGTTTCACAACACAGAGTCATTACTACAAATGGCCGTGTGATTTAAAATGTCAGTCTTAAAATAAACAAAAAGCCACTGTATTTCAAACAGGGGAGGAGGACATTTTCAGGAGTGGCAGGAGCAGCTGTAGTTTCGTCCCTCCGGACAAACAAAATTCATTCATAACTCTTGAGAGGGTCAAGAAACAGCTATCAGAGTAATTCTTAGAAAATGAGTAAATCTTGTGTTTCTGGAGAATGACTAACCATGAAATGAACTATGGTTTTTCAGAGCAAAATAAATGATTAAACTTGAGAAACAATTCTTTAAAAACATGGTTCCATTTCCTCCCTTCCACATTTTTTCTAGTATTACAGCTATTAGCTTTTAGTTTTACGTAGGCAATTTTAAATTGTTTCTGCATAAATTCTGCTAGCCCTTAAAGAAGTTTCTCTAAGGCACAATCATTAAGCCTGACTTTCCAGATGAAGCTTGTGTGTCATTTGAACAAAAGCTTAGCACCTTGTGTTATCTATTTCTCTATTTATCATTATCATTATCATTATTAATACATTACTTGTATTATCCCAATAACTTTAATATCATTACTACTACTGGAAATTCTCAGACTTTCTAGATCTTGAGGAGTAAGTATTCCTGAAAGGATAGATAAGTCAAAAGATATAGAAGTGAAAAATGTGCCACTTTCCTAAAGAAACTTCCAAAAGAGTAAAAATCTATCAGTAGTGTTTATTAAGTCCTTACTCTGAGCAGAGCACTGTAAAAAGCTTTTGGAAGAATAGACTTAGACAATAGACTTAGTAGACATGATATTTGGATTCAAGGAGCTTCAAACTAGTAGGGGAGACACACTAAAATGAGTTACAGATAGAAGGAAGCCACAGAGTTTGAAGATATGGACCTAAGTGCTATGGAAGGGCAAGGAAGGCATTGAATATGCAAGTGCTTGGTGATGTGGAAGTGAAGTGGCAGTAATGTGGGGATAGGGTGGGGAAATAAGAGATTAATCAGGAAAGGCCTTGTGGAGAAGATATGCTTTCAGAAGGTCCCTGAAGAAAGGGAGCTCAATGGTGGCCCCCATGTGAAGGGGTAGGGAGTTTCAGGAATAAGAAGGGTGTGAGCAGAGGTCAGCAGTGAGACAAGAACAAGGCACAGTGAATAATTTGCCTTGTGAGGAGCAGAGTGTGTGGTTGGGGTGTAGTGAGAGATGAGTGAGATTAAGTAGAGAGCAGAGTGAGCACCTTAGAGTCAATTATCTGAGGTTTCTGCTTGATCTGTCAATCAATCAATCAATCATATTTCAATAAATCAATCATATTTTTTAGTGCTTACTGTGTGTAGAGCACTGTTCTAAGCACTTTGGAGAGTATAGTGCAACAATATAACAGACATTCCCTGGCCACACGAGCTTACATCTTGCGACAAGTTTACAGTCTAAAGATGAGTTTTACTGTGTGTAAGGCAGTGTACTCTTGGGAGAGTACAATACAACAATATACCATACAGACACATTCGCTGCCCATTCACAGCATCACTAAATGTCTCTTTCATTCTTCCTCGTTCAGCGCTTGTGGGACAGGGACTGTGTCCAATGTGATTAACTGGTATCTACCCCAGGGCTTAGAACAGTGTTTGGCACATAGTAAGTACATAACAAATAACATTATTATTATTATTAGAGATGAGCTTATGGTCTAGGCTTAATGCAGAGGACGAGGTAATCACTGGAGTTTTTTGACGAGTGGGGAGACAGGCACGAAGCCATGTTTTAGAAAATTGATTTGGGAAGCAAACTGAGTAGCAAGGTTTAGTGGATAGAAGGACAGGCTTGGGAGTCAGAAGGTCATGGTTTCTAATCCTGGCTCTGCCACATGTCTGCTGTGTGACCTTGGGCAACTCACTTCACTTCTCTGTGCCTCAGTTACTTCATCTGTAAAATGGGGATTGAGACTGTGAGCCCCATGTGGGACAGGGACTGTGTCCAGCCCGATTTTCCTATACCCATCCCAGTGCTTTGAAAGAGACCAAGAAAGGGGCAGCTAAGGAATTAGGAGGAAATCAAGAAGACATTGTCAGTGAAACTAAGGTTAGATATTTTTTCTCTGAGAAGTGGATGTTACACACTATTAAAAGTATCTGAGATGTCACGGAAGATTAGGACAAAATAGTGTCTATTATATTCAGAGAAAGATGCCATTTGTGTCCTTGGAAAAAGCAGAAGCTGGATTGTGGAGCCTCAAGGACAGAATTGGAGGAGAGGAAGTGGAGGTGGCAGTTGTAAGCAACTCACTTGAGGATCTTTGTCAGGAATAGTATGAGGGAAACAATGCAATAACCAGATGGTGCAGTGGGGCTGACAGAAAGTTTTTTAACTTTTTTAGGCATATGAACCCACATGTTTGAAAGCAAAAGGGAAGGAGCCATCAATTAATGGGAATTAATAATAAAATACTTGTATTACAATATTGCTGTAGTATTATAATATTATTAATAATAATGATGTTAATATTAGTAACAGTATTTATTAAGCATATACTGTGAACCAAGAACTGTGCTAGAATATAAAGTAAACAGATAGGGGACACGATCCCTATTCCACAAAGAACTCATATCTAAGAAGGTATTTAATTTTTCTTTTGAAGATGAGGAAATTCAGGTCCAGAAAAGTAAAGTCACTTTTTCCCAGTTATGTAGCAGGCAAGTGACAGAAGACAGGACTAGAAGGTAAGTGCCCTGACTCCCATTCATTCCACTAGGCTGCTTTGCTTTCTGGTAAATTGGGGTGGAGGAAATAAATCTTTTTGGAAGAGTATACTGACTATAGATCAGGATATGTTATTTCTAGTCCACGTGTAAAAATGAGGTATTTTATACAATTAAGCAATGAGGAACACCCATCTACCTAGGGCCATTCCTTTCATCTTTATATAATTTCTCTACCAGAAGTTTTGGCAGCAAACTTGCATTTGACAAAACATTGCTGGAATTACTGTACTCCTTCAAAGGTAGTGTTGTGAATCTTTGATGCCTCATTTCCTTCTGAAGCTTTCCAAATTTTCCCCATAAGCATTTTTTTCTTGCAGTAAAGCTGACAGGTTGCTGCATCTAATGTAATTTCACCTATGTTATTTATCAGTCATGAAAATAAATGGGAAAACTAAGAGGAAAATCTGTAAACTCAAGCTATTTTGAATGATTTTCTACAACCCATATCATGAGGAGGCTATTTTTCCACTGGAATCAAATGCTCATGAAACTCAGAGAATCTATTTTGATTTGATTTTGCATGCACAATATGGCTGGGACTGCATGTCCCACATTAGCATTTTCTGTCACACTTGCACTCATAGGTAAATTTCATTACCGGTGGTATCTTGTAATTGAAAAAGAATGCTTTATGAATGTAAATATCTTATTATGAGCTGGTTGTAAATAGTACGCCTGTAAAATAAGAGAGAAACCCGCCCTTTCCTCTCCATCCACACTGCTATCTTGCTGGTACAATCTCTCATCATATCCCAACTGGATTATCCCGACTGGATTAGTCCATCAGCTTCCTTTCTAATCTCCCATCCTCCTTTCTCTCCTTGCTTCAGTTTATACTTCACTCTGCTGCCCGGATTATCTTTCTGCAGAAACGCTCTGGACATGTCACTCCCCATCTCAAAAATCTCCATTGGTTGCCTATCAACCTTTGCATGAAGCAAAAACTCCTCATTATTGGCTTCAAAGCTCTCCATCATCTTGTCCCCTCTTATCTCACCTCCCTTCTCTCCTTCTACAGCCCAACCCACACACTCCGCTCCTCTGCCTTTAACCTCCTCACTGTGCCTCGTTCTTACCTGTCCCACTGTCGACCCCTGTCCTGGATTGCCCTCCCTCCTCATATCTGCCACACTACCTCACTTCCCCCTTTCAAAGCTCACTGCCTCAAGGAGGCCTTCCCAGACTGAGCCCCTCCCCTTTTCCTCTGCTCCTCCTCCCCTCCCCATCACCCCTACTTCCTCACTTTCCTCTAATCGCTTCCCCTCCTCCCAGCATTGTATATATATATATATATATAGAAATATATATGTATATATATTACGTATATTTGTACATATTTATTACTCTATTTTATATATCTATAATTCTATTTGTCTATTTTGATAGCATTGATGCCTGTCTATTTGTTTTGTTTTGTTGTCTGTCTCCCCCTTCTAGACTGTGAGCCCACTGTTGGGTAGGGATTGTCTCTATCTGTTGCTGAATTGTACTTTCCAAACTCTTAGTACAGTGCTCTGCACACAGTAAGTTCTCAATAAATATGACTGAATGAATGAATGAATAATATAAAAACATTTCCTCTTGCATGAAGGATAATTGTCTAATTCTAATTTGGGTTAAATGATTTGGTGATGCTTTAAATTCCTGGTTATATTTATTTTATAGATAAATATTGAAAAATCAGGAGAATACAATAATAATGGTGACATTCTGATGAAAGCCTGCCAAATTTAGTATTGATCTTGTAGGAAATGAAAAAGCGATTCATTCTTAAACTTAGATCATTTTAAACAGGTCTCATTAAATAATTCCCAATTTATTCTCTTGTATAAGGTATTTATTATGCAGTAATTGCATTTTCTCCAAGATGTGTTTATTTTTCCTCATAAATCTCAAAGTAATTATCATGTGGCATGCCCTTCAGCACAGAGAGCACAATTTACTTGCCTTGTAATTATAATACATGCTCAGGCACTACACAACACCTACTTTAGAAGCAAATAGCTGAGAGATATCATGAAAATAAAATATATAATTATTGCTCAATCAGGGTAAATTAACTAATTTGTAAATGACCCATTCATTCTCTTTCCTGTTTCTTCTTTACTATAACCAGGAGGCAGTGCTCCCAGAGAATGAGACCAATGGTCCAAGGATATTTTGGGGTTAGGGAGAGGAAGGAAAAGAAAGAGACAAAGACAGAAGAAAAAGTCAGACAGGGAGAAGAAGATAGATAAAGAAGCAGAGGCAACCAAGCAGTGAGAGACAGAAACAGGGATAGCCAGACACTCATAAACAGACTCTCAGGCAGCTAAACACACATGCAATCAATCAATCAATCACATTTATTGAACACTTACTGCATGCAGAGCACTTGGGAGAGTATAATATAACAGAGTTGGTAGAGATATTACCTGCCTTCAACAAGCTTACAGTCTGAATATTTCCCTACTCATCTAGACACGGATACAAACATACACATCACAGAACCAATCATTCAACCGTATTCATGGAGCACTTACAGAAAGTGCTGGAGGGAGTACAATATAACAAAGTTGGTAGACATGTCACGAACCCACAATAAGTTTATTACAGAAATGAGAAAAAACATACAGGAGGAAGGAAGAAACTTCGATAGCAAAGCTCAGATTCCATTTTTTGCACCTAGCACGAAACCGCTAGGCAGCTTTTTTCAGTGGATGGGAGAGACCAAAAGAAAGAGTAAAGCCAGGGAGCTATGGTCTTTTCTACTTAATTCACCTGCAGGTTAATGGCTTCTGGCTGCTGCTGTTGCTCAAGGTTTTGCTGTCAACTGGAGTTTCCATTGTTATCACCATGATAACCCAAACCAGAACATTTGCTGTTGCCTCTGGTTCATTGTCATGTTGTTAGCAACATCTAGGAACCCTAACTTTTATCTCTATATCAATCAGTAATGGAACTGATTGAGTGCTTACTGTTTGCTATGCACTGTACTAAGCACTTGTGAGAGTACAATGTTACAGATTTGATAGACATGTTCCCAGCCCACAGGGTGCTTAAAGTCAAAAGGGATGCTATCCTTCCCACTCTGTACCGCTTGTCCATAAAATACTAAAATCCTTCTTGAATTCCTAATGTTTTGAACCTATACTATTTCAGGTGGTAAATTAAATATGATTCTTACCTTCAAGTTTCAATGGGTGTCTCCTCGAGCTAGTTTTGTGGAACTGTTGAACTACAATTACATATTCACCCTGTCCAGTTCCTTATAATTCACCTCATTTATCATTTTGTAGACTTCAATCATGCCCCTTATTTGCCTTTATCTTTTTATGAAGAGTCTTAATCATTTTAGGATCTGTGCTCTTTGGGCCCTTTCCATCATCGCATTATCAGCTCCTCAGCGCTTCCGTACATAATTGTAAATTATTTATTAAAATTAACGTTTGCCTCCCTCTCTAGACTTAAGCTTGTTGGGAGCAGGGAATGCATCTACTCTGTTGTATTGTAGTCTCCCAAGTGTTTAGTTCATTGTTCTGCACAAAGTAAGTAAGTGCTCTATAAATACCACTGATTGATTTCTGCCTATCTCCTTCAGAACCTTCACTATTCCCTGTACCTTTTCTGTACCTCTTACCTTTTCCAGTTCTATTAAAACAGGCCATCTTTCCTGTTTCCTACCTGTAAAATGTTTCCTATACATTAGCACTACCAGGAGATTTGAATGAAAGAAAGCTGAAAAGGAAAATCTCAAATCTACCCATTTTGTTACTTCTAGTTCATAGAAAGGTAAACCACTTAAACCAATCCTTAAAATGAGGCTTTAAGTAGCCTAGGCACTACTTATTCATATTGTTGGATTCCCTACATTAGCTCAAATATTGACTCTATGATTTGGTTGAACATTTATTTTTAATGGATACATAAATTGTTCTGGAGGAAAATTTAATTAAGAATTAAATCCAGAATGGCAATGCCAATATAAAATCAGGTCAAATATAAATAGCATCCAGCACACAGAGAGCACAACTATTTGAGTAAATGGTATGGTAGGGGTTTTCAGACCCACATTAAACTTTTTAGCCACACTAGCAACCATAGATAAACTTCATTGTCAGTGGTACCATATTTAAATACAGAAGTACAATTTTCCATATGGAGGTCATATAACAAACTGCCTAAAGGCTTAGTTTTCACAAACAAATTGCCTAGATAATTTAGATAGTACAAAATATGCTTTGACCTGAATTATCAAGGTAATTCAGGCAGATGTATTGTTTTCTTGACCTATCTCAATAATTCAAACCAAAAATCTATTTTCATATCACAATTATCCAGATAATTTGTTTGTTGACAGATTTAGGACAATTTAAGGGATCTGTCATACAGGTGATTCATTTAATGATTCCACTGAATAAGAGAAACAAGCAAAATTGCTGGGATATAAAATACAAATTAAATATTTGTGTGCTTTTATAATATTCAGATTTTAAGTGATATAAAATAGAATACCTTTTCACCAACTTCTCCTTTGCTTCCTTCAGGGCCACGTTCTCCCTGTTGTGAAGAAATTATGGTGTTAATAACAGTATATATGTTTTATCTATGTTCAGTACAAAAGAAACTATTTTTAATATCAGATATTAAAATTGAGAAAGTATTATTTATTTGATTAATCAATGAATAAAAACACAGTCATGCATCTTAAGATATGGTTTTCAAATTAAATAGGTTGTATTCTTTATTAAGAAAATAATTCTCCAAGATGATAAGTAATTTGCTAGAGTGGTATAAAGCTAGTTAGAATGAGCACTCCACCCAATTTTAACATGGTGAATGGGATAGGCTTGAATACCAATGGAACCATTTATCAATAACCTCACACTCTATCCTGACAACTTAGTAAGAGTCCAACAGCTGGTTCATACTATAGAAAGAGCCTTCTAAGTTGTGGAGTCATCTTTCCTTGAGAGTGCCCTCCCACTCTGTCTCCATATCGAAATTTTTAGTAAAAGATGCAAGATCCATTTCTCGCTTAGGCCTTCTATGAATCATAGACCAAGCATTCTGTAATCCTACAAGGCTGCTTGCCCTCTGTCCCTTCCTACTCCACCTGTCACAATTCTAATGCACTAGAGGAAAGGGAAAGGTTTCTCCCTTCCATTTCTGCTCTAGTGCCTTTGGGAATATAGAGCCATTAAACTGTAGCACAGGTAGGCAATCCCTGCTTTTTGGGGACATTTCTAGAGTGTTACAAAAAGGCTTCTCTTATATCTTGCCTATATGATAGGTTGAAATTTGGGGCATGTTATATGAAAGACTCAATCATCTACTTTTTAATCCAGGACCACGGTTTAACTTAGCCACTTGATTCAAGCTGACATCTAAGCTGCTAAATGCCTTCGGCACATCAGCCACACTGTAAGCATGATGCAGCCACCACAAACAGCTGCAGAAAAGTCTGAAGTTATTTCCCAACAGATCAATCTGCACAAATCTCCTGGCATGGAACTTGACTCCCAGATGCAGCATATGCTCTATCAGTGAATGATTCCATCCAAAACTACACTAAAGACATTCAGATCCCTGATATTTCAGCCACTTTACCCATTTTTATAAGTACTACTCACACTGAGTGATGTTTGTTTGACTGAAAAATCAAAATGTGAATTATTCCAGGATTCCTTTAATGAGTCCCATTTTCAATAGCACCTTTTATCTGAGATTCATGAAGCTCACTAATGTTAGAGGCAGTAGATTTAGGTGTTGGTGGGTTGTCACACTGAAATGTATTTTAATGTCTGTCTCCTCCACTAGACTGTAAGCTCTGTGAGGGAAGGGATCATCTCTACCAGTCCTATTACATTGTATTTTCCAAAGCACTTATGACACAGTAAAGTGCTCAATCAATACCATTTATTGGTAGATATTACACCAACACTGTCTTCACTGATGTTGGGTAGCTTAAATAGTAGTATTGGCATTTGACTGTGGATAAAGTGACTGTTACTTTGACTACCATATTTTAGAATGCTGAAAACAGTTTTCCTGAATGTTAGTGGCTTTAGATATTAATCCCACTCATCCTTCATGGACAAAAATGCATTAGCAATGTCTGCTCCTGGGCCTGTCACTTTTGTACTAGTTCTCTAGTTGCTTTTATGTGATTTAGCATGTCTTTCACTCCGCTTCCACTGGCTTCAAAAACATCTATGCTGCCCAGAAAATTGCATTTTGTGCTGCTTCACCAGTTGCACAGGAAAAGTGCAATGGGGCTGATTTCAACAGTTAGGTATCACACTCACATGCAGTCACTACTCCATATGCAGTGCAAAGTCCATATTCAGTGTTGGTTTAGTAGTAGAAAGGCCATATGTCTATAATGAACAGTGGAAGGGTAGATTCATTCATTCAATTGCATTTATTGAGTGCTTACTGTGTGCAAAGCACTGTACTAAGCACTTGTGAGATTACAATATAACAATAAAGACATATTCCCTGTCCATAATGAGCTTACAGTCTAGAAGGGGAGACAGACATTAATGTAAGTGAATAAATAAATTATTCATTCAATAGTATTTATTGAGCGCTTACTATGTGCAGAGCACTGTACTAAGCGCTTGGGATGAACAAGTCGGCAACAGATAGAGACAGTCCCTGCCGTTTGACGGGCTTACAGTCTAATCGGGGGAGACGGACAGACAAGAACAATGGCACTAAACAGCGTCAAGGGGAAGAACATCTCGTAAAAACAATGGCAACTAAATAGAATCAAGGCGATGTACAATTCATTAACAAAATAAATAGGGTAACGAAAATATATACAGTTGAGCGGACGAGTACAGTGCTGTGGGGATGGGAAGGGAGAGGTGGAGGAGCAGAGGGAAAAGGGGAAAATGAGGCTTTAGCTGCGGAGAGGTAAAGGGGGGATGGCAGAGGGAGTAGAGGGGGAAGAGGAGCTCAGTCTGGGAACGCCTCTTGGAGGAGGTGATTTTTAAGTAAGGTTTTGAAGAGGGAAAGAGAATCAGTTTGGCGGAGGTGAGGAGGGAGGGCATTCCAGGACCGCGGGAGGACGTGACCCAGGGGTCGACGGCGGGATAGGCGAGACCGAGGGACGGCGAGGAGGTGGGTGGCAGAGGAGCGGAGCGTGTGGGGTGGGCAGTAGAAAGAGAGAAGGGAGGAGAGGTAGGAAGGGGCAAGGTGATGGAGAGCCTTGAAGCCTAGAGTGAGGAGTTTTTGTTTGGAGCGGAGGTCGATAGGCAACCACTGGAGTTGTTTAAGAAGGGGAGTGACATGCCCAGATCGTTTCTGCAGGAAGATGAGCCGGGCAGCGGAGTGAAGAATAGACCGGAGCGGGGCGAGAGAGGAGGAAGGGAGGTCAGAGAGAAGGCTGACACAGTAGTCTAGCCGGGATATAACGAGAGCCCGTAATAGTAAGGTAGCCATTTGGGTGGAGAGGAAAGGGCGGATCTTGGCGATATTGTAGAGGTGAAACCGGCAGGTGTTGGTAACGGATAGGATGTGTGGGGTGAATGAGAGGGACGAGTCAAGGATGACACCGAGATTGCGGGCCTGCGGGACGGGAAGGATGGTCGTGCATCCACGGTGATAGAGAAGTCTGGGAGTGGACCGGGTTTGGGAGGGAAGATGAGGAGCTCAGTCTTGCTCATGTTGAGTTTTAGGTGGCGGGCCGACATCCAGGTGGAGACGTCCCGGAGGCAGGAGGAGATGCGAGCCTGAAGGGAGGGGGAGAGGACAGGGGCGGAGATGTAGATCTGCGTGTCATCTGCGTAGAGATGGTAGTCAAAGCCGTGAGAGCGGATGAGTTCACCGAGGGAGTGAGTGTAAATGGAGAACAGAAGAGGGCCAAGAACTGACCCTTGAGGAACTCCAACAGTTAAAGGATGGGAGGGGGAGGAGGCTCCAGCGTAGGAGACCGAGAATGATTACAGTTATATACATAAGTGCTGTGGGGTTGGGAGGGTTGACGAATGAAAGGAGCAAGTCAGGGTGATACAGAAAGAAGTGGAGGAAGAGAAAAGGAAGGCTTAGCTAGGGAAGGTCTCTTGGAGGAGATTACCTTCAATAATGCATTGAAGGGGGTGAGAATAAATGTTTATCAGATATAAGGAAGAAGGGCATTCCAGGCCAGAGGTGGGATGTGGGCAAGAGGTCAGTGGCAAGATAGATGAGCTTGAGGTACAATGACAAGGTTAGCATTGGAGGAGCAAAGTGTGTGGGCTGGGTTGTAATAGGAGAATAGTGAGGTGAGATGTCAGGGGACAAGGTGACTGAGTGCTTTAAAGTCAATGGAGAGGAGTTTTTGTTTTAGGCAAAGGTGAATGAGCAACCAATGGAGTTTCTAAAGGAGTGGGGAAACATGGTCTGAACGTTTTGGTAGGAAAATGATCCAGGCAACAGAGTGAAGTATGGACTGGAGTAGGGAAAGACAGGAGGCAGGGAAGTCAGCAAGCAGGGTGATACAGTAATCAAGGAGAAGTAGGATAAGTGCTTGGATTAATGTGGTAGCAATTTGGATGGAGAGGAAAGGGTGGATTTTAGGGATGTTGTGAAGGTGGAACCGACAGGATTTAGTGATGGACTGAATATGTGGGTTGAATGAGAGGGAAGAGTCAAGGATAATGCCAAGGTTAAATAGGAGAGGGTAGAACAAGGTAGAAAGAGGAGAGGGGTGAAAAAAGAGAGGCAAAAGGAGAGGGAGAGGAGGCACAGAGAGGAGAAGCAGAGGAATAGGAGAGGAAAAGAGGGAAGGGAAGAGAGTCCTTAATCTTTGCTGCCAAGAGGCAGTGACACATTTATTTATTTGTTTGTTATTTTATTTATTTATTTATTTATTTATTTATTTATTTATTTATTTTAATGCCTGCCTCCCCCTCTAGACTGTGAACTCATTGTGGGCAGGAAGGAATGTGTCTGTTTGTTGTTATATTGTACTCTCCCAAGCTCTTAGTACAGTGCTTTGCTGTAAGTGCTCAATAAATACGATTGAATGAATGAATGAATGCCAGACCACAACAGACCAGTTTCTTGGGATGCAGCAATGACGTTAGTTGGTGGCCAAGAGCAGTAGCTCTAGATTTGGAAGTATTTAAGTTTATATAGCCATTTCTATGGCTTGGTAGCCCAGACATCTTCAACAAACTCCAAAGCTCCCTGGGGCAGGGTCTGTAGAGAGATGAATGTATGACTCATTCTCACTGGGCTCCAGGGATAGAGCAAGAGGAGCCTCTGTCCAGACAATAGGGCCCACCAAGGATAAGAAATAGCCTAGAAGATCCAGGGTTGGGAAGCCAGGGGGCAAAAAGGAAAGCCAACACCTTGGCCCTACTTCCTGACTCTTTACGGCCCTCTCAAGGCTCCAAAAAGCTCTGGAAACAAAACTCCACTTTGGCCCAATTCAGTCATCCTTGTGAAAGGACAAGGACTCCATTTTTAAGCCTACTAAGGGTAGAAAGCATTTCAGAGGAAGATACACATGATAGAGAAATTCACAGCTTCAACCTTTAAAGACAAGAAATGTTTTAAATATCCTATTTTAAAACACTCCTTTTCCTAAAGGAATACATGCAAACTATGAAGATCTAGGGACTGGAAAATCTTTGAACCCTCATCCCTTGAGAATGCTCCCTTGACTAAATTCATTTGGAATGTAGTCCACTATCATGCACAATGCTAATTAATTTGGAGACGGTGGCAGTCTGAAGAATCATTCAGTGAGAAAGAGGGTTATTTGAAAAGCAACTTTACCTGAGGTCCACTGGGACCTGGTGGGCCAGAGGCATTGGGCAATCCATCTTCTCCCTGAAAAACAGACCTACAATAGATTTCCAATGCCACTGTGGAGGAATAAACAATTTCTTGGACTCTTACCCAATGGACCAAAAAGCAGGATAGAAGGAAGGCACTAAAGATCAAGACTCAACTGTGTTGCTTCTGGGGTCAGCCTAACTATATCCTGGGAATAGGGTTAGGCTTGGAGGCAGCAGCTCAGTTCAGAGACCAAAGGAGACTGAATCTTTGATGACTTTTGATTCCTCTTGGTGGAAAGGTTTCAGCAGACATTCATCAATTTCAAATCTTCAGAACTCCCTGACCCTTTTCAGGACAAGATATCATTTTTAAGTCACATATAATGGTAAAAAGATAACGTTAGTTTCCCTATAATGTGTGTTTAGATAGAATGTTGCTGAGGGGTTAGGGAACATTCTTACCACAATGAGCATCTGTACAGATAAAGAAAGGCTCTTTGGAAAGCATGGGGTTGATGGTCAGGGACCCTAGGTTCTATTTCTGGCTCTACATTTGCCTGTGTAATCTTTGACAAGTCACTTAACTTATTTATCTTTGGCTCAGTTTCCTCATCTGTAAAAAACAGGATAAAATACCTGCTCACTTCCTTCTTAAACTGTGAGCCTCATGTGGAGCAAAAAACTGTGCAGGCCTGATTAACTTGTTTATACTCCAGTACTTACAGTGCTCATCACATAGTAAGCACTTTAAAACCACAATTATTATTTTTATCATCATCATTATTACTACTGTAAAGGCTAAGACTAAGGAACACTGAAAGATGTTAAGGGCTATGTTTGTGGAAGTAGTTATCCTACAAGTTAACTTGCAAGTTGCATGCCTAGACACCAATCTCATGACATTCTGAGTTTTTTCTGGGCTTCCACCCTACTGTCCCTAACTCCTTACCTCTGTTGACCTACTACAAAGCCATAGGAAAATTTCCAGAGTTCCAACAAGGTTATAATTCATTCATTCATTCAATGGTATTTATTGAGCTCTTACTATGTGCAGAGCACTGTAAGTGCTTGGAATGTACAAGTCGACAACAGATAGAGACAGTCCCTGCCGTTTGATGGGCTTACAGTCTAATCGGGGGAGTCAGGCAGACAAGAACAATGGCAATAAATAGAGTCAAGGGGAAGAACATCTCACAAAAACAATGGCAACTAAATAGAATCAGGGTGATGTACATCTCATTAAACAAAATAAACAAAATAAACAAAATAAATAGGGTGATTAAGATATATACAGTCGAGTGGACGAGTATACTGCTGAGGGGGTGGGATGGGAGAGGGGGAGGAGGAGAGGGAAAGGGGGGAGAAGAGGGTTTAGCTGCAGAGAGGTGAAGGGGGGGCGGTAGAGGGAGCAGAGGGATAAAGGGGCTGAGAGAGAGAGAGACCAGAGAACTGCCTGGGGCTATCACTTTGGGAGATTGTCAGAACACAAAAATGGTATGCAGGAGGATGGCATTCCAAGGGAAAAATATCCTTTCTGCACGACTTCAACCTAACTCTCTTCAACCCTTCTAGGAGAAATGTCAACATAATGCATGAGAAACAAGCTTTTAACAGAAGCATAAGACTGCACATAAGCAATGGCAACACTGATACAATGACAGAATCTTTGAAATCACATCAGAATTGAATTTATAGACATGGTTAATGGAGCACAGAGAAGTTAAGTGACTCAACCAAGTTGTGCCTGTGTGGCATCAGTGAGAAAGTAAGAGGCTGTTAATAAGTCAAACAGAGCAGTCCTTCTGGTAGAGTTGCCTACATTACCTTCATCTAAATTACTACATTATGTACTATTGCAGTTTTTTTCCAATTTTTCTCCTAAGGGAGAGCTTAGAAACATACTAGAGAGCTCTCTGAATTTGGAACCCATTACTACTAGATTACCTCTATGTTACCTTACTCCTGGGTTTGTGTGGCCTCTCTTCTACACTGGGGTAGCAAGGGAATGAAGACCCCACATTGTCTCCACAAACAGCCCCATTCCGGAGTTCTTTGTAACTAAAAATACCTGTGCCACCTATTCCAGAGCTGTTGAGTATTTCTATCTCTGGGTCTTTGAACCTGTGACTGAAGGTGTTTCAAAGAGTTAGGACTATGAAGATAACAAGGACCTCTAGTAGCTTCTCTATAATGTCAAGGTCCAGCCCAAACTATTACTAAGTAAGTTTGGGATAAGAACTGAATGAGACTTCAAAGTCTTCCCTGGAACTTCTTTTTCACTTGGTACCTTAATGCTTAAACTTTAAAATCTACTCCAGGACCAAGACAGGGTATAGTGGCATAACATGGCAATGTGTGTTTTAGAATGAAGGAAACTGATACTAAAACATGTCTTTGATATACAGGTTTGTTACTTTATTACATCCTATTCTGCTGACACAAAGGCGAACAGAGTTACATAAACTTCCATTGCTCAACTGTAGTTCCTAAAAAAAAAGGGGCCATATCTATTGCACCAGTTGTACTTGATTTATAAAATCCCATATTCAGGAAGAAGACCATCTAGGTGCTTAACAAATGCAATTTCATGATGATTGCAACACTGTTCTAGCATCTGGAGCTGTTACAGCACTATGATTTGAAAAATCAAAGAAGCATAAACATGTCCAAACTGCCAGATGTAAGGATGTAGCCTCTACTTTTAACTAGCTTTGCAAACACTGCATTCCTAATCATGACTTGAATTTTATTATCAGGACTTTAATGAAAACATCATTACCATATTCCATCCCTTTACATCTCACATTCTATTATCATTTTCTATCAGTCTCACTAAAATGTACGCTTTAAAGAGAACATATTCATTGTCCACCTTATTTACTATCCTCAAATAGCTTTACCCTCTCAGGGTCTCACCTGGGGAGTTTCCAGTACTCTACCAGTCTCGGCTAGGGGAGGGAGAGTGAAGCAGAGGCCTGTCTATTCTATTCCTAGCTTAGGCAGTGGCTAGCAAGTAGAAGGCAATCCTCTACAAGTTAAAACTCACCCAAGCTGGGCAGCAGCAGCATGGGAGAGAGTCGAGGGCAGAGACTCGAGTTTACTGTGCGGAAGGCGGTAATGGTAAACCACTTCCATATTTTTACCAAGAAAATTCTACGGATACTCCACCAGAATGATTGCAGATAGAAAGCAGGGTGTTCTGGGAAATATGTACCCATGGTGTCACTATTGGTCAGAAATGACTCGATGGCATAAGACAAGAAAAATAACTTTGAAATGCTTTTAAATAGAAAAATGAAACCATTTCACCAGAGATGTTTCCCTATCAACAAGGAAATATTCATGGATTTTTTCCCTCCTGGATGAACAAGTGGAGCCAGATTGATATTTGTATCATCTATAATTAAAGCAGAAAATAATTCTGAGAGATACTAAACTCCTGAGTGATAGATTCCTTTTCTAACTGTAATAGTTTTCTCAAATTGAATCTGTGCTAAGGAAAATTGCCCAAGAGTATCAGGGTCATTTGTTTTATTGTGGAATCTACAGTAAAATGGAATATCAAGCCCTTGTAAGATTGTAAGATTTTCAGGGAAATGGAAAGTCATCCCAGTGTAAATTAGACTTATTGAAATGACACTCAAAGCACGTGGGCAACTTTATTAACTGCTTTAGAAATAAAATATTGGGGTTATTAAGAAAAATGGGACTCTGTGAGCCCGTTGTTGGGTAGGGATTGTCTCCATCTGTTGCCGAATTGTACTTTCCAAGTGCTTAGTACATGCTCTGCACACAGTAAGCACTCAATAAATATGACTGAATAAATGAGACTCCTGAGTACATAATAAAAGATACTCCTGCTGTGAACTATTTCATTTCCAAACTGTTCTTCATGGCTAGTATTTTAGTTTCCTCCCCATATTAGTTATTCTGGCTTATGACTCAGCATATTTTATGTCTTCAATCAAATCGTTGTGGGAATATGAAGAAAAGGAAGTATTGTGAAATGAAATGTTAAGACAAGACAGCTTGAATACACATGGAGAAACAAGAGAAGCTGCAGCTGAAGATAAACTTAGGAAAAACAGTGGGTCGGACAATAACCTTCAAAAGATAAGAAACCATTCCAATTAAAATACATATTTTTCCTCTTTATTAATTAGAAAATTAGAATGTAAATGATTATTTACTTTGGAAGAAAACAGAGTTCTCTCTTCCAGAAGCTCTTTCATTGCACAGAGTTGGCTTTAGGTGCTCACTCTGTGACATAGGTCATCTGAGTACTTCCACGCTACCTATCCCTCAGCAATGTTGCCCAGAAGAAACTTGGCCTAGTGGATTGAGCATGGGTTTGGGAGTCAGAAGGACCTAGGTTTTAATCCCAGCTCTGCCACTTGTCTGCTTTGGAACATTGGGCGAGTCACTTAACTTCTCTGTGCCTCAGTTACCTCATTTGTAAAGTGGGGATTAAGACTGTGCACCCCAAGTGGAATATGGACTCTGTCCAACCTTATTAGCTTGTAGCTACCACAGTGCTTAGAACAGTGCCTGGAACATAATAAGCACTTCTCAAATACTATTAAATTTTTTTAAAAGTCTGGATTCACATCAACTGGATGTAAATTCTGGTGTGAGGGTCAATCGATGGTACTTATGGCTATTATGTGCAGAGCATGGGTTAGGGATTTGGAAGAGGATGTGCAGAGTTTCTTCATCAGGGTGATGGCAAAGTCAACACCTATCTAATTTATTCATATATTCTCTTACAGTTTATGGAGATCCACGAGAATTCCCTTAAAAATGCCATCTTTGTGGTATATTTACCCACAAAATCTCTCCTGAGTTTTCTATATCTCATCCTACTTCATTCAAGTTAAAATACTTTGTCATTGAATTATAGGGTAGTTCAAAGAAAATGAGAAAAAGAATTCTTGTTTAACAAAAAAATTAGGCAGTGAACATTACTCTGCTGTGACTGCTATACATATTGGTAGGAAATCTATGTCATAGGCAGGGAAAAGAACAAACTTATTGGTTCAACAGAATGGCATTTGTTAAGCAATTACTATGTGTCAACCATTGTTCTAAGTACTGGAGTAGATACAAATTAATCAGGTAGGATACAGTCCCTGTCCTACATGGGACTCACAGTCTAAGTAGGAGGGCGAAAAGGTATTGATCCCCATTTTACAGTTGAGAAAATTGAAGCACAGAGAAGTTAAGTGAATTGCCCAAGGTCAAACAGGAGACAACTGGCAGTACTGGGATTAGAGTTTAGTCCTCTAACACCTAGATCTGTGCTCTTTCCATTAGGCCACACCGTTTCCCAATATAACTGTTTAATGAGAGAGAGGGAGAAGTTTAACAATAATTTTTAGTTATCTATGTGCTTGGGTTAGAAGTCCATTTATGACCTACTTTTAAGATTTTTATAATGGTATATCATATTTAACGCTTGAAACTTTCTAAACTATATTTAATCCTACCTTCAAACTTGTTAAAATATTTACCAATATAGAGTAAGCCTTTCTATTGACTGCTTTCATGCTGCTAATTATAAAAGCACATCGCTTCCTCAGAAAAATATATCCAACTGAAATACCCTCAGAGGAATCTAAATAAATGTTAATAGCCAAAAGCAGACAGAGATGACAGAGATTTTCTTTAAACAGATCCACCCTCTGTCCCTGGCCACATCAAACCAATGTTCAGAGCCCTAAAATGTTCCCAACTCCTCCTCACCTGATCTATAGGCTCAGGAATGAAAAAAATCTGATACTTAGTTGCATTAAAAAGTATTGGCTTTATCCATTATATTTTAGGAGCTTGTAATTTCCATTCTGGGCTATGGTAAAACTCACAGAAGTTCACACCTAAACTTTAAGTGATAAAAATGCAGTGATCTATTTATTAATGAAGGGCCGATATCATGGAAAGTCCGGGCAAACTAAACAAGCCTGATTCTTTGGTTTTGAGCCCTTTGTGTCCCATTTGATTATGCTATATACATCTACCCCATTGCTCAGAACAAAGCTTAAAAACCATCATCATCATTATTATCATAATGTCTCATTCATGTTTGAAACTAGAATGCAAACTAAAGATACTTCTTTGTACCCCAGTGAGTATTGGACTTGACAACAGGGTCCTAAAAATAAGAGAACATCAGGCTGAGACTGAGCTCACCTCCTCCAAGAGGCCTTCCCAGACTGAGCTACCCTTTTCCCTCTACTCCCTCTACTCCCCTTCACCTCTCTGCAGCTAAACCCTCTTTTCCCCCCATTTCCCTCTGTTCCTCCCCCTCTCCCTTCTCATCCCCTCAGCACTGCACTCGTCTGCTCAACTGTATATATTTTCATTACCCTATTTATTTTGTTAATGAAATGTACATCACCTTGATTCCATTTATTTGCTATTGTTTTAATGAGATTTTCATCCCCTTGATTCTATTTATTGCTACTGTTCTTGTCTGTCCTTCTCCCCCGGTTAGACTGTAAGCCCATCAAAGGGCAGGTACTGTCTCTATCTGTTACCAATTTGTACATGCCAAGTGCTTAGTACAGTGCTCTGCACATAGTAAGTGCTCAATAAATACTATTGAATGAATGAGTTGAGTCTCATTGCTCCTCTGACCAGCCCACTCATGGTGAAGATGAATAATTGGCTATACAAGAAAGGGTGAAAGGGATCCATAGTGTCAACCAAGTGATAAATAGCTTTAGGAGGTATCTGGGTAACATAATAAGAAGCATTTCAAATTATCTTTAGTAGGGACGAACTAGCCCAAAGTAACATAATTTTGTGTTAATTCAGATGGTGGCCTGGACTGAAGGAAAGTGTTCAAACCTAGTGTGGTTGAAAAGGAAACAGAAGGGTCAACCCAAGACTACCTCTGAATTATTTATTCATAGATGCAAAGAACATGGAAAATAATAATAATGATGGTATTTGTTAAGCGCTTACTATGTGCCAAGAACTGTTCTAAGTGCTGGGTTGGATACAAGTTAATAGGGTTGTCCCACATGGGGCTCACAGTCTTCATCCCCATTTTAGAGATGAGGTAACAGGCACAGAGAAGTGAAGTGACTTGCCTGAGGTGTCACAACAGAAAGTGGGAAAGCCGGGATTAGAATCTATGTCTTGTGACTCCCAAGCCCATGCTCTTGTTGCTAGGCCATATGTACTAAGCATATCCGTACTAAGTACTAAGTGCTCTGCACACAGTAAGTGCTTAATAAATATGACTGAATGAATGAAGGAAGGAAAAGAGTCAGGAGAAACCGGAAGACTTTAATCAAGATTCTTCAATATGACTAATTTGGGTGTCCTGGGAAGAGCAGTGTGAAAGGGGAAATGTGAGGAGAAAGGTAAGGAAAGAAGTTGGCTTCTTTCACATATGCTGAGGCCCAGAAAATTAGCAAAGGCAGAAATTTAGGTAGCAAAAGTGATAGCAAAATAATATTCTATTACAAACCTTCTAACTGGTAAGAGAAGATAGGTAAAACTTTCTTTAGTCAATCCCTGGAATGCCTATGAGTCAGTATTTGGTAATGATAAAAATCTTATCTATCAGACCCATGCTGTTAAAGTAATTTAGCTGGCCACAGATGATCCAACCCATTTATTGATTGCTTTACAGACAATTTCTAGTATAGAAAGCAGAATCAGTTTTGATTTGGTGCTTACTTATTGGGAAAGACGAGTCAAGAATTTTAAAAGTGGATGAACAGTTGTTGGATATGATCAGAAGATGATAGAATTCCTGATCCTTAGGAAAAGGACAAATCAGGGAGAGAAGGAAAATTAACTTAAAGAAATTAAATTTTAATGGACTTAGGACACTAGTTGAAAGAAGCAGTGTGGTGTAGTGAATAGAGCATGGTCTGGGAGTCAGAAGGACCTGGGTTCTAATCCCAACTTCTCCACTTTTCTGCTGAGTGACCTTGGACAAGATAATCAACTTTTCTGTGCTTCAGTTATCTCATCTGTAAAATGGAGATTAAGACGGTGAGCGCCATGTGGACAGGGACTGTGTCCTACCTGACTAGCTTGCATCTACCCCAGGGTTTAGTACAGTGCCTGACACACACAGTAACTGCTTAACAAATACCACACACACACACACACACACACACACACACACACACACACACAAAAAGATCCAGGAAACAAACTTGAGATAAAGAAGTCCAAGGAAGCCAACTAAAAACTGTACTACAAGTTCAGGAACTGATCCCATCCGGGTTTGGAAAATATAAGAAATGGAACAAGGTACCGAATTGGCTAAATCCCAAACTTTAGATATCTGACGGTCAAATTGAGAAGGCTACAGAGGTAGAATTTAGGCTAGATCACTAAGGACAAGTATAAAGAAATAACATGACTGGGTCAGGACAGGGTTAGAAAAACTGCACCCGGAAAGAGGAACAACTCTCATGAGATATAAAAGGAAACAAAAAAAAGAAATGTTCAATTACATTAGCCAAAAGAAGAAAATGAGGGAATATGTTGCCCCTCAGACTAGAAGGGAAAGCAGTAACAGAGGACTGAGGGTAAAGCCTTTAAAGTGGTTTTTCAGTTCTCTCACCAAAAAGATCAGATAAGAAGAGTTAACTAAATTTCCCAACCTAAATTTAGAGGTTAGAAAGACATGTAACAATTGAAAAAAATAGTTAAAGATTACTCTTAAAAACTGTATATATTCAAATCAGCAAGTCCTAATGACATATACTTGAGGGTACCTAAGACTTCAGAGGTTATTACAGACCACAAGTCATTATTTCCTGGATTTACCCAACCAGAAGGCACACATCCTTGCAGCTGCAAGACTGGGCTCATTTTAGCCCACCACCCACTCTGAGTTTAGAAATGCTGGTGAGCTGTAAGACAGTTAAAACATCACACTAATACAAAGGGATTCAGAAGTACAATTATTTAGAAATCAATAAATAGGAAATTGTCCTCTTGATTATGTCTTTCATATGTCTCTCATGTTCCTTCCTCCGGACCTGACCTGGCCTTGTCTCTGTCATGTGATTTCCTCTGTCAGAAGCATAAACAAAGTTTTCTCCACGAGAGAAGTGTAGATTGCAGGCTAGGGAGCGGACTGGGTGGCAGGCTTCAGGCTCAAACACGCCCGACTACTAGACCTTCCTCCTGAGTTGCTCGAGGAATGGATTAGAAGGCAGGTTCTACACTGATGGCAATGTGCAACATATGACTGGCAGATGTCAATCATAGGAAAGACAGCACCATTTTGGTTTGTAATTCAACCCCTTCTACTAGGGTTTGGTTAACCTGATGAATGGATGAATGATGCATTTGTAATCCAAACAAATGATTTTTATGCAAATCATACCCCCACCACATACCCAGTGAGAATATTTGGACATACTCCAGTACTTCTTTTTTCAAAGGATTTACACACCAAGTACCTCATTTTGTCTTTATGATATCCTTGTGAAGGAGGGGGGATTAACTATTATAATGATAATAATAATAATAATGGTATTTGTTAAGTACTTACTATGTATGAAGCACTGTACTAAGCACTGAGGTAGATACAAGATAGTCAGGTCCCACATGTGACTCACATTCTAGGTAGGAGGAAGAACATAATTGGATTCCCATTTTGAACATGAGGGAATTGAGGCACAAAGAAATGAAGTGACATACCCAGTGTCACACAGCAGGAAATTGGCAGAGCTGGGTTTAGAACCCAGGTCTCTGACTTCCAGGCCCATGCTCTTTCCATTGTGGCATACTACTTCTCTAAATAATATACTCCCCACCTTGCATATGAGAAAACTGAAGAAAATGAGGCCAAAGGAAGCTAAAGGACTTGCCTGAGATCACATGACCCAAATCCAGTAGCAGAATCAAAACTATCACCAAGGCCTCCTCATTCCCACTTGGGTAGGAGAGGCATCAGGTAGGAGGTCACCCTCTGATGTAGAAATTACAAGAAATTCTCTTTAGAGCATAGCACCTATTGCTCCAGTCTTCCTACAATCTATACAGAGAAGATGGATTAACAGAAGAGTGCCTTAATATTGATTCTTAATTTGAATTGGTCTTATTCAAAGAGAAAACACAAAAAGAGAAAGATGAGAGTTGTTCCTCCTAAAATAAGCGCCTAGTATAGTGCTCTGCACATAGCAAGTGCTCAATAAATACTTTGAATGAAATAAACAACTGGGTGACTAGCCACCCTACTTGTGTGGGTATCTCCAAGTGGGCTCTTCCTGGAATGGTAATTAGAAATTTCTGTCATATATCCAAATACCCCATTGCCCCATCCTAAAACTCTAGCAGCTAGTGCGGAAACCAACCTCAACAACCCAGGTGGATTCCAAAACCTACTTTAAAGCACATGGGTTCATGAATTCAATTGTATGTAACAGAAGCATTGTTGGATATGTTCAGACATTTTCAGGTGATCCTAGATCCTGGGTTCTACTCCTGGGATGACAGAGAGAGTTTGTGGATGGTGTATTAAAGTAGCTAAAACAATTTGCTAGCACTTAATCCATCAGTGGTATTCACTGAGTGCTTATTGGGTGCAGAACACTGTATTAAGTGCTTAGGAAAGTATTCATTCATTCATTCATTCAATCATATTTATTGAGCACTTACTGTGTACAAAGCACCTTACTAAGCACTTGAGAGAGTATAATATAACAATAAACAGACACATTCCCTGACCACAAGAAGCTTACAGTTTAGCAAGGAAGACAGACATTAATCAGTGTTTTTTATTGAATGCTTAATATGAGCAGAGCATTGTACTAAATGCCTGGGAGAGTACAACACAATTAGCAGACACTTTCCCAGCCCATAGCAAACTTACAGTTATAAATCATTTATAACATATCATTTAAAGATATGTACATAAGTGCTGTGGGGGTGAGAAGAGGATGAGTATCAAATGCCCAAAAGGAACTGAGCCAACCTAATTTCATAAGCTTGTCGGCCCTACGTTTATAACATATTTGGTCCCTTGAAATCCCAAAGGATCAAATTTAAATTCTAACCTAAGGACAATCAAATGCTACTGAATATGACCTAAATAGTGAGTCTAGAACAATTCCTGCCTTTCACCAGCCTGGTGGGAAACATAAGAGCAGCCATAACATACAAGACTTACCGGAGGACTTGGCAGAGGCTGCTTCTGCTGTAGCAGTCATTGGCTGAAGTTGTGACTGTGAACACACCTGGCAGGACTAAACTTCTGTTCCTTTATCCACCGAATCTTTCTGATTTTTGTTTTTATTTTGTGTTATCTGTCCCTGTCTTGTTATCTTAGTTTTTTGTTTCATTCATGATTATTTGCCTATTGCCAGAACCCTCCCTTCCTTCATATTCTTAGATTCTGAGACCCCTTTTAAGTGCCAAGGGACCATGATTAATTTCCACCTGTACTTAATTCCCAGTGGTTAGTACAGTTTTCTGAATACAGTAAGTGTTTAATACTATTGCTACTATTACTGCAGAAAATTTGCTCTTGGGCACATGCTAGACAATGGTTAGAATAAGTCTCCCATTTAGCTGATCTTAAGAAACCTCATTTTATTAATTGTCTTCAACATTACCAAAGAATCATTTAGTCATTCATATGGCGTGGCTCAGTGGAAAGAGCCCGGGCTTCGGAGTCAGAGGTCATGGGTTCGACTCCTGGCTTTGCCACTTGTCAGCTTTGTGACTGTGGGCAAGTCACTTAACTTCTCTGTGCCTCAGTTACCTCATCTGTAAAATGGGGATTAACTGTGAGCCTCACGTGGGACAACCTGATTACCCTGTATCTACCCCAGCGCTTAGAACAGTGATCTGCACATAGTAAGCTCTTAACAAATACCAACATTATTATGTCCTAGAAAATCAGCCACCAAATCTTTTTTCTTTGACTGACAGGGTAATCTGCCCAACTCAGCTATCAAGAAAACATTGCTTACAGAGTTGTTGCAACTCTCTTCCATGAAACAGAGACACAAAATAAGTCAGACCTGGTTTGCAATATCTCAGATAACATAACCTTAGTTCATTTAAAGTGGACAATGACTTCTCTGGTGTCTAAACAGTGGAACTGTATATGTGTTAAATGTAAGACTAGCTTCTGATATTTGTTAACACATCATAGTATTCCAATGAACCCTCACTGAAAAAAACCTATAGATTGTTATTCAAAATCCATGAAGCCTATTACAAAGCTGCAAAATGTGGTATATCTTAATTTTACCCCCTTTTCAGAAATAATTCCAGCTCTTTCTACTTGTATAAATTAGCTTCAGATAATTTATTGCTATCAAATGAAATGACTTGAAAGTGCAAGTCGGTCTGAATATAACAGGATTTGCATATGACTCTCTTAATTTATCATAGTATATCACCTATAAACATTGTTCTATTGATGAACAGATTCTATTTTTTATTATTTTATTTCTTACCATACTACATTCATTTATTCAGATTGGTAGGCTACTTGATGATTTTTCTAGTAACTCATTTTCTTTGTATGACTACAATATTTATATGTTTTTTAACCAGGTTCATATAGACATATACAACAAATTCACATTTGGGAATCAGATGGCATTTTACTTTGTTCTAATTTGGTTCTAGTTTCTGGAGAACAAAGAATTATTCTATTAGAATTAGCATATAAATTAATCTCTGAAATAAATAGATAGCAACCATTTGGATTTGGGGAATATAGCAAATATTTAATGATCCAAACAAGTAACATTATTCATTAGCAGCACAGATAGCTTATTTTAGGGAACATGTGATTTTTTTTAACCATTACATTTTTAGAAAAATGAAATCTATTACTTTTATGTTTATGAAACTGTGAGAAGTGTTTTATGGAACTGAACTTCACAAATACTATATAAGGATAATTTTTACAACTGCTATAAACACTTATAAAGTACATTAGCCTAAACCAAATATTTTACAAGTTACCAAATCACTGCAAAGTTTATAGACAAACCATAAACCAAATTAAGATGGGTACTCTATTTTAATTTAATTTTAATGCCTTTATTAGATTTTGATTGTAAGTCAAATCCCATATGTATAAAACACATCTTTAGATAGCATTTTTCTGTGAAACTCTTTATTCATGAGTTTCCCATGGTTAACAGCATGTTCAGTGGTTGGAATTCTAGATTAGGGAATTAGGAGATCTGGTTTTACTGCCACTACTGAATTTGAACTTGGAAACATTTTTCCATCTCTAAAATGATAATATCTCCTTCAGAATTATACCTGGGTACTTCTGCTTTTGGCACAAGAGCGTTGTTACATTCTGGCCTTCCCCATTTTAACACACCAAAATGTAATTTCAACACACAGGACACACACATAGACACCTGAAAACTTACTCTCCTACTCTCCTACTCCTTATCCCATAAGTCCCTTCCCTTCAAACTGAGCAAGTGAGACAACTGAAAAGCATCATGATTCCTTAGCTCTCACCTCATATCAGTGCAACTAAAACTGTGTTTAACCAAACAGCACTCACAATACTCCAGTGTTCCCGAAGAGGACAATCCTGATCACAACTTGAGAGGGGAATGGTGATAAGTATGAACAGGAGGAAAGGGTTTTGAATTACTAGAGGAGCAGCGTGGCGCAGTGGAAAGAGCACGGGCTTTGGAGTCAGGGCTCATGAGTTCAAATCCCAGCTCTGCCACTTGTCAGCTGTGTGACTCTGGGCAAGTCACTTAACTTCTCTGTGCCTCAGTTCCCTCATCTGTAAAATGGGGATTAAGACTGTGAGCCCCACGTGGGACAACCTGATTCCCCTGTGTTTACCCCAGCGCTTAGAACAGTGCTCAGCACATAGTAAGCGCTTAACAAATACCAACATTATTATTATTATTAATTACTATGTATTTATACCAGACTAAATGAACCTAGCACTCTAAATTGTAAGCTTGTAAGCTCCTTAAAGGTGAGATGGTATCTACCAACTATACAGTACTGAACTTTCCAAAGCATTTAATACAGTGTTCTGCACACAGTAAGTCCTAAATAAATACCACTCATTGATAGTTATATAGCTTCTTTACTGCAAGATAATTGTTTACTCAATCAGCAATATTTACTAAGCACTTGCTTGCTTGAAACTGTGAGTTATTTTCCTTCAAAAGCCTGCTCCTCTCCATATAGACTCCCTAGACTAATTCTATCCAAATAGTCTACACTAGACACCTGGACTCTTTACCACAGGCTTTAAACCACTTAATTAGCTCTCCCCATCCCACCTTATCTAGCTGATTTCCTACTACAACTCAGTTCACACACTTCACACTTCCATCACCAACCTACACACCCCACCACCATCTCATATATCATAATACCAACCCCCGCCCATGGTTAGCTGTCCTGAAGCTACCTCCCCTTATATCCAAAAGTCCACCATTCTCTCCAGCTCTAAAAATCACAACTCCACTAAGAGGCTTTTATTTCCCTTATGCAGCAGGATCTATGCTTTCTAAGGCTTGATATTCACCCCAACTCAGTCCACAACACTTAAGTAGATACTTTTACTGTACCATTTCCCTTATGTTTAATTTATTTCAATGTCCACTTCCCACTCCAGACTGTAAGCTCCTTTTGGTCAAGGACAAGTGTTTACTGACTTTATTGTATAGTACTCTTCTAAGAGAGTGCTTAATAAATATCATGGATTGATTGGGAAAATGTGTGCTTACTTCAACTGACCCACCATCTAGACACCTCTTTATTAATTACTTGTATAAGTTCCTGATATCTTTTTTCTTTTTTGCGTCTGCCACTTGCTAAACAACTGCTCCACAACTAACAATCTGCCTAAAGGAAACTAAGGCTATGATCAGGAAATTCAATCTATAGTCAAATATTTTTTGTGGAGTGACACTGAGCTTACTGCTTGCACTAATTCTCACTGGATTTAACTTTTCAGCTGACTCAAGTGGGTAAATTTTTCAACCACCCTTCTGTGACTTATGGTGCCATTCCAGCACCCCCTCTATGCAAGTATTGACAAAATATCATAATCATTATCACAATATCAGTAGCCATTAGCAAAGCCATTAGCATCATCCCCTCTGAATTAAGCTATGATTTGGGTTTATATAGGGAGGAAACATGTCTAACAAGTCTGTTACATTGTACTCTGCCAAGCACTTAGTAAAGTGCTCTGTACACAATAAGTGCTCATATATACAATCTGCCCCCTCTTCCAGTGTTGCTTCAGGCTTGATATGGTGATCACATGTTACTTTCCCATCCCTGTCTTCTCTGGAGCTGCAGGCACTATCTCCACCTCTGCCCTCATCTGATGATGCTCTCACCCTGACCAATCAATCAATGTTATTTACTGAGTGCTTAATGCGTACAGAGCACTGTACTAAGTGCTTGGGAAAGTATAATATAGTAGAGTAGGGAGACATGATCCCTGCCCACAAGGAGCTTTGAGACTAAAGATCCACGATCCTCACTGCTCTCTGGCACTTGTAGCTGTGTGATCACTATTACCCTCCGGGTCAGCCAATGTATTATCACCACTTGCCGTGTGCCACACTGAGATGAAACTCTACCTGGCTTACCATATGGAATTGGCCCTGAGCAGAAGACATTTTTCAAGATGCATAGTTAGACAAAGAAGTTGAAAATAGAATCTGTTAAAGAAATTGGTAACAATGGAATATCATTAAGCATCTCTACTTTTGGAAAACAAGAATATCAAGAGGAGGTCCTGAAAATGGTAACATTTTCTGCAAGCAGCAAATTCAGCAGCTTAGGGAACTATAATTCCAAGCATACCAAGGAAAATGGGTTGCTCTCACCATCAGTGGTGTCACCTTTGAAACATATGATGGTCTTTTATGTTTCCCTTTATTTTTATATAGTTATATATGGCCATTGCCTCAGATCATATACTACTTGAGGGCAGAGAATATTTCCTCCTATTCTTTTATAATAGCATTAGTAGAACTGGCATCATATTAACTAACCATGAGAAAGGCAGATATGGAAAAAGTAAAGTCACCACTGAAATCCATTCTATAGACGAAGTTAGACTATAGATAAGTCATTCATAGTTACTAAGTATTCTACAACTTCCCCTTAAGTTCCTTTAGTATTTTTAGGTATTTGTTAAGTACTGGCACTGTACAGGCACTGTACTAAGCACTGGGACACTAGCTACTCAGCTTGGACATAGTCTATATCCCAAATAGTGCTTGATTACGAATTCCCATTATACAGATGAGGAAACTCAAGCACAGAGAGTTCAGTGACTTGACCAAGGTCACAAAGCAGACCAGTGGTGGAGCCAGGATAAGAACCTAGATCCTCAGACACCCAGGCCTGTATTCTACTCCCACTAGTACACACCACTTCTAATCAGATCTGTTTACATCTAATTTACTAATCTGGTCCAAAATATCATATGTAGTCATTATAGTTTGATCATCCCTCTGACTTGTTCGTTACAAAAAAAACTCAACAATTTTGCAGTGGGAATTTCTCCAACACTTTCCTTAGTAGAGATCAAATCACACACTGAGTTCTCAACTATTTCTCTTTCAGTCATAAGTGTACCTTTAATCTCATGATCAGCAAATGGTCCCACAGTTCCCTAAGCAACATATTTCTTTTGATATATTTAAAAAGCCTCTTGGAATTTGTTTTTCAAACTTCTCCCCTTCCTCACTAATTTTTTTTGTACCCCAACTTCACAGACTTTCCAGTTCTCTTGTCAGTATTTTTCTTTGGGTGATCATAGGGTTTATGTTTAGTTATACCTAAAAATTACTAATAATTTTGAAAAATTCACACTCATTTAATTTGAAGAGAAATATGTTAATGGAGCAATATTTTACTGGGTGACAAGTGGGCAGAAGAGGATGTAATCAGCAATATACCTGGAAAACTAAAATACTGCAATGCCAAAAACCAAGGCAGACATGGGGGATGAAGGATGGCACAGAGGATCATTATGAGTGGAAATTCTCTTGGAAACTTTTATTTGTACTGAAATGCTGTTCAGGTGATGAAAGTTAGGTATGAACCCAACTGGACTCGTATCAGTGATGTTTTACAGATAAAAGAAAGAGAAATGAGAACTTTAAGACACATAGCATTTTGGAATGGTATGTAACCTTTGTAAAATTGCCACAATAATTTAGTCATGCTACATTCCTATGACCTAGAAAAACACATTCTTAATCTCTGGGAATGTCACTCCCCTCCTTAAAAACCTCCAGTGGTTGCCCATCAACCTCCACACGAAACAAAAACTTCTCACTCTGGGCTTCAAGGCTCTCCATCACCTTGCCCCCTCCTACCACACCTCCCTTCTCTCTTTCTACTGCCCACCCTGCACGCTCTGCTCCTCTGCCGCTCACCTCCTCACTGTCTCCCACTCACACCTATCCCACCGTCAACCTCTGGCCCATGTCCTCCCGATGTCCTGGAATGCCCTCCCTCCTCACCTATGCCAAACTAACTCTCTTCCCCACTTCAAAGCGATACTGAGAGCTCACGTCCTCCAAGAGGCCTTCCCAGACTGAGCTTCCCCTTTTCCCTCTGCTCCCTCTGCTCTTTACCCCTTCCCCCCTTCACCTCCCCTCAGCTAAGGCGCCTTTCCCTCTGCTCTTCCCCCTCTTCCTTCCCCTCCCCTCAGCACTGTGCTCATTTGTATATATTTTTATTACCCTATTTATTTTGTTAATGAGCTGTACATCCCCTTGATTCTATTTATCATGATTATGTTGTCTTGTTTTTGTCTGTCTGTCTCCCCTGATTAGACTGTAAGCCTGTTATTGGGCAGAGATTGTCTCTATCTGTTGCTGAATAGTATTTTCCAAGCACTTGGAACAGTGCTCTTCACATAGTAAGTACTCAATAAATTATATTGAATGAATGAATGAATAACAGAAACACTATATTCTCTTTTGACACCCACTTCATTCTAAGATTAACAATAATTAAGACTTATAATCATCATCATCATCAGTATTTATTGAGCATCTACTCTGTGTGAGCACTGTACTAAGCACTAAGCATGTTCCATTATGTATGGGGAGTATTTGTAAATCAATCAACCAATAGTACCTATGGAACTCTTACTTTGTATAGTGCTTGGGAGAGTACAACAGTGTTAGTTGAAATGATATAAATGGATGGGCTACCATAGTTATGAGCAATTCACAGATCAGTAACTTCTCTGCACAAATCTTTGCTGCAAATTTCTAGTCTTCTAAATGTGACAGAAGTATGGCATTGAGTTTTGGAATCATTCAACAATTACTGAATGTCTAAGTGCTACTCATTATGTAAAGGTTTAAGCTGAACTGTCAGACAAAGTTGATTCACCTATGCTGGGCAGCAGCAGCATACGAACGAGTCAAAGGCAGATGATCAAATGGTCAAAACGTTGGTCAAAAGACAATGGCAGAGACTTAAGTTTTTACTGCATGGAAGAAGGCAATGGTAAACCATTTCAATAATTTTTTACCAAGAAAACTCTATGGATAAAGTTCATAAAGTCGCTATGAGTTGGAAATGACTCGACAACACTTGATGATGATGAATCAAGTGCTACATGCTGACAAATCTAACAATTTACACCCACTTTATTCACTAGGAGGGATATAATCTAACTTTTCCCTTCCATTATAATTATTAGAAGTTGGGATAGAATCCTGTTTTTATAAATTTACAGGCTTCATTGATGCACAGATAGTATGTATCCACAACAAAAAATACACCATTACAGCTCCTAAAAATATATCAGAAAGTAAAAGAACATACTGTTACAAATCTAATTATGAGTAATATGATTTCTCAAGCCTATTCTAACCTAATTACTCCTAATTCTCTTCATATTTGAGATGTGGTCACAGACAATGAATTTACCTTGGGGTGCAATGTTGATGAAAAATCTGATGAGGGACTGATAGTATAGACTACAGAATGTACACACATAGATCATCACTCTTCTACTAGAGGGAGTTAACTAACCTAATCAAATTTAAATTGAATTTCAATTCAATTGATGGGATGGCAAAAAGATCTGTCCAGCCTTTAAAGATCTAAGAAAGATCTAAAAAAAGCCTAAAAAGATCTGTCCAGTCTAATCAAGAGGATAATGACTGACTCATACAGGTAGATGATTATCTGTTCTTTCCTCCAACATCTCCAGTGAGAAATACTGTATACCATCTTGGCAGTTTTTTCCAATCCCTTTCAGAAAAGATCTTCCTTTTCGCTGCTTTAAGCCCATTTCTCCTTGTTCGATTCTCAGTATGGTTGTGGAAAGCAAACATTCTGTGTCCTCATGAAAATCTTTTCACCTGGCTGAAGATTGTTATTAAATCAACTGTAGGGGTGAAGATTGTTATTAAATCAACTGTAGGCTTCTCTCCAAGTTAAAGTGAAATTCCTTTTCAACCCTTGAACCTAGTTTCTATATCTTTAATTTTTTTTTCAAATTTATAGCTATGCATTCAAGGTCTACAGGAAATCTGGATGGTGACTGCTAAAAATTGCAAACAAATGCTGCTCTCCTTTCTATTTTTTTCCAATTATTTGCATTTTCACTGGACTTCTATGGAAACAGAGAAAATGGCTTTGCTCTTCACAACCTGACCCAGCTATCTGTGGCAATGAGAGCAAAGGGCACCACTTCACAGGGTAGATGCCACCTTACTGACTTCATAACTTTTAGAACACTAAGATATTGCAGTCATTCAGGACCTGGCATTTCACTTTGTATATTCTTACCCCAGTCTCTGTTTATGTCATTCCTGTTCTCTTGCTGCTGCCCTGAATCTCCCAATCTCCAGTAATGCATTCCAAAAGCTCCACTCTTCTCCTTTGTCTCCTCTCTAAATTCCCCTGCACCACCCCTCATCCTATAACCTTTATAATAATTGTGGTATTTATTAAGTGCTTACTGTGAGCCAGACACTCTATGGATATGGTCTTCAGAAGACCTAACTCCATCATGGGCAAACTTTCCTTCATCTTCAACCTCTTTCTGTCCTGTGCACTCTTCCTCCTTACCATCACCAAGACCTGCTCTCACCTGATGACACTGTATCCTATGACACTCCATCCCCAGAAGCCTTCACCTTTTCCCATGCCCCCACATCATGGAGAAACAAGGAGTTGGCCTACTCCTTTTCCCGCCATGCCCTTTTCACACCACTCTACTCACTCTATTTGTCACTTTTCCTCATTAATAATAATAACTATTATTATTATGGCACTTGTTAAATGCTTACTATGTGCCAAGCACTGTTCTAAGTGCTGGGGTAGATACAGGTTGGACACAGTCCCTTTCCTACATGGGACTTACATGCGTAATCCCCATTTTACAGGTGAGGTTTCTTAGACTCTGAGAAGTTAAGTGACTTGCCCAAGGTCAGACAGCAGACATGTGCCAGAGTCGGGATTAGCACCCAAGTCCTTCCTACTTCCTAACCTGTGCTCTATCCACTAGGCCATACTGCAGCTCTTCCTCTGAAGCCCGTGTCCTCTACCTCTACCACCCTCTACTCCTCCCTGGCCTGGCTCGGTCTAGCTTCTATTTTTCTGAGACTGATACCGTTATCTTCCTTTTTCTCTCCTGCTCTTTCACACTGTCATGTGGACTTCAAATTCATGTGGATGTTTTCGATAACCCCACACTGCCTACTTCCTCTTATGCCTTATTTTCACAGACCTCCTACTCCACCACAACTCATCCACACACCAACCTGGCATATTAGACCTCGGCATCACTATTCATTATATCATTTCTAATCTCACCATTTTGGAAATGCAATTCTTTGGCCACACCCTCTTCTAATCTCACCACTTTGGAAATGCAATTCTTTGGCCACACCCTCCTAACCTGATTTTTTACCCAAATACTTCTCCAGCAAAATTATTCTCTCCCCTTACAGAGATTTTAAGATTCTCTCCACCTACCACAATCTATCAGGCCCTACTTGAACATCCTAACAGTTTTCCCTCTCGATGCAAGTATCCGTGCCCTTAACATTGTCTTCTCTGATTCACCTTCTATCTGGCCCCTATCCATCCACTGATAATACATCAGTAACCTCCAGTAATGCTGCATTGGCAGAAATTCAGTCCACAGACCAACTTAGCCCCTTCAAATTCACCATCACTTGCTTCAAGTGCAACATTACTACTGTCTTGACTATCATGCCCAGTGCCCCAACCACAGTTTTGAAATATCACTAATTCCATCCTGAAGAAACATATACAGCCACTCTCCACTTTACTTGTACCTGATGATCTTGCCTACTTAGTTGCACAAATGGAAACTATCAGGTGTGGGTTCCAAAAAATCTCTCCTTCATCTCTCCAGTTCCCTCCTACTCCTATAGCCACTCTGTCATCCTTCCAAGCTATCTCATAAAAGGTCACTTGCCTGCTTTCAGAATATACCCCCTCAATCTACTCATCCAACCTATCCCTTCTCAAAAAACTTTTTACCTACCCTTTTCCTTCATTAATGGTCATTATCAACTGCTCACTCTCCTATGGCCCCTCATCTTCTGCCTTCAAACATGCCAACCTCTCTCCAATCCTCAAAAAAGCTTTTATGAAGTCCACTGCACCTATAAGCTAGTTCCCTATCTACCCAGCTCCTATTTTGGCCAATCTCTTACATACACTTGCTGCTTCCACTTCTTTTCTTCCAAAACACTTCTTGACCCTCTATAATTTTTTCATCCTGTTTACTCCTCTAAGACCACATTCTCCAGGTTTCTTTCTTGACCCTCTATAGTTTTGTTTTCATCCTCTTTACTCCTCTAAGGCCACATTCTCCAGTTTCAACAACATCATCCTTCTAGAAAAACTAATGGACTTAACCCTATCCTAATCTTCCTTGACATCTTGACTCTCTCTGACACAGTGAATCATTCCTATCACCTGGAAATGCTATCAAACTTTAATTTTATCAACAGAGTTCTCTATGGTTTTTTTATTACCTTCTGGCCACACTTTCCACTTCCACACCCCATAACTGTAAGTGTTCTTCAAGGCTCTTTCTTAGTCTCTAACTCTTCCTACTTTTTACCCATGGCTTGAATTACCACATTTATACAAGTGATTCCCGAACTTCTCTCTCTATAGCCTCAAACTTTCACTCCTCTGCAATTTCACGTTTCATATTATCCTCCAAACAACTCCACATGGATGTTCCACCAGCATCTTAAGCTTAATATTTTAAAAAGTGAATTCATGTTCCCTTCCAAGTCTTCTCTTCCACCTAAGTTTCCCATCACAATTGACAACATCACTATACCTCTGTCTCAGCAGCCCAGAACCTCAGGGTTATCTTTGATTCCTTCTGCTATTTGAACTCTCACATTCAGTTTATTAAATACTGTCAGTTTTCTCCACAGCATTACCTACCCTAATCTCTACATCCAAAAAACCGCCACCTTTGTCCAAGTATTGATCATATTCCAACTAAACTACTGTTCCAATCTCCTCCTTTCCTGCCTCTAGTTCCTTTTCTCCTAGTCCATCATTCACTCTGCTGTCTAGATCATTATCTGAAATCATCTTATATTCATTTTCCTTTCCATTTGAAGCAGAAACACATGAACAATGACTTTAAGGAACTCCAATAAGCTCTTTTTTCTTTTTCCATAGCATATTACATATTCTTCATTCCTCTCAAGCTAACATGCTTTCTCTGCTTCTCTCTCTTCTGTCTCACCTTTATCGCTCATACTTTTCTTCCTGTCTGGAACTACTTAACTCTTCAATTCTGCCAGCATATAGCCCACTCCATCTTTCAAGCCCCTTTGAAATCACATATCCTCCAAGAGATGTTCCCTGATTATGCTTGTCATCCAAAGCCTTAACCTCTACCACCACAGCACTTTTGTTCCACCCCTGCACTTATGCATTTATTGATCATCTGTAGCATATGACTTGCATACTCCACCATTTAAGCATGTACTATTTAAGCACATGTCCACTTTTCCATTCCCTTTTTCCTTTAATTTTTTTTTTTGTATGTGTGTGTGTGTGTGTGTGTACTTCTAGCAAACATGACTAGATTGTGAGCTCCTTAATTAAGGACAGGGATTCTTCTAATTTTATTGTAGTTTCCCAAGTGCTTAGTATAGTGTTTTGCACATACTATCGATTGATTGATTGATGCTTTTGCAGCAGACCGATGTCTATGTTTTTTTTTAAGTCTTAAGGAGATCTTTAGAAGGGGTGGGTGTTACTGTGAAAGACTGAATTAAGAAATTACTATCAGTGAATGTAAACAGCCTAGATATATTGAGGAGCAGCATGGCTCTGTGGAAAGAGCCAAGGCTTGGGAGTCAGAGGTCATGGTTTCTAATCCCGGCTCTGCCGCTTGTCAGCTGTGTGACTTTGGGTAAGTCACTTAATTTCTCTTGGCCTCAGTTACCTCATCTGTAAAATGAGGATGAAGACTGTGAGCCCCACGTGGGATGACCTTGTATCCCCCCAGTGCTTAGAACAGTGCTTTGCACATAGTAAGCACTTAGCAAATGCCAACACTATTATTATTATTATATATTTGTAAGCCACTTGGAAATTTTGCCTCTCAGTGTTTTTGAACAAATTGACCCACCCTTGATATTTGCAGAGCAGTATGCATTATTCTACTGCATGAAGTTATTTTAATGTCTTGAATGCCTTATCCTTTCTGATGGTGGTAGCTGTGGAATGAACTCTTTCTGGATTAAGGTCTTGTCAGATTGGACATTATGAGGGAGGTTACACAGTTTATTCCTGAATTCATTTGGCAAAGTGTCCAACTTATTAACACCCATAGTGCACAAAAGGAAACTAAGCCTGTGGGTACAAAATCTGGCAAGTTCATTCAGCTTTTTCTTGCTTTAATTTTCTTAAAGGTTATTCTCAGACCACTCAATGCAAAAACTCAGCATGAGTGATTCTAGATAAGATGACTATTAGGGAAATAAAGGATATATGAAGGATACTAAATTAAAAAGTTCTGAAAAAGTATTGGTAGTCTAAAAAGTAGACCAATTCACAAAAAGTTTGAATTCCTAAATCTCAAAATTGAGTTGTTCTTCTATTGGAATTCAGTGAACATTTCAAACTACTCAATGGTAAGGGTACTTATAGACTTGGGGAAACATTATGTTGCTAAGTAACATAGTTTGCCAACTTTGGATGCTGAGAAACAAAAATGAAAGGGTGAGAAAAATTATAATAATTAAGCCCGTATGAAAAGAGAGCATTAATTATGGTTTCAAATCCTGTCATGGAGTTTTGCCGTAAAAACAAGGACATTTCTAGATGGCCTGGTTTAGGGGCTATGGAATTCTGAAGACAACTCCCTAGAGTAACCTAGCTGGATCCTACCTAGCTTATGTTTTCAAAATTCAATAAATTCATTAAAATTATTAATGGGATGTGAACAAATAAGAGGCCTTTCCCAACAAAGCCCTCATTTTTCCCTCTGCATCATCTAAACATTTGAATCTGTATCATTTAAGCTCTTGATATTCATCTCACCCTCAGCCCTATAGCATTTATGTACATATCCATAATTTAATATGGGTCCCCCTCTGGACTGTAAGTTCCTTGTGGGCAAAGAACGTGTCTACTGACTCTGCTGTATTATACTCTACCTAGTGTTTAGTACATTACTCTGAACACAAAAGCACATCTCCTCCAAGAGGTCTTCCCTGACAACACTCTCATTTTCTCTTCTCCCACTCCCTTCAGCGTCACACTTGCACTTGAATTTGAATCTTATTCACCTCTCCCTCTGCCCCTCTACACTGAAAGTTCCTTGTGGGAAAGGAAGATGTCTACTGACTATGTTATCGTGGTGTATGATGTAGCATGGGCTTGGGAGTCAGAGGCCGTGGGTTGTAATCCTGGCTCTGTCACTTACCAGCTGTGTGACTTGGGGCAAGTCACTTAACTTCTCTGTGTGTCAGCTACCTCATCTGTAAAATGGAGATTAAGTCTGTGGGCCCCACATGGGAGAACCTGATTACCTTGTATTGATCCCAGTGCTTAGAACAGGGTTTGGCACATAGTAAGTGCTAGCCAAACACCATCATTATTATTATTATTTACTCTCCCAAGCACTTAATATAGCACTCTGCACATAGTAAATGCTCAGTAAATACAATTATTGAATTGATTGATTGACTGAACACAGTAAACACTCAATAAATACCATTGATTGATGTAGTCTTTGATGTATTCTGAGATGGTGGGGACTAATTTTCATTAGGCTTACAAAAATTTACCTTTATAATGAAACATTCATGATTGAAAATTTTTTATTATTTTTATTGAAATTCCTCAATGTACAAAGAACTTGGCAAACCAGAAAGCTGCCAACTGCACTCAAATTCTCCAAGGTATATTCAATGTTACAGTTTTAAACTGCTTTTAACTAACATTTATTTTACTGTATTTCCATAGTCAACCTTTTCATTTTTGTTATCATTGATAGATAATATGTTCTCTTTTTGGCACCTATATCTGCTCAAGTCTATCAAAGAGTTAATAAAAGGGCAAATTTCATATTTTACACAGATTTAGCATTCTATCTTACCTGTTCTCCTTTTTCCCCCTTCTGACCAGGTAAACCTGCTGGTCCGGGCAAACCTGATTCTCCCTAAGGAAAAATACATTTGTGGGTTACCAAAATGCGTATATATTGATAAAACTCTGAAGCGCTCTATTAAAATGATGTTGCTTATCACAGAATTCATTCATTCGTTCATTCAATCATATTTATTGAGTGCTTACTGTGTGCAGAGTACTGTACTAAGCACTTGGGAAAGTACAATACAACAATTAACAGTGACATTTCCTACCTGTAATTAATTACAGTCTAGAAGTGGGCAGAGAGGCATCAATACAAATAAATAAAATTACAGATATGTACATAGGTGCTGTGGTGCTAGCAGGGGGGGAAGAGCAAAGGAAGCAAGCCAGTGTGATGCAGAAAAGAGAGGGAGATGAGGAGAAGTGGGGCTTAGTCTGGGAAGGCCTCTTGGAGGAGATGTCGAAGCCCATATCATTCGCCTCTACCACCCTCTCCAGTTACTTGTCGCTGTCATCTACCACCCTCCCGGTCCCACCTCCGACTTCTTCAACCACCTTGACCCCTTTCTCACCTTCCTTCTCTCCTTCTCTCTGCCCACTCTGATCCTTGGAGACTTCAACATCCATATGGATGTACCCGACGACTCCTCTGCCGCCCGCCTGCTATCCCTCCTCGACTCTGCCCACCTCCTCCTCCACCATACCGCGCCCACTCACCGACTCGGTCACACCCTCGATCTCGTCATCTCCTACCGCTGCACTATCTCCTCCCTCACCAACTCTGAAATCCCTCTCTCTGACCATAACCTTCTCACCTGCCTCATCTCTCACACTCCCTCCCCCTGCAAATCTTCGTTACTGCCCCACAGAGACCTCCGCTCTCTCGATCCCATCCGTCTTTCCAATAGCATCTCTCCTCACCTTGCCGCCCTGTCCTCTCTTCCCACTCTCGACGATCAGGTCTCTGCTCTCAACTCCACCTTCTCTACTCATCTCGACTCTCTCACCCCCCTTTCCCTCCACCGCTCTCGCTCCACTAACCCACAGCCCTGGATCACCTCCTCCGTCCGCCTCCTACGCTCCTATGCTCGAGCTGCTGAGCGCTGCTGGCGAAAGTCCAAGCACCAAGCCGACCTCACACACTTCAAATTTATCCTTTCCTGCCTTAACTCTGCCCTCTCCTCCTCCAGGCAAAGCTTCTTCTCCTCCCTCATCGACACCCATGCCCGTCACCCCCGCCGATTGTTCCGGACCTTTAACTCTCTCCTTAGGCCCCCTGTTCCTCCCCCTCCCCCATCTCTCTCCCCCAATGATCTGGCCACCTATTTCCTCACGAAAATCAACACGATCAGGTCTGAGCTCCCCAAAGTCACCCCTCCGCCTCTCCCCTCCCCCCCACCAACCCCCTCCCCTACTTTCCCATCCTTCCCTGCAGTATCCTCAGAGGAGATCTCCTCCCTCCCTGCAAGTGCCACCCCCTCCACCTGCGCCTCGGACCCCATTCCCTCTCACCTTATTAAAACCATCGCTCCTGCCCTCCTACCTTCCTTAACTTCTATTTTTAACCACTCAGTCTCCAAGGGCTCCTTCCCCTCTGCCTTCAAACATGCCCACGTCTCCCCCATCCTAGAAAAACCCGCTCTTGACCCCACTTCCCCCTCCAGTTATCACCCTATCTCCCTACTACCCTTCCTTTCCAAAATCCTAGAACGAGTCATCTACAGTCGATGCTTAGAGTTCCTTAACTCCCATTCTCTCCTAGACCCCCTCCAATCTGGCTTCCGTCCCCTCCACTCTACCGAGACTGCTCTCCCTAAGGTCACCCATGACCTCCTTCTTGCCAAATCCAATGGCTCCTACTCCATTCTAATCCTCCTTGACCTCTCTGCTGCCTTTGACACTGTCGACCATCCCCTCCTCCTCCATACCTTATCTCACCTTGGCTTCACAGACTCTGTCCTCTCCTGGTTCTCCTCTTACCTCTCTGGCCGGTCATTCTCGGTCTCCTTCGCTGGAGCCTCCTCCCCCTCCCATCCTTTAACTGTTGGAGTTCCTCAAGGGTCAGTTCTTGGCCCTCTTCTGTTCTCCATTTACACTCACTCCCTCGGTGAACTCATTCGCTCTCACGGCTTTGACTACCATCTCTACGCAGACGACACGCAGATCTACATCTCTGCCCCTGTCCTCTCCCCCTCCCTTCAGGCTCGCATCTCCTCCTGCCTCCGGGACGTCTCCACCTGGATGTCGGCCCACCACCTAAAACTCAACATGAGCAAGACTGAGCTCCTCATCTTCCCTCCCAAACCCGGTCCTCTCCCAGACTTCTCTATCACCGTGGATGCACGACCATCCTTCCCGTCCCGCAGGCCCGCAATCTCGGTGTCATCCTTGACTCGTCTCTCTCGTTCACCCCACACATCCTATCCGTTACCGAGACCTGCCGGTTTCACCTCTACAATATCGCCAAGATCCGCCCTTTCCTCTCCACCCAAACGGCTACCTTACTGTTACGGGCTCTCGTTATATCCCGGCTAGACTACTGTGTCGGCCTTCTCTCTGACCTCCCTTCCTGCTCTCTCGCCCCGCTCCAGTCTATTCTTCACTCTGCTGCCCGGCTCATCTTCCTGCAGAAACGATCTGGGCATGTCACTCCCCTTCTTAAACAACTCCAGTGGTTGCCTATCAACCTCTGCTCCAAACAAAAACTCCTCACTCTAGGCTTCAAGGCTCTCCATCACCTTGCCCCTTCCTACCTTTCCTCCCTTCTCTCTTTATACCACCCACCCCGCACGCTCCGCTCCTCTGCCGCCCACCTCCTCACCGTCCTTCGGTCTCGCCTGTCCCGCCGTCGACCCCTGGGTCACGTCCTCCCGCGGTCCTGGAACGCCCTCCCTCCTCACCTCCGCCAAACTGATTCTCTTTCCCTCTTCAAAACCCTACTTAAAACTCACCTCCTCCAAGAGGCGTTCCCAGACTGAGCTCCTCTTCTCCCTCTACTCCCTCTGCCATCCCCCCTTTACCTCTCCGCAGCTTAACCCTCTTTTTCCCCTTTTCCCTCTGCTCCTCCACCTCTCCCTTCCCATCCCCACAGCACTGTACTCGTCCGCTCAACTGTATATATTTTCGTTACCCTATTTATTTTGTTAATGAATTGTACATCGCCTTGATTCTATTTAGTTGCCATTGTTTTTACGAGATGTTCTTCCCCTTGACTCTATTTATTGCCATTGTTCTTGTCTGTCCGTCTCCCCCGATTAGACTGTAAGCCCGTCAAACGGCAGGGACTGTCTCTATCTGTTGCCGACTTGTTCATCCCAAGCGCTTAGTACAGTGCTCTGCACATAGTAAGCGCTCAATAAATACTATTGAATGAATGAATGAGTGAAAGATGTGCCTTCAGTAAGTCTTTGAAGGGGGCAGAGTAATTGTCTTAGATTTCGGGCAGCACAGTTAAGTGTGAACTGGAGTCAGGAGAAACAGGAGACTGGGAGGACAGCTAGGAGTCTCCACAGCTAGGAGACCACAGTAATCCAGGTGGGATAGGATGAGTGATTGTATTAATGTGATAGGTGGGATAGAGAGGAAAGGGTGGATTTTAACAATGTTGTAAAGGTGGGACCAACAGGATATTTTTGGATTTAATATGTGGGAATGAGAGAGCGGAGTCAAAGATAATGCCAAGATTATGGGCTTGTGAGACAGGAAGGATGGTGGTGCCGTTTACAGTGATGGAAAGTCAGCAGGAGGACAGGGTTTCGGTGAGAAGATAAGAGTTCAGTTTGGACATGTTAACCTTGAGGTGACAGAATAACATCCAAGTAGAGATTTTAGTGAATGAAATAGAGCAGAATGAAATAAGGGCATTTAATAACCAGCAGAGTATCAAGGAAAAATTGTTGATTTTGGTCTGCAGTGTCCAAACAAATTTTTTGAAGATCACTTTTTTGCCTGGGACTTGATCTACCAAGGGCAAACCTGTCATTAAATGTCAACTTTACAATGTCTGTCTACCCCTCTAGACTGTAAACTCACTCTGGACAGGGATATGTCTACCAACTCTGTTATACTATACTTGCCCAAGTGCTTAGTACAGTGCTCTGCACACAGTAAGCACTCAATAAATACGACAGATTGATTGACTGATTAGGAGGAATTGTACTATGTAGGCAAGATAAACATTTTGGCCAGCCTTGAGTGATCATTAGACACCTGATTAGACAAACTGAATATGAAGCTTTTCCAGGACTTATTCCTGTCTCCATTTCTTCTGCCACCCTGAATATTAGCCCCCAGGCTGATGATCTGGGGAAGGGAGTTGGGCATAACTGCCTACATATTCAGGCTGCAACTGTCAATCAAAGTGGATTCTTGAATCAATTAGCATGCAGAAGGATGCTTTTTTGTTGTAAAAAAATACCCTGCTGCATGATCTCAGCCTATTAACAGCTCTTCTATGTGAACAGTAAAAAAAATTCTAGGATCAAATCTCTCTAACACTTTCAAGCCAGAAAGTCAGAATAACAGTAGTGATAGCACACTGGGAGTTTTTTTCAAATTGTGATTGGGGTTAACTATCATTATTACTGTCACTATCCTCTGTCACACAAACCACTACTCTTTTATTCATTCATTCAATTCATTCAATCATATTTATTGAGTGCTTACAGTATGCAGAGCATTGTACTAAGCATTTGAAAAGTACAATTCAGCAATAATTATTTTGGGAATGGATATCTACTTAGTAGATTATCCAATATCTCTGCTTTCCCTTCTTCCTCTGTTGCTTGCTTTTTGGACATTTCATAACTTCTTAGCACTTTATGCAAAAATCAGGAAAATCAAGAAAAGATGAAACTCAAAATAAACAAATATTACTAATTTGCTTCAGGTGAGAGTTAAAATGATTGGGTAAACTGAGGATGTTGAATGCATCACTAAATTCACTTATCCACATTATGTTGGAGTCTTCCGTGTGGTCATAAAATGACCTAAATGGCAAAGTTTATTCTTAAACCCTAATCAGATCAGTCACAGCTTATCCATGCTGTTACCACAGAATTTTTCGCTTTACACCATCTTACCTAAGGGCAAACACTCACCCAAAATGTTAACATATTTGAGAACTTAATTAATACTCTGGTTCCAGCATGTAAACAATGATTTATACAGTGGTTTGATGATCTGATGCTGTGACTAAAAGCGGAATAACTCCTTTAGCCTGTCAAAACATATGTGATACCCAGAGAACAGACTGTTGCAAAATTAGAGGGCAAAGAAGAACACTGCATTTGCCCAAGGCAAAAAAGAGAATTTGATTTGCCGTAAGGCATGGGAACATAGACTCAGGAGAAATATGCTGGGTTTTATGTACTCTTGGCAGATTACAGATGTTCACAGAATCCAGAATGAGGGTAAAACAGGGAATTCCTTCCTTAAGCCCTCAACATGGCCTAGTGGATAGAATATGGGCCTGGAACTCAGAAGGTCATGGGTTCTAATTCTGGCTCCGCCACATATCTGCTATTTGACCTTGGGTAAGTCACTTCACTTCTCTCTGCTCAGTTACCTCATCTGGAAATGGGGATTAAGACTGTGAGCCCGATGTGGGACAGGGATTGTTTCCAACTCGATTTGCTTGTATTTTCCCCAAGTGCTTAGTACAGTGCCTGGCACATAGTAAGAATTTAACCATTATTATTATCATCATTATAATCATTATTATAGACTCTGACTCCAAGGAAAAGGCCATATCAAGAAGAGAGGAATCACAATAGGAATGAGTTCCCTACGGTGATTTTCTTACAGTAAGGTAAGAACTCTACTTTCAGCTTCTACTCTTTCCTCTGCAGCTACTGTTTAACTTGGTAGCAAGGTGGAATTTGGGGTTAAAGACAGAAAGAAGCTCAGTGAGCCTTCCCCACTCCTTTATCTGCAGGCACACAGTCCCTGGCATAAATGAGTTTGGGGCCGAAGACTTTGTAACTCTTCTTATCTTCTCTCCTTGCCCACCCAGCGCAGAATTGGTCTTGTTAACCAAGAGGAAGCAGAATTGGAATCACTGCTCTCCAGCTGTTTCTCTAAGCCTAGAATGGTGGGATAATGCCACATTGAAGGAATCTCAAGTTCATGGGGTGTGCAATAAGTAGGACAGCCAGTCCAATTCCTCTATATATACTTAGAAGGAAAATAACTTACTTTATTGGGAAAGCACTGGCACTGGTCTCTAAATTTCCCCTGCTTTCCTTGTATGTGAGTCGGAAGCCTCCCAATGTAGGCAGTCACTGATGATGAAGCAATAGTTTCCAACTTGTCCTCCCGTGGACACTCAAAGACAAATGGATGGCATAAATTTCCATGAATTGCAACCAATACAACATATTTTGCTCCTACCAATTCAGTGATAGTACAGGTCATTACAAAGTGGGAGACCCTTTACGGATAAAAAGCTGCCATTGGTGATTTAAAGATATAACCTTTGCTCTTCCATAGAGGAGATTATTCCTGAAGTACTACCCACAAGAAATACATCTCTTGTGCTATAATTACACTCCTCTGACAACTTGAAGGCAACTTGCTAAAATAATGTTGTCATTAAAGAAACCAATGACTATGTTTTGGCAATAAATTACTAAAATCATATTCATACAAAATAATAGCAGCATACAATAAAACAATGGTGCAAAACAACAATAATTTCTTATAGATAAGCTATTTTATAAGAAAAATCAGCATTTCAAAATTTCAACATTTAGACCTTAACTCTCCCTGTTAGAGTAGAATCAAGGTCCAATTTACTCTGGTTAAATAGTTTCTTTAAACACAGTCCATTTACCATTATAATTGTTAAAACATCCAAAAAGGAAGTGACTGTTTCCTCAAATATCCCGAAAATTTGGGACCATCTATGATGGAAAATTCAGATAATTCAGAAAAAAAAAATGACCAGAAAATCACCAGGACTTGCTTCCAAGACTTTCCCCAGAGTCGCTAAATTTTTGCCAATTCTTCTGTTTCCTTTATAGGAGCAAAGACTGTTCCTTTCAGGAAAATAGTACCTTGCCCTGGAATTGAACTGTGAATTTGAAATGTCAGTATTGGCTGGCCAACTAATGGGGACAACAAAAACTACAGTAAAAAGGCCACCTTTCATTAATGCCAATATTTATATTGTCACAAGCTGCCTGCCCTTCCATTTAATAGCTAAGCCTAACAAATGCCTATGAGGACAGGGAACGCGACTACCAACTCTGTTATTTACTAAGCACTTAGTATAGTGCTCTGCATGCAGTAAACACCCAATAAATATGATTGACTGATGGACTGATAAGTCATCTTGAATGTGATGTGCTATAGAAGGCAGTTAAAATATATAAATTCAAGATTTAGAAAGAATAATGCTACATTTTAAGTTGCAATCTCAAAATCAATTCCTTTTCCCATCTTAATTTATATGACAAGCAATGTATAGTAGTCAATCTAGTTTCTGTTGATTAGGTATGTGGATTCATAGTCCATTTATTTTAGACATTATGAAATATTTTAATCACTGAATTAATTTCTCTTAACACAAACAGTACCCAAATTGTTCTCTATAGCAAATAAGATGTAAGCTCCCTAGCCTTAGTTTTAACTTTTGTTTACTCTTCTTTTCTTTTTCAATTTATGTTTACTCTTCTTTAATGGTAATTTTTAAAGCTTTGCTTTCCTTCTCCATTCCAAAAATATCTTTCACAAATCATCTTCCTATTTAGAAAAAATACACACATGGAATTAAGAAGTCTTGAGCAAATTTAACTTTGCTGTCTTATGATCTGGTAATATTGACATTTTTATAGATAAAAATACAAAAAGCTTCATCTGTGGAACATAGTGGAAGAGTGACCCAGCAACACTGTGGCATTAAAAAACTGAGAGCAATGACATTCTCCAATTTTCCTTTAATTTTCCCTGTAACTTCTCAATTCCTGGCTAATACCAGCATTTTTTAAAATATCTGCTTTCTGCAAGCATTAAAAAAAACCCCAGACACCTAGGTAATAGAAAAATGTGCATAAACACCACCTAATTTTCTCTCATATTTTTGTTATGAATCTTTCTCTTGCCCTAATTCCAAACTAGTCTCCAGAAACAGCAAGTTCACCTAGACCAGTCAAAATATCTCAAACTTTTTTCCCTCTATGTTTCAGAGATCACATCATTTTATGGCAAAAGACTAATACTGTTCAAAAATACCACTTTAATTTTTATGAAAGCATCAAACAATTAATTTCAAAAATGCACTTTTATTTTTAATGGTCTATCCAACAGTCTCTTATTCCCTTGCAATCTGCATGGCTTAATGATTCAAGAGCTACAGGTTAACACCTTCAGGAGTTAAATGCAGGGCTCCAGGAAGTCTAGGTGTTTCGAACCTGTGGGTAAGTAAACTAAATCATCTTCCCAGCTATTTATAGTAAGAGATTTGGCAGGCTTTCATCTGACTTGGAATGTAAGCTATAAATTGAATTTAGATATGTTTTCCAAGAGTAAATTATATAGCCAAAATGAATATAATAAATCAGAGATAAAAAGTAACTTGGCAAATATGGAAAAAATACATCAGCTTTGCTTTTCATAGGCTCAGGTAATTTTTGTATTCCGGTTGTCAAGCAGAAATATATAGCTCTAAAAGTTTATTTAAAGTCAATTAAGTAATTCTGAAACTTTTATTGTAAAAGAGCATTTGTATTATCATTTCTTGGAGAGTTGAATATACATGGAGAAATTGCTTCTTTTCTCCAGTTCTCATCTAGATCTTCTGCATTCATTAACCAACAGCCCCTTGTAACTAACCTATTATCTAACTGCCATGAGATGAGAGGGCTAACATGAGCAACTCTGATAGACTCTTAAAGAGACTTTGTCAGTGACCAATTACTGTTTCTAGCCAAAAGTAGATTTGATCCTACCATACATTTATAAATGAATGATAAAAGCCAAAAATTGGATTACTATAATTTTGGATTATAAAAGCGCATTTTTGGTGCAAAAACCTTTATAAAAATAACTTACCTCGGAATCTGATATTTCACAGCAGGCTTCTAATGCTATAACATTAGGGTTACAGTAAATTGTGAGGTGGTGAAGTTCAATCTGTGAAGAAATGTAAAAGCAGTAGAGCAAACATGAGTTAAATATTATACATATAAAATGAACAGAAATGGGAAATTAAAATTTAAACTGCCAACTATTACAGGATGTGCCTCAGAAACCTGTTTCTGATTCTATAATTTTACTGATTACCTAAAGGAAGGCAGTGAAGGAAATGCTATCCTTTGTGATATCCTCCAATCACTAAGTACAAAAAGGAAATGACTGCAGAAAAAGGTTTATTATGTGTCCTGAGGTTGAACTAAGGTGAGGGGGATTCCAGAAACAATTCTATAATGGATTCTAGAGGATGGATCCACATTCTTTTTTTCCGGGAGTAGTATAGGAAGTGTGCATGGATTTCCACGATTTATTTTCCAAATGTATAGTTGTTTTCTGTTTTTTTAAAAAATAAATCTTAGTAGAAACTTTATTTTAAAAGATCTAAAAAAACAAAGAGACAAAAATAAAAACCATGAAGGCTCATCTTCTTCTGACCCTCTGCAGCATTTTCTGTTCCCTAGTGGCAGCAGATTCTAAGTCTCGTTTCCATAGGTAATGATCTGTTTAGACTTATGAGAAACAAATGAGCTGAAAGCTTGTGTCTGCATTAGGAGAATTTTGCATAAGGTAATGATAGCTCTCTTTTAACCTCATGTATGCTCCACTGTAGACTGTGAGCTCCTTGTGGTCAGGAATCGTAATTTTTTTAATGGCATTTGTTTAGTGCTTACTATTTACCAGCGACTGTATTTTCAGCACTGGGCTAGATAAAAATTAATCAGGTTGGACACATTGCCCACATGGGGTTCACAGCATTAATCTCCATTTTTATTGATGAAATAACTGCGGGGCAGAAAAGGTCAGTGGCTTGCCCAAGGTCACACAGCAGACAAGTGGTGGAGTCAGGATTAGAACCCAGGAATGCAGGTCTTTCTAACAGCAAGGACAGTGCTCTTCCACTAGGCCATGTTGCTTCTTCACTCTGTTTATTTACCAACTCTTTCTACATTACTTCCCTAAGTGCTTAGTACAGTGTTCTGCACATGTGTGGCCTCAATAAATACCAGTGATTGATCTTATCCTGTGGCAACATGGTAGTTATATTCCTATGAACCACAGGTTTATCCAACAATCTTGTGTCAGGATTTGTTACATTGGGAAGCAAAGGATTAAGGGGAAGATGGTTAAAAAACAACTTTAATACATGGCTCCTAACCCAAGGGGTAAAAACCAAGAAAGTATGGTAGTTAAAAACACTTTATAATATTAAAATTCTGAGGTAAAATATTTCAACAGTTTCCCTGACACAGTACTAATAATGATGGTATTTGTTAAAGACTTACTACGTGTCAAGCACTGAGTAAGCACAGGGGTAGATACACTTGTCTGACATTTATCAGTGATTATTAGCCAATCATGGGGGACCAATCTGCATTACTTAAAATGAGTTTCTAGTAAATAATAAATTGTGTATAGCTGCAAATGCTTTTCTTGCCCATGCTAATGTAGGACTGATATCAGTTGCCACAAGACATTGTCATCTACAGAACCTGATCTGGTATTCTGGGCAGAGCTGCTAATTCACAGCCATGTTGTGGTAATCACTTTTCCCTTTTCTTTCACTGTATTCTGTTCAAATTGCATAATGAAAATACATGTTATAGCAATTGTGGAGTCGATTCAAGCACTTTAAAGATAGTTAAGTATGCCTTATGAAATGTAGCCTGCAGTAGTGGAAAGGTCCAATGCCTGGGAGTCAGCGGTACTGGGTTCTAATCCCGACTGTACCATATATCTGCTTTGTGATTTGGGCAAGCCACTTAATTTCTTTGTGCCTCAGTTCCCTCCTCTGCAAAATGAGGATTCAATACCTGAGGATTCAATACCTGTTCTTTCATCCTACTTAGACTATAAGCCCCATATGGAACATGATTATCCTATATTTACCCCAGTGCTTAGTATACAGTGCTTGGCATAGAATAAGCACTTAAATATCACAGTTATTATTATTATTATTAATATCTAACCATGTAGGACTTCAAAGGACAAAAATCTGTACTGAAAATAATAAGAAGGGAAAATAAATAGCCAGTGCATTGTCCAGAATGTCAACTGATGGGTGAATGATGCTTGAAACCTCTAAAGTCTCTGGGTGACGTAAGGAAAATTCCAGCTAGAGGCCATGATATTACAGACAACACTGCCCCTGAAGCTCAAGGGTGAGAGCACTGATCTCTAAACCAGGGGTCATGAGTTTGTATCTCATTAGAGCCTTAGACTGTGAGCACACCAGTGGACAGAACATGGGCCTGGGAGTCAGAAGGACCTGGGTTCATTCATTCAATAGTATTTATTGAGCGCTTACTATGTGCAGAGCACTGTACTAAGTGCTTGGAATGAACAAGTCGGCAACAGATAGAGACAGTCCCTGCCGTTTGACGGGTTCTAATCCCGGCTCCTCCACATGTCTGCTATGTGATCTTGGGTAAGACAGTTAACTTCTCTGGACTTCAGTGATCTCATCTATGAAAAGGGGATTAAGAGTATGAACCCCATGTGGGACAGGGACTGTGTCCAACCTGATTAACTTGTATCTACCCCAGTGCTTAGAACACTGCTTGGCACATAGTAAGTGCTTAAAAAGTACCATAATTATTATTACTATTACCTGCCCCCAGTGCTTAGCACAGTGCTTATCACATAGTAAGCACTTAACCCATACTACAATTATTAGTATGGTAGTATCTTTGTCAAAATAGAATAAAACTTCCAAATTGATGAAGAGTTTTCTGATCAATATTTGGCAGGAGATCACTATGGATCTCCTGCCAAATATTGATCAGAAAACTCTTCAGTTCAGTTTAGTTTGTGATACCAGAGCCTAAAAGAAATGAGAGAATACCTCAATTTTGGTAGTGCTGTGTAAAGTTTTCTAAACAAATTCTGAGTTTATTTGGGGTGTGAATGCCCTTGAGCAGAATCTTTTTTCCTATTATTTGAATCTTTATTTTGTACTTATATATTTATTGATTGATCTATTTACTTGCAGTTATTTATATTACATGTATATTCTATCAGTTATTATACATTCATCTATTTATGTTCTGTATCTCCCCCATTAGATTATATACTCTTCAAAGATGAGATGTCATCTTTTTGCATGCCCTAATTGCATGATACAGTATTCTGCACACTGAAAGTGATAAAAGTGATAGAAAATACTACTAATAATAATAACGTTGGTATTTGTTAAGGGCTTACTATGTGCAGAGCACTGTTCTAAGCGCTGGGGGAGATACAGGGTAATCAGGTTGTCCCATGTGAGGCTCACAGTCTTAATCCCCATTTTACAGGTGAGGTAACTGAGGCACAGAGAAATTAAGTGACTTGCCCACAGTCACACAGCTGACAAGTGGCAGAGCCGGGATTTGAACCCATGACCTCTGACTCCCAAGCCTAGTAATATATGCTATCAACAGTAACTAAAGGTAGCAGTGGGTGAAGATATGTGACTAGAGGGGTTTGGTTTTTCAGAAATATACATAGGTAGCTCTATGCAAAAATTTTCCAACACGTTACAATTTTGAATTAATCAGCAAGGGTTTCTTAAATAACTACACCAGTCTCTTCAGTGTCAATAATTGCAACAAACCTTTGATTTTGTCAGAAAAACAAAGACCACTATACACAACAGGCAAATTGTTTTGGAAGAACTACAATTTGCATTTCATAAGCATAAACCTAGGTTGAAATTTTTAAAATTGCAGATTCTCCAGGTAATTTGTCAAGCACAGTGTGCTGCACAGAGTAAGCACTCAATAAACACCACCACTGATGATGATGAAGACTGACCTCTCTTGTTTTCGAGGTAAAATAATGACAATTAAAATAATGATTAAGGTAAACACTTTCCCTTTGGTGACCCTTTGAAAACTGTACAGAAAGGAGACATTGTTTTACGGCCTAAGCTATAAATATTTAAAAGAAAATGTAACCGTGATAAAAAGAGTATGTTTTCTTTTAGCATGTTTACCTAAAAAACACTTTTTGCAGATCAAACAGCTGATAAGTTATGTTCAGTGACTGTAGATTTAAATTTTGAATTTTTGAATGTACACTTCAGCAATGTATCAGGTTAGATTTGCTTGCTGAACTAATCTAGCTTTTTTCATCAGGAACATAACTCACATCTACAGGCCTGCTATCTGCAGCCCGGGATACAATCAGAGTTCTTCCATGAAAGTCAACGGTGTCCCTTTCAGCCGTCTGCCTTCTCTCAATTAAATTACAATCCACATAGAGGGAAATGATCCTTGATTGTATGCTGATGCCAAGCTTATGCCACTGCCGATCAAATAGAGGGTGAATTTCTCGATTTTTAAATGTGTAGAGCAAGGCCTTTCCCTGAGCAGCTTGGGCCATCAGCTCCACCACCTTTTTTGTCCCATCGACTATGACAGACACCTGTAAAAATATAAAATTGGTTTATATTTTTAAGGGCAGTGTAGGAAAAATGATTATAAAGGCTTAACGGTAAACTCAAGAATGTGTACAAACATAATTTAAAAACTCAGTAGAATAGTTTGCGAGGTATGAGGAAGTCAGTGCATATCCCAGTTTTTTTTTCCACAATATACCATCTTCAACCAATGTTCCCAACCCAGAATATTCACCCAATTATATGAAGCCATATAAATGCTAAAGGGCCAATATTCTGCCACACAGGGACTATTCAATCAAGACTGTCGAAACCAGTAGGTAAATATTTTATTCTGCCTCACCTGGGGCATGTTTTGTTGGTTTAAAACTTGCCATATATACCATCGTTCCTTTTTGGTGTTTCGTCTCACACGGAATGTGACAGTTAAAGCATATTCTTCTGGAAGTCCCTCTGGAAATATCTTCCTAAGTAAAGAGAAGAAATTTCATCTCAAATACATTTAATGTAAGAAAAGTAAAACTGCCCAAAGCAAGGAAAGTCAGCACTGATGTACATTTGTTGTAAAATTCCCCAAGTAAAATATTCCTCACTTTTAAGACTTATGAAAAATTTGGAAAGACTTGGAAACATAAAAACCCACAAAGTTGACAAACTGGTGCTTCTTCTTAGACCAAAATTTGCCTTATTTTCTCAGTTACTAGTAAGAAACTGTTTTTTATATGATTGATTTCTAAAGAAAGTAAAAATGCACTGTGACAGCAAGGGGAAGCAGCAGCTACTTTTACAAGTTTGAAAATTCAATACTACCTCTCAGCTATAATGGTAAGCAAGTGATTTGAATTCAGCGTGGTATACAGAATAATAATGCTCAGGAAATTTCATTTCTACAAAAATGAATATAATGATTTTTGTCAGTACTAGATTTAGAGTAGAATGGGCAATATGCTTCATTTCTAGACATTCCTTGATATTGATGAATTCAACACTAAATACAATTGCAAGAGAAGGTTTAGCTCATGAATTAAACTTACTGTAAACTTGGGAGCAGATATTAGAATTAATACACATAATCACTGCCCTCAAGGAACTTCATTAAAGGATAGTAGAAAATCATGACCCCTGCCCTCAAAGGAATTTATAATCTAGAAGAATTTACATTCTAGAAGTGTCTACAATCTACCTTGGATCAATCAATCAATTAATCAATCAGAGCACAGTACTAAGTGGTTGGGAAGATACAACATTATAGGATTAGTAGACATGATCCCTGTGTACCAGAAGCTTACAGACTACAGGGAGAAATATGAAAAGATAAAGCAAATAACCTAAACACTGTAAATACAAACTACAAATTCATTTTTTTTAAGTTTTACCTCAATCTATAACACTGGGCCTAAGTCACACAGAAGTTTCATGATGATCCATCATGATCTAGGGCTCAGAGTCTAAGATTGCTACTAATAAGTGGGTCGTCTGCTGCTGAAGCCATAGGAATAGCATTTATCGAGCGTTTACTGTGTGCAGAGCACTGTACTAAGCTCTGGGACAGAATCATTGTTGGGAATTAGACATGATGAGCCCCCACCTGTTCGTCGCTGGACTCATGGGTGACAAAAGGAAGGAGGAGGTCAGATACTCATTCCATTAAGCACGTCTCCAAGTAGGTGGTCACTGGCACCTCTAAGACTGAGATGAATGGGGACATGCCTACCCACATAGCAGCAGCAATCACAGTCCTCCCTGTAGTTATGAAGCCAGGGTAAATAGCAGCAGTGGCCTTTCTACAGCTTCCTCTCTCAAGGCAGACATGTGGGATTACTTGTCTGCTCCAGAGACATTAAAACAACTTGCTATGTCTAAGATGCCTGTACTCAAATATCTTCGAAGAGGGGTGTGGTTTCCTAGAAGTAATCCTATCCGTTGCTTCTACAGTGATACTCCCATTGAAAATAAGTGTTGCTGTTCCTCATTTGCTGAATTTGCTGGCATAAGTTAGTGCCCAGAAGCTGCCTTCTATGGGTTCTTCCTGCTTACTGCCTAGTCTTATGATTTCCGCAACACTTCATCGCACCATAATTCAGGTGAAAAAAAAATTCACTCCTCAAGCTCAATATCAATACATAATTAGATATCTGAGTGTTCATGCCATAATTAGATTATGTAAGGCAAAACTGCCTTCCCCAGTGACCAACCTAGGGAGAGATTTCAAGCCACACAGGAGCTCCCTAGGGATGAGAGAGAGATGGACATTTGGTTTCCTTTTCCCAATCTATCAATCAATCAGTGGTACTCACTGAGCACTTTCTAGGAGCAGAGCACTGTAATAATAATAATAATAACAATAATAATGTTGGTATTTGTTAAGCGCTTACTATGTGCAGAGCACTGTTCTAAGCACTGGGGTAGACATAGGGGAATCAGGTTGTCCCACGTGGGGCTCACAATCTTAATCCCCATTTTACAGATGAGGTAACTGAGGCACAGAGAAGTTAAGTGACTTGCCCACAGTCACACAGCTGACAGGTGGCAGAGCTGGGATTCGTACTCATGACCTCTGACTCCAAAGCCCGTGCTCTTTCCATTGAGCCAAGAACAATAGTAATTCTGGTATTTGTTAAGCACTTACTATTTGCCAGGCACTGAACCAAGGGTAAAAGAAAATGGGGTTGGACACAGTTGCTGTCTTACATGGGGCTCACAGTGTCAATCCCCATTTTACAGATGAGATAACTGGGGCAGAGAGAAGTGAAGTGACTTGCCCAAGGTCACAGAGCAGACAAGTAGTGGAGCTGGAATTAGAACCCATGACCTTCTGACTCCCAGGCCCATCCTCTATCCACTAAGCCACGTTGCTTCTTTAAGTACTTAGGAGAGTACAATACAAAGTAATTAGCAGACATGGTCCTAATCACATTGGAAGGTAGCTGGCCATGAAAATTACCCTGTCCTTCCAGGGTGAAATAAGGCTTACCCTTGCCCCAGTCCAACCTCCTCAGCAGCATCTCACTTCCTTGTCCCTGGCAGTCGGTCTTGCCTATTTCCTTTATATGCTTTTTTACCACAGCTACTTATTAATAATAATAATGGTATTTGTTAAGCACTTACTGCATGCTGAGCACTGTTCTAAGCACTGGGCTAGATACAAGATTATTAGATTGTCACACATGGGCTCACAGTCTTATTCCCATTTTACAGATGAGGTAACTGAGGCACCAAGAAGTTAAAGTGACTTGCCCAAAGTCACAAAGGGGACAAGTGGTGGAGGTGGGATTAGAACCCACTTCTTCTGACTCCCATGTCCATGCTCTTTCCTCTAAGTCATGTAATCACTCATAAAGAACCCACACCACCTCACACTCATCAAATGTATCTTTTTTTAATGCTCATCACGTACTATTGTTCACTTCAAAGATCCTGAAATAGGTTCACCTGCTCTGATGACAGCACAGGACATAGGTAACATTTTATACTGTTGCAATTTTTATTTTAAAGATCATTACACAGTCTGAGACACTACAAAGAAGACATATCTTTTCACTTACAAGTCATCCATTATTGGTATGATAATCCCCATAATTAGGGTCAAAAAATTATGTTGAGGGACTACTGTGCATATAGCATTACATTGGGTACTTGGGAACAAAGAGAAAATTAATTAAACATAACTACTTTCTCCAAAGAACATCCAATCAAAGAAACATCACAAACAGAAACAATTCATTGGCCAACACTAAGGATTCAAATTTTAACAACTATGCAAGCATAAAAAATGAGTGCTGCCAACTGAGATACCTCAGGGCAGAACTGAGAAAATGTGAAAACCTCCTACCTCCATTATTCCAGGATTTGCTCTCGCATTCTTGTTACATGCGAATTAACACCTGCAACTTTTCAACTGCAAGTGTACTTGTGCATCTGTATTTGGATCCCATTATAGATTTGCCAAAGGTACATTTTAAAGACCTGAGAAATGAATGTCATGTTATTCTGCAGTTATCACCCCATCTTCCTCTTTCCATTTCTTGCCAAACTCACTGAGCAAGTTTGTCTACACCCGCTAACTCCACTTCCTCACCTCCAATTATCTCACTGACCCCTTGCAATCTGCTTTCCAATTCTGTCCACTCCAAGGAAATAACCTCCTTATTGCCAAATCTAATGGTCTCTACCTCATTCTAATCCTCTTCCACCTCTCAGTTGCCTTCGACCCTGTGGACCATCCTCTTCTTCGGGAAACATTATTTACTCTTAGCTTCATTCACACTGTCCTCTGCTGGTTCTCCTGTGATCTATCTGGATGCTCTTTCTCTTTTACAGACTCCTCCTCTGCCTCCCACCCTACAACTGTGAGGGTTCCTCAAGGTTCATTTAAGAGTTCCCTATTATCCTCCATTTCCACCCAGCCCTTTGAAGACCCCATTGTTCCAGTGACTTCAACACCATCTCTATGTGGATGATTCCCAAATATAGTTCTCTAATCTCAGCCTCTCTCTTTTTCTGCAGTCTTGCATTACCTCCTGCTTTGAAGACACTTCTCCATACATTTCTATCAGGCAATAGTTTTTATGGAGCACTTACCGTGTTTACTAAGCGTTTGGGAAACTAATGAATTGGTAGAGCTATCTCTACCTACATGGATCTTGCAGTCTACTTGTCCTGTCAACACCTCACATTTAATATGTCCAAAACTAAACACATCATCTTCTTACCCAATCCTGTCCTTCCCCTCACTTTTCTATCACTGTAGTCACCACCACCAATCTCTGTGTTTTACAAGCTTGTATCCTTAGATTATTCTCACCACAATTCTTTCATTCAACCCACATATTCATCTGATCACCAAATTTTACCTTCACAACATCTCTAGAATCCACCTTTTCCTGCTCCTCCAGACTGCTACCACACTGTTCAAAGCATTTATCATCTCCTGCTCTCAGTCCTGCATTAGTCTCTTTGCTGACTGCCCTACCCCTATCTCTCCCTCCCTAGTCCTTACTTCACTCTACTTACAGGAAAAGTTTTCTTTAAAAATGTTCAGTTTACATCTCCCCATTCCTCAGAACCCTTCTGGGATTGCCATTTCCCTTCCCATCAAATGGAAACATCTTTCCCTTGGATTTGAGCACTCAATCAATCATATTTATTGAACAATTAGTGTGTGCAGAGCACTGTACTAAACACTTGGAAGATATGTGTACTAAACACTATAACACAGTTGGTAGATACGTTCCCTGCCCACAATGAGCTTAAGGTTCTCCTCTTCCTATTTTACCTCACTAGTTCCCTATTAGAAGCCAGCATACACGCTATGCTCCTCTAAAACCAGCATACTCACTGTATCTTGATCTTGACTATCTTGCAGCTGACCCTTTCCCCACATCCTTCTTCCGGCCTAGAATTCCCTTCCCCTTCGTAGCTGAAAGACCTCTATTCTTCCTGCCTTCATAGCCAACCTAAAATCACATCTCCTCCAAGAGAACTTCTCCTAGTAGGCAATTATTTCCCATACATTCCCTTCTGCTTTGCCAAGCACTTGTACTCTTTAATCACTTTATAGTCACCCTACCATCCCATACCTTTATCCCCCACTAGACTGTAAACTCCTCGAGGTCAGGGATGATGTCTACAAACTCTATTGTACTGTAAAAATACTGTTGTCCCCCTTGTACTCTTTAATCACTTTATTGTCACCCTACCATTCCATACCTGTATCACCCACTAGACTGTAAACTCCTCGAGGTCAGGGATGATGTCTACAAACTCTATTGTACTGTAAAAATACTGTTGTCCCCCTGCAACAAGTACAGTGCTCAGCATCCAGTAAGAGCTCAATAATAATAATGTTGATATTTGTTAAGTGCTTGCTTTGTGCAGAGTACTGTTCTAAGCGCTGGGGGAGATACAGGGTAATCAGGTCGTCCCACGTGAGGCTCACAGTTAATCCCCATCTTACAGGTGAGGTAACTGAGGCACAGAGAAGTTAAGTGACTTGCCCACAGTCACACAGCTGACAAGTGGCTGAGCCGGGAGTCGAACCCATGACCTCTGATACCGAAGCCCAGGCTCTTTCCACTGAGCCATGCTGCTCAATAATTACCACTGATTGACTGATAAGCATCTGAGCTGGGAAGTAGTCTAAAGAGGAAACAACTTGGTTCAGGAAGTTGGTACACATATGAAGAAGAGTTGAGTGTCAGGAAGAGGCTGATTAGTTCTAGAAGACTTGTGAGGAGGAGGCTCCTTCCTCTAGGCTGCAAGATCCTCTAGACTGTATGCTCACTGGGGACAGGCAATGTGTCTTCTATATTCCTATACTGTACTCTCCCAAGTGCTTAGTACAGTGCTCTGCACACAGTAAACACCTAATAAACATGATTGAACAGTTATGAATAGCTGTTGATGTTTCTATTTACCCCAGTGCTTGGTACATGCCTGGCACATAGTACACACTCAAAAAAATACTTAAAAAAACAAAACTCTTCTCCTGTGGAAGAAGGTTTAGTCCTTTTTTGTGGGGACAGCTAGATCTTTAATGGAGGCCCTATGAATCAATCAATTGATACTGTGTATTGAGGTCCTACTGTGTGTTTTGTCTTATGCTAAGTCATCTCCGGCCCATAGCGACTCCATGGACAAATCTCTCTCAAAATGTACCACCTCTATCTGCAATCGTTCTGGTACTGTAACCATTGAGTTTTCTTGGTAAAAATATGGTAGTGGCTTACCATTGCCTCCTTCAATGCAGTCAACTTGTATCTCCACCCTAGACTCTCTTCCATGTCACTGGCTGCCCAGCTCAGGTGAGTTTTGGCTTTTAGCAGATTGTCTTCCACTGGCTAGCCACTGCTCAAGCTGGGAATGGAATGGATATGCCACTGCTTGACTCTTCCTCCCGTAGTCCAGACTAGTATAGTACTGGAAAACTTTCCAGGTGCCACCCCGAGAAGGGCTATATTGTGTAGACCACTCATACTAAGGGCTAGGGAGAATGCCATAGAATTACTATTTTTGATCCCTTCCTTCATTATGCTTAGTTCTAGGGAAGATGAAGCCAATTGTAGCAGTAAGCTCCAAATTAACTTCTTTCCTAATAAACACTTTCAAAAATATCATTAAAATCTGATGGTTACCCACAGATCATGGAATAAATTAGTTTAATACTGAAATCCAAACATTTAGAAATGGTGATAAATTCAGTTTTGTAATTTCCAGGTTCTTTTCTGATATCTTATATACCTTACCACAATGATATTAATAATTGTGATCTTTGTGCCCAGCCCTGCACTAAATGCTAGGGTAGATACAAGATAATCAGGTTGGACAATGTCCCTATTCCACATGGGGCTTACAGTCAAAGTAGGGGGAGAACAGGTATTGAATACCCAATTCTTCAAATGAAGATATTGAGGCATAAAGAAGTTAAAGACTTGACCAAGGTCACACAGCAGGCAGGTGGTCGAGCCAGGATTAGAAACCAGATCCTCTGACTCCCAAGCAGGATTAAAATCATTTACTACAATCTCTGAAGTTAGAGAAACCATAGTAAATTGTCCTAAGGCATAAAGGTCAGCAGAACTCTACAGTAAATCTGATCTGTAATTTTTTCTTTTGCCAAATGACTTTAAAAATATACTTCCATTTGCAGTTCCGTTTGCTATTCTGAAAGCTTAGGAAACATTAGTAAAGCAGTTTATTTATTGTGGGAATTAATTTTCCAGTAAAGCTTCCTTTTTAACTCACAAGGATTTTGAGAGGAAATGTTCAATTACTTTCAAGAAGTGGATGATATTTACATATTTACATTGTATCCACTCTTGCAAGAACCCAACATTTGATCTCAATTTTTTGAGCTGACTAGCAGAATGTATTAGCAGAATGGCTTATTTAACTCAAACGTCTAGGGAAGAGAGTAGGAGACATGGACAAGGACATCCCTTCTAAACACCTACACCATAGAAACACACAAACACACACACACACACACCAGCTACACACCTCCCTGTCATACGGACAAAAATAACACAATCATTCAGCTCCAAACACAGCATTACAGTCCTTTAGCATGCACACAAACTGGAGCGGATCACTGAAGCCAACGAATAGACCTGGAACACTACCCATCGTTGAGCATCAGTGGAAGGAATAGAAACCAACAGAATCTCCTCCGCCTACTATCTCCTCTATCCCAATCTTTCCTGGTGTGTCTGAAAGGTGGAGCTGGTGTCTCAATTCCAGCTCTGCCTACAGCTTGAAATAATGGTTGATTGGTTTCTTTCTGGTTCCTGTGAATTTTTTTTAATGGCATTTGTTAAGCACTCATTATTTACCAGACACTGTACTAAGCACTGGAGTAGTTATAAAGTAATCTGGTTGGACACAGTCCATTTTTTTATGGTATTTACTAATTGCTTATTATTTGTCAGGCACTATTCTAATCACTGTTCAAAGCCATATGGAGCTCACAGACTTAATCCCCATTTTACAACGAGGTATCTGAGACACAGAGAGTTAAGTGATTTGCCCAAGGTCACACAGTAGACAAGTGGCAAGCCAGGATTAGAACTCAGGTCAACCCACTTCTGGTTTTCTTCTAGAAGCTGGCAATGGTCCAAACCATACTCAAAGCAGCAAAAGCTCTTGAGGTTTTCATTTTTACTTGCTGCTAATGCTCTTCTTCTAGGTCTCCATGGAGAGCTGAGCTCTAGGAGTCCTTTAGAAAATGTATCAATCACAAAACTAATGTCATCAACAGACAAGATCCTCCTCCCAAGAAGGGTGTTTGGATCTGCTGTTAAAGTACATCTCCTCCAAGAGGTCTTCCCCAAATCATTTCCTCTTCTCCCATCCTTTCTGCATCCCTTTCCACCTTTTATATACCATTCCTTAGCCTAAATGCACTTATGTACATATCCATAACTTTATCATAATGTCTGTCTCTACATCTAGATAGTAAGCTCACTGTGGGCAGGGAATGTGTATACCATTAGAGAAGCAGCGTGGCTCAGTGGAAAGAGCACGGGCTTTGGAGTCATAGGTCATGGGTTCGAATCCCAGCTCGGCCACTCGTCAGCTGTGTGACTTTGGGCAAGTCACTTGACTTCTCGGTGCCTCAGTTACCTCGTCTGTAAAATGGGGTTTAAGACTGTGAGCCCCGCGTGGGACAACCTGATTCCCGTGTGTCTACCCCAGCGCTTAGAACAGTGCTCGGCACATAGTAAGCGCTTAACAAATACCAACATTATTACCAACTCTGTCATATTGTATTTCCCCAATCGCTTAGTACAGTGCTCTGCACACAGTAAGCAGTCAATAAATATGATTGACTAATCAATCTATTCACCAGAGCTGACCAGAGAGATGGCATCCTACCTCCAATTCTATATGTAAAGACTACGTAAATATAATATTTTCAAATTAACACTCAACTGATCATTCACCTTATATAACTCTGACCTTAGATCATTCTTTTTCATTTTCCTGAGCAAAAAGTCTAACAGCTTAGATAATGATGGTAAAAATACCTATTTAATCAATGCCAAACATTGGAGTAGATGCAAGATACATGGTTCCTGATTCACAATCTAAGAGGGAGAGAAAGAAACTAGACCTCAGTTTCTTCATCTGAAAAATGGGGATGTGCTTATTATACATTAGGCTAGAAGTGGAATGAGATATAGGGTCTGACTCCCAATCTCATGCTCTTCCCACCAACCTCTCTGCCTCCATTCACTTTCAAACACTACCACCCTCCCCATCCCTCAAACTCACAACCTGGTATTATGCTTGGCTCTCCCCTCTCTTTAAGCACCTATATTCAGTCAGACACTAAATCCTGATGATTCTAACTCCACAATATCTCCACAGCCTGACCCTTACTCTCCATCCAAGCTGCCAAAGCTGGTCCATCCAATAGGATACTTTATTGGCCTCCTTATAGACCAACTTGCCTCCAGTCTCCCTTTCAGTCCATACTTCATATATTGTCCAGATCATTTTCTAATACATAGTTTTGTACACATCCTCCCACTTCTCAGAAATCTCCAGTCTGCTCTCTTAAGCAGAAATTCCTGACCAACGGTTTCAAAGAACTCAATCTGCTCTCTTTCTGTTATTTATCCTTACTCCTACATCCCATCTCACACATATCATTCTTCTCAAGACAACCTACTCACTGTACCTCATTTTTGTCTCTTTCACAGCCAAACACTTGCCCATAACCTCCCTTTTTCCTGGAACTCTCTCCCCTTTCACATCTGTCAGATCACTGTTCTCCCTATCTTCAAAGCCTTTCTGAAATCACATATCCTCTAGAAGGCTCCATAAGGGATTCCCTTATGAATCCCTCATTTCTCCACCAGATTTTACCACCATTCTCCCACTTTTTTTTAATCACCTAAGCACTTGGGTACTCACGTCCACCACCTCCCACCTTAGTAACATTTATGTACATATATTTAAACTCTGCTTTTAGCCCCTACTTGTATTTTTTTTTTAGTGTCCATCCCCTCAATCCATAAGGGGAAAAATCATGTCTATGAAATATGTTGGTACTCTCTAAAGTGCTTAGTACAGTGCCCTGAAGAGAGCAAGCCCTCACAAAGTACTACTGATTGATCGCCACAGTTGGCTGAAGGGCTGATATGGCTCAGGGTACTGGGAAATTAATTTGGGAAAAGCTTGCTGGAGAAGGTGGAATCTTAGGAGGGATTTGAATGTAGAGAGAGCTGTGGTCTCTCTTAAGTGAGGAAGGTGGGAACTCCAAGCTGGGGGGGAACAGCATGAACAAGGGGAGAGGAGGGAGAGCTGAGAGCAAGGTACAACTAGAAGGTTGTTTTGGGAGGAAAGAAAGTGAACTGGTTAACAGGGGGCAGAAAGAGCAGAGAGGTACGATGAGGCGAGATGGGAGCAGCTTTAAATCATTTGTGAGGAACTTCTGTTTTATCTGAAGAGACCCAGGGAATCAGTGGAAAAGAATCAAGGGACGGACAGGGAATCAGGGAAGTCAATGACCAACAGAATTTTAAAGAGAGGAGAGATGGACCAAGGGATGCTTCAGGAAGATGATCTGAGAAGCAGGATCTAATATAAACTGGAAGAAGAGTACCAATAGCTCTGAATACTCACTTATGCAGTGCAGTTTACTAGATGCTTGGAAAGCACAAATAAACCAACAACAGTGCTGCAGGCACCAAAATAGGAACCATTAAGAAGAATCCACTGATAGTAAAAGTCACTTATGGGCACATGTGGCCAATCCTGATCAAACTGTGTCACACACAAGGATTATAATTACTGTGAACCTGAAGAGTGCTGTTTTTAAAGAACTTTGCTTTTCCACACATTCAAATTGTGAACAGAATTAGGCAGATTACAATGAAAGTGTAAAATCTAAGAAATGATGATCTATTTCAATACAATAAGGTAACTGTATTCACAATTTTAAACAAAACCTGCACTGAGAACTCCTACATGACTTTCTAGGAGAGCCCTGAATTATTCTTACTAGGGAAAATAGTCAAAATTCTGGGCTTTGACAATGGAAAGGTGGTATGATAAATATCATGACTACATCATTGTTCAGAGCACTGGAAACCTCATTCAGAATTCCTAAGTGCATCCCTTCGTAGGGTATGGGAGCTACAGGAATTACAGGAGACAGACTTGAGCTGTTATTTAAAGAGCTGAATAGTAGAACATGAACACTATTCATGACTTTGACTTCCTTCCTTTCTTTCCATCTTTAACCACAAGATAACAAAACATTAAGGAATTTCCAAGAAGGGTAAACATGCCAAAACGTTAAATATAAATATTTACAACCTTCCAGAACTTACAGAATTTAAGAAAGTTGAACTTAAGGCTTATGTAACATCTGGAAAGAAGGCAAAAAATACATAATAGTCTAGTTTTGTTTTTTAAAGGAAAATGGCACTTTTCAAGTCCAAACTTCTCCATAGCCTTTATCCTCAAGACACTGTGGAAAGAATCATACTTTTTAAGATGTTTAATTACTGGCTAACTGACTGGAGGTTATTATTTTTAAACTGGCTCATGACACACTGAGGAAGAATCCTATTCCAGTGTTATTTTTATGAAAAATTTTCTCTTCTGCTTCATATCAGATCTAGTATGGCAATCTTGTTTACTTTTTTGATTAAAAAAACCCTAATGGAAAAATTCTATTTTTAAAATCTCAGGAATTGGCTTCAAAACTAATTCTTCCTTTCTGAACAGGAGTAAGGCAGATTTCATGATGAACTTCCGTATTTACAAGTATCAATGGGGCCTTTGACTTGCTGAATATCTTCCAGGAAGAGAAATATGATACAAGTTATATTTCCTGAGAATGAAGTGAGAGATACTTGGAGTTTATAGCAAGACATTTCTTTTCCAGCTGACATATACCATCACCTGTCACGTTACTGACAAGTTGGCTACCAGGACTCAATGGATCAGCTTGAATCATCTTTCCTAGGTAGGGATGGTAATGCCATATTTACAGATACTCCAAAACCTTAGGTCTTTTTATGTGTTCAGAGATTTAAATAGACCAGTTGCTAATAGGAAAACAAAACCTGGAGAGCTCATATCAGCAATCTCACATCATGTCATTTTCCATTGTGGTCATATTGTTTGCTATTTGTAAACAGTTTAAATTGTATACAAATAGGTCATTCTGCAAAATAGAACAATACTCATACAGATAATCTCCAGATTACAATCTAAATGTCAACAAAGGTAGTTGGGTAAAAATCAGTATAAAGTGTGCCTTTGTCCCTGGGAACAGTAGGAATGTAGAATTTTTTAGGGGATAATAATAATAACAGTAATGTTAGTATTTGTTAAGAGCTTACTATGTGCCAAGCACTGTTCTAAACACTGGGGTAGATACAAGGTAATCACATTGTTCCACATGGGGTTCACAGTCTTAATCCAGATGAGGTAACTGAGGCACAGAGAAGTGAAATGACTTTATAATAAAGATAGTATTTGTAAAGCACTTACTATGTGCCAAGCACTGTTCGAAGCACTGGGGTAGATACAAGGTCATCAGGTTGCCCCACGTGGGGCTCACAGTCTTCATCCCCATTTTACAGATGAGGGAACTGAGGCACAGAGAAGTTAAACGACTTGCCCAAGTTCACACAGCAGACAAGTGGCAGAGCTGAGATTAGAACCCACAACCTATGACTCCCAAGCCCGTGCTCTTTCCACTGAGCCACACTGTTTCTCAATCTGAGAATATGGACATGGACCTATGAAAAAAGCAATGGGGGGATGGCACATAAATGATCAAATCAGTTCTGTATTTTCATGTAATTTAGTTGTGAACTGCTTTGAGCATTCAGTCAATTGTATTTATTGAGCACTTACAGTGTGCAGAGAACAACTATGAGTTTGGGAGAGTGCAGTAGTGTAATTAGATTTGATCCTTCCCCTCGTGGGCAGGAATTATATCTGTTATTATAATGTACTTTCCCAAACGCTTAGTACAGTGCTTTGTACACAGTAAGCACTCAATAAATATGATTGAATGAATGACTCCAGGAATATAGCCTGCTTCCTAATTATCTTAAGAAGCAAACTCAAGCTGGTTCTAAATTATCCCATACATTTTCAGGTTGGTGCCACAGAATCTCAGACACAACTGGATACCCAGATATCCAGATAATGAGAAGCAGTGTGGCTCAGTGGAAAGAGTCCGGGTTTGGGAGTCAGAGGTCATGGGTTCAAATCCCAGCTCTGTCACTTGTCAGCTGTGTGACTGTGGGGAAGTCATTTAACTTCTCTGTGCCTCAGTTACCTCATCTGGAAAATGGGGATTAAGACTGTGAGACCCATGTGGGACAACCTGATTACCCCGTATCTGCTCCTGAGCTTAGAAGAGTGCTCTGCACATAGTAAGCGCTTAACAAATACCAACATTATTATTATTATTATATCCCCCATGTGAGACATAAATCTGGGTCCGTTTGGACGTAGCCACAGACCTAGGTCTCTGGGATCCACATAACTGATCTGGCCTTTGGAAGCAGGAGACAAGGACACCTTCACCATGTACTCTGCTAACGTGCTCAAAGCTAAGATCTATTAACTACCTTCCAGGCTCTCAAGTTCCTATTCCCACCTGACTGAGGTGGTAGTTTACTGTTTCTTACTCAACATTAATCAATTAATGGTGTTTATTGAGTGCTTACTGTATGCAGAGCACTCTATTTGGGAGTGCTTGGGAAGGTACAAGCACTGTTTAGAGTGGGCAAGCACTGTTCCCTGCCCACAATGAGCTTACAGTCTAAAGAGGGAGATAGACATTAATATAAATTATGGATTTTTACATAGGTGCTGTGGGACGTGGCTTAGTGGAAAGATCACAGGTTTGAGAGTCAGAGGTCATGGGTTCTAATTCCACCCCGCCGCTTGTCAGCTGTGTGACCTTGGGCAAGTCACTTAACTTCCCTGTGTCTCAGTTATCTCATCTGTAAAATGGGGATGAAGACTGTGAGCTCTATGTGGGACAACCTGATTACCTTGTATCTACCCCAGCATTTAGAACAGTGTTTGGTACATAGTAAGCGCTTAACAAATACCAAGATTATTATTATTATTGCTATTATTATTATGTGCTAAAAGGACACAGAGCTGAGTGCACAGGTGACACAGAAGGGAGAGGGAGCAGGGGAAATGATGACTTCAGGGAAGACCTCATGGAGGAGATACGATTTTAATTAGGCTTTAAAGGGGTGGAGAGTGGTGATTGTTCAAATACCATAATTATTATATACGAATGAGGAAGGAGTTCCAGGCTAGGGGAAGGACATGAGTTCAGAAAATAGTGAGTAGGTTGGCTTTGGAGGAAGAGAGTGTATGGGCAGGACTGTAGAGGAAATCAGCAAAGTAAGCTAGGAGTGGGTAAGCTAATTGAGTGCTTTAAAGCTGATGGTAAGGAACTTTTGTTTGATATAGAGGTGGATGGGCAACCACTGGAAGTTTTTGAAATATCAATGTTTCCTCTTTGCAAATCCTCTTGATGTTGCTTTGTAATAAGCACAGTTTAGCTACCTGCTCCACTTCATGATCACATTTAACATATAAAGTATGATTGCTGTAGCAATTTTATCCATTCCTAGTGCTGCTGAAGACTTTTTTATGATATTTGTTAAGTAATTACTGTGTGTCAAACATTGCTTTAAGTGCTGGTGTAGATACAGGTTAGTTAGGTTGGAAGCAGTCTCTGATCCCACATGGGTCTCACAGTCTAAGAAGGAAGGTGGACAGGAGAACTGAGACACATAGTAGTTAAGTGACTTGCCCAAGTCACACAGCAAACAATTAGCAGAGATGGATTTAAAAGCTGGGTTCTCTGAATCCCAGATCCTCATAGTTCTCATATTTTTTTGGACTTGTTTGTCCTTAGTCATTCATTCATTCATTCATTCATTCAATAGTATTTATTGAGCGCTTGCTGTGTGCAGAGCACTGTACTAAGCACTTGGAAAGTACAATTTGGCAACAGATAGAGATAATCCCTACCCAACAACGGGCTCACAATCTAGAAGCAGGGAGACAGGCAACAAAACAAAACAAGTCCATATTCAGAATTCTGCATCAGAGTTTTTGTAACTACTTAAAGGGCAGAAACTTTTGTAATGTCTCCTATGTAACCTGAGCACACAGAAGAGTGGTTTGTGCCCAGAAGATGCTCAATGAAGACTGTTGATGATAATGATGAATTTTTTAATAGCATTTTTTAAGCATTTACTATATGCCAGGCACTGTACTAAGTGCTATAGATACAAGATCGTCAGGTTGGACCAACAGGGGACTCACAGCTTTAATTCCCATTTTACAGATAATTAACTGAGGAACAGAAAAGTTAAGTAACTTGCCCCAAAAGTCATACAGCAGACATGTGGCAGATCCAGGATTAGAGCCCAGGTCCTCTGACTCCCAGACCCATGCTCTTTCCACAAGTCCACTCCGCTTCTTTTTTTCAAGTTGAAGAAGTTTAATCAATTTATCAATTAGTATTTTCAGGATTTTAAATGGAAAAATATAAGATCTGTCATTCTGATACGACTTTTCTATCAGTGCATCAATCTACCATTTATTTATTGCATGCTTACTGTTTGCAGAGTACTGTACTAAACATTTGGAGTGTACAGTATAACAGAGTTGGTAGATACATTCCTGACCAAGAGGAGTTTACAATCTAGGCGGGGGAACAGACATTAAAATACATTACAGAGGGAGTCGGGGTGGAGTAAATTAAAGAATGGAAATCCAAGTGCAAGGGAAAAATGGAAAGGAGAAGTAGTACAGGAACTTAAGGCTTAGTTGGAGATGGCCTCTTGGAGAAAGTGTGATTTTAATAAGGCTTTTTACATTGGAACTGTATCTATCTTTTGGATATGAAGGAGAAGGGAGTTCCACGCCAGAGACAGAGTCAGCAGCGAGATAGACGAACTAGAGGTAAAGTGAGTAGGTTGGCATTAGGGGAGTGAAGTAAATGTGCTGGGGTGTGGTAGGAAATCAGTGAAGTAAGATAAGAGGGAGCAAGTTGATCGAGTCCTTTCAAGTCAATGGAAGGAGTTTCTATTTGGTACAGAGTAGAGGATGGGCAACCACTGGAGGTTCTTAAGAAGAGGGGCAACATAGACTGACCATTTTTTTAGAAAGGCAATCTAGTCAGCAGAGTGAAGTATTAACTGGAGGCAGGGAGGTTAACAAGGAGGCTGATGCAGTAGTCAGAAGGATATAAAAGACTGCAGAGAAGAGAGGACAAGACTGGAGAAGTAGATTTAGAAATCATCTGTGCAGAGATAGTAGTTCTCCAAGTGAGGAGATGTATATAGAGAATAGAAGGGGAACCAGAACTGAATATAGTTGAAGGGGTGAGAAGCAGAGGAGGAGTTGTGAAAGACGCTGAGAAAAAGCTCTCAGAGAGATGAGAAGAAACCAGGGACTACAGTGGCAGTGAAGCCAAGGTGAGGCAATGTTTCCAGGAGAAGGGGTTGGTACACAGCATCAAAGGCAACTGAGAGGTCGAGTTCCTCTCAGATGGAGTAGAGGCCACTGGATTTGTCAAGATGGAGATCACTGGTGACCTGGGAGGGTAGTTTCATGGAGTGAAGAGGTGAAAGCCAGAACCTACACATATATTTTTTTTTCAAGAACAATGGTGCCTCTTGATTAGATGCACTGGATTAGCAAATGAGCATTGACAGGTGTCTGTAAATGCAATTCAACCATCACTGAGAAATTACATTGGTGCAGAGCACTCTACTAAATGTTTAGAAGAGAACACTAACAGCAAAAGTTATGGTCCTTGCCCTCAGGGGGTTTTATTGTCTCATAAGGGAGTCTAGTGTAAATTATATAGAAATAGTAGGTATAAGACAAAGAAAAGGATCTTAAAGGAAGTAGCATGACTGTATCAAAATATAAAGATCAGAATGATTGAACATTTTTAGACTTTCTGTTATTATAATGAACCTCAAAGTTTATGGTGAAGGAAGCTTTTATGCATAGAACCTTGGTCTGTGGAAGAAAATATTAAATTCAGTTGCAAAAAGATATACTTTTTAATTAAATCTGAGAAATTATCTCTTATAAAATGATTCCTTAACTCTAGTACAACCATTCCATAGAGCATCCTATAAAATTGTCCAATATAAAATTTCTTTTAAAATGACTTGTGTCTTTTATTGCATAAAAGCAAAGATCGTAAATCTGCATAAAAAATTGAAATCTAATGACCAAGATAAATTCAGGTGCACATCTGCGAAGTGAAGCAGAAAATTCAGCAAATTATTTAGATAATTCAAAAAGAGCAAACATTAATCAATAAATCCGTGATATTTACTGAGTCCTTTTTGTGTGCAGAGCAGTATACTAAGCACCTTAGCATTACCTTGCTTCAATTATCCAGTTATTTCAGATATTTGGGACTGAATTATTTGTATAATTGTCTAAACTTTCTTTATTTTGCTCTGGTAAAGCTAGCCCATAACAACAATATCATTCCCTCACTTTGGTTTCAGGAGCCAAGTCAAATCGTTAGTAATTGAATAGGACATGCCTAGTCTTCACTTGAACATTATGAAAAGCTAGGTCTTTGTTTCTACACAAACATGGACACAAACCACTAAAGTTGTCATGCTCTAAAGTGTAGCTACACAGGTTCTAGAGAATGATGATAGTATTTCCTAAGTGCTTACTATGTGCCAAGCACTATTCTAAGCATTGGGGTAGATACAAGGTAATCAGGTTGTCCCACATAGGGCTCACAGTCTTAATCCCCATTTTACAGGTGAGGTAACTGAGGGACAGAGAAGTTAAGTGATTGCCCAACGCCACACAGCTGACAAGCGGTGGAGCAGGGATTAGAACGCATGACCTCTGTCTCCCAAGCCCTGGCTCTTTCCACTGAGCCTCACTGCTTTTCTAGATACAAGGTTATCAGGTTGTCCCACCTGGGTCTCACAGTCTTAATCTCCCCATTTTACAGATGAGGTAACTGAGGCACAGAGAAGGTAAGTGACTTGCCCAAAGTCACACAGCTGACAAGTGGCAGAGCTGGGATTCAAACCCATCACCTCTGACTCCTAAGCCCATGCACTTTCCACCAAGCAAAGCTTCTTCTCGCCTACTGTACTCTGCCAAGTAGAAGAAGCAGGAATGATAGCCTTTCAGGATAGAAACTTTGAACCCAAATAAATTACATAAATGTCATAACCTTTATCTATGTAATTTGTATTAAGACCCCTAATTTGTATATGTTTTAAATAAGAAAGAAACATCACCACACAAATGACATAGTGTTTGTTATAACTAATAGAGAAGTAGTGTGGCGCAGTGGAAAGAGCACTGGCAGGGAGTCAGGAGACCCAAGCTCTGCCACTTGTTTGCTCTGTGACCTCGGTTAAGTCGTCTAACTTTTCTGTGTTCCAGTTTCCTGATCTGTAAAATGTGGATTAAATATCTGTTCTTCCTACCACAAAAACCACGAGACCCAAGTGAGCCAGGGCCTGTTCCTGACCTGATTACCTTGTATCTCCTCCTGTGCTTAGTATAGTACTTGGCATATTGTAAGCATTTAATAAACACTACCATTATCATTAGTAGTAGTAACAGTCAATCTTACCCTACATACCAGATTTGTATTTTGAGAAGAATCTTTATTAATTTCTAGTTATCTTGACTCTAATGATTTTGCACTTTTTAAATTCAGCATTCTTAAGCAGAGAAGATAAAGTAATATACATATGCATACTTACTAATCCATGCCCTGCTACACTACTCTTAAATTAACTTCAACCAATATCTAATTTCCTACATGTGATGATCTAGACATGGGGAATATCTAGTTCACAAAAATCTTGCCTGTTAAATCTCACTATAAGAATCGAAGGTTCACTGGACAAGCATCTCTCAAAATCTCATTACCTCTAAGTACTTCTAGCTTTTTTGACTGTAAGGTTATTGTGGGCAGGGAACATGTCTTCCAACTCTGCTGTATTGTACTCTCCCAAATGCTTAATACAGTGCTCTGCACACAGCAAGCACTCAATAAATACAATTGAATTCATTCATTCATTCATTCAATAGTATTTATTCAGCGCTTACTATGTGCAGAGCACTGTACTAAGCGCTTGGAATGTACAATTCAGCAAACAGAATTCCTTCATTCACTCAGTCATATTTATTGAGAGCTTACTATGTGCAGAGCACTGTACTAAGCAATTGGAAAGTACAATACAGCAATAAAGAGTGACAATCCCTGGCCACAACGGGCTTAGTGTCTAGAGGGATAATAATGGCATTTGTTATGTGCTTACTATGTGCCAGCCATTGTACTAAGGGCTAGGGTGGATACAAGCAAATCAGAATAGGTACTGTCCTTGTCCCATGTGGGGCTCACAGTCTCAATCTCCATTTTACAGATGAGGTAACTGAGGCTCAGAGAAGTGAAGTTTCTTGTCCAAGGTCACACAGCAGACAAGTGGTGGAGCTGAGATTAGAACACATGACATTCTGACTACCAGGCCCATGCTCTATCCATTATGCCTGCTTCTCTAAAAATAATAATAATAATGATGGTATTAGTTAAGCACTTATAATGCTGGCATTATTCTATTCATTCATTCATTCAATCAATCATATTTATTGGGCACTTACTGTGTATACAGCACTATACTAAGCACTTGGAAAGTACAATTTGGCAAGAAATAGAGAAAATTACTCCCCAACAACAGGCTCCTCTAGGGTAGACACAAAGTGATCAGGTTGTCCTACATGGGGCTCACAGTCTGAATCCATTTTACAGATGAGGTAACTGAAGCATAGAGAAGTTAAGTGGCTTGCCCAATGCCATTCATTCATTCAGTAGTATTTATTGAGCACTTACTATGTGCAGAGCACTGTACTAAGTGCTTGGAATGTACAATTTGGTAACAGAATGTACAATTCGGCAAGGCCACACAGCAGACAAGTGGAAGAGCTGACATTAGAACCCAAGTCTTCTGATTCCCAAGCCCGGGCTCTTTCCATTAAGCCATGCTGCTTCTCTAAGAATAGCACTGATTGACTACTCTTCAGAAGTGTTCATTCAAGCTGGCCAATAAATCATCTAAAGTAAAGCAATTAAAACTAAATTGCTTAATCATCTGAAGTTCTCTAAGCTTTCGTGTTAAGTCACTTAACTTTTCAGCTTTCCTGTTCTCTCTCCTACTTAGACTGTGAGCCCCATATCCTCATTAACTTGTATTTCCCACAACATTTAGAACAGTGCTTGATACAAGTAAGTCCTTTAGAAATACTCTTAAAAAAAAGGGAAGATAGACATCAGGGGTCACTTCTCAGTAAGTAGGGTAACTTATTGAGAAGTGACCTAAGACTTCCCTATGAAAATTCTTCACACCCTGGTCATGGCTAGAAACCTCTCCAACTAGGCTTTAATCTCTCTGTGAGCAGGGAATGGATCTACCAACTCTGTTATATTGTACTCTCCCAAGGGCTTAGTATATAGTGCTCTGCATGCAATAAATGATCAGTCAATATGATTGATTGATTAAAAGCAAGACCAAAGGACAAAGAAAAATAAGCTGGAAGCTGCCAAGTTTCAGCATCCAGTAAGGCCTCACACTAAGCTAAACCTTGGTAGCACGGGTTGTTCCAGACTCATGCCAGTTCTGCTTTCTCAAAGGATCCAGGCCCTGGAAGTAATGTTGTGTAGTGTATTAGCCTCCCCTTCTTGGGCAAATCCACAAGACCACAGTTTTCCCTAATATTAGAGCCCTTTGAAGATAAACCCTACCTCCTCCAGGAACCCTTCTCTGATTCATTGACTACAATGTAGTCACTTCAACCCAACAACCAGCCTGAGCACTTGTGTAATTTATTCCCAACTCAATTTTCAATTATTTACATAGTTTATTTGTATATTTACCTGAACATTCAACCATTTGTTCAGCTGTTTCTTTTTGATATGTTTGGACTGAGTCCTGTTTTTATCTTGATCTTTCTTTTGCTTGCACTATATCTAAATAACTTTTATCTGTCTCCCCTATTATAAACTATAATCTTTTTAGGGGCAGGAAATGTGTTCCTAGCTACTATTAGGCCTGGGGTTTCTAAGTCTGCCATTAGGCTCTCCCACTAACAAGCCACATTACTTCTGGCAGGAATCCCAGGTTAGATTCTGTAACAGTATTCTCTCCCTAGAGTGAAAACTGCAATTCTTACTGTTGTTGACATTACCCTACTATTTGTTCCCTGTTCTTCCCACCTCAGATTATGAACCCTCTGTGTGCCAGGGACTGTATCTGAATTAATTTTCTTGTCCTTGTCTCCAACACTGTGCACATGGCAAACACTCTGTAAATATGACCACTGCTGTTAACAAGCTTAGCAATAAAGTCAATGAATCAATTAATGGTATTTATTGAACACTTACTGTGTGCAGAGAACTGTACTAAGAGCTTGGGAAAGTACAATACAAAAGAGTTGGTAGATATGCTCTCTGCCCACAAGGAGGTTACATTCTACAGGGGAAGATAAATACTAAAATAAATTACAAATAGGGGAAGTAGCAGAGTATAAGGACATGTACAGAAATTCTGTGGGGCTGGGGTGAGTATCAAAGTGCTTAAGGGATAGGTGCCTTAGTGAGAAGCAGCGTGGCTCACTGGAAAGAGCACGGGCTTTGGAGTCAGAGGTCATGGGTTTGAACCCCGGCTCTACCACTTGTCAGCTGTGTGACTTTGGGCAAGTCACTTAACTTCTCGGTGCCTCAGTTACCTCATCTGTAAAATGGGGATTAAGACTGTGAGCCCCACGTGGGACAACCTGATTCCCCTGTGTCTCCCCCAGCGCTTAGAACAGTGCTCGGCACATAGTAAGCGCTTAACAAATACCAACATTATTATTATTATTATTGACCCAAAGGGAAGGGCAGGTAAAAGAAATGTGGGCTTAGTCAGGGAAGACTCTTTGGAGGAGGTGTGATTTTAGAAGGATTTTAAAGGTAAGGAGAATGGTGGACTGTCAGATATGCAGGAGGGAAATCCAGGCCAAAGACAGGATGAGGGCAAGGAGTAGGTGGTGGGATAGATGAGATCGAGGCATAGAGATAAAGACCGAAGTAAATCTAGTTTTCCTAATAGTGTAATGATGGAATTTGTTAAGCGCTTACTATGTGCCCAGCACTGTTCTAAGGGCTGGGGTAGATACAAGGGGGTCACAGTCTTAAACTCCATTTTACAGATGAGGTAACAGAGGCACCGAGAAGTTAAGCGACTTGCCCAAAGTTACACAGCTGACATGTGGCAGAGCCGGGATTAGAACCCAAAACCTCTTACTCCCAAGACCGTGCTCTTTCCACTAAACCACGCTGCTTCTCTGTAAACAGCCAGGAATGCATCTCTCATAGAGGCTGCACTCCTGAGTTCTAAACTGGAAATTAGAAAAGGAATTCAAACATGACTTCAGAGAAGTTGTAAACTGAAAGAGGTGTTTCCAATCACAGCTGTAGCCTGAGACCTCAGAAACACACTCAAACCTTTGGACCGCCATAGCAAAACTAAATAAAAATCATCAAGTGAACTGGGATAATCCCTGATTGCCCATCAGTAAAACTGTTAGCATTCACTGCTTTTCCTCCATGCTATTGTGGGTTCTGAAAGACAGCTGAGAAATGACAGAATAGAAGCAATGAACAAAGAACAACCAGCAGAATATTTTCAGAAGAGAAGCCTGAAATCTCTTAAGTTTTTGCTTTAGTTTAACAATCCACATAAATGTGGACAATGGTTGATTCAGGAAATTTAATTGCTTCATCAACAATTCAAGCTGTTCACATTCTCTTTACCTTATTTGAACATAATTTTAGTCATTTGATATTCTGAAGTGTATACTCTTTGATAGCATACAGATTCTTGTGTATATGAATCAGTTTTAGGCTCTCCATTTACAACCTGACAAAAGCACAAAAATATTTTCATTTGACAAGACTTCCTCCACTAGCATTCACAGATTAGAAACTGAAAATAGTCCTTCTGCCTCTCCTCTTAAAGGAAAGTTACAGTCGTTTTCCTCAGTGGAGCTAAACAAATGTTCATGAGATAAGATTCTGTTATGAACAGTCTTTGAGGTGCATTTTAGCTTTTATAAAAATATAGAAATAATTGCATTTTTCAAAAATAACATTTCACCGACAGAGCAGTGAATACAAGTTTAGAGAATCTAAAACCATCTGCTTCCCCCACAAGGAAATAGTTGGAAAAAGTGAATTCTGTGCTCCTGGACGGGTGCAGTTCTATATCCACGTGGAAGGCAGAGACGAATGCTGTACACATTCCACAGTTCAGTGACTGAGACCGCCCAAACGGCAATGGCGTCTTTAGCAGCACGACCCTGAATTGACTGCTCCGCTAGAGTGTGGCGTGTTCCCTGGGCCAGGATTCCATGAACTCTGAAGAAGTACCCTGGGCCTACTAGGGATATTGACAGATGACTGGACACTGCTGACATCTCAAAAGCAGAATGTTCCCCCATTTTGGAGGGATTGTGAGGGATGCCTATTCCTCTCTTCATATGCCCCCAAAGATGAGGGTTTGCCCAAGGCCAGATCTTTATGGAGGCTCCTGCTTCTCTGTAGAGGCCTGTATGGGCTCAGGCAGCCCATAGCTTAGGTGGGATCTGAGCTTAAGGGACCAATATGGCTAGAACGAAGACAAATCCAGACTGCTTCATATAGAGTTTTGGGCCCTCCCTACCCCCAAATTAATCATTTATGCAGATTAACATATCAATGAAGTCAAATATAACATCCGAGAAATTGAAATATGTCTACCCAAATACAGTTGCAACCTGAGACCCCAGTAACACCCCCAAACCTATGGACCTCTGTGGCAAAACTAAATAAAAATAATCAAGTGAACTGGGATAATCCCCTAATTGCCCATCAATGAAACTGTTAGCATTCCTAATTTTTCCTTCAGGCTTTTGTGGGTTCCAAAAGATAGCTGAGAAATAACAAGATGAACATATTCAATCTATCAACAAATACTGTTGGTTCAACCTTCACAACACTGCTAAAATCTGCCCTTTCCTCTCCTTCCATCCTGCTACCAACTTAATCCAAGCACTTATCCTACCCTACTTTGATTACTACATCAGACTCTTTGCTGAACTTCCCGTCTCATGTTTCTCCCCATTTAGGTCTGTACTTTAATCATTTTTCTACAAAACTGTTCAATCTATGTTTCCCACTACTCAAGAACCTCCAGTTATTGCCCATCCACCTCTTCATCAAACAGAAATATGTTACCAAGGTTTTAAAGCACTCAACCAATGACCTGGCCCCTTACCTGATTTCCCACTACAACCCAGTCCACACACTCATTCCTCTAATGCCAACATACTTACTCAATCTCATCTATATCATGGCCGATCACTTGCCCATGTCCTACCTCTGGCCTGGGACACCCTCTGTCTTCATATCTGACAGACATTAACTCTCCCCACCTTCAAAGCCTTATTAAAAGCAAATTTTCTCCCAGAGGCCTTCCTTGACTAAGCCCTCATTTCCTTTTCTCCCATTTCTTTCTGCATCTTCCTTGAACTTGGATTTTCACCGTTTTATTCAGTCCTCTTTCAGCCCCACAGCACTTATTTAAATATTTTTAATGTTTTTATTTATATTAATGTCTGTCTCCACCTCTATATTATAAACTCATTATGAACAGGGAATGTGTCTACCAACTCTGTTATACTATTTCCCAAGCACTTAGTACAATGCTCTGCACCCAGTAAGCAATCAATGAATATCATTGACTGACTGATTGAACTTGATTTTCAAAATGCAGTGTCCAATGTGTACTGAACTTACACTAGACAATAGGGAAGACTTTGTGATTCCTTCAATGGTATTTACTGACACACAAGTGAAAACAGACTAGGGTGTATACAGTAACAATTATATAATTGGCAACACTTCAAGGAATCAGTGGTTCTGAGAACCATGCCACATTCATTAGTTTTCTAAAAATTACCAGAGGCCACATCACGGATTTTGCTAACACAAATGAACTAGGGAAAACTTGAGGCAGCTCCAGTGAAGTCTCAAAAATCTTGCCTATATAGAAGTCCTAGAGCTTTGTGCCATCTTGGGACTTATGGACTCCAGATCCATGGATTATTTCCTGCTTCCAGTGTTCTACGTAGAGGTATCTGAGAAACAGTATGCAGGAATTCATCTTGCCTGGCTGTGCTGCTGCAGGATGTAAGCTAGTACCAAGTTATTTTTATGGCATTTGTAAAATGTTTACTATGTGCCAGAATTGTACTAAATACTAAGGTAGATGCAAGATGATCAGATCAAACTAAGTCCCGGTCTCACAAGGGGCTCAGAGTCTTAGTTCACTCTAAACATACAAATTGGCACTACCCTGTGCTGATTTGCATGGTGGGACTTCAGCCTCTTTATAAGCAGGGAACAATTCTCCTTCTCTGCATTTAATCCAGGGAAGGACACTGTCTGAAAGGCTGTAAACTTTGTCCCCAGTCCCAACAGGCAGGACCACAAAGTTCAGTGATTTCTTTTAAAGAAAAATGATTTCAATAATTATTTGGTAGAACTTTGAGTTTCCCTGATTTTTGTGGGGAAGGTAAATGCTTCATTAAAATGCTTTTGCATTACGGTTATTAAAATTCATACTTCTTTTTCAGGAGAAACTACACTTTGAATCTATTTGAATAGCAGTATGTTACAGCAAGGACTGCAGGATAGCTTAATACAACTCTGGCACAAGATGGGTACATGATGTGCAATAGTTAAAAAGCAATATGGCCCAATAGATAGAGTGCAGGCCTGGGGTCAGAAGGACCTGGGTTCTAATCCGACTCCTCCACTTGTCTGCTCTGTGACCTTGGTCAAATTACTTAACTATTTTGTGCCTCAGTTATCTCGTCTGTAAAATGGTGATTAATACTGTGACCCCCATGTGGGATAGGGACTCTGTCCAACCTGATTATCTTGTATCTAACCCAGGGCTTAGTACTGTGCCTGGCATATATAAATACCACAGGTATAATTATTTAATGAATAGTGTGATTTATTCACTATAATTTAGCTCTTTGGAACACAAAATAATTTAAGAAAATATTTCCAGTTTGGGTAAAAAGCCAGAATATGAATATTGTTTAAACCCAAGGTTGAGCTTATTGTCCATGTTAAACAATAATCAATAAATCAATCGTATTTATTGAGCACCTACTACACACAGAACACTGTATTAAATGCTGGGAAAGAAAAATACAACAGAGTTGGTAGACACATTCCTTGCCCACAACAAGTAATTACGAAAAAGAATAATGTAATATCATGGAAGACTTATGTGGAATCCTATATAAACAGCTGGATTACTTTCAGTCTATCCTAAACTACAATGTATTTTGTCATAAAACTTTCTAAGACATTACAATTTACAAAATATATCAACCTTAGTTAGGTCCAGTTATTGAGCCCTTCAACTGAAATGAGATACTGAAGTAGGCAGCAGAGGAGAGCAATAAAAATGTGAGCTAGGAAATCGACCTTATTAGGAAACATTGAGGGAAATATTTTTATTTGACCAAAGGCTGGAGAATGAGAAGAGCAGTAGGGAAAAACTAGTCCATAACATGAAGTAATACAAGAATAGTGGTGAAAATTATTTTTTTATTTCTCTAAAAACAATAGCAGATAAATCATCATCATCATTATTTACTGTGTCATACTTGGGAATGAAAGCATTAGAGCAAGTCTCTACTGTTCAGGTGTTTAGAGACTACTAGGGGAGGCAGTCAGGCACAATGTTCTGCACTGTGACTTATAATAGGCATTACAAAAAATTCCTTTTACCCAATATCCTTGGCAGTGTTTCCTAGGGAATATTTTGGAATTCTTGCTCTGGATTTTTTTTGAGAAAATGGTAGGCAATTCTCTTTGTAGAACAAATTCAATAAAAACTGCGAAATCAAGAGAAATGTTGCCCAGTCATAATTAAAGTAAGTCTAAGTACTGGTAAAATAAATTCCTCCCTGTCATATGTAATAATTCAGCAGCATGTCTCAGTGGGAAGAGCCCGGACTTGGGAATCAGAGGTCGTGGGTTCTAATCCCAGCTACACCACTTATCAGCTGTGTGACTTTGGGCAAGTCACTTCACTTCTCTTTGCCTCAGTTGCCGCATCTGTAAAATGGAGATTAAAACTGTGAGCCCCACGTGGGACAACCTGATTACCTCGCATCTCCCCCAGCATTTAGAATAGTGCTTGGCACATAGTAAGTGCATAACAAATACCATCATTATTATTATTATTCATTTGTTAAGCACTTTCTGTAATGCCAAACACTATACTAAGCTTTTGGGTAAAAGTAAGATAATTAGGCCCCACATGGGGCTCTCTCCTCTCTGAGGAGAAGAGAGGACAAGTACTGAATCCCTATTTTGCAGATAAAGGAACTGAAGCATAGAGAAGTGAAGTGACTTTACCAACATCACATAACAGTTATATGGCAAAGCCAGGCTTAGAACAGTTCTTCTGACTACCAGGCCCGTGCCCTTTCCATTAGGCCACGCTTTGCTATGTGAATTGCTCTCCTGAAACAGGCACAGTGGATGAAGAGGAATGAAAACACAACACCTTTAACCTCGTGCTGCCAGGGGCTGACTATTTAATAGCTTTAGGCTCCTCCCACTGCTTGCTGACTGCTATCATGGCTGTCAGGTTGTTGAAGAGGAAAGTCTAAAATGTTGGTAAGGTAATAATAGTGTGGACAGCAGTAATGCTGTCCCTTTCCATTGTTCAATTTTATTTTAATTCTGAATTTTTTTTAATTTCATGTCTGAAATGACTATATTTTTATGATTTAGATTAATGTCTGTCTCCCATTATGGACTGTAAGCTCCTTGTGGGAAGGGAACATGTCTACCATCTCTTTTGTACTGTACTCTCCCAAGTTCTTAGTCGTCTGCACCCAAAGTAAGCACTCAATAAATACCACTGATGGATTCAAACTTGCACACATTATGAGATGGTGATAGCCAAGGCAAAAGATCCTATCAGAGGCCTAGTGTGCAGTGTGGGCTTTCAGGAACTGCTTTCCATAGGCTCCTCTTGTTCCTGGACCATCTTAGCGGAGGAAGTTCTGAACTGGCCCTGGGGAAGCTGAGGGGGTTCTTAAACCCAGAGTCTGAAACCCACTTTACACAGGGCCTCCCTGAGATGTCCCAGAACAGACAAGGAGCTCTCAGAGAAGCACGGGCCCTTGAATGTTACACTTATATGGCCAAGTCAGGCAGCACCCCAGCACATACTGGAATGGCACACCCTGGAGCATTCCGGTGTACCTAGCGGGGAGGAGGCAGCGGAGAGGGTAGAGCTGAATGTGAGAGAACTAGAAAACTGGCACGGACACAGGAAACATCCATGGTTTCAATATAAAATAGCACCTGCATTTCCCCATGCTGACTCCACAAGGCAGCTTATTTACAAACATATAAATAGCTGCAACTTTACTCCAGTCCCATTGAAAAATTAAAATGGCATCTTCCAAGCATAGTTTACGATTACCCACACTTTGGCTGAATGAATGAAATGTAAGTGGCAACGTGCCAGGCTACTTGACACTTACTAGTCAGCTTAATCAGATACCCTTCAGTTTCCTGTAGTAGAGGTGCTGGGGTTCTGCTCCTCAGAGCCAGAGAGTTCGTTTACATATGCCACGAGTTTATAAGGAGGTAGAGAACCAGATTTTGAAAAAAATAACTTAAAGCTATACCATATTTCAGGCCTGCAGGGATTTGAGGATGTATCATCTGGTCTAAATGAGGCCAGCTGCTCTCGCAGATGCCAACGCACTTGCAAGTGAATGTGCGTCACAAAGACGAAGGCAGTTTTAAAAAAAGTTCACATTTTATTCTTTTCTACCTTCACTAAAAATGGCTGGTGGTTTTTGACCAATGAAATAATAGCATTTGCATTTTTGTATCTGCCTCGGAGAGTTAACATAACATCACTACCAGTACCATTAGATACTGCAGAAGATCCAAGAAGGATTCAGCATTGGTATGCAAATGTCACAAAACTACACTCTGTGGGTACAAAACTACATTTTATTGTTGGAGACTCTAAGGCAGAAAGACATCATACAATAAGCCGAGGATAATAATGGGACTCAACCTGTAGTTCACAGTGCCCAGTCTGGTTTCTATCCACCAGATAATTCTGTTTCTCAAGGTAAATAGTGGAAAATACATTTGTGAAATTAGATGAGAGAAGTATAAAATTAGGAAAAAGCATGCATAATTAAGGAAAATGTTATTTCCTTTATTTCCAGCATTATTTATACACCAGGATTTTGTCAGTCCTACAAAGATCTATTTCAAAGATTCCAGTTAGGAGAATTCCCATTATCTAGCACCCTACCTTATACTCCCTGAAGCAAAGGCTCGCGGAGACCTGCAGAGCCTCTAGAGAGTCAGCAGCATTAACAACGCACCACCCTTCAGGACTCATAGATTCAATGCAGAGCTGCCCAGCCACCACTTCACACATCTCCAGTCCTGGTCCACTCAGTGTTTCATAACAACAACGATGATAATAATGGCAAGAATAATAATAATGGTGATGTTTGTTAAATGCTTACTCTGTGCCAAGTACTATTCTAAAGCACTATGGTTGATACAAAATAATTAGGTCTCACAGTCACTTAGTTTTACTGGGGGAACTGCCAAGACGCTCAGTAGCTCTATTTATGCCTAACTCCACCTAACTCCAGTAACTCCACCACTGAGTGAATAGTCATCTAGTTGCAAAGCTTAAATTAGGAAGAAGGAGTTTAATAATGATGGTATTTGTTAAGGGCTTACTATGTGCAAAGCACTGTTCTAAGTGCTAGAGTTTAGAACTCTAAATTCTAAACTTTTTAGGAGTTTAGAATGGTGAAAGCTCTTATACTTCTGGGACCTAAAGCTGCCATCCCAGAGCTTGCATTGTCCCACTTTACATGCCCCAATTAATCTCATAAGGAAAAGGAATGACTGAAGCTGAGGTTATAAAGTGGCATAAGCTTCTTTTGAAGAATATTGATAAAGAAAGATTGGGAGTTCTTTAGTATTGTGGCATTTGTTAGCATTTACTATGTGTCAAGCATTGGGGTAGATACATGACAATCAGATTGGACACAGTCCCTGTCTCTCACAGGGATCAAAACCTAAGAATGAGGAGAAGGAAACTGAGGCACAGATTAGTTAAGTGAATAGCCCAAGGTCATCCAGCAGGTAAGTGGCAGAACAGGGATAAGAACCTGGGTCCCCTGTCCTGTGCTCTTTTCACTTTGAGGTCCCAAGGCTCACCTTATAGATCTCGGAACTGAGCTATTGAAAATCCAGTACAAAGTAATCCCTGAATTTACCATTCCCTCCTCTGCCCCATTCCCTAGCCATCTCCCCTAATGATCAGGAATGCACCAGTCTACCTCACCTCCGAGCAAACTGAACACAGCCTTAGTCATACTCCCTAAAGTCTAATATGTGCCCTATGGTAAGGGCTCCAGTACTTCACAGATGGCAGGCATATGGCAAAAGATATTTTCTGACCAAGATTCTGTGGAAAGCTTCTCTCCATGGTAAATATTTCAGCTGTATCTCCAGGGAATTAAACTAATTTTGCTCCATTTTATTGTGAGTTTTTAGGCTCTTTCCAAATGTTTTACCATCACAATCAGTTTTATTCATACGTTTTCAAAACAGTCCAGAGTGGTTGTATACCCTGAGTCGATAAATGTTGTTTCTTACACACATACGTACACTCACGAGGAATTAAAGGAAAACAAGACTAAATGACTTTTCCAAGGTCATATAAGATATCAATTGAAAATACAGAAGAAATTACAAATGTGCAAATTTCTCCAAACCCACTAAACACATTGCATCTTGAAATTTCAAGTTTCATATTTTAAAAGTCTACTTGTTAAAAGTAAATGGATATAGATAAAAAAATAGAAATTATTTATGCTTCTAAATGCAGTTCTTCAAAATTATCTTCCTTTTCACTTTCTCATAATATTAATACATCTGCCTATATATGGAAGAAATGACACTCATTGCTGGAGTAGATGAGAGCATAATCATATGCATGATCACATCCGTGGCATATGGAATAACTAAAATACAATTACTTTATTTTTAATGGTGTTTGTTAATCTAATCAGGTTGGACACAGTCCATGTCCCACATGGGGTTCACAGTCTTAATTTCTATTTCACAGATGATATAATTGAGGCATAGAAAAATTAAGTGATTTGCCCAAGGTCACACAACAGACATGTGGCAGAGCCAGGATTAGAATCCAGGTTCATCTGACTCTCAGAACCGTGTTCTATCCACTAGACCTGCTGCTTCACTTTCACAAATACCATTTTTCCCTCAGAGGATTGGAAATAGGAAATAATTTTCTATAATATTTGACTATGGAAGAGGTTTTCTTAGGTCAGTTCTTTTGTTATCTTGATTTAGGTGGAGAAAGTTTAAGAAAATGTATAAGTTTTATATGAAATACTATTTTACTTACTGAGTATCTCGATTAAGAAGTGTGCTTCCCAGTTTAAAACAGGTCTTTTCACCAGTGCAGGTTGCTTGCTTCAGAGAAAACCTGTCTGCTAGATCAAATCCTGTAAAAGATGATATCATGATTAGTTTGTCTTAATTAAATAATGAATTTGGGGAGATATTGATTTTCCACAAGGTTACTGTTTTTCCTCATGGGAGAGATGGCAAGTTGTTTCAAATCTTGCTGAGTTGTTTCAAATCCTGCTGCTTTTGGCCAAATACATTTCCAGATTTCATTTTCTAAATGGAAGGGAAAAGACTATGAAATTCCTTCAGTACCTGACTTTGCACTTTTTGACGAAGGCCCTGAGTAATTCAGATGCAGTTCTAAAGTGGGTCTGAGAAATGAATGATCAGTCTAGCCTAAATTTTATGATAACCTTACCTCTTGCATGAAGCATTCCTGGATTAATTCTATCTGACTAGACACCCCAATCACTCCAGCTCTCCCTAAAAACTAATGCATTCCTCAGTAAATCAAGTACAAATGTTTTCCATTGCTTTTGATTGTGTGTCTTTCATTTTTTTTATATTTTCATTACTTATGCTTCTCTTTACCTATCTGCCTTTTCCTTTGGGTTTACAATCTCTCCTTGTCCACAGTCTTCCAGATATCTCTATTTGAATGTCCCACATTGACACTTCAAACTTAACATGTCAATAACAGGATTCCTCATATTCCCACCCAAATCCTGTCCTCCCTATGACTTTCCTATCATTATAGACAGTTCCACCAACCTCCCTGTTCACAAGCCCATTACCTTGGCATAATCCTTGACCCATCTCTATCATTCAACCCACATATTCAATCTGCCACCAAATTTTGCCAGTTTAACTTTCATATCATTGATAAAATCTGTCCTTTCCTCTCCATCCAAACTGCTACTTTATTAATCCAAGCACTTCTCCTATCCCAGCCTCCTTGCTGATCTTCCTACCTCCTGTCTCTCCCCACTACAGATCTTAGTTCATACTTTACTCTGCTTCCTGGATCATTTTTCTACAAAACCATTCAGTCTAAGTTTTCCCACTCCTCAAGAATCTCCAAGCGGTTGTCTATCCCACCTCTGTATCAAAGAGAAACTCCTTACTCAAGGGTTTAACTCCCTGATTTTCTACCACAACCCAGCCTGCACACTTCACTCCTGGAATGCCAATCTCAATCTCATCTATCTTGCCAGCAACCCCTTGCCTGCATCCTGCCTCTGACCTGGAATGCCCTCCCTCTTCATATGTAACAGAAGAAGATCAATATCCCTACTTTCAAAGCCTAATTTAAAAAGCCCACATGCATAATTCATTTATTTATATTAATGTCTCTCTTCCCCTCTAGAGTGTAAACTCGTTTGGGCAAGGGACATGTATAACTCTGTTATATTGTACTTTCCCAAGTGTTTAGTATAATGTGCTGCACACAGAAAACACTCAAATACAACTGCTTGACTGATTGACTGATAGATAGAGAGAAACATAACTGAGAGCAAGGACCACATTTGGTTTTTCCTCTGAATTCTCTGGGGACTTTTTCAGGTTTGCACACAATAGGTAACTTTGTTTTATCTGTCCCTATCTTCACACCACATTCCAATGGCAAGTTCAATAAATTTCATATCTTGAATTCCCTCTTAAAGGGTCTACTGATTTCTTAATCATTAACCACTTACCACTAGGGAGATCTGATATCTCCACTTTTTGTCATAATTCAAGATTAGAGCACTGAAAGTCAGGAATTGCAGTCATGTTGATTGCTTGGGACATTACCTCCTTGTGCCTCCTTCCTTACTGACCCAGGAGCTTACTCAATTTCCAGTTTCTCTCTAGGGGTCCTGGACTCAGGGGCTGCAGCTAATCTGTGAGTTTAGAATCTTACTTAGAGGTCACAGATGAGAAGTGGAAAAACCCAAAATGTTGCTTTTTTGTCTGAAAATCCAGTAAATATATTAATATAAGAATTATTTGAGTGAGTTTGGAGGCATGACTAGTTATGTGGGAGCCTAAAATATTAATCCTTTCTGCAAAATACAACCTTCATGAATGTAAACTCTTCCTCTAGATTGTAAACTCCTCATGGTCAGGGAACATGTTTATTAAATGTGCTTTATTGTACTCTCCCAAGCATTTAGTATAGTGCTCTGTATACAGGAAGCACTCAATAAATGTGATTGATAGATTGACTGATTATCAACTAGGTAAGTCCCATAAGCCTCAATAGAGGGGAGTCTGGGGTGGTTTCTCAAAACTACTCAGTAGCCTTGAATAGTCCCAATCAGGAGGGAAAATGGGCACAATCTGTAAATTACTATGTTTTAAAGTCACCTTTCATGCTCACCTGAAATATCAGAGACACCTTCAGAGGATTGTTGAAACTGAGATCTACCAGTTTTCAGGATAGGACATAATATACCTACAAGGCAAAATGCAGAAATTGTCAATTATTTTGCTCATTAAACAACCACAATTAAAAAGTGCACTACTCAACAGGAAACCATTGCTGAATAGTTTCTAAATTGCAAGTAAGTTTTTAAAGAGTTTAACAAGAGGAAATTGGAGGAGGAGAAAAAGGAGGAGAAAGAGGAGGAGAAAGCTGAGGAGGACGAGGAACAACAGGAGGATGAAGAGGAGAAAGGGGAGGAGGAAGAGGAGGAGGAACAGGAGGAACAGGAGGAAGAGGGGGAGTAGGAGGAAGGGGGGTAGGAGAAAGAGTGGGACTAGGAAGAAGAGGAGGAGAAGGAGGAGGAAGATCCATCTCCCCCGATTAGACTGTAAGCCCGTCAAACGGCAGGGACTGTCTCTATCTGTTGCTGACTTGTTCATCCCAAGCGCTTAGTACAGTGCTCTGCACATAGTAAGCGCAAAATAAATACTATTGAATGAATGAATGAATGAGGAGGAACAGGAACGTGGGGAGGAGAAATAAGGAGAAGGAGGAGGAATAGGAGGGGTCAGAGCAAAAAGAAACCAATAAAGGAGAGGGAAGAGGAATAAAAGAGAAGGATTAACAGAGTCACAGATCACTTGAAAAGGTCTCTCAGGAGTAATTTGGATACCTCTTGAGGTAGAGTCATAGTTAATAATTATAATCCTAATTGTACCTAATCCTCATCATCTATGTGCTATAACAGTACTTTGCATACAGTAGGCACTTAGTAAATACTGTTGACTGATTGATGCTACAATATATAATTCAGAGTTCCTTTCTTGTGGGGCTAGTAAATCAGGTTGAAGATTACCAAAGAGTGTCAAATTACAGAATAAGCATTCTAGCTGCTTTACAAGCATCTATATTACCTTGGGAACAGAAGAGAGCCCCATTAGAGATATCCTTAAAGGAAATATGAACAGGATACTGGGGAATTGTTTGAAATGTTTAGAGACACCAGAAGAAAAAGAGTAATAACATATTAAGAAATCACTGATAATGCAAAATGGTTAGGAAGTGTCAAGTGACCAAAAGAGTCTCTACTTGCAGCATCTCCTCTAACAATGTTGCCTGTTGGTGGTCAGCTGGCTTCTGATTACTCTATCCTAGGACCACTGAACCTGCAGGGCAGTTAGCATGGCATAGTAGATGGAACACAGGCCTGGGAGTCAGAAGGTCATGGGTTCTAATCCTGAACAGCCACTTTTCTGCTGTGTGACCTTGGACAAGCCATTTCACTTCTCTGGGCCTTAGTTACCTCATCTGTAAAATGGAGAATGAGACTTTGAGCCCCAGGTGGGATAGGGACTGTGTCCAACCTGATTTCCTTTATCCAGCCCAGGGCTTACTACAGTGCCTGGCACATAGTAAGTGCTTAACAAATTCCACAATAATTATTACTATTATTATTATCATTATTAATATGAGACTCAGATCACCAGGGAAATTAAGAAATGATGGCCAGTGTGAAAAGTTTCCTGGTTTGGATTCTCCAGGAATAGGTGATATAGCTCCAGGGTAAAATCAGTCAGCTCCAGCAGATGCAAGAGGATATAGTTTTCATCAAAAAGATGCACTGGGAAATTTAAAAAATCTACATGAGCCACCAACAGGGAGAGGTTTTAGGGACTCTCATTTAGTAAGGCTCACTGTGCGCAGGAAACATGTCTACCAATTTTGTTCTACTGTATTATCCCAAGTGTTTAGTACAGTGCTCTGCATACAGTAAGTGTCAGTAAATATGATTGATTGATCGATTGATACGGCCACCACCAGCAAGATCCAGGGCACCATTCCTTTATCTCTGGAACTAGTATGGTATTCTGAGCTTTCAGCAAAAAGGTGGTATAGCAGAGAAAGAGGTCACAACATCCCCCAGAAGAAAGCGCTGACTAAATCCCCTCAAGCTAAATTCCAACTTGCAGGGTAAGATTGTGAGATTTCGCAAAGGTGTTAGGTAGACTCATTACTGGGGATCCTTAGTCCAAAATCTGTGTAATGTGGGCATCAGAATAGTGGGCATCACTATCGATCCATGATTCCAACCTACATTTGAGCAATCTCGTTACCCACCACCTCCTGCCTGATCAATAGCTACCAAAATGGTAAGATCATCTTTTCATGAGTGCTCAGCTGTTTTTTTTTCTTTTATGATATTAAACACTTACTTGTGCCAGGAACAGTACCAAATGCTGGGATATATACAGGTTAAGGAAGTTGGACACAATCCATGTCCCTTCATGGAGCTCACAGTTTTAATTCTCATTTTACAGATGAGGGAACGTAGGCACAGAGAAGTTAAGTGACTTGCCCAAGATCACACAGCAGGCAAGTGTCAGAGCTGGGATTAGCACCCAGGTCCTCTGATTTCTAGGACCATGCTTTAACTAGTAGACCATACTACTTCTCAAAAGAATCAACTATGTGGTGTAATTTGAACTTCCAATTCTGATTTCCTAATGTGCAATGTGAGATAACCAGAAGCACTATTTAATAGCATGTAAGTTCCTGGTGGGCAGGTTTGATGTCTAGCAACTCTGTACTTAGTACAGTGCTCTGCACACAGTAAGTGTTCTATAAATACCATTGATTGGTGGACTGTAGTCTCCCAAGTGCTTAGAACGTACAATGCTTTCCACATAGTAAACACTCAATAAATACGATTGAATGAATGAATGAATCTTCAACTAGGCTGCGGCATCCACTAGTGTTTACACAGTTATGTTAGTCTGTCTGCCAAATCAGCCATGGTTTATGAATTAACTTGAAAACCTGCATGCAGCCACAAAACAATTCCACCCACAATACTACTTATTGAAAATTCCACAGTATTACTCATTGAAAATTACACTGCCAGGCTCTCATTTCTCTCACCACTGATCCCTTCTTCACGTGCTCTAACCAGTTTGGACCTCCCTCCCCATTCACATCTGACAGACCACTGCTCTCCCCATCTTCAAATCCACTCTAAAAATTACATCTCCCTAAGGAAGCCTTTCCTGACTAATCTCTCATCTCGCCATCTTAGTTTCCCTCCTTATTTCACCACTTACGCTCTTGGTTTCGATGACAGCTGAGGACTTAGGTATTCACCCCACATTCCACCTCCACAGAACTTACTCTGGTGCTCTCCTGCTATCTGTAATCTATTTTATGTCCATTTCCCGAGATAGTTTGTAAACTCCTTGAGGGCAGGTTTCATATCTGCTTACTCTACCATAGTTTCACAAGCACTCAGTCCAGTGCTCTGCCCAGAGTAAGCATTTAATACCATTGATTGATTGATTAACTGCAAGGCTCTTCATATAGTATGTATGGTCCTGGTCAAGTGACAAAGTGACAAAAATAATTAAAGGATGGGAAATAGGTCCTAAGAAAGAAATTGGGATGCTTAACTTATTAAGGAGAAAGCTAAAGAAAGATTAAATAAAGTAGCAGTTGTGGCCTATTGGAAAGAGCATGAGATGGGAGCCAGAGGACCTGGGTTCTTATCCCAGCTCTGCTACTTGCCTACATATGACCTTGGGCAAGTAACAACTTCTGTGCCTCAGTTTCCTTATCTATCAAATGGGGATTCAATGCCTGTCCTCCCTCCTACTTAGACTATGAGCCACAGAACATAAAAATAGCAATAACATTATTTAAAATAATAATAATGGTGATGATAATGATTTACCAAGTATATGAAGGCTTTTTAAACAGTTAAATGTTAAACAGTTCCTTTCTGTGCCCAAAGAGAACTAAGATAGTGGGAATTGGTTCCAATTAAAATAGGTAAGATTTCAGTCAGATATTGAAAACAAACCAACAAAAAAACTTCTTGACCCTTAAAATCTTCAGGGTGATGAATATCGAGAGGCAACAAAGTCTCCATCCTTCAAAATCTTTAAGGAAGAAATAGGTAACCATTTTACAGGATGATTTAGCAGTCACTGGACTAGTCACCTGAGATCACATCTACCTATAATTCTAGAAGCTTTATGAATTTTTAAAAGCAGAATTTTGGGGTCTCTCTAATACAGTTAAATATCAAATTCATTCCAGTAAAATCTTGAAATTAAACCATCAGCATTCTGTCTATGTCTTTTACTATCTACTTAGAAGTTTTGCCTAAAGAAAATTCTTAAATATTAGCAGTTAATAACTGAAATATGTGAATTCCCAGGTGTTTTCACAGGCATATACTTTTATAAACGTTCACATTTCTAATGGGGGAAAACCTGCTTTAAAGTAGCCAGGACCATAATTTTTTCTGCATAGGGTAAAAATTCCAAATTCACATGTTTCTTAACAGTGTAGGTGGAAGTCTTCAAAAAATATCTTTACATGAGGCAACCTCTTCTAATTTTTATTATATTTGAGTTGAATCATTTCTTTTGTATTTTGTGTTGTATTTTTTCAAATGTTTTCCACTATTTAAGAACTGATACCTGCATTGAAGTTCAATTTTAGGAAAAATTCCTTAGAAGTTATGTAGTCTGTAATTTAATCTTATGACATGGTGGGAAGTCCCAACAAAACTGGTAAAATAAGACTCAAGGTAGAAGCTCAAGACGGGGACTTTCCAATGTCATTTCAGTGCTAAGGAGAAGGTCTGGCCTAAGGCCAATCTTGTAATATCATACATTGTATTTAAATTCTTCTAAGGGCTGAGCAACTACAGAACTGTTAGAAAGAAAGGCCAGAGGGGAGTAGGTTCTTAAAATCCTTTGAAAATGGCTGGCAGAAGGACTATAGGGAAGGAAGCACAGAATACAATCTGTAACCACCCTGGTACAAGCTCTGTTCTTGCTGCCACTGCCGGTGGTCTCCCAAACCCTGGCCTCATCCCCCTCAATCTATATAACCCCCTGGGGAACAGAGTTTTTCTCTTTGGCTCACATCTCTCTTCTCCTCAAAATCCTTCATTGGCTTCTGGGACTCTCCACCTCTAACAAAAACTCACAGTTGGCTCCAAACCTGTCCATCAGCTGGCCCACTTTTCCTCTATGATCTTTTTATTAATTATCCCATAACCCACTGCCTTTTTCCTTCTAGCAGTACCCTGCTCTCAATTCTCCTACCTCTAACCCCTAGCTCACAATGCACACCTTCTTGAAACTCCCTTTCTTTCCATATCAGAGGCCTCAGATCTCAACATTCAAATCCCTCCTAAAATCCCACCTCCTCCACCTATCTTTCCCCAGTTGATTTCCCAGTATTCTGAGCCGCATCATGCCTTCAGACAAATCTAGCACTTATAAGCTTGTTTAGACCCTACTTGGTATTCATGAATACATGTGTTCTCATTTATTTTGACAATTCAAGTCGGAGTAGGAGTAGTAGTCATAATAGTAGTAGTAATCATATTTATAAGTGTCTGTGTGCAGAGCACTACTGAGTGCTGGAAAAAAATACACAAGTGGGAATTAAAAAGCCTCCCTGTCCTTCTTGGGACTCACAGTCTAAGTGTTTTAAGTGGAGTAAAGAGAGTGGAGAGAGACTCCCAAAATGAGTGATGAAAGCAGTGTGACCCAGTAGAAAGAGTATGGGACCTGAGTTGTAATCCATGTTCTGCCATGTAAAAATAACAATGGAATTTGTTAAGCACTTACTATGCATCAGGCACTTTACTAAGCGCCGGGGTGGATATGAGCAAATCAGTTTGGACACAGTCCCTGTCCAATGGGGACTCACAGTCTCAATCCCCGTTTTGCAGATGAGGTAACTGAGGCACAGAGAAGTGATGTGACTTGCTCAAAGTCACACAGCAGACAAGTGTCAGTGTCACTTGCCTATCATGACAAGTGTCACTTGTTGGCTATGTGATCTTGGTAAGTCAGTTAACTTTTTTGTTCTTTAGTCACTTCATTTGTAAAATGGAGATTAAATCCTTCTCCCTCCAATTTAGACTGTGAGCCTCATGTGGGACAAGGACTACGTCCAACATGACTATCTTGTATCTACCCTGGCACTTAGAACAGTATTTGAAACATAGGAAGTACTTAACAAATACCATAGAAAAGAAACAATAAAACCCAACACAAGACAAAGACAAAGACAAGACCCTAGACAAAATATGCTCCAAGTCTCACTAGTGATGGAAGTGTCTCAGAACATGCAAGAGCAATCGAGGAGCAGGGACCCTTGGTGGAAGGTTATAAATATTTGTACGTTTGTCTCCTTCATTAGAGTGTAACATCCTTGTGGGCAGGATGTGTCACTTTTTAATTCTAGACTTCCTGAATATCTGATACAATGCAACACACCACATGGGTGCTTAATAAATGCAGCTACTACTACTAGAAACCTATAGTGTGATGGAATTGTTTTCACCTATTTCTCATAAGCTTATTAGGACAGTCTAAGAGGGAAATGGTTCCTCTGACAACTGTGAGAAAGCCCCATCCTCTTGGCGGGATGGAAACCAACTTGTCTTGTGAAGAGGAAGTATGTCAGGCTAAAGTTTTGGTGTAGTGCGCAATCAATCAATACATCAATCAATCATATTTACTGAGCACTTACCGGGAGCAGCGGACCGTACAAAGCACTTGGGAGAGTAGAACACAACAAAATATCAAACACATTCCTTGCCCAGAATGAGCTTACTGACTAGACGGGCGGACAGACATGAATATAAAAATAAATTACAGATATGTACATAAGTTCTGTGGGACTGGGGATGGGGTGGCTGGGTGGTGAATAAAGGAAGCAAGTCAGGGTGACATAGAAGGGAGTGGGAAAAGATGAAATAAGGACTTAATCAGGGAAGGCCTCTTGGAGGAGATTCATTCATTCATTCCTTCATTCATTCAATAGTATTTATTGAGTGCAGAGCACTGTACTAAGCACTTCGAATGTACAATTTGGCAAGAAATAGAGACAATCCCTGCCCAGTGACGGGCTCACAGTCTAATCGGGGGAAAGCCTTCAGATGAGCCTTCAGTAAGGCTTTCAAGGTGGGAGACAATTTGTCAGTTGAATATGAAAAGGAAAGGTGTTCCAGGACAGAGGCAGGAGTGGGCAAGAGGTCAGCAATGAGATAGAGGAGATCAAGGAACAATAAGTAGGTTGGCATTAGTGGAGCAAAGTGTGCCTGCCAGCTTTCCTAAAATTCCATTCTAGGACGTTAAGTATTTCTCTCTGGTTAAGCTATACCTGGGGTATGAGGGAAGCTATGTGTTATTTTGGGGTTATTTTAGACTAAATCGTTTTTCTGTCTACTTCTGCAAGCAAAGCCTTTATAGGCAACTTTGTTGTCTAAACATAATGTGTCTGAATTCTGTTAATCAGATCACCAAGCTTGGCTTTTGCAATTTTGAACACAGTGGCTTTAAATTTGACCTTTGAAACCTTGTCTTGTATTTTGTATTGTTACCCTTTCCAAGAAATAGTGCCAATTAAAACCCAACTTTGGTCATTGTCTTTTTTGGGAATCTGGTTCAGCACTGACTGGAGACTGTAATTGCTTTGGATCATTCTAATTGTTAATTTTGGTCCTAGTTTGGGGTTATACAGCTAAGAGGACCCAATTTCAATCTCTTGAAGCAAGAATTTCTGAATCTAATATTGAGAACAATCTAAAAGTGATAAAATATGTGAGTTGAAAATTTAGGGTTCAACCTTTTCCCAATAATAATCTCTAAAGTATTCTCTAAGTTTTCATTGCTATAAAATTGACAGAAATGTCACATCTTTAGAGAAATAACCAATGACCAACAAATTAATGGTCATAAAGTACAATTTAAATTAAAATAAAACTTTAAATTTGAATAATATTAAGAAAAACTACAAAACCTTAATACAAGTTCTTAAGTGTAGATTGGGAAGCAAAAGCAATGACAGGAAGCATTCAACATAATTTAGACATTTCCATCCCTTTGTGTAAATATTAGTACATTCCTTTGGAGTGCAAAGTAAACTGTCATTTACTCTTTACAAAGATGTTACTTTTACCAGAGATATCTTTGAGGCATAAGCTATATACAGTGCATAAATATTTACATATGTATATATATGTGTGCATATATATGTATATATACACACACACACACATATATGTACATTAATCATTGTCTAAAAGATTTGATCCTTACTGGAGTGATTTTTGGAGGGAGCACAGAAAACAAGAAATGATTCTTTTTTTAAAAGGGATAAGGAATATATTTCTTCACAGTCTCTGCCTTCAAAAACAATTTCCAATTGATTTAAAACTAAGGATCTCTGAATTTATATTGCTAGAAGTGCTCACATTAAGTGAACAAGCTTGGCTCCAACATTTCCATGTCTCTATAAATATGTTCCTAGCTTCCCATTTATATTCTCTACATTCTATCAACACTCTAAAAACTTTTTTCTTTTACTGTTCTGATTTCTTTTGAACCAACTCATGCACCCAAAGTCTCACAGTTAATATTACATTAAACAAATCTTACCCTCACGTCTCCTAAATGATTCAGAACCTACCCTTGTGGTCCTTCTCCAAAAGCACAGATCCTTAATAGATTAAAATTAAAATCACCATTTTCTTAATTGGGATCCAGTAAGGTAGCTAAAACACAGGCCTCTGGTGAAGGATTTAGGAAATTGGGATGTTTTCCAGGTTTCCATATTGCATGGAATAATTATTTATATCACCAAACCCATCACCACTTGAAAAAGGAGGATAATATTCCTTGCCACATAGCTCTTAGGTGAGCATTAATGAGCTTGATTTTAAGAGGCATAAAAATTCAGCTATATAGTGATTGCCTAAGGCAGAGTGTTGAAAACACATGCAAATCACTTCAGTTCTAATTTTCGAGTCCTTTGTTCCATATAGTCTCATGCACCTGACATTACATGCCCTTCAAAATATGGAGGAATTGATTCATGTTCAATAGGTGTGTTAAGAAGTACCATATTAATTGGTTGAATAGGCCCCAAATGTTTTGAAGATCAGCAATCTATTTTCAGAAGTGCATGGATAACCTCTACTCATTTCAGTGTTCAGTATTTGAAGGCAGGATTTTTCCTGCATCCCTAGCATTAGAGCCTCTCACTTATGTCAGTAGCATCACATAGCTAAGTTTATTGCAATTCATACATAATTCGCCTGCACTAAATTGACTATGAAGAAATTTAAATTGCTGAGGAATGTGTCATCCTCTTCAAAGTGGAAAAGTGCTTGATACCATTTACAGGGTGTGTCTGCGCCCATGGCTGTCAAATAAGTAAGCTATTTAATAGGCAATAATTGGTTGTTTGACATCTGTGAAGGAGAATTCTCTAACCACCCTGGTGCCATTTAGCAACCACTTGATCTAGATGACTAAAATACTTCATGCACTTCTCAAGGGGACTGGCTTACCAACTAATAATGATAATAATAATAATTTTGGTATTTGTTAAGCGCTTACTATGTGCAGAGCACTGTTCTAAGTGCTGGGGTAGATACAGGGTAATCATATTGTCCCATGTGAGGCTCACAGTCTTAATCCCCATTTAACAGATGAGGTAACTGAGGCCCAGAGAAGTTAAGTGATTTGCCCACAGTCATACAGCTGACAAGTGGCAGAGCCGGCATTCGAACCCATGACCTCTGACTTCCAAGCCCGTGCTCTTTCCACTGAGCCACGCTGCTTCTAATGCCAGCAGGGAACGGCATGTACACTTAAGTTAGTCCTTTTTCTAACCATTTTTTTCCAATGTCTGCAGATTTCTCTGTCTCACTATGCTTCCCAGAGTGTCCAGGGCCATTCATATTTTTATCAGCAGAACAACAAGTGTGAGAGGAATCAATATGCAAAGGCGACATAATTCCTGCCTAGTAATTGTTTTCAAGTGTCACTGTAATTTCTCTTTAAGTCTGTCCTATTGGAAATCTTCTATCAGCACACTTCATTCTCTACATTCTATCAACACTCTTTTAAAACAAAACTTTTTTCTCTCATTCATTCATTCATTCATTCATTCATTCATTCATTCACTCAATCATATTTATTTAGTGCTTACTGTGTGCAGAGCACCATACTAAGCGCTTGGAATGTACAATTTGGCAACAGATAGAGACAATCCCTACCCAACAATGGGCTCACAGACTAGAATTGTTCTGATTTCTTTTGTACCAACTCCTATACCCAAAGTCTCACAATTAATATTATATTTAACAAACATTACCTCTCCTATGGTTCTGAATCTACCCTTAGGCTTTTCTCCGAATGCATGGATCCTGCATAAAGTCCCTAACTACTCTTTTATTCTGTCCTACTGGAGGTCCTCTATCAGCTCATTGCTAACAATGCCCATGTTGCAGTATTTGTTTGTAGATTAGATCATTAGTATGAGCAGCAGCTTCTTCAGGCATGTAATTATTATTTTGCATTCTTGCTTATAAATAGATTGATATGACAGCCTCAGGAATTCTTGTATTAAAAGTTACGTCAATTCCTATCAGAGCAAAGAAGAGCCTAGTAGGTCTTTTGAATTGTTGCTAGAAGCCCTAGAACTTTATGCATACTGCAGTTGTTACAATGCCCTGACTATTATCTGAACATTCAATGATAGAAAAAAAATCTGAAACTGAAAAAGTATTTGAGAAGCAAAAGAGCACAAATAATGGGCTCAGGCATTCTTAATTATAGGTGAAAAAATGACCATATTTTTCTAAAGCAAAATGTATAGAGTCAGTGATCCAAACACACAAGGGCAGGAAAAAGAGGGAGGAAAAAAGGGGAAACTGGAAAGGGAAGCAGAGCCATGCAGTAAAGGACAGATCCACAAACACACAAATTCACTAAGAGTTTGATATGCAGCTTAGTATAGTCAGGACTGATTAGCAGTAGCCAAGAACAATCACCACAGTCACACTGGCTGGCAAAATTACCACTGTGACTACCAAGCATTAAGCTCAAGGTAGTATTTCTTTGATATTCCAGGAAATTAATGGATGGCCATGGTGGTTGCATAAGATTGTCTTCTCCTCTGCAATTGCTCAGGCCTGTTCTTGGATTCTTAGAGTTCTCACTGTCATCATGATCATTCAGGCTAAATGGGGAACCAGCAGGTGATAAGAGTAGGAAGCAAAATGCAGAGTGTCCCATCAAATCAGGACAGTTGGACATTCTAATGATATAAAAATGCAAATGGTTCTAATAGTTTGGGCATGAATAGAGAATATCCGAATCTTAAAAAGGAAACCTTGGGTTTATAGTGTTTCTGCCCAGAAGGGTCACATTGGGGTTATTTTTATACATTCCTTCTTAACAAGAAGTGCTGTATTTTCCATTGAAATACAACAAACAAACATTTGGAAAATCCATTTTTCAGTGAATTCCAATTGTTCTATGATAGGAACAAATTTAGCAGAGAGGCAGCAGAGGGAGCAGAGGGAAAAGGGGAAGCTCATTCTGGGAAGGCTTCTCGGAGGAGGTGAGCTCTCAGTAAGGCTTTGAAGAGGGGAAGAGAGTTAGTTTGGCGGAGGTGAGGAAGGAGGGCATTCCAGGACAGCGGGAGGACATGGCCCAGGGGTCGACGGTGGGATAGGCAAGAAAGGGGAACTGTGAGGAGGTGGGCAGCAGAGGAGCGGAGCATGCGGGGTGGGGAGTAGAAAGAGAGAAGGGAGGAGAGGTAGGAGGGGCCAAGATGATGGAGAGCCTTAAAGCCTAGAGTGAGAAGTTTTTGTTTCGTGTGGAGGTCAATAGGCAACCACTGGAGGTTTTTAAGTAGGGGAGTGACATGCCCAGAAAGTTTCTGCAGGAACATGAGCCAGGCAGCGGAATGAAGAATAGACTGGAGCGGGGAGAGACAGGAGGAAGGGAGATCAGAGAGAAGGCTGACACAATAATCCAGCCGGGATATTATGAGAGCTTGTACCAGTAAGATAGCCGTTTGGGTGGAGAGGAAAGGGCGGATCTTGGCAATATTATAAAGGTGAGACCGGCAGGTCTTAGTAACGGATTGGATGTGTGGGTGAATGAGAAAGTCGAGTCAAAGAAGGCACCAAAGTTGAGGGCCTGAGAGACAGGAAGGATGCCGCAGTCATAATCCCTATTTTACAGATGAGGTAACTAAGGCACAGAGAAGTTAAGTGACTTGCCCAAAGTCACACAGTTGTTAAGTAGTGGAGCCGGGATTGGAACTCATGACCTCTGACTCCCAAGCCCGTGCTCTTTCTGCTAAACCACGCTGCTTCTAGATCTAGATCAGATCAGTACCATAATGGGCAGGGAACGTATCTGATAATTCTTTTGTACTGTACTCTCCCAAGCACTGCAAATAGTAAGTGCTCAATAAATATGATTTATTGATTGATTGATCCAACTGTGGGCCTAGAGTGGCTAAAAGGTGGGTGAAGGAACCATGTCCTACTTGACATCTATGTTTGTTGTTTGCTGACCTATCACCTAATGTCTCTAGACTGTAATCTCCTAAAGGTAGAAAACGTGTCTACCAACTCTGTTGTATTGTATACTTCCAACTGCTTAGTACAGCACTCTGAACACAATAAGCACTCAATAAATATCATTGACTTATTGATATTTAACTTTTCCCCATCTATACCCCTAAATTTCCCTCTAAGTTACCCATTATATCACCTCTCATTTATGAATATATTCAAATCCCTCTTAAGCTTCCAAATATTTTCAGCCTGTGCAAACCTCCCATACTTACCAAATGCTCTGTGAAGCATTTCTTCTTGTTTGATTTGAACTGATCACGCTCAATATTCAAACAGCTACCCTTCTTCTTGGTTTTAGGTTTGATGAACACTCCTCTAGACTGTATGCTGTAAGATTATTGTGCTCAGGAAACGTGTCTACCAACTCTGTTATATTGTATTCTCCCAAGTGCTTAGTCCAGTGCTCTGCTGAATAAATAGCATTAACTGATGAACAAGAATTACATGTTCATCTTGTGTCTCCTTCATGATTTTTTCTATGATCATGTCCCTTCTAAGCCTTCCTCTTTCTAGGCTGAAGAGTCCTAATCGTCCATATTTCTCCACTCCTCAAGAACCTCCAATGGTTGCCCATCCAACTCTGCATTAAAGAGAAACTCCATACTATCGGCTTTAAAGCACTCAAGGATCTTGCCTCCTCCTACTTCCTCTCGCTACTCTCCTACTACAATGTGGCTCGCACACTTCGCTCCTCTAAAGCCAATCGACTCACTTTCCTTGGTCTTGTCTATCTCACCATCGATGTCTTGCCTATATCCTGCCTCTAGCCTGGAATGCCTTCCTTCATCATATCTGACAATTACTCTCCCCAACTTCAAAACCTTATTAAAGGCACATCTCCTCCAAGAGGCCTTCCCTGACTAAGCCCTCATTTCCTCTTTGCTTTCTCTCTTTTGTGTCACCCTGACTTTCTCCCTTTATTCACCACCCTCCACCTCAGCTCTACAACACTTATGTATATATTTGAAATTTATTTATTTTAATCTGTCTCTCCTCTAGACTGTAAGCTCATTGTGGGCAAGGAATATGTGTCTTATTTCTATGCTGAACTCTCCCAAGTTCTTAGTATAGTGCTCTGCACACAATAATGCTCAATAAATATGATGGTCATCCCTGAGCATCTTGCTTATCTTCCTTGAGCTCAATTATGTCCTTCCTAAAATGCAACAGTTCGAACTACAAGCAGTATTCTATTGTTTCTGATAGGGGTAAAACTAGGAGTTTTGTTTGTTTCCCATTCCCTCCTGATAATGAGCAGCATTAAATAGATCTTCTAGGTTTCCGCTACAAACTGAACTGATGATTTATGACTACCAGCAACAGTGATGCCAAGATCTTTAACACGAGTCACTACAACCTATCTCCTCAACTCCAATTTGATCCAATTCCTCTGACCTCACTGCTGAAAAACAATTTGAGTGTGGGAATCTGTCTGACATATTCCTCTGTAAAAACCAAACAAACAAAAAAAAAAACTCAGTTTCTTGGCTATCTCCTTTTCGTTCCTTAGTACCCCTTTAAACCCAAGATCATCCACTGATCAAGCAGTCCAATACGTCTCTAGCAAGCTTCCTGCTTTTGATATATTTGAAGAATCTTTTGTTATTAGCTTCCTCTTGAAAAGTGCTTCTCAAACTACCTTTGGTTTGACTTCCATTGTATTTTTATTTCTATTGTACTCTGCCAAAAACTTAACTTAGTACAATGTTCTCCATTACATTTCTTATTTGGACCTAACCTAATTATAGTGATATTTATTAAATGCTTTCTCTCTCCTGAGCACTGTACTAAGTGCAGGGGTAGATACAGATCATGCACAGTCCCTGTCCCACATAGGCAGTCACCATCTAAGATTCAGGAAGAACAGAAATTTAATCCCCATTTTACAGATGTGGAAACTGAGGCACAGAGAAGTTAAGTGACTTATCTAAGGCCACACAGCAGGCACGTGGTAAAGGCAGGATTAGAACTCAGGTCCCCTGACACCTGGATCACTGCCCTTTCCGGCAGGCCACACTATCACTTCATCAGAGACTTCCCTGTTCTCCTCACTTCGTTTTTAAAGGATCATTTACTTTCATTCAGATAAACCCTTTTATCCTGCTCATTAGCCAGTGAAAGGTGGTTTCATTTTATCCCTACCCTTTGTTGTTACTTTTAGGGTGATTTTGTTTTGAAGTCTTTTTATATACATAATGTAACCACAACTATAGGTCCAGAATTGATTTACAGTCACATATGCACTCATGGTTGGAATTCTTCATCAATGGCATCTTCTTCTTTGCTCATGCTCCGCCACTTGTCAGCTATGTGACTTTGGACAAATCACTTCATTTCTTTGTGCCTCAGTTACCTCATCTGTATAATGGAGATTCAGACTGTGAACCCCACATGGGATGATGTGATTACCTTGTATCTATTCCAGTGCTTAGAAGAGTGCTTGGCACATAGTAAGCACTTTAAAAATACCATCAATATTATTATTATTGTTATTCAGATACAAAGGACATTGAGAAATATGTATCACAATATGACTTAAAGCTGAGCCTTTTTTAAAAATTCAAAAGTAAATCCATGTTTCAGTGGCATACTTGTTGTGCCCATATGAGAAAAGATAATTTAAAGATAATTTTGCTGTCAAATACTCCATTTTTAACTCAGAACTGTGTGAAGCCTACCAAAGTTTCAATGTGAATTTAACACATTTTTCTTATAGTATTTGTTAAGCACTTACTCTATGCCAGGCACTAATAATAATAATGTTTTTTGTTAAGCGCTTACTGTGTGTCAAGCATTGTTCTAAGCACTGGAGTAGATACAGTGTTATCGGGTTGGACACAGTCCCTGTCCCTCATAGAGCTCACCATCTCACTGCACATTTTACAAATGAGGAAACTGAGGCCCGGATAAGTGAAGTGACTTGCCCAAGGTCACAGCATACAGGAGCAGCATTAGAACCCACAACCTTCTGACTCCCAGGTCTCTACTAGAAAATGCTGCTTCTCTACTGATGGATATTGTGTTATGCCAATAGGACCAGTGTTTCTGGAGCCAGGGATCTAGTTCAGACGCTGAGTCCACCATGAAAATATTATGTGAGCCCATCCACCTGTTCATCAGACCACATTTCAAGCTATTTCATTTCTCAGTCTTGTATTCCTACCCAGCTGCCTTGACAGGAGACTCTCAAGGCAGTCTTGACTGTACAAGCAGACCAGCATCAGAGTGAAGGAGGAAACAGATTACATTCATCACCCCCAAGCTACGGCTGCAATTGGACCAAACCATCTTGGAAGCAGGTCGAGGAAGAAATCATATGGAAAAACATATTCCACTGAACTCATTCAATTTTTCAGTCTTTTGCAAAGAACTATGACTAAATGTTTTAGTATTAAATTCCCTTAATTCTAGCTGCCCAGTGAGCTAAATATTGATTGCAATGTTTCGACGCAGGATCTGGGAAATTTTTCCACTCTGCCATTGCCTTTTCCCCTCTAAAGACGTAATCAAAGCTCAACTACTAAGGGGCTAAATCATTTGATGCACGGATTACTTTCTCTTGCCGCCTAACTTTTGGTCTTTTCACTTATGCGAATCTGTTTGTAATTTACGAGTAGGCAAAGAAAATAATCAAAAAGGTCAATTTTCTACTCATTAATAATGCCAATATAAGGTTTGGTTGGAAAGGAATTAAAGCTATTGGAAAAGACACTACTTTAGATTTCTTTTATCTATGTTCTCCTCATTTCCCCTTCTTCCTCCAATAGGTCAGAGATGACAGTATGTTAAGAGTTCATTTCCAGATAGTTGGAGAAATAGAAATCCATTATTGTTCCAGAATCCATAAGTTTCAGATTAGATCTTAAGCACAACTTTCCAAATTAAATTACACTAGCTAGTACAACTGAATTATAGCTGCAATAAGCAAAGAATCAAGGAAAAGAAAATTCTCAACTGAACCAAGATTTAAAAATCCTAACATGTTTTGATTTTTTCTGAAGCCTCTCAACACTGAGAGTGTATTCCTAATAATCATTAAATAAACAACTCAAGTGAAGTAAAGTAATTAAATGGTACAACTTATCCTTCGTATATTTAGGTTTAACAGACAGCTGTTGACAACTTCACAAGCTCCAAAGCTGAAACCCTAGACTCTCCTTAGGTTTGTTATATCTTATTTTTAGAAGTAATCACTTCCCTCCGGTAAATGAGTTGGTGAGTATAATAGCAGTTCTGTACAAGAGAAAACCAAATGAAGGTCTCACTGTGAATGAAAATATATTAACACAGAGAGGGTTTGGGTAGGCTGCCCTGTCCAGACCCAGCAGAACCAGCCACTTTCATCAACCTTTCTCTTTGACATTCCTCACATTATGCCAATTAATACAAAGCTAACCTTAATGGAGTTAAGGCACTTGCAAGGTTCATCTAAAATGATAACCTTCAGTGAGAGCTTGTTTCTCCCTCCTCCCAGTATTAATAACCAATAAAAATAATTAACCTTCCAGATAATTAGCTTTGGGGACTATATATTATTAATTCTCCTTTTGCACCACATAGCGTTAGTAGTCTTTGGCAGCTCCTTTTATTTGTTTTAATTTTTCTTCTTAGTCTCACGATCTTCCTGAAGCTTTTAATCAAAAGAAACCACCCTTTCTCGATCATCATGTTTCGGACAACAGTAGGAGTCCAATGTCATCTGAACTTGCGCTTCAGCATTCTTAAAACACACCCTCTGTCTGCTCTGCTTTTGGGTACCCCATTTAGAGAAGAGGCATGGTGTAGTGGATAGAACATGGGAGGTCATGGGTTCTAATTCTGACTCCACCACTTGTCTGCTTTGTGACCTTAGACAAATCACTTCACTGTTCTGTGCCTCAGTCACCTCATCTGTAAATGGATATTGAGACTGTGAGCCCCACATGGGACAGGGACTGCATCCAACCTGATTTGCTTGTATCCACCCCATGTTTAGTACAGTGCCTGGCACACAGTAAGTGCTTAACAAATCTCACCACTATTATTATTACCCTTTAGCAGATGTTTGGGACTCTGAGAGGATATATTTACAAGTATCTCTATGTCTTCCTGTGAGGGACTCCAGAGAGCAGTTATCCTGAATAATCATGTCTAGGACTTTCAGAGATGCTCATATCCTGTTGATGTGGAAGAGTTCCTTGGAGGGGTCAGTAAAGTATCCTAACATCAACATCCAGGTACCTCATAACATCCTTCACTTTGGCTTGTAAAAATAAACTAAATAAAACTGGACTGACTATAAACCATTTTCATCCCAGGTCGAGTCACACCAACTAGGATAGTGACAAACTTCTCAAGAAAGGGCTAGACTACTGTGTCAGCCTTCTCTCTGACCTCCCTTCCTCCTCTCTCACCCTGCTCCAGTCTACTCTTCACTCTGCTGCCCGGCTCATCTTCCTGCAGAAATGATCTGGGCATGTCACTCCCCTTCTTAAACAACTCCAGTGGTTGCCTATCAACCTCCGCTCCAAACAAAAACTCCTCACTCTAGGCTTCAAGGCTCTCCATCACCTTGCCCCTTCCTACCTCTCCTCCCTTCTCTCTTTCTACTGCCCACCCTGCACGCTCCGCTCCTCTGCCGCCCACCTCCTCACCGTCCCTCGGTCTCGCCTATCCTGCCGTCGACCCCTGGGCCACGTCCTCCCGCGGTCCTGGAACGCCCTCCCTCCTCACCTCCGCCAAACTGATTCTCTTCCCCTCTTCAAAACCCTACTTAAAACTCACCTCCTCCAAGAGGCCTTCCCAGACTGAGCTCTTCTTCTCCCTCTACTTCCTCTACCACCCCCCCTCACCTCTCCGCAGCTTAACCCTCTTTTCCCCCCTTTCCCTCTGCTCCTCCCCCTCTCCCTTCTCATTCCCTCAGCACTTTACTCGTCCACTCAACTGTATATATTTTCATTACCCTATTTATTTTGTTAATGAAATGTACATCGCCTCGATTCTATTTAGTTGCCATTGTTTTTATGAGATGTTCTTCCCCTTGACTCTATTTATTGCCATTGTTCTTGTCTGTCCGTCTCCCCCGATTAGACTGTAAGCCCGTCAAACGGCAGGGACTGTCTCTATCTGTTGCCGACTTGTTCATTCCAAGCGCTTAGTACAGTGCTCTGCACATAGTAAGCGCTCAATAAATACTATTGAATGAAATACTATTGAATACTTTGTAATTGCCAGAGTTCAGGTCTACTAATGGAATCAAAGAATTTTGAAGGAACACAGTAAAGAGTCCTGAGGTCTTAGTATTGCCATGTCCCCACTGTAATTTAATCTATGTCTCCACTTACTTGATTGAAAGCCTTTTAGGAGCAGGGATCATGTTTTTTAACTCTATTGTATTCTGCTCTCCCAAATGCTTAGTACTGTGCTCTGCACACAGCAGGCACTCAATAAATACCATACATAGTGCAGGCACTCAATAAATACCATTGTTTGATGGATTGTTCCCTGAATTTTTCCTGAAAATACTAAGAAGATGAAGTCCCCTGCCACACTGTGGCCACAGTTACATTGCAATCTCGATAACACATGACTTGTAACATTTTTCAGCAGTCAGTCCAGAGGAATTCTGGCTAGGATGTTGCCAAAAATGGAAAGCAATAAAATGCCATGTGAGTTACCAATCCGCTCCTTCACCGTTTTTTGCAAATGTGGTAAAGGTGGTGATAAATCCTGTGGAATCTTTGGGGTCATAGTCTACATTTTGAGAAAAAAAAAAACCTTGTGTAAATATTTCTGCAGTTCACTACTTCCATTCTGGTAGGTTATGGTTATTGCTCGCATCTCCTCCTGCCTCTAGGACGTCTCCACCTGGATGTCTGCTTGCCACCTAAAACTCAACATCCCCCTACCCTCTGCACTTAGCCCTTCCCCTCAGCACTGTGGTCATCTGCATATATTATTATCCTATTTATTTTGTTTATGATATGTACATCTCCTTGATTCTATTTATCTTGATGATAAATCTTGATGATCTTGTTTTTGTTTTGTTCTGTTTTGCTTTGCTGTCTGTCTCCCCTGGTTAATGCTGGTATTTGTTAAGCACTTACTATGTGCAGAACACTGTTCTAAGCACTGGGGCAGATACAGGGTAATCAGTTTGTCCCACGTGAGGCTCACAGATAATCCCCATTTTACAGATGAGGTAACTGAGGCACAGAGAAGTTAAGTGACTCGCCCACAGTCACCCAGCTGACAAGTGGTAGAGCCGGGAGTCGAACCCATGACATCTGATTCCGAAGCCCACGCTCTTTTCACTGAGCCACACTGCTTCTCCTAGACTGTGAGCCTGTCATTGGGCAGGGATTGTCTCTTTCTGTTCCCGAATTGTACATTCCAAGCATTTAGTACAATGCTCTACACATAGTAAGCCCTCAATAAATGCTATTGAATAAATGAATAAATTGCTTTATCATTTTTCATGGCTGACTACTGACTTCCTCAAATATCACAAGACTTTTCATGCTAGTAGATTTCCTATCTTTGTAGGTCTTATCTTTGAAAAGATTCTTATATATGCATTGTGACTTCATAGTCAAAGAAGATGCCACGGATAGGGAAGTTCACCTATATGGCTAAAAAGGCCAAGGTAGGATCCACTATCCCAGCCACAGTGGACACCAAAGAAGTTGTTCCCCCCCATCTTGTTTTCTTCTACTTAATCTTTGTAGAACTTGGTCCTGTTTTCCTTTTGTACTCCTTAACTCTGAAGCTTTTGCTCAAAGAGAGTCACTTTCTTGAAGGCATTCTGCCATACAGGTCTGTCCTCAGCAATTGACTCCAAGTTTTCATTTGGGCTACAGCTTTGTTTGAGACTTGCTTCACTGGATCCTTAAAACACTTCCCCTGATCTTTCTTTCCGTTTCCCAATTTCAACTCTCCTTAGAGCAGTTGTATTGGTATCCTGCTATTGCTCATTACCCTCTCTTGTCTCACTCAGCACAGCTGTAGTCAATGTTAGGAGACTGACTACAGTCCAGAAGGTCATTGCCATTCAATATTGAGTATGGCCCCTAAGCGACTCTGGCAGAACTCGTCCAAGAGCCAGCTGTGGCACCTATATGTGGTCCAGGTCATAGATGGACAATGCTGCAGCTCTGTAGACTGTTTGGTCTAAGTTTGCTGCTGTCACACTCTGACAACCTCTTTGGTACACTGGTTTCTTAATTCTGTTTTCTCTTTCTCTATCATTGATCAATGTGCTGCTTAGGTATCTAGAGCCTTTTTGTACGCCTGATATGCGATTTTACACATTTTCTGGGCTAGAGAGAGTAAAAGGTGTTATTGAAGAGCCAAGGCAATTCTTCCAGCTATCCCATGAGCACGATAGTATTAGTTATACTAATTATATATTAAATATAAATATATTAGCTATATATTAGTTATTAGTTAAACTGGACTACCCTGGGGTTTTCCTAGACTGTAAGCTCATTTTGGGCAGGGAACTTTCTACTAACTCTATTTCATTGTACTCTCCCAAGACTTTAATACAGTGCTTTGCACACCGTAAGTGCACAATAAATACCATTGATGATGATGATGTGATGATGATTGCTCTTCCTTTCTTCACAGTTACCTGTGGATAGCCCATGAGGCTCAGTCTGGGTCTCTATTCAGTGAACTATTTGGAAAGTTCACTTATCACTTCTTTGCACATACCTCCCAAATCTACAACTCCAGCCCCACCATCTCATCTGCTTTAAAATCTCATATCTCTCTCTGCCTCTCGGACTCTTCCATCTGGATGACTGGTGGTACCTTAAATCCATATATGTCAACAGCTGAGGTTCTTACCTTCCTTTCCAAACTTTCTCCTCTTTATAACTTCCCGTTACTATGAATGATGCCGCCATCAGTCAGTCAATCGTATTTATTGAGTGATTACTGTGTGTAGAACACTGTACTAAGCACACAGCAGAGTAACATGTAGCAATATAAGAGGCATATTCCCTGACTACAATGAGCTTACACCTACCTTTCCCAAAAGCTCAGACATTATGTCACTTTGAACTCCATCATTCCCTGTCTACAGCTGATGTTCTAAATTCTGACAGCTCATCTTGAATATTATGTAGATGCTACCCCTTCCTCTCCATCCTCCACCCTAATTGAAGCCATCTGAATTCCTATATCAGTCTAATTACTGGTCTCCAAGGCTCAGCCCTCCTACCTTCTTCAGACTATCAAATAAAAAGCAATATTTTATATACAGTTCCATACACATACTCCATTCAGAACACATCACTCTCTCCTCAAAAGCCAACTGCACCCATAAAACAAAGACTGGTTAAATACTAGCTACAACAGTCTCACTTTTATCTATTCACTCTCCTTTCCCTTCTATTTTTTGCTTACTTTCTGTGCTCTTCCTCTGTTAAATTCTAACCACAATTCATCTGCACCTGTCCATCTCATATTAATCACACCACAATTATCATTATTATTATTATTATTAGCTCATGCCTATCTCCACTTTCTTCCACTTCAACTCCACCAAATCATAAAAAACCCCATCTCAAAAGTCCTCCTCCAAACAGTAATCCCTTACTAGTCCCTCATCTATCAGGTCACCTTAATAATAATAATAATAATGGTATTTGTTAAGTGCTTACTATGTGCCAGGCACTGTACTAGGCACTGGAATGTACACAAGCAAATCGAGTTGGACACAATCCCTGTCCCACGTGGGGCTTACAGTCTCAACCCCCATTTTACAGATGAGGTAACGGAGGCACAAAGAAGTGAAGTGACTTGCTCACAAGTGAGAAGCAGTGTTGCAGAGTGGATAGTCAAACCTGATTTGCTTGTATCCACCCCAGCACTTACTTCAGTCTCTGTGGAGGAGCTGGAATTAGAAGCCATGACCTTCTGACCCCCAGACTTCCTTAGCACTCAGTTTTTAAGTGCCCTAGCAGGGGATCATGTCTACCAATTCTATTGTACTGCACTTTCCCAAGTGCTTACTACAATGCTCTGTATATAGTAAGTGCTTAATATCTAAATATGTTTGTGTTTTATAATCCATACCTATTCTTCTACTCAGTAGGGAAATATTTTTGAAGTTGGGCAAATTTGTGTCACATCTCCTCGAGAACAGTAACCATGTCCTTTTCTTCTTTTGCATACACAGTGTTCTGCAAAGGTAGATGTTTAATAAATGCCAGTGATGATGGTGATGAAGAGCACCAAACAGCTTGGGAGGGCAAAAAAGTCAACAATAATAATGAAAGTGATGGTATTTGTTAAGCATTTACTATCTTCCAGGTGCTATACTAAACAATGGGCTGGAGACAAATTGAGTAGGAGATGGTCCCTGTTCCACGTGGAGCTCAAAGTCTCAATCCCCATTTTATAGATGAGGTAACTGAGGCACAAGAAGTGTCATCACCTGCCCAAGGTCACACAGCAGACAAGTGGTGGATTAGAAACCATGACCTTTTGACTCCTAGGCCCATGTTCAATTCACTATGCCATGCTGATACTCAGCTCTGACCCAGCACACATGTTTCATTTGTATTTTAGCTAGAACAAGGCTAGGGAATTAGGGAACATTCTTATGAAAATGTGAGCCGCTTAGGCAGGGTGTGCCAAAACTATTTGTGAGCATTCATGCAAGTGAATGCCACAAAATGAGTGTTCCTTAATGCAAGGTTCCACAAGAAAACAACCATCACATTAAAAGAGAACTAAATGTAGCAATTTTTTCTTCCCTTTTCTACTGGCTTGATCTTACAAGCTTTTTTGTTTTGTTCTTTTATCTCACCATTCCTCTATCTAAAACAGTTCTTTCATGATGAAAACATCCACTGATTTCCAGATACTGGTTTGTATGGTAAGTTCTGCAAAGAATAGGATTCTCTCCTTAAAGTGATATAATCTGGAGGAAGGCACATTAGTTGTTCACTGCCCAACAGGTTTCTGTCCAATAACAAATTGCACCCTACCGACAGCCAGCCATTTTGCAATGTTTGTCTGTCAGAAGAGAACTGAGTGATAGAATGCAGCTGGTTCACAATCACCAATTCTGGGAAAACCACTCAAGTGTCTATCTTCCTGACTGAGGGAATTTCTATCTATATAATGTAACCTACAACACAGTTTACTCTTGTCTGTCAAAGTTTTACCAAGACAGTGAAATAGTGCTCAATACTGTTGCATCAGGGTATATAGGTAAGTTTGTTTTAGGTGAAACACAATAACCATGCCACCAAGTCCAAGCTTATTTAATGGGTTAATTTAGAACTGTTACAGCTTTTGTTTATGGACAGGTAAAATTCTAGTGATTCCCCCACGTAAACACTGAACTTTCCAAGCAGGTACAAAGTCAGGCTCAATAATTTATGGATGAGGGAAATAGTGAGTTTCTGGCACTAGGTCAGAAGGATGAAAACTACCTGATTTATCTGAGACAGACATGGAAGTGGATGAAGGAAGCAAGAGGATTTTCATCCAAAGCCAAAGAATCCAAGATCCAACGTGCTTCATCTCTCCTTGAACTCATGTGAACAGGTGGCAACAAATCTGTAACAGAGAAAATACGATTTAAAACAATTACCTCTAATCTCCACTCATCCCCCTCAAATGAGAGTCAGTACAAAGAAGGTCTCAGTCAAAGAAAACTATGGCAGAATGCATCTTCATTTGCATTAAAGAGCTTTGATGAAGTTTTCAGATTAGTTTGAAACGCCCCCATGGACTAGGTGATATTTACACTTTGTTTTCTCCAAAGTGTTCTTTTTAGCTGTGTGACCAATACATTTGCAGGAACACTGCCAGATAGGGTTTAAAAAGTATAATTATCATTTTATTAATGAAGGGAAGTAACTTTTTTCCTCTGATTTTCAGTTTAGCTGTTCAGCCTTAAGATGTCCATCACTTGGCTCCAGAATGACTGCTCAGAGAGTCATCAGTGCTGATACATGGGGAAAAAAAGTTTTATTGAAAAGGAAAGATAAGTAAAAGATGACATTTTCCTGTTTCCCCTATACAAGTTTCTTTTTAAGAGTGAGAAACAGCTGGCTTTGTGTCACTGACACATCAGCAAGCTTTTCTAGAAAAATGATTTCTAAGTGCATTTCTCTACAGATTTTGTAAATTCAACCATTGAAATGCAAAAGGAAAAGATTGTTCAAAATGGTCTTTCCAGTAACAGTGGTATAATGGAAATAAATTAAAGCAAAAAAGTATCCTAGTTTCCACCAGAGCATCTGGCCCCAAAATTTAAACTTTGTGATTATATTTTATGCTTAATATTTTGATCCATTGTTCTATCACTGAAAGTATGGGTAGGTGGTTTGCTAACAGCAAAATTAGTATCATATTATTCTGTTACATAAAAGTCCAGATTCTTTTACAAAGTTCAGATCAAGGAATTGCAACTGCAAAATTCATCAAACCTGATTGCTCTGAGAAAGGTATTACTACTACAAAACCGATGTTGAATTTGATCAAAGCTAATCAAAAGGTCACTTAATGTGCCTACTGTTGTAATTTCATTTGTCTTCTACATTTAAGAAGACCTTTGGATAACAGATGTCCATAATTTTATAGACACTTGTCAGCCTTCTTCTCTCTGAGTAACACTGCTTAAGTGAGTGATTTGAGGTTATGAAGATCTGTGCAAAAATATCTACGTTTACTTGTCAATTTTAGTTTATTAGAACTCCAGCCAGTTCCACTGGCATTGCATATAAGGTACAAGAAAAAATGCAGAGGAAACACACTTACATTTTGCTATTCACTGCCTATGTACAGTTTACTGCATCATCATCACTGGTATTTATTGAACACCTGTTATGTGCAGAGCACTGTACTAAGCACTTGGGAAAGTACACTACAGCAAAGTTGGCAGACACATTTCCTGGTATAAGTGTATACCTTATAAGCTTATATCTTGCTGATGTCTTGGGAGATTCTCCTTCCTCCCTCTACTAGATTGTAAACTTCTCAAGCGCAAGGGATTATGTCTACTAACTGTAGTGTATCTTCCCAGGCACTTAGTACAGCACTTGGCTACAATAAGCTCTCAATAAATGCAACTGATTGGTTAGATATATGGGAACAAGCATCCATGCCATTTATGCATTCTATACTGCCTGAAAATTATTTCTGTGTACTCTTGTCACTCCTTCTCTTGTCTTTTATGTATTACACACTTAAATATATTTGAACTTGTCCTATTTCCCTTTCACAGGCACCAGATATTGGGCTTGACCGTAGAATTTGTTTCTTTCATCAATGAAACTCATCTGAGACCTAGAGTAATGATTAATTAGTGAAACACAAAAGGCCTCTTACCTCTGAAACAGCCTGAGGCTGAAACTTGAAAAAAAGGTGGAACAGGGCCAAATATGTTGGAAATGTTACATTCATGCACTTGGAACTCAAACCTGTGACCAAATTCAATAAAACTTTCTGTTCCACCTCAGATACAGTATGTACTTGAGTTGCTCCCCTCCCACTTAGAGAACCACAAATGTGAGTTGCTCTTTTCCCCCTTGCATTATCCCACATTACTGAGAAAAAAATGAAGTAATCATCATCCCTGAACCAACCCATGTATAAAATCCCTTCCTATGTCAATATAGCTTAACATTAGCAGTATTGGTCTCATGGAAAGAGCAGTGGCCTGGGAGTCAGAGGACCATCCCAGCCTGTACACCCTACTCCTCTGGTGCTAACCTTCTCACTGTGCCTCGATCTCACCTGTTTTACCATCTACCCCTGGCCCGTGTCCTCTCTAGCCTGGAATGTCCTCTCTCCTCAAATCTGCCTAACAATCACTCTTTCCCCCTTCAAAACCCTACTGAAGGCTCACCTCCTCCAAGATGCCTTCCCAGACTAAACTCCCCTTTTCCTCAGCTCCCCCTCCCTCCCGCATCACCTCGACTCACTCCCTTGGCTCTTCCTCCCCTCTCCCCGCTCCACAGCACTTTTGTATATTTTTATATTCCTATAATTCTATTTATTTATATTGATGCCTGTTTACTTGTTTTGATTGTACACTCCAAGCGCTTAGTACAGTGCTCTGCACATAGTAAGTGCTCAATAAATACTATTGAATTGAATGAATGAATAAATGAATGTCTGTCTTCCTCCTTCTCGACGGTAAGCCCGCTATGGGCAGGGATTGTCTCTACTGCTGAAATGTACTTTCCACAGGCTTAGTATAGTGCTCTGCACACAGTAAGTGCTCAATAAATATGATTGAATGAATGAATTAATGAACGAATTAATAATCCTGGCTTCATCAAGTACCTGCTGTGTAATTTTGGGCGAGTTACTTAAGTTTCCTGTGCCTCAGTTATCACATCTGTAAAATAGGGATTAAGACCGTGAACCCTGTTTGGGCCAGGGACTGTATCCAATTTGATAATGTCATATCTATCCCAACATTTAGTACAATGCCTGGCACATAGTAAGCAGTTTACAAATACAAAAAAAAATGAAAATACAGTATGCTTGTATGCATAAATAGGTACATCTATATGTACATATCTGTCTTTTGTATTCAAAGATCATAACATTGACAGTGAAATTTTGTCCGTTACTGCCAATGTGACAAAAGAGGCATGTTAGTTCTACCTCCACAGCATCACTAAAATACATCCTTTCCTCTCCATCTGAAGGGCTACTCTGCTGATCATAACCATTGATCAATTATTGAGTGCTTACTTTGTGCAGAGCACTGTACTAAGCACTTGAGAGAGTACAGTACAACAGAGTTGGTAGATACAGTCTCTGTTCACAAAAAGCTTACGGTTCAGAAAGGGCAACAGACTTTAAAATGAATTATGGATATGTCCTTAAGTGTTGTGGGGCTGAGGGTGGGGTGAGAATCAAGTGCTTAAAGAGGACAGATTCAAATGCATAGGTGATACGGAAGGGAGAGAGAGTAGAGGAAATGAGAGGTTTAGACAGGGGAAGTTCTCTGGAGTAAATAGGATTTTAATAAGGCTTTGAAATGGGGAGAGTGATGGTCTGTCATGTACTGGGGCGTGGGCGTTCAGGCCAGAGGGAGGATGTGGACAAGGGGTCAGCAGCATATCCCACCTAGACTATTGCCATCAGTCTCCTTTCTCATCTTCATACCTGCCTCCTATCTCTTCCAACTTTAGTCCTTATTTCACCCTGATGCCCAGTGCAATTTTCTAAAAAAAGTTCAGTCCAACCTCCTCTGAACCTCCAGTGGTCATCCATCCTCCTCTGCATCAAAAAAAACTTCTTCCCATCAGCTTTAAAGCATCAGTCAATTCTTCTCGTCTCATGCCAAATTGGTCACTGTACCTCAATCTTGTGTATTGCTGCTGACTGCTTGCCCAGAGAAGCAGTATGGCATAGTGGATAGAGCAGGGGCCTCAGAGTCAGAAGGTCATGGGTTTTAATCCTGGCCCTGCCACTGGACCTTGGGCAAGTCACTTCACTTCTCTGGGCCTCAGTTATCTTATCTGTAAAATGGAGAATGAGACTGTGAGCCCCATGTGGGACACGGACTATGTCCAACCTGATTTCCTTGTATCCACCTCAGTGTTTAGTACAGTGCCTGGCACATAGTAAGTGGTTAAAAAATACCATAATTATTATTATGTTCTCCCTCTGACCTCTCTCCCCTCTCATATATGACAGACCATCACTCTCCCCATCTTCAAAACCTTATTTAAAATCACTTCTCCAGGAGACCTTCCCTGACTAAGTCCTTATTTCCCCTACTCCCTTTCCCTTCTTCATTGCATAAGCACTAAAAGTGCTTGATATTCACCCTACAGATCTTAGGTACATATTCATAATTTATTTTAAATGTCTGTCACCTCTATACTGCAAGATCCTTTTGGACAGGAAGCTTATCTACCACTCCTGTGTGTTCTCTCCCAAGATCTTTGCACACTGAGTTGCAAACAGAGCTCAATAAATACCTTTGATTGACTAACACCACCTATTCTTTAGGACTGTCTCTGATAATAGCCCCTCAATCTGTGATCCACTGTCAACTCATTCTTACAAGTATTGATTTTGATGTATAAAATGAAGCTGATTATATTAGCGCCCTCTTGTTTCTCCTGTACAGCTGCAAATTCCTTCAGAGAAGAGTTCATCTATCCTCAGCAATATACCCCAAACACCGATTACATTGAAAGCACTGAGAAAACCTTGCAGACTAAGTCAGGTTCAATCAGCAGCGTGGCTCAGTAGAAAGAGCCCAGGCTTGGGAGTCAGAGGTCATGGGTTCGAATGCCGGCTCTGCCACTTGTCAGCTATGTGACTGGGCAAGTCACTTCTCTGTGCCTCAGTTCCCTCACCTGTAAAATGGGGATTAAGACTGCGAGCCTCATGTGGGACAATCTGATTACCCTGTATCTACCCCAGCGCTTAGAACAGTGCTCTGCACATAGTAAGCGCTTAACAAATACCAACATTATTATTATTATTACACTAACGCTGCTTCCTTTAGTTTCCATGCAACTTTCTCCCCATGCCTTGCCGTAGAACCAGATGCTACTTATCCTCTCTCTGTTGGGCTTCCTTTCTCTCCGTCTGGCTTCCTTTCTCTCTGTCCGTCTTTCTGTGAAAACCATGGAAGCCCTCTAAACTGTGAGCTCATTGTGGGCAGGGAATGTGTTTGATGTTATAGTATACTCTCCCAAGTGCTTAGTACCGTGCTTTGCACACAGTAAGCACTCAATAAATACGATTGATAATAATTATATCATCATAACAATCATAACAGTAAACACTCAGCTAATATTATTATTTGTAATAATAATAAATCTCACATTTTAAAACTGTCCAGAGGAGCTCTTCGCGGGGCTGGGCATGCTCCGTTGCCAAAGGAGGTCTATACTGCTATTTAAAAAGCTTTAGGCCATCCCCCCTGCATTTTTCACCCCCAGTTTCTCTGCAGTTGTGGATCTTGGCGCTTCTTCCTTCATCCTAGGCACTCATCTGTCATGGGCTGCCCGCCGCACACTCCCTGCCCCTTCACTGCCCCTAGCCCGGGGACCAAGTTCCAGTGGCCCAGCAGCCAGCCAGCCAGCCAGCCAGCCAGCCAGCCAGCCAGTCAGCTAGCCAGCCAGCCAGCCAGCCAGCCAGCCAGCCAGCTAGTCAGCTAGCCAGCTAGCCAGCCAGCTAGCCAACCAGCCGGCTAGCCAGCCAGGCGGCCAGCCAGCCAGTCGGCTAGCCAGCTAGCCAGCCAGCCAGCCAGCCAGCTAGCCAGCTAGCCAGCCAGCCAGCTAGCCAGCCAGCCAGTGTTTGTGGGTCTCCTTGCCACCCCGGATCTTCCAGCGGGCACAGGGGCGAGCGTGCCAGGTTGGAACAGATGTCAAGTGAGCGCCCGGCCCGGGTCGGCCCTCGGGGGTGGGCGCCGGGAGTGGGCAGCGGGGGTGGGCACCGGGGGTGGGTCCCCGGGATTGGGCACCGGGAGTGGGTCTCCGGGGGTGGACACTGGGGGTGGGTCACCGGGAGTGGGCATCGGGGATGGGTCCCAGGGAGTGGGCGCCAGGAGTGGGTCTCCGGGGGTGGGGACCGGGGGTGGGTCCCCTAGAGTGGGCACTGGGGGTGGGTCCCCTGGAATGGGCATCGGAGGTGGGCACGGGGGGTGAGTCCCCGGAGGTAATCGGGGGGGCTGTCCCCGGGAGTGGGCACCGGGGGTGTGTAGCGGGGGTGGGTCCCCTGGACGGACACGGGGGTGGGTGCCCTGGAATGGGCACCGGAGGTGGGCACGGGAGAGGGGGTCCCCTGGAGTGGGCACCGGGGGGGGGCACCGGGGGTAGGTCTCCGGGGGCGGGTCCCCTGGAATGGGCACCGGAGGGGTCCCATCCGGAGGTGGGCACGGGGGGGGGGTGAGTCCCCGGAGCTGAGCACGGGGGGGGGGGGTTTGTCCCCGGGGATGGGCACCGGGGGTGGATCCCCTGGAGTGGGCACCGGGGGGCGGCGCGCATTGCAGAGCTCCTTGGCTCCCCGGGGGTCCCCGATTAGGGCCCTGCCGGGGTCTCCCGAAGGCAACAAGACTTTGGGAAACTTTGGGGGATGAGGGGGGATGGGGAGGGGGCACCTGGGCCAGGTGAGGAGGGCTGCAGGTAAGCCTCGGGGGAGCCGGGCACCAGCACCCGGCCGGCAGTGTGACTTCTTGGGCGTCCCACGGCTGCCCTCCCTTCCACCCTCCTCTTCTGACTCTGCGGTAAAATCATTCCTTCACCCCATCGAGTTTATTGAGCGCCTGCTGTGCGCCGAGCACTGCACTGAGCGTTGAGGAAAGACCAATCCGAGAACCCGAGGGAAGCCCAGAAGCCATTAGAAAAGTGGGCAGGGATGGTCTCTATCTGTCGGCCAATTGCCCCTTCCAAGCGCTTAGCACAGTGCTCTGCACAGAGTAAGCGCTCAGTAAATACGACTGAATGAATGAATGCATAACTGAATTAAAAGAAGACCGCTGTCTGTGCATGGGGAGGACCGGTTCGCCTCCCTAGTTTCGATCAATTCAGCAATCGATCGATCGTAGTTATTGGGCGCTTACTGTGGGCAGAGCGATCAATCGGTGGTACTTATTGTGCGCCCTACTCGACCTCTGTTAGCAACCGTCTGGTCATTTCCAGCCCCTAATCTTCTATCGCCAGCCGTGGGCCACCGGAGCACAGAAGATTTGAGATCGTACAACAGCGCTCACATCGGGTCAGCGTTGTGCCCCACAGTGTATATCACTCTCACCACCAGTTCCTCTACTCACAGCAGAACATAAAATCCCAGGCTCAAGCACTGACCCAAATAGCTGAACTCTGAAATGTAACAATCTCAGGCACAAGCACTGACCCAAAGAGCTGAAATGTACAATCTGCCCGGATTTCCCTCTACTTGCCTCGTAGTCAGGATTAGGAATTCTGTCCTCTTCAATCCAGAGGGAACTATGAAATAAGGCAAATAGGGATGCCTTCTTAGGCACGTATGATTGTTGCACAGTAAAAAGATTAGAAAGAAACAGAGGCCGGTATGGCCGGGTTATGCATACAGGACACATGTGGGAAAACAATCAATTCTAAATGCGAAGAGCTTACCTTTAATTTCTATGTATTAAGTCCCTCAGACGGCCGGGAGAGATCAGAACCAAGCTGCTGTAGTGGTGAGGAGTTGCAGGAGTGAGTCTCCCTAAGAGTGGGAGAGGGGGATGCATCGCTGTCCTTATTAGTCTCACACCGTGTGACCCTCCCACTCGGAACTGAAAACACCGCAAGATAGGAGAGCCACCAATGCACGCACAGGTTTTTTTTTTTTTTTTTTACAAAACCACAGGACTCTCTTCTCGACCGAGAGGGGCACGTTGAAGAAAACTATTTTTTCCTAAGCTCTGTCTCAGCTGAGACTGCAAGCTTGCATGCAGGTGTTGGGAGTGTCCCGCTTCTCCGGTTTATGAAGCAGTGACTGACTACCCACGCATTATATGCGGTTCTCTGGCAGAAATTGGCTTTTAACATTTGGTCAATAAGGATATCATTAATTTTTCATTTGTTATGAAAAAAATTTTTCAACCAACAAGCTGATGTATGAAGCCCAGGACAGATAAGCAATTTCATTGATTTCTTTTTCTAAAACTCATCTTTTAAGAATTGGTATGTTCTTGAAGAGAAGATTGGGCTGCTACTGAGTCTTGCTATTGATTCTCACTTCCAAACTTTTGTCTCGAGGTTTTTTTTTTCCCCTTCGGATCTCATTGTTAAAGAATAACCGAAGGATATGTTAGAATTATTTTTCTATGGGAAAGCATTCAAGAACATCAATTATGTATTGTATTTAGTACATTATTAATGTATTTAGTACTTCATTAATTTCAGTCAGTGAAAAAAGTAGCTTTTTGCTTTAGTTATTCTTTACCATCACATCATTTACATTGTTTAGGAACAGAGAATTTTTATTTAAGAAACTTAATCATTATCATTCTGAAATAATTGGAGAGGACCAAATAAATCAAGTATTCACATTTCCATGGATCCAAAGGAAATTTTAAAAGAAATCATATTGGCAGTTAAGCATTTTAGTAAAAGTTGAAGCATTGGTGAAATGGATGGTAGAATAATAGTTACATAAACCTGTAGGATTTGATTAGCTGTGTAGGAGATAAATTCATATTATTGCCAATCTGATCCCTCGAATAGGTCATAAAATACCAGTATTTTATGGTTGGACTCAACGGAGGTCGGCTAGGCAGGATGCTTAATGAGTCACAGTGGTCTAATGATCATTTGAAAGTCACTATTTATAATCTTGTCTGTCTTGTGGTAAATATTGCTTAATATCAGGACTTTTAATCTAATACTTTTTTTTTTTTACAAAAAAGCTGTAGCTCTAATTAGTTGAACTCTTCAAATCCATTAACTGCTATTTTAAAATGAGACTTTAAAGGTCTAATTCTCTTGATTGTACTTTTATTTTCATTTTACATTTAATGGAATCCACTTAATTGTGGTGAAAGTTAAGAAAAAAAGAAGTCAGAAACTTTCCCATTGGCCTAATTTGTATTTTAATACAAATGAACCAGCATGATTTAATTCTACCTTGGATTTAAGCCCCTTTACAATCTCATTAAGTCTTTAGAAAGTTGTTACAAATAGTTCATAAAAGAAATGAGAGTTTATGTCCATTTACTCATTCAGAATACCCTTTCTTGGAATTCAAGAGCAATTCTCCTTTACCTTCTTTCATGCCCATTTGTTAAGTGTTTACTGTGGTCATATTGGTAACAGTGTTACTGGTCTAAATGCTGGGGTAGACACAAGTTAATCAGGCTGGCTCCAATTCTCATACCACAGTGAAGTAGGAGGGAGAACAGGTATTGAATCCCCATTTTGCAGTTGAGGAAACTGAGGCATAGAGAACCTAACTGACATGCCCAAGGCCCACTTGCCAGAGGTGGTGTTAGAACCCAGGTCCTCTGGCTCCCAGGCCCATGCTTTATCCACTAGCCACACTGCTTTTTTTTTCAGTTATAGAGTTCACGGTTTTCCTAAGTTAACAAATTTAAAGATGTAATGTCTCTGTAAAATAGAATCAGAAATGGTCTATTCCCCAAGTTTTGTCTTTTTTTTAAAATTTTCTTGAAAAAAGATTTAAAATAAGGAGTCTATCCTCTTTCCTAGAAAAATAAGTCACTGTTTCATTAATTTAACTCATTGAAAAAATTAGCTTTTTGCCTTAATTATTCTTTACCATCACATCAGCAAATTAACATTAAAAAATGCATAAGGGACTTCTAGCAGAACTCTAATACTGGTAAAGAACTTTTTACATATCTAATGGCCGATTTACCTATATGCACATATGAGCACTTCAGTCTATGCAAAACAAAGCTAATTATTTTTGCACCATGAAAAGGATATGTTGTATGCTGTAATTTTCAAAGTTGTTCCATTCTTTTAATATACTGAACTTAATGCAGTTTATGGTAATCTTATTAAAATGAACACTGATAATGGATGGCAATCTTGCATTCCTCTTCCCTGTCCTACAACTTTTTCTTATTCCTTTCTATTTTCATGTCCATGCTGATATTTGTAGTCCTTCTTGAATCTTCTTTCTCTTATCTTTAATTTCTATGGTTTCCATTTTTCAGTAAAAGAAACATTAAGCACCATCCCCATCCAACTTCTATCAAAATGAAGGTTCTTCATATGTCAGTGAATTTTCAGGAGATTAATAATAATAATAGTGGTATATGTTAAATGCTTATTAGGCGTCAAGCACTATACTAAACCCTTAGGTAGAAAGAAGATAATCAGGTTGGGCAGAGTTCCTGTTCCTCCTTATGCTCACAGTTTAAATAGGAGGGAGAATAAATATTGAATGCCCATTTTACAGCTGAGGAAACTAAGGCACAGAGAAGTGAATTGACTTACTCAAGGTCACACAGCAAGCAAGTGGCAGAACTTAACATAAGCACTTATCCGATCCCGTCTTGATTACTGTATTAGCCTCCTTGCTGACCTCTCTGCTTCCTGTCTCTTCCCTCTCCAGTCCATCCATCACTCTGCTGCCTGGATCATTTTTCTACATAAACATTCAATCCATGTTTCCTCACTCCTCAAGAACCTTTTAATGGTTGCTCATCAACCTCTGCAGCAAACAAAAACTCCTTACCATCGGCTTTAAATCACTCAATCACCTTGCCCCCTCCTACCTCATGTTGCTGCTCTCCTACTACAACCCAGCCCGCACACTTCACTCCTCTAATGCCCACCTAATTCACCATACCTCCATCTCATCTATCTCGCTGCCGACCTCTTGCCCATATCCTGCCTCTGGCCTGGAATGCCCACCCTCTTCATATCAGACAGACAATTACTCCCCCCTCTTCAAAACCTTATTGAAGGTACATCTCCTCCAAGTGGCCTTCTGTGACCAAGCCCTCATTTCTCTTTTCCATCTCCTTTCTGCATCTCCCTGACTTTCTCCCTTTACTCACCATCCACCACCCCCAAACCCTACAGCACTATACTTATGTGTAATTTATTTCTTTTTATTAATGTCTGTCCCCCGCCTCCTGCTAGACTGTAAGCTCACTGCGGACAGGGAATGTTGTGTTGTATTCTCCCAAGTGCTTAATAGAGTGCTCTGCACACAGTGAGCACAGTGAGCAGTGAACGATTCTCACACACTCTCTTGGGGAGCATATTCACTCCATGGCTTCAACTAGCATATCTAGGAAGATGACTACCATACCTAAACTGGGAAGTGGTGTGGCCTAGTGGAAAGAGCTTGGACCTGGAAATCAGACGACCTCTGTTTGAATTCTGGCTCTTCCACTTGCCTGCTGTGTGACCTTGGGCAAGTAACTTTCCTTCTCTGTGCCTCAAGTTCCTCAAATGTTAAATGGAGATTCAATACCTTTCTCCCTCCTAGTTATACTGGGAGCCACATGTGGGACAGGGATTGTGTCCAACCTGATTCATTTGTATTTACTCCACCGGTTAGAGCAGTGTTTAATACATAGGCGATTAACAAATACCGTAATAATCTATCTCACAAGACCAGATCTTTCTTCTCCACTGCTATCTTGCATTTCTTCCTGACTCCACGGCATCACTACATGTTTATCTTACTGGTACTTCAGTATGCCTATGCCCCATATTGAACTTTTTATCTTCCCTCACAAACCCTCTCCTCTACCTAATTCCCATTACAGTCAAAAATATGACCATTTTCCCCATCTCTCAAGCCAGAGTGGCCTAGTGGGCAGACTACAGGCCTGGGAGACAGAAGAACCTGGGTTCTAATTCCGGGCTTTGCCACTTGTCTGTTCCGTGACCTTGGGCAAGTCACTTCACTTCTCTTGGCCTCAGTTACCTTATCTGTAAAATGGGGATTAAGACCATGAGCACCATTTCAGGCAGAAACTGTATCTACTCCAGCGCCTAGTACAGTGCCAGGACCATAGTAAGCAGGCAACAAATACTCTTTTTAGTATTTTTATTTTTCAAACCCCTCTTTCAGTCTGTTGTACAATCTTGTTGATTCTTCCTCTACAGTATTTCCAGAATCTGCCCTTCTTCTCCATCCAAATGGGCACTGCACTCATCAGGCACATGCCATATCCCAGCTTGGCTAGTGAAACAGTCTTCTGTCACCACCTCTCTCCTCACCACCACACAAATCACCCTAATGCCTTGATTGCTTTAATAAAATACCATTCTGAGCACATCTTCCGTGCCCATTCCACAAAATCCTCCAGTGGTTGGCCATCCCTCTCCACATTAAGCAGAAACTCCTGATTACTGACTTTGAGGCACTCAATCAACTCTCTCCCTCCTATTTTTTTTTCATGGTATTTGTTAAGAACTGATAAACCCTCTCTAAGTCCTCTTTTCTTTTTCTTCCAATCCGTTCTGTGTCGCCCTGACTTGCTCCCTACAGCTCCAGAGCACTTATGTACATATCTTTAATTTTATTTATGTAAATTAATGTCTGTCTCCCCCTCTAAGCTGCAAGCTCATTGTGGGAATATGTTAAATTGTTATGTTGTAGTCTTCCAAGCACTTAGTATAGTGCTCTGCACACAGTAAGTACTCAAAAAATACATTTGACTGAGTGGCATCTGACAGTCCACAACTCCCCCATCTTCAAAGCTTTTCCCCAATCAATTTCTAATTTCATCTTATATTTTCCCTAATTGCCATTTCAGTACTTAAGTACTCACAACCCCACCATAGCAAGTAAGCACATATCTCAATTTCTCTCCCTCCAGCTATGTTTTATTTTATTTTGGTGTCTGTCTCCCCCAGCTAGATTGCAAGTGCCTGAAGGGCAGAGATCATGCAAACTAATTTTATTATACTCTCCCAAACACTTAGTATGGTGCTCTGCAGAATTATGTGCTTGATAAATATTATGACTTGAGAGATTGATAATAATGGAGACATAAGAGGAGCTCGGATAAACTTGGTGTTGTAGAGGTAGTGGCACATGGTTTCAAAAACCAAGTATTTTTCACAGCAGAGTCTTCACTAATGTGGGCTACAGGCTTATTAGGCCGACTCTTGGTCCAGTGGAAATCAATCAGTGGTATTTATGGAGTGATTGCTGTATGCAGACCACTGTACTAAACGCTTGGGAGACTACGATACAACAGAGTTAGTAGACATGTTTCCAGCCCTCAACAAGCTTAGATTTTAGACAGGGAGAATAATTGCGATATTTGTTAAACATTGACTATGTGCCAAACACTGTATTAAGCACTCTACAAGATAATCAGATCCCAAGTGACCTGTAGGAGGGTATGAATTGCCATTTTGCAGATGATGACCTGAGGCACAGAGAAGTTAAATGACTTGCCGAAGGTCACACAGCACGCACGTGGTGAAGTCGAGGTTAGAACTCAGGTACTCTGACTCCCAGGCCCTTGCTCTTTCCACCAGGCCATGCTGCTTCCAAAAGAGCATAACTTTGGGAATTAGTAGTCATGGATTCTAATCCTGGTTTTCCAATTAAGAAGAGGCTTGCTGGGACTAAGCCCTTAGGCGAAGAAGATTTCTGATAGAGGGCATTACATGAGCTCGGTAGGCTCAGCAGAAATCCTAAAAAATACTGGTTATTGAGGGTGGTGAAGATTGACGACTAAGGCAACCACTCACTCCGCTATAATGAGAGGACACAACATCAGCACTATGTTTCAATCCCTTAAGCGAGGCCTACCTACACATTCATTTCACAACAGACTGTACTCCTACCCAAAGCATGGCGTAGTGGATAGAGCACGGGCCTGGGAGTCAGAAAGTCATGGATCTTAATCCCGGCTCTGCCACTTGTCCGCTGTCTGGCCTTGGGCAAATCACTTCACTTCTCTGTGCCTCTGTTCCCTCATCAGTAAAATGGGGATTAAGACTGTGAGCCCCAAGCGGGGCAGGGACTGTGTCCAGCCTGATTTGCTTGTACCCATCCTGGTGCTTCGTATAGTGCCTAACATGTAGTAAGCACTTAACAAATACCACAATTATTATTATTATTACTATTATCATTATTACTTGTCTATCACCAACCCGATTCCTCCAACTCATTCTAAAAACGTGAATCCCTTAAGAACCAGGGACTGTGTAACTATCTTTGTATTTCTTTCCAGTGCTTAGTACAGGGCTTGGCACACAGTATGGGTTAATACTCCCCCGCCTCAACAGGTCCAGAGGGTGTGAATAGTGCTGTGTAAACCAATCACTGTAATCACTACTTTCATGCAGATTGTCCATCCTAATGTCTCAGGATTAAGGCTCACGTGTATTCCATACAGGAAGCTAAACCAAATGTTTAGCACTGGACTTGATTTTCTCTGAATTTATTGCAAAAAAGATTTTCCTACAGGAAAACTCTCCTCCAAAAATGTGCTTGCTTCAGACAGACTTGGCCTTTGTGTCATATGCTGCTTCCTCTGTGGCTTCTGTGGCTAATTCTGGTGGAGATGATTACTCTTCCACTAGTTGTTTTTAAATTCTCTTCCATTCCTAGAAGACATTCTAGCTTGTGAAATGCACCTGGCTTGGAAGTAAGAGAGAAGGATGTCAATGACATGGCTTCCATCACTTAGTTTATATGAACGTCTTTCAGGGATCAGTGTCTCTCCGAAGAAATGTGGTATCAAATATATCTTCGACATATGGATGAAGCAATGATGTCAACCTACATTCCACTCATTCTAGAATCAGGAAAGATGAGAAGTTGATTTTTTAAAGATCACTTTTCATTTGTTTCCATCCAGAATCCACCAAATGAGTGGTAACATAAGGCTCATATTCACATCCTTCTTCCTATTAGCCCGTCTCATTGGAAGGAAGAGGTTAGCTAAACCAGCAAGAAGACTCCAGTGGAAAGAGTTGAGAACAATATCGGACTTTCCATTCCTTGCTTCTCTAAATATTTAGTTTCAAGTGTAATTATTTCTCATTTGGTTTCCCAACCTGGCCAAGTGAATTTTCCTTATTGAAAACTACCAAGTTCCTTGTTTTATTATTTTAAAACAGTAATGTTTTTATTAGGCGTTTGCTTAGAATAAGAGTCACAATCTCTACAATTTTCCACCAGCTATGTATAAATCTTAAGATTCCATAGATACATTTTTTTTTCCCCAAGACCTTTCAATTTAGGATTCTTATCAAGAATGTTAGCCTTCAATTAGTATATTTATGAGAAATTTACAAATCCAAAACTGAGTTTAAACTGTGTCTGTTACATAATATCATGTGAATATGGTTACTAATAACAAATGTGTTATTTGAAGCAGCATGGCTTAGTGGAAAGAGCATGGGCTTGGGAGTCAGAGGTCATGGGTTCTAATCCCAGCTCTGCCACTTGTCAGCTGTGTGACTTTGGGCAAGTCACTTCACTTCTCTGGGCCTCAGTTACCTCATCTGTGAAACGGAGATTAAGACTGTGAACCTCACATAGGACAACTTGATTACCTTGTATCTCCCCCAGCACTTAGAACAGTGCTTGGCATATAATAAGTACTTAACAGGTAGCATTATTATTAAGTGCTGGAGTAGGTAAAATATAAGTAAATAGGACTCTGTCCCTTTCCCACAAGGGGTTAACAGTCTAACCAGGAACCATGTCTCATTCTCCCCTGTGTATTGCGTCCCAATGCTTAGTACAGTGCTTAGTACACAGAAAGCATTTAATAAGTCCTATAACTACTACTACTACTATTATGAAGAGGCAGGACAGGTGATTTAATACCCATTTCAAAGGAAGGAAGATGAAGCACAGAGAAGTTGAGTGATTTTTCCCCAGCTCACCCAGCAGGTAAATGGCGCAGCTGGAATTAGAACAGGTTTCATGGTTCTTTCCACTAGGCCATAGAACAGAAATTCTGAATGTTGAACTGAAACATACTCTAGATGATGTTGCTTTGCATGAGGATAATTTTGGCTGAAAAGGAATATATGACCCATCATCCATTCCTTTCCACATTAAGAACATATATAGACTATCCTTTGGTACAAACAAATATGTAGCCGTTGCTTGTCAGGACTTGCCTTTTCACCTTACCAGCTGCCCTACCTATTAACCTAAAATGAGATTGTCTACTGCTGTCTAATGCTTCTCGGATATATTTCATTACCAAATGTTTGAGGTTGTACGTCAATGCATGCTTTCAGAATTTATTTTATTTATTCTGCTTAGGGTTATTGATTTCAGCTATCCTTACAGCAACAATTTCTTTCTCCTGAAAATAGCTAGGTAATGTGGATGGTGAGGACCACAATGGCTACCGAAGAGGCCTGCTGGTCTTTAGTGCTATAGCACAGCATTGACACTATGCTGAGATCGCTCTGGCCAAAATGGGTTTTCTTATTTTGTGTGCATGTCATTTGTCCTACACCTCTGCCCACCTATTTGCTTATTACATCCAGTGGGAATAAAGGGTGCATTCATTCATTCAGTCGTATTTATTGAGTGTTTACTGTGTGCAGAGCACTATACTAAGCACTTGGGAGAATACAATGTAACAACAGACACATTCCTGCCCACAACAAGCTCACAGTTCTAGAAAGGTGGACAGACATTAATAAAAGTAAAGAGTTAAATAAATAAATAAATAAATTACAGATATATATATGTTGTGGGTTTAGGAGGGAGGATAAATGTAGGAATAAGTAAGAGTGGAGCAGAAAAGAGTGGAAGAAGAGGAGAGGAGGCCTTAGTCAGGGAAGGCTTCTTGAAGGAGATGTGCCTTCAGTAAGGCTTCGAAGTGGGTGAGGGAAATTATCTGTCTAATATGAGGAGGGAGGGCATTCCACCAGGTCACAGGTAGGATGTGGGTGAGAGGTCAGTGACAAGGTAGACAAGATCAAGGTACAGTGAGAAGGTTAGCAGTAGAGGAACGAAATGTTTGGGCTGGGTTGTAGAAGGAGGGTAGCGAGGTGAGGTAGGGGAGGGAAAGGTGATTAAGTGCTTTAAAGCCAAGGGTATACAAGTGATACTGCATGAATTACTAGTACTGTAATCAATTCAGAGGATCTGTATTCTAATTCCAGCTCTGCCACTTGCCTGCTTTGTGACCTTGGGGAAGTCAACTTCTCTGTGCCTCAGTTTCCTCATATGTAAAATGGGGATTCATTATCTGTTCTGCCTGCTACTTAGGCTGGGAGCCTCAAGTGGGAGAAGGACTGTGTCCTACCTGATTTTCTTGAATAATAATAATAATAATAATGTTAGCATTTGTTAAGCGCTTACTTTGTGCCAAGCACTGTTCTAAGCGCTAGGGTAGATACAAGGTAATCAGGTTGTCCCACTTAGGGCTCACAGTCTTCATCCTCATTTTATAGATGAGGTATTGAGGCACAGAAAAGTTAAGTGACTTGCCCAAGTTCATACAGCTGACAAGCGGCAGAGCCGGGATTAGAACTCATGACCTCTGACTCCCAAGCCCGGACTCTTTTCACTAAGCCACGCTGCTTCTCTGTATCTATTTAGTATCTATTTAGTACAGTACTTGGCATATAATAAGAACTGAATATGGCAATTATTATTATTATTGTTGTTATTGTTATCATTATTATTATTATCATTATCTCTGCTTTTCTTAATGCAGGTCCTCAGTCTAGACGTCTTCACGATTGCACTGAGGGTCGTCCATTGTTTATGACAGATGATTCGATCAAAATGAAGGAAAGCCAGTGGAGTACTTTGAAGCTGAATCCCTACCCACTTACTTGGGGATTGCATCCAATGCCCAAGCATGAATACAGTTGGCAAAGAGAGAGAATGAAATTGGTTCTGGACAAGTCACAAGGTTTTTGTGTTTGAGTTTTGCAACTTTATAGTGTTTAAAACAATAAAATAAAGATGAGGGGCAAGGATATTAAACTAGTGCCTGGCATAATAATGAGACTGAACTCATCATCTTCCCTCCCACATCCTCTCTTCCATTTAACTTTCCCTTCACAGTTGACAATGTCCTCATCCTCCCTATCTCTCAGGTTTACAGCCTTGGTATTATTCTTGACTCCTCCTTCTCTTTCAACTTCCATATTCATTCTTTTGGAAAATCCTGTTAGTTCTTTGTCACCTATGTTTCCAGGATCCAAACCCCACTTTCTCTTTATCCAAAAGAACCACCATGCTGGTCCAGGCATAAATAATATCCTGGCTTGATTATTGCATCAGCTTTCTATCTCTCTTCTCTTTCAGGTATACTTTGCTTCCCAGATCATTTTTTAATTACTATTATGAGTAACCATTAAGCATTTTATATGCTAAGCACTGTACTAAATGATAGAGAAGATACAAGATAACCCATATGACCAGAGTCCATGTCCCATATGGCGCTCATAATCTTAATAAGGAGAGTAGGTACTGAATCCCCAATTTCCAGATGAGGAAACTGAGGCCCAGAGAACTTAAGTGACTTACCCAAGATCACACAGCAAGCAAGTATCAGAGCTGGGACTAGAACCCAAGTCCTCTAACTAGCATCCCCATGCTCTTTCATTAAGCCATGCTTATTTCTAAAACAGTACTTTGAACACAACTTCTCACTCTTCAAAAATATCCAATAGTTGTCTACTCTCTCTCACATCCAGTAGAACTCCTGACCATTGGTTTTGAAGCATTCAATCAGTTCTGTTCCTCTTACTATCCACTCTCTTCTCCAACTAAAATCCAACTCTGACACTGGTCCTTTGATGATAATATACTCACTTTGCCTTAATCTCATTTCTCCTGTTGCTGATCTCTGGGTCATGTCCTACTCCTCTGCCTGGAAATCCTTCTATCCCACCCCCTAATATGACAGGCCATAGCTTTCTTTATTGTCACAGTTTTCTGAAAACAAAGCTCTTCCAGGAAACCTTCCCCACTTAATCTCTAATCTCCCTTCTGTATATTCCTCAATGGAAGTTCAGCCCCTTCACACCACCCAAGTGTTTAATCACCAATGACATGTAATTAAATATCTGATGTACTGTATTACTGTATTGCTTCTTCCTCTCCACAATTTGTGTACCTACTAGATTTTAAGTTTCTTTAGGGTAGAGAGCATTTATTCTAATTCTCTTGTACTTTCTTAAATGCTTAGTACATGTTTTACAGACAGTGGTCACTCAAATTGCTATTAATTGAATATCAAATCTGTATGAAAATTTTCAGTCAAGGTGATATCTGAACCATTTATTAATTCCTATTAAATCAATGTTATTAAGACTCAATCCATATAGAATTACTCATATTGTCTCTGAGACCCCAACATCAGCCAACACCATTCTGTCCTCCCTCATTTTATAAGCCATCTCTGAGAAAGGTACTTAGAGTGGTTTAATAAGGTCCAGATAGACTTCTACATTTGCTTCTTAAAAAACAAGGAGCAAAAAATCAAAACAGAAAGCAAAAACATTTGCAATGATAACTAAACACCACCATTATTCCAAACACAACCAGAGATATTAGAGTGGGAAAGTGGCAGGATTGATAGAATGGGGAATACATGTGAGGGCAGTTATTTCAGGGGATAGAATAGCACGATCAGACATCTCCTTATGCCTTTGGGCATGCTTGGAAAAAAATTTTTTTCAGCAGTTTTTATGAAAGGAAATCCATCCCCTAACAGCCACCTCTCCAGAGGGAAAAGACCTTTTCGATACCCATAACATCCAGTGGGCCATTCAATATCATCCAGTCCTGTGATGTCAACTTCAAAAGTGTCACCATTATTTTTGGGAGATGACCTTTCTCATTGTCACCCAGCCCTGTGATGAGAGAGAGAGAGTATATGGAAATGGCACTTGCAGGTAGTGGAGAGACAAGGTAGAAAAACGTAAAAAGAAAATGCCCCTCCCCTGCCTCGTAGCAATCAAAAAAATGAAACAGGGAATCAATCAATGATATTTATTGAGTGCTTACTGTGTGCAGAGCACTGTACTAAGCACTTGGGAGAGCATATTGCAGCTGAGGTGGTAGACTGTTCCCTGCTCATAATGACCTTTACAGCCTAGAAGGAATCCCTGCTTTCCTGTTGTTCCCTTTCATGAGTAAGGGCAGTAAAGGACATTCATTCATTCAATCATAGTAAGTGCTTACTGTGTGGAAAGCACTGTACTAAGTGCTTGGAAGAGTACAGTATAACAATAAACAAACACATTCCCTGCCCACAATAAGCTTACAATCTAGAGGGGGAGAAAGATATTAATATGGATAAATAAATTACAAATATGTACATAATATGCTGCTCTCCTGCTCTCCTTTTGCCTGGATCCACTTAATACACCATGGTTGTTCATAGTACAAACATTCAGTCAGTCGATCATATTTATTGAGTGTTTTTTGTGTGCATAACTCTGTACTAAGCACTTGGGAGAGTACAAAATAACAATATACAGACACATTTCCTACCCACCGTAAGCTTACAGTCTAGAGGGAGAGACAGGCATTATTATAAACTTTCAAAGTAAGGGCAATAGAAAGGTTTCCATGGTGGAAGTACTGGTTACAGATAGTGAAAGCACAGTAGCGCTTAGCAAATACTACTAATAACACTAATAGATGTAGTGTCTGTATACACTGTAGCATGGACAGAACCTCACCCTTACTCCATGTTAGCCCAGAGGTATGGGTCAGGGGATGTATACACTGTCCAAAAGTCCCCTAGTTGTGGCTTAAAGTGAATTATAAGAATGATTGTATTCATTAAGTGCTTACTATGTGCAGAACACTATACTAAGCACCTGAGAGAGTACAATAGAACCTTTGGGAGACACGTTCTCTGCTCACAAGGAACATACAAGGATTGTGACTACCAACTCTGTTGTATTGTACCTTCCCAAGCACTTAGTACAGTGCTCTGCACACAGTAAGACGTCAATAAATATGATTGATTGATAAAGGGTTAATAGACAATTATATAAATAAATGATGGTATGTTCATAAGTTCTGTGGGGTTCAGGATCAAATGAATAAAGGGTGTAAGTCAAATAATAATAATGATGATTAATAACAATAGTATTTGTTAAGCACAAGTGCTGGAGTAGATACAAGTATAATCAGATCAGATATATACCCTATCCCACAGGCGCTCACAGTCTAAAAGGGAGAAAGAACAGATTTAATCCCCATTTTACAGATAAGGAAACTGAAGCAGAGTAAAGTGACTTGTCCAGGGTCACACAGCAGGCAGATGGTCGCCTGACCTCCAAGCCAAGTCTCTTTCCACTTGGTTATAATAATAATGTTGGTATTTGTTAAGCGCTTACTATGTGCAGAGCACTGTTCTAAGCGCTAGGGTAGATACAGGGGAATCAGGTTGTCCCACGTGGGGCTCACAGTCTTAATCCCCATTTTACAGATGAGGTAACTGAGGCGCAGAAAAGTTAAGTGACTTGCCCACAGTCACACAGCTGACAAGTGGCAGAACCGGGAGTCGAACCCATGACCTCTGACTCCATACTGTCTAGTGGACTCTCAGACCGTGTTTCTCAGGAATAATTGTGGTATATGGCATACACTTACCATGAACCAAGCGCTGGGGTAGATATAGTGCAGTCAGATTAGACACAGCCTCTTCCCTATAAAATGATCACAGTCTAAAGGGGAGGTGTATTTAAGCCACATTTTAGAGAGAAGCAAAGTGAGAAGCAAAGAAGTTGACTTGGTGCTGTCTCACAACAAGCAAGTGGGTACAGTAAGGGCCTCCTGGCATCCAGACCTGTATCTTTATAGTAGGCCAGGAAGAGCACAGAGGTTGAAGAAAAATAAATAGGTGACCTTTATAGTAACATACAAATTAATATTACAATTTACCTGAACCAAGGGCAAGTTGTCTCCTGCTGCTTCTGAATGGTCTCTGCTCTCAGCTCTCTGTTCCTTTAGCATATTGCCTCTCAGAAGCATGTTATACCAACAGCAGGCCTGCAGGATTGATAGTCAGTCAGTCAGTGAGTCAACTGTATTTACTGAGCCCTTACTGTGTGCAGACCACTGTACTAAGCACTTGAGAAAGTACAGTACAACAATAAATGGACACATTCTCTGCCTACAAAGAACTGCCTAGAAAGTGTAGCTATGCTTAATTTTATTCTGAACAGGTGAATCATTCTCTGGGCTGTATTCTATGATCAGCATAGGAAGGGGAGGGAAGAGGAGAGGTGGCAAATTTCCAGGGTCAAATATTTTTCAGAGAAGGCAGAGCATACAGGTAAATGACTAGACCTGTCTGTTAAAACACTGAATTGAGCTAAGGATAGAAGGAAGGCACAGTGGGAGGAGACTCCAGGGGGGCTCCATCACCCATTTTCCGCAGTCAGTAATCAAAGTAACTCACAGTGTAAAGAAATATAATGCTGTGAAGCATGAAATTGGCTCCAATAGGGATCACCCTAAAAAAGCAAATATGCAAATAAATAAACAGCAACCATGTGGTATACTTGGGATATTTGACTTTGGATTTTTTTTGAAATGATGATTATATGTGGGCAGGAATTCATTCATTCATTCAGTAGTATTTATTTAGCTCTTACTATGTGCAGAGCACTGTACTAAGCGCTTGGAATGTACAAATTGGTAACAGATAGAGACAGTCCCTGCCCTTTGACAGGCTTACAGTCTAATCGGGGAACGTATCTGTTGCTCTATTGTACACTCCCAAGTGATTAATTCAATGCTTTGCACATAGTAAGCACCCAATAAATATGATTGAATGAATGAATAATTCCATTCTCTTCTTTTTACCAGAAATGTATTTGTGTCTCTTTCCCTGGCTTGATATTAAGCTATTTCATTCATTCATTCATTTGTGGGTGGAGGTGGTGTCTACCTACTCTATTATTCTCTTCCATGTCTTGGAAGAGACAAAAGGTACTGAGATTGACTGGAAGACAAAAGAAAGTTGGCAGATAATTGAGTCTGAAAAACAGAAACAAATGGGAGTTGGGAGAATAGGTAAGTATGGGAAAGACCAAGATTTATTGGTTGCAGGGAGGGAGGTTAACAGATTGGAATATGGAAAATGATAAGAAAATCCATTTTAAATCAGTCCTATTGTGGAGTGAGTATTCTCCTGATTCCTTCAAGAGCAAGCATCATGTCTACTAATTCTATTGCACTCTTCCAATTGCTTGGTAGAGTGCTGTGCATGTAGTAATAATAATAAATAATTGTGGTATTTGTTAAGTGCTTACTATGTGCCAAGCACTCTTCTAATCGCTGGGGTAGATACAGGATAATCAAGTTGTCCCACTTGGGGCTCATACAGATAAGGTAACTAATGCACAAAGCAATGAAGTGACTTGCCCAAGGTCACACAACAGACAAGTGGCAGAGCCAGGATTATAACCCACATCCTCTGACTCCCAAACCCGTGTTCTTTCCACTAAGCCATGCTGCTTCTCTAGTAGGCACTTGATAGGCACTTAATAAATACTATTGATTGATTCTGATAATTATCTCACCTCTCATTGCTCCAGAGTAGAAACAGCTTGAGATGCAAGTAATTTACTTCCAAAAACTGTTCCCATTGAAAACTCTGGATATTTCTCTCCTTAAAAGCCAGAAACAATTTAATTTTGGGTGGGATGTGATCAGAGTGGCAGAAGAATAATGGGCTTTTCAATTGCCGGGAATAACTTGAGCCTACTCTCTATTCTGAATATTCAACTTAACTAAGACATACCTAAAGGAGAACTATTCTTCTGATAAAAAGTCTGAATATAATAATAGTTGAAAAATGTTTGGTTCTTGGACTGATTATCATGATTATTGAGGTCTATGAAGGCTTCTAGGCAGACAAATGAGGTGGTTCAAAAGGGGCATTAATGTTTCAGTGGCTTAATAGGCCCTGTGCTTGAAATAATGTTAGGGAGAACTAACAGAAATCAGACAATTTAGACTCAAAAAAATTGAAAATAACTTACAGTTCTTATACCATTATCCTCAAGCATACAAAAATTCAGCAGAGTCTGTGAAAATCAATCAGTCAAATTTATTGAGCGCTTATCGCTTGCAGAGTATTGTACTAAGCACTTGATGAGTACAGCACAACAGTATAACAGACACATTCCTAGTCCAAAAATCTTAGTAAAGGACCTGTATTCATTTTGGGGTGTAGTGTAAACTTGCCTGGACCTAAAATAATAATAATAATAATAATGGTATTTGTTAAGTGCTTACTACGTGCCAAGCACTGGTCTAAGCGCTGGGGTAGATACAAGGTGATCAGATTGTCTCACGTAGGGCTCACAGTCTTAATCCACATTTTACAGATGCGGTAACTGAGGCCCAGAGAAGTGAAGTGACTTGCCCAACATCACACAACTGACAAGTGGTGGAGTACATATACTTATGTATATAAAAATAAGTGCTGAAGATAGACACAAATAAATGCATAGGAAGCAGTTGAAGGTTTGATAATTCAGTCATATTACTAGGGTTTATTAAATGCTTATTATGTGCAGAGCACTATACTAAGTTCTGGGTTAAAAATGTACTGATGAGAGACATAGTTGACGATTCCTGCCCCTCCAGGGGCTCACAGTCTGAGAATAATGTGGTTTTGGTGACAGGAGAAAAGGCTCAGCTTCATGGGGCACTTACAAGAGTCCTTGTCATGTTCAAAATTTCTCAACTTTCTAAAATTTTTAAGCAGCTGTCTGCTGCTGATGATTAAATCCCTCATGGGCCCACAAACACAGGGCATGTTCCAAAGGGATGTAATTAACTGGGGAAGGGTCACTGGAGGAGGAGGGATTTGAAGAGGACAGAGATCTGGTGGATAAGTGGAGGAAGTAAGTTCCAAGCCCTGGAGCCAACATGATAAAGGTGTGAGAGGTGAACACAATGAGAGCAGGGTACCACCAAAAAGTGGGCTTGGGAGGAGCGATCCATACAAACAGAGGAGTGGAGGGTAAGGAGAGTCAATACATAAGTCAGAGACAGCTGGTAGAGATGGTAAGGTCCATTTATCCCCTTTATTAGTGCCATTTACTAAGTGCTTTTTATTTGCTAAATTCTGTGATGGGCAGATATAAGGTTATGAGAATGGGCACAATCCCTATCCTACATGGGGCTAACAGTCCATCCTTTTCCAGTTTTATAGATATGGAAGCAGATCCACAAAGGTGAGTAAAGTGATTTGCCCATGGTTCCACAATAGGCCAGTGGCAGAGTTGGGATTCTAAGTTGGATTGCCAGACTTCCTGACTCGTACTTCGGCATTACTCTGGTTGATCATGTGTCTATCTCACTCACCATCTTGCCCAACTGCTCCACTTCTCTAATTTAGGTTCCCAGAGCATACTCTTTAGTGAGAGACAAGACTGCTTCAGTAGATAATCTTTCATATTTGACCTCTCATTCACTTACCTCCGAAAGAATTTTTTTCCCTTAACCTTTACATAGAGCTTTCTTCCTTGACTTTGTTCCTACAAGGCAGTCTAGACAAAGGGAAAGTCAAATGAATTATTGAAAATTTTTTCAGGGCATTTGTTGCATTTTAAAGAAGTCCAGTGGATTTATTTTCTAGTGTTTGTCACTTGTCCAGAGCAAAGTGAATTTAACCCTGTAGAAAAGCCCTGAAGATTTTCAGCCTCAGGGCTCATATCCAGGTATGGCATTTATTGAGTACTTGCTATGTACAGAGTTTTGCATTAAGTGCTCATTATAAGTAAGATAAAAAAAGTTGGCATGCCTTGCTATTGCCACTCATCAATTATTAGCAATCTTAATACTCTTGAACAGTAGTAATACAGGAGTAGCTGGATTCTCTCAGTCATTAGCTACTTTCAGATTTTGTCCTCTGGAAAAACATCGGTCAAGTTTAAGTGTAGTACAAATGGATCTGCAAAAGTTAAAGTAACTCCCCAAATGTCCTAAATCATTCCCTTGGAGATACTTACACACAGGAAAATTCTGTCCTATTTTGAATCATTGGTGTTCATGGAAAATGAAATGTCATATTAGCCTTCCTGGTCTAAACAAAGTTAAAGATCTAGTGCATAAAAGTGCCTACATTAGGACTCCCTGTATCCCACTATCTGTAGTTAAAGAGCAGTTATTGTAGTGGTAGGCATCTGCATTCTGATACTAATTTTGCAGTAATCATGGACTGGACTCCCATTATCAGACTTTCAGGTGTACAAATCCAATAGCTCTGGGATTAAACTCAAACATCCAGATGTTCAGAGTGGCCTTATTCCAGTAGACTCCAGATTACTGAATTTTAAGGACAAGGGGAGACTGAAAAATTGACGATACAGTAATTATTAAGTGTTTTCCAACATAATCAAAACAACATATGTGTAAATCATTTTTCTAGTTGCTGAAAGTAAACATCTAGAGGCACATATAGTAAAAGATTTCCGTATTTGTTTTCTTCTCTCACTGCATTGCAGCTCCATCCACAATGACTGTTTTAATATATCATGTTCTTAACTCTAATACTAATGAGAATATAATAATAGAAAATCATGGTATTCATTAAGAACTCACTAGGTGTGAAGTACTGTACTAAGGGTTGGGATAGTTGTCTATCTCCCCCATTTAGATTGTGAGCCCATCATTGGGCAGGGACTGTCTCCATCTGTTGTCGAATAGTACATTTTAAGAGCTTAGTACAGTGATCTGTACATAGTAAGCGCTCAATAAATACTACTGAATGAATGCATGAAGTAGATTGGACACAGTCCCTGACCCACATGAGACTTCCAGTCTAAGAGGCAGGGGGAACAAGCATATAGGCCCATTTTACAGATGAAGTAATTGAGGCAGGGACAAGTTTTGTGGCCAGGTTCACAAAGCTGGCAAGTGGCAAATCTGGGATTAGAACCAGGGTCCTCTGATCCTAACAGGCCTGTGCTCTATCCTCTAGACCAGGCTCCCTCTGTGTGGTCTAGTGGATAGACAACTAGGAATCTCTCATCTGTACCCCATCACACCACAATTCAAAGCTCATCTGAAAGCCTCCCTCCTGTAAGTGACATTTTTCAACTCTCACCTTCCTTAGATACCCTTAGAATTTATGCTTAGATTGATTTATTTTATTAGTTTATCAATCAATCAATCATATTTATTTAGCACATACTGTGTGCAGGGCACTTTACTAAGCTCTTGGGAGAATATAACAGACACATCCCTTGTCCACAAAAAGTTTAATCATTTTCTAATTCATTTATTCAGTTTCCTTATACTTTTGCTGTTACCAGTTAGACCTTTTAGCTCTTTCCCCAATATACATATTCTATTTGTGTCTGCCTGTCTCATCCATTAGATTAAAAACTCTGTCAAGGCAGGGACTGTCTTTTACTTTTATTGTGATAATAGTTATGCCATTAAGAAGTGCAATATACTGTATCAATCAATCAATGGTATTTGAGTGATTAATTTGTGCAGATAATTGTATTAAGCAGAATGGCCTACTGAGAAGCAGAGTGGCCTTATGAAAAAGAACATAGACCTGGGAGTCAAGAAAACCTGGTTCTAATCCTGTACCTACCACTTTCCTGCTGTGTGCCTGCTGCTGCTTGGACATATCACTTAATTTCTCTGTGCTCCAGTTTCCTCATGAACTATCTGTTCTCCCTCCCCCTTAGATTGTAAGCCCTATGTGGGATGTAGACTTGTGTCTGATCTGGTTGATTGAAATGTATTTATCTTAATGCTTGGTGTGTAATAAGTACTTAAATACCAGAGTGTTTTTATAATTATGCCTGTGTAAGAGATGGCTATGGAGTTGATGTGATTTGGGATGTTGTGAGTTAATTAGGGAAAGTTTTTTTTGTAGGAGATGAGATTCTTTTGGGGGAATCGGGGGAGGTGCAAGGGGTGGAGAATTGTTAAAGATGAAGACAGCTGAGGTCTGGAGAATTTGGCGGGGAAGGAAGTTTCAGGCCAGGGAAACAGCCTGAACAGGTCATCAGAGTTGAGGACAACTAGAAGACAGGTTTGAGAGGTGTTTGGGTCCAAGATGAGGAGTATGGGTGTAGAGAGCCAATATGTAATATAAATAATCAACAAAGTCCAACTGGCATATTCCACAATAAGAGAGTCAAACCTCCAGAAACAGGGGTGGTGCCTAATGAGGCCAAGCCATGACTGGTGAAGAACTTGACTGAAGCATTTTGGGTACCTCGCATGGTGGACCAGCTCAGCAAGAATTCTGAAAATAGCTCACTTAACAAGGCCAGTGAAGAACACAGAGGCTGCCAAGTTAGCTACCCTGGTGACTGCCTGCTGGGGTCTGGCCCCTGGAACAGCCTGGGCCACGTGCCGTGGTCTTTATGGCTAGAACTGTGTCTGTATGTAAAATTCTTTCTTGCACTTCACAGTGTGCCATACCCTTGCCCTCCCATTCACTTATTGCTTCCACTGCCCAGGTGGCACCATGATGGACAGTGGCAAGAAAATGCAAGTGATTCCTTACAAACCATTAGAATGTATTTCCTCAGGTCTTCAGTTCCAAAGGTGAAATATGCCCTCTTGGCCCTCCCACCATGGCTGAGGAACTCTCAGGCTTTTCTTGGAGTACTCTGTATGCACAGCGCTGGGTATAACTGCTGTGCTTTTACAGACCCTCTTTGTATCCAGCCTGGTGAATCATCTGGTAATTGCAGCCTCAAGTCCCCATTCCCTCTCAGCCTCCTCACTTTGGCTGAGGAATTCTCTGTCTACACATTCTGAGCACCAGCCACACTGTCTCCTTGGGTGCCAATTGCCAACAGCTCCCCTCCGCACAGCGGAGTCCCTAATCCCATCCTGCTTTGCATCACCCTAGTAAATGACTTAGTAAGGGGCCTGGAAGTCAGAAGGATATGAGTTCTAATCCTGGCTCTTCCACTTGCCTGCTGTTCGACATGGGGAAATCACTTTATTTCTCTGTGCTTTAGTTACCTCATCTGTAAAATGGGGATTAAGACTGTGTGTTCTATAATGGACATAGACTGATTTGAACCTGATTAACTTGTATCTACCCCAGCATCTAGTAAGTGCCTGTCACATAGTAAGTGCTTAACAAATACCATTAACTAGAGAACAGAGCTTGGAGCCTGAGACCTCCTTAAAACCTAAGGAGGGTTAGTGGCTGTGGTAGCCATTTCTGTGGCTTCAGCTATCCCATGGACTTTGATGAATCACAGGCGCCTGAAATTCTGCTTCTCCAGCCACAGTTTCCTACTGGATTTGGTTCATATTTTGTGTATTTGACCTTGTAACTTAAGCTATTTTAATGTTTTATTGTTTCATTGTTCCCAGTGTGACTAGAGAAGCAGCGTGGCTCAGTGGAAAAGAGCACGGGCTCTGGAGTCAGAGGTCATGGGTTCAAACCCCGGCTCTGCCACTTGTCAGCTGTGTGACTTTGGGCAAGTCACTTCACTTCTCGGTGCCCAGGTACCTCATCTGTAAAATGGGGATTAAGACTGTGAGCCCCACGTGGGACAACCTGATTCCCCTGTGTCTACCCCAGCGCTTAGAACAGTGCTTGGCACATAGTAAGCGCTTAACAAATACCAACATTATTATTATTATTATTATCTCAAGTCTTCCCCACGGACCTTTATTCAGAGATTGTCAGTCTCTTTAGGATCACGGTCCCTATCAAATTCCCACTTGTATACTCTTTCACAGTGCTTAGTACAGTGCTCTACACAGAGCAACCACCCCCCCAGTGCTTAGTACAGTGCTTAGCATGTAGTAAGCACTTAACAAATGCCAGAATTATTATTAAGAACTCATTACAGTGCTCTGCCCAGAGTATGCACTTCATTAATTAAATACATTGATTGATTGATTGATAATAAATACTTCTCCCTACTACTGGCCCTAGATTCATCCACCACTAGTGACAGGAGACTCTCTTGAAATGGAGACAGATGGTGAAAGGCTTGAAGCCAGTGCTAAAGTGGTTTTGGCTTTTTTTTAAATGTGGAGAGATAAGACACAAAAGAATATAAAGTCGTCCTTATCTCTACCATTCAGCCCTCCACACATTCAGTCTGTCACCAAATAACATTTGGTTCCATCTGCACAGTATCTCTAAAATTCATCCTTCTCCATCCAAACTGCTACTTTACTGATCCAAGCCCTTATCCCGTCCCATCTTGACTACTGCATCAGCTTTCTTGCTGACCTCCCTACTTCCTGTCTCTCTCCACTCCAGTCCTTACTTCAACTCTGCTGTCCAGATCATTTTTCTAAAAACACATTAACTTTGTGACTCCCCACTCCTTAGGAACCTCCAGTGGTTGCCAAACCATTTCCTCATCAAGCAGAAACACCTTATCATTGGATTAAAATCACTCAAATCAACTCTCCCCTTCCTACCTTACCTCACTGATTTCCTACCACAATCTACCCCACAAACTTTGCTCCTCTAGCTCCAACTTACTGTACCTTGATCTCTTTTATCTTGCTAGTGTCCTTTTTTTAAAAAAATTGGTATTTGTTAAGGGCTTACTATGTGCCAGGAACTGTACTAAGCTTTGGGTAGATACAAGATATTCAGGTTAGACACAGTAGGGTTTAGAGCCTTGATCCCCACTTTACAAATGAGGTAAATGAGGCATAGAGAAGTTAAATTAAAGCCAAGGTCACATAACAGATGAGGGGCAAAGTGGGGATTAGAACCCAGGTCCTCTGTCTTTTGGGCCCATAATCTTTCCACTAGGTCTTGACACCTTGCCTACATCCTCTCTCTGGCCTAGGTATCCATCCCCCTTCCTATATGATAGATTACCATGCTCTCTGTCTTCAAAGCCTTATTAAAATCACATCTTCAAGAGTCCTTACCCAACTAAGCCCTCACTGCCTCTACTTGTTCTTCCTTCTGTGTCACTTGGAGCTGAAACCTCTAAGTACTTGATATTCACACCACCCACAGCTCCACAACACACACACACACACACATATATATCTATATATATGTGTGTGTGTATGTATATATATATTTATATATCTGTAATTTATTTTGCTGTCTGTCTCCCCTTCTAGGCCATAAAATCCTTGTTGGCAGGGATCATGTTTACCAACTCTTTTATATTGTACACTCCCAAGCATTTAGTATAGTAATCTGCAACCAGTAAGCACTCAATAAATACCATTGAGTGACTGATTGAGGGAAATTCCAGGAAGATGATCTAGGCAACGGTGTTAATTATAGGCCAAAGTGGGTAGAGGCTGGAAATAGGGAGACCAATGAGTTTGCTGATAAATATCTATCCTTCATTTCTTCTGGTGATACTGACAACAAAATCTTATCCGTATAGCGAAATAAGGGTTCACCAGGAACAGTCCTCTGACAAACCAGGTATGAGTTTAGTGAGACAATATTTAGGGCATCTTATGTAGCTCCCTCCAAGTTGAGGTGAGCAATGCAACTCTAAATAGAACTGCTCAAATACCAGAGCGATGCAGTGGTCTAAATCTAATGAGGATGAATGTTTGAACCAGATCACTCTCAAGCATCTAGTGCAGTGCTCTGCACATAGTATGTGCTTATAAATACTATAAAAGAATCAGGAACAACCCCTGATTTTAACATTAAACTGTAACCTAATGCTCTCTTATACAGGGTAAAAAAGTATTAGTTTCAATAAGACCCCGCTAATAGAACTTGAATTATTTAAATAGTATCACTACCTGATGAAAAGAACATAGGACTGGGAGTCAGAAGTCTGGGAGTCAGAAGTCTGGGAGTCAGAAGTCTTGGATTCTAGTCCCAGGTCTTCTGTATCTCCTTTGTGACCTTGGAAAAATCACTTAACCTTTCTGGGCCTAAATTTTTTCATCTGCAAAATGGGAATAATAAATATTTCCCTCACCTTACTTCCCAGGGATGTTGTAAATATAAAATGGGATAACTGATGTAAAAATAAGTGCCATAGCAAGCTATAGTCAAAAATATAGTCTTAAAGTCCTTAACAGCCAAAATGTAGGTTATGCAGCATAGCAGTGCATTGTTGGAAGGTATCAGAGAAGGCCAGGCCAGGCTGGTATGCAGCAATCAAAAATGGGGCCCTCTTTTTGAGCAGTGGTCAAAAAAAGTTGGAAAGGCTGAAGTCATTAACTGAAAGCAGTGCCAGGTACTGCAAATAGCAAATGCAGAGGCACAACAAAGGATGATATTTATGTGTTCACTGGCTGGAACAACTGCCAGTTAGGCATTAGTTGCCTCAGGTCACATAAGGGTTCAACAGCAGCAAAATCATCTCTAAACACCAAAGCCGGATCTATGAAGTACCAAGTCACTAAATATTCATAGGTATACCTGCTTAGGGAGAGAGATTCATTCTTTCAGGTTCTTAAGTAATACTTAGTGAACCCTCTCAATTACTTAATAGCAGGGTTCATTTGAGGTCTGGAGGAAAAGAAAATATGTAAATGTGTAAAATAGTATAAGTAAAGAACAGTCATTTCATCTTCCATATACTGTTGTGCATTATAATCAGCATAATTTTATGTGGCACTTTAGTGTCCTAGGGGAAATACTATGGGGCTGAGAGTCAAAGGAACTGAATTCTTAATTCAGTTCTGCCATATGACCTTGGGCAAGTCACTTAACATCCTTGGGCCTCAATTTCTTCAATCGCAAATTGGAAATTCAATGTCAGTTGTCCCTCTAGACTGAAAGCCCCCTATGGAACATAGGCTGTGCCTGAGCTGATTATTTTATATCTACCCCAGCACTTAAAACAATGCTTCACACATACTATGTGCTTAACCGGAAAAAAAAAAAAAGTTGGTATTTGTTAAGCGCTTACTATGTTCTGAGCACTGTTCTAAGCGCTGGGGTAGACACAGGGGAATCAGGTTGTCCCACGTGGGGCTCACAGTCTTAATCCCCATTTTACAGATGAGGGAACTGAGGCACAGAGAAGTTAAGTGACTTGCCCACAGTCACACAGCCGACAAGTGGAAGAGCTGGGATTCGAACTCATGAGCCCTGACTCCAAAGCCCGTGCTCTTTCCACTGAGCCACACTGCTTCTCAGTAGCATAATTATTATTCACAAAATCTTTCTTGGACAGCAGACTTCAGTTTAATATTATTTGCCATCACTTGCTGTATAACTCACTTGAAAAAAATGATCCTACCTTGCAGGGAAGCTGAATTCATGTTTTGACTTAAGGAAACCATGTAAAAAGAAAACTTTACTCAAATAAATATGCAGAAACCAAGAACCAGGAGATTAAATGCTATGCAGCATGAGAGAACACACACCCATGCTGACATGGTGTAAAAGGGGGAATTTATATGGTACAAGTAGTTGGAAATAATACATGGAAACATTTTAAAATGTGTAGACCTGATTCTACCCTCAAAGTGATAAGTTCTGACATATGGCAGACAACTCTGAATTTTTCAATTAGGTCTTGTGCAACCGGCTGTAAGCACAAGTCTAATCCTTTAGGGGAAATGCGGACACAGTAATTTTTCTTTTCTCCTAGAATAAGTTCAATTTCTATGTGTAAATATTTCTGCAGTGCACCTTTTATGACATTTTAGTTGAAAAAAGTCTGCAACCTTCATATTTCATCATGAGAAACAGCATGGTTGAGTGGATACAGCACAGGACTAGGAGTCAGAAGGTCATGGGTTCTAATCCCAGCTTGCTACTTGTCTTTAGAGAGTCACTACACTCTCTGTGCTTCAGTTACCTCATGTGTAAAATGGGGATTAAGATCTTCAGCCCCTTGTGCGACAGGGACTGTGTCCAACCCAATTTGCTTGTATACACCCCAATGCTTAACAAAAACCATAATTATTATTTTTATCACAATCATATTTAGTCTACAAGTTGCAGAAGCTCTCTTCATGCCAAAAGGAGCTTTAAAAATTTTAGAGCTCTTCAAAGAAATGTTTAACATTTATATGTTAAATCTAGAAGTCAATCTTTTAATTTTCTGAACATATGTCAAAATTTTTTCTTATCCCAGGCTAAAAGTATTTTTAACAAATAGTAATGATGGCACTAGAACTTATTGAATGCCTACTTGCAATTCCCTGTACTAGACGTTTAAGAAGGATAAGTCGTGACATTCCCTGACCATATAGAACTTACCTTCTAATGGGTGAGCTAGGCAGAAAAGTATTTACAAAGTAATCAAAATAAATAGAATATACAATGGAATAAAGGGCTGAGAATGGGTATATAAGGATATAAGTTTCAGAAACAATTGATGGTCTTATATCATTAAGGGAAAGCAGCGTGGCACAGTGGAAAGAGCCTGGGCTTCGGAGTCAGAGGTCATGGGTTCGACTCCCAGCTCTGCCACTTGTCATTTGTGTGACTGTGGGCAAGTCACTTAACTTCTCTGTGCCTCAGTTACGTCATCTGTAAAATGGGGATTTACTGTGAGCCTCACATGGGACAACCTGATTACCCTGTATCTATCCCAGCACTTAGAACAGTGTTCTGCACATAGTAAGTGCTTAACAAATACCACATTATTATTATATGACTTGGGATTCTGGGAAGACACATTGCAGGAGGTAAGCTTTCAGGAGGGCTTTGAATGTACAGAGGACTGTGTCCTATCGGATTTAGAAAGTGAAGGAATTCCAAGCCAAGGGAAGAGTCTCTGAGGAGAGGGAGGTGGAAGAGTGACAATGAAGTACTCTTGGCAGATTAGCCTGAGAATGACAAACAGAGTGAGTTGGGGAATAGCAGTTTGGAACCGATCATATAGGTAAGGTGGTGAGTTGGTGGAGGGCCTTGAAGCCAAATGGAAAGAGTATTTATGTGATCCTTAGAGACACAGGGAACCAATGGAGGATTTTGAGGAGTGGAGAAACTTGTGTCAAGTGATTCTTCAAGAATATGGTCTTTGCAGCAACTTGTAGTATAAATTGGAGAGGGGAGAGACTGGAGGCAAAGAGACCAATAGGGAGCCTAACATTAAGGTGCTGGGACTCAGAGCAGATGTGCAGCAGCTTTCTGGTGGAGGATTTCCAGCTGTGCCGATGTGAGAGAGCAGCAGAGGGGCCCTACTCTGGAAGATTCTGATGGGACTTTGACTTGCATGGGGTGTTTCAGGATGATGTACTGGCCCTGTACACCAATGGATGGGCTATAGGGGCTGCAGAACCTGGCCCCTATCCTCCAGAGCTTAGCCAGGGCCTTTGAGGTCCTGGAGCTAGCAGCCATCAATCTTTACCTTTTCCCATGGTAGAAAGACTTCAACGCTATCCAGCTCTGGGGGCTATGTGCACTCTCTGCAGATGGTGTTGTCAGGGGACCTCATCACCGACAGCTTTCTGAAAATGAGCTAATAATAGTAATGGTGGTATTTGTTAAGCGCTTTCTACATGCCAGGCACTGTTCTAAGCACTGGATTGGATACAAGGAACAAATCAAGTTGGACATAGTTTCTGTCCCCCATGGGGTTCATAGTCTTAATCCCCATTTTACAGATAACTGAGGCTCAGAGAAGTGAAGTGACTTTCCCACTGTCACACAACAGATGAGTGGCGGAGCCAGGATTAGAACTCATGACCTGTTGATTCCCAGGCTTGTGCTCTATCCACTACACCAAGCTGCTTCCCAACAACCATAGAGATGATCACCATGTGGTGGTGGCCTTTTTGTCCATGGACTATGAGCTGATTCAAGTGGTTCTGGGCTGTTTTGCCCTAAGGCTTGAGTGTGCGATCTTGGGTGAGATCCTAACCAAGCTGGGCACAAGCTTGGTATCAGTGGAACAACTGATCCAGGAAAGGTGAGCCAGCGTTGGTGTAGACTCCTCAGATGAATATAAGCTTCAGCAGCCACTGTCCCAGGGACGGGGCCAGGACACACCATCTGGGAGCTTGAGCTGCTAATCCTCCTAACATTGACCTCTACTGGGATACATTGATGAGAGACAGCCTTGCTGAAGTGACTTCATACAGCCTGCTGAGGTAACCTTGTACAGTGTCATAGCCAGTCAGGAATCCTTTCCTTTGGAACTGCCTTATCACCCCCGTCTCTGAGACCAGAGTTCAAAATTGTGGGTCGCCAACTATCCAACTTCCAGCTCCTTGGAGATGTGGGGAAATGGGACAAGGTAGAAACCCATGAGCAGGGCTGAGACAAGTCCAGAGAACCTGGATTATGGGGACTAAGGGGATTCTGACTCTGAAACAGCCACCTTTTCCTTCATCTCCTTGCAGAGGTAGCTGATCCAAACTGATGACCTCAGGGCCACAGACTACCTGAGCACCAAAGACTGTGGGCAATCAGGTAACCCAAGCCTCCCAATCTACTCTCTCTGCCCATCTTTAAGTTGTTTTCCCCAGCTTGCATGCACTTTCCTTCACCCCGTGCCCCTCCAAGTCCTCCTCCTCCTCCCCAGAGCATCCTCCATCCTGGCACTGCTTCGTGCATTGTTTTCCTATTTTCTGGCTGTGTGACTCTTGCCCCAATGACAGCCTTTGGGCCACACCCAGAAGCAGATCCCAAGGATGGACCAAGGCAAAGGAGAAGTCTGGGAGGGGGCCATCACTCCTTCCTCCACTTCACCCCCAGAGAGAAAGACAGCAGTGGTCATGGGGGCTGCATGAAAAGGCCATCCTGACCAGGAAATCAAAAAACAGTTGGTTCCAGCAGGGGAATGTGAGGAGGGTTGGCAGGGTCGGTGAATGAGGTAGCACAGCCTTCCCCCCACTCTACCCACTCTTCATCCTTCCAGCATAACTTTTAGAATTTTTTTCACATGTTTCATCAGTGAAAGATAGAAAAAGTGGCCTTTTTCCTGGCTGCAGCTGGGGTCACAACAGGGACAAAGATCAGGCCAAGGAAGGATGGGAAAGAAGGAAAGCAGAAACGATCTTCCCCAGCCATCCTATCCTCACCCAAGCTGGCCATGTTTCTGTCATTGTGGCGGTCCGTTGTGGGTGCTGTTGGCAGGAAAGGAGTCAGCCCAATCTGGACAGGGAAAAAAAAACCTGAAAGAACCAACCCTTGGCAAGAAAGAAGAGAGTCGGTGGTGGGGAGACCACAGGGGTGAAGCATGGAAGTCATCGTAAAGCCCAAGGAAACAGGCAATCAAATTTTCAAATTATAACAGAGGGCGGTGGGAGAAAAAAAGAAGGAAACATAAAATGTGCAGGAGGTAATGTAGTTAAAGTGAGCCGTCTGGCAGAGTCACCAGGGAGAATGGACTCCAATCCCTTTTTTTCTGATTAAGTACAAGTTGAGCCCATTGTTGCACCACTATTTAGCCATGATAGCCACTCCATGCTATAAACACAAGCAGTCATTCTGTGCTCAGTGGACTTGTTAGCTTCATCATTTTCAATATGAAGGATGTACACTTGCTTCCTCCAGTTTTTATATTTGTTAAGCACTTACAATATGTCAAGCACTATTCTAAGTGCTGGAATAGATACAAGTTTATCAGGTTGGACACAGCCCCTCTCCCACGTCAGGATCACAGTGTAAGTTGGAGGGAGGAGAGTAAAATTCCCATTTTCCAGATGAGGAAACTGAGAAATAGAGAAGTGAAATGGCTTCCCAAGTTTACAAAGCAGGCAAATGGTGAGTGGGGATTAAAATCCAGGTCCTTTGATTCCCAGGCCCGTGTTCTTTCTTCTAGGCCATGCTGCTTCTCTAATATTTGCATGGCACAAGTTGAAACATGATATATCATTTACTGAACTTGCCTGCAGGCTGTCCAAAAATCATTTAAAAATCTTTTCTTTACATTTCTGGAAAATCAATTCTGGGCCAACTCACCAGGGAGAATTCCTCACCTGCAAGGCCTTGTCCGTTACAGGGGTCAGGAGTTCTGCAGTTGCATCACAAATGGAAGGATTTCTCGATAGCTCAACAGTTCTTCCAAGAGGGCCTTGTATGACCATTCTACACAGGTCAAAATGCAGCTGGGATTTTGGAGACTGGTAATGTGTCATTTGGAGCTCCTTAAAGAGTCTTGTCTTAGAAATCTAAAAATGGCTCAAATGTATTTCTAGGACAAATTTTTTTGACATCTCTTTGTCTGATTATTTCTGTTAAGAGGAGAAATTATAGAAAGTGTATGGTTTGTAAAGAGTCAAGAAATGTTTTGGAAGCTTAGTGAAAATGTAATAAAAGCAATTTATGTGTCTTGGTTTACGTTGTACTCTTTTGGTTACAAAATAACTAAAGAGAAATTGTGATTCTTACTGAGAATACACTACTGCTTGGAGCAGGTCACACATTTTTGGAAGCTGCATTAACTTGCAGATCACTTGAAATGATTAGGTACCTTGATGATAGTACACAGTACTTATTTGTATGAATGAATGAATGAATTTGTACTCAGTGACAAACAGGGTCACTAAACCGCTGCATCTCTCCCAGTCTCGGCCTTCTGCAGTCCCCGAATCTTGCAGGAGGAATGACACAGTTATAAAGTGTGATGAGTCCTTTTAATGAGGTTCTTCCAGTCTAAAGGATGGCATGGATGAGCACACAGTCAAGTTAAGAAAAACAGGGAAACTGACCTAAGAAATGTAGCCAAGGGAATAGGCAGAGAAGAAGCAGCCATGGCCTAGTGGAAAAAACACAGGCCTGGGAATCGGATGACCTGAATTCTATTCCCAGCTCCACTACTTGTCTGCTGTGTGATCTTGGCTGTGTCACTAACCTTCTCTGTGCCTTAGTTCCTTGAATTGTAAAATGAGATTTAGTACCTATTCTTCCTCCAGGACAGTGAGTCCCACATGAGACAGGGATCGTGCCTGACCTAATTAACTCGTATCTACTCCAGAGCTTAGAACAGGCCTTGACACATAGTAAGCTCTTAAGAAATACCATAACAAAGAAGAAAGAGAAAAGAGAGTTTGGTTAATAGGTTATTAGAGAGAATTTCGGGGATACCAAATGTAACATCCTTACCCATGATGATAAATGCCCAGGGAGCAACTATCAGAATAGTCCTCCAAGTATCCCTTAGTGCCACCATTAAAGACAGAATACTGAGATGGGATTGCCACCTAGAAATGAATTTTTTACAGCAGGGAACATGTCTTCCAGCACTGTTCTATCATAGATTCCCAAGCACTTGAGTGCTTTGCACACAGTAAATGCTCAATATATATGGTTAATTGATTGATTGAACTGTACTTTTATAAGGAGCCTGAGGAAGAACTTCTCAGTGAGAAAGAATTGAGAAGCCACTATAAAGGTATGGAAACGAATGATGACATGACCTTAAAACTTATTTTCTCAGGCAGAGGGAATGCCAGTTTTCCAGGTCTGCATCCTTGTCAACTGTAATCTTGGAGATGAAAATTAATTTATGGGACATACCACTTCCACTGTCTAGAACAGTTAGTGTTGACACGCTTTGTCAATTTATGAATCATCCTTCAAAATGATATGTATGCATATGACCATGTGGGAATGGATGGGTATGCTGTTCAAACTTATGAACATGTAAATGGGATGTGAAGGCATGTCTTCTTCAGACTGAGTGAGTTGGCCACATCAAAGGAGCCACTGCAGTATGTAAACACTTAGATGCAGTGTGGCCTGATAGAAAGAGTACGGACCCGAGACTCAAGGGCCCAGGTTTACACAGCCTCCCATTTCAGCATGGGTGAATTTCAGCATGTTACCTTACTTCTCTGTGCCTTAGTTTCCCCATCCCATTCTGAATCCCAGCTCTGCCACTTGTCAGCTGTGTAACTGTGGGCAAGTCACTTAACTTCTCTGTGCCTCAGTTACCTCATCTGTAAAATGGGGATTAAGACTGTGAGCCCCAAGTGGGACAACCTGATTCCCCTGTGTCTACCCCAGCGCTTAGAACAGTGCTCTGCACATAGTAAGCGCTTAACAAATACCAACATTATTATTATTAGACTGTGAACCCCAAGTGGGACAGGGACTGTGTACAACCTGATTATCTTCTTTCTAGTAAGTGCTTAACAAATACCACAGTTATTATTATTATCATTATTATTAATATATGAAAGCATCCTGACTCCCAACGACATAGTCAAAAACGTGAATAACTAGAAAGGAAAGCACACTGACTCCAGAGCAAGGGAGAAAGGTCATTGGTCCCTCCCCGCAAAATGCTCCTGTACAAGTTATGGGGAGGACTTCTTTGTTGCATCATACAGAACAGGAAAGGGTGGCAAATTTTCCCCTTCTCAGGGGGACTAAATGCCTGAAACCAGTTATTAGAGTTTGAACTTCAGTATTCAATCCCATATCCCCATGAATACTTTTGGGCTCGCTCCCCAACTAATTGCGGTATTTGTTAAGTACTTACTATGTGCCAGTTACTCTACTAAGAGTTGGTTTTGATATAAGATAATCAGGTCACGCACGGTCCTGATCCCACATAGGGCTCACATTCTAAATAGAAGTAAGAATAGGTATTCAATCTGTAAAATGAGGAAATTGAAACACAGAGAAGTGACCCAGTACGCAAATAACAGAGGCAGAAGTAGAACCCAGGTCCTCTGATTCCGGGCCTTTGCTCTTTCCACTAGGCCAATCGATAATTCAGTCAATCAGTAGTATCTATTGAGCACTTACTGTGTGCAAAGCATGTACTTTGGAGAGTATAATGCAACAGAGTTGGTAGACAGGCTTCCTGCCACAAGGAACGTACAGTTTAGAGGGGGAAATAGACGTTAAAATAAATTCAGGATAGGTACATGAGTACTGTAGAGTGAATAAAGAGTACAAATCTAAGAGCAAGGTTGATGCAGAAAGGGGAGGGAGTAGAGGAAATGAGGGCTTAATTGGCGAAGCTCTCTTGAAGGAGATGTGATTTTAATAAGACTTTGAAGGTGGGAAGAGTGGTGTGCTGCCATTCATGAAGGGAGGGAGATCCAGGCCAGAAGGAAGATGTGGGCAAGGGGTTGATGACAAGAAGGATGGGGTTGAGGTACAGTGAATAGGTTAGCATTAGAGAAGTGAAGTGAATGGACTGGGTTGTATTAGGAAATCAGAAAGCGAAGGCAGGAGGGTGAGATCTGATTGATTGCTTAAAAGCCAAGACTTCAAAGGCCATGCTACTTTGTTTCTTCTCCTGATACCCCTTACAATAGGCAAAACCCTGATTTCTCACCCCAATCTGTCTCCCAGTTACCACTCCAGCCATCTCCCAGTTACATCTCCAGTCTACATTCCCAGAGGGAAATGTGATCCTCTACCATATAGGCTGCATCTTCACTTCTGCACTGCTTGGTTATCACCCAAGATCATAGCCCCTACCACACTACCCTCTGCTCTCCACACCCCTATTAAATATTCTCTTTTACATCTTCACCTTAAATAAGCCAACCTAATATTGTCCAGCCACATCTAGTGTTATTACACCTTTTATCCTTCCCTCATAATTCATCTCCTCTATAAAGTGGTTAAATTGAGCCTTGTGGAATCCCCATTCAAACAGTCCATAGGTCAATGAGTTATTGAATGCTTACTGTGTAGAGAGCACTGTTCTAAGCACTTGGGAGTGTACAGTACAACAGAGTTGGTAGACACATACCCTACCCACAATGAGCTTGCTATCTAGAGGTGGAGATGGGCATTAGTATAAATAAATAAATTACGGATATTACATAATGCTCTGGAGTTGAGGGTGGGGTAAATACTGAGTACCAAAAAGTGTACAGATCCAAGAGTATAGACAACAGAGAAGGGAGTTGGGAAAAAAGAGGTCTTAATTGGGAAGGTCTTTTTTAGTAGATGTGATATTAATAAAACTTTGAAGATGAGGAGAGTGGTGGACTGGGGTATATGGAAGGAGTTTCAGGCCAAAGGGAGGATGTGGGAAAGGGGTCGTGGTGAGATAGATGAGATTGGAGCCCAGTGAGCAAGCTGGTGCTAGAAGAGCAAAGCGTGAGGGCTGGCCTGTAGTAGGAGATCAGTGAGGTAAGGTAGGAAGGGGGAAGCTGATCGAGTGCTTTAAAGCTGATGCTCCATCATGAGCAAATTCCCTTTCATCCCAGACTGCCTCCTGACCTCTTGCTCCTGACGTGATCTTTGCTATTCATCCCCATTATCAAAAGGCTATCTCCCCATGACACCACTTTCCCTGCCACCCTGTCTAGAAGAGTTTTCACTTCTCTCATTCCCCATAGTTAAAGTTACATCTGGATAATTTCACTTCCTCAATCACTTAATTTAATTAGCTGGAAGTCCATATTATCCACCTCTACCAACCATTGTAGTTAACAATAATAATGACATTTATAAATCACTTACTAGATGCTAAATGCTGGGCTAGATCCAATAATCAGATCAGACATAGTCGTATCCCACACAGGACTCACAGTCTAAGAGGAAAGGAGGACAGCAGATACATTTTCCCCAAGTTACAGCTACTGCTGCACAGAGAGGCTGGGTGCCTTGCTCAAGGTAATCCAGCAGGCCAGCGACTGATCTGAAACTAGATCCCAGTTCTTCTGAAATCCTCCAAGACTGCTGGACAGGTTAATGATACATTTCCATCTATTATGGTTCCAAAAGACCAAAGATATAATTGGTCTATTGCACATTATTCAAATCTGCTATCTCCCATTTCTATCTCACATTGGTCATATGCTACAAACACCCCCTAATCTCATGTTTACAAGAGTCTGTAAACCTGATGTCAAAAGCTCTACTCCCAACCTTGTCCACTCTGAATTAGTGCATTTCAATCTTAAGCTTCTAAACTGCCAGTTCACTCATATTCCCTCCCTCCTTCAAATCTTTCCTGGATCTCTGCGACTTTCCCAGACCCTCTTCCCTTGGCCCAAACTACTGTGTATCCCCTAGGATTCCTGATGCATATAGATCTGCTCTTTCGACATAATTCAGCAAATCGGTTCCCTTAACCTCTGCCTTCTCTATCACTTCCACTGTCAATCCCCAGGCCTTGGATCATTCCCATATTGTTTTTGTATTGGTGCCTACCAATTCTGCTCTTCTTTCTTATCAGTTAGTACATTGCTTGGCACGTAGTAACTGCTCAATAAAGATTATAGGATGATCTTCACAAGATATTTATGAGCATCATAAAATGATATTTCTATTTTTCAGCAGTTTCATGGTCTTTTTAGAGTACTGTGATTAATTTCAGAGTCCTTAACTTGTGAATGATGGGAAACTTGAAGAGGTTACAGCAGGAACTGGCTTATGTGGTTTGAAGAGGAAGAAGCTGGTAAGGAAGCATTTCATAACAATCTTCAAAAATAGGAAAGATATAAATTATGAATTACACCCTTCATCTATTACTATGCTTATTGAGAACAGATTTCAGGTTCATTATTAGGAATAACTTCCTAGCATAGAGGTAGTTTGAAACTAGAAAATGTTACCAAGGAAGATGTTGTGATGCCCCTTTCTAAAGAACTTTATGAGAAAGTTTAGGCAGCTCTCTTTCTGGGATAAGTGAAAAATTCAGTTCTGTCCAGAAACAGGCAGGTAGATTAGATAACATCAAATTCCTTCCCAGTTCTATGATTTCCCTGACACTATGTATTTTTGAAATATGAGAGAATTTATCAAAAGTTGATTTCTGCATTTACATATGCATTTACATATGCATTTACATATGTTTTATCTAGCAATTTAAATGGAAGCGTTAATAAAGACTATGAATTGGTGACTCATTTCCATGTCTTTTGTCTTTTTTGGTTTGGGGACATCCATGCCAAGCCTGTCTTATTATACTCAAACGTTGGCTGAATTCCTAAGCCTTTTCCTCTATTATTCAGAAAAAAATAGCTATTTCATGTTTATGCCAGAAAGCAGTGTATACTCACTGTATTTCCAACATTATGTAGCACATTTGGAGCTGGGAGAAATTTAGCAAGATGAGGATAGCAAAGAGAACAAAGAAGTAGACTAGAAAGTTCAGTTGAGTAAAACTCATTTATTTTGGGTTGCATTAGATCAAGTTTACCAGTTAAAGGACTACTAGGAGCCTTTAGGAATGATTCTCTGCCCTTACTCAACTAACCCCAACGAGGTTGTACAAGTCCCAGAGGGGATTTTGTGACAGGCACATTGGGAAGGCAGTGGCAGTGCTTATTGGTTGGAAAGGTGAAAGGAAAGTTTGAAAAGAGGAAATAGAAGGGCTGTCTCTAGGGTATGATGAATTAGGGTGATTGCTTCAAGCTCTGTCTATCCTGGAGAGGAGTTGAAGTCATTAATAATGATAAAGCAATAATAATGAAAGTATTTCTTAATGACTTAACTATGTGCTGAGGCCTGTACTGAGTGCTATGGTAGATACAAGATTATCAGGTCCCACAAGTGATTCACACTCTAAGTAGGAGGAGGGAGAACCGATATTGAATCTCCTTTCTGCTGATGAGGGAACTAAGGCCCAAAAAAGTTAAGTGACTTGCCTAAGGTCACACAGCAGGTATGTGGAGGAGCTGGGATAATAACCCAGGTCCTTCTGACTGCCACAAGGCCATGCTGCAATAATGATAATGATAATAATAATAATAGCATTTAAGTGCTAACATTTTGCCAAGCAACGATGCTCGAGCTGCTGAGCGCTGCTGGTAAAAGTCTAAGCACCAAGCCAACCTTATTCACTTCAAATGTATCCTTTCCTGCCTTAACTCTGCTCTCTCCTCTGCCAGGCAAAACTATTTTTCTTCCCTCACTGAGGGCCATGCCCATCACCCCGGCCAATTGTTCTGACTTTTAACTCTCTCCTCAGGCCCCCTGTTCCTCCTCCTCCCCCACCCCCCACCGCCAAAGATCTGGCCACCTACTTCATTAAGAAAATTAACACCATCAGGTCTGAGCTCCCCAAAGTCACCCCTCCCCTTTCTCCATCTCCCCTGCTCTCAACCCTCTCCTCTACTTTCATCCTTCCCTGCAGTATCCTCAGAGGAGATTTCCTCCTTCTTCACAAGTGCCACTCCCTCCACATGTGCTTCGGACCCCATTCCCACTCACCTTATAAAAACTATCGCCCCTTCCCTCGTCCCCTCCTTAACTTCTATCTTTAACCACTCACTCTCCAATGGCTTCTTCCCCTCTGCCTTCAAACATGCTCATGTGTCCCCCATCCTAAAAAAACCCTCTCTCGACCCCACTTCCCCTTCCAGTTATTGTCTTATCTCCCTCTTACCCTTCCTTTCCAAACTCCTAGAATGAATCATCTACACTTGCTGCCTTGAAATCCTCAACTCCAACTCTCTCCTGGACCCCCTCCAATCTGGCTTCCGATCCCTCCACTACATCGAAACTGCCATCTCTAAGGTCACCAATGACCTCCTTCTTGCCAAATCCAATGGCTCCTACTCTATCCTAATCCTCCTTGAATTCTCAGCTGCCTTTGACACTGTCGACCATCACTACCTTCCCCTCCACACTTTATCTCACCTTGGCTTCACGGATTCCGTCCTCTCCTGGTTCTCCTCTTATCTCTCTGGCTGCTCATTCTCGGTCTCCTTCACGGGCTCCTCCTCCTCTGTCCATCCACTAACTGTAGGGGTTCCTCAAGGGTCAGTTCTTGGCCCTCTTCTGTTCTCCATCTATACTCACTTCCTTGGTAAACTTATTCTCTCCCACGGCTTCAGCTATCATCTCTACACAGATGACACCCAAATCTACATCTCCTCCCCTGATCTCTCCACCTCCTCTCCAGGCTCGTATCTCCTCCTACCTCCAGGCCATCTCCACCTGGATGTCTGCCCTCCCCCTAAAACTCAACATGTCTAAAACTGAGCTCCTTATCTTCCCTCCCAAACTCTGTCCTCTCCCTGACTTCCCTGTCACTGTGGACAGCACTACCATCCTTCCTGTCTCAGAGGCTCGCAACCTTGGAGAAATCCTTGTCTCTGCCCTCTCATTCACCCCACACATCCAATCCATCACCAACACCTGCCAATCTCACCTTCACAATATTGCCAAGATCTGCCCTTTCCTCTCCATCCAAACTTCTATCATGCTGGTACAAACTCTCATAATATCCCAACTGGATTATTCTGTTAGCCTCCTCTCTGATTTACCTTCCTCCTGTCTCTCCCCACTCCAGCCTATTCTTCATTCTGCTGCCTGGATCAGCTTCCTACAGAAACACTCTGAGCATGTCACTCCCCTCCTCAAAAACCTCTAGAGGTTGCCTATCAACCTTCGCATGAAACAAAAATTTCTCACTCTTGGTTTCAAAGGTCTCCATCACCTTGCTCCCTTCTACCTCACCTCCCTTCTCTCTTTCTACTGCCCACCCTGTATACTCCGCTCCTCTGCCGCTCACCTCCTCACAGTCCCCCGTTAGAGCCAGTCCCGCCGTTGACCCCTGGCCCACGTCCTACCACTGTCCTGGAATGCCCTCCCTCACATCTGCCAAACTAACTCTCTTCCCCTCTTCAAAGCCCTACTGAGAGGTCACCTCCTTCAGGAGGCCTTCCCAGACTGAGCTCCTCTTTTCCCTCTGCTCTTCCTCCCCTCCCCATTCCCCCTCCTTGCCCTCTGTTCTTCCCCCTTCCCCCCCACCCACCACTGTGCATATTTGTATATATTATTACCCTATTTGTTTTGTTAATGGCATGTATATCTCTTTGATTTTATTTATTTTGATGATATTTTGTTTTGTTCTGTTTTGCTTTGCTGTCTGTCTCCCCCGTTTAGACTGTGAGCCCATTACTGGGCAGGAATTGTTGCTATCTGTTGCTGAATTGTACATTCCAAGCACTTAGTACAGTCCTCTGCACATAGTAAACACTCAATAAATACTATTGAATGAATGAATGAACTGATGGGGTAGAAATCAGATAATTGGGTTAGACATAGTTCCTGATCCCTCTGAGGCTCCTGCTTTTCTTACAGGACCATGGTGACCCCAGAATTAATGGCTCCAGAAGCTCAGTCTGGAAGTTATTATGTCTGCACTGCTGTTATTCTACTCCTTTCCTTTGCTATCAACCTGCATTCAACCAAAAAGGTGACTCAAGGAAAGAGACTCAAAACAATGTCTACCCAGCAATCATAGCTGGAGTCCTCTGAACACCAATTTGATCAAAAATGCATTGTACTGTTGGGCTACTCCATGACAGGAGTAGAAAAGAGGCCCAATAGGAAATCTGAAAAATCGTTGGCTAATGTGGGCTAAAAAGACTGTAATGGCTACTAAAGTAACTGGCCACTGAGTTATGGTGCTTCAGCATAGCATGAGCACTGTTAGCAGTCCCTTTAATTGTAAAATGAATCTCACACATAAAAAACTTTGGCAGGAACTTCACAAGGCGCTGAAGCGCCATCACTTGGTCTGCCATTATACTTCTGTCCCACCAGGAACCCAATGAGATGGTAAAACCATAAATCCCTAACACTATAGTCACTTCCTTCACATGGGCTTTCCCACTGGAAATATCAGAACCGAAACTCGTCTTCCATCATCATCATTATATTGTTATTATCACATATTTATGTACAGATGCATGCTCATTACTGATAAAGGAAGTTTCATGACAGCCCAGGCAGAAATCGCCCTGGTCTCTCCTGATCCCCATCTCCATGGTCCTCCAAGGTTTTCTGTCCTTTAATTATTTAAAAACTGAGCAGGGCCACCAACTGCTATCTATGCCCCAACTCTTCCAGATTCTCCTTCACAGTCAGTCAGGCCTTGTGCCTGGCCCAGATTGTTTCTTTATTTTATTAAAATATTTTTTAACTAGGAGCTGTGCCACTTTTTCTGCTCTTCCCAACCCCCACGTTCTGCAGCTTGCGGGTTTCCATTCCTACCCTGGCTGAAGACAGAGGGCCAGGGCCAGATCAGCATCAGGATGTGGGGTAGACAGGCCTGGGTCAGGGAAACAGGAGGCAGAAGCAATGGCATCACCAAGTTTAGAAGTTTGGAAGTTGGGCCAATCGACTGAAGAGGATCACTTGTCAGGAAAGGACAATGGGTGTGTAGTGCCTGATGATTTAATTTTTAGAAAAAATTGTCAAAAAGAAAAGGAAGAAAAACCAAAGGTGGATCTGGGGAGATAGGGGAATGGGGGTAAAGTTGATATAATAATAATAATGTTGGTATTTGTTAAGCGCTTACTATGTGCAGTGCACTGTTCTAAGCGCTGGGGTAGACACAGGGGAATCAGGTTGTCCCACGTGGGGCTCACAGTCTTAATCCCCATTTTACAGATGAGGTAACTGAGGCACAGAGAAGTTAAGTGACTTGCCCACAGTCACACAGCTGACAAGTGGCAGAGCTGAGATTCGAACTCATGACCTCTGACTCCAAAGCCCGTGCTCTTTCCACTGAGCCACGCTGCTTCTCTATATGACATTGAAGGGGAAAATCCCCCCAGAAAATGGGGAGGATGGGACACAGGAATGAACACATCAGTGAACTTCACCAGACAGTACTGCAAAAGCAGCTACATTGTCTGCTCTCTGCTCAGAGACCTGGAGCCTTAGTGTGGTCTTGACTTTCTCACTGTTCTTTAAGCCTTCACATCCACTGATTGCTCAATTTTCCCTCTTCTTTCTCCTCAACATCTTCCTTCAATGGCCCTTCCTCTCCATTCACACTTCACCATCTGGTCCAAGATCTGGCAGTATCTCATTATACGACAGCATCGATCTCAAGGATGCAGTCTCTGTTTCCAGCACCTCTTCAGTCCATACTCCACGCTGCTGCACAAATGATTTTCTTGCAGCATCATTTGGCAGATAGTTTTCCACTTCTCAAAAATGTCCAATGGCTGAGCATCTCGCTCTTCAGGGCTTCAAGACTGTCAACTTCATCTTACATATAGCTTTATCTTAACAATGCCTTTCCAGACTGTCTCCCATTCCATTGGCCCACATCAGTTGTTTCAGACTTTTAACTCCCTCCTAAACCGTTGTACTTCACTTCCCCTTCCACTTCTTGCACCTGATATCCTTGCCCACACTTTATCAATAAAATTGAAAACATTAGGCATGATCCCCCAAAAATCTCCCTTAGTTTTCTATTGTCCCTTCTTCCTCCAGCCCTTTCTTTGATTCTCCCATATTTTCAGCAGTATCTCAGGAGGAAATCTTCTGCCTCCTCTCACAAGTTTCCCTTTTACCTGCACCTCTTAACTCATCCCATCACATTTTATCAAGCACTTGTCCTCCCAGTTTTTCTCTCCCTGATCGCAATCTTCAACCCCTCATTTTACAATTCATTCAATGGTATTTATTGAGCACTTACTATATGCAAAGCACTGTACTAAGTGCTTGGAATGTACAATTCGGCAACAGATAGAGACAATCCCTGCCCAGTGATGGGCTCACAGTCTAAACGGGGGAGACAGGCAGCAAAGGAAAATAGAATAAAACAAAACCAACACAACGTCATCAAGATATATATAATCAAGGAGATGTACACCTCATTAACTAAATAATAGGGTAATATATAATATATATAGTATATGTAATGTATGATATATAATATAATTTTTATATAATATATAATATATGAGCACAGTGCTGAGGGGAGGGGAAGAGGGAGGAGCAGAGGTTGGGGGAAGGGAAAGGGCAGCAGAGGGAAAGGGGAGGCTCAGTCTGGGAAGGCCCCTTGGAGGAGGTGACCTTTCAGTAGGGTTTTGAAGAGGGGAAGAGAGTTAGTTTGGCAGATGTAAGGAGGGAGGGCATTCCAGGACAGCAGTAGGAAGTGGGCCAGGGATCGACGGCAGGACAGGCGCTAACAGAGGACCATGAGGAGGTGAGTGGCAGAGCAGCGGATTGTATGGGGTGGGCAGTAGAAAGAGAGAAGGGAGGTGAGGTAGGAGGAGGCAAGGTGACGGAGAGCTTTGAAGCCAAGAGTGAGGAATTTTTATTTCATGTGAAGGTCGATAGGTAACCACTGGAGGTTTTTGAGGAGGAGAGTGACATGCCCAGAGTATTTCTTCTTGTTGGTATTTGTTAAGTGCTTACTATGTGCAGAGCACTGTTCTAAGGGCTGGGGTAGACACAGGGGAATCAGGTTGTCCCACGTGGGGCTCACAGTCTTAATCCCCATTTTACAGATGAGGTAACTGAGGCCCAGAGAAGTTAAGTGACTTGCCCACAGTCACACAGCTGACAAGTGGCAGAGCCAGGATTCGAACCCATGACCTCTGACTCCAAAGTCCGGGCTCTTTCCACTGAGCCACGCTGCTTCTCAAAGAGAGAGAGACATAGTCGACAGGATTCGAATCTGTGCGGGGAAACCCCAATGGATTTCTAGCCCATCGCCTTAACCACTCAGCCACGACTATTTCTGTAGGAAGATGATCCGGGCAGCAGAATGAAGAATAGACTGGAGTGGGGAGAGACAGGAGGAAGGTAGCAGTTTGGATGGAGAGGAAAGGGCAGATCATGGCGATATTGTGAAAGTGAGAATGGCAGGTGTTGGTGATGGATTGGATGTGTGGGGTGAATGAGAGAGCTGAGTTAAGGATGACACCAAGGTTGCGGGCCTGTGAGATGGGAAGGATGTTAGTGCCCTTCACAGTGATGGCAAAGTCAGGGAGAGGACAGGGTTTGGGAGAGAAGATAAGGAGCTTTGTTTTAGACATGGCTTTGCAATGGCTCCTTCCCCACTGATTTCAAGCAGGCACATATCTCCCCTATCAAAAAAAAACCCTCCTTTGACACTACATCTTTCTCCAGTTTTCTTCCTACCAATCCATTCCAAACTCCTTGAGCGAGTTGTCTATTAGTGCTACTTCCATTTCCTCTCCTCTAATTATCTCCTTGACCTCATCCAATTATGGCTTCTATCTCCTTCACTCCACAGAAACTGACTCTCTAAGATCACCAGTGACCTTCTTCTTGTCAGATTTAACAGCCTCTACTGCATTCTAATCCTCTTCAACTTCTCAGCTGCCTTTGACACTGTGGACCACCCCCGTCTCCTGGAAATATTATATAACTGTGACTTGACTAACCCTGTCTTTTTCTGGCTCTCCTCCTATCTCTCCGACCACTTCTTCTCAGTCTCTTTCACAGGCGCTTCCTCTGCCTCCCACCCTCTAACTGTGGGACTCCCTTTAGGCTAAATTCTGTACTCCCTTTTATTCCCCATCTACACCCACTCTCTTGGAAAACTCGTTTGGACTATGGCTTCGACTACCATCTCTATGCAAATGATTCCCATGTCTATCTCCCCAACCTTAATCTCTCTTCTCTGCAGTCTCACATTTCCTCCTGCTTTCAGAATGTTCCACTGTCAACTCACACTTAATACACCCGAAACACAACTCCTCATCTTTGCATCTAAACCCTGTCTCTCCCATGACTTTCCTATCACCACCACCACCACCCTCTCTGTCTCACAAACTCATACCTTAGTGGTACTCTGAGCTAATTTCACTTTTTCAACCCACATATTTGTTCTGTCACCAAACCATGTTGGTTCTTCCTTCACAACATTCCTAGAATTCACTTTTTCCTCCTGGTCCGAAGTGCTACCAGGCTGACTCAAGTCATATCTGGGCTTGACTAGAGAAGCATTGTGGCAAATGCAGGTCTTGGGAGTCAGAGGATGTGGGTACTAATCCGCCTCTCCCACTTGTCTGCTGTGTGATCTTGGGCACGTCACTTAACTTCTCTGTGCCTCAGTTTCCTCATCTGTAAAATGGAGATTGACTGTGAACCCCACGTGGAACAACCTGAATACCTGCTACCCCAACAGAGAAGCAGCGTGGCTCAGTGGAAAGAGCACGGTCTTTGGAGTCAGCGGTCATGCGTTCGAATCCCAGCTCTGCCACTTGTCAGCTGTGTGACTTAAGCAAGTCACTTAACTTCTCTGGGCCTCAGTTACCTCATCTGTAAAATGGGGATTAAGACTGTGAGCCCCATGTGGGACAACCTGATTCCCCTATGTCTACCCCAGCGGTTAGAACAGTGCTCTGCACATAGTAAGCGCTTAACAAATACCAACATTATTAACAGTGCTTGGCACATAGCACTTAACAAATACCATTATTATTATTATTATTGACTACTGCAGAAGTCTCCTTGCTCACCTCTCTGCCTCCACTCTCTCCCCTCTCCATTCCTTACTTCACTCTGCTGCCTTAAACATTTTTCTTAAACAAAAAAATTTAAATCCACATCTGGACTGAATAAAGGCAATGTGTCCTAGTGGATAAGGCATGGACCTAGTAGCCAGAGAACCTGGGTTCTAATCCTGGCTTTGCCACCTGACTGCCATGTGACCCTTGGGCAAGTCACTCAACTTCTCTGTGCCTCAGTTTTCTCATCTGTAAAATGGGGATTAAATCTTATTCTCTTTATTTAGTCTGTGAGCCCCATGTGGACAAAGACAGGGACTACATCCAACTTGCTTATCTTAATCTACGTCAGCACTTAATACAGTGCTTGGCATACAGTAAACGAATAACCACTTAACAAATATCACTATTATTGTTATTATTTTTTCTTCACTTCTCAAAAACCTCCAAAGGTTGCCCATCTACTTCTACAATAAACAGAAACTCCTTACCATCAACTTTAGGCACTCACTCATCTTAACCCCTCTTATTCATTCATTCATTCATTCATTCATTTATTCACATTTATTGAGTGCTTACTGTAATAATAATAATGTTGGTATTTGTTAAGCGCTTACTATGTGCAGAGCACTGTTCTAAGCGCTGGGGTAAACACAGGGGAATCAGGTTGTCCCACGTGGGGCTCACAGTCTTAATCCCCATTTTACAGATGAGGGAACTGAGGCACAGAGAAGTGAAGTGACTTGCCCACAGTCACACAGCTGACAAGTGGCAGAGCTGGGATTCGAACTCATGAGCCCTGACTCCAAAGCCCGTGCTCTTTCCACTGCGCCATGCTGTGTCCACAGAACTGTACTAAGCACTTGGAATGTACAATTTGGCAACAGATAGAGACAATCCCTGCCCAACAATGGGCTCACAGTCTAAAAGGGGGAGTCAGACTGCAAAACAAAACAGGTAGACAGGCATCAATATTGTCAAATGGATAAATAGAATCATAGATACATACATAAATAGAATAATAAATAATATGTACAAATATACACAAGTGCTGTGGGGAGGGGAAGGGGGTAGAGCAGAGGAAGGAAGTAGGAGCAATGGGAAGAGGAGGAGGGGCAGAGGGAAAGGGAGGGCTCAGTCTGGAAAGGCCACCTGAAGGAGGTGAGCTCTCAGTAGGGTTTTGAAGAGGGGAAGAGAGTTAGTTTGGTGGATGTGAGGAGGAAGGGCATTCCAGGTCAGTGATAGGACATGGGCCAGGGGTCAACAGCAGGACAGGAGAGAATGAGGCACCGTATGGAGGTTAGCGGCAGAGAAGCGGAGAGTACGGGGTGGGCTGTAGAAGGAGAGAAGGGAGGTGAGGTAGGAGGAGGCAAGGTGATGGAGAACTTTGAAGCCAATAGTGAGGAGTTTTTGCTTCTTGCGAAAGTTGATAGGCGACCACTGGAGGTACCTCACTGATTTTCAATAACAATAGTAATAATAATAATGTTGGTATTTGTTAAGCACTTACTATGTGCAGAGCACTGTTCTAAGTGCTGGGCTAGATACAGGGTAATCAGGTTGTCCCACGTGAGGCTTACAGTCTGAATCCCCATTTTACAGATGAGGCAACTGAGGCACAGAGAAGTTAAGTGATGTGCCCACAGTCACACAGCTGACAAGTGGCAGAGTCGGGATTCGAACCCATGACCTCTGACTCCCAAGCCCGTGCTCTTTCCACTGAGTCGCACTGCCTAGCCCACACACTTTACTCCTCTAACATCAGCCTACTCCCTGTACTCATCTTGTCTGTCTTACCTCTGACCCTTTGCCCAAGTCTTCCCTCTGGACTGGAACTTTCTCCACCTTCACATTACTAGTTTCCTCCTTTTTCCCTACTCCCTCTCCGTCTGTGTCACTTATGTAGGTGGAACTGTACCCTTGAATAATTTAATATTCATCCCATCCTCAGTACCACAGCACTTATGTACATATCCTTACATTCTGCCATTTTGCATATCTGTAGTCTGTTTAATATCTGTCTACTCTGGTAGACTGTAATCTCCTTGAGGGAAGATAGCATGTCTACCAATTTCATTCTAGTGTACTCTCCCAAGCACTTAGCACAGCATGCTACAAACAGGAAGCACTCAATACCATGGATCAATTGATTGAGTCTGCTACTCTCAGGCTGCTTTATTCCTCCAAAGCTTACTTCCTAATTGCACTTCACTCTGTACCCTAATCAATATGGAGTCCTTATTTCCCTACCTCCACCCCTACCAACACTGCTTTCTAAGTCTGCACCAACACTGCTTTCTAAGTCTGCAGGTCCATTCTCCCCTAAACCACCAGAGCACAGTTCTTTCCTTCTCTTACAGTTCCATCTCCTCCAGGAGGTCTGCCTTGATACATTTACACATCCCAGTCATTTTGGACCAGCACTTACCCTTTGCACTTGTCTACAGTAATCAAATTCACAGATCCCCTGTAAATAGGTTTATTTTCACTTATGTAGTCATCTGCATATTTAATTTTGTTTAGCTGTTTCATCCTGTTGAAAGCTTCCTGCTTTATACTTGCTCTCTCTCCAGTTTTCACTACCAGTGATTAATTTTTCTCTGTTCTCCACGTTAGATTATATGCTCTTTGAGGGCAGGGAAAGTCTGTCTTGCTAGTGTTGCATTCTGCTAAATGCCTAATACTCAGTAGGTGCTAAATAAATGACATTGATTGAATCTTAGGTATAGAAAGTCTAAAGTTCATCTTAATTTTGCTTACATAGCAGTACTTAAATGTTCATCTATAAATTCTGGGTGCTTTGGGCTATGCTAGGTAATGATATTTTTAAAGGGCACTGAAAGGGGAAACCCACATTTTCCTTGTCCCTCCCTTAGCTCCTTCCCCCCAAAGACACCTGTGGAATTCATTGCTACAGGATATTGAGGCTTGAATGAATGAATGAAATGAATGAGGCAAATAGCTTTGTAAGAGTATGAAAAGTTAACCCATTTATGTAGCTAAGAATAGCACTTGCCAGTTATACTATCTAAGATAAGATTACAAGAGCTATAAATCCTTATCCTTTAGGGCATACTCTGATCAACAGCTGGGATTAGGAAGAAAAGTCTCCCCTGCTCATGATTTATGCTTTTAATAGTCTGACAAATCCAAAGCCTTTTCCTCCTCCTTCTTTTCCCTTCATGGTTGGGTGCTTGGGGATCTAGTTTAATTCCACTGATTTGGATATTCAAACATTGTTGAGAAACTGCACAGTAAAATATTAACCATATTTCATTTCAGACAAAAGAATGTGCATTAGTAAATTCAGCAACACCACAAGTTCCCAAGTTCAGAGTATCAGCTCCGTCAGAGCTCTGTAATTGCAGAGCAGAAGGAGGGAGGCTGGAGCATTCGGCTGAGAACAAGAATGAAGCACTGCATAAGGTCAGGGAAACCAGTTGGAAATTGATAATGCTGACAGTCACAGAAGCTCTGAGAAAGCAGAGAACTGAAGTGGGAACTCATCCTCCCTTTAGAATTCAACAGAAAAAAAGGATACCAAAAAATGCTATAAAAATAATAAAAATGATAACAGCAATGATAGTGTTTACTCTGTGTTAAGCACTGGAGTGAACAATACAATCAGATCAGACCCAATGCCTGCCTCACAGGGGGCTCAGAGTCTCAAGGGGAAGGAGAATAGCTATTTAATTGCCATTTTACAGATAAAGAAAATGAGGTATAGAGTAGTTAAGTGACTTGTTCAAAGTCACAGAGCAGGTGAGTAGCCAAGCAGGGATTTGAATCCAAGTCTTCTGACTTCCAGGCCCCAAGCCAGAAAATGTTTTGAAGTCAATTAGAAGAGAGGGAGTTTGGATGGGAAAATGAGGAGTTCTACTTTGTAAGTGTTAAATTTGAGGTGTCAGCAGGCTAGAGGCGTCCTAAATGAGAGAGGTCAAGGCTGCAGATGTAAATTTGCTAATCATCTGCATAGAGATGGTAGTTGAAGCCGTGGGAGCAAAAGAATTATTCCAGGGAGTGAGTGTAGATGGGGAGCACAAAGGGACCCAGAACTCAGCCTTGAGGGAATCCCACAGAGTGCTTGGCACATAGTAAGTGCTTAACGAATACCATCATCATCATCATCATCATCATCATCATCATCATCCTCAGGAGGCAGAGGAAAATTTAATGAAAGCGACTGAAATGAAGCAGCAAAGGAGATAGAAAGAGAACCAGGAGAGAGCAGTATTGGTTAGATAATGTTTCAGAAGAGGGTTGGTCCAGAGTGTTGAAGGCGGCTGAGAGGTCAAGGACGATGGATAAGGATGATTACAGGCCAAAGGCAAGAAAGGGGTCATTGGTGGGGTGGTTTCTGTGGACTGAATGCGGTAGAAACCTAATTGGAGAAGGTCAAGGAGAGAAAGTGGAGGTAGCAGGTATAAACAACTCACGTAAAGAGTTTGGAAAGAAATTGTTAGGAGGGAGAAGGAACAGAAACTGGAGGGTGCAGTGGGTCAAGGTAGGGTTTTATTAAGATAAGGGATTTATGGGCATGCTTGAAAGCAGTGGGGAAAGAGCCATAGTCTAATGAGCTGTTAGAGATGGTGGTCAGACAGGGAGGAAGGAAGAGGGCAAGTGTTTTAATATGTTGCAAAGGGATGGGCTGGAAACATACGTGGTGGGGGTAGATTCTGAGAGGAGGTGGGATATCTCCTCTTAAAGATACTGCTGGGAAAGATGGAAGAGTCAATTAAAGGGCAGGAGGAGGATGGAACAGGGGAGGTCCAGAAAAGATTTTAGGAAACTTATGCCTGATGTTTTCAATTTTATCAGTGAAATATATGGCAAGGTTATTAGAGGATGAGGTGGGGGGGACAAGGATTTAGAGGAGAGTTAAATGTCCAAAACAGCTGGTGCGGGCAATGTCCATGGTAGACGATAACTGTTGTTGTTGACTGGAGAAGAGGGCAGAGTTATAGCTGGCAATGCTGAAATGTAGATAGACAAGATCAACCTGACGTTTGGCTTTCCGCTAGCACTGCTCCACAGCTCAAAGATATGAACTATAGCAGAAGATGGAGCAGAGCCATTACATCATCACCTTCTTCATCTTTCCTAGTCCACAGCAGAATTTCCTAACCTTAAAAAGAGTAACAGAGAAAATCAGGTCTTCTCTGGGTTTTCTCTATGCCCAAATTGTAGTTTTAGGTTTCTCTTCACCCAGAGGCTCCTTAATGGCATACGTCAGGTTTATTTATGTAGAAGATCTTGCCCTAGTGTGGGAACTCAACAAGTGATAATACTATGCTAATGTTATTATGGTTATTGTTATTAGCAGAACCAAGAATAACAATGGTAACATGAAGAGAAAGCTCTGTGTTGATGGCATTCATAACCAACAGCTGCAGAGGCAGTTTCACAGGCGCTGAGTAAGCCATCGTTGTGCCAAAAAAAAAAAAAAAACAACCACACACGCACACATATATACAGAAACACAAACTCAGATTTGGTTATGAAGCAGTTGTGGAGCAAAACATATTGATAACAAGCATAGGGGCATTCAGAGGTCACTCATCCAAACTTACAGAATATATATTTAGATAGAGAAAAAGGAGTCCTATCCATCTTTCTATTGTGAGATCATGCTGTCTTATTTTTAGAAATTAATTTTGTCCTACAATCACTTTGAGGGCCAATGAAATGATGTCTAATTATGATGTAGAAAAACATTTTTATGGCAAAGTGAAATTTTAATGCAGCAAACCCTCTCACTTCAGCATGAAAATCCTTTCTGCTTCCATTTTGCTACTTCAAACTAATATCATGTCAAACATGCAATGTTTTTTAATTCCCAGTGTGAAATTCTCAACCCAAACTTCCTTTCCTACCTTCTGAATTTTCCTCACTTTACTTTCACAGTAATTCAAGGGGAGAAAATTCAGAAGATGGTAAAGGTATATTGGTTGGGAACTAGGACAGACAAAAGCACAACAGGCTCCAAAAAGCAGAAATGTTATCTAACAATATTTAATGAGCTAAATATAGAGAACCCAAGTTCTTTAGTTCAACAATCATTCAGATGCAAAGATCTAAAGAAAAATTTTAGGCTTCTAAAAACTATTTTTCTTTTGCATTATCAACATGGATCTCATGATTTTACTCCCAAACGCTAAAAATAATATGTAGCCTTAGATTTAGTCCAGGTAACTCACACACACACACACGAAGCAAGCAGGAAGGATAAAGTATGACTGAACTCTTCACATTTCGGGTTATTATTATTTTAAAAGGTTGAAATTAACATTTCTCTCCAGGATAATTCTGGAATGACTGATACTGTCTTCTTGACCACATCAAAAAAAAAAAAAGAAGGAAAAACTCAGATCTTTTATCCAGGCTGTTCAATCTGCTTTTCCGTCTTGGGTATCCCAGCTACCCCACGTACCTATTTGTGAACTGATATACAAACAACCACAGAGCACCATCTAGTTTAATGCAAAAGAACTACAAGTAAGTGTTTTGAGCTTCAACATTACTAAAAGGAGCTTTTCATATGACTGCGGCTTGAGTCTTTGGAAGTGTTTAATAGTAATTGTGCTATTTAATAAATACTCAATACAGTACTCTGTACAGAGTGAATGTTCAGTAAAGAATCACTGATGAATAAAATTAAAGTTTAGAGTAAATGTCCCTCCTGTCACTCATTCAATCATATTTATTGTGTTAACTGTGTTCGAAGCACTGTACTAAGCTCTGTCCTCCCTCCTAATTAGACTGTGAAGTCCATGTGGGACCTGATTATCTTGAATCTACTCCAGTGTTTAGTACAGTGCTTGACATATAGTAAGCACATAACAAATACAATTATTATTGTTATTACTGTCTCTACTCCCTCTTTTAGATAGTGCTTGGCACATAATAAGTGCTTAACAAATAACATATTTATTATTACTCTATTGGCATCGATTACTGAGCACTTACTATATTTGCTTGTATCCACCCCAGTGCATAGAAGAGTGCCTGGCATATAGTAAGCACTTAATGAATGCCAGTATTATTATTATTATTATTACCGAATGCAGATCAGTAACAAGACTTTTGAAAGGCTACAATAAAAATATAAAGCACAGTTCCTGACCCATAAAAGTTTTGCATTCTAATTAAGAAATCCTTTTAAAAGTTCAGATTCAAAGTAAACATTTCCAAATCACAGTAATCTCAAATCCCTCCATGCTCTGGAGCAATGAGTATTGTAGCTGAGTCTACCTTGGGTGTGCACTGTATCTCAAATGTAGTACTGATAACAGTATTTATCAAGTGCTAACTACATGCAATGCACTGTACTAACTGGGAAAGAAATACAGAGCTGAGTTATAGACTTGATTTACTGGCCATAATAGAGTAAGAGTAGCAGTGGACAGTGGGATATAATGAGAAGCAGAGTGGCTCAGTGGAACGAGCACGGGCTTGGGAGTCAGAGATTGTGGGTTCTAATCCTGGCTCTGCCACTTATCAGCTGTGTGACTTTTGGCAAGTCACTTAATTTCTCTGTGCCTCAGTTACCTCATCTGGAAAATGGGGATTAAGACTGTGAGCCCCAACTGGAACAACCTAATTACCTTGTATCTACCCAGCGCTTAGAACAGTGCTTGGCACATAGTAAGTGCTTAACCAATACCAAGATTATTATTATTATTAATGGGTCTTGATACAATATTGCAAAGTATCAGAAGAAACATACAGTGTCCAACACAAGATGAGTTGCACAACCAGTGTTTTCCCTAATGGGGAGTTCTGCAAGAACTCAACCCCTTCACTGTAGGGCAACTGAGGGTTCTTTTCTTTATGTCCTTGCTTTTGATTCCTGACTATGCTCTTGACTCTGGTGTATTTACAGTATATTTTCAATTGTCAATAAATCAATCATATTTATTGAGTGCTTACTATGTGCAGAATACTGTACTAAGCTCTTGAGAGAGTATTCTATTACAGAGTTGGTAAACGTATTCCCTGCCCACAAGGAATTTACAGTCTAAGGAAAATAGAATTGTCTGAGTTACCTTTTAGACTGTAAACTTCTCAAGAGCAGGAACTATGCCTTTCACTTCTTCATTCCAGGTCCCTACTAGAGCGCACTTAATAAATACTGATGCTGCTGACAACTGGTTGGTACTTATGACCATGACCCCAACAAAGGTTAAGAGTGAAAAAAGTGCTCTTCAGTAAAAGGAGAATGAAAGTTGTCCTCAGACTGCTATCCCAAGTAAAAAAAGTTAAGTCTTCAGACAGCAGCCAGTAAATATTAACTTTAGCATAAAAGCCTCAAAGGTACTTAACAGATCACTGCCTTTCAGCCAAGCTCAAGAGAGGGTCCACCTGTTCATGGGAAAATCAGAGAGAGACATATAGATGCTTGGTGACATCTTTTACTATTTATTTATAATAATGTTGGTATTTGTTAAGCGCTTACTATGTGCAGAGTACTGTTCTAAGTGCTGGGGTAGATATAGGGTAATCAGGTTGTCCCACGTGAGGCTCACAGTCTTAATCCCCATTTTACAGATGAGGGAACTGAAGCACAGAGAAGTTAAGTGACTTGCTCACAGTCACACAGCTGACAAGTGGCAGAGCCGGGATTCCAACCCATGACCTCTGACTCCCATGCCCAGGCTCTTTCCATTTATGGTATTTTAACAGCCCCTAAGAGTATTACATAGTGACTCATCCACTGGGGCAATGGGGACATTGGCTTGCACCTGTGGATGCAAAGATACTGTTTTTGGGCTCATAGTCTCACTCATCCTAGGTCTCTGGCAAGGTCTGAACACTATCCAAAGAAGACAACAAAAGCCCAAGTCAGGTCATAACGAACAATCTGTTGCTTCTCCAAGCTCCCCCATGCACCCAAGTTCCACCTGGTATTCACACAAAAGACCTGCCCCCTCCTTGTTTTACATTCAAAATGTGTACCTGGCACCTTAATGATCCTGCTGTCTTTTTTTAAAGTTTGTTTAAATTAATGGTAGAAAAGAAATGTCATTATTGAAAAATCAAGCCATCCATTTGAATTATGATTTCCCTCACATTTAAGCACTTTTTCTTATAAATATGCTTCTTTTCTCTCTATGTTCCAATAAAAGTAGGAAATTAGGCAATCAATAAAAGATTGAATTGTGATACATACCACTCTCTTTTACCATTAGAAAAAATCTAAAATGTCAGTGTTTCTTAAAATCGTTTTAGAAGAAAGTGGAAAATGGACAACACAGTGTAAGTAAATTGGATGGCAAAGGGACAACAAAGTGTGTTAATATATTTCCATGGACAAATGTGTAAGATTATCTGACACCTTCAGTGTCACATCTTTGAACTATAATGGTTAATGCCACTAAATCACTGTTGAAGTTTTATTAGTCACTCAGTTAAAATACTAATAATAGTAGTGTTTGATGCCTTGTTATGACACATATTCTGAAAGTGATCTTTTGTCTATCCATGTTTTGTTGAAGTGTAAACTGCTGAGATAGCAGTCAATTGCATTTATTGAGAGTTTACCATATGCAGACCACTGTACTAAGGGCTCATGAGAGTACAATATAACAGAGTTAGTAGACACATTTCATTCCCATAGTGAGCTTACAGTCTAGAAGGAATTAAAGGTAGGATTAAGCTCTGCATTACTGAAAATTTTTGACTGTGTATAAGGTTTCCCAGGCATAAATTGACACAAATTGGTTTACTTCAGCTTTAAATAGTATATAGTACTATGCTGAAGTGGTAGAGCAATTAGTAATCATTTGTATGCTTGCTATATCTACTTTGTATTCTTCCTTTCACTCACTTTCTTGCTTCCCTTTCCCCCTTCCCCAACCTTCTATAATAACTTGCCTTTCTACCCATTTCATGTCTTCTTGATTAGATGCCGAGTAAAGGAGCGTTTGGATTTCTACTTTCGTGTATTAAAGATGACTAAATATAAGAGAAGGCTGAAATGTCAAGAACAAAGGCAACATTTTAAATATTACATTAAAAGAAAGCAATTTCAGGATACAGGACAGGAGACAAAGGATTCTCGCTACAGGAAGAAAACTTAAATGAGTAGCTTTGTCAAAGTAAAGTAATTCTTGAAGAAAGCATGAGTTAAAAGTGAGGGAGAAACAAAAGAATAAAATGAACAGTGAGATTCAGGACATTAACATCAAAGTACCTTTTCTGAGACCACAATTCATATCTACTGTAAGATTTAGGAGGTAGGGCTGAAGAAAGGTATGAAATTATGGTAGTTAAAAGGACAAGAATGCAAAGAATTTATACTATTAGGTGTTTCTGAATATTATTAAGGTTGAGACAACACAAGAGTTCATCTAAATTCTTTATTACAATGGTTCTCCATTAGTGTGCCACTCAATTCCATTTAGTGTGCTGGGAAATGACAAAGGCAATTTTCCTCTCTGCCTTTCTTGACCAGTTTCTCATACCGACCCCCACACCAATAACAGAGTGACTCCATCAAATTTGACAGGCAGGAAAGAGGGTGGATCATATGATGTGCATTGATAGTGACAGCAGGAGCGCTTAGTAGAGTGCTCTGCATACAGTAAGTACTCAATAAATGTGACTCGACATCTAATCATCTAATCAAGTGCTCAATAAATAAGACTGACTTAATGAATGAGATTATGCACTGGACAGCAGCAACAGCCTTTGTGCTGAAATTCTAAGGATTGACTGGCATAACTGGAGTCAAAAACGTTCAAGTGCTCTCTGCCCCAGTCAATCTAGCCTAAAAAAGGCCTACTTGGATCAGTACAGAACAGTAACAGTAACACCAGTGGGTTCTTTCGGGATAATGTAAAGCATTTATTAAGTGCTTACTACGTGCAGAGCACTTTACTAAGACTTTGGGAGAGTACAGTATAACGAGTTGGTAAACAAATTCTCTGCCCAAGCTAGTTTTCTTCTTTAACAATAATACTTAAGGATAGACATCACATAAGAAGAACTATTACAGTTGTATCATTGTTTAAATAGGTATTATCCAGGATGCAGCTGGTGCATGATGCAGCCATTCCCAAGAATACCACCCATGTTGTTTACTATCTAGTCCCTCACATACATCCAGCTGACTGATAGAGGTGAATCAATCTCACCCCAACTAGGTTGAAATGAAGCAAATGATTACTGGAGGAAATTCTTCAGACAATTTGTGTCAGATTTTCAAGGCAGTAAAGAGACCCCTGAATGGATCACTAAAGTGGTTGAACCTGCAGGACAACTAAATTTACAAATGGAGGTTGCAGATGTTGAAAAGTTAACTGCATTTAGAAAAAGAGTCAGTCAAAAAAGGATAGTAGCGAAATAGATGTTTATGGTTTCCAATAATGATAATAACAGTGGTATTTGTTAAGCTCTGGGGTTCCGTGGGGACCAATGTATTAAGTATTATTATTATTATTATTTGTGCTATTTGTTAATAATTATGGTATTTTTTAAGGACTTACTGAATGTGAAGCACTGTACTAAGCACTGGAGTAGCTACAAGTTTATAATAATAAGAATACTACTACTACTAATAATAATAATGGTATTTGTTAAGTGCTTTCTATGTGCCAAGCACTGTTCTAAATACTGGTGTAGATACAAGGTAATCAGGTTGTCCCACGTGGGGCCCACAATCTTAATCCCCATTTATGAAGTCCCACATGGGGGTTCACACTGGAAGTAGGAGGGAGAACAGGTATTGAATCTCCATTTTATAGATGGAGAAACTGAGGCCCAGAAACATTAAGTGACTTGCCCAAGGTCACACAGAAGGTAAGTGGTAGACTCAGGGTTAGAACCTCTGACTCCCAGGCTCATGCTCTTTCTACCAGGTCACAATGTAGGACTACCTAAAATAGTTTTGCATCAATTTTTCAAACAGGCAAATCTCTAATTCAACAAGACCTGAATCAACAGAAGAGTTCAAAGGTACATTGAAGTGTTCAGTAGAGTTATACTGATATGCAGTGCTTTATGGCTGTTCAGTGTAAATTAGACAAGTTCTTCACTAAATTTGAAAGACCATGAGCTGCCAAAAGAACAATCTGCAAAGCCTGTGTCTGCCCTAATTAACCTAACTAATAATAATAATAATAATGGTATTTGTTAAGCACTTACCATATACCAGGCACTATACTAAACTCAGGGGTGGATACAAGCAAATTGTGTTGGACACAGTCCCTGTTCCATGTGGGGCTCACCATCTCAATCCCCATTTTACAGATGAGATAACTGAAGCCCAGAGAAGTAAAGTGACTTGCCCAGGGTCACACAGCAGACAAGTGGCAGAGCAGGAATTAGAATTTATGACCTTCTACTCCCAGTCCCATGCTCTATCCATTATGCAACACTGCTTCTAAGCATTATTTACCCTATTGCTTTGAACGGTGCTTGACACATTGCAAAAGGAAGAAATACTATTATTATTTTTAAGCTGAGTGAGTAATAAAACTTCAACAATGATTTAGTGATTTTTACGATTAAAGTACATCAAAGAATGTCCTTTGGTTCAAAGATGCTGTTACTAAATTGGAGTTAAACTGCTGCTGCTAAATTGTGTTGGAGAATCTGATATACTTCGTCCATGCAAATACAGTAACACACCGTTTTGGCCTCTTGCCATCTAATTTATTCCTGTGCATTGCTCTCATCTCTCTTTGTCAAACCCTTACTTATGCCCACCCTCTTGCCTATGATTTCCTCCTCCTTCATATTCAGTCCATCACTCTCCCAATCCCCATAGCCCTAATCATAATAATAATAATAGTGATAATAGTACTTGTTAAGCAGTTACTATATGTCAAGCACTACTCTGAGGTCTGGAGTAGATACAAGTAGATCCCGGCTCTGCCGCTTGTCAGCTGTGTGACTTTGAGCAAGTCACTTAACTTCTCTGTGCCTCAGTTACCCCATCTGTAAAATGGGGATTAAGACTGTGAGCCCCACGTGGGACAACCTGATCACCTTGTATCCTCCCCCACGCTTAGAACAGTGCTTTGCACATAGTAAGCGCTTAACAAATACCATTATTATTACAAGTTAATCAGGTTAGACACAGTCCCTGTCCCACATGGTGTTCACACTCTTAATTCCCGTTTTACAGAAGTCCAGAGAAGTTAAGTGAGTTACTCAAGGTCATACAGCAGATACGTGGTGGAGCCAGGATTAGAACTCAGGTCCTTCTGACTACCAGGCCCATGCTCTATCCACTAAGCCACGCTGCTTCTCAAAATCATTACTAAAATCACCTTGTCCAAGAAGACTTTCACTTAACCTTTCCTCTCCCCACCCTAAACTCTCTCTTTTCTTTGTATCTATGTGTTTGAATCCATACCCCCTAAGCACTAAGTACCCATTCTCCCCACCTTCCCCTTACCCACCTGCCCATAGCACTTAGGTAAACATCCTTACACTTAATAAATGGTCTCAGACATGTAGTGTGGTGCTGTGCACACAATAAGTACTCGGTAAGTATCATTAATTGCCTGGTAGGTGATTTTTGCTCAGACACTAGTGGTTAAGAGGGGAAGGGTACGTTTCCATTTGCTGGACATAAGTGTGGGGTGTTTTCGCCATGGTGAGGATTTGCACCAAATATCTCTCTCCATCTCTCTTATTCACTCACTCACTGGCTTAGTCTCCTGTGCCCAGTGATATAAATTTTGTTAATGTATAGAAGAACTGGTTCAGTTTGTAGTAACAGAACAGAATACCTGTGAATCGCCAAAAGAAACAGACATCACTACACCCTCACCCATTTTCTAAACATTGTTGAGTCACCTTCACAGATTGCTGGGAGACACCTCCCCAACCCTCACTAAACTCTCTCGAATACCTTGCCTTCACTCCTTAGTTCCTCTGGTATTTCCGACACCCAGCCCAGGGTCCCTCCCACAGTCCACTTCCTCTGCTCCCAGGTAGCTGAACCCAGCTGGCAGAAATTCAGGCACCAGCCCAAGTTCTTCCAAGTTCATTATGTCCTGCTAGAACTTCAGTCCATTTCACAACCCTTCTTGCCTCCCTTACTGAATTCCATGTTTATAGCACCCCATTAACTCAACCAAACCTATAATTCTTTCCTTAAGCCCACTGCTCCCACTCCACCCAGAACCCTGAAGAACTAGTTTGCTGGAAAAACTGAATCAGTTGAGAGCTTCCTAAAGCTTCTCCCTCACCTCTGTATCCCAACTTTGTCTTTCCTCTGCTGTTTCTCAGGTGGCTTTCTCCTGCCTACTCAAAATCTACTCCCTGCTACCTGTACCACTAAGTCTACCACTTAGTTCCTAAAAGCTCTTATTCCCACTTGTTTCCCTTCCCTACCTGCTACCTTTATCCCCTCACTCTGTTGGCTCCTTCTGTTCCCTTTTAAACATGCACAAGCCTCCCACAGATTTGAAGAGCCATTTCTCAATCCTAGATCTATCAGTCCTTTATCCTATTCCTTTCCAAATTCCTGTGTCAGGAACTTTATATCCACTGCCTTCACTACAACCATGCTTTCAACACCCTCGCCCTTTCGAAACTGCATTTTAGGGTCACCAGTGACTTTCTTAAAACCAATTTCAATAGACTTTACTCTGTCCTAGTCCTCCTTGACCCTCTATCTGCACTGGGCACAGTGGATTATTATCAAGGCATCCATTCTGATGACATGGTACTTACATGGTTCTCCTACCGTGGACTATTCTTTCTCATTTTGTTTTCTGACTCCTTCTGCCTCTCTTCCCTTAACTCCGGGTGTCCCAAAGGCTCTGTTCTTAATCTCCTATTTGTCTTGCTTGAATCCTTCATATGTGCCAAGAACCATGTTAGAGAATAGACTCAGATCAGCCCCTGACCCACATGGGCTCAGAGTCTAAGAGGGAAAGGGACACAAGTTATTTTGTCTATATTTTTATTGAAGAAAATGAGACACAGAAAAGTAACTTTCCCGAGTTCACACATCTGGCAACTTGGGGATCTGGCATTAGAACCCAGTTATCCTGATTCTTTGACCTGGGCTCATTCCACTAGGCCACCCTTCTTTGGTTGCCATCTCTAAACTGACAACTTCCAAATTTACCAATCAGGATTTCCCATCAATTGATCAATGGCATTTATTGAGCCCTTGTTTATGCAGATGACTGTATTAAGTGCTTGGGAGAGTACAGTACAACAGACTTGGCAGAAATGTTCCCTGTCAGTCAGTCAGTCAGTCAGTCTTATTTACTGAGTGCTTACTGTATGCAAAGCACTGTACTAAGTTGCTTGGGAAAGTACAAAAATAACAATATAACAGACACATTCCCTGCCCACAACCAGTTTACAGTCTAGAGAGGGAGACAGATACAAGTATAAATAAAAAAATTGCAGGTATGTACATAAATGCTGTGGGGCTGGGGAGGTGGGTGAATAAAGAGAGCAAGCCAGGGTGAGCAGAAGTGAGTGGAAGAAAAGGAAAAGAGGGCTTAGTCAGGGAAGGCCTCTTGGAGGAGATGTTCCTTCAAAAAGACTTTGAAGGTAGGGAGAGTAGTTGTAGGTTGGATATGAAAAGGGAGAGTGTTCCAGACTAGAGACAGGACATGGATGAGAGGTCGGTGGCAAAATAGATGTGACTGTGTTACAGTGAGAAGGTTAGTATTGGAAGAGCTACATATGTGAGATGGGTTGTAGTAGGAGTGTAGTAAGATGAGGTAGAAGGGGACAAGGTGATTGAGTGTTTTAAAGTTGATGATAAGTAGTTTCTGTTTGATATGGAGATGGATGGGCAACCACTGGAGGTGTTTTTCAGGATCTGGAGGAGACCTGACCTGAACGTTTTTGCATCTAAATGATCGGGCAGCAGAGTGAAGTATGGACTGGAGTGGGGAGAGGCAGGATGCTGGGAGGTCATCAAGGAGGCTGATACTTTAATCAAAACAGGATAGGATAAGTGTAGGATATGTGTGATAGCAGTTTGGATGTAGAAGAAAGGGCAGATTTTAGTGACGTTGTAAAGGTTGAACCAACAGGATTCAGTGGTGGACTGAATATATGGGTTGAATGATAAGGAGGAGTCAAGGATAATGCCAAGGCTACGGACTTGTGAGGCAGGAAGGTTGGTGGTGTCATCTACAGTGATGGGAAATCAGGGGAAGGATAGGGTTTGGGTGGGAAGATAAATAATTCTGTTTTAGATATGCTAAGTTTGAGGTGATGGCAGGACATCCAAGTAGAGATGTCTTGAAGGCAGGAGGAAATGTGAGACTACAGAAAGGGAGAGAGATCAGGGCTAGAGCTGTAGATTTGGGAATCATCCACATAGAGGTGATAGTTAAAATCATGTGAGTAAATGAGTTCACTGAGGGAGTGGATGTATTGAAATATAAAAGAGGACCCAAAACTGAACCTAGGAAATGGCAGAGGAGCTCATGAAAGAGAATGTTCCCTTCCCACAACAAGTTTATAATCTAGAGGAGGAGACATATATTCAAATGCATAAATAATTTATAATATATAATTTATATGGGCACAACTGCTGGAGGGGTTGAGGGTGGGGCAAATATTAAATGCCCAAAAGTCACAGATCCAAGTGCATAGATGACTCAGAAGGGAGTGGGAACTGGGGAAACAGGGCTTAATCAGGGAAGACCTCATGAAGGAGATGTGACATTAAGAATGCTTTGAAGATGGGGAGAGTGGTAATCTGGTGCATATGTAGGGTGCATATGTTCCAGGCTAATGGGGGAATGTGGGAACGGGGTAGGTGGCAAGATTGGGGCACAGTGACCAAGTTGGCTCTAGAGGAGTGACGGTGTGGCTGGGCAGTAGTAGGAGATCAGTGAAGTGAGGTAGAATGGGACGAGCTCATTGAGTACTTTAAATCCAATGGTAAGGAGGAGTTTCCATTTGATGCGGAGGTGTATGGGAGCCATTGGAGGTTCTCGAGGAATGTGGGGACATGGACTGAACACATCTTGATGAAAGATGATCCGTACATCAGAGTGAAGTAAGACCTGGAGTGTGGAGAGATAGAAAGCTGAGGGGTCAGCGAGGAGGCAGATGCATTAGTCAATAATAATAATAATAATTATAATATTTGTTAAGCACTTACTATGTGCTGTGCAATGTCCTAAGCACTGGGGTAGATACCAGTTAATCAGGCTGTCCCACGTGGGGCTCACAGGGGCTCACAGTCTTAATCCCCATTTTCCAGATGAGGTAACTGAGGCACAGAGAAGTTAAGTGGCTTGCTCAAGGTCCCACAGCAGCCAAGTGCTGGAACCAGGATTAGAACCCACATCCTCTGACTCCCAAGCCCAGGCTCTTTCCATTGAGCCATGCTGCTTCTCAGTCAAGGTGGGATATGATAAGTGCTTGGTTCAGCATGGTATAGCAGTTTGGACAGAGAGGAAAGGGCAGATTTTATCAATGCTGTGAAGATAGAACAAACAGTATTTGGTGACAGATTATGGGTGGAATGAGAGGGATGAGTCAAGGTCAATGCTAAGACTATCGGCTTGTAAGACAAGAAGGATGGTGGTGCTATGTCCGGTGATAGGAAGGTCAGGGGGAGGACAAGATTTGAGTGGAAAGATGAGTTCTGTTTTGGACATTAATCATATTTATTGAACACTTACTGTGTGGAGAGCACTGTACTAAATCTAGGGAGATTAGAATAGAGCAGAGGCCGTCAGATTTGGTGAGAAGAAATTCATTGCTTATTTTAGAGAGGGCTGTATTCATGTAGTGAAGGGGATGGAAGCCAGATTAGAGGGGATCAAGGAGGGAATTGGAAGTGGAGACAGAGGCTGTAAACAATTCTCTCAAGAAGTATTATAAGGAATGATTTGAGGGAGGTGGGCTGAAAACCTGAGAGAGCCGTGGGGTCAAGGGATTTTTTTTTTGGATAGGGAGTACATAAGCATGTTCTTAAGCCACCAAGAAGGGAAAGAGGGATGGGGTGAGTGTTTTAATAAGGTATGAAGAGATGGGGGTCAGAAGCACAGGTGGAGGAGGTAGATTTAGAGAGGAGGAGAGCCATCTCTTCCAGAGTTCCTGCAGGGAATGTAGGGAGAGTTGAAGAAGATGGAGAGTTGTTGGGATTAGAGAGGAGCAGGGAAGAATTTGGAAAGATCCCATCTGATGATTTCAATTTTGTTGGAAATATCTGGCCAGGTCATTAAGCAAAAGAGATAGTGGGGATGGGAGGGCAGGAGGTTTGAGAAGGGAGTTAAATGGCTAGAAAAGCTGGCAGGGGCAGTGGTGTGGGAATGAAGGAGGGAAGGAAAAGTATTGTTGTCAAGCAAAGATGAAGATGTATCGAATGTAAAAATGATTTTAAAGTGGACAAGATCAGAGAAATGTCGGATTTCTGCCAACAGTACTCCACAGCTCGAGCAGAAGAGTAGAGGAAGTGTACTGTGGGGGTGATCCAGGGTTGTGGAATAGTTGTAAGAGGTCAGCAGAGGGACAAGCAGCGTGGCTCAGTGGAAAGAGCACGGGCTTTGGAGTCAGGGCTCATGAGTTCGAATCCCAGCTCTGCCACTTGTCGGCTGTGTGACTGTGGGCAAGTCACTTAACTTCTCTGTGCCTCAGTTCCCTCATCTGTAAAATGGGGATCAAGACTGTGAGCCCCATGTGGGACAATCTGATTCCCCTATGTCTACCCCAGCGCTTAGAACAGTGCTCGGCACATAGTAAGCGCTTAACAAATACCAACAAAGGATAGGGGAGCAAAGGGACTGAGTGCAATGGAGAGAGCATCGATTTGTGCGTCGAGAAGATAGTGTGAGTATGGAGACCAAATGGGGTTGGATGGCTGTAGCGTATTGGAGGGGGCCAAAATAATGGTGGTCTTGGTGGGGGAACAAGAAATACTTTCAGGGGAGTGGGTGTATGGGAAAGAGAGCAGGTGAGGAGGTTGTGGTTTGATAGAGAAATTTCAGAATTGGTACAGTGACTGGAGATTATACAGTCAAGTGGGTGCCCAAGCTGGCCAGTGTAAGAGGTGGGGTGCAGCAAAAAGAGGTCATTAAAGCAGAGGAATGAGAGGAGGGGGACAGTGGAAGGGTCAATGGGGACATCCACAGGGAAGCAGCATGGCTTAGTGGAAAGAGCCCGGGCTTGGGAGTCAGAGGTCGTGGGTTCTAAGCCCTCCTCTGCCACTTGTCAGCTGTGTGACCTTGGGCAAGTCACTTAACTTCTCTGGGACTAAGTTACCTCATCTGTAAAATGGGGATGAAGACTGTGAGTCCTGCGTGGGACAACCTAATTCCCTTGTATCTACCCCAGCCCTTAGAACAGTGCTTGGCACATAGAAAGCACTTAACAAATACCAACATTATTATTATTGAAGTCTCCAAGATCAATGTAGGGATGGAGAATCAATCAATTGTATTTACTGAACGCTTCTGCTGTTCAGAGGATTGTAATAAGCACTTGGGAGAGTACAATACAACAGAATTGGTAGACACATTCCATGCCCACAGTGAGTTTGCTATCTAAAGGGGGAGACAGACATTAATATAAATCAATAAATTATGGATAGGTAGATAAGTGCTGCAAGGCTGAGGGAGGGGTGAATAAAGGGTACAAATCCAAGTGCAAAGGTGACACTGAAGGGAGTGGGAGAAAAGGAAATTAAGGCTTAGTCAGGGAAGGCTTCCTAGAGAAGATTGGCCATCTGCCTCCACATCAAACAGAAACTCCTTACCATTGGCTTTAAAACACTCAATGAGTTCACCCCATTCTATCTCACCTCTCACCTATTTCACTGACCTCCTACGACAGCTCTGCCTGGACATTTCACTCCTGTAGCACCAGCTTACTCACTGTGCCCCAATCTCACCTATCTTGCCTCTGACTCCTTTCCCACATCCTCCCCCTTCCCTGGGCTCCTTCCCCATCTATATACTCCAGCCCACAACTCGCCCCATCTTCAAAATATTATTAAGGTCACATCTCCTCCAAAAGGCCTTCCCCAATTAAGTCTTCTTTCCCTCAACTTCCTTTTCCTCCTGTGTCATGTATGCACTTGTGTCTGTTACCTTTGGACATTTGATAATTGCCCCACTCTCACCTCATAGCATTTATACACATATCTTCAAATTATATATTATAAATGATGTGTCTGTCTCCCTTTCTATACTGTAAATTCATTATAGGCAGGGAACAAGTCTGCTAACTCTGTTGCATTATACTTTCCCAAGCACTTAGTACAGTGCCCTGCACATAGTAAGTGCTCAAAAAATACCACTGATAAATTGCCAAATCTGGCTCTGCCAAGCACTTGCTGTGTGAACTTGGACAAGCCGCTTAATGTCTCCATTCCTCAATTACCTCACCTGTAAAATGGGGATTCAATACCTGTTCTCCCTCCTATTTAGGTTGTGAACCCCATGTGAGTCAGGGACTGTGTGTGACAATCATCCTGTATCCTCCCCAGCTCTTAGAACAGTACTTGTCACTCATGTGTAATTGTGTATTTGTGTTTATCTCTTATATTAGACTGCACTTTCTCTATAAATACTTACCCCACCTAGTAAGATTCTGTACTCACAATGAGCATGTGGTACCTACTTTTGTTTGGGTAATGATTTACCGCTGTTTGCTTACTTCCAACAAGTAAAGAAGGAGAAACAGGTCTCTCTGTTGCCTTGATCTTGTAATGTTTGAAAAGCATCTTTGTTAAAAATTTAGAGTACTTTGTATTATCTCTTGTGGTTTAAAAGTCTAGTCAATAATTCATTTACCACTTTAAAGAAACATTCCAATTATACACTGTTTACAGTATTTTCCTAATCTGCAAACACAGAATTAACTTCAGCTGTGCTCCTTAATGTCCTCAATCATTTCATTATCTAACTCACTTCTCAAAAGGAAGTTTTTAGGACGTTTTATTAAACAATATGTATGTATATATGTTTTACTCCACTCTCAGAATTAAGGAAAATATTTAAAATGCCAAGAAATAACCTGGACTTTAATTTTATTTAAAGTTATTTGACAAGACATTTTTCTCCCTTAAAGATTAGCCTGGAAGAAGTTGAAGAATAAACTCACTGAGAACACTTGAAAAATTACATTTGTATGAACACAAATGAGTATATAGAAACAATAAATTTAGGGAAAATCCTAAAGTGGTTATTAATACTGCATCTTTCCATTTAATGTGAGCACTTGCATACCCTAAGTGCTCATTAAATACCATTTATTACCAAGTAGAAGTGACCAAATGTGCTCAATTTATAGGAACTAAACACTACACTAATGAGAAATATATAATTATCCTTGCATTTGTAAATTTACAAAGTAAGATTTTATTTTCAGTAATTCAAAAGAAAAGCTGTCATCACTGACCTGCTTGGGTGATGGCAGACTGTCATACTGGGCAATAATTACAGAAAGGATCTCACAATTCATAAGGACCATCAGGATCATAGTTCTCATCAGGCCTTCATTATTAAAGCATTCCATTCATTCACTAGTATTTATTGAGCACTTACTGTGTGCAGAGCATGCTACTAAGCACTTGGAAAGTACAATTCAGTAGCAAAGAGAGACATTCCCTGCCCACAATGGGCTCACAATCTAGAAGGGGGGAGACAGACATCAAAACAAGTAAACAGGCATCAAATAAATAGAATTATAGATATATACATATATACATGAGTGCTCTAGGGTGGGAAGAGGAGGGTAGAGCAAAGGAATCGAGTCTAGATGATGCGGAGGGGAGGGGGAGCAGAGGAAAAGGAGGATCTAGTCTGGGAAGGCCTCTTGGAGGAGGTGAGCCTTCAGTAGGGCTTTGAATGGGGAAAGTATGATTGGCAGATTTGAGGAGGGAGATCGTTCCAGGCCAGAGGTAGGACTTGGGCCAGGGGTTGTTGACGAGACAGGCGAGAACGAGGCATAGTGAGAAGTTTAGAACCAGAGGGGAGGAATGTGAGGGCTGGGATGAAGATGGGATGTGAGGTAAGAAGAGGCAATGTGATGGAGAGTTTTGAAGTCAAGAGTGAGAAGTTTTTGTTTGATATGGAGGTTGATAGGCAACCACTGAAGATTTTTGAGGAGGGAGGAGACATGCCCAGAATGTTTCTGTAGAAAGATAATCCAGGCAGCAGAGTTTTTTTCACTGTAAATCGGGCATAGGTGACACATTGATGTAAGGGATATATGTAGGCAAGTAAATTACATGGAGGGCCAGGAATGCTTATTAAATCAGTGTTCTGTGCACAATAAGTGCTCAATAAATACAACTGATTGACTTCTAGGTCTCATTAAAATCACATAAAACCCTTATTTCCCCTACTCCCTCTCCCTTCTGTGTCGCCTATGCACTTCCATCTGTACCCTTTAAGCACTGAATATTTACGCCAACATCATCCCCACAGCACTTATATACATATCTGTAATTTATTCTAATGTTTCTCTCTCCCTCTCTCTCTTTCTCCCTCTCTCCCCAAACTGTAAACTCCTTGTGGGTAGGGAATGTCTCTACCAGTTCTGTACTTTGCCAAGCTCTTAGTCAGAGGGTCATGGGTTCTGATCCTGGCTCGTCCACTTGTCTGCTGTGTGACCTTGGGCGAGTGACTTCACTTCTCTGTGTTTCAGTTACCTCATCTGTAAAATGGGGTTTGAGTTTGTGAGCACCACATGGAACAGGGACTGACTCTCTCCTGATTTGCTTGTATCTACTGCAGTGCTTAATACAGTGCCTGACATTCAACAAATACCACGATTAAGTGCTTAGTAAAGTGCTCTGCACATAGTAAGCACTCAACAATTACCATAATTAAGTGCTTAGTACGTGCTCTGCACACAGTTAGCACTCAATAAATATGATTGAATGAATAAGGGTTCCAAAAATACCATTGATTGATTGGAGGCAGACTGTGCCTGCTAACCATTAGTGTGGAGGTAGATGGGAAAGCACTGGTGGTTCTTGAGGAGTGGGGAAACATGGACTAAATATTTTTGTAAAAAAAGTGATCCAGGATATTAGAGTGAAGCATGTTCTGGAGTGGGGAGAGACAGGAGGCAAGGAGGTCAGCACGGAGGCTGGTGGGTAATCAAGGAAGAGTAGGAGAAATGCTTGGATTAATAATAATGATGGATTAAGATGTAAGAGTTTGGATGAAAAGGAAGGGCAGATATTAGCAATGTGGCAAAGGCTGAACTAACAGGATTTAGTGACAGACTGAATACGCAGGTTGAATGAGAGAGATTAGTTGAGAATAACACCACTATGGACTTACTGAGACGTGAAGGATGGCGATGTTGTCTACGGCGATGGGAAATTCTGGGGAAGGACAGAATTTAGGTGGGAACATAAGGAGTTCTGTTTTAGACATGTTAAGGTTGAGTAGAGATGTCCTGAAGGCAGGAGGAAATGAGAGACATCAGAGCTGGAGATGTAGATTTGGGAATCATTCACATAGAGATGAGGTAGTAGAAGGCATGTGAGAGAATGGGTGTATAGATGGAGTGAGTTTAGATGGAGAAGAGGAGGGGACCTAGAACTGAGCCTTGAGGGACTCCCACAGTAGGAGGATGGGAGGCAGTGGAAAAGCCTGAAAAAGACACTGAGAATCAGCTACCAGAGAGATAGGAGAAGAACCAGGAGAGGACAGGATCAGTGAAGCCAAGGTTAGATAATGTTTCCAGGAGAAAGAGGTGGTCCACAGTGTTGCGGACAACTGAGAGGTGAAGGAGGATGGTGGGGAGAGTGCTGGTCTGTCATTTATGAAGGGAGAGGGAGGATGTGGGTAAGGGGTCAGCTGAGAGATGGAAAAGATCAAGATACATACAGGGTGATGTTACAGGAACGAAGTGTGCCATCATTTGCCACAATCATCCCAACATTATGATTTAGATTAGGTAGCCCTTCTTGGAGAGGTAGGAGTTTGAAGACTAACTTGCAAAGAGGTACATGCACTGCAAATTATCGTAGGCTTGCAGTGCAGCATTTACTTCAGATTGGGTTCAGACTAAGTTTCCCCAGAAGCAGCAAAAATCTGTACCCCATTCTTATCTCCCAGCTGCTGACCTCTTATTCATGCCTCCATCCTGCTTGGAAGCCCCCCCCCAGATTCATGCCCAGTTGCTATGCGCCCTTGGTCAAGTCACTTGACTTCTATACAGGTCAATTTTCTCATCTATAACATGGGAATTAAATACCTGTTCTCCCCTCCCTCTTAGACCATGAGGTCTCATGTGGAATAGGGACTGTGCTGATCTCACTGTATTGTAGGTAGCCTAGTTTAGCTTGGTGCTCAGCACATAGTGAATGCTTAATAAATATCACTATTGTTACTACAGCTTTTCCCATCTTTTTGAAATTGCAACTCCAGGGGACTTTCTCCAGTTAATTTCTAATCCCCTCACTTGAAAACTCCCAACTTCCATTTAAGACATGCATCACCTAAGCACTTACAACCCCCATAGCTTGTGTACATATTTTATATACTGTATTATTCCTTCATATTTGTAATTTTATGTGTCTTCCCTAAAATAGTAAATAATAATGATAATAATTATTATGACTATGGTATTTATTAAGCATTTACTCTACATCAAGCACTGTACTAAGTGCTGGAGTATATACAAAATAATCAGGTGCCTCATGGTGATCACATTCCAAGTAGGAGGGAGAACAGGTATTGAATCCCCATTTTGCAGATGAGGGAACTGAGGCAGAGAGAAGCTAAATGAGTTGACCAGGGTCACATAGCAGTTAAGTGGTGGACTCACATTTAGAACCCAAGTACTCTGACCCCTGGGTCCATGCTCCTTACACTAGGCCATGCTTCTATTTCTTTAAGGGAGAAGTAACTGCCTACTCAATGCCTTGTACTCTTCCAAACACTTACAACAATGTTCTACACATAGTTAGGTGCTCAACAAAGCAGAGAGACCTCGTGGAAAAAGCACTGGTCTGGAAATCACTAGACATGGGTCCTAATCCTGATGACCTTGGGCATAAGCTTTTATCTTCTCGGTACCTAAATTTTCTCATCTGTAAAATTCAACACCGGTTCTCCCACCAATTTGACTGTGATCCCCCTATGGGACAGCGACCATAGGCGACTAGATCATTTTTGATCTGCTGCAAGCGCTTAAGTAGCAATTGGCATATATTATTCACTTAACAAACACCACTAGTATTACAAGTGCTATTGATTACAGAGTTGTCTAATAAGGCTAGAGATGACTTTCAGATCTTTCCTACCTAATGCTCCTGTATAAGACCTTCTCACTGTGACTCGTTCTCATCCATCCCGCCATCGACCTCTGGCCCATGTCCTAATCCGGGCCTGGAATGCCCTTCCTCCTCACATCCACCAAACTAGCACACTTTTCCCCTTCAAAACCCTACTGAAAGCTCACCTCCTCCAGGAAGCCTTCCCACACTGAGCCCCCCTTTACCTCTGCTCCTCCTCTCCTCCCCATCACCCCGACTCCCTCCCTTTGCTCTATCACCTCCCTGCCCCACAGCACTTGTGTTTATATGTTCATTTTTATTATTCTATTTATAAATGATGTGTATATATCTATAATTCTATTCATATTGATGCTTTTGATGCCTGTTTACTTGTTTTATTTTGTTGTCTGTCTACCCCATTGTAGACCGTGAGCCCGTTTTAGACTGTGAGCTTGTTCTTGGGCTTGGATTGTCTCTGTTGTTGAATTGTACATTCCAAGGGCTTAGTACAGTGCTCTGCACACAGTAAGCGCTCAGTAAAAGTGAATGAATGAATGAATTGGGTAGGGATAGTCTCTGTTGCCAAACTGTACTTTCCAAGCCCTTAGTACAGTGCTCTGCACATAGTAAGCACTCAGTAAATACGATTGAATGAATTGTACATTCCAAGGCCTTAGCACAGTGCTCTGTGCACAGTAAGCACTCAGTAAATAGGATTGAATGAATGAATTGGGTAGGGGATTTTCTCTCTTTATTGCTGTATTGTACTTCCCAAGCAGTTAGTACAGTGCTCTGCATACAGTAAGCACTCAATAAATACAATTGAATGAATAAATTGGGTAGGGATTGTCTTTATTGCTGTATTGTATTTTCCAAGTGCTTAGTACAGTGCTCTGCATACAGTAAGCGCTTAATAAATATGATTGAATTATTGAATGAAAGATTGCAAATTTACCTCAGCTGCTAAAACTGAGGGGGGAGAAGAAATTAGGGAAGAAAGCTTCAACTGACTTGAGAGGGGTTGTTTTTGAAGCCTTCCACCTTGCCGGGTGCTCTGTCAGCAGCTTCCCCCGTTTAGACTGTGAGCCCATCGTTGGGCAGTGATAGTCTCTATCTGCTGCCGAATTGTACACTCCAAGTGCTTAGTACAGTGCTCTGCACATAGTAAGTGCTCCATAACTACAATTGAATGAATTATTCTAGGCCTCCCTCCACCCAAGACGACCTGAAGGTGTCACAGTGTGGCTCAGTGGAAAGAGCCCAGGCTTGGAAGTCAGAGGTCATGGGTTCAAATCCCCTCTCTGCCCCTTGTCAGCTGTGTGACCTTGGGCAAATCACTTGACTCTCTGTGCCTCAGTGACCTCATCTGGAAAATGGGGATTGAGACTGTGAGGCCCATGTGGGACAACCTGATCACCTTGCATTCCCCTCCCCACCCTCAGTGCTTAGAACAGTGCTTGGCACAGAGTAAGCACTTAACAAATGCTATCATAGAGAAGCAGTGGGGCTCAGTGGAAAAAGCATGGGCTTGGGTTCTAATCCCAGCTCTGCTGCTTGTCAGCTGGATGACCTTGGGCAAGTCACATCACTTCTCTGGGCCTCAGTGACCTCATCTGGAAAATGGGGATGAAGACTGTGAGCCCCACATGGGACAACCTGATCACCTTGCATTCCCCTCCCCACCCTCAGTGCTTAAAACAGTGCTTGGCACAGAGTAAGCGCTTAACAAATGCTATCATAGAGAAGTAGTGGGGCTCACTGGAAAAAGCATGGGCTTGGGTTCTAATCCCAGCTCTGCTGCTTTTCAGCTGGATGACCTTGGGCAAGTCACATCACTTCTCTGAGCCTCAGTGACCTCATCTGGAAAATGGGGATGAAGACTGTGAACCCCATGTAGGACAACCTGATGACCTTGAATCTCCCCCAACCCAGCACTTAAAACAGTGCTTTGTACATAGTAAGCGCTTAACAACATTCAACGTTATTGAATGCCCTCCCTCCTCACGTCTGCCAAACTAGCTCTCTTCCCCTCTTCAAAGCCCTACTGAGAGCTCACCTCCTCCGAGAGGCCTTCCCAGACTGAGCCCTCCCTTTCCCTCTACTTCCCCTCCACTTCCCTCTACTCTTCCCCCTTCCCTTCCCCTCAGCACTGTGCTCATTCTTGTATATTATTTATTACCTTATTTATTTTGTTAACAAGATGTACATCCCCTTAATTCTATTTATCACGATGATGTTGTCCTTTTTTTGTTTTGCTCTATTCTCTGTCTCCCCCGTTTAGACCATGAGCCTGCCATTGGGCAGGGATGGTCTCTATCTGTTGCCCAGTTGCACATTCCAAGCACTTAGTACAGTGCTCTGCACCTAGCAAGTGCTCAGTAAATATGAATAGAGAAGCAGCGTGGCTCAGCAGAAAGAGCACAGGCTTAGGAGTCAGAGGTCATGGGTTCTAATCCCGGCTCCGCCACCTGTCAGCTGTGTGACTTCGGGTAAGTCACTTCACTTTTCGGTGCCTCAGTTCCATCTTCTGTAAAATGGGGATGAAGACGGTGAGCCTCACGTGGGACAACCTAATTACCCTGTATCTACCCCAGTGCTTAGAACAGTGCTCGGCACATAGTAAGTGCTTAACAAATACCAACATTGTAAATATTTTATTACCCTATTTATTTTGTTAATGAGGTGTACATCCCCTTGATTCTATTCATCGTGATCAAGTTGCCTTGTTTTTGTCCGTCCATCTCCCTTGATTAGACTGTGAGCCGTCAGTGGGCAGGGATGGTCTCTATCTGTTGCCGAATTGTACATTCCAAGTGCTTAGTGCAGTGCTCTGCACATAGTAAGTGCTTAACAAATACCAACATTATTATTATTATCTTGATGAGGTTGTTCTGTTTTTGTTTTGTTTTGTTGTCTGTCTCCCCCGTTTAGACTGTGAGCCCATCACTGGGCAGGGATGGTCTCTATCTGTTGCCAAATTGATCATTCCAAGTGCTTAGTACAGTGCTCTGCACATAGTAAACGCTCAATAAATACTTAATAAATAAAGCCTCATGTGGGACAACCTGATTACCCTGTATCTCCCCCAGCGCTTAGAACAGTGCTCTGCACATAATAATAATGTTGGCATTTGTTAAGTGCTTACTATGTGCAGAGCACTGTTCTAAGCACCACAGTAGATACAGGGTAATCATGTTGTCCCTCGTGAGGCTCACAGCCTACATCCCCATTTTACAGATGAGATAACTGAGGCCCAGAGAAGTGAAGTGACTTGCCCACAGTCACACAGCTGACAAGGGGCCGAGCCGGAATTCAAATCCATGACCTCTGACTCCCAAGTCCAGGCTCTTTCCACTGAGCCACGCTACTTCTCTAAATCAAGCCTCACGTGGGACCACCTGATTACCCTGGGTCTCCCCCAGCGCTTCGAACAGCACACTGCACATAGTAAGCACTTAACAAATCAAGCCTCACGTGGGACAACTTGATGACCCTGTGTCTCCCCCAGCGCTTAGAACAGCACTCTGCACACAGTGAGAGCATGGGCTTTGGAGTCAGGGGTCATGAGTTCGAATCCCAGTTCTGCCCCTTGTCAGCTGTGTGACTGTGGGAAAGTCACTTAACTTCTCTGTGCCCCAGTTACCTCATCTGTAAAATGGGGATTAAGACTGTGAGCCCCACGTGGGACAAACTGCTTCCCCTGTGTCTACCCCAGTGCTTAGAACAGTGCTTGGCACATAGTAAGCGCTTAACAAATACCAACATTATTATTATTATTATTAATAAATCAAGCCTCAAGTGGGACAACCTGATTACCAGTGTGACTGCGGGCAAGTCACTTCACTTCTCTGTGCCTCAGTTACCTCATCTGTAAAATAGAGAATAACTGTGAGCCTCACATGGGATCAACTGATTACCCTGTATCTCTCCTAGTGCTTAGAACAGCGCTCTGCACATAGTAAGAGTTTAATAAATCAAGCCTCGTGTGGGACAACCTGATGCCCCTGTGTCTCCCCAGCGCTTCGAACAGCGCTCTGCACATAGTAAGTGCTTAACAAATCAAGCCTCACGTGGGACAACCTGATTACCAGTGTGACTGCAGGCAAGTCACTTCACTTCTCTGTGCCTCAGTTACCTCATCTGTAAAATGGGGAATAACTGTGAGCCTCACGTGGGATCAACTGATTACCCTGTATCTCTCCTAGTGCTTAGAACAGCGCTCTGCACCTAGTAAGCTAAATAAATCAAGCCTCACGTGGGACAACCTGATGCCCCTGGGTCTCCCCCAGCGCTTAGAACAGCGCTCTGCACACAGTAAGCGCTAAATAAATCAAGCCTCACGTGGGATTACCTGATGACCCTGTGTCTCCCCTAGCGCTTAGAACAGAGCTCTGCACAAAGTATGCGCTTAATAAATCAAGCCTCACGTGGGACAACCTGATTACCAGTGTGACTGCGGGCAAGTCACTTCACTTCTCTGTGCCTCAGTTACCTCATCTGTAAAATGGGGAATAACTGTGAGCTTCACGTGGGATCAACTGATTACCCTGTATCTTTCCTAGTGCTTAGAACAGCGCTCTGCACCTAGTAAGAGCTTAATAAATCAAGCCTCACGTGGGACAACCTGATGACCCTGTGTCTCCCCCAGCGCTTAGAACAGCGCTCTGCACAGAGTAAGAGCTTAATAAATCAAGCCTCACGTGGGACAACCTGATGCCCCTGTGTCTCCCCAGCGCTTCGAACAGCGCTCTGCACATAGTAAGTGCTTAACAAATCAAGCCTCACGTGGGACAACCTGATTACCAGTGTGACTGCGGGCAAGTCACTTCACTTCTCTGTGCCTCAATTGCCTCATCTGTAAAATGGGGAATAACTGTGAGCCTCACGTGGGATCAACTGATTACCCTGTATCCTTCCTAGTGCTTAGAACAGCGCTCTGCACAGAGTAAGCTAAATAAATCAAGCCTCAGGTGGGACAACCTGATGCCCCCGGGTCTCCCCCAGCGCTTAGAACCGCGCTCTGCACATAGCAGGCGCTTAGCAAATACCAACATTATTATTCCTATTGAATGAACGAAAGATTATGAATGAATGAATACGAATGAATACGGTTGAACGAGTGAATGAACGAAGGATTAAGGGGCGGGGAAGCGGAGGCCGCGGCCCGGCCGGGTGACGTGCCGGGGGGCGGAGGCCCGGGCGGGCCGGTCCTGGGGGGGGCGGGCGCGGAGCGGGGCGGTTTCCTTGGCAACGGCGGCGCAGCGCCCGCCTCCCCCGCCTCCTTGTCTCCGCTTTAAAGCGCAGTTTTGCGCGGGCGGCGGCGCTGGTCGTTCTGCGCCTTCCCGGGCCCGCGGGGCTGGAGCCAAGCTCGCCCAACCCAACCCAACATGGCGGTCGCGGCGCAGGCGGAGCTGCTCATCGGCTGGTGTATTTTCGGCCTCCTTTTGCTGGTAGGACTCAATCCTTCGTTCAGCCCTATTGATTGAGCGCTTACTGTGTGCAGAGCACCGCACTAAGCGCTTGGAAGGGACAATGGGGCAACAGAGAGGGACCATCTCTGCCCTATTTATTCAATAGTATTGATCGAGCCCTTCCTCTTTGCAGAGCACTGCACTAAGCGCTTGGAAGGGACAATGGGGCAACAGAAAGGGACCATCCCTGCCCTGTTTATTCAATAGTATTGACTGAGCGCTTCCTCTGGGCAGAGCACTGGACTAAGCGCTGGGAAAGTACGATTGGGCAGCAGAGAGGGACCATCCTTCCCCTATTTATTCAATAGTATTGATTGAGCGCTTGGAAGGGACAATTGGGCAACAGAGAGGGACCATCCCTGCCCCATTTATTCAATAATATTGATTGAGCGCTTCTTCTGTGCGAAGCACTGCACTAAGCGCTTGGAAGGGACATTTGGGCAACACAGAGGGACCATCCCTGCCCTATTTATTCAATAATATTTATTAAGCTCTTATGTGCGGAGCACTGGACTAAGCGCTGGGAAAGTACAGTTGGGCAACAGAGAGGGACCATCCCTGTCCCATTTATTCATTCAATAGTATTGATTGAGCACTTCCTCTGTGCAGAGCACTGCACTAAGCGCTTGGAAGGGACAATTGGACAACAGAGAGGGACCATCCCTGCCCTATTTATTCAGTGGTATTTATTGAGTGCTTCTTCTGGGCAGAGCACTGGACTAAGCGCTGGGAAAGTACGATTGGGCAACAGAGAGAGACCATCGCTGCTGTATTCATTCAGTGGTATTTATTGAGCGCTTCCTCTGTGCAGAGCACTGGACTAAGCGCTTGGAAGGGAAAATTGAGCCATAGAGAGAGACAATCCCTGCCCCATTCATTCAATAGTAATTTATTGAGTGCTTCCTCTGTGGAGAGCACTGGACTAAGCGCTTGGAAAGTACGATTGGGCAACAGAGAGAGACCATCCCTGCCCAACCATGGCCTCACAATCCAGAAGGGGGAGGGGACAGACCTCAGCAGAGCCCTGTCCACAGTGCTTAGGGTAGTACCCTGCAGTAGAACTGGCAGTTGATCCCCCGGCCCAAAATTCATCCAATCGTATTTATCGAGCGCTTACTGTGTGCAGAGCACTGGTCTAAGCGCTTGGAATGGACAATTCGTAAACAGATAGAGACCATCCCTGCCCAATTCATTCAGTTGTATTTATTAAGTGCTTACTCTGTGCAGAGCACTGTACTAAGCGCTTGGAAAGTACAATTCAGCAACAAACAGAGACAATCCCTGCCCAACTATGGGCTTGTAGAGTCAAAGGGGGGAAAGGTGGGGGGGGAGCAGACTTCAGCAGAGCCCTGTCCACAGTGCTTAGGACATTACCCTGCAATAGAACTGGCAGTTGCTCCCTGGCCCAAAATTCATTGTCGTATTTTTTGAGCACTTATTGGGTGCAGAGCACTGGACTAAGCGCTTGGAAAGTACAATTCAGCAACAGAGACAATCCCTGCCCAATCAAGAGTTTATAGTGTAGAAGGGGGAGGAGACAGACCTCAGCAGAACCCTATCCAGAGCACTTAGGAGAGTACCCTCCAACACATCTGGCAGACACTCCCCCGGCCCAAAATCCATTCAATCGTATTGACTGAGCACTTACTGAGTGCAGAGCACTGCACTAAGCACTTGGAAAGTACGATTTGGCAACAGACGATCCCAACCCAACCACGGGCTCCCAGTCTAGAAGATGGGCTCGTTCTTCCTCCTTCGGGCAAGGACACAGTATTGAGGCAGGAGTGTGGCGGGAAGAGGTGGAAGGGGGAAAAGTAATAATAATAATATTTGTTAAGCTTAGTACAGTGTTCTGCACACAGTAAGTGCTCAATAAATACGATTGAGAAGCAGCGTGGCTCGGTGGAATGAACCCGGGCTGGAGAGTCAGAGGTTGTGGGTTCTAATCCCTGCTATGCCGCTTGTCAGCTGGGTGACATTGGGCAGGTCACTCACTTCTCTGGGCCTCAATTCCCCCATCTGGAAAATGGGGAGTAAGACTGAGCCCCCAGTGGGACAACCTGATTACCTTTTATCTACTTCAGAGCTTAGAACTGTGCTTGGCACATAGTAAGCACTTAGTAAATACCATTATTATTATTTTTCCCCCCTTCCACCTCTCCCCGCCAAACTCCTGCCTAAATACTGTGTCCTTGCCCAAAGGAGGAAGAACTCAAGCCAGTCTTATAGATTATGAGCCCGTTCTTGGGCAGTGGCTGTCTCTATCTGTTTCTGAATTGTACTTTCCAAGCGGCTAGTACAGTGCTGTGCACCCAGTAAGCACTCAGTCAATACAATTGAATGGATTTTGGCCTGGGGAGCATCTGCCAGTTTTGTTGCAGGGTATTCTCCAAGCGCTTTGGACAGGGCCCTGCTGAAGTCTGTCTCCTCCCCCTCCTACACTACGAGCCCGTTGTTGGGCAGGGATTGTCTCCATTTGTTGCTGAATTATACTTTCCAAGTGCTTAGTACAGTGCTCTGTACAGAGTAAGCGCTCAATAAGTACAATTGAATGAATGAATGCCCATAGCAAGTGCTCAGTAAATAGCACTGATAGGGAGAGGGGAAGTTGGTCCATCATTTTGGGTCCTAACTGGTTGCCCACGGGGATTCCCGAAGCTTGCATACCCACTCCCACTGCATTCCCTTTTCATTCATTCAGTCGTATTTGAGCACTTAACTGTGTGCAGAGCACTGTACTAAGCCCTTGGGAAAGTGCAATACAGCAGTAAAGAGTGACAGTCCCTGCCCACAGTGAGCTCACAGTCTCGGGGGGCTGGGGGAGACATACATCAATACAGATAGACATCAGTATAAATAAAATTGCAAATATTTACATTGCTGGTATGTACCTTTAAGAGAGATACTCCATCGGTCTCATAATGAAGTAACTGGTTGACCTGTTAGCTCTCATGACCTAGATGGCATGTCTAGCCCCTGTTTAGTGAGTCATTTATCGTGAAATAGGTCATGGGTACCTCTTATTCAGATCATCCTAAATTCCTCAAATATTTCTACCTCCTTTTCACTAGGATATCCTAAAATAGTTTTGGAAGTCTGAACTACCTTCCCCCCCTTTTTACTTTTTTTCCAAACAAAAATGCCAACTTAAACTCATTAAATTTGTTTCTGTCAGGCTTTGGAACTAGTTTTTGACCCAGGAATAAATGTGGGCACAGTAGGGCTTGCAGAGAAGTTAAATCTTGGCTTGCAATTAAAGATGTGTACTCAGCTGTGTGGCTGTTGTCATGTGACTTCCATATAATTCATTTCTTAGTTTCACTTTGGTTCTGAAGACTTTTTAAAGGAAGAGCTCTGACTTTTTACTGTACAATGTGTTTATTGCTAAACTAGTAGTGAGTAAAATATCCAGAGATTACTTCTATCAGTGAATTATTGAGGTATGTTAAAGTGCTTTAAAAGATCTGCTTGTGAGGTCTCCATTAGGTAAATAGCCTGGCGTTTTAGGATTAGGTTTGCTGCCATTATCTAACTCTGCGTTGGGTTAATCGTGCATTATGAAAAGAACAATGTGAAGTTAATATGTCGATAAAATATTAGATTGTAGCTGCCAATGTTGAGGAGATAGGGAGGAAGAAAAGTGACAAGCAGTGTGATCTAGTGGAAAGAGCACATAACTGGGAGTCACATCCTGGTTTCTCATTCCAGTTCTTTCACTTTCATTGTGTGTTTTGGACAAGTCACTTCTCTGTGCCTCTGTGAAATGGGGATTAACCCTGAGCCCCATGTGGCACATGATTGTGTCTAACCTGACTTCCCCAGTGCATAGTACAATGCCTGGCACATAACAAGCACCACTTTAAAAAATAAATAAATTAAAAAATGGAATGAGGTTGAGAACTGTCAATTGCAGCTGGTGGCAATTATTTGTACCAGACATACTCTGCAGCACATTTGGGCAACCAAGGAAAACAATGAACCCCTCTCTAGTGGACTACCATGTCTCAGGTGCAGTCAGTGGTACTTCAACAGTACTTTTCAGGCTTTCTTGTTTCAAGGATCAAGTGAAGAGCTGGGTTTAAATCTGGGCAGTATGTTCAGCTCACTTCCCAACATCAATTTTAATACTGGATTAGGACAGAGTGTTTCTGCTCTCAAATTGATCTAAACAAACTAATTTGAAACTACTAGTGGTGATGTTTTGCAAGATCATTAGTCAGGTATTGTGAATCCTAATGTCAATTGTTAGATGACTGGTACTAAGGAAATCATTTAGTATATGGTCTGTGGCATTGTTTCTAATCAAAACATAGAAAAAAGCTCTAAATATGTATTTCTGGGGGCCTACAGAGAATTTTTTTTTCCAATTTCAGGCAATTTTAGCCTTCTGCTGGGTATATGTTCGTAAATACCAGAGTCGACGAGAAAGCGAAGTGGTCTCTACTATCACAGCTATTTTTGCTTTGGCGATTGCACTCATCACGTCAGCACTCCTACCTGTGGATATATTTTTGGTGTCTTATATGAAAAATCAAAATGGTACTTTTAAAGTAAGTAACACTTTAATGTTCTGGGATTTTGTCTTTTTGGATGTCATTGCCTTTTTTTATAATAAGCTATTTTTGAAGCAGCATGGCCTAGTGGATAGAATACAGGTCTGGGAGTCAAGGGACCTGGGTTCTTATCCAGACTCTGCCACTTTCCTGTTGGACCATCTTGGGCTGTTTCCTCATCTGTAAAATGGGGATATATTATCTGTTCTTCCTACTACAAAGCCTGTGAGCCCCATGTTGGGATAGTGGCATGTGGATACCTGATTAACTTCTGTCTTTCCCAGCACTTAGTACAGTGCTTGACACTTAGTAATTGCTTAACAAATATCATTGCTGTTTGTGCCATCTATCATTACTGTCAAACAGTTCCATCTAATAGATGAGCTTTTTAGATGAGAATTAAAAGGTCAAAGGTCGTAACATTGAACTTATTCTAGTAGTAAAATTTATTTTTTCAGCATGTCATGCCTTCTGTATTTTACATAAACCTAGGGATCTTTTTTCTGCCCTCTGAGTTAGTAGGAGCTGTGAAATCAACTATATGAGTGCAGAGAGAATGGACCCTTAGAGACGATGTCACAGACTCCATGGAATTGTTACGATTAAGGAAGCTTGGTTATATAAACAAAGTGCTATGATATAGTTTTGACTTGATTCCTCTTTAAAATGGCATCAAGATAGACTAAGCCATCTGTACAAAGTGCTTTGTTATCAGTGATGTGAAGTAGGGACATGTGATCACCTTGCCCCTTCCTACCTCTCCTCCCTTCTCTCTTTCTACTTCCCGCTCCGCTCCTCTGCCGCTCACCTCCTCACCGTCCCCCCTTCATGCCCATCCGCTGTTGACCCTGGCCCATGTCCTCCCGCTGTCCTGGAAAGCCCTCCCTCCTCACCTCCGCCAAACTAACTCTCTTCCCCTCTTCAGAGCCCTACTGAGAGCCCACCTCCAAGAGGCCTACCCAGACTGAGCTTCCCCTTTTCCCTCTGCTTCCTCTCTACCCCCCCCTTCACCTCCCCTCAGCTAAGACCCCTTCCCCCCCTTTCCTCTGCTCCTCCCCCTCTCCCTTCCCCTCCCCTCAACACTGTATATATCTATATCTTTATTACCCTATTTATTTTAATACGGTGTACATCCCCTTGATTCTATTTATTGCAATAAAGTTGTCTTGTTTTTGTCCGTCTGTCTCCCCCCGATTAAACTGTAAGCCCGTCAGTGGGCAGGGATTGTCTCTATCCGTTGGTGAATTGTACATGCTAAGTGCTTAGTACAGTGCTCTACACATAGTAAGTACTCAATACTGTTGAATGAATGAATCTATTGTAACACCAGAGTCCCTTCCCTCTTGGGTAGTTGTGCCCAAGAGATAGTGACACTGTAAATGCATTAGCCTTTTTGTGCTCTTAAAATATCCTTACACATGTACATCACCTTTTGTCTTCAGCAAGCAGTTCATGAAGCAAGGGAGAATTCTACTTAAAGCGTGGGTTAGGGTCCCCAGCTCTCTAGTCCCAAATTATCTTGAACAAAGGTCATAGGTTTCACCACAGTTCCATACTATCTTGCTTCCAGTTAACTGTCTCCTTACAACTATAGATCCTGGCCCCTAGCTAACTGGTTTCTGTTTTTTATATTGTTTTCAATCTCTTCCAGAGGAAATTGGGAACTGGGAGAACTTGCAGGAATCGAGAGCTAGGTTGATCTGGAAGTGAATTAGATGTACAAGTTGAACTTTTGTTTTGAGAGAAGGAAAACACAAAAAAAGTAATGTCAAACTGGGCTTTTAGGTTTTGGAGGTCAGGAGTCATTTAAGTTCTTCAGTGGCAGTGCCAGGTGGGAGAAACCTCCTCCCTTCCTGGCTTTACCTCAGCTCAATTCTGCATCCTCTTCTATATTTAACACCCTTTCCCTTGGAGAACTCATTTCCTCCCATGACTGCAGTTACTTCAATTATACGGATGATTTCCAAATCTACTTCTCCAGCCCTGATCTCTCTCTTTCTGTGCAGTCAACTATTTCCTTCTGCCTTAAGGACATCTCTACTTGGATGCTCTGCTGTCACCTCAAACTTAACATGTCCAAAACCACACTCCTCATCTTCCCACCCAAATCCTGTCTTCCCCTTAACTTTTCCATTACTATAGACAGCACCACCATCCTCCCTATTTCAAAAGCCCAGAAACTTGGCTTTATCCTCTATTCATCTCTCATTCAACCCACATATTGAGTCTGTCACCGGATCTTGTCAGTTCAGACTTCACAACATGGCCAAAATTTGCCCTTTCCTCTCCACACAGTTACCGTGCTTATCCTATCCCACTTTGGTTATTCAGTGTCATATTTATTGAGCACTTACTGTGTGCAGAGCACTGTACAAAGCACTTGGAAAGTACAGTTCTGCAACAGACAACCCCTGCCCACACTGGGCTTACAGTCTATTGCCAGTGTCCTGGCTAGCTTCCCTGCCTCCTGTGTCTACCCCATTCTAATCCATACTTCACTCTGCTGCCCATATCATTTTTCTGCCAAACAGTTCAGTTTATTTCTCCACTCCTCAAGAACCTCCAGGGTTTGTCCTTTGACCTCCAGATCAAACTCATCCAATAGGCCTTTAAAGTACTCAATCATCTTGTACCTGCCTACCTTAGCTGTCTAATTACCTCTTACAACCCAGGCCACTCACTTTGCTCCTCTAATACTAACCTACTCACTGTGCCTCAGCCTTCACTATCTTGCCGTGGACTTCTCGCCCATGTTCATCCTCTGGCCTTGAACACCTTTGTTCTTCATATCTGATAGATGATTAGTCTCCTTATTCAAAGCCTTTTTAAAAGCATATCTCTAAGAGGCCTACCCTAAGTCCTCATTTCCTTTTCTCCCACTCCCATCTTTGTCACCCTTATACTTAGATTTGCACTCTTTATTTACCCCTCCTGCAGTCATTCATTCAATTGTATTTATTGAGGGCTCACTGTGTGCAGAGCCAATTCCACTGCCCTTATGTACATATCCATAATAATCCATAGTAATTTCTATCCCCTCTAGACTCCAAGCTCATGGGCAAGGAACATATCTGCGAACTTGGTTACATTGTTCTCGCCCAAGTGCTTAGTGCAGTGCTATGCACAAAGTAGAATGCTCAATAAATACAGTTGATGGATGGATCCCCAATAGTTAGGGGCCACAGGAGATAGGATGCTTTCCTGCATCTTGAGGGAAAATAGGTTCAAATTGCTGTTTCTGTGAAGGGTGGTGCAGAAGGAAACATGTGACCAGTTAAAGCCTGTCTTCTGCTTTCTGTCTGCAGATACTGAGCTGTAAGGAGAACTCCTCTCCCCCATCAACCCCAACCTGAGCCTGGATATGGCCTGTGTTTCTGTAACTGGGAAGCCATTTTATGACTACATACTATTTTTCAACCAAAGTTAGCTTATCTTTTTTGGCTGAACTGTTCCACTTGCATTAGCTGAAGGAGTCTGAGCCTTTCCGGGATTTCTGCAGCTTTGTTTCAATCTGTTTCCCGAGTGAAGGATGGTATCGCCTGCCTTAAACTACACTTGAACCCTTTTTGCTTTTTTCCTTGGGTTGTACATAACTCAGATGGTGTTATTGTCACATTCCCTGTTATGGTCCCTTCTGAGAAATAAAGGATTTCATCACAGTATGTACAAAATGTAGGCAAAGGAGCATAAACTAGAAAGATATTCCATTTGTAATTGCTGCATCTGGGCATACCTGGTACAAAGGAGTCTGTCAGCCTGACTGTGTATATACTTAAGGGTATATTTTAAAAATGGAAAGCCATGTAAACATAATTATACAACTTCATGGCAGAAGAGCTAGGATTTTTCCTTTCTGGCACACATCAAGGAAACTGCTTTATTTAAACTAAACATTCAAAAATAGATGGAAAAGTAAATGTTAAAGCATTCAGATAGTAAGGTAAAATGCCTGTGTGTAAGCACTAAAAGTCAAGTTTCTAAGACTGTGCTAGTAGGGTGAAAATGAAAAAGGCATGATATGGCTTTAAATACAGGCCCAAATGTAGGGTACCTTTAATGCTTGCACATTTTGGTCTTTTGGTCTTAAGTTAAACCTCTAATTTTTTAAATAAGGATGTGATGTGTATCTGGGACACCCAGTATGACAGATGTTGAGAATATTTTGTTTTTGACCTATATTAATTTGATCCAGTTGCATAGTTCCCCTATTTTGTTGTTTTACTTTCACTTCAGATACTTTCTTCCTGTTAGTAAAATTGAATGTCTTTAGGTTTCCATTTGTTACAAGGTAGAATAGTCCTGGGGGATATTTGAAATAGATGCAAATTTTCCCTAGCTTAAAGAGAAGCTCTATTTCAACACATTTCCCAAGCAACCCTCACTCAAAACTTGTTATTAATAGGGATAAATCCTGAGATGTCCATTTTGTTCCCATTCCTTTGCTGTACTCTTTAGTAATCCACATCCTGGTATGGCTGCGCAAAACTAGAGAACACTAAGCTTTTCTCATGGCCATACTAGAAAATAACTTCTCTCCCTCCCCCAAGCTCTTTCACAATTGGCTGATTATTTTCTAATATTGATGCTCTCCCAGCTGCGCTCTAGAATAAGAGTCTTTGTAGCTCACTTTCTCCCAATTCCATATTTTGTAGCACCTTATTTACAGGGAAGCTAAATTCACCAGAGCATCTCCTCTGAACCCCAAAGTTAAACTGAAAAGATGTTTTATTGGTAGCATTCTCTCACCAGTTGTATGGTAAACAAAAGCATGTTTGAAAATGCTCAGGGTTACTTGTAGCTCTGAAACTTGTCACAGAAAATAAAGCTTCCATAGGCTATAAACTTTCCTTGAATTTTCTACTTTCATTTTTTGTAGTCAGTTGTGTTAAGTCTACCAGGATTCAGGATTTAGAAATATGTAATATTTAATTGGATTTTTATGAGAAGATCTAATACTCCAAGATATCAAATATTAAGTGGCACCTGGATCAATTTGAATTTGGTCCTTCTAACTTCAATTAGAGCTGAGTTTAAATACCTGCATTTAACAGCCATATTTTCTCATCAGTTATTTTTATACAAACAGTTTGTTAAGCATATTTACATTAATGAATATATTCCATCATCCTCTGGTTTGACGATTAGGCTTTAAAAACTGCCTATGAGCAATAGCCATTTTAATTTGAAGTGTGAAAATTGTGGCTTGAAGGATAACATGGTTCTTTGCTCTGTCTAGAATGTGGTCAACTTTTTATAAAGACTAGCTACCTGAATTTAGAAGCCTTAGTAACTGTTGTACTCCCTTTGGCCGGACCATGATATTGTGCAGAGTACTTAATAAAGAGCAGTAAAATTATTTTGAGCAAAGGTGCAGAAATCCAAGTTAAAGCATCTTACTCATTACTTAATCTTTATATACGAGGAGCAAATGACTTGTACACTTCTGTGTACGTGTGTGTGTGTGTGTGTGTAAATATAGATATCTATTTTGCATTTGATCTGTCCTTTACCAATTCTAGCTAATCTGGTTTTTCCATAACTACTCTTCCTTTAACTTGGTCCTCTTAATCATCATTTGTGGTTGATTGTGATCTTTAAGTGCTAAGCTGTGGGATAGCCAAATGCTAATCAGGTCATACATAGTCCCTTTCCCATATACTAATCATTTATCAATATAGCCATTCATGGTACAGGTTTTGAAGGACCCAGTTGTATCATGGGTCATGCCTGCATACTAAACACAGTGACTTAAGTTATTAACCCTTTGGTTCAGTGAAAATCCAAGGGCTTCTATAATACTCAATTTGCAAGTCCCTGTTTTGAGATTGGGGGCCTATAAAATATGTTCAGGCTGAAAAGTAGGAGATAGGAGAAGCCGATGTCATCCACTAAATCTTTCACAGGAATTACACCAAAAACAAAAGGTTGAGTTTGATAATTCCTAGGGGTGGGAAAGTACAGAAGAAGCTGTAGGTATTTGTTTTGTTACTGCCATAATAATTGGGAGAGTTAAGACTTGTAATGGAGTCCACCAGTAAACAATGGACATACCTGGATCCTGAAACTACAGGCTTGTCTTTGCATTGAACAAGGTAGCACAACATAATGAAAAGTATGACTTTAAAAATAAAAAAAACCCAAAACTTTGGCCTCTAGTTGAAGTTTTAACATGGCCATAGGCTATAAATTTTCTTTGAATTTTTTACTTTTGTATTTTGTAGCCAGTTGTGTTGTCTACCAGGATTCAGGATTTAGAGATATGTAATACTTAATTTATTGATGGATTTTTTTGTAAAAGATCTTATACTCTAAGATATCAAATATTAAGTGGCACCTGCATCAGTTTGAATTTGGTCCTTCTAACTTCCATTAGAGCTGAGTTTAAATACCTGTATTAAACAACCATATTTTCTGATCAGTTATTTTTATACAAACAGCTTATTAAGCATATTTACATTAATTGGCCTTTTGAATATGCCTTTAGGTAGCTTTGAAATGTATTAGACTAATGGTAGAATGTAAAGGAGCATAAATCTGTCAGGAAACCTGATTCCAAGATCTGCTACTTGCCTAATGTGTGACTCTGGGCAAGGCAGTCACTGGAGATAAAATAGATTGGTACCCAATCTTCTTACTTTCCGTCTTCCTTAGTGCACATCCCATGTTAAGTATTCAGTGCCATAAGACAAAATTCAGTTAACAGTATTGAGTGCAGAGCACTCTTCTGAATGCTTGGGAGACCATCAATCTGTGTGCAGACATTTTACTAAGGAATTGGTAGGCACAGTCCCTGCCAACACGGATCTTACAGTCTAAAAGGAGACACAGATGTTAAAATAACAATGGAAAAGAACATAAATGCTGTGGAGTGAATAAAGGGTACAAATCCAAGTGCAAAAGTGATGCAGAAGGGAGATGAAATGTGGGAAATGAGGGCTTAATTGGGGAAAGCCTCTTGGAGATGTGAATTTTTTTTTAAAATCTATAAATATGGGGGACTGTGGTGTTTTGTCATATAAAGGGGGAGAAAGTTTCAGGACATTGAGTGGTTGCTGGTGAGATAGGTGAGATTGAGGTACAGTCATTAGGTTGGTATTAGAGGAGTGAAGTGAGTGTGCTAGGTTTATAGTAGAAAATCAGCAAGATAAAATAGGGAGTAAGATGATTGCTTTAAAGCAAGTAAAGTGTTTCTCTGCAGAGTTGCATGGGAAACCACTGGAGGTTCTTGGAGTGGGAAAATAGATTGAATTATTATTTTGTTTACAATAATATGGTTGGCGGAGTGAAGTATGGACTGGACTGGAGAGAGACAGAAGGCAGGGAGACAACAAGGAGGCTGATGCAGTACTTAGGATAAGTACATGGATCGTTGTGGTAGTTTGGAGATGAAAGGGTAGATTTTAATGATGTTGTGATAGTAAGACTGACAGGATTTGATGTCTGTGGGTTGAAAGAGAGATGAATCAAGGACAAAGTCAAGCTTATAGGCTTGTGCAACAAGGAAGATAGTGCTGTCTACAGTGATGAGAGGGTTAGAGGGAGGACAACAGTGTTTGGCACATAGTAAGTACCTACAAATACCATAATAGTAATAATAAAGGACAAGGTTCTGAGGGGAAAATGAGGTGTCTTCTTTGAAAGTATTGAGTACAGTGGGTCATACTGAGAACTAACTCTTGGGAGAGTACAATATAACAGTGAAAATGTTGCTAGAAGGGAAGGTGGACATTAAAATTAGTCTAATTTGTATCTAAGTGCTGTGGAGCTAGGAATGGGGTGAACATCCAAGTGCTTAGGGGTTACAGAGCCAGTGGGAGGGCGAATAGAGGAAGTGAAGGGTTTTGTCAGGGAAGGCATCTTGGAGGAGACAGGGTTTTAGTTGGGTTTTGGATGGGTAGAGTAGCGGTCTGTCAGAATTCAAGTGGGGCAGAGAGTTTCAAGCCAGAGGGAGGAGGATGAAAATAATTGTGATAGTTAAGTAGTTTAATGTGTGCTAAACACTGGGATAGACTGTGAGCCCAAAGAGGGACCTCATTATCTTGTATCTAAGTAGGCAGGAACACGGGCATGGAATCCCTACTTTGCAGTTGAGGGAACTGAAGGACAGAGAAATGAAGTGACTTAGGCAGGGTCACACAGTTTCGTGATGGAGCTGAGATCAGAACCTCTGATTCCTAGGCCTGTGTTCTGTCCTGGGTCACGCTGCTTCTCAGGATGTGGGCAAGGCGTAGATTAGAGAGGCAGATAAGATCGAGATTAAATGAATAGGTCTGTGTTATACGAGTGGAAAGAATTGCTATTTTGCCGATTTAATAAAATCCTAAAGAAAATTTGACCCCTAAGGCCTAGTGGAAGTCCATTAATTGAAAAGATGACTTTGTGCGACTCAAGTGGCTTACAGAAGGCTTTACTGCTGTACACACTTTATTTGGAAATTATTTTTTACCACCTCTCTTCCCCAACATGGTGTAGTTTTTAAAGCTTTACCTTAAAAGTAGTAATTCAAACACCTTTGGCCTCCTCATGGTGGTAAAAACTGAGTATATATTTTCATTGCATTTAAATTTTTAAAATCAATCTTTTACTTAGCGGAAACTTTGTTTTACTTTAGTGTTGACAAACTATTCAGCTATTTATTATGCTTGTTAAATTTGATTTTTGTTTTGTTCTAACATGAGTTTGTAAAAAAAAATTGAATTTTTTCTTATCTTTTTAGGTCTGGGCTAATAGTAATGTTACAAGACAAATTGAGGACACAGTATTATATGGTTACTTCGGTAAGTACTTTAGAAAAAATAAAATAATGCTGTTTGGGCATTATAACATGAAAGTGAAGTGAAATGAAAACCCTCAAGGCAATATAAATTAGTAATCTATCCCTGTCTTATGTTACAAATATATGAAAGGGGCCAATACTAATTGTTTGCCACAAATGTATTTGCCTCAATCTGTGAGCAATTTGTCAATGTATTCTAAGAAGCTTTATACTCATAACATCACCTGCTGCTCTTTATGCAGTAAATAGGCCTTCTGTGGCTGAAAAAGTTTATTTTCTTTTAAACTTTCTGAATGATTGAGAACTGAAATAATGACTGATCATATGAACACATGCTTGAATTACTGAACTTTTATGGTAAATTTGTAGCTTCCAAGCTGTGGTCTTTTGAAAGCATGAGGATTCTTATCTGAATAGTAAAGCTGGTGCTAAGTTCACTATTCCATTTGAAAGGCTGATATAATTTTGTTACTATGGTAAAAATTGCTTTGAAGCAGGAAATTATGGCCAGATTTTATAGTCAACAGGGTAGGAAGTTCATATTGGTTTCTAATTTGTATTTTAAGGGAGTTGTGTTTTGGAATAAATAACTCTCCAGATAAAAACTCTTAAAGTAGCAAAGATGGTAAGTAGATTTATATAGCTGCCTTCAAGATTTAATGAGGTTTTTCAAAATTTGGAAAAAAGAATAAAGGAAGCTTTGGTTCATAAGTGTGTGAACTAGAACATAATTAAGATTGCTATGTAATAACATCTAATTCTGGCTCTGTCATTTGCCTGCTGTATGACCTTGGGCAACCCACTTAACTTCTCTGTGCCTCAGTTACCTCATCTGTAAAATGGGGATTAAGACTGTGAGCCTCACGCGGGGCAACCTGATTAACTTATATCTAACAGTGCTTGGCACATAGTAATGGCTTAACAAATACCATTATTAATATTACAGAAACTTCAGGGTAGGAAACAGTAAGATAAATGTACCCCTAGACTGAGGAAGGCAGCGTTTTCAAATTATTGAAGCAAGATAATTTATTTCCACTGGGTAAAAAAAAATAGCCAAAAGCAGTCAGGAAGCTTCCCAGGTTATTCAGCTAATGGGAGTCCTTTGGGGATACCTTTGGCAGCAGGGTGACTTCAGTCTGTCTAACATTCAGGTGCTTCTTCCAAATTAAGTAACTAATGTGTAAAATTTGGCAAGGTCAATCTACATATAAATCTAGTTCTTTCAAGAACTCCAGGTGGAAGAACAAGTTGTTCAGTTATTTAAAATCTTCTGCCAGTGTTCATTTGGTATGCTTTTTGGTTATCTCAGCTTTTTACAAACAGCTTTTCAAGAAATAATGTGATAGAAAAATTTAAGCACTTGGTGACCATGTGCAGTTTGAGGGTATCACTTTTCTGTACCCTTTCCCATATGCAGATTTTTAAATCAATCAATTGTATTTGAGGACTTATAATGTGCAGAGCACTTTCCTAAGCACTTAGGAGAGTAAAATACAGCAATTAGACATGTTCCCTGCTCACTAAGAGCATTCAGTCAAACTCTTGATATATCTATTCATATGTTGGTAAATACTTTGTATTTATGGTGACATTTTTGAAAGCTTGTTTTTTTGTATGTGATAAGGAGAAAGTTCTATATGAGAAGTAGCCTGGCTTAGTGGTTAGAAAATGGGCCTGGGAGTCAGAAGGACGTGGGTTCTAATCCTGACTCTACCACATGCCTGCTGTGTGGCCTTGGGCAAGCCACTTCTCTGAATTCCCCTTTTACTGATGAGGTAACTAAGGCACAGAGTGTGAGCTCATGTGGGACAGTGACTGTCCAACTTGATTAAGTTGTATTCATTCTTTCAATCGTATTTATTGAGCACTTACTGTGTGCAGAGCACTAAGTGCTTGGAAAGTACAATACAGTATTGAGACAATCCCTGCCCACAACGAGCTCACAGTTAGAGAAGCAGCATGGTTTAGCTGATAGAGCAAGGGCCTGCGAGGCAGAAAGTCATGGGTTCTATTTCCAACTCTCACTTGTCTGCTGTGTGACCTTGGGCAAGTCACTGCACTTGTATGTGAGCTCCCTCATCTCTAAAATCAGGATTAAGACTGAGCCCCGTATGGGACAGGCATTGTGTCCAACCCAATTATCTTGTATCTACCCTAAGGCTTAAAACAGTGCTTGGCACAGTAAGTGCTGACAATTACCATTATTATAAATGCTGACCAAATCTCCTTCACATATTTAACTTTTTTTCCCCACTTTTGTGAAGCAAGCTTTTTGACAATCTTTTTTTAAGATTGAATGCCTTGAGTAGTTAGGGGAAACTCTAATCAGCATTCCTAAAATCGCATCTCCTCCAAAATGTTTACTTTCCCTCCCTTCTGTGTTAACTATACTTGAATTTGTAACCTCTTAAGTACTTCACACTCACCCACCTCTAAGCATATGATATTCACCCCATACTCAGCCATGTAACACTCTTTTATTATGGTATTTGATAAGCACTTAACACTAGGGTACATACAAGATAATCAGGTTGCACACTGTTCCTAACACAGAGGGCTCACAGCCTTAGTAAGGAGGAGTAGGATTTAATTCCCATTTTTCAGATGAGTAAATGAAGTACTGTCACTTCCCTTACTGTAACTTATTTTAATGTCTGTCTTCCCCATGAGACTGAAGTTCCTCATGGGCAGGAATCATTTGTCTACCAAATTCATTCATTCAATTGTATTTATTGAGTGCTTATTGTGTGCAGAGCACTATACTAAGTGCTTGGAAGGTAAATTTGGCAACTGATAGAGACAATCCCTACCCAAAATGGGCTCACAGTCTCTCACAAGCATTCAGTAGTGCTTGGCACATGGTAAATAGAAATATTGTTTAAGGAGTCCATTTTGAAACTGAAATCCATTTTATAATTAACTTTAATGCTATAATGTAGAATTACCTGCAGGTGGTGGTAGAGTTTTGTAGAAGAGTGAAAAATAATACCTTTGCTAAGAGTTTGTTTAGGGATTTGTGCCAACTTTTCTATAAATTATTTGAACATTCTAAGTGTAAATTCACAGATAGAAGGGGAGTAACCAATTCATGGGAAATTCCTTTTGGAGGAATAAGTGATCAATTAATAGCATCCATTAGGTCCCTACTCTGCAAAGCACTGCATTGAGTGCTTAGAGTACAATAGAAATAGTACATTTGATTCCCTGTCTTCAAGGAGCTCAGAGGCTGGAAAGGACCCTGTACTGACTTGATGACATTCCATATGGGAAGCAGAGTGGCCTAGCGGAAAGAGCAGAGGCCTAGGTTTGAGGACCTAAATTTGAATCTTGGGTCTACAAATTGCTGTGTCACTGTGGACAAGGCATTTAAATTCTATGTGCCTCAACTATGAAATGTTCACTTTCCTATTTAAACTGTGGGACAGGGACTGTGTGACCTGATTAACTTATATTGGGGAAGAAGCGTGGCTCAGTGGAAAGAGCCTGGGCTTCGGAGTCAGATCATGGGTTTGAATCCCACCTATGCCACTTGTCAGCTGTGTGACTGTGGGCAAGTCACTTCACTTCTCTGTGCTTCAGTTCCCTCATCTGTAAAATGGGGATGAAGACTGTGAACCCCAGTGCTTAGAACAGTAGTGATCATGTAGTAAGCACTTAAATACTATTTTTTTTTTTTTTTTTTTAAAAAAGCAACTGGTGGTGTACCAAGAGCTGGTTAGAAATTTTCTTTTTTTCCTCTTTACCTTTCTTTCCTAGGCATTATGTCAAACCACATTGCTGTCTGTGTGTGGCATCTTAGCTATTTTAAACAAACAAAAGATACTGTAAAAATCACTCATGCAAATAAGTTAGGAAAGCTCTCTGCTCAGACTATTCAAATTCAAGGCATGGCAAAACAAAAGCTGTTCCATTTACTCTCTGACAGCAAGAAATGTTATATAGTACTCAGTTCAGCCAACTCCCAGGAAGCGTTTCTGGGTTGGTGCTGCCTAAGAGAGAGCGCTTCCGCTTCACAGTGCCTCCGGGCCTCGAGGATGCCAGTGCAGAGGGACTTCACATGCCGTCCCATGGGCTCCCGGCATGGGCCAGGCCTTCTGCAGGCATTCAGTGCCCTGACCCAGCTCAGAGGACAGGACTTCTCTCCCTTTTCATTTGGGCCCTCCCCAATCCTCCTGTTTTCCCTTACCATCCCCAGCTGAACCCTACCACAAAAGGAAAAAAGCAGCCTGTCCGGCATTAGGTCAGGCCGCCGTGCTCACTGGAGTGAAACAATGATGTTCCAAGGTCAAAATAAGCAACCTTGATGTGAGACAATGATCTGGAATGTCACAGGGTGACCTTGGGGTCCTTGACGTTTGGTCTCTCTGCATCCCCTACACTCTTGCTGGAGCCTGTGATCTTCCCTTCTTGAATATGTTCCTCCCCCTGGGAAAGGAAGGCAGCATTGTTACCTTCCAAAATGTTTGTTATTGTTACACTTTAGTCGTCAAAGCACATAAGATGGTCAGTACCCAGTAAGCACTCAAATATGATTGAATGAATAATCCTGGGACTAAGGAGCTTTCTGTTGCCCCAATCAGTGACATTAACCAAGGGTTCCAGGGTTCCAGTCTCCCTAGAACATGCCAGAGGAGGCCAAGCCTCTGCTGAGCTATTTTTTGTTGGGCTCCCTCACCGGGCTGAAACCCTCCAGAAGCCAAGCAAGAGGCAGAACAGCAGTTGTCAGAGGTGGTGGGCAGTGAGCAGGGCAAGTGCTCCCACTGAGCCCTCCCTCTCTTCTGTCCCCTTTCCCTCTCACCCCCCGTAACCTGCTAGCTCCCCAGAGTTTCCGCTCTGCCAGGCAAGATGCAACTGCTCAGCTCTGGGAGCACAGATCCTGAGGGATTGGGGGCAACAGAAGCAAGAGCAGTTTTCCCCTCTCTTTTGATCTAACTTGGTCCATTCTCCCTGTTCTGCTCTGGCCCTGGTTTAGTATTTTTTCCTTGCATTTGAATGGAAGTGTTATGGGTAGGGAGTATGAAGGAGGGCAGCGGGCTAAGAAGCAGGTAGAGAAAAGCAATATAACCTAATGGAAAGAACAAGAACTACTCTAAGAGGGTGGTGCATTTTCTTTTTTTTTTTGCTTTGGCATGTTATTTAGGGAAAAATCCTTCAAGATGATATCAGACAGCATTCTTAAATGTCTCCTACCTTGAATTAAAATAGTTTAGTGTTAAGAAAGCATTCTTTTATTTAAAAATAAAATAAATCCCCTGGCACTGGAGCTCCCCGGTTTGTACATATGTCTGGTTGAGGTGAGAGAAGACTTTTTTTTTTTAAATTTAAAAATAAAATAAATCCTTTTGGTGTTGTAGCTCCCACATCTTTGGATATGACTGGCTAGGGGAAGTGGTCGACAGTCTTTTTATTTAAAAATAAATCCCCCCCCCTGCCCCCCAGTGCTAGAAAGCCTGACATCTAGAGCAGGAGCAGTGGAACTTGGGAGGAGGAAGGAGCAAAACAAGTGACTTTGGGATAGCAAAATGAATTTGTCTGTCTCTCCATTTTTCCCAATATTGTTTTGGTATTGGAGCTGATATGTTCTATCCCTTCTAGCACTTATTGCCATAGGGGAGAGAGCACACCTTAACAGCTGCCTGAGCTCCTGGTGTGCATGCTTCAAAGTCCAAGTATGGCATGAGGTGGAAATACTTCCATCTAGGGCATTCTTTCCTAAATTCCCTATTGTACAGACATGTCTAATGCTTTCTGTTCATTTTTATACATGGTTGTCCTTCATATGCAAAGAAAAGAATACTGATGGGGATGTTACTTTGGTAATCTTTCATTTATTCAATTGTATTTATTGAGCGCTTTCTGTGTGCAGAGCACTGTTCTAAGCGCTTACAAGTACAAATGCTACATGTAGTCTTCTAGACTGTGAGCCCATTATGGGCAGGGATTGTCTCTCTTTGTTGCTGAATTGTACTTTCCAAGTGCTTAGTACAGTGCTCTGCACACAGTAAGTGCTCAATAAGTACTTTTGAATGAATGAGTTGAGGAGCTTTTGGAGCTGCCCTGTTCTCCTGGAATTCTACTAATATTTTTAAGGGCTTCCAGGATCTCAACCCACCTGAGCCTATAAAGATCTAATAGAAGCAAGATTCTGACTTTTTTGTTTTTTCCGTTTGGTTATATTTACTGAGTACTAACTCTGTGCCGAGCACTATATTAAGCCCTGGAGAGCGGAGAATGTAACAGAGTTGGTAGACATGTTCCTTGTCCTCCCAAAGCTTAAAGTTCAGAGGATGAGCTTGGTAACTAGATTGGAAAGGTGCATTTAAGCAGGACTTAATTTGACTTTTCAGTACTGTATGTATGAAGTCTTAATCGTGGAATGGTAGCAGTATTTTTCAGTATTGCTTATTTGAAAAGTTGTGTATGTCACTGTGAAAATTCCATACATCTCTTCCTGAGATTGAGACTAAAGTTACAATTGAGGGATCGAGTAGGTTATGAAGTACTGCCATGTCCTTCAAAGTAATAATAATAATGTTGGTATTTGTTAAGTGCTTACTATGTGCAGAGCACTGTTCTAAGCGCTGGGGTAAACACAGGGGAATCAGGTTGTCCCACGTGGGGCTCACAGTCTTAATCCCATTTTACAGATGAGGGAACTGAGGCACAGAGAAGTGAAGTGACTTGCCCACAGTCACACAGCTGACAAGTGGCAGAGCTGGGATTCGAACTCATGAGCCCTGACTCCAAAGCCCGTGCTCTTTCCACTGCGCCACGCTGCTTCTCTTAATAAAAATGTTGGTATTTGTTAAGCGCTTACTATGTGCAGAGCACTGTTCTAAGCGCTGGGGGTAAACACAGGGGAATCAGGTTGTCCCAGGTGGGGCTCACAGTCAATCCCCATTTTACAGATGAGGGAACTGAGGCACAGAGAAGTTAAATGACTTGCCCACAGTCACACAGCTGACAAGTGGCAGAGCTGGGATTCGAACTCATGAGCCCTGACTCCAAAGCCCGTGCTCTTTCCACTGCGTTTCTTTTCAGCAAGTACAAGTTAAACTGTGCTTGTGGAAACTTTATCTGCCAATAGTTATATAGAAATAAGTTTGGGAGCAATTTCATTAATTTGAGGTACTTAGTGTATAAAAATCATCCCTAACTCTTGAAAGTTTTATCTTCCTTATACTAAGCAGAGAACTGAGCACATCAAAGCAGGCATAGCACTAGGTCCAGTTGTGCTTTGTTTCAAAGCATTCTTAAACTAATTTATCCCAGAATATTGCTTATTGCTGTTGAGAATTAACTCATCAGTTCACCTGTATCATTAGTTTTTATTTTTTAATAGTAAAATGCAATAAAGCACTTTATTTCCTTTTTGTAAGACTGATCAGTTCCTAATGGTGAAACCTTTACCTAATGCATGAACAGCCCAAGGAGAGCTGTAAGAATTTCATAAGGCCTGGCATCATCATCATCATACTAATTATAATTATGGTATTAAGTGCTTACTATCCTCCAAGCACTGCTCTGAGCACTGGGGTAGATAGAAGGTAATTAGATGGGATACAGACCCTCTCCAACAATGGGGCTTACAGTCTTAATCCCCATTTTACAGGTGAAATAACTGAGCCAGAGAGAAGTTAAGTGACTTGCCGAAGATCACACAGCAGTCAAGTGGCAGTGAGAATTAGAACCCATATCCTCTGACAACCAAGCCCATGCTGTTACCACTAGACCATGCTGCTTCCTGGCATTTGTTTGGAATGTCATTTCCTTGTAGGAATGTGGTAGCTAGCGTGAAGCAACACTTTTGATTCTCTTGTTCTTAGTAAAGTTAAAAAAAATAAAGCCTGGATTAATTTAATTAACCATTGTTTATATTACAATTTAGAACACTTTTAAACAAAGTAAGTTTGAATTCTTTTCTAAAGTAGTCCTATTTAATATACAGTGATAAACATTCAGCAATTACTTGCTAAACAATCTTTCTACTATTGAGAGACTTCCATTAAAAGACAGTCTGAAGCAGATGTGCCCTTGGAAGATATGTAGTTGTATTAAGAAATTTGACTGAAAGATGCTATAGTTTTCTGGGTTTTTTTTCCATAGTGTTTTTGGTATTCTGTGATGTTTTTGAAAGTATTTTAAGGAATTAATCTTATGACCACTGACTTCTTTTTTTTTCTTCTACAGCTTTATATTCCATAATATTGTTTTGTGTGTTTTTGTGGATCCCTTTTGTCTACTTCTATTATGAAGAAAGGGATGAAGATGATGCTAGCAAATGCACTGTAAGTACCCTTATTGTACTTAATAATAGTAGCAGCTTGAGAGAAGCAGCATGGCTCAGTGGAAAGAACCTGGGCTTGGGAGTCAGTGGTCATGGGTTTGAATCCTGACTCTACCACTTGTCAGCTGTGTGACTTTGGGCAATTCACTTTACTTCTCTGGGCCTTAGTTTCCTCATCTGTAAAATGGGGATTAAGACTGTGAGCCCCACCTGGGACAACCTGATCACCTTGTAGCCCCCTAGCACTTAATACAGTGCTTTGCACATAGTAACTGCTTCACAAATATCATCATTATTATTATTATTATATTTAGTGCTTACTGTGTGACCACTATTCCAAGTTCTGGGTAGATGAAAGCTAATCAGATCAAACACCATTTGTTTCCCATATGGGGCTCAGTCTAAGGTGGAGAGAAAGATGTTTCACCCCTGTTTTACACATGAGGAAACCAAGGCATAGAAAAGTTAAATGATTTGCCCAAGTTCACCTACCACACAAGTGGTAGAACTGTGGTTAGAAGCCCAGGTCCCCTGACTTCAGTTTTCACCTTATATCCTTCCTACCACTCCTTTCCAAAAACCTGGTCATCTACCTTTACTTCCTCCCCTACCTCTCTCCTGGAACACTTATGATCTGGGTTCCATCTCCTCCACTCCACAGAAATAGCCTTCTTGAAGGTCACCACTCACCTCTGTCTTGCCAGTTCCGATGCCCACTATTCCATCTTAATCCTCCTCAACCTCTCTGCTACCTTCAATACTGTCCACCCTCTTCTAGAAACTTTATCCAACCTTGGATTCACTGACACTTTTCTCTGTTCTTATCTCTCTGACTGCTCCTTCTCAGTCTTTTTCAGTCTCCTTTCCCTCCCCAACTGTGGGGAGTCCCTCAAGGGCTCAGTTGTGGGTTCTTTTATTCTCTTTTTATACCCACTTGTTTTCATAACTCTCATCTCTATGTGGGTCACTCCAAAATGTACATCTTTGGGCCTGATCTTTCTCCTTCTCTGCAGTCTCATATTCCCTCTTATCTTCGGGACATCTCTACTTGGATGTCCCACTGACACCTGACACTTAATATGTACAAAACTGAACTCTTTATCTTCCCACTGAAACCCTGTCCTCCCCATTACTGTAGACAGCACCACTGTCGTCTCTGTCTCACAGCACATAACCTTTAGCATTATCCTTGACTCGTCATTTCAAAGCAAACATTCAATTTCATGAAATCCTGTTCAACCTTCACATCTCTAGAATTGACTCTTTCCACCTAAAACTGCTACCATGATATCCAAGCACTCATCATTTTCCCACCTTGACTACTGCATCAGCCTCATCACTGACCTCCCAGCATTTTATCTCTTCCCTCTTCAATCAAGCAGTTGAATTTATTGACCATTTACTATGTGCAGAGCACTGTATTAAGTTTGGAATATATATGCAGTACTTCATTCTCTACCCAGATCATTGTTCTGAAAAACTGCATGCTTCCTCACTCCTCAAAAACCTTCAGTGGTTGCCCATCCACCTCCCAAATCAAACTAACTCCTTACCATTGGTTTGCTTAGTACAGTGCCAGGCACATAGTAAGAGCTTATCAAGTGCCATCGTTATTAAAGGCAGTCAGGTCTCTCTCTTAATGTATCTACCCTGATTTTACCCCAACCCAACCAGCTCCCTCCACTCTAACACCAACCTACTTTTTCAGCTTGATATCCTCTATCCTGCCGCTGATCCCTTGCCCACATCTTCTCAGGCCTTGAGCTACCTCTCCTTCTATATCTGACTATCCACCACTCATACCGCCTTCAAATCCCTCCTAAAATTGCATCTCTTCTAAGGGGCCTTGTCAGACCTAAGTCCTTTATTTTCCCCTATTCACCCTCCAGTCTTTGTCGACAATGAATTTGGATGTATATCCCTTCATTACCTTGATACTGACCCAGCCCGACAATATGTAAATATTCATGTATTCTACTATTTTCCTTGACTCTTATCTCTTAATGCTTGTTTACCCTTGTAGACTATAAGTGCCTTTTGGGCAGGGATCACTTCTACCAACTCTGTTATATTGTGCTTAGCATACTAGCACTGCACACTAAGTGCTCAAATACCACTGATTGACTTAATTCAAACATGTTGGAACATCTTTTTGTGTAGCTTGTTGAGGAACAGGTTATGCTCAAAGTTGAGTATAGATCCACAGTATGAATCTCCATATTATATGATCATAGGGGAACAAAATCTGATGCTGCAATAGGTTTAAAGTATTGAGTGCTTACTGTGGGCAGAGCACATTACTAAGCCCTCAGGAATGTTAAATACAATAAAGTTGGTAGAGTCCTGTATGCCCTTCATACTGGCAAGGCAGCATAACATTTGCTTTGTCTCTTTATGATAAGATATGGGGATGCTTTTATTTTTCTCCAATTCACATTTTGAGTTTTCTCCCCCAACCTCCATCCCTTATATTTTACCTTTCAGTAGATAGGATGTTCATCATTTTTTTTTAAAATTCCCCTTTAGCGATGAAATTTTTCATATGTGGAGGGCAGTTCAAGAATGTAATGTCGTAAGCAATTGGTGTGCTTTTGTAACATAGTGAATTTGCCTGAAATACTTTTGGTGATGTTGATTTCCATCTATTATCTGTTTATCAAATGCAGCAAGTTAAGACTGCCCTCAAATACACCTTGGGATTTGCTGTGGTTTGTTCTCTACTTCTGCTGGTTGGGTAAGTCTTGATTTAATTTGGGTTCATCTTGATTGGAGGGAGTATGTGTGCTCTTGTGCTCTTCAGACAATCTAATGTAGTATTGGACTGTTAATTGCCACAGACCTTCCTGGTCTACGGCATTCGGGGTGAGTGTTCTGAGGTTGTAGGAAGAACATGAGACTGAGTCAACTCAATACAATGGGCACTTGTTCTTCTTCAAATGCTGTCAAGTTGTTTCTGACCCATAGTGACTCAGTGGACATCCCCTGTTAAGAACATCCCATGTTCTGTCATAAAGTTGTTTTGGTAGTGTATCCATAGTTTTCTTGGTAAAGATATGGAAGTGGTTTACCATTGGCTTCTTCCACACAGTAAAAACTTCTCTGCCATTATCTTTAAACAACATTTTGATCACTTGGTTATTCCCCTTTGACGCTTTCCCATACTGCTGCTTCCCAGAACTGGTGAATCAACTTTGATGCTTGGGCTTAGACTTTTCCATTATGAATAACCCTATATGGCATAGCTCTAAGCTTTGTCAGTGTACGCAAACTCTCCTGTCATAAAGCAGCGATTCATAGGAGGAGATAATGGGCATAGTAAACTGTGAGACATAGGCCTTCTGTACATTCATAAAGTATAGGTAAGATTAATTCTTTGGAGAAGACACTTATGCTAGGAAAAGTCCAGGGAAAACATGGAAGAGGCAGACCAGCAGCTAGATGGATAGAGACCATAACGATGTTGAACGAACCTTTAGAAAGGTTGTGGATTATGGCAGAGGATAGGATGTTCTGGAGAAAGTTGGTATTTAAGTGCTTACTATGTGCCGAGCACTGTTCTGAGCGCTGGGGTATTCATTCATTCAATAGTATTTATTGAGCGCTTACTATGTGCAGAGCACTGTACTAAGCGCTTGGGATGAACAAGTCGGCAACAGATAGAGACAGTCCCTGCCGTTTGACGGGCTTACAGTCTAATCGGGGGAGATGGACAGACAAGAACAATGGCAATAAATAGAGTCGAGGGGAAGAACATCTCGTAAAAACACAGGGGAATCAGGTTGTCCTATGTGGGGTTCACAGTCTTAATCCCAATTTTACAGATGAGGTAACTGAGGCACTGAGAAGGTAAGTGACTTGCCCAAAGTCACACAGCTGACAAGTGGCCGAGCCTGGATTCGAACCCATGACTTCTGGCTCCAAAGCCCGTGCTCTTTCCACTGAGCCACGCTGCTATGTTCATGGAGTCGCTATGAGTTGGAAACAACTGTCATAATAATAATAATAAGCTAATAGATCCCATAGTCTAATAAAATGAGAATGAGAAGCAGCGTGGCTCAGTGGAAAGAGCCCGGGCTTGGGAGTCAGAGGTCATGGGTTTGAATGCCGGCTCTGCCACTTGTCAGCTGTGTGACTGTGGGCAAGTCACTTCACTTCTCTGGGCCTCAGTTCCCTCATCTGTAAAACAGGGATTAACTGTGAGCCTCACGTGGGACAACCTGATTACCCTGTATCTCCCCCAGCGCTTAGAACAGTGCTCTGCACATAGTAAGCGCTTACCAAATGCCAACATTATTATAAAATAAAATCTCATCAGTGGCGAAGGAAGCCTATATAACATACACACAGAAAAGATGAAAAGCAGATAGGGATATGTAGAAAGAGCAAGTGTTTAGTATTTTGGCACAAGTGAATAGCATTTACTGTTTTGACTGGAAATATTTAACTAGGAATGTAAAATGCATCAATCAGAGTATTTTTTAAACACTTAACTGTGTGCAGAACACTTTCCTAAGTGCCGAGTACAGTAAGGTAGGTAGCTGTTTCCTACATACAGGGAACTTTGTCTAGAGAAGGAGAAAAGCAACAATGTGAAATACGATGGGATGATTACATATGGCCACATGACAAGTAGTGGTGTGAGTATCGTAATGCTTAAAGGAGACAGTGCATAAGTGACACAAAAGGAAGGGTCAGGGAAAGCCTTTTGGAGGAGTTTTGGTTTTAGTGCAGCTTGGATAATGGGGAAAGTGGTTTTGTTGGAGGGAGAGAGAGTTCCAGGCCAAAGGGAGCATTTGGGTAAGTAAGTCATTGGTGGCTAGTTACAAGATATAATGAGTAGGTTGGCATTAGAGGAGTGAAGAGTGTGGATTGGGTTGTAATAAGAGATCAGTGAGTTTTTAGGGAGGATGAGGAGAGCTGACTACTTTAGAGCTGATGGTAAGGAGTTTCTCTGAGTGACTGGGCAAAGCTTGGATGTTTTTAAGAGTGGGAACAGGGGGACTTGATCTTTTTTTTTTTTTTTTTTTTTTTTTTTTAAAAATCTGGATAGCAGATTGAGGTATGGAGAGAAACAGGAGGCAGGGAGGTTAGCTAGGAGGCAGATGTATTAGTCAAGAAGGTATATGAGTGCTTGGATGTTAAAGGCCCTAGGACTCTAAGAGTTCCTTGATGTTAAAAGAGCATGGAGGAATAGAACACTCTCACTTACCAATCACTATACTTATGATATGCAGAGCAGTGCTCTAAGCATTTGGGAGAATAAAATATAACAGTTGGTAGGTTCCTTCCAACAAGAAACTTGCAGCCTAGAGGGAAGTCAAATATTGAGTTAGTGATATGTACACAGGTTCTGTGGGATGACTATCAGGTGCTGAAAGGATATAGATTCAAGTGCGTATAGGCAGTGCAGAAGGGAAGGGGAGTAGGGAGAGCTTAATTGGAGAAGGCCTCTTGGAGATGTGATTTTAATAAGGCTTTGAATCAATGGTTTGAATAATAGTAACTATGGTATCTTAAGCAATTACTGCATGCACCAATGGAGTCCAAGCAAACAGGGTTGGACACGATCCCTCTCCCACATAGGGCTCAGACTCAATCCCCAGTTTACAGATGAAGAAACTGAGACACAGAGAAGTGAAGTGACTTGCCGAAGGTCACACAGCAAAGTGTCAGAGCCAGGGTTAGAACCCATGCTCTTCTGATTTCCAGTCCTATGCTCTATCCACTATGCTATGCTGCTTCTCATGAGCAGCATGGCTCATGAATAGTTTTTGAGCACTGTGCTAAGCACTTGGGAGTGTACAGTATAACAGAGTAAATCACTTCATTCATGTTAAGTAATGGTTTTTGTTGATTAGGGTCATAATTATATAGCTGGAAGGCACAGTGTTGTTGACTTTACAAGTAATACTGATAATTAATATTTTAACTGGGTATTAAATTTTTCTTCTTGTACTGAATTTGCATTTGTAGAGCAAACATGTAGTTGAATGAAATCACTCATTTCAGTATTAGGATCAAAGATCTGTTAATGTTAGGCCTGCGTCCTTTTGCCTCAGATACTAGTTAAATTATAATACTAATTTTTTCTCTGAGTATTTTTGTTAATCCTTTCTTGGCACAAAACATGAATTAATATGAGTGTACCTGCCTCTTAACTTACTGAAAAATACTTCAGTATGGTATGGAAGTGGTCTGGTTCAAATTACATGGGGAAGGGACTTTGAGACATTCTTTTATTTTACAAAAGTACCGTATAGGAACATACTAAGAACTGGTCAAAAGGTAGCTTCATTTCCTCAAACTGCAAACTCACCCTTGCTGCTTGAAGCTACAAGGCATAGCTGCATAACTTGTCTCTGCCTTCTTATTTCCCCTCTTGAGAGCTCTTCATGACTAAAACTACTCCCACTGAGCTAGCTATTGAGGTCAGTTTGTCACCTATATTGGTAAATCCAGCCTCTGGCCCTTTGCTGATTTCAGGGATATTCCACCTCCCACCCTGCTCCTTTAGGTCACAGAAGAATTTGATGGAGCAAAGGTGTCTCTAGTGGAATGGAGACAGTAGCTAGAAAGGTGACTTAGAAAAAGAATTGTATTTTCAAAGCTCTGAACGTTAAGTAAAACTTAAGTGAAATGAAACTCGTCACCTGCTTCTGCATTAATGTAGATGTTTGGTGAAGAGGGTTTCCACGATTTCTATTAGGTTTCCGTTTTCTACCATGATGGCTTTATCCCTACAGCATTTAAGTAACCCCAATTGTTCCCGTACAGTTTCTTCTCTAGGGAAGAATTTAGCTTGCTGAAGATTAGGACGTCTCTCTATCCTTGGGGAGATAGGAGTGAGAAGAAGCCAATCCATTGGGCTGACAGATTTCTGTAATCTGTTATAATTCAGGGCAGAGGAAGTTTTAGTAATGGAAAAACAACAGATAAATCAAAAACAGGCCTCTTGAGCCCCACCTAGTCAGTGAAGCAGGATGTCCTTAGAAGCAGCCTTGGCTTAGTGGGTAAAAATATGGCCTGGGAGTCAAAGCACCTGGATTCTAAACTGGCTCTGCTGTGTATCTGCTGTATGACTTTGGGCAAGTCACTTAACTTCTCTGTGCCTCAGTTCTCTCATTTTCAGATGGATGATTCAATACCTGTTGTCCCTCCTACACAGATTGAGCGCCCCATATGGGACCTTATTGTCTTGTTAGTCTTGAATCTCCCCCTCCATTTGAGTATGGAGCTTTGCACAGTGTGTAACAAGTACCATATTTCTGTGGGAAAAGCTATACATTTTGGAGTTAATGTTTATTCATTCAGTCATATTTATTGAATGCTTAAGGTGTGTAGAGCACTGTACTAAATGCTTGGAAAGTACAATTCAACAATAGAGATAATCCCTGCCCACACAAGGTTTACAGTCTAGGAGGGAAGGCAAACATCAAAACAAGAAAATGCTTCAATATAAATAAATAGAATTATAGATATATACACATCAAAACAAGTAAACGGGCATAAAAATTTAAGATAATATTTAAGTGCTTAGTATGTGCTGAGCACTGTTCTAAGAGCTGGGGTAGATACAAGGTAAGCAGGTTATCCCATGTGGAACTGTCTTAATCCCCATTTTCCAGATGGGGTAACTGAGGCCCAGAGAAATGAAGTGGCTTTCCCAAGGCCACAGAGGAGAAAAGTGACGGAGCTGGGATTTGAACCCATGTCCTCTAACTCCCAAGCCCGGGATCTTTCCACTTAGTTTCGCTGCTTCTCAAAGAGCACCCCAAGTAAACTCCTGCTTTAGCATGTCAAGGTGCTTTATGGGATTTTTTTCTTAGATTAATGGCCCTGTTTTTAGATCCAGCCATACTGATCTGGAATAAAAAGAATTAATGAGTTAGGGGTAACTATGGTATTTAATGATTTCTATGAATTAAAGGCTAAAATAATTAGAATAAAAAATTAAGCAGATGAGATGTTTAAAACATCAAAGTCAGGCTCCCATTCTGCATTGGTCTTAAAGGAGACTGTAGGCCTTGGTCTGACATTAATCAGCTGTAGGGACACTAAACCTTTCAGACCATAAGAATGGAACTGATATGAGCAAGAAACTGAAGGGAGTTGGTCACACAGTAGGTTTTGGGCATCTTTATGCAGAACACTGTACTACGTATCTGGAAGTGCAGCAGAAGAGAATCTAATGGGAGGAAAATATAGGCAAACTGTTTCTTTACTGGCAGTGGAAGGAGGAGGGAAAGTGTAGATACAGCTGGTAATAGGCTGCAGTATGTGAGCAGAGTTTTGAAAGAAGGTAAGATCGCTCACGATAAGAATTTGTTTGCCTGGGCAAGCTTTGCCTAGAGTTTACTGTATTTTTATCAGATGACATTCCATGGGTATGCAAAAAATGGAAGTCACTGCGGGACAGGCTTCAAATCACTTTCTTTCTAAAACTATAGAATAGAAATATGTGTGGATTGTTTGTTTTCCCATCAGGGACCAGCTATGAGCATTCACTATCAGTCCATTTTAAATAAAATACCTTTTGAAGTTGAGGGCAGCACTCTGAGTCTTTCAAGTTTATACTGAGAAAGTAATATGGCATTCCCAGGCAAGTAAATACCTGATCATGGATTGGAAGATGAATAATATAAAGTGAAACTCACCTGGCTCAAATTCATGGATGAAGCCAAGTTGGGTAATGTTGCTATTTTTGGGGCTGTGATAATTAGTTCTTTTTTTGGCTCTCTATTTTCAAAATGTTTACAGTGGCAAATGTGATTACTGTGTAACTCATTTACTTAAGTGTAGTGAATAGTTTTGTCACAAGCTTACCCCAATTATAGTTTATTAAGGTGCTAATAGAGTTCTAGTTACGCTGCGGAGAAGTAATCTACTCATGTGTAATGTTTGAGTATTGTATAAATTAGATTTATTCAACGTGTCTTAGAAGTAATATGGTTTAGAGTGAAGGTGACCTATTCATAGCTTTTTTTATTAGCTTGTAAATAAATGATTTATAACTGCTAGTAAAGTAGCATATGACCTTATGGAGAAGATAATTTTAATTCCAGCCACTTTCCATTCACTAAAGTAATTGAAGGGATACCGTCAAGGTTGACAGATCCAAACCTGATGAAATTATTTAGCTTAATTTTCAAGATTGCTTTCTTATGATAAGTGCACTTTAAACGCAGTACAGAAGTATATATTTTTAAGAGGAATTTGTACTTTGTCACTACATGCCCAAGAAAGATTGAATAGGTTATATTGAACAGGAGACTCCTGATTGGATCATTATTTCCTTTTTTGAGTTTCTTTATGTGTGGCAAGTATAATGATAATAATAATGGCATTTAAGCACTTACTATGTGCCAAGCACTATTTGTTCTAAGTGCTGGGATAGATACAGTGTAATCAAGTTGGTCATGGTTACTTCCCCACATGGAGCTCAGTCTTAGTCCTATTTTACAGATGAGGTAACTAAACAGAGAAGTTAAGTGACTTTCCCAGCGTCATACAGCAGACGTGGCAGAGCCAGGATTAGAACCCATTTCCTCTGACTCACTGGCCCATGCTCTTCCCACTATTGCAAACTCATGCTCTTCTTAGAACTGGGGTCCTTGGGACTGTAGGAATAGTAGTAAAAATAATACTAACTGTGGTATTTAAGTGCTTACTATGTGCCAAGGTCTACACTAATCCCTGGGGTAGATACATGATAATTAGGTCCCATGAAGCACACAAGCTTAAGTGATTTGCCCAAGATCACACAGGTATGTGAGGGAACCAGGATTAGAACCCAGGTCCTTTGATTTCCAAGCCTGTGGTGTTTAAAGGTTTTCATTTAATACCCACTGTATGCATCTAAACTCTTGGGAAAGAACAATAGAAGCGTGAGATCAGGTACATGACAGGGGTGAGAATTGCCCAAGATACCTTTGATTGGACAAAAGCTGACCACTAATGCCAAAATCTGATCACTGATCTCTTAGTGGAAAGGGGCTTTTAGGGGGGAGTTGTGGGTTTTTTGTTTTTTTTTAATACTCATGAGCTACACCCTCTCCAGGAATCTGATTCGTTTGAAACGTCTGCCAATGACAGGCAACCTAATGCAGATGTAGGGGCAAGATCTGGGTCACTTCCCTGATTATCTTATGCATATCTGCTCCAATTCTGATGGGGTGGAGGATGCTCCTTGGTCCTCACCTGGTGACTAAGGTAAAATCTGGGCAATTGCCATGCTTAACGTATGAACAATCCAAACTATGGGCATTATGTCCTTTAAAGAGTCTCAAGCTGTGGCCCTGTGGTCCCCTGACCTTTCAGCATGAGCCTTGGAGTCAGAGGGACCTGGGTTCTAGTCCCAACTCCACCACTTGTCATGTGACCTTGGGCAAGTCACTTCACTTCGCTGGACTTCAGTTTCTTCATCTGTAAAATGGGGGTTAAGATTGTGAGCCCCATGTAGGACATGGACTGTGTCCAAACTGATTCCCTGTTGCCTACCCTGTCACGTGGAAGACTGTCTGGCATTGTGTGTGGATACTGTGGAAGAAAAACTTCACGGACTTTGCACCGTGTTTTAAAAAGAGTATTTCAGTCAAGTTTATTACTACTAGCGCTTCTAGCACTAGTAGGGAGTGATAGTTGACAGTTTCCTCTGCTAGTCAAGGCCAGCTGAACTTCAGGCAATACAGAGTGACTTTTATACAGTTGGAACAGCAGTCATAGTAAACAGAGTACAATACAAAAATATTTTGGGAAAGCAGAAAGTCCCTTGGGTGATTTTTTCTTGTTCACCGTGACCCACCTTTGTTCTGGGTGGAGGAATCTTGATTAGATCAAGGGAGTAGTTTTATCTCATCTTCAGTTGATATGCTGAAATACATTGTAGTGTGTTCTGCTTAGGTCAGTCAAGTAATCAAGCACCCACAGAGGTGGTCAGCCCAAAAAGAAAGGGTCAGAGAGAGATGGGGGACAAATGAAAGACCTTAACTATTGTGCTTCCACAATACTATCTTGACAACATCTCAGTTGGTATTTTTGAGGTCCTTCTATGTGCCACTGTCTTAATAATACGGTCCACTTAACCCAATTCCCATCCCTGTGGAGTAGTTTTAGGGCTGGGGGTGTTGTCTTTGGTTCTATCAAGAGGGAATAGGAGTTCCTAGGAGGCTAAATGATTCTCCTCAAGCCACAAAGTAAGCTTGATTACCAGTCCGATTTCTTGTGCATCAGTTCAGCTATTCCCAGTATGTTCTGAATAGAATTGGTCTTAAACTCTCAGATGGGTAGGAGGGACAAATTTGGATCCATCCTCTGAGATCCAAACCTAACCAATTGTCTCAGTTGCCACAGTCTCAATCACCATTTTATAGGTGAGGTAAGTGAGGCACAGAGAAGTAAATTAACTTGCCCAAGGTCACAGACAAGTGGCAGAGATGGAATTAGAACCCACAGCCTCCTGACTCCATGCCCGTGCTCTGTCCACTACACCATGCTGTTTCTCTTCTTCTCTGCCACACTTCTGCTACTGCGTGCCAGGCATCATGATCCCCCTGACCGGGTGCCTCCACACAGGGATCACATCCCACAGCCATCCCAAGCTGATAGTAGAAACAGGAAGTAAAACTGCAGCCCAACTGGTTCCTCAGTGGAGGCCTCATCTGTTTTGTTTCCTTGCCACCTAGGGTGCAGGGAGAGTCATCTCAAGGGAGGGGAAGGAAACTGCAGACTCAAGGCTGAAAGCTTGTTGTGGGCAGAGAATGTTTCTGTTTGTAATCTCCCCAGTGCTTAGTTCTTTGCTCTGCCTCAGTAAGCACTCAAATACGAGGGACTGACGAGATCATGTCATGCCTCCTACTTTTCTGGCTCTGCCTCCCCTTGTCACTGGACTGGTGACTAATGTAGTTTACACCATATAGATAATGGATGAAGTGGTGAGCTGGGGTGGTAGTTTATCTGGCCGTCGTGAAGGACTTGGCCAGAGAAATGGGTTATATTTCAAAATGAAGGTAATCTTTGTGCAACCAGAAGTCATGTTCTCTGGCCACTAAGGTGCTTACACTGTAACAGGGGAGACACATTAAAACTATTTACAAATAGGAGTAATGAGAAATCACTGCATTGGAGATCCTACATTTGTACATAAATTGAGTGCAAGAAGTGACTCATTGTCATATTTATTGAGTGCTTACTGTATGCAAAGTACTTTACTAAGCGCTTGGAAAGTACAGTTCAGCAATAGAGACAATCCTTGCCCACAACGGGCTTACAGTCTTGGATGGGGGAAGACAGACATTAAAACAAGTAAACAGGTATCAATAGAAATAGAAATATAGGTGTATATACACATCAAAACAAGTAAACAAGCATTAATATAAATAGAATTATAGATATGTACATATCTTGTTATATCCCGGCTAGACTACTGTGTCAGCCTTCTCTCTGATCTCCCTTCCTCCTGTCTCTCCCCGCTCCAGTCTATTCTTCACTCCGCTGCCCGGCTCATCTTCCTGCAGAAATGATCTGGGCATGTCACTCCCCTTCTTAAACACCTCCAGTGGTTGCCTGTCAACCTCCGCTCCAAACAAAAACTCCTCACTCTAGACTTCAAGGCTCTCCATCACCTTGCCCCTTCCTACCTCTCCTCCCTTCTCTCTTTCTACTGCCCACCCCGCACGCTCCGCTCCTCTGCCACCCACCTCCTCACCGTCCCTCGTTCTCGCCTATCCCGCCGTTGACCCCTGGGCCACGTCCTCCCGCGGTCCTGGAATGCCCTCCCTCCTCACCTCCGCCAAACTAATTCTCTTCCCCTCTTCAAAACCCTACTTAAAACTCACCTCCTCCAAGAGGCCTTCCCAGACTGAGCTCCCCTTCTCCCTCTACTCCCTCTACCTCCCCCCCCTTCACCTCTGCGCAGCTTAACCCTCTTTTCCCCCCCCATTTCCCTCTGCTCCTCCCCCCACCTTCCCATCCCCTCAGCACTGTCTCGTCTGCTCAACTGTATAAATTTTCATTACCTTATTTATTTTGTTAATGAAATGTACATCGCCTTGATTCTATTTAGTTGCCATTGTTTTTACGCGATGTTCTTCCCTTTGACTCTATTTATTGCCATTGTTCTTGTCTGTCTCCCCCGATTAGACTGTAAGCCCGTCAAACGGCAGGGACTGTCTCTATCTGTTGCCGACTTGTTCATTCCAAGCGCTTAGTACAGTGCTCTGCACATAGCGCTCAATAAATACTATTGAATGAATGAATACAAGTCCTGGGGGATGGGCAGTGGGGGTAGAGCAAAGGGAAGTCGGGGTGATGGGGGAGCTGAGGACTGATTCCTCTCTCACAAGCCCTCAACTTTGGTGTCATCCTTGACTCCTGTCTCTCATTCACCCCACATATCCAATCTGTCACCAAAACCTGCCAATCTCACCTTCACAACATCGCCGAGATCCACCCTTTCTTCTCCATCCAAACTGCTACTCCGTTAGTACAATCACTCATCCTATCCTGACTGTATTACTGCATCAGCAACCTTTCTGATCTCTCAACCTCCTTTCTCTCCTGTTTAAATCTGTTTTCCCCTTGACTCTATTTATTGCCATTGTTCTTGTCTGTCTGTCTTCTCCAATTAGACTGTAAGCCCGTCAAACGGCAGGGACTGTCTCTATCTGTTGCCGACTTGTTCATTCCAAGCGCTTAGTACAGTGCTCTGCACATAGTAAGCGCTCAATAAATACTATTGAATAAATACTATTGAACTGTTTTCCTTAAATCATGTTGCCCCTCTAAATCTCAGAATTCATTGGAAATATTGATCAATAAAAGTGTTGGTATTTAACTTGTAGATAATAGGGCAAACAAGTGTAGAGGTATGTACAGTTCTAAAAGCGTGTAAATTGTTTAATTGTAGGAAAACTGTTTTACAGTAATCTAGGAAGCATGGAGTAAGAGTATTTATCAGTAGTACACAAAAGCCTTCATAAAGTTTGTAAATCAAGCTCCACCTGAAACTTGGATTCTTCCTGATTTGGCGTGTTTTGAAGCCCAGCATAGGATTCCTTTAAAATTTGGCCTGTAGTGTTATTCCTAAAGTGGCCAAGACTCAAGCGGCGTATGTGGGGGTGGAAGGGCAAATGGGTCAGGACCAATTTTATGTCATTTCTCATCCTCAGAAGCAGGGTGAGGCATGGGAGCGAGGGCTATCTTGGTGCATACTGAATGTGCAAATTGGCACATTCAAGATTTTTCAGGTGATTCACCATTTGCATGCCACTGAGAAAAGTAGTGTTCAAAGGTGAAAACTGCTTCCCCTGCATTCCTTCCCATTTTTAATATCAGTGTGAAGAAATGGGCTTGAAACCTGCATTTGGTTCAGCTACATACACTGAAAGCAATTCAATTTTGTTCTTCTTTGTAGTGCCTTTGTTCCACTGAGTGTTCCAAATAACAAAAATTCCACTGAATGGGAGAAAGTGAAGTTCCTCTTTGAAGAACTCGGAAGTAGTCGTAAGTGTTTTTCTTCACCATTCCATAAAATTAACATGGTTTGTATCTTAATATTACCTTTATTAATGGTCCTTTTATGATACTGTCTTGTGCTTTCAAAACTGAATTATTTTCTGACTCCTACTGAAATCTTGGTAAGTAAAACATTCATTAGCAGAACGTATTTCTCAATGAATATATCTCTCAATGTGAATACCTTTTCATTTTGGCCAGCAGCACCTGACTTGTATCATTTAAACATAGATCTTTTCATGATAATCAATCATATTTAGTGCTTACTATGAGTAGAGCACGGGGATAGTAGAAAACAGTTGGTAGGCATGATTTCTACCTTTAAGGAACTTAGTCTCGAGGAGGAGACAGCGCTGGGGTAGACATAGGGGAATCAGGTTGTCCCACGTGGGGCTCACAGTCTTAATCCCCATTTTACATTTTACAGATGGGAATGGGGATTAAGACTGTGAGCCCCACGTGGGGCAACCTGATTCCCCTATGTCTACCCCAGCGCTTAGAACAGTGCTCTGCACATAGTAAGTGCTTAACAAATACCAATATTATTATTAAAATACAGGTAGGGGAAATATGCCCACTAATGTGTGTTTCAGTAATGTATCTTATTGTAACTTTACATGTTGGGAGTCTGGTTGGAATTCTGTCTTGGATATACTGACCTAGGGGATAAACTGGAATATTGTCAACCATTTCTCTGGAGATTATAATAGATTAACTTCTAATGGGTCTGTTCATACAGCAGTAACCAAGAAGGAAACATAGGTGTTTGTTTAATAATGTTAATACTGAACTGTTATCTGCTGGGATATATCCACATGTTTGGACTTCAATTATTATTATTATTTTATGGTATTAAGTACTTACTATGTGTCATGGATTGGGGTAGATACAAGATAATCAAATGTGTCAGCCTTATGTGGTGTCAGTCTAAGCAGGAGGGAGAAAAGGCATTGAATCTCCATTTTACAGATGAGGAAATTGAGGCACAAGGAAATGAAATGACTTTTCCAAGATCACATAGCAGGCAACTGTCTGAAACTGGATTAGAACCCAGGTCCTTTGACTCCTAGGTCCATGCTCTTTCCACATTGTGGGAAAAGAGATATGTTTATAGAGAAAATAAGTTTGTAATCAAGGGATATTAAACTGCTTTGAACTTCTGAATGGGCAGGTTCATCCAAACTAGAATGTTTGTTGCACAGTAAAAAACTACTCTAAATTCTGAATTAAACTTATTTTTAAACTGAGGTGGAGAGGTTGATACCCCCTTCTCCCTCTTAAATTTGAGACGTGTAGGGGACAGAACCTATGCCTGCCTATCATGAATGTATCCCATTTTAGCACATAGTAAGTGCTTACGTGCTGTTGTTATTGAAAAATAATGAAAATATTAGAAAAATTATAAAATTTTTCATCCCTCCTGAAATGTCTTGCAAATTATAACATATATAAACCTTGTTTGTCAGCAGTGATCGAGATGGATTGCTAGGCCTGAAAAAATTACAGACCTTTTTTGTTTGGGGCAGGGGGAGGCTGATCTTCCTAATGAGTGAGTAATTGCACCAATTTTGGATTTACTCATATTTTTAATGTGCAAAATATCACTCTGGTGAGTCAGTCCAGCACTAGGATTGGAGAAGCACCTCAGCCTAGAGAACCAGCATGGTTTAGCAAAAAGAGCACATGGCTCTGGGAGTTGAGGGTCCAAATCCCAGCTCTGCCTCTTACAGGAAGGGAAGAAGGGAGCGGACAAGTGCTTTTGTAAGGTGCAAAGGGATGGGGTCAGGTGCTGAATTGGAGGGGGTGAATTTTTAAGAGATGGTATGAGATCTACTGTGTGCCAAGCACTGTTCTAAGTGCTGGGATAGATACAAGGTAATCATGTTGTCCTACTTGGGTCTCAGTCTTTATCCCCATTTTACAGATGAGGTAACTGAGGCCCAGAGAAGTTAAATGACTTGCCCAAAGTCACACAACTGATAAGTGGCAGAGCTGAATTAGAATCCAAAACCTCTGACTTCGAAATCCTTGTTCTTTCCACTAAGCCCCCCGTAACAGAGAAGTGATCTTGATCACACCTTTTAGCTTTAATTATTGAAGTGTTTGTCATACTTGTATGGTTTAAAAAAAAAAAAAAAGTCTTACGCCAGTTCAGTTTTTGTAGAGAATTTCAGTAAATGGTATTAAGCACTTATTGTGTGTAGAGAACTGTACTAAGTACTTGGGACAGTACAGTAGACTTGGTAGACATCTTCCCTGCCCACAAGGAGTGCATAGTCTAGAGGGGAGACATTCATTAAATAATAGATATGTACTTCAGTGCTATTGACCTGAGAGTAGTGTGAGTATCACATACTCAAAGGATACACATCTAAGTGCATAGACTATTCACTCTTCCTTCTGTGTAGAGGAAAAGATGGTTTAATCAGGGAAGGGCTCTTTGGGCAGATGACTTGAACGTACTTGAAAATGAATATGAAAAAGTATAGAGAGTGGTGGTCCCTTGTTTATGGAGGGTGAGAGAGTAAAGGAATTGTCGGTAAGATAGAGGAGGTTGAGGACACTGATCAAGGTGGTGCTATGGGAGTAAAGTATACAGGCTGGGCTGTAGTAAGAAATGTATGAAAAGGTGGGTGTGCTAAGTATTTAAAGCTGAAGGTAAGGATTTTGATGCAGAGACGAATGGGCAACCATTAGAGGTTCTTGAGGATCCTAAGCACTGTTTTGAATTGTGATTTTTTTTTTTTCTAAACCCATTTTAAACCCATTCCTATTTGCTCTAATAGACAAAATCTCTAAATCTAATTCTTGGACTAGACTTTAATCTCCATTTCCAGCTACAGTCAACCATGGACTATATCCATATTTTACACAGAGGACAGATAGAATGCTTCAGATATTTAATGTTATATTTACAAAGGATCCTAGGGTCAAATGATGTCTTTGGCAATCTGGTTTAGCCTCTGTATTCTGTGTGATAGCAGCTAAATAATCCCGCATAAATTCATGTTTACTATTCACTGTAGCTAAACAAATCAAATCATACTGAAGCATGAATTACAGTAATACTGTTGTAAATCTCTTCAAGATAATTATTTAAATTTGTCATGTGCATTTTTGTTTAATCTTGTGTTTTGAATGTGGTCCTAAGCTAGAAGATGTATGATTTAGGTTACATTTAGGAAGTTAAAATTTACAATTTACAAATACACTATGGTTTTGTTTTTAATTTTCCACCATCTATACTTGATTATTTTCTATATTTTAGATGGATTGGCGGCATTGTCCTTTTCCATCAGTTCCCTGACCTTGATTGGGATGTTGGCAGCTATCACATACACTGTAAGTATAGTTTTCCATAATCTATGATGCCATTTTGTTTACAAATAGTCGAAGGTTTTACATTCAATCATATTTATTGAGTGCTTACTGTTTGCAGAGCACTGTACTAAGCACTTAGAAAGTACAGTTCAGCAACAGAGAAAGACAATCCCTACGCAACAAATGCACTCACAGTCTAGAAGGGGGAAACACACAACAAAACAAGTAGTCATCAATACCGTCAAAATATATAAATAGAATCATAGATATATACGTATTAGTAAAATAGAGTAATAAATATGTACAAATATACTCAAGTGCTGTGTGGTGGGGAAGGGAGTAGAGCAGAGGGGGGCAGTAGGGAAATGGGGATGGGTGGAGGAGCAGAGGGAAAGGCAGGGCTCAGTCTGGGAAGGCCTCCTGGATGAGGTGAGCTCTCAATAGGGCTTTGAAAAGGGGAACAGAGTTTGGTGTTGACTCTACCAAGACATGGGGGTCAGTGAGGCCAGAAAAGAAAATGCCGAAAACAGACTTATGAACAAAATTTAAGTGTTGGAGGATAGTGATGACACTAGAAATAAATTTGTTGTAGTTTTACCAGTTTCCTTTAATGGGGGTTGAGGATCTGATTTTTCTCATCTTGTAGTCCATCTTTACACTTTCGTAGTCTGACCATAAAAGGAGATGATGACATCACATTTGATGAACTCATGTGGAATTTGGTGGTTTAATTTCAGTAAAAGAAATTTAATTTGCGTTCCTTGACCTAATGATAATTTATAGAAGGTTTCTTAAACAAGATTTATCTTAAATGTACTTTTGCCTGAGTGAAACTGGAAATAGTGCCCTTTTACTTTGAGGAAAAAACAGTATTTTTCAGAAAATGGTTTTTCAATCAGTGCTATTAATCGAAATGGTTATTCAATCAGTGCTATTAATTGGTCATATTGAGAACTTACTGTGTGCAGAGCACTGTACTAAGAGCTCAGGAAAGTACAGTGTAACAGAGTTGGTAGATCTATTCCCTGCCTACAACAAGTTTATAGTCTAAAGTGGAGATGGAGGGGCAGACATTTACTACAGATAAACAGGTACGTACACTAGTGTTGTGGGGCTGAGATGGGGGGGATGAATAAAGGGAGCGAATATAAGCAATGCAGAAGAAAGTGGGAGAAAAGGAAATGAGGGCTTAATCAGGGAAGGTCTCCTGAAGATGTGCCTTTAATAAGGCTTTGGAGGTGGGGAGAGTATCTGTCTATCAAATATGAAGCGGGTGGGCGTTCCAGGCCAGAGGCAGAACATGGGTGAGATAGGAGAGATTGAAGTTCAGTAAATAGGTTGCCATTTAGATTGAAGTGTGCAGTCTGGGTTGTAGGAGGGCAAAGAGGGGCAAGATGATTGTCCATCCACCTCCACATCAAACTCCTTACTATCAGCTTTAAAACGATCGTTGGAGGCTCTTGAAAAGTAGGGAAACAAGGACTGGATGTTTTTGTAGACTGGAATAGGGAGTTCATCAGGGAGGCTAATACCAGTAATCATGGCAAGTAAGGATAAGTACTTGTATTAATGTGATAGTTGTTTGAATCGAGAGGAAAGTGTTGATTTTAGCCACGTGAATGTTGAACCAACAGAATTTAGAGATTGAATATGTGGATTGAATAACAGATGACTCAAGGAGAAGGCCAATGTTATGAGCTTGTGAGTGAGTAAGCATGGTGGTGCTGTCTACATTAAAGTTTGTCAGGAGGAGGAAGAGTTTGGGTGGGAAGATAAGGAGTTCAGTTTTGGAGCACTTCATTGCATGCAGAGCACTGTACTAAGCATTGGGAGAGTAAAATACAACAGTAAGTATACATACTTCTTCTTGTAGCTTATTCACTTCATCTTCCCAAAAGGAATTTTTCCAGGTACTTTAAAGCAATTATTCTTAGAGGTTGTTTTTTTTTAAGCATTTGGTAGAGGAAAAGCCTGATCATGAGGACGTGGAAAAGTGGAGTGGCTTCTGTTCTAAAAGAAAATATCAAATATCTAGTAGAAAGCTCCTTTTGCCACCTTTTAAATGTGACAACTGTACTAACACATTGATAAAATATTTAAAATAAAACACATCTGACTTTGCTTCAGTGTTTAAATGTTTAATCTTTAATAATGATTATGGTACTTAAATGCTATGTGCCAAGCACTGTTCTTAGCACTTGGATAGATGTAAGCTAATCAGGTTGGACAGAGTCCCTCTCCCACATGGGATTCTCTCTTACCTTATTTGTAAAATGGGAGTTAACTAAGGCCCAGAAAAGTGAAGTGACTTGTCCAAAGCCAAACAGCGAGCATGTGGAAAAGCCAGGATTAGAACCCCAGGTCCATCTGAATACATCAATCCCTTGCTCTATGCACTAAACCATGCTGCTTCTGTTCCATTAAATAGAAAAAGAAAGGATTAGTGAAATGTGCTCTTGTCCATGAACATACAGAACACATCCTTGCCACAAGTATCGTACACTTTAATAAGCAAGACTAACCTAGAAATATTTGCATTAGTAATCTAAATTAGTGTTATAATTAGGACATTAAGAATTTACTATGTACTAGCCACTAGGGCAGTTAATCAGATTGGATGATATTTGTTACAACCCACATATTCAATTTGTTACCAAATCCTATTGGTTCTTCCTTCATAACATTGCTCAAATTTGTCCTTTCCTCTCCATCCAAACTACTACTATGCTGGTAATTGTGGTGTTTAAGTGCTTATTATGTGCCAGGCACTGTACTAATTGCTGGTGGGGAACACAAGCAAATCGGGTTAGAAAAACTTATCCTATCCTGCCTTAACTATTGCATCAGCCTCCATGCTGACCTCCTTACCTCTTGTCTCTCACTACTCCAGTCCATACTTCACTGCTACACAGACCCTTTTTCTGCAAAACTGTTCAGTCTACCTCCCTAGTCCTCAAGACCTCCAGTGGTTGCCCATCCACGTCCATCATACTTAGCACTAGTGCTTTAAAGCACTCAATCAGCTGGCCTCCTCTTTCCTCATTTCATTGATCTACTAACAGTCCAGCTGGCAAGCTTCAGTCACCTAGAACCAGTTTGCTCACTGTGCCCCAATCTCAAGTATCTCGCTGCCAACCCTCTTCCCACATTCTCACTCTGCCTGGAACTCCCTCCCTGTCCGTATATGAAAGACCACCACTTTCTCCACCTTCAAAGACTTATTAAGGTCACATCTCCAAGAGCCCTACGTGATTAAGCCCTCTTTTTGCCGGCTCCCTCTCCCTTCTGTGTCTAAGAGCACTTAGATCTGTGCTCTTTGGGCTTTGATATGTCCCACAGCACTTATGTCCATATCTATAAATTATATATTATGAATAGTTTTTTTGGTCGTCAGTCTCCCCTTCGAAACTGTAAGCTTTTTATAAGCAGGGAACGTGTCTACCAACTCTGTACTGTATTCTCTCAAACACTTAATACAGTGCACTGCACACAGTAAGCATTCCGTAAATACTGGTGACTCACATGACGCTTACAAATCAGTGGGAAGGAAGTATCTCGTACCTATTTTACAGATGAGGAATCTGGTTTGATGAATTACCCAAGGTTAAAGCATTTCATTGGCACAGCTGAGACTAGAACTGAGTTTGTGTGGCTCCCAGACCCTTGTTCTTTCTACTAGACCACAATGCATAGTGTAAATTTGTGATTTATTCTTATATTCAAGAGTTTTGCGGAAGGTGAGTAAAAATCAATGTGTGCTAAAAAATATGTTGGATTGATGTGACTCAGGATGCAAGGGAGTATAATAATGAAGGCTTTGGTATAATGTCTCAGCAGTTAAAATCTATGGAAGGGTGATGTGGAGCAATCAAAAGGAAATTTGAAAAACAATTTAAAATGTTGGACTGGGAAGTCATTCCAAAGTTTGTGTAAATGATTTTACTCAGTACATGGCACATTATAAACAATTATTGTCCAGAATCCCCAGGAGGAAAATTTAGGCTTAATATCCTGGTACAGAGGGATAGTCTCTCCACACTTTATTCATTTAAAGCCAAGATGACCTTGTAAAATTGAATACTTCTAAGTGGATTTGTCCCTTTCTCCATCTTTGATTCTCCCTTGTCCCCACTTTCCAGTTTCTTTAAAGCCACTCCATTACTTTCACCTGAAAACAAACACATACCAGAGTCTTTGCCCAAGTGAGAATTTGCATACAATGTAGACATTTCCATATTTCTTTATAGTGATTCTTATCCTGGCATGTCTTTGCAACCAAAGTTTATAGAAGCAATTATAACTGCAAAACCAGTATTTTTTTTTTTTCTGACTTGCTATTTCTTGCTCTAAGCTCAGAGCTGTGAAGCTTGTTTGTAGTATGGTTCTGAGGTGGGAAAGGAAACTTCCTGTATCTGCTTAGTTCAGCAGTTGAGTAGGGGAAAGGAATAAATTGGAAAGTAGAACAAAGGAAGACTAAAAGAAATCACAGAAGCTGCAGCAGGGCAATGGTGGGGAAGAGCTTCTCTGCCTATAAATCGACAAAAATCAGGAAGAAACATATCATTAGCATCATTCTCATACTGTGAAGCTGTAGATGAGCCTCACATTACTTTTCTTCAGTCATAAATGAATACATGCACTGCTACACATTTTAATTGGGGAAGGAGAGAAGAGGCAATCCATTTCTTCATTTACTGTTTCTTCCCTATATCCCTTGACTCCTCCCAGAAAGCTTCCTGAATATCCTTCCAGACAAACTTCACAGTTTAGTCTCCTTTCCTTTCCCAACCACTCTCTGTTATCAAAACCATCCAACAGTTGTGACACTCTTGGATCTTATTATGAAAGCATACCAACTTGTCTTGGTTTGAGCACTATGGTAATATGCAGATCTAATAATTTTTAATATATGACCTCCCCCAAAATCAAAACTGAAATTTTGAATTGTGTATTCATGCCCTTGGAATGGTATGCCACAACTTATTACTTTCATAAATGTGTTCTTCAAATGTTAGGATTAATGTTCAGTTTACCTAAGTTATAAATTTTTAAATCCACTCCGTCAGTAATATTTGAGTGCTTACACTCAACATGCAGTTGCCTGATGTTAGGGAGAGGTAATACATTGGTGTTTCCTTGACATTAAGTAGGGGGAAAATGTTCTTGTCTAATGTACTTTGGGTTAACTCAAGTCCTGTCAAGCTCATCCGTATCATGTAAAAACCTTTCTCTTAATATAGTTTCATTCTGTCAAGACCAAGACAGGCTACCCTTCTGGCAAAATGTCACCATATTTTCAAGTCCTGGTTTGCTGTGCGAATTCTTTGTCATCTCTACAAATACTGACCAAAGTTGTCGTGTTAACTGAGATAAATAGGCATTTTGATTTTTCAGATACATGTACAAATGTAGTCCTCAATATGGTCAATTCTTTGCTCTTTTTAACAAAAATGGCAGCTACTGAACTGTGAATCATAGAAATGGCTTCTCAGATTCTGATGCCAAACACCACCTGGTGTTCTTGAATGAATAAGCAGCTGCCTTGTGTCTCAGTTTACATGGCAAGGAAGAGTGCACTTGGGTAGTGATATAAAACAGAGCATTTCAAGCAGCTGTGGCCTTGCAGGTGGCAATACTAAACTAATGTCACTTGAGTGTTTTGATTGCTTGTCCACATTGGTGTTCATTGGAAGGGATTACTATGGTCTTAGAAGTAGATTCCATTAGCTACTGGTTCTTGTGTGATCATGTATTCCTTCATGCAATATCAAGAAGGCTAATGTTTCTGGGAAACAGTGTGCCACGAAGATGACATAAAGCTATACTGGAGATCTATTCTGTAGGTTTAGTGTTCAGCTTTCTAAATGGTATATGGCATACACTGTGGTGCCATGAAATTATGCTCTTTCACTATGTGGTGAAACATTTCCAAACAGTTGCCTATCTTAATTCAAACCTTGGGCCACACACACAACCCCCTACAGTCCTGCCTCAGGCTTGAGCAAGTAACTCTTCAAACTTTGTTTCCTGGGTCCCCTTCAAATCAGCAACTTCTGTGTCTGTTCCTCCCTAACATGCCCTTTTTCAGATCCTCCATTGCCGCTTTCCTCTACTCATCTTTTCCTTCACTCCCCCCCGTCTCCTCACTGCATCCTGCTCCTCTCTGTTGAGTTGCTCTGGTCCTTGTATATGAGCTCTTCCTCAACCATTCCTTCCCCTAAACTCCTGACTGGGACTCAGGTGCAGCTGGTCAACAGGAGTAATGGCCTCTGCTCCCTGGGGAGGAAGATGGGCAGTAACTGACTTTCATCTTCCTCCCCACTGCAGGAACCAATGCGTTGAGCTGGCCTGAGCAATGTGAAGAACCTCCTCTGCCAGGCATCCAACCTCCCATCTCCTGGCCCCTGCTCTGAGCCCTCTATTTGCCACTCTCTCCCCACTTGAGTTGCCTGCTGTACTGCCTCTGTGTTGGAGGAGAGCCTGGCTTTTGGGCACTGAGATCTGCTTGATGCTCCTCCAGGATCACAAGTTGGGAGAGCTAATCTTGGACTTTTCCATCCCCTGAGAGGGCGTAGCTGACCCCCATCACCCAGCTCTGGACATAGGAAACTGTGCTTTCCTGAATCAGTTCACTCTCTGTTGTTCCCAAGAGCCTTGCAAAGCAAGAGGTGGAGGAGGATAGTGATTGAGGGAATAAGGGAAAAGCTCTTTGGCATTTAAAGAAAAAGCAAAACTGGAAATCTTTGAAAAGGCCTATATTTTTGGGGACAGGAAGTCAGAGGGTGGGATACAAAGGGATTCTTTGCATGGTTGCCTCTTGAATATTTTTGGAACATCTTGGCGGACAGTAGGCACCTGGCTATCTCTGCCACTCACTGCCCTGAGACAGTTATCTATCTCAGTTGCAGCTTAAGTTGGCTCTAGTTTTAGTCTCTCTGAGGCAGGGAGGAAAAGAAAAGAGCTTGGTCCTGGGAGTCAGGATACTTAGGTTATAGTCCCATTGCTGCCATTTGTTAGTTTACTGAAGTAGATTTGAACTGCCAATATTCTTTAAAGAAAATTCAGCTATCTAAAGTCTTCCAAAATCCAATGGAGATTAGGTAGGTCTCAAATACTCCCGAGAGCCAGAATAGAAAGTATTAAAATCCTTTATCTCTGCATATACAAGCTCCAGGAATAAAATTCCAATTCATCAATCTCTACTAAAATGCAGGTAAAGTAAATGCATCAATTGAAGATGAGCAACAACAAAATTAGCGCAAATGGAGAAGTAGCTTGGCTTAGTGGAAAGAGCCTGGGCTTGGAAGTCAGAGGTCGTGGGTTCTAATCCCCCTTCTACCACTTGTCAGCTGAGTGATTTTGGGCAAGTCACTTAACTTCTCTGGACCTCATTTTCCCTCGTCTGTAAAATGGAGATGAATTCTGTGAGCCCTATGTGGGACACCCCAATTACCTTGTGTCTACCCCAGTGCTTACAACAGTGCTATGCACATAGTAAGTGCTTAACAAATGCCATCATTATTATTAAATGAGGTTGATGGGGATTTCAGTAGTTTCAGCTACAGTCACCACTGCCTGAACAGATTCCTATACTGTTGCTGTAATATGGCCTAGTGGAAACACTGTCACTTGCCTATGAACCCTGTCATTTGCCTATGACTTTTTGCAGTTGAAATTCTGTGCCTGTTTTCCCATTGGTTCTTTCTCTGTTTTCTCTCACCTCTCACACTTGTAGCCCTGTTTTTATGATAAGGACCACAGTCTGATTTAATTATCTTCTCTATCTACCTCATCACTTAGTAACAATGCTTGATACATACTACCATTATTGTTATTACTCCAGGTTTGTCTCACTGCCTTTGCAGAGCCTGTGATACACTTGGTCTCTCGCCTGGCCTCTTTGCTAATTCTCCTCTTGCTCCTCATTAGTATTTTGAGTGCTTACTCTGCAAAGCACTGTATTCTGGGTGCTTGGGAACATACAGTAAAAATAGAAGACACAGTACCTCCATTAGGTTTACAGTAAAATAGGCATGACATTTTCTGCGTTTCCCACAACAGTGATTTAGGATTGGGAAACAGTAGCAGCTGTGCACTGATTTTTCTGAGAACATTCCACAACTGCCTTCCCCATACTCCATTTCAGATTGCCCTATCAATGTTACGGGCTGCCAAGTGTACCCTAGTTCATTCCAAAGATTAGACAAGATGGTTTAGCTAGTTGGAAGATTATTATGCAAGTTTCCAATTTTTTTCTCCACAAGCAGTACAGATTTAATAGTTGTAGCATAGTTAGCTTTTGTACCCAATCCCAGTCCCTTTTCAAGGCACAGCCCCCATCAATCAGTTGTATCTATTAAGCACTTAATGTGTGCAGGACACTCTACTAAGGGCTAGGGAGAGAACAACTCAACAATTTAACAGACATCCCCTGACCATAATGACCTTAGTCTAGAGGGGGAGACAGATGTTAATATATGTAAATTATGGATATACATACATAAATACTGTGAATCTGGGAGGGTGGTAAATATTAAGGGAGCTATTAAGGGTGACACTGGAGGGACTGACTGGAATAGAGGAGTTGAGGGCTTAGTCAAGGAAGCCCTCATAGAGGGGATGTGCCTTCAATAATGCTTTGAAGGTGGGGAGAGTAGTTGTTGGTTGGATACGAAAAGGGAGGACATTCCAGGCTAGAGGCGGAACATCTGTGAGACGTCGGCTGTGAGATGACGAGATCGAGGTACACTGAGTAGGTTGGCATTAGAGGAGTGAAGTGTGTGGGCTGGATGGTAGGAGAGTAGTGAGGTGAGGTAGGAGTGGGCAAGGTAACTGAGTGATTTTTAAAGTCAATGGTAAGGAATTTTTGTTTAATGTGGAGGTGGATGGGCAACCATTGGAGGTTCTCGATGAGTGGGGAAACATGACTGAATGTTTTTGTAGAAAATGAGCTTGGCAGCAGAACTAAGTATGGATTGGAGTGGAAAGACACGGAAGGGCAGTCTATCTTAGTATACCCACTTTGGCTCTGTCATATACATCTGGCTAACTGATAGTTTATGCACACTGCAAAAGATAGTGAGTTGCAGAACAGGCACTAATGGCTTATCGTAAAGCTAAGATGTTACTGGCCTAGTGGAAAGAGCACAGGCTTGGAAGTCAGTGGGATCCACATTCTAACGTTGGCTCTGCTACCTGCCTATTTTGTGACCTTGGGCAAGTTACAGACCTTCTCTACCTCAGTTTCCTCATCTGTAAAAAGAGGATTGATTCCAACTGCCTCTTAAACTGTGAGCCATTTAATGTCCATGAAAACTATAAGCTCCTTGTGGGCAGGGATTGTGTTTTCCTAATCTTATGTACTTTCCCAAGCATCTAGTACAGTGCTCTGCTCTCAAAAGCAGTGTGTGACAGAGACTGTCTGATCTGTTTTGTATCTACTTCAGTGCATAATACAGTGATTGGCACAGAGCTGAATGAATCCCATTAAAAAAAGGCTGCCAGAACCACTTTTCCTCAAATTAAAGTTTGTCATTGAAGGTACTTGTGAGTTTAGGATTCTTTTTATTTTGAAGTTTAAAGTTTCATTTTGTCAGTAACTTAACTACCTTTGAAAACTGGGCAGATGGAATCCCTAAGCCATGTGAATAATAAAACCCTGTTCTGTCCACTGAAAATCTTTGACGGACCTTAAAATTGGACCTGTGGTGTACCCTGATTATCTTGGTGTGCACATCTTAGGAAACTAAGACTGTACTTAATCTTCCATAGCACTTAAATTTACCCATTTGGTAATTCCATCCTTCAGCAGATTTGTATTTAGTGGAATCAGTGCCTCATTATAATATCTGCAGTGGTGCTTATAGGTCACACCTACACCAGGAATATTTGTCTATCAGTGGTTAGTTCAAGCAATTTCTCAATTTATTAGTTTAAAAAAACTAAACATATTGGAGCTGTTTCTTCTTGAAGCTTCTCTTTTTCTTATAGTAAATCTCTTGACCACCAGATTGCAAGCTCTTTGAGGGCCGAGATCATGTCAACCTACTATATTGTATTCTCCCAAGTGTTTTAACCCAGTGATCTGCCCACAATAATCAATCATTGGTATTTGAGTGCTTACTGTGTGCAGAGAACCGTAAGTGCTTGGGAGAGTACAGTAGAGTTTTCTTAAGCATGATCCCTGTCCTCAAGAATTTACAGTCTACTGAGGAAGACACTCATTAAATTAAATTAAGTGAGAGAAGCAGAGAGTATAAGTATAAATACACAAGTGTTATAGGGATCGAGTGAAGTGAAAATCGAAGTTTTGTGTTATGTCATCGAGTGGTTTCCTACTCATAATGACACCATGGACATATCTTTACCACATCACCTCACTCTTCATCTGCGATCGTTCTTGTAGTGTATCCATAAAATTTTTTTGGTAAAAATACAGTAGTTTACCATTGCCGCCTTCCATGCAGTAAACTCCACCTCAGCATCTGAGTACTCACAACGCCCCTCTAACACCCATCTATGTATGTATCTTGTATACTCTTACCACCTCCTGAATATAATTCATTTTAGTATTTGTCTCCTCTACTGGATTGGAAGCTCCTTAAAGGTCAGAATATATCTGATTCTATTGTACTTTCCCAAGTGCCTACTAAAGGGCTGTCTAAACAATTGACACTCAAACACTGTTGAGAGTTCTACTGTAGCCTGATGTGGTGTCAGTAAAACATTTTGGTGAATTTAAGAGACCCCAGTTAAAGCTTGAGTGTGGTAATGTGAAGTTTTTTGGGTTTTTTTTGAGGACATAACATTTTCCAAGAATACAACTCTTGCCTTGTTAGGAGAACTGACTGTGCTTCTTAAAGCCCTTTAATAGCTGTGCCTATCCCTTTCAAACTCTTGACCGTTGGACTCAAGTCTCTTCACCAATTTGTCATCTTTGTCTTTCTACTCTCCTCGCCTGCCACACCTTGATGTGTCTTAATGAATTGAATATGGAAGTATAAGAAGTATTAAACACCCTTTTCCCCCTTACTGGAGCTTTCTCTTCACATCTTTCAGACCATAGTTCATGGTCAAGAACATGGTTCAAAAAACATAGCACAAAGACTTCTAAGGCAAAATAGAAGTTCCTAATGCATGAATTGGATACTGTGTGCAACAGCTACTCTAAGTACTCTTTTTGGTGTTTTAGAAGAAAATATTTTTTCTTGGAAATTGAGCTTTGGAGATTCCATGCACATTCTGCATAGTTTTTCTTCACTGAAGTTATGATCCTTTTGTTGGTGTTATGGATGAATAATAGTGATACCATTTAATTTCAAGTTTCTTAAATCACCCGATCCCCTTATAGGTTTGCAATTTCATGACCTTCAGGCTTTATTCTGGCAACTTTAAATATCTATAAACATAGAGCCTGACTATAAAATGATAAATTGAGGCAAGAGGCCTATGATGCAGTTTCACAGATGATGTAGTTTGCATTTATATTTTCACTAATGGTATCGCATTGAAATGATTTTATGTAGCCTCAGGTGTTAATACAATAGTTGTCATCAGTTCTGAGTTGTTCCTTCCAATGCTTGGCAGAATAATAAATTACTATGATAGGCAGATTAATTTTTGAATTATTTTTGTGCATCTCATTTTAACTTGTCCTTGAAAAGATGAATATAATTGGTAAGGGTTTTTTTTCCAAATTATTTAATGAGTTACTTGATCTTTCTTGTTTCTTTTTTCTTTGACTGGTAATTACTACTTCTTTGGTTTCACATGAATAAAACATTTAAAAGCTTGAAAGTTTTCTAGTTATTAAACCCAAGAAGTATCACTTACTAAAAAGGCCAGTCAGGAAGGGGTTAGAAAGCAAAACAGAATGTACATTCCTGCTATTCTATTAAATTATGGTGCTCACACACTTAAAATAGTGTGCAATTCTTTTTGCCACATTTATAAGAGAATAGTAGGGTAGGAGAGAGACCAGAAATGTACTATCAAGATGATTGAGGAAATGGAGAAGCTTCTTCAAGTGAGGGCAAATGGAAATGTGATTCCAGTTTGGAAATTCATAGTCTGGGATTGAAATGTGTGAACCAAGTGATTACAGAATTATTCACCACTTTAACATGACCATTTTATTTTGAAAGTGTTTCGTTTAAAAAGAAAAGGATACCCGTCTGTACTCAAGATGGTAAAAGATATGCAACTAATTATCACAAGAAATTGTTCAGCTAGGAAATAGGTTAAAAGGGTTTGGATAAATCCATAGATGAATGGCCTAATTGCTAGAAGAGAAGATAGTAATAGGGAGTAGAGGGTAGGAAGCAGTGGGAAGAGCAATGGCATGGGCCTGGAAGTAGTGGACCTCGGTTATAATGTTGTCTTGGCCATTTTTTTGCTTTGTGATTTGGGGAAAATTATTTAACTTCTCTATCCCAGTTACATCATCTGTAAAATGGAAATTAAGACTGTGAGCCCCTTGTGGGACAGGGACTGTGTCTAACCTGCTAATCTTGTATTGACCCCAGGGTTTAGTATAGTGCCTGGCATGTAGTAACCAGTTAACAAATACCATTATTTTAAAAAATAGAAATGTTAGTACATCTTAGAATATTAATATGGATGCAAAGGAGGACAGTCATTCAGTAGTTACTTCAGTCAGCATTGAAGCAGTATGGCCTAGTGGATAAAGTATGGGCCTGGGAGTCAAGGTCATGGGTTCTAATCCTGGCCCCACCACTTGTCTGCTCTGTGACCTTGAGCAAATCATTTCACGTCTCTCTGCCTGTTACCTCATCTGTAAAATGGGAATTAAGACTGAGCGTGATGTATGAAAGGTATTGTGTCCAACCTGATTTCCTTGTGTTCCTCCACAGCTCTTAGTTCAGTGCCTGGCACATTGGAAGCACTTAACAAATACCATTATTATTATTATTATTATCAGGCTTTTAGAGACACAGTCTATGTCTCATAGCGGGGCTTACAGTAAGATGGGGGGAATACAAGTTCTGAATTCCTTTTTGCAGAGCAAACAGGCATAGAAAGCTTAAGTGATTTGCCCAAGGTAAAAGAGCAGGCAATGGTGGAGCTGAGACTCGAACCCAGGTTTCTTGACTCCTAATCTTGTGTTGTTTCCACAAGGGAAGCCTGCTTCTCTCCAATCTATTGTGCAAATTGTTGCACTGACCATCTTGAAGCATCCTTGACCCACCTCTCTTCAGAAACTCTCTACCAGCTCTGTGTTTTGTATCATTAAAAAACTCTTCACGTGGGTCTCCACCACTTCAGTTCTAATTCACCCATCTGTGCTCTCCATTATTCCCTAAATTGCTGTATTTGCAGCATTGTTTAGGGAAGGATGATCTGCCTAGGATTCAGATTACCTGGGTTTTAATTCCATCTTCCCTCTAATTACTTGCAAGGCTATCTTGGACTATTGGAAGAAACCACTTAGAGGAAGTCATTGTATTGTGTGACTAAAAAGACCAATACAGAGCCCACAGTTTCAGCAATTGTTAACAATGGAGGAAAAATGTCCCTTGGCCATGTTTGCTTCTCATGTTATTTGCACTTTGTTTCAACTGTAATTCCACGTTGCCTGAAATTACACTTGAATCAATCCATTAGTGATATGTATGCTGTGTAAAGAGCACGATACTAAGCACTTGGGAGAGTACAATAGAATTGGTAGACATGTTCCCTGCTGACAAGGCACTTAGAATATAGGGGAAGGTGTACGTGAAAATAAAGGATATGTACACTATTTGCTGGTGGCTTTGAGCAGGTCACTTAATTTCTCTGTGCCTGTTTCCTTAATTTTAAAATGGTGATGAAATCTTTTCACTCTCCTACTTAGACTGTGAGCCCCATGTGGGACAAGGACTGTTTCCAGTCTGATAAACTGTATCATCTAGGCTAGTGCTTAAAACAGTGTTGACACACAGAAAGCACTTAACAAATACTGTTACAGGTGAGAAGGAGGATGTAGGCAAGGGATTGAAGGTGAGATAGACAAGAATGAGGTATGGAAAAAGGTCGGTAATGGAGCAGAGTGTGCATCCTAAACATATTTTCCTCTTTCCACCTCATTTTTGGGTGCTTCTCTCCCATTCTCCATGCATCCATTAGCTTTTAAATGTTATTGTCTCATGCCGTCGAGTTGTCTCCGACCCACAAAGACTCCATGGACACATCTCTCCCAAATAGCCCCACTTCCACCTGTAGTCATTCTGTACTGTATCCATAGTTTTCTTGGTTAAAAATACGAAAGCGGTTTACCATTGCCTTCTTCAGCACAGTAAACATGAGTCTCTGCCCTCGAGTCTCTCCTGCTTCTCAGCACAGGTGTTTTGACTTGTAGCCGATTGCTTTCCATTTGCGAGCCACTGGCCAAACTAGGAGTGGAATGGGTATGCCTCTGCTTGACTCTCCCTCCCATAGTCCGGGACTGGCAGAGTACTGGAAACTCTCTAGATATGATCCTTAGAGGGGTTAGATGTCCTAGTGTACTCCATTTTCCTACTTATCTGTTCTCTCCTGTTCCACTTGTCAAAGCTGTATTGAGGTACGCTTCACGATTTTGTTGTTTGTGATATTAGTGTCTGCTATTGGCATCTGATATGAAAAGGTTTTTGTTTTGAATTTGAACATCTTCCTTGGTCTGTGGTTCCAGTGTGGTTATGTTCGCCCAGAACAGAAGACACACTGCCTTTCTCTCTGTAGAAAAGAGGTGGAGAATGTATTTTTTGGTAAACCAAGGTGGTTCAAGTATAAATGAAATCACTAATAGGAGTTGACTCTGAACAAATTCATATCAAATAAGGTTGTACCGATAAAAGGTCAAACAATCGTCTTCAGTCCCAAAACACTTCTTTTTTAGACTGTGCCACTCCCTGAGGTAGAATCTAAATCCATAAACCTTTTCAGGGTTATTTATTTGAGCATGGACTTCAGCTGAGTCTTCTTTTCTGTATTTCCCTCTCCTGGGCTTTTCTCAGCTCTTCCCAAGTTGTTAGTTCACCTGGTAACTCTTACTTTATGGCAAAGGCCCCTCACTTTGTGTACCAAAGTGTTTGGTGCCTTCAAGTGGCTACTTGAGACACTTTGTAGACTGTCCTTCAGAATTAACTCTAGTGAGGTTATAAGGTGGTGGGTTTTTTTATTATTTTTGCCAGTTTCATTTTTAGGCCAAGTATTGACTTGTATACTCTGAATAGGCACTGCCTGTCTGAGATTCAGTGAGCTATTGGCATCTAACCAGTTGGCTATAGGGGATTTGCAGAAGAGTTTAAAGGTACATTTCAAATATTGCTTTTCTAACATTGAGGACCTTAGGACATGGGTATATGGTGTATCTGCTAATATTATAATCGTGTTCTTAGGAAACCATATTTTATGAGACAGCCAGGCTTCCAATGATTTTTGGGGGGGGGGGGGATTTTTTTTTCCCTTAAATGGCACTTACCATATACCAGGCATTGTATTAACCTTGGGGATAGATACAAGCTAATCAGTTTGGACAGTGCATGTCTCACATGGGTATCAGTCTTAATCCCCATATTACTGATGAGTAAGTGGAGGCACAGGGAAGTGGAGTTACTTGCCTAAGGTCATATAGCAAGGTGGCAGAGTCAGGATTAGAACCCAGGTCCTCCTGACTCCCAGGGTTATGCTGTATCCACTAGGCCACATTTAAAATACACATTGAAAAATCACCATGAAGGATTTTTTTGAGAGAAATTGTTATATACTATATTATAGAACATCTTACAACCTTACTATTCATTGTTTTCTGTATTAAATAGTAAAGTGTTTCAGAAATACTTAAATATATGCAACAATAAGGCAGAATCAGAGGCTGGGAAAGCATAAAGCACCTCACCCTCACTAATGCTACATGCCTGCTTAAGCATATCTTCATACAGCACATTTACTTGTACCAACTTTTGGATCATGTACTATCTGAACATGCAATGTAAATGTTCCCTAATCGATCACATACTAAAAAATGTATCTTAGAGCAGAACTGACTTTATGAGCCCTCAGAAGCCTAGGTTTCATGTGTGTTCTGAATTTAATTTTTCTACTTCATTGTCAGTTTTATTAATGAAAATAGCAACTTTTATATAAAAGGCATCAAAAGAGCTCAAGAAAACACTTTATTCATATAAAGCTAAATGGAAGAATTTCTGCAAGCATCAGAATAATTAGTCTGTTGCACACACAGGAGCCCCTAAAGTTAACAACCAGTAAGTAGGCTTTTTATGGTATTTGCTAAGCACTTACCATGTGCCAGGCACTGTACAAAGCACTGGGGTAGTACAAGCTAATCAAGTTAGGCACAGTCTGTCTCAAATGGCACTCATTCTTAATCCCCATTTTACAGGTAGGTAACTGAGGCTCAGAGATGTGACTTGCCCCAGGTCACAGAGCAGACAAGTGGGAGATCTGGGATTAGAACCATGGTCCTTCTGATTGCCAGGCTCATGCTCCATCCACTAGACCAAGCTGCTCCTCCAGTCACAAAATGCTACTGCATTTGTCACCAGAGGTAATTGTATTTACCACATTGCTAGCTATCATGTTCTGCATGTCAGACTTGCCTGGACTGTTAAGTTAGCTTAAACTAGATATTAAAGTCACCTAGTCCGAGTTGTCTATTTCTTGATTGACTTATGTAGTCATCCATTGTACTAGACGATGCCATCCTTGGGTGCATGGATTCAGACCATGTGGAGGCCTCCATCGATTCTCTTCCCCTCTTCAAAGCCCTACTTAGAGCTCACCTCCTCCAAGAGGCTTTCCCAGACTGAGCTTCCTCTTTCCCTCTGCTCCCTCTGCTGCCCTTCTACCCTCCTTCACCTCCCCTCAGCTAAGCCCCCTTCCCCCACTTTTCCCTCTGCTCCTCCCCCTTTCCCTTCCCCTCCCCTCAGCACTGTGCTCATCCGCCCAATTGTATATATTTTTCATTACCCTATTTATTTTGTTAATGAAATGTACATCACCTTGATTCTATTTATTGCTATTGTTTTAATGAGATGTACATCCCCTTGATTCTATTTATTGTTATTGTTTTTGTCTGTTTCCCCCGATTAGACTGTTAGCCCGTCAATGGGCAGGGACTGTCTCTATCTGTTGCCGATTTGTACATTCCAAGTGCATAGTACAGTGCTCTGCACATAGTAAGTGCCCAATAAATACTATTGAATGAATGAATGTCCACACAGACTGGTTGTGCTGTAATGTCTGTCACATGCATCAGGTGCTGTTTACACTTTTGCCTCCATTACACAATCCTTACGGAGCTTTAGCTCTAATAGAGCCACTCCTGTTTTGATTTCAGTTTACTAAGTAAGTCTGTCTCTGGAGCAGCTGACTCCCAACTCTCAATGTGATCTGTATTATCTGAGACTTCATTTTGCTGTGACTTTTTAATATACCCTCACTTCTGGGTTTTTTGACTCCCAGTTTCAGCTCATTAGGTAGCAGCTATTTGGGTACCCTGCTAATGTCTCTCTTTCTCGTGTGTTCTAGCCAGGCCAGTAGAGTTGTGGTGAACAGAGCTTCAATATTCTAAATAGTCAAGCATCTGGTCTTAATAATTAATGTTTAATTTCATTATGATGCTTTATCTGGTAGAGTCTGGAGGTCATGAACTTAGTCTATGGCATTTTTGAGCACTTAATTTGTGCACAGAAGCAGCAAGGCCTAGTAGAAAGGTTATGAGCCTGGGAGTCAAAGAACCTGGGTTTCACTTCTGGCTTTGCCAGGTGCCCAAGTTCACAGCAGACAAGTCACTTACCCTCTCTGCCTCAGTTTCCTCAACTGTAAAATGGGGATTCATACCCTCTTCTCCCTCATTTACACTGTAAGCCCCATCTGGGACAGATTGTGTCCAACCTCATTAACTTGTATCTACCTGAGGACTTAAAACAGTGTTTGACAAATAGTATGTACTAACAGATACAATAATGCAGTACGACAGAGCTACTAGGCATGTTTCCTGCCACAATGAGCTTACAGTCTAGAGGTTCAGTTAGTGTTGAACCTCAATATGCAGCACCTTTTCCTTCAGTTTTTGAAAATTAAAAACTTCAGAACAAAGTGGCTTCCTACAATTTTAGGATATTGAATTTTCATGTTTTATAGGATCATAAATTTACCAACTCTCTGTAAACTTTTCCCAATACTTGATTGTGATACCTTGTAGATGTTAAGTACTTTGAACTCTTTAAAGAAAGTGAACTTTATAGTTCCAAGATTGCAGTAAAATTATTTGTATTAGCTCACAGATGTTAAAATATATTTGTTAAACAATATTTTAAGACTATTTTCTCTTGTATTGATATAAGGTTAGAAAACACACCTAGTAATATTACTATATTTCTGTATGCATATACAAGTGCATATATATAAATGTGTGTCATAAATATATATATATATATTTCCCCCCATACATGTACACACTTAATTTTCAGTGTTTGGTTTCTATTTAGTTCTGTGGACTTATCTATTTGTGAATTCACTAGAGGGCAGTGGTAAGCAATGAATGCTGTCCGCGTTTTTTTGAATATCAGGGTGTCCAAACAAGCAGCAGTCAAAAGATGGCATGAAAAAAAGCAAATGACTCTGAAAGCTTTTATCATACACTGTTTTGCAAAATGTGAATATCTAGTGTATTAAATTAAATATTCATTAAAATCGTATGGCACTTTGATATTAGAGCTGCCTTTTTAGTAGCCAGTAGGTTGTCTTGTAAACAAGAAAAAGTAATTCCAAAAGATGAGAATTCTCTTGGTTTTTAGCCACTCCTCAAGCAACAATTAAACCGGTAAGAGTTATTTAGAAAAGGCATTATTTTGTGGGCCTGCATTGCAGTAAGCCAAAAAAAACCAAAAAAAAAAAAAGTGAGTTGAATTCTGAAGATTAGGTTAGTTTTAGAGAAATAGATTCTAGAGACTGTCAAAATGTTTTCAGTGGTATCACCAAGATTATAGTTTTGGGAACAGGGAATAGGTCCACAGTGCTAAGATCCTGTTTTTTATTAATTTTTTTTTGCAGTACATGAAACCATTTTTAATTATAAAGAGATGACTTTAAAAGTCTTAGGTGAGATGGATTCTGAATGATTGTTACAAAATAACATCAATGATATTTATTGAGCACTTGTAGTGTGTAGAGAACTGCACTGAGGTGATTGTGAGAGGAAAAACAGACATCTTCCCTGCACATAATACATGTATAGTCTAGAGATACCAGTTAATATTCTACTAGATAGCTTCTTAAATCCAAATGGGTATTTTTCTCATGACATCTCTCATAGTTTATATTGTTAGAATGAGACTGATGTACATTTAAGGAAGGGCCTCATTGAGCTTGTTTGCCAAGTTTATACATTTATGTTTCCTTTTCAGTCACTCTTAAATAACAACTGCTTGTCATCTTATGTTATCTTATTACTTTTCTTCCTAGTAAGCCTTGTTATCAGAAAAATAGATCAACTTGATTTGTATGTTTCCCAGTAAAATAACACAAAAATACTTAACACATGAGTTGATAGCCACAAAAGCCAAAGCCCATAAGTGAACTTCCCTCTTTGGAATGTTGTAAAATATCTTTTCCTTTGGAACAGATGTGCTCAACACTGTAGCCAGATGGGATGAGAATGGGATTAGGAAATCCAGGTTCTCGTCTCCGCTCCACCACTTGCATGCTGTGTCTCCTTGGGCAAGTTGTTTAACTTCCTGTGCCTCAGTTTTTTTCTTTTGTAAGATGAGGATAGAATTCTTCCTTGCTCTTATACTGTGAGCTCTGTGTGCAACAGGGACTTTGTCCAATCTCTCATTTATGTATCCGACTTGTAACACAATGTTAGCGTATTGTATGTATTTTATAAATACAATCATTATTCAACACTTGAAATAATAATTTAAGGATCCGAATTGAAATCCTGAAAAGCATCTTTGTTTTGAATCTTAGAGCTACTTTCTATTCACCCACCCCTTTTTATATCAAAATAACCTTTCTTTATTCAGTAAATTGCTTTTATACTCAGTGCCTTTGTTAGTCTTGGCTTTCAGCTACAATCTGAAAATTATATGAGCTAGTAAAATCTCCTTTTTAAAGACTTTGCCACCAAGTGTTAAGAAGCAGCCTAATGGAAAGAGCAAGGACCTGGGTTCTAGTCCCAGCTTTGCCAATTTGCTGTGTGACCTTGGGGAAGTTATTTAACTTCTCTGTGCCTGTTTTCTCAGCTGTAAAATGGGGATTCAATTTCTGTCCTCCCTCCTATTTAGTCTGTGAGCCCCATGCATGGCACGGACTGTGTCTGACCTAATTAACTTGTACCTATGCTAGCTTTTTGAACAGTGTTTGATGCATAGCAGGGGCTTACAAATACCATTAAAAGTACCTTCCTCAGCTTATAATAATGGAACTATGTCTCAAAACAACCATAATGGTTATCTTAATGGTTAAACCATATTAACTTCCATAAGTAAACAAATGCAATTTAACTCACTTCTGCCAAGAAATCATTTTATACTGTGTGGTAACATCTGAATTTCAGTAGAAGCAATGGTAATGGCATTTGAGTGCCCACATTGGAAGTATAAAACAAAAAACTGACATTCTGTGACCACTAGGAGCTAATACTTTAATGGAGAAGACAGAAAAATATATCTATAGAAAAATGAAGAAAATTGAATGAACATCAGTATTGAAGGTGATTAGTGATTGAAAATATGTACAAAAGGGCTAAAGGTTGATATGTGGGCAAGCAAGGGAAAAACCCTTCAAAAAGCTTGAAAATAGTTGTTTTAGGAGGAAGGCATGCTTTTTCCTCCTATGAGGAAAACCTCAACTTCTGGCTTGTCTTGCAGCTACCTTTCTGCTTCTCATGTGCCACATTCTTTCAACTCATATGACTCATGATACTCAAGAATTTCCTTCTGTCAATTTCCTTCTCTCGCAACACACAAGTAGTGGACAGGAGATCAACCAACACCTCACTATCCAGTATAAAACTGAATGAATAGCATCAACCACTGCCCCCCTCAATTCCTTTCCCTAGTTTGTCAAGCCTTCTTTAAGATTTGCTGTCAAACCCACTTTCTTGGATGCTGAACTCTTTTTGCACTTGCCAATTTGCCAGCTCTCCTCTGGTGAAGCCTATTGAACACATACCAAAATATAGGATTTCTTCTTCCAACTTGTCTGCTGCTTGGATATTAGTACCTAGTCAGCATCCCATAAATAGTTTAACCAGAACACAATTTTATAGAATGAAAATCCTGTAATGAAAAAACTGCAGCACAAAACTGTATATACAGGCATTTAGATTCAGCCCTAATTTCCACATGTTATATGGAAGCTAGTCAATTATTAATAGGTCCCTTCTCTAACTGTAGATTTCACTATATTTTCTCTTCCAGACTATTTGAAAATTTTTAGATAAAATTAATCCTGGGGATAACCTCTAAGAAATTCTTCCTTTAGACACTTCCAACCTGAGAAGGGACTGTGTATCCCTACTCTTTTTTCATAGTTTTCTGTGCAAGACAGAATATCTCCTCCAAATCCCTGACTCAGTTTCTTTAAAAAAAAAAAAAATACAAAAAAACTTTGGTGTGGAACCTTAAGAGGTTCTTCCAGGACCAAAGATATGTCCTAAGATGTTCTTAGCAAGAAGAGGGCTGTTACAAGCTAATTTTGCTGGGTTGTAGTTCTCAAGGTCACTTCTGCCATTAGTAATCTTAGGGTACTATAGCCTGAATTTTTTCACTAACTTTCCTTATTGAGAGGACACTTTGGGAGATTCAGAATGCTTCTTTGGAGTTATACAGTTAGTTATTCATTCAACCATATTTATTGAGTGCTTGCTGTGTTCAGAGCATCAGAGCACTATACTAAGTACTTGGAATGTACAATTTAGCAACAGATAGAGACAACCCATGTCCAACAATGGGCTCACAGTCTAGAAGGGGGAGACAGACAGCAAAACAAGTAGGCATCAATACCATCAAAATAGAAAAATAGATAATCATTAATAAAAGAGTAATAAATATATACAAATATACACAAGTGCTGTGGGGAGAGGAAGGAGGTACAGCAGTGGGAGGGAGTAGGTGGAATGGGGAGAGGAGGAGGGGTAGTGGGAAAGGGAGGGCTCAGTCTGGGAAGGCCTCGTGGAGGAGGTGAGCTCTCAGTAGGGCTTTGAAGAAGGAAAGAGAGTGAGTTTGGATGTGAGGAGAGAAGACATTCCAGGTCAGTGGTAGGATGTGGGCCAGGAGTTTAGAACGAAGCCCAATAAGGAGGTTAGCATGAGGAGCAGTGGAAAGAGCCCGGGCTTTGGAGTCAGAGGTCATGAGTTTGAATCCCAGACCTGCCCCTTGTCAGCTGTGTGACTGTGGGCAAGTCACTTAACTTCTCTGTGCCTCAGTTACCTCATCTGTAAAATGGGGATTAAGATTGTGAGCCCCACGTGGGACATCCTGATTCCCCTGTGTCTACCCCAGTGCTTAGAACAGTGCTCGACACATAGTAAGCGCTTAACAAATACCAACATTATTATTACTAGGAGTGGAGTGTTCAGGCTGGGCTGTAGAAGGAGAAAAGGAGGTGAGGCAGAAGGGGGCAAGGTGATGGTGAGCATTGAAGCCAAAAATGAAGAGTTTTTGCTTCATGCGAAAGTTTTATAGGTAACCACTGGAGGTTTTTGAAGAGGGGAGTGTCATGCCCAGAGTGTTTCTGTAGGAAGATGATCCAGGCAGCGGAGTGAAGTATAAATTGAAGTGGGGAGAGACAGGAGGATGGGAAATCACAGAGGAGCCTGATGAATAATGTAGTTGGGATATGATGAGAGTTTGTACCAGCAAGGTAGCGGTTTGGATGGAGAGTAAAGGGCGGATCTTGTCCAGCCTAGCTACTCCAATCAATAAATGGATATGAGCTCACAAAATACATTAGGAATGTAGGTCCCTTTAATTACATACCCATGCTCCACTATGATACATTCCTAAATCAACTACTTTAAATGATGAATTGTAAGAATATGCTTTTCTACTGTATTCTGTTAATATCACGGGGGAAAGATAAAGCATTTAATAGTGATTTTAATGATTTTAACATGATATATGAAGTCTTGGTTACCTATTGTCATAGACCACTAGGTCCTTTCTGCATATTTAGCACACCTCTTTGCATTTTCTAGAAGTTAAACACGTCTCAAAAAAGGAGCTTCTCTAAGGTCAATAATGAGCCTTAGTAATGGCAATATTCTCAATTGTATGACAAAATCAAGCTTTATATAATGTGAAATTGTACTTTGCTTTCAAGGTATAGTATTCATTGTCTACCAAGGACAGCTTTCTCTACATTGAATGTGAAGTTCAGAAAGAACATATTCTTGGCTGTGGTAATCATAAAGGATATTTTGTAAATTATTTCAAAGAAGCATTTAAAGCAGAAGTTTGCTTCTTGTTTCAGGCTTATGGTATGTCAGCCTTGCCTCTAAGTTTGATAAAGGGTACCAGAAATGCTGCATATGAGCGCTTGGAAAACACTGAAGATATTGAAGAAGTGGAGCAAAACATTCAGAGGATTAAATCAAAGGTGATATATATATTTTTTTTGGTACAATGGGGGGAAATAACCCATATATCTTTGAATTTCCAATTGAAATGAATCGAGTAGCTGTTTAAATATTTCTTTAATCAGTGGTAGTCTTTGGCTTTTCTAGAATCAAACTTGTAAATTCTTTCATCTTTTCAAGCCTATTTCTCATAACTTGAAGGCTGCATCATTTTATGTGGACTTGGTTAAACTAATGTTTTTGTCTGTCTTTTTTCCCAGTAGAATAAGTCTTCCTCTCCAGTATTATGAGTAGAGACAAAGACTATGGACCTATGTATTTTAGTTAAGAACTCAATGAGTCAAAATGTTGGATTCAAATATCTAATTCTTTTAATAGTAAATGAGGTATAGAATAAGTTGAATTCTGACCATTCACCCCAAAACCCAAATTCAGAGGTCCTTTAATAATGGTTGTCTAACTTCAATATGGTTTAGTGTAAATTAATATGTACTAAAACTGGCTTTTACAAAAGAAAGCTTGAAATTTATACATAAAATGGGTGCATACAGAGACTGGGAAAGAGTGAACTGCTTCATTATTCACAAATTTTAAGTGGCACACTCTCTGGTCACTTTATTACAGTACTTGACTATCAGTCACACTAGCTCTTATAGAACAAATGGTTGGTCCAGTTACTTCTCATAGATATCATAATATAATCTGGATATCTTTCAGGGTTAGCCATCTCCTAAATATGGAATGAAAGAACAAAGCTATTTGGCTTTCTGCTGTCTAGACTCTAAACTAGTTATGAGCAGCGAACATGTCTGCTAATTCTGTTGTTCTGTAATAATAATAAAAATGATGGTATTTGTTAAACCATTACTATGTGCCAAGGACTGTTCTAAGCACTGAGGTAGGTACAGAGTAATCAGGTTGTCCCACATGGGTCTCAGTCTTAATCCCCATTTTACAGATGACGTAACTGGCACAGAGAAGTCAAGTGACTTGCCCAAGGTCACACAGCAGACAAGTAGCAGATCCCGGATTAGAACCCACGACCTCTGATTTCCAAGCCCAGGCTCTTTCCACTAAGCCACACTGCTTCTCTCCTACAGTACTCTGCCCACAAGTGCTCAATAAATACCAATAATTGATTTCTGCTCTACCCTGCCTCCTATTTTGGAATGAGTATAGAAGCAGCATGATTTAGGGGAAAAGAATACAGGCTTGGGGTTCGGACGTGGGTTCTAATCCCAGATCCTCCCCTTGGCTGTTATGTGATCTCAGACCAGTCACTTAACACTCTTTGTCTGTGTCCTCATCTGTAAAATGAGGATTAGGTACCTATTCTCCTTCCCCTTAGATTCTGAGGTCCATAAGGCAAAGGGACTCTCTGATCTGATTTGCATTGTTGTCCCCAGTGCTTAATACCATACTTGGTAAATAAGTACTTAACAAATACCATCTTAAAATAAAGAACATTTTGGACTCAGATTGAAAACTGCTACAATAAGAGTGGAGCAAAAAGTGTATTTCTAGTCAGAGCATGTCTGGGGACCAGATGGAGGGCTTTTTTTTGTTTTTTGTGCATGAAGTCCTAGCGAGTGGGGTTCAGCAGCCATTTTCTATGACCCTGGTCTTGAAAAATATGAGATACCTGGTAAATGCCATCTGGCGATTGACCCCTGCATCTAAACCTACCTGTAAATCACTCTTGTTGCCCTTGGATTGCTTTGCCTGTGCAGATGTTTGAGCTATGCCAAACAGCACAGATGTTTTTCTTTATTGAGATTTGCCTAGTGTATATTGAGGTACACTAAGTGTATAGTTATCACTGACCAGAACTCTTCTAGATTGGTAACTACTACAAAAGTAAACTTTTCATTTTACCGTTAATGTATCTCCAAAATTCTACACTTTACTATTCTCCATTATTTTCTGCAGAACAAAGATGGTCGTCCGCTGGCTACAAAGGATAGACATGCCTTACGACAACTTGAAGAAAAGCTGAGAACCCTGAAAAGAAGAGATAGGCACCTGGAATTCATAGAAAAGAGCTGCTGGACAAAATTTTGTGGGTTCTTGCGTCCTCTGAAGGTACAATGTAGTTATAAAACTTCTATAATTAATCTCAGCCATACTAAATGAAGATTACCTATTATATATGCAGAATAGCATTATGTCAATGTACTGTCAGTACCAACATCCTATTTACACCCATCTATTGTATCCATAAACACCTGTCATGTTGTGTGACTCTGTGCCCGTTGTGGCTGAAGATGCCTTTTTTTAGTCATGGTACATATGTGAATAGGTGTATGTGGGATCCACAGTCCCAACTGTGTGTATATATATTTGCACATACAATGACTACCTCTCTTTGAATTTACATTATTATGGCATTTGTTAAGCACTTTCTATGTGCCAAATACTGTTCTAAGCATTGATGCTGTGGCACATCTTGCCTTTGTCTCCTTGTCTCACAGATATGAAGCTTCTGCTCAGAGTCACTCCTTTCTTGATTGCAGGGATGGGCTATCTGTGACGTGTTTCCACCAAGATTTAGGATTGCTCTACATGTTTTTGAAATCCTTGCTTTTCCACATTAGCTCACCCAACAGCAGCTATTTAGGTATAGTCTTGTTGTCCACTTTGCTCATGTGTCCCACCCAGTGTTGTTGAGGCTGATTCTATCTAGTTGTGATCCAGTCTTGACATTTGATGTTGAATAAAACTTGTAAATGACACTCATGGGACTATTCAAGGAGTTAGAAATGGCATTTGAGAATGGTCCAGTTTGGACAGCATTAACTAGATCTCTGAAGATCTACAGATCTCTACAGATCCCTGTAGATTTTCAGTTTGGTTAAGAGCCTAATACCCAAGTACTTCCAGTGCACTCTGACATTCTCCCATTTGATTTGCTGGCCTTTTTTTATTCCTTTGTTGGCTGGTTAACTTGGCACCATTAGCCACCATAAAGCCTAGGTAATGAGTCCTGTGACAGAATTCTGTTGGTGATATGTAGAATTTTGGTTTGTATGCAGCTTTCCTACTGCAGGTTGATACATAAACTTAATTCTCTTTAGATTTATGGTTGATCCCTAACTTTTGCTTAATTCAGTATGTCAGTTAACAATCATATGTATGCACTCCTAAAGTACAATCATCTATGTTCAACTATTAATGAATAATTGTCAAGATTTTGGATTGTGAAATCTTTTCTTGAATCTGTATCCATGTATCTTGCTGGCTACAAAAGATAGACATGCCTTAGCATAACTTGAAGAAAAGCTAACACTAAAAAGGCAGCAACAACCAATCCATGTGTAGGACAGGGACTTAATTCAATCTCATGGTCTATTTTAGAGTTCAGTGCGAGGTAAATGTGTAGTCAGTGCCATAATGATGGTTGTGTGGAGTAGATACATGTGTGGGTAGAGATGCAGTGTATAAATTTTACAAAATTAGTATTAAGTGTTAAGTAACAATTTGGGAGAAATATTTTTAAAGAAATGGTAAAACCAAAATTTCAGAAACCTTTGGTGCTTACAGGATATGCTGAATTAGGGAATTCATGCTTATTAATCTGCCTGAAATACTATCTTACTCTTAATTATGGTCATGATTTTTATGCCTCTTAATTCTCTCAAATGAAAAACCTTTCAATCTAGAGCACATCTCAAAGTGAACAAAATAAATCAATTGATCAAATCGTTGACAGTGGATTTGCTTTAAAAATTTATTTAAGCAACTGACCAGCTTTCATACATATTTTAAATAAGATTTTTGGTCTTGTATATAACCTAAGGACTTACCATGAGCCAACTACTGTGCTAGGTGTCTGGGAAGATATGTTTCCTTTTTAATGGATTTTCCAGGATATTAGAGGAATAGTATTATCTTGCCATATTGGAAAGGCAGCAACAACCAATCCTCAAACTGTGAAAGTAATTTCATTAAGAAACAAGGTAGTTTGTACTTAGTTATGGAATAGTTTTTACAAGCTATTCAATTTTTTACTGTTAAACTACAGTCTCATCATAAAATACTGGAATATGCAGTGAACTCATTCACCATTAGACTTGAAAGATAAGAACTTACTTGCTTTTCTACCCATACATTTTTTTCAATTAAGATATACTTGTTGAAAGAAAGAAAAATATTATTCATACCTATGTAGAACAGCTGCAGCTATTAAAAACCTGGCATTTCACTTGAAGAGCTTTTGAACAATGAAGTTGTTTAAATTATTTCTTAGAAATGTCCTCAAAGTTTAAACTATTCATTCATTCAATTGTATTGAGCACTTAACTCTGTGCAGAGCACTGTACTAAGCACTTGGAATGTACAATTCGGCAACGAATAGAGACAATCCCTGCCCAACAACAGCTCACAGTCTAAACAGGGGAGACAGACAACAAAACGAAACAAGTAGGCAGGTGTCAATACTATCAAGATAAATAGAATCATAGCTGTATACACATCATTAATAAAATAGAGTAACAAATAATATATACAAATATATACAAATATGCACAGGTACTGTGGGGAGGTGAGGGGGAAGACAGAGGGAGGGAGTAGGAGGAATGGGGAGGAGAGAATGGGCAGAGGGAAAAGGAGGCTCAGTCTGGGAAGGCCTCCGGGAGGAGGTGAGCTCTCAGGGCTTTGAAGATGGGAAGAGAGTTAGTTTGGAGGATGTGAGGAGGGAGGGCATTCCAGATCAGCTGTAGGATGTGGGCCAGGGGTCAACGGCAGCACAGGTGAGAATGAGGCACTGTGAGGAGGTTAGCGGCAGAGGAGCAGTGTCTATGTGGTGGGCTATAGAAGGAGAGAAGGGAGGTGAGGTAGGAGGGGCTCAGGTGATGGAGAGCTTTGAAGTCGAGTGAGGAGTTTTTTATTCATGCTAAGGTTGATAGGCAACTACTGGAGGTTTTGAAGAGGGAGGTGACGTGCCCAGAGCGTTTCTGTAGAAAGATAATCTGGGCAGCAGAATGAAGAAAAGACTGGAGCAGGGAGAGACAGCAGGATGGGAGATCAGAAAGGAGGCTGATGCAATAATCCAGTTAGGTTATTATGAGAGCTTGTACCAGCAAGGTAGCAGTTTAGATGGAGAAGAAAGGGCGGATCTTGGTGATGTTTGTGTTCATGGATTAAGAGATACTATTATAGTAGGGTTTCCAGCAATCCTCCATTCATAAAGCCATTCTAGAACCAGAATCTTAGCAGATTCTTATCTTATACTGAGAAATGAGGAAATATGCAAGTCTGTGTGTTTTTTATAATATGTGGTAAGTTTATAAAAATATTTTCAAGTAGGGTCTCTTCTGACCTGGTACATTTACGGCAATGATTTGGTTTTCCTTTGTCATGAAATTCTTATTCACTTTGTGTGATTGCCTTTGGATTTGATTGCAAACTCCTTGTGTTTAGAGAACACTTTTTACTTTTTCTATTTTTCTCAAACATCTACCAAACTCAGAAGCTTTTGTTTCTTATCAAAAGCCACTAGTCATAGCTAAATCAGGTAATGACCGAAGTTGTGATTTTATCATCAACTCAGTTGTAAAGAGGAAAAAAAAATCCCAAGATGAGGCGAACAAGTTAACATTTAGAACCACCAAGTTTCAAAACTGCAAGAACTAAGTTTGGTGGCCTGATTAACAGAGATCACACATGACTTCTTCAGCCATAAAGCTGGCTGAAGCTGCTTGGGAAAGTGGCTGGGCGAAAGGAAAGGTTTAGTCTAAAATTTCCCCAAGTTAACTTACCACAGCTCTGGGTTAACTCCAGGTATATCGTTACTAAAGAGACATGTTTTATTCAATCGATCATTTGTATTTTCTGAGCACTTTAATACAGTTCTCTGCACATAGTAAGTGCTTGTGAGACTAGAATACAAGAGTTGGTAGACATGTTCCCTGCCTACAGGGAGTTTATAGTCTAGAGGGGGAGACAGACGTTAAAATAAGTTAGATACATCCTTAGGTGCTGTGTGGATGAGTATGGGTGTGAATAAATCAAATCCAAGATGAAGAAAGAAGAGGGAGTAAGGGAAATAACAACAACAACAATAATAATATTGTACTTAAGTGCTTACTATATGCCTAGCACTGCGGTGGATGCAAATTAATCAGGTTGGACACAGTCCCTGCCCCACACTGAGCTCACCCTTAATCCCCCCTGCCCTTTTTCTTTCTTTACACGAACGAGGTAACTGAGGCATAGAGAAGTTAAGTGACTTGCCCAAGGTCACGCAGCAGACAAGTGATGAAACTGGGATTAGAACCCATGACCGTCTGAGTCTTTGGCCCATGCGCTATCCACTATACCATACAGCTTCTCAGGAAGAGAGCTTTGTGGGGGAAGACCTTTTTCAGGATACGTAACTTTTTTTAATAAGGCTTTGAAGGTAGGGAGTGATCACCTGTCAGATATAAAGGGGGAAGAGGTTCCAGTCCAGAGGCAGGATGTGGGTGAGAGGTCAGAGGCGAGATAGGCAAGATTGAGGTATAGTGAATAGATTGCTATATTAGGGAAGTGAATGTGCTCATGGATAGTCGTAAGAAGTAAGGGACGTTGAGGTGACAAGCTGATTGAGTGCTTTAAAACTGATGGTAAGGAGTTTGTTTTTGGAGGTGGATGGCTAAAAACGAGTAGGGAAACGTGGACTAAATCTTTTCCTAAAAAACCAATCTGGGCAGGAGAGTGATGAAGGATGGCAATGAAGAGAGGCAGGGAGGTCAGCAAGGAGACTGATATAGTAGTCAAGACGGGATGAGTGTTTGGATGAGTGTTCCCCTCTTCCTCAGTTCCCTCTCCCCCCGGCCCCTGTCCCACAACACTTGTGTAGCTATGTACCTATCTATAATTCTGTTCATATTAATGCCTGTTTGCTTGTTTTCAGCATTTAGAACAGTGCACATAGTAAACTTAACAAATACCATCATTATTATTATTATTGATGTGTATATAAATTCCATTTATTCTAGACTGAAAGCCCATTTTGAGCAGGGATTGTCTCTATTGCTGAATTGTACTTTCCAAGCACTTAGTACAGTACTTTGCACACAGTAAATGCTCAAAAAATGTGATTGAATAATGAATGAATTAACATGGTAGTGGTTGGGATAAAGAGGAAAGGGTGGATTTTAATGACATTGTGATGGTGGACCCAATAGGATTTGTCTATAGATTGAATATGTGGGTTGAATGAGAAATGTGTAGAGGATGATGATGGTAATGGTCTTTGTTAAGGGCGTATTATGTGCCAAACACTGTTCTAGGTGCTGACACCAAGGTTATGGGCCTGAGAGATAGGGAGGATGGTGGTGCTATCTACAGTGATGGGAAAGTCAAGGGGAGGAGAGGGTTTATCACATGAAACTTCTGTCAGGGTCTTGGGCTCACAGGAAGCTCCAACTGCCAACACCTGTTCACCACAGGCTCCTCAAGAGAATTCACCCCCTTCATCAGGAGGGTGGGACTTTTCCACTATTGGTAAGAGAACCAGTCTCCTCTCACATTGCTTCATTAGCTTCTGGAAAGTGTAGGTGAAACCAGCACCTTTGGGTCACGGTGTTTGAAGTCCAAGCTTCTGCTTCTAAGTCTTTACAGGTTTGTTTAGAAGCAATTTTAAAACACCCCTTTCCAGATGTGACCTTGCTGTAATTTAGTGCCCAGTAAAGAGAACATTCAGATTTGAACACGAAACCAGTAGCGAGATCTTACCAGTGTTACTAATCGGCCTATGCATGGCTAAAAGCATTCCCTGCTAAGCATGCATATGAAGTTTGGTGCTTGCTGCCCTTTTGCATTTATCAATCGGTGATATTTGTTGAGCGCTTACTGTGTTCAGAGCACATTACTAAACATTACTTGGGAGAGTACACTACAACAGATGATAGAAACATTCCCTGCTCATAATGAGTTTAGTCTCCTGGGTACAGGCCACAACTTCTCACTTCTCTATTTTCTGAGGTTGCCATCCACTCCCAAGTGCTGTAAATTCGGCTGATCTACCTTCCACAGCAACATTACAACTGCCATGGCTAGGCCACGTTGCTTGGAATTTTTTTTTTTCATTCAGGGTCTTTCATTTCTTCTGTCCCTCTTAGGTTTCCTCAGCTCACTATAAACAGGTGCTTAGGTATTCCAATTGCTAGTTCTCACACATCCTTCAGTGAAGATGTTCACTGAAGGCGTGATATAACGAGGCATTGCCTCATTGGTCTGGGTGCCTGGGACTTCACTGTTAATGGCAGTGCTCTAGAAATCAACTGTGCTGTCTGTGGTAGGTCCAATTTTCACAACTATAGAGAAGCTTGAATATTATAATTGCTTTATAGGTCTTCATTTTGGCCAAATTTTTGAGGCTATTTTGCCTTGCTAAGGACAGGCTGGCTTTCTTTATATGCTTTGCTACCTCAAGTCTAACTTTATTGTTAGACAACATGCAGAAATTAGTAAATGTCACTGGTCATCCTTGACTGAGTAATATTTGCCAGATTACAGGATGCTACCAATTCTGGGCTAATTTTTACTTTGGAAAGCAGTTGTTAGTGATTTGCCTCATTTTTTATGTCTTTATAAAACAATTATTTCAACCAAAGGGCTATTAACCTCTTAGGAAATTCTGTTGAGGCTTGGACCACCAATTTCAGACTGACACACAGAGCGTGGATGGGAAGAAGGGGATTTAAAGAATGGAAGCAGTCTGTTTTCCCTGCAGCAGCTCCTAACTAGCTGCAAACCTGCCTTGTATGTGTGTGGGAGATTAAACTGCTTCATCAGATGAATAAAAGCCTGCTAGGTGGTACTGAGGCCTAAGTAAATCTGTTGGTGGGGGCTAGATACAAACCACGTTCTGCTCACACCTGTCCTAGAGCATAGTTCTCACTGGTTCAGAGCTCATAATCCAGTTCTCTTGATGATGGTTTTAGCCTTTTAAGTTGAAATCTTCCTGGAAGATTGGATCTGTAGTCTGAAACAAGCTCCCAGAGACCTTCAGGTATTCTGGATTATCTCTTTCCCTTTTTATTTCTAATTGTTCCTCCCTACTTCTCTAACTTCCTCCCTATTTCTCTTGCATTTGAGTGCTTAACGTGTCTAGAGCCTGGGACTAAACTTGCAATTCTTGTCAAGCTGGCAGTCTGCTAAAAGCAATGTCATACTATTTTGTTCTCAATTTTATTTGTCTTGTCTGGTATTGTACTATTTGGTTTGTAGGACTCAGTGACACCAAGAATTTATCAGTATAAATCTTTGTGATTATTATTGGCAGTCCATAGCACTGTGATGACTGTGAAAACTAGTTGTTTCATCATGAGTGTATGCCTAAAAAGCCCAGTCATTTACATGTAATAGCTCTGGGATGACTGTTTCAAAGACTTTAGATGATGCCCGTAATTTGGAAGCATCACCCAGTGGATTTCAAGTGCTTTCTGATAATTGTATCTAGGATGCTTTTTGTGTTTTCTAGCACAAACAGAATAGTCAAAAGTGATATTGAGAATTCTAATCCATTATATGCTCCTATTTTAAAATTTCAAGAAGTCAACAGGTGATAAGTTTTCAAAACCTGCACAAATGATCTCTAATAGACTGTCATTTCTAGGGTCATTTTGATTCTTTTCTTAAACATTTTTCTTCTAGAACCCATTAAAATTATATGTGGGTTAATATTATATAGAAGTGGCAGACTTCATTCTATAAAGGGACAATTTTAAAGCAAGAATGGATTCTCTTTTACTTCTGCCTATTTTGTGTGAAAATGCCTGAAGGCATTGGAATGACATTTCTTTTCATGTGTGTTGGAAGAAGAGATATTAAAATTTTATCAAAAGTGTTACTATGCATTCATAAAGAGTCTTTCACTTTCCATTGCTTTGTAAAATTGCATTATAAATTATTTTCGGAAGTAGCATTTCAAAAAATATGGTGCAGTCTAAGCAAAGATAGGTGTGGGTATATATTGCTTGAAAATTAAGCAATTAAAATTTCCTTTTTCTGATATTAAAATATTGAAATTTTTGATGTCTTCCTAAAATGAACTCAAAGTAAATGACTATGCCCCTTTTCAGTGGGATTATATTTTGAAATCCTCATTCTCTTAGAATATAATAGCCAGCATTATGTTGCTTGTTCTTTATTAAGGTATAAGAATCCGGTTCTCATTCTTTCTAGTTTGGATAATCTAGGAATACATACTTTTTGAAAACTCTAGCATTTTATTAGCAGTACAGGAGATGCACAAACTTAGAATTAAACTTAAAGAAACTGTAAGCATATAGGTTACTTTTGTATATTATTAAATACGAATTAGGTATTCAATATCCTTGATTTTAGAATTCAAATTTTGGCCATATTTGCTTAACACTTTGGACTGAGAAATTTTGGAATATATTTGGCAGGTATACAGGTAACAATTTTTAAGCTTGGGTCTTTTGTGGTATTAATATTTGTGAATTGATATTTACAAAGAAAAGGTCAGAAATCAGTTAAGCAGTGTTCATTTGATCTCACTTTGGAGTGTCTTATTAATTCTTCCCAATGCAAAAAGGTGAACCTTCATTGGATGTTTTCTTGGCAGTCTCTCATTAGAAATAAGTATCTTGTCAAATTGCTTGTTTATTTAACCATGCCTAATCAAAAATGTGGTAGACTTCCTGTTCAGGTACACATTCAACAGCCTGAATAGTGATTCTTTGTCTATAGTTCGTGGCTCCTGCTACACTTTTCTATTGGAAAAATTCTGGCACTTGATTAAGGTATTAAAAAATCTCTATGACTTTCTAAAACTTAGGAACAAGTAACCTTTAATGCAGTGCAGCTGCCTCCCAAGTAGTGCTCTTATTTTGCTCTGAATATAGTGGTAAGCTTCCATGGAAATAATATAAAGTGCAATAATGCATTTCCAAGATTTCAAAAGTTGATCAAAACAAAATGTAAAATAAAATGGATAAAAACATAGTTACATGAGTTGGTAGATACATTCCTTACCCACAACGAGCTCACAGTCTTAGTGACTTCATCAAAAAGTCACACTGAGAAACAGTATGGTGTAGTGGATAGAGCCTGGGCCTGAGAGTCAGGTCATGGTGCTAATCCTGACTCTGGCTACTTGGCTGCTGGGTGACCATGTGCAAGTCACTTCCCTTCTCTCTGCCTGTTACCTCATCTGTAAAATGGGGATTGAGACTGTGAGCCCCACGTGGGAAAGGGACTGTGTCCAACCTGGTTTGCTTGTAAATACCCCAGTGCTTATAACACTATTTGGCACATAGCACTTAACAAATACCATAATTATACCATAATCGTTATTACACTGTGCTAATCGACTAGAAGGCTGAGAAGCAGTGTGAGCTAATGAAAGAACAGAGGCCTGGGAGTCAGGAAATTTAGGTTGTAATATTGGGTCAAACCCTGGCCTGCCAAATGACTATGGGCAGTTTGTCTCTATGTAAGTTTCCTCATTGGTAAGCGCTGTGGTAGACTCAGGGTAATCAGGTTGGACACAGTCCCGGATCCATGGGGCTCATAGTCTTAATCCCGATTTTACAGATCGGGATTTACAGATTTAACTGAGGCAGAAAAAAGTGAAGTGACTTAGACAAGTGTCAGAACTGGGATTAGAACCCAGGTCTTTCTGACTCCCAGGCCTGCTTCTATCCACTAGGTCACACTGCTTCTCTAAATTGGTGATTAATTACCTGTTCTCCCTATATAAAAGCCCAGCCTCCACAGTGGATTTTGCCTCAAAGGCCCATGACTTGGAAGTAGCACCCCTATTTCCAGAGATACAATAGCTCTGGGACAAAGGATGATGGAGCTCTCAGGGGGCCCATCCAGGATAAGCTGTAAGTTCTTTGTACTTAATGCAGTGATATTTTACAGAAGCTTTTGTGAAAGTGCAAATTGCGTGGGCACTTTCTGGTTCATCAGAGATGTGTGTCTGGTATCCGGGAGTGTTCTCAATGACTCCCGTCTAAAGCCTGTAATGAGTAGCTCCCCATTTTCAAGTACCATGGCTCACTGCAAAATTAAATAGGCTTCCCACTGTGCCATTTCCAAGCCATGGGCCTCTGAGCCAAAAGCCACTGTGGAGGTCTTCTCAGCCCTAAATCTTGGCCAAAAGGCCCTGGAGTCACTTGAGGAGATTCTGGACCCTAGTCAGCCTCTGCTGGGTTCTAAAGACCTCCCTTTCGCCCATTCTTTGAATGCCAGTGTGGAGACATGCTGCTTAGGACTTCTCTAAGTCCCTGCACCCCATTCCTGCATCCACCCAATGACTAAAGTCCAGGCATCTTCCTGAAGGCATAGGGGTCATCGGGGAATTGCCAACCATCCCTCTGCTGGGGCTGACTACAATAATAATAATGATGGTATTTGTTAAGCACTTAGTATGTGTTAAGTGCTGGGGTGGATTCAAGGTAATCAGGTTGTCTCACAGTCTCAATCCCCATTTTACAGATGAGATAACTGAGGCACAGAGAAGTTTAGGGACTTGCTCAAAGTCACACAGCTGACAAGTGGTGAAGCTCAGATTAGAACCCACAACCTCTGACTCTCAAGCCCATGCTCTTTCCACTAAGCCTCGCTGCCTCTCTAAGCCTGCAGACCAAGTGCTCCCTTCTGCGCCCGCACCTTTCCAGGCCCATGTGTCTCCCCAACTCATGTAGCCTTTCCTCCAGCCCTTCCTTAGACACCAAGAACGATAAAAGCAATAATAATGTAATTAGCCCTTAAGAATGAAGACAAATTTGGTTCAAACTATCTTTACCTGGAGCAAATATTTCCCCACTATTGCTGTATTTATCTTTAGGCATCCCAGAGCTCCCATTTGTCTCTCTGTTCCCTACTCCACTCCTCTTGAGGCATCCCAACTTCATCTCCTTTTCCAAGTTATTTGGTTTCAGGGTTTTTTTTCTTTCACCCTCAGGAACAGGAGCCTTCCTCCTCCAGAGTCCAACCTGATGGACCCCAAACATTAAGGGTATCCAACCTCTAATCTGAGATCCCCTCCATTCCACTTGTCCATCCCAGAGTCCAAGCACAAGCTTTCCCCAAGTCCTGCTCTTCCAGGCAAAATGCTCAGTTCAATGCTTCAGTGGCTGAAGATCTACTTCCCTATTTTTTGCTCAGTTAAATCATTTCACTACCCAATTTGCCTAACTTCATACACCTTCTAAATGTGGGGGCCAACAAAACTGGCCATCCCACTCCCATTTCTAGATTTTTCTGTAAGAATAATGATATTAAAGTTTTTATGGGCCAACCCTGGCCTAAATGCTGGGGTAGATTCAGGATAATCAATTTGGACACAGTCCCAGTCCCACATGGGGCTTGCTACCTAAGGGGATTGGAGGACAGTATTTAATCCCCAATTTACAGATTAGGAAACTGAGGCACAGGCAAATCAAGTAACTTTCCCAAGATCACTCAGCAGGAAAGTAGTGGAGCAAGGATGCAAACCCAGGCCTATGTTCTTTCCATTAGGCCAGGCTGCTTCTACCATGGAACTACAGGTCCTTTCCCAACAGAGAGATTTCTCAAAGTGAGAGTTTGTGAGCCTTCATGCTATTTCACTGTCCTATTCCTTCCAGCCATCATAGAAAGCATTAATGTTCTTACATAGTCCTTCTGACAATAATTAAAGGAGAATAATTTGTATTTCATCTTCCAAACTTTCCTTGTTAATCCACAAAAACTAAAATTTTGCCATACAATATTTGACTAATTTAAATTCCAGTTCCTCAAATGGTGATGAAAGGCATTCCTCAGCATGTGGTCATTAATCTGTGAACTTCAGCTCCTAGATTTAAACAGCAGATGTTGAAATAAGGCAATTAGGAGAGCAGAGTTTATTGGGTATATTGAAGCATTAGTAAATGCTCAGTGCATGACTTGGTCTCTCAAAGTGTACTGATTGTAATTTGTTTAAAATGTGTTTGCTGATCAGTACTGATTATATATTATGCCTCTTAATGTGGGGAGTAATTGCCATTTGACTCTTATCTTAAATGGTAGTGCCCTGATTCAGAACTCTAGAAAAACTTGGCAGCCTGCTTTTGTGATTTGGGTGGTTGGACTGTAGCCACCTTATTCTCTAATATTTCACTGAATTGCCCATTTCATTGTTTGAGGGAAAAAATTACTTCATATGCACAACTTCAAAAATTGATCACTGCCTAATGAGAGAAAGGTTGCAATGTTTATATCAACTACAAAATAATAATAATAATGTTGGTATTTGTTAAGCACTTACTATGTGCAGAGCACTGTTCTAAGCGCTGGGGGAGACACGGGGGAATCAGGTTGTCCCACATGGGGCTCACAATCTTAATCCCCATTTTACAGATGAGGTAACTGAGGCCCAGAGAAGTGAAGTGACTTGCCCACAGTCACACAGCTGACAAGTGGCAGAGCTGGGATTCGAACTCATGACCTCTGACTCCAAAGCCCATGCTCTTTCCACTGAGCCACGCTGCTTCTCTAAAGCTTTTCAGAGGTAACTAATATAATATTGCATAATGTAACAGGTTATTAAAATATTCATAAATAAGGTAGAGTATGAAAAATTGAAATTCTGTTCAGGGGACCATGATGAATAATTGCTATTACAGCAAGTTAGCAATCAGGGAATCAGTGGTACCCAGGCAGTCAAACGGAGGTGTGTGGATAAGGCAGAAGGATGGAGACCCTGGTGGGACACTGAGTAGTAGCAAGACATTACAGAATGTAATCTTTAACTCCTTGCACCCATCCCAGAAAGTGACCTTGGCAGACAGAATGACCTTGAATGTTAACATCTGAAAGCCAGGAGTTGCCTTGGCGTATGTGGGCCATTGAGGAAAGGGTTTCTCATACCTATAGAGATCTTTATGCCATAGTCCTTTGGTAACACTAAATCAATCAATCAATTGCAGTAAGTGTTTACTGTATTCAGAGCACTGTACTAAGCACTTGGGAAAGTACAGTACAACAATTAGCAGTTATGTTCCCTGCCCATAATGAGTTTACACTGAATTAAACAGTTTTGAAAGCTCTGTATTGACCCTTGGTTTCTAAAGATGATGCTACGGAGGGTGGCATTCTATCCACATATATGGATGTGGCTGAGAAAGCAGCTACCCAACCCACAACCAATTTTGCACATGAGCCCATCAAGGCAGTTTGTTGCATATATGCCTTGCAGAGCCCATTACCACTTTTCAAATTACTTGTTCTCTTCCTCTGTCACTGCAATCTCTTGCTCAAGAGGAAGAAACTCAACTGTCAATTCTGGAAGGAAGGAGGGCTGGGTTGTAACTGGCCCCAGAGGAACTTGGGAAGCAACCTAAAGGCAGTGGTACTAGGAATGCCAAGCCAGTATTCCACCTTCCTAGCCACCTAGGAAGCCATTTCTTCTCCGCCCTGAACCTGGTTACTAGGTGAGAGGTAATGGTGGCCTGTTAGCTCCTTTCCTCCTCCCTCAGTCTGTCTTCTCATGCTCCTGCCTTCCTCATACTGCTGTTGCCACTTGAAGTGTTCCAAAGAGGAGAGAGACTTTAGGGTTTGAAAGGGAAGGCCTTTGTACAGCCTGAACTGCAGGCTTGTGCCCCCCACCAGGCTGCAGGAGAACCACTTTGGTTGCAGAGAAAAGGGGGAGAAGGATAATCACTCCTTTCTGGAAGTTCTCAGCCCCTGTAATACAGGGTGGGGTCAGGGAGAGAAGCTGGGATACCCAGCCTTTTGCTTTACCCATGACATTTTATACTGCAGTCCCATCTTTTCTCATTTTAGCACCACTTGCTGAGCTCAAGTTATTTACTGCTTTGTTAGAAGCTATACATTACTTTCAAACTCTTGTCCCTTCTTTGGCTGCATGTGTTCCTTTTCAATACAGATTATAGCGATTTCAGTAGCCTGATGTTCTCCATGCTGACCTGTCCCACTCAGCAAAGCATTACCTCAGTGCTTGGAAACTCATTTTGTGAACTTTGAGAATATACCAAGATACCTAGCAAAAGCTCAGGTTTGATTATCTTCATATCTACCATCCAGCCCAAAGTCTTAACACTGATTTTTACTCTTTTTATATATTGGCTTCTTAACCTCTCCAAGGAGATAGAAAAATCATATTTTTTGATACCTTATGTTTTAGTCTAGTACATTTTACTAATATGCCTGCTCAATTGTATTTTTTCATTCAGTTACATGTATTGAGCACTTATTGTGTGCAAGGCACTGTATTAACTGCTTGGGAGAGTACCTTATAACAGACACATTCCCTGCCCACAACAAACTCACATTCTAGAGATGAGCTTGCAGTCTGAGCCATTACTGTGCATGGAGAACTCTACTAGACACTTGAAAGTACAACAGCAGAGTTGGTAGGCATGTTCCCTGCCTACATTCTAGAGAGGGAGGTGGACATTAGTATAAATTTACAGATATTTTCATAAGTGCTGTGTGGCTGAGAGTTTGAGTATTTTAGAAGGGAGTGGGAGGAGAAGAAATGAGGGCTTAATTGGAGAAGGACTTTTGGAGATAAGCTTTTAACAAGGCTTTCTAAGTGGGGAGAATAATCATCTGGATGTGAAATGGGAGGCAGTGGCAGGACTGGGTGAGAGGTCTGGGTAACAGGTCGCAGCGAGATAGATGAGATCAAGGCACAGTGAGCAGGGAGGCATTAGCAGGGTGAAATGTATGGGCTGGGTTGTGGTGGGAAAAGGGAAGGTGATTGAGTTCTTTAAAGCCAATTTTTAAGGATTTTGATGCAGAGGTGAATGGGCAACCACGAGAAGTTGTTGTGCAGTAGGGAAACATGAACTGTTTGGTTTTGTAGAAAAATGATCCAAGCAGCAGAGTGAAGTATGGACTAGAGTGGGGAGAGGCAGCAGGCAGGGAAGGTCAGCAAGAAGGCTAATACAGGATAGCAGGATAGGGTAAATGCTTGGATTAATGTGGTAGCAATTGGGATGGAGAGGGAAGGCTGGATTTTAGGAGTATGAAGGTTGAACCAAGAAGATTCAGTGCCAGATATTTAAACTAGCCCAACTACTCTGTGTACTTGCTCCAAGTCTCTCAGCATAGTGCTCTGCACAAAGGGCTCAGTACTATTGATCTAATTTGATAAAAGTGTAAAGTGCCTGGGAGAGTACAATGTCAGATTTGGTAGGCACTTTCCCTGCCCACAGTGAACTAACAATTTAGAGGAGACACTAATAAATAATGAATATGTACTTGTGCTGTGGGGCTGAGCATGGGGTGTAAAAAGGGTATAAATCTAAATGCAATGGTGAAGCAGAATGGAGTGGGAGAAGAGGAAATGAGGGCTTAGTTGCTGAAGGCCTCTTGGATGAGAGATGCTCTGAAGGTGGTGAGTGATCATCTTCATACTCTAGTGGCCTAGGGGAAAGAGCATAGGCATGGAAGTCAGAAGACTTGGGTTTTAATTCCTATTCCACCACTTGGGTGGGGCTTGGGGAGAGGTGGGTAGTCCCAGACCAGAAACAAGGCCTGGGCTAGGAGGATGGTGGCAAGATTGAGGTACAATGCATAGGTTATCTTTAGTGGAGCAAAAGTGGGTTGGGTTGTAGTGTGAGATGTTACCTTTGGGCTTGACCCATATCAGCGTGACTTAATGCCCTATATACTGAAACCAGCCGGTTCCTGATAACATTATGGAGGAAATGCTCTGACAGATATTTTCTCCAGAGACTCATCCATTTCATTCATTCAGTCTTATTTATTGAGCACTTACTGTGTGTGGAGGACTGTTCTAAGTGCTTGGAAAGTATAACTGGAAAGTGCAATCCATTTCCTCTGCTCCTGTTGCTGGAGTTTTCTCTGCCATTCCTGAACCCTCTTTTGGGGTTATGAATGACTTGACTGCTTTGTAGGATATTGTCTCTGCCACAGAACAGTCTGCCTGGACAGCAGCAGGCTGTATCCACTCCCTTTCAGGTTTATGAGTTGCCCCTGATGGCTGCCCCTTAGCCCATTCATACCTGGCTTATCTGGCCCAGGTATTGGGCCACACCTGCAAAGGTGGGGATGCTTGCATCTGTTTGAAGCTTTGGTTTTACTCATTTCCCAAGGTTGCAGGACAGCATAGCAGAACTGGTTTGATTTGGGTCAGAAATTAAAAAAACAAACAAAAAAACTGCTCATCTGCCTCACTGGGGCAACTTGATAAGTACATTGACTCGATTCAAATGCCTAAATGCTGTGACTGCACTATCAGTACTTCTCTCCAAAGACTCTGGTATACCCGTGCGCTAAGGTGCATGCTCAATCCACAGTTGAACACCCTGTAAAGGCAGATGCAGCATGGTCTAGTGGCAAGAGCCCGGACCTGGGAGTCAGAAGGATCTGAGTTCTAATTCCACTTCTGCCACTTGTCTACTGTGTCCCTGGGCAAGTCACTTAACTTCTCTGTACCTCAGTTACCTACTTCATCTGTAAAATTGGGATTAAGGCTGTGAGTCTGATGTGGCACAGGAACTGTGTCCAACCTGATTACCTTGTATCTACCCCAGCACTTAGAACAGTGCTTGGTACATAGTAAGTGCTTAACAAATGTAATTATAATTATAATTAGGAAATTAGATAGGTGAGGTAGGAGGGGCAGATTGAGTGCTTTAAAGCCAATGGAAAGAAGTGTGTTTGCAGAGGTGGATAGGCAGCCACTGGAAGTTCTTGAGTGGGGAAACATGGTTTATTAAAAAAAAAAAAAAAAAAAAGAAAAGGACTATAAAATGAATGAGTTCTACGACTAAATCTGCAGGAAGCTGTATAATTAGTTTTTTATGCCTATTAAAATATTTGCTTTTCAGATTTTGAGAATTAGTCCAGTTCAGGCCAAAAAGCCATCTTCCTTCATAAACCATCATGAAGTAGGCTAACTGCTGAATGCCTATAAATGCCTTTTAATCAATAATATTTATAAATTCATCTGGATTCTTTTTAATTCCAATATTTTAGCTTGTATTGGAGAAATGAAAATACAACAATTTCAGTGATGTGCTGGATTGACAAAGTTTGAGGTTCTTTGTGGGATAAGTAGTCTTGTGAATGAAATGTAATTAACTCAACATCTGCATCCTTATTTCTAAATTAAATTACCTCCTAGTTCAACTCTTTTGATTATCCTTGTGTTTCTAGTGTATTGAAAGTCTAATACTAACTGGGAAAAGCTGCCTCCAAGATGCATTCAGTGATAATTCCACAGTTTCTGCCCACGTGGGGAGAGATTGTGAGAATAAATTCAGTCCAATAAGGGACAGGGACCGTATCCAATTCCCACCTGTGTATCCCCTCAACAGTAAACTGTGGGCAGGGAATATACTTTCCCACCCAGTTGTATTATACTCTCCCAAGCACTTAATACAGTGCTCTGCAAATAGTAAGCTCTCAAACACCACTGAATGAATTCCATTGAGGGATTTACATATAATAATGTTGGTATTTATTAAGCGCTTACTATGTGCAGAGCACTGTTCTAAGCACTGGAATAGATACAGGGTAATCAGGTTGTCCCACGTGAGGCTCACAATTAATCCCCATTTTACAGATGAGGTACCTGAGGCACAGAGAAGTTAAGTGACTTGCCCACAGTCACACAACTGACAAGTGGCAGAGCTGGGAGTCGAACCCATGACCTCTGATTCCGAAGCCCAGGCTCTTACCACTGAGCCATGCTGCTTCATATGTTATTCATATGTAAATAGATTTACATATCTATACCAGTCAACTGGAACCCTGGACCCTGTGGGAGAATTTGTGGGATAATGCTTCTAACAGTGCAGATTTCCTGCCAGAGATTATATTATGGGGTGCCTGTAACCTGGAGTAGGATTACACGTGCCTGACCAAAGAAAAATATCCCACTCATAACTTACTTTGAAGGGTAAAAAGAAGATCCACTGATGGTTATTAATTCTGATGAATATGGCATTAATAAGCTCATTATTAAATATATCAAGTGGCAAGATCCTGGAACCACACCAGTGTAAAACTTTGCAGATACTGTTTTTAGTTTAAATGAGTTGTTTCTCTCCAGGCCCTCCCTCCTTCCTGCCCTTTCTTTGACTCCCATCTTTCCCAGCAGCATTTCAAGAGACCTCCCACTTCATCAAAATCTACCCCCTCCATATGCAATTACAACTCCATTCATTTGCACCCATCCATTCATTTATTCAATAGTATTTATTGATTGCTTACTAGGTGCAGTGTACTGAACTAAGCTCTTGGAATGTACAATTTGGTAAGAGTCAATCCCTGCCCAATGACGGGCTCACAGTCTAAAGTGGGGAGACAGACAGCAAAGTATACCAGAACAAAACAAAAACAAGACATCATCAAGATAAATAGAATCAAGGGGATGTACACCTCATTAACAAAATAAATAGGGTAATTAATATATATATAAATGAGCACAGTGCTGAGAGGAAGGGGGAGAAGCAGAGAGCAGGGGAGAGCAGAGGGAAAAGGGAGCTCAGTCTGGGAAGGCCTCTTGGAGGAGGTGAGCTCTCAGTAGGACTGTCTGCCTCTAGGTTGTAATTTTGCTTTCTCCCAACTGTTATATTGTATACCCTCCAAAAGCACTTAATACATTACTGTGCCTTCTATAGGATTGATTGATTCAATGGAATTGTAAGCAAATAAAAAAATTTTAAACTAGATAAACATTTTAATTGGATAAATTGTTTTGAAATTAAGAAAATCCACATTATAATCTGAATCATTGCTTCCTTTGCTAAATTTGACTTGAGGGTAGTGGAATGAAATTACATCATTATGCTGCTCATGGATTATAATGGAAGTTTTTAGATGTTTGTATAATTAACTTTTTTATACCAATATGACATCAGTATACTTTTTGACTATACCCAGATTATCCATAAGGGAAAAAATGTTAAATATTTAATAGGATAATTTAGCTTGAGTGGAAATTATCCTTTAGCCTAAAGGAATTAGTGTACCAATCTGATTCATTATTTATAATCCCTATTAAGTGTTTGAAGGATATATGCAGATATAAATCCATATACTAGAGAGTGAATGATCAATTCAAAACTGTTTGATCATAGTTCAAGAATATCGGCGGAAACAAAAGTACTAAGTAGTATTTGAGTGTTTACTGAGTGCAGGGCAGTGTATTAAGCGTTTGGAAGAGTATGAACACAATATAACAGACAATTCCCTGTCCACAGCAAACTAAATTAGAGTGGCTGAAAATTTTAAGTAAATAAAATATTAAATTGACATTTTACGCCTCTCAAAAATAGCCCAGGCCTATAAAAATTTTCATATACATTTTCTCTAATTATCTTTCTAGTACTCAAACCATTTTAAACAAGGCTCGACATTTTCTATTTACTAATATGAAAGAAAGGGAAGGAGGTGGTGAAGGAGGAGGTTGGTGATGGTCCCAATTTTTTAGCCATGTGGTGATCCTGCTGAAAGATGATGCCGAATATTCATCAGTATGATTAATTTCTTGGGATATTACACCACTCATATAAAATCTTTGGTCTGGGAAGTGGGAGGTGAGGAAAGGAAGACATTTCATTCTGGGTATTTGATTTGATTTGGAGTCTCTGGGGTTTTTTTTTTTGTCATGATTTGTTATTCCTAGTAGCTGTGGTGAGTGCCTCCTAAACCAGCCTTGCATTTGGTCTTATTCAGTGGCCAACAAAGTTAACTGATTCATTTAGTTATATTTAATAAGTATTTACTGTTTGCAGAACACTGTACTAAGCACTTGGTAGAGCACAGTATAGCAGACACATTCCTTGCCTAAAATGAGTTTACAGTCTGGGGAGGGCAAAGGGAAGGAGTAGAAAGAGCATGGGTCTTGGAGTCAGAGAACCTAGGTTCTAATCCAAGTTCTGCCACTTGCTTGCTGTGTGAATTTGGGCAAGTCGTAATAATCCTAGTGATTTTAGAGAAGCACCATGACTTAATGGAAAGAGCACGGACTTGAGAGTCAGAGGTAGTGAGTTCTAATACTGGCTCTGCCACTTGTCTGCTGTGTGACATTGGCCAAACCACTTCACTTTTATGTGCCTCAGTTACCGCATCTGTAAAATGGGGATTGACTATGAGATCTATGTGAAACAACCTAATTACCTTGTATCTACCCTAGTGCTTAGAACAGTGCTTGGCACATAGTAAATGCTTACAAATACCATTATTATTAAGTCACTTATATGTACCTCAGTTTCTTCATATGTAAAATGGGGTTTCATTCACCATTTTCCCCTGCTGCATAGACTGTGAGCCCCATGCTGGGCAGGGACTGTGCCTGACATGATTGCTCTCTATATACCGTAGCACTTGTGCTTAACAGCACAGTGCTTGACCCAAAGTATGTGCTTAATATATCACAATAATAAAAATAATGATGATTACTTTATTTAATGAGTATAGTCATCTACTGTATGGAAGTGATGAGTACTCCCCCCACAAATTTTGCAGGAGCAGATGCCACAAATAAAATAACACAACAAAGGAAAGTCTTTTTGTTTGCACAGAATTGTTGGTCCCATTTGAAACACACACACACACACACACACACACACACACACACTTTTTCCTAGGTAATGATGTCATATTCTAGTATTAACAGGTCTACGTATCTGTCCGTTTTGGAAATCCATGGCCAATAACATTTTTAGTTTCAAGAGGTAAATTTATGATTGACTTGGAAAAACTTGAGCAGATTCCACTTTGAATATATTTGCTTTAAAGCTTGAACGTTAGAGCTTTAATCCTAGTTAAATCCTTGGCCTTCATTTTTAGACTTCTAAAATGTGAGGTTTATAAATAAAATCAAGAGTTGAGGGTTTGCATGTTAATTGTCTCTTATAGTGATAATTATGAGCAGGATGATTTTTTTCTTTCCTAGTTTGCTAAAACTTAGTGATTTATTACCAGCGTTTTGTGCTCTCGTTGGATTTTGAACTGTACTAAATGATTGACCATACTGTCTCCATTATATATCCTTCCAATATTGCACTAGACATCCTGTCTCCGTTTAATCTTCTTCCTGTGTAAGATCAATCATTTTAAGGTTAGGCAGTGATCTGTGAATTCCATGACCTTATATGGACCACTCCTAAGAACTGGTTCTCATTGTAGGCTGGAGTATGGGCAAAGCAAGGGGATTGGGTAGGATTTTGGGTGTGCGTGAAGAGTTGTGGTAGAGTGGAACGCGGAAGTGCTTGCAAATAAAAGTACCAGGTTGGGACGGCTCGGGGCTGTTTGTCACTCGTATCTCCCTGGGGTGAACGGGCGGGTAGCCACTTTCCGCCCTTTCCTGCTCTCTCTCGGCTCGATCTCTTGAGTCTGTTCATTTCTACACCAAGTCACAAAACCTTCTCATGTGATTGCAAGATCAGAGTTGTTTCTCCGATAAATTCCGTAACATGAACTCCCATTTCTGTGGGGATAAGGAATTCCATTTAAGATCTTTCTTCTAGCATTTGAAGACTCATGCCTAATCAGTCTGTAGGCGTAACAAAGGAATGAGCATTCCAAAGACTTAAATTTTATAGTCCAATTCTCCTTATTTAGTTTTAAATTTGTCTCCATTTGCAAATATATTAAGATAAGGTGGAAATGCAGAACTGACCTGTATAATAGTAATAATAATAATGATGGTATTTGTTATGCATTTACTCTGTGCCAGTCAGTGTACTAAGCACTTGGGTGAATACAAGAAAATTGGGCTGGACTCAGTCCCTGCCCACATGGAGCGCTCAGTCTTAATCCTCAATGGAGCACTCAGTCTTAATCGTCATTTTACAGATGAGGTAACTGAGGCCCAGAGAAGTGAAGATACTTGCTCAAGGCCACACAGGAAACAAGTGGCAGAGCCAGATTAGAACCCATGACAACCTGACTCCCAGGCCCGTGGTTTTTCCACTATGCCATACTGCTGCTTTCCCTAATGCACAGTAGGACCTGACTTTTTTGCTCTGAGAAGTCTAAATGTGTGTGGGGGTAGAGTAAAATGAAAAGATGGAATGTGGTTTGGAGTGAGATGGAAATAGTTTGAATGATAGATCAGGGAGATAGAGCAAAGTTGATGAGTTGAGGAGTGAAAGCTCATCTCCTTCAAGAGGCCTTCCCCACCTTTCCCTCGCTTCATTTTCTACCACTCCCTTCTGCATTCCTCTTGCACTTGGATTTGCACCCTTTATTTATCCTTCCCTCAGCCCCATAGCACTTATATGCATATCCATAATTTATAGTAATGTCTTCCTCCCCCTCTAGGCTGTAAGCTCACTGTGGTCAGGGAACATATCTCTCAACTCTGTAATATTGTTCTTTCCCATGCTTTTAGTACTGTGCCCTGCACACTGTAAGTGCTCAATTGATTGCTTGATTGAACTTCTGAATGAAAGGGTAAGCTCTTTGAGGGATCTTATGTCTCTTACCTCTTGTACATCTCATAAGAGAAGCAGCATGGTGTAGTAGATAGAGCACAGGCCTTGGAGTCAGAAGGTCATGGGTTCTCATCCTGGCTGTGCCACTTGTCTTCTGTGCCCTTGAGTAAGTCACTGCACTTGTCTTTGCCTCACTTACTTCATCTGTAAAATGGGGATTGAGACTGTGAGCCCCACCTGGGACAGGAACTGTGTCAACCCGATTTGCTTGTATCTACCCCAGAGCTTAGTACAGTGCCTGGCACAGAGTAAGCACTTAACAAGTACCATCTTTATTATTATTACATTAAGAGAGTTGGAAAGAGGTTTGGCAATTAGCAGAATGGGCAGGAAAACTGATGGAACTGGATCAGGAAAACTGAAACTAAGTTTGGGGTTGGATGTGGAATTGGAATCGAGCATTGCATTGGTGAAATAGGAAAAGGATTCTATAGGTTAGGAGGTAGTGAAGGTGTTTGGTTGCAGGATTTGGTTTGGCCCAGAGTTCTTTCTTTACCCTTTTTTTCCTCTGGCTCTTCCTCCCAAATGAAAAATGCATTAGAATATACTCCCTGAAAATTGCCTGCCGGTAATAATAATGGCGGTACAGTGCTCTGCATATAGTAAGTGCTCAATAAATACGACTGAATGAATGTTTAAGACCCTACTTTGTGGCAAGCACTGTATTAGTGCTGGGGTAGATAGATCATCATTCATTCATTTCACGTGTATTTATTAAGCACTTACTGTGTGCAAAGCATTGTACTTAGCGCTTGGGAGAGCTCAGGAGGTCCTACATGGAGCTCACAGTCTAAGTGGGAAGGACAATGTTTGAATCCCCATTTTGCAAGTGAAGGAAATAAGGCACGGATAAGTGATTTGTCCGAGATCCCACAGCAGGTAAGTGGTGGAGCTGGGTTTAGAACTCAGGTCCTCTGACTCCCTGACCCACACTCTTCCCACTTGCCTTTCTCATAAAAGGCTCTGCAGAGGTCTACATCTCATGAATTTTAACTAATTAGCATGTAAAATTAGCCATTGTGCCATAAATCAACACTTTTGAAACTGAGTATCATAGTATTTCACATCTGGACATCCATGAGATTAGAATTTGAGTGAAACCTTTTTCAATTGATGCAATGACAGACTGTGTTGTCAGAAACAGGCAACACATTTGCTGCTAACTTTTGAGGAGGTCACTAATGTAATCAAAGCTTTAAAAATGGTACAGCACTTGGATGGAGTTAAACCTTCTAAGACTTTCATTAACTTAGATTACTGTACAAATATTGCAGGCATTTAAGAATATCCTAGCTCATTATATCAAGAAGATATGACTTGAGTAGGTGATGAAGAATGCTGTTGACCATGTTCCCTCTGCATCAAAGCAAAAGTGCAGACTGGTCAACATAGTTGTGGGAAGCTAAATCTAGGAGAGGAGCAGGCAGCAGAACCTATGTCCTGAATCCTGTAGGATTTGCCACTCTTAATGGCCTGCATGCTGGAAACTTCCAAATAAAAGAAATAATAGCCATCCACAGTGACATAGGGCTGTCCAGAATTAAATCTTCAGTCCAATCCTTTACCCATAATTCAACTTACTCTATGTGGTGTGTTTAAAAATAACTGGTTTGGGAATTCTAATAATGACATTAAGAACATACTCAACCGTGGATGAGTTGCAAGGTTATCATATTGGACACAGTCCATGTCTCGCACAAGCTTCAAAAGCTTTCACTTTTCTATTTCGTAAAGAGGATAACTGGGGTTTAGAGAGGGTGACTTTAGGCCCTATAATTGAAATGGTAATATTTGTTATGGGCCTATGTGCTAAACACTATACTAGATTCTAGGGTAGATACAAGAAGGTAATCAGGCTACACACAGTCTCCGTTCCACATGAGCCTCAGTCTAAGAAGGGAGAGCAGGCATGGATTACCCATTTTATAGGTGAGGAAAATGAGGCACAGAGAAGTTTTCCTCTCCCGCTCTCTCCTCCTCCTCGCCCTTTCGGAAACGTGGCTCTCTCCCGAAGACACGGTCTCCGCCGCCGCTCTCTCCAGCGGAGGCCTCTCCTTCTCCCACTCCCCCAGACTCACCGGTAAGGGAGGAGGCGTCGGCTTCCTCCTCTCGCCCCGATGCCGCTTCCGCACTATCCCTCCTCCCCCCTCCCTCTCCTTCCCCTCCTTCGAAGCCCATATCATTCGCCTCTACCACCCACTCCAGTTATTTGTCGCCGTCATCTACCGCCCTCCCGGTCCCACCTCCGACTTCTTCAACCACCTTGACCCCTTTCTCACCTTCCTCCTCTCCTTCTCTCTGCCCACTCTGATCCTTGGAGACTTCAACATCCATACGGATGTACCCGACGACTCCTCTGCCGCCCGCCTGCTATCCCTCCTCGACTCTGCCGACCTCCTCCTCCACCATACCGCGCCCACTCACCGACTCGGTCACACCCTCGATCTCGTCATCTCCTACCGCTGCACTATCTCCTCACTCACCAACTCTGAAATCCCTCTCTCTGACCATAACCTTCTCACCTGCCTCATCTCTCACACTCCCTCCCACTGCAAATCTTCGCTACTGCCCCACAGAGACCTCCGCTCTCTCGATCCCATCCGTCTTTCCAATAGCATCTCTCCTCACCTTGCCGCCCTGTCCTCTCTTCCCACTCTCGACGATCAGGTCTCCGCTCTCAACTCCACCCTCTCTACTCATCTCGACTCTCTCGCCTCCCTTACCCTCCGCCGCTCTCGCTCCACTAACCCACAGCCCTGGATCACCTCCTCCGTCCGCCTCCTACGCTCCTATGCTCGAGCTGCTGAGCGCTGCTGGCGAAAGTCCAAGCACCGAGCCGACCTCACACACTTCAAATTTATCCTTTCCTGCCTTAACTCTGCCCTCTCCTCCGCCAGGCAAAGCTTCTTCTCCTCCCTCATCGACACCCACGCCCGTCACCCCCGCCGATTGTTCCGGACCTTTAACTCTCTCCTTAGGCCCCCTGTTCCTCACCCTCCCCCATCTCTCACCCCTAATGATCTGGCCACCTATTTCCTCACGAAAATCAACACGATCAGGTCTGAGCTCCCCAAAGTCACCCCTCTGCCTCTCCCCTCCCCCCCAACAACCCCCTCCCCTACTTTCCCATCCTTCCCTGCAGTATCCTCAGAGGAGATCTCCTCCCTCCTCGCAAGTGCCACCCCCTCCACCTGCGCCTCGGACCCCATTCCCTCTCACCTTCTTAAAACCATCGCCCCTGCCCTCCTCCCTTCCTTAACTTCTATTTTTAACCACTCGATCTCCAAGGGCTCCTTCCCCTCTGCCTTCAAACATGCCCACGTCTCCCCCATCCTAAAAAAACCCGCTCTTGACCCCACTTCCCCCTCCAGTTATCGTCCTATCTATCTCCCTACTACCCTTCCTTTCCAAAATCTTAGAACGAGTCGTCTACAATCGATGCCTAGAATTCCTTAACTCCCATTCTCTCCTAGACCCCCTCCAATCTGGCTTCCGTCCCCTCCACTCTACCGAGACTGCTCTCTCTAAGGTCACCCATGACCTCCTTCTTGCCAAATCCAATGGCTCCTACTCCATTCTGATCCTCCTTGACCTCTCTGCTGCTTTTGACACTGTCGACCATCCCCTCCTCCTCCATACCTTATCTCACCTTGGCTTCACGGACTCTGTCCTCTCCTGGTTCTCCTCTTACCTCTTTGGCCGATCATTCTCGGTCTCCTACGCTGGAGCCTCCTCCCCCTCCCATCCTTTAACTGTTGGAGTTCCTCAAGGGTCAGTTCTTGGCCCTCTTCTGTTCTCCATTTACACTCACTCCCTCGGTGAACTCATCCGCTCTCACGGCTTTGACTACCATCTCTACGCAGATGACACGCAGATCTACATCTCCGCCCCTGTCCTCTCCCCCTCCCTTCGGGCTCGCATCTCCTCCTGCCTCCGGGACGTCTCCACCTGGATGTCGGCCCGCCACCTAAAACTCAACATGAGCAAGACTGAGCTCCTCATCTTCCCTCCCAAGCCCGGTCCGCTCCCAGACTTCTCCATCACCGTGGATGGCACGACCATCCTTCCCGTCCCGCAGGCCCGCAATCTCGGTGTCATCCTTGACTCGTCCCTCTCGTTCACCCCACACATCCTATCCGTTACCAAGACCTGCCGGTTTCACCTCTACAATATCGCCAAGATCCGCCCTTTCCTCTCCACCCAAACGGCTACCTTACTATTGCGGGCTCTCATTATATCCCGGCTAGACTACTGTGTCAGCCTTCTCTCTGACCTCCCTTCCTCCTCTCTCGCCCCGCTCCGGTCTATTCTTCACTCCGCTGCCCGGCTCATCTTCCTGCAGAAACGATCTGGGCATGTCACTCCCCTTCTTAAACAACTCCAGTGGTTGCCTATCGACCTCCGCTCCAAACAAAAACTCCTCACTCTAGGCTTCAAGGCTCTCCATCACCTTGCCCCTTCCTACCTCTCCTCCCTTCTCTCTTTCTACCGCCCACCCCGCACGCTCCGCTCCTTTGCCGCCCACCTCCTCGCCGTCCCTCGGTCTCACCTATCCCGCCGTCGACCCCCGGGTCACGTCCTCCCGCGGTCCTGGAACGCCCTCCCTCCTCACCTCCGCCAAACTGATTCTCTTTCCCTCTTCAAAACCTTACTTAAAAATCACCTCCTCCAAGAGGCATTCCCAGACTGAGCTCCTCTTCCCCCTCTACTCCCTCTGCCATCCCCCCTTTACCTCTCCGCAGCTAAAGCCTCATTTTCCCCTTTTCCCTCTGCTCCTCCACCTCTCCCTTCCCATCCCCACAACACTGTACTCGTCCGCTCAACTGTATATATTTTCGTTACCCTATTTATTTTGTTAATGAATTGTACATCGCCTTGATTCTATTTAGTTGCCATTGTTTTTACGAGATGTTCTTCCCCTTGACGCTGTTTAGTGCCATTGTTCTTGTCTGTCCGTCTCCCCCGATTAGACTGTAAGCCCGTCAAACGGCAGGGACTGTCTCTATCTGTTGCCGACTTGTTCATCCCAAGCGCTTAGTACAGTGCTCTGCACATAGTAAGCGCTCAATAAATACTATTGAATGAAAAGTTGTGACTTGCCTGCACTGTGATCTTGAGCAAGTGGCAGAGCTGGGATTAGAATCCAGGTACTCTGACTCTCAAGTCCATGCTCTTTCCACAAGGCCATCCTGCTTCCCAGACTCTGAACTGTGTCTGACTTGATTATCTTGTGTCTATCTCAGTGCTTAGTACAGTACTTGGCACATAGTAAGTGCTTAACAAGTGCCCCAATTTTTTATTTATTTTTGAAGTAGTAGATCTAGGTTCCTAATCCCAGCCATGCCACATGTCTACTGTGTGACCTGGGGCAAGTTACTTCTCCAAGTCTGTTTTCTCCTTCATAAAATTGGGATTAAATATTTGTTCTCCCATTCCCTTAGACTGTGAGGGACCTATGATATGACTGTATTGTAAGAGGAAGTGCTTAAAAATGCAGCAATTATTATTAACAAATATATTACTGTTATCCTTAGTCACACAGTGGCAAATTTGGGGACTAGATCCCAAATTTCCTGATACATAGTCTCATGCTCTTTCCACTAGGCAATTCTTGCTATCCATCTGAAAACTTTCAATTCAAGCTGTGAGCACAATAGTATTTGAGGTTAAAATCCCAGAGTTTACTGAATTATGATGAATTTGCATATCAGGTCTTAGATATCACCAAGATAAATAGAATTATAGATATGTACACATTAACAAAATAGAGTAATAATATATACAAATATGCACAGTGCTAGGGGAATGGGGAGGGGAGGAGGAGCAGAGGGAAAGGGAGGGCTCAGTCTGGGAAGGCCTCCTGGAGGAGGTGAGTTCTTGGTAGGGCTTTGAAGAGGGGAAAAGAGTTTGGTGGATGTGAGGAGGAGGAGCATTCCAGGTCAGTGGTAGGACGTGGGCCAGGGGTTGATAGGGGCACAGGTACTAACGGGGGACAGTGAAGAGATTAGTGGTAGAGGAGCGGAGTGTACAGGGTGGGAAGTAGAAAGAGAGGAGGGGGCAAGGTGATGGAGAGCTTTGAAGCCAAGAGTGAAGAGTGTTTCATGCAAAGGTTAATAGGCAACCACTGGAGGTTTTTTGAGGAGGGCAGTGACATGGCCAGAGCGTTTCTGTAGGAGGCTGATCTGGACAGTGCAATGAAGAATGGACTGGAGTGGGGAGAGACAGGAGGAAGGGAGATCCAAAAGGAGGCCGACACAGTAATCCAGTTGGGAAATTATGAGAGCTTGTACCAGCATGGTAGTAGTTTGGATGGAGAGGAAAGGGCAGATCTTGGTGATATTGTGAAGGTGAGACCGGCAGGTGTTGGTGACGGATTGGATGTATGGGGTGAACATACAAGGTTCAATATGTTCTCCTTTCTTTTTATTCTAGTGGGGAAATAATGTAACTGTCCCTTAATGCAGTTCACAACAATTTTAACCTTTCTTGTAAATATATATATTTGGCACTTACTGTGTGCCAAGTGCTGTACTAAACACTGAGATAGACACAAGATAATCAAGTCAGACACAGTTCAGAATCTGGGAAGCAGGATGGCCTATATATATATATATATATATATATATGTGTGTGTGTGTGTATATCTATATACACACACACACACACACAAGAAAATCTTTGCTACTAGTCCACCAAGGTTATTTCATTTTTGATGGGTAAAGGTTGCTTCAGGGACCGTGAATGACTTTTATCAGTCTGAGGTTATTAGAACATTTATTTGAATGGTTGAAAATTCTTTGTTAAATAAGAATGTGTCTAGGATTGACTCGATTTTTGTCACAAGCATCTGATGATTATTACAACTGAGCAAAAACGTTATTGAGCTACTTTAGCAATGTCTTTTTTTTTTTTAGATTGTGTGGGGAGTATTTTTTATCCTGGTGGCATTGTTGTTTACGATCTCTCTCTTCCTGTCAAAGTAAGTATATTGTGACGTGCTTTTCAGGCAAATACATAACATCCCAATAGTGTGCCTTTTTGTACTGAAATTTATTACTGTCATCTAATTCTTATGTACTTGAAGTATTATACAGTCGTACCTTTCATAAAAAAAAATTCTTAATGTCCTGAAATTTTTCTGTCTTTCATTTCTCAACTAGGTCTGAAACAGGTGTACCTTTAAATTCAATTTAAAAAAAATCAAATCATGTTTTCATGGCAAACAGAAAACTTACCATCCTTCTTTCTAATTTAGGTTAAGCAAAACTGCATTTTGAGATGCTTCAGTGTTTGTTTAATGAGTTACCACTTTTTTTCCTTTAGTCTGGACAAAGCTCTTCATTCAGCTGGAATTGATTCTGGTTTCATCATCTTTGGAACTAACTTGAGCAATCCTCTTAATATGCTTTTACCCATTCTACAAACAGTAAGTAAACTTAGCATTTTGCAGAACAGGAGTACAGTATTTCAAAATTCTGTTTGATGTACATGAAAGGTGTTCTTAACATCAGTTAAGATTTTGATTTTAACAGTTTTTTGGCATATGAACTTATAGGAAATACCCTATTGTAATGTTTTAGGAAACCTCACCAGGGCTATAGGGCTATAAATAAAGAACAAAATTGGTATTGTAGACAAAAAGGTAAACACTAACATGAAAGATTGCTTAGTATTTAACATCAGAAATTAAGATTTGTCATCAGAATGAAATACATGGTAGGTTTAAAAAAAAATTACATTAAAGTCTTCATATATTGTTTCCTCTCCCTTTGCAATCTCATTATTTGAATCTACCTAGAAGCACTCTTGGGATTAATTGTTATTAGAATTAGAAGAAGAAAGATGTTTGTTAGTATTTTCCACTTGATAGACTTCCTTATAATGGAGTAGACATATAAATTTTAGTGTAAAATTGTTTAATAAAAATTGAATTGAATCTGTTTTCTGAATTTTTAAAAATACACAGTTAGTCCCATGATTGGCATCTTTTAATCTGCCATGGAGTACTACTTGAAACGTAATGAATTGAAGAACACCTCCTTAAGCTAATGTGAACTTTTTATCTTTTGATAAAAATTTCTGCTGGGACCTACTGCCTTGGGTATTCAAATTTAATTTTTATTTTCCAGGTTTTCCCACTTGATTACATCCTTATTACAGTTATCATTATCTACTTTATTTTCACTTCAATGGCGGGGATTCGGAATATTGGTATATGGTTTTTCTGGATAAGAGTAAGTATGGGAGACTATCTTTTCTCACTGTCTAAAATCCTTCATTTCTGGGGATTAAATAACCTCCCCTTTGGACAGAGAAAAGAGCACACTTGCTGAAAGGACTTCTGTACTCTGTAACTGATTTGTGGCAACTCATTGTATATTTAAACTGAAAATATGTATCAGAAGCTGTTATAAGCATATTATATCTTTACTATGATATGTAGTATCATATATGAATTAAAGTTATAGAGTTCCTAGTGTTCAGTATATTAACCTACTTTAATTGTTAAAATTTAGGAGTAATTTTTAAGCCCAAACTTTAGACATCTGATTTCATGTTAATTTTACTTTTGAGAGCATTAAGGTGAGATTTCAGCTTTAATTCTGCCTTATTCAAATTGTTAGCCTCCAAATATGTAGTTTAAGAAATGTTTACTGTAAGAAGTGATATAGCTTATAAGCGGATCCTAGATCCCTATTAGACTGTAAGCCCGTCAAAGGGCAGGGACTGTCTCTATCTGTTACCGATGTGTACATTCCAAGTGCTTATTACAGTGCTCTGCACATAGTAAGCACTCAATAAATACTACTGAATGAGTGAAATAGGATTTTAATAAACAACAATGTGGATTGTAGAAGGAAAGATCTGATTTGTAGCTCATGTGAATAATAGTCATTTGGAGAAAGAATGAATATATGGATTTGTTAAAATTGTTGTTTAAATTATTTCTGTTCTTTTGCTGTCATTTTTTTTCCCAGTTGTATAAGATTAGAAGAGGCAGAACTAGGCCCCAGGCTCTTCTGTTCCTCTGCATGATACTTTTGTTGATTGTTCTTCACACGAGTTACATGATTTATAGTCTTGCACCCCAGTATGTTATGTACGGAAGCCAGAAGTACCTAATACAGGTAAGATTTCTCAAATTAGTTTTTATTTCAAGTTCATATAACAATTTTTTAAGCTAAATTATGATCAGGTAATATTTTTGGGATCATTTTATTGATTAAAGTAGTGCTTAAATCATTTCTTCATATGCCATCATTAATATTTTTTCTCACTGTAAAATTGCTATTATAATTGTGCCCAGAACTTGATTTTTTTTCAACCTGCCTTAAATAGTTCCCCTGACAATTTATTAAAACTATGAACATTTCCTTTTTAAACAACTATATTCTCAGGTAATTGCAATAATATAAGCTCCCAAAGGAACCAGTATAAAAGAGCATAATATGTCAGGTCCCATAGTGCCTTGTTCCTAAAGGGAGCTGCTCAATTAGCTCTGCTGGGTTAATTCACATTTACCCAGCACTTCACCCAGAGTGTAGAATATGACTCATTAACTTCTGGCCTAAGTAATGGAAAAAGAAAAAGGACCTGAATTCAAGCTTTTAAAGCTTTAATGTGCCTACTAGAAGAGTGCTTGTCTCTGAACTCTTAGCACTCTTCTAGTCTTTCTAGTGTCTAATTTTTTTTAGGCTTCCTACCTTGGATAGTAATAGCTCTAAGGTAACTCTTAGAATGTTTTGTTGAAAAAAGTCTCAATTTGGTTTCACCTTGCTTTTAATTTCTCATCCTCTACATATTAGTTTTGGGAGCCTGGTTGCTTTGCTCTCCTCAGTTGTTTGAGATCCAGTGGCTAAACATCCTATTAATATCCCTGGCTTATATTTTGGGTCAGAAGAGGTCAGATTCAGCTTTGCTTGGAAGGCAGATGCTTCTTCCATATTAGCTGTTAGAGCTGTTACATATGACCTTCAAATATATTGAAAGAGTTCTTCCGCCTGCTCTTTAACATTATGTCAAGTCCTGTAACTGCCCCCTGACAATTCACTCTCCTCTATTAAAAACGCTTGAACTTACTTTCTTCCCCTTCCTTACCATCATCTTTTCAGCCTATCTCTTGAGTAATTTCTTTGTCTCAGCCTCCAAAAGCAGCAAAGCTTTCTTTCTACTTAAAAAAAAAAACCAAAAAAAAACCCCAACTCATTTTCTGTAGCATACTCCATTATTTGCTCAGCTGTTTCATCCTGTTGCATTTTCAGTTCTAATTTCTCCTTATTCTTTCCTACATTGAACTACCTGTAAATAGTTTTTGTCTCCCAATAAATTGTAAGCTCCTTAAATGTATATGTCTTGCTCCTTTCACACTCTACCAAACACTCAGTTCATTGCTTGACATTCAGGAGGCTCTCAGTAAATCTTTGATTTTAAAGGCACTTTTATAATATTTTCTTTGCCTTTTTTTGTTTGTCCCCTTTAAGAGACTTGTCATTTTTTAAAAATATTTGTTAGGTGCTTAATATGTACTAGGCACTGGGTAAATAGAAGCTAATTAGATTGGACACAGTCCAAGTCCCACATGGGGCTTGCAGTATTAATCCCCATTTTACAGATGAGGAAACAGAGGCACAGAGAAGTTGAGTGGTTTTCCCAAGGTCACATAGCAGACAAATGACGGAGCTGGAATTAGAACCTAGTTCCTTCTGATTCCCAGGCCCATGCTCTATTCATTAGGCCATGCTGCTTCTCATAGTCATAATGATGAAAATGCAGAATGTGATTCTTATACTAGCTTGTTTCATTCTAGGTCCTAACTAGTTGAATTACTGAATATAGAGAAGACAGTGCCAAGCATTTTTTTAAATTATGCCAGGCTGGTAATCTTTATTTCTTTTCACTCTAAAGATGGAGAAAAGCTTAATCGTCTTCTCATGCTATCAAAAGTTTCAGTGAAATTATCAAATTTATGTGTTCCTACTATAGCACTAGAGGGAGATGGCATGATGAAGCTTAAAAGAGGGGAAGGGCTGCAACTGATCTAGCTAAGTCTGGGCAGATGGTTGATAGATATCAGGCTGGGAGAAGGATGAGTTTTTTTTTTCTGGAGTTAAGTTGTGAGAACTCCCAGTAAGTCAACACTGAAAGCAGTAGGAAAGTAAAAATATTAGATTCCCTTTAAAGTTTTGTGGGTTTTATGTACTTGGAAATTCTTGTATACAAAGTAAAGAGAAAATTGGAAAATATTTTAAAACCATTTGGATGTGGATCAATTTTGCCAAATGATATTTTTGAAATTTGGAAGGTGCTAAAAATTTAGCTTCAGTGTTCTTTATTTAATTCTTAAGGCTTGCGGCAAGTTAAATAACTATCACATTCACTTCATGAATGAGATAGAGATCCTAGTCATGTGTACTACTCTTGCTAACATTATCAATAATCCTTTCAACCGCACACCTATGGGAAGCCTGTCATCTTGGTTAGTTGCTTTAACAGTTGGGTACAGGGATTTGAGGCTGCTTGACACCTTTTACTGAAATAATTGTCCAGTTGCTGAATGCTTCATGAAAGATTAATCAGTTTATCACCATTCCAAAGAAATGTCGTATTGGAGACATCAGTAAGTGTTTATCACAGTTCTTCTCTTTGCTGTCACCCCATTTCACCTCACTATATAGCAGCTGCTTGTATAACTTGCTGTCTCTAACACAGTTCCACTCTGAGGCAGCATCTGCTGTCTTGGCTTAGTGGCAATCCTGTCTTGGCAACATGGCTTAGTGGAAAAAGCAAGGACTTGGGAGTCAGAGGACATGGGTTCTAATGCTGGCTCTTCCACTTGTCAACTGTGTGACCTTGGGCAAGCCACTTAACTTCCCTGTGCCTCAGGTAATAGGTTGTCCCACATGGGGCTCACAGTCAATCCTCATTTTACAGATGATTATCTTGTATCTACCCTAGCACTTAGAGCAGTGCTTGGCACATAATAGCTTAACAAGCCATTCATTCAATTGTATTTATTGAGCGCTTACTGTGTGCAGAACACTGTACTAAGCACTTGGAAAGTACAGTTTGGCAACAAATCATCATTATCATCGTCACCTTCTTTTAGTAACCTTTCTAATGAACCAGTCCTCAGTTTTCCCAACTTTCAGTACTAACCTTTTTTTTGTTGTTGGGGGGTAGAGAGGGGAGGGAGGGGCACTTGTTAAGTACTTACTCTGCCAGGTACTCTACTGAGTGCTGAGTAGATATAAGATAACAAGGTTGGACACGCTCCCTGTCTCATATGGGGCTTATAGTCTAAATCAGTGAGAGGAGTATTTAAACTCCATTCTGTAGATGAGATAACTGAGGCAGAGAGATGCTGACTGGCCCAAGGTACACAGGCAGGTGGCAGAGTGGAGATTAGAACCTGAGTCCTCTGTCTTCCCGGCATGTACTCTTTCCATTAAGCCCCATTGCTTCCCTACCAAGAAGGTAGGTTATAATCCTTCCTCAGTTTTCATTCACTTGCTCCTCTGTGCATCTCTAGGTAGATAATTCCCAAATTTATCTCTCTAGCCCTGATACCTCATCTGACCTTCAATCCCAATTCTCTTGCCTCCATGACATGTCCACTGCAGTACTTAACTCAACAAATCTAAATTAGCTTGAATATCTGGCAGCCTTTTCCCTGGTTGCCCATCAACCAAGAGGCGCGCGGTTCTGGTCAAGCATGAAGCAGTTGACATTCTCAAAGGGACCACCATTTCTTACCCTCCCCGCCCCCCCCGCCCAAACCCCCCATTATCTGACAACAGGAGAGATCTGTTGATATGGAAATAAGACTCCTTGTTTAAACCAAGACATTCTGCAGGCTCCTATTTCACAGAGGGCTCAATGTTAGTGCTCACGGTTCATGAGCCCCATTCACACAGTTAGTTGTGCAGACCTAGACTGCTGGCATGTTACACATGTTTGGTGTGATCCATGCAAGAGAGTCTTTTCTTACATAAAAAATCTCATCTTTACTTCTGTGCATGCTTGGTCCTGTTGAGACCACATGGTCAGCTTAATTGGGGCGGTGGTGGTCACTGTGTGGTCACTCTATAGTCACTTCTGTGGGTGGTTCAGGTAATCCTTAAACTTGCCATTTGAAGTCCTGTTCCTCTCTGCTGCTGTCTAGCTAAAATACAAGCCCTTGACCAGGAATGTGTCAACACTAACCCCTTTGTTCCCATACAGTCTAAAACAGAATTCCTCAATTTTCCTTTTAAAACCACTCTTCCTAACTTTTTCTTCTGATTCAGAAATATTACCGTTTTCCATGTCCCAGAAGCCTGCAACATTACTCATTTTTTCATGGTCAGCCAGATGTAACCGATTCTTCCTATGTATCTACCAGATCTGCCCTTTCCTTTTCACCCTGATGAAATTTTGGTCCGTATTGTGGCTAGGCTATTGGATCAGCTTTCTCACTGTGTCCCTGCCTCCATCCCTTCTCCAGTATATAATACACACTGCTGCATGGAAAATATTCTTGAAGCATTGCTTGGCCTATGTCCCCTTAAAATCTCCCCTTGGCTTCCTCTAACTCTTCATATCAAAGAAGTTACAAGTCAGCTACAAAACTTTCAACCGTCTCATTCCATCTTACCTCTTTCCCCTTCACCTACTATTCTTAACTTGGTCCCTTTGCCCTTCTTAAGCCAACCTTCTAGCAGTTCTTCACTCTTGACTTTGTCACCCTCTCCCTTCGTTCACCCTGCTTCCCCATTTCACTATTCCGTCTGACCACAGCTCTTCCTACATTCAAAACCACCTCAAATCCCATGTCCTATGAGCCTTCCTCAGTTAATTCCAATAGCACCCTGTAAACTCATCAGCCAACTGTAGCACTTTGGGACTTTTTAACCATCCTCAGCACTCCCAGATATGTCTATTCAATTGTATATTCAATTATATATTTCAACTTCTTGTAAGTATTTTTAGTTCAGATTAATCATCTCCCACTTCAAAGCCTTATTGAAGGCACATCTCCTCCAGGAAGTCTTCCCTGACTGATCCCTTCTGTCTTCTTCTCCCATTTCCTTCTGCGCTGCTTATACTTGCTCCTTCCTTCATCCTTCTTCCCTTCCCCTTAGCACATATACATCTTATTCATTTATCTATTCATTTATATTTTTGTGTTCCCCTCTAGACTATGAGCTTGTGGGCAGGAATATGTCTGATGTCATATTGTACTCTCCCGAGTGCGTAGTACAATGCTTTGCTCATAATCAGCACTCAATAAATATGAATAATATTTGTCTTCACTAGAGTATATGTTATCATTATTATTATTATTATGGTATTTAAGTGCTTACGGTGTGCAAAGCACTGTTCTAAGCGCTGGGGAAAATACAAGGTAATCAGGTTGTTCCATGAGGGGCTCACAGTCTTCATCTCCATTTTACAGTTGAGGTAACTGAGGCATAGAGAAGTGAAGTGACTTGCTCAAAGTCACACAGCTGATATGTGGCGGAGCTGGAATTAGAACCCACGACCTCTGACTCCTAAACCCAGGCTCTTTCCACTGAGCCACATTGCTTCACTAATGCTTAATGCTTAACGCTTAACACAAGGAACATATCAATTCATTCTCTATTTTCCAAGCACCTAGGACAGAGCATTGCACCAAATGGGTGCTCACATTTATGACAGTTGGATTTCTCACAGCCCAACTCACAGCCAAACTTGTGATTTCAGTTTGTTTTATAACTTGATGCCACATTGGCTACCTTGTATTTTGCCTGCCAGCCTCCCAAAAGGCATATTGGCTGTCTTGATTTAATCAATGTTCTTCTTAGGTCTCATAATTCTGTGACAAGTTCTAAATATTTATCCCTGATGACAAGCTCTGGCTGAGTAAGATTTTTGTAATGTATTTATAGCAGTAGTCTGAGAGGCAAAGTGGACCAAACCTCTTGCATGTCAGTTTGTTCTTGTGCACACTGAAACTATAATCTTCCAGTTTCTGGGATCTTTATTGTATGTTATCTGGAATAGAATAAATTAAACATTTTATGCTATCATGAGGAAAATGTCAGGCAAACACCTTCAATTCTGAATAGGTTGGCTGATCAATCAGGGAACATCCCTGGGAATCTTGGTGAACTTTTCAAGATAGCAGACATTATTTACTTAGCATCTCAATTATGTTCATCTGTTTAGCACTCTTTCGAGATAATGCCATTTAATTTTAATAACATAATTGTATAGCATACTTTGGTACCACAAAGTTTATGGTCTAAAACATCCCCCTTCCTTTCTTCTGCATTTCAAGTACTTTGACTTGAAGATACTGAGTTATGCCTCTTTTAATTTAGTATTAGATAATAACAGATCTCTGTGGTATAGTGTGGTATAGTGGTAAGAGCACGGGACTGGGTCAGGATACCTGGGTTTGAATCCAGCTCCACCACCTGCCTGCTTTGACACCTTGGGCAAGTCATTTAATTATTTTTTTCCTTAATTTCCTCATTTTTCAAATGGGGACTAAGTACCCATTTTCTCTTCCTCTTAGATTGGCCACAGTCACTGACCCTCATGGGACAGGATAGATCTGATTATCCTGTATCTACCTCACACTTTGCACAGTGCTTGGTGCAAAATAAGCACTTAACACATACCACACTCAATATTATTTAGACCAAGGAACCTTTGTTGGCTAGAGTGAAAAACAAATTATTTACATATATCCTCCAAAAAATCTGGTTCAAAATATGATACAAAATCACATTGCTGGAAGACCATATAACTGTATTTCTTGTCAATGTTTTAAAATGTACATTTTGCCCAATGTTTGGAACTTGGAAAAGCATTAATATACTTTGCGTTATACTTCATTTAGGGCTCGGCCATGCAAGAACCTTATCTCCTGCCTTGTCTTCAGAAACACTTGTCATATAAGTTACACATTTGAAATGTTTCTAATGGTGTTTAAGCACTTACTATGTATCAAACATTGTTCTGTGTGCTGGGGTAGATGCAAGTTAAGCAGGCTGAACATTGCCCTCATCCCACACTGGAATCACAGTCTAGTTAGGAGTGTGAATGGATATGGAATCTCCATTTTACAGTTGAAGAAATTGAGATACAGATCATTGAAGTAGCTTGCCCAAGTCATATACTAGGCAGGTGGCAAAGCTGGAATTAGAACCTTGGTTTGCTGACTCCCAGGATGTGCGCTTCCCATTTGGCCATGCTACTTCCTAATTTTGTGATCCGGACCTTAGAAGTACAGTAGTCCAAATAGTTGTTAGAGAAGCAGCATGGCTCAGTGGAAAGAGCACCAGCTTGGGAGTCAGAGATCATGGGTTCGATTCCTGGCTCTGCCACTTGTCAGCTGTGTGACTGTGGGCAAGTCACTTGACTTCTCTGTGTCTCAGTGCCCTCATCTGTAAAATGGGGATGAAGACATGAGCCTCACGTGGGACAACCTGATTACCCTGTATCTCCCCCAGCACTGAGAACAGTGCTCTGCACATAGTAAGAGCTTAACAAATACGAACATGATTATTATTATTATTGATGACTTATCCAGAAGGCTATCTCCTGCTCTTACTTGCCCTTCCCTGCTTCAGGATGTCAGCTGCTAGGTGCCAGTTCATATTCGTCTCTGATTTTTGTCGTCATACATTAGCTATGTATTAATGTAATACATTAACTATGTATTATGTAATACATTATTATGAAATACATTATGAAATACATTATGAAATCCCCAATACACTATGAAATCCCATGTTCATCTCATTCCTTGTTTAGTTTCTCATCTCCACTACAGCGTTATAGACTTAACTGTCTTTTAGCTGGTTATTTCTATGTAAAAACTGGCGGCCACTAGAGGGCACTCCCGGCTGGTAACTGTTATTGCATTTACAGAACTATGAGAAAATCACCCTACCTGTCTCTTCTTTAGTTTTGTTTTTGTGGAAGCATTCATTCATTCAATAGTATTTATTGAGCGCTTATTATGTGCAGAGCACTGTACTAAGCGCTTGGGATGAACAAGTCGGCAACAGATAGAGACAGTCCCTGCCGTTTGACGGGCTTACAGTCTAATCGGGGGAGACGGACAGACAAGAACAATGGCAATAAATAGAGTCAAGGGGAAGAACATCTCGTAAAAACAATGGCAACTAAATAGAATCAAGGCGATGTACAATTCATTAACAAAATAAATAGGGTAACGAAAATATATACAGTTGAGCGGACGAGTACAGTGCTGTGGGGATGGGAAGGGAGAGGTGGAGGAGCAGAGGGAAAAGGGGAAAAAGAGGGTTAAGCTGCGGAGAGGTAAAGGGGGGATGGCAGAGGGAATAGAGGGAGAAGAGGAGCTCAGTCTGGGAACGCCTCTTGGAGGAGGTGAGTTTTAAGTAGGGTTTTGAAGAGGGAAAGAGAATCAGTTTGGCGGAGGTGAGGAGGGAGGGCGTTCCAGGACCGCGGGAGGACGTGACCCAGGGGTCGACGGCGGGATAGGGGAGACCGAGGGACGGTGAGGAGGTGGGCAGCAGAGGAGCGGAGCGTGCGGGGTGGGCGGTAGAAAGAGAGAGAAGGGAGGAGAGGTAGGAAGGGGCAAGGTGATGGAGAGCCTTGAAGCCTAGAGTGAGGAGTTTTTGTTTGGAGCGGAGGTCGATAGGCAACCACTGGAGTTGTTTAAGAAGGGGAGTGACATGCCCAGATTGTTTCTGCAGGAAGATGAGCCGGGCAGCGGAGTGAAGAATAGACCGGAGCGGGGCGAGAGAGGAGGAAGGGAGGTCAGAGAGAAGGCTGACACGGTAGTCTAGCCAGGATATAACGAGAGCCCGTAACAGTAAGGTAGCCGTTTGGGTGGAGAGGAAAGGGCGGATCTTGGCGATATTGTAGAGGTGAAACCGGCAGGTCTTGGTAATGGATAGGATGTGTGGGGTGAACGAGAAAGACGAGTCAAGGATAACACTGAGATTGCGGGCCTGAGAGACGGAAGGATGGTCGTACCATCCACGGTGATAGAGAAGTCTGGGAGAGGACCGGGTTTGGGAGGGAAGATGAGGAGCTCAGTCTTGCTCATGTTGAGTTTTAGGTGGCGGGCTGACATCCAGGTGGAGACGTCCTGGAGGCAGGAGGAGATGCGAGCCTGAAGGGAGGGGGAGAGGACGGGGCGGAGATGTAGATCTGCGTGTCATCTGCGTAGAGATGGTAGTCAAAGCCGTGAGAGCGAATGAGTTCACTGAGGGAGTGAGTGTAAATGGAGAACAGAAGAGGGCCAAGAACTGACCCTTGAGGAACTCCAACAGTTAAAGGATGGGAGGGGGAGGAGGCTCCAGCGAAGGAGACCGAGAATGACCGGCCAGAGAGGTAAGAGGAGAACCAGGAGAGGACAGAGTCTGTGAAGCCAAGGTGAGATAAGGTATGGAGGAGGAGGGGATGGTCGACAGTGTCAAAGGCAGCAGAGAGGTCAAGGAGGATTAGAATGGAGTAGGAGCCATTGGATTTGGCAAGAAGGAGGTCATGGGTGACCTTAGAGAGAGCAGTCTCGGTAGAGTGGAGGGGACGGAAGCCAGATTGGAGGGGGTCTAGGAGAGAATGGGAGTTAAGGAATACTAAGCATCGATTGTAGACGACTCGTTCTAGGATTTGGGAAAGGAAGGGTAGTAGGGAGATAGGGCGATAACTGGAGGGGGAAGTGGGGTCGAGAGCGGGTTTTTTTAGGATGGAGGAGACGTGGGCATGTTTGAAGGCAGAGGGGAAGGAGCCCTTGGAGATTGAATGGTTAAAAATAGAAGTTAAGGAAGGTAGGAGGGCAGGGGCGATGGTTTTAAGAAGGTGAGAGGGAATGGGGTCCGAGGTGCAGGTGGAGGGGGTGGCACTTGTGACGAGGGAGGAGATCTCCTCTGAGGATACTGCAGGGAAGGATGGGAAAGTAGGGGAGGGGGTCGGTGGGGGGGAGGGGAGAGGCGGAGGGGTGACTTTGGGGAGCTCAGACCTGATCGTGTTGATTTTCGTGAGGAAATAGGTGGCCAGATCATTGGGGGTGAGAGATGGGGGAGGGGGAGGAACAGGGGGCCTAAGGAGAGAGTTAAAGGTCCGGAACTTTGACGGGCATGGGTGTCGATGAAGGAGGAGAAGAAGCTTTGCCTGGCGGAGGAGAGGGCAGAGTTAAGGCAGGAAAGGATAAATTTGAAGTGTGTGAGGTCGGCTTGGTGCTTGGACTTTCGCCAGCAGCGCTCAGCAGCTCGAGCATAGGAGCGTAGGAGGCGGACGGAGGAGGTGATCCAGGGCTGTGGGTTAGTGGAGCGAGAGCGGCGGAGGGAAAGGGGGGCAAGAGAGTCGAGATGAGTAGAGAGGGTGGAGTTGAGAGCGGAGACCTGATCGTCGAGAGTGGGAAGAGAGGACAGGGCGGCAAGGTGAGGAGAGATGCTATTGGAAAGACGGATGGGATCGAGAGAGCGGAGGTCTCTGTGGGGCAGTAGTGAAGATTTGCAGGGGGGAGGGAGTGTGAGAGATGAGGCAGGTGAGAAGGTTATGGTCAGAGAGAGGGATTTCAGAGTTGGTGAGGGAGGAGATAGTGCAGCGGTAGGAGATGACGAGATCGAGGGTGTATCCGAGTCGGTGAGTGGGCGCGGTATGGTGGAGGAGGAGGTCGGCAGAGTCGAGGAGGGATAGCAGGCGGGCGGCAGAGGAGTCGTCGGGTACATCCGTATGGATGTTGAAGTCTCCAAGGATCAGAGTGGGCAGAGAGAAGGAGAGAAGGAAGGTGAGAAAGGGGTCAAGGTGGTTGAAGAAGTCGGAGGTGGGACCGGGAGGGCGGTAGATGACGGCGACAAGTAACTGGAGTGGGTGGTAGAGGCGAATGATATGGGCTTCGAAGGAGGGGAAGGAGAGGGAGGGGGGAGGAGGGATAGTGTGGAAGTGGCAACGGGGTGAGAGGAGGAAGCCGACGCCTCCTCCCTTACCGGTGAATCTGGGGGAGTGGGAGAAGGAGAGGCCTCCGCTGGAGAGAGCGGCAATTAAGGAAGAATATAGAAGTAGACCTCCAACTCAGATCTTAAAATTTCTTTGGCATCCATAGATTGACCAAAGATATCTGTTTGTAAATCTTAGTCCTAAAATTTACAAATTGAAATTAGAAACTTGATAAAATCCCATTAACCCAGTAGTACTAAGATACCTTTAATACTATTGGGTTAATGGGATTTTGTCAAGTTTCATTCATGGACTAAAAGGGGAATGAGATGCTAAATCGACACATCTTTATAAATAGTTTTAATATCAGTTAAGAGTATTTGGATGCTTACCCTGTGGAGAACCGGGTACTAAGATTTTTGGGGAGCATAGTAAAATCAATGGACATGATACTTATCGTCAGTGTCATACAGGTTTCTAGTGTCAAGAGTCTAGAAGAAATTTTCATAGCCCTTAATGTACACTACCCATGTAGCATTGGTTTATGGTAGCCATTACTGCTGATGGTGATGCTAAAAGGTATATATTTGAGATTCATGTGGTTGTCTTAAAGCTCCTTCCGGCAATGTCACTGGGCAGGGATTGTCTCTATTTATTGCCGAATTGTATATTCCAAGCGCTTAGTACAGTGGTCTGCACATAGCACTCAATTAATACTACTGAATGAATGAATGTAGACTCCAAAAATTCAAAACATCTAAATGGTTTGAATGCTACCTTGTGTTATATGTCTAACAAGTTCTAGGAGTTTAAGAAGCAATGAAGACATTGTAAGTTTGTCTCCATTCTCTCTCTCTCTCATTATCATAATCAATAGTGTTTGTAGAGCATCTGCTGAGTTGAGCACTCTACTAAGTAATTGGGGAAGGGCAATAAAAACAAAAGGTGCATTTCTTATTTTTAAAGAGCTCGCATTATGAGAACTAAATGTTCTGTGCCTATAACTTATTTCAATGAGAAAGTGGAATTAAAAAACTTATCACGTAAAAGTATTTTTCTTCCTCTCCCACCCCTCCCAGAGTAATGTGACGCACAAAGGAAACTCAACATCATTTATCCCTAAGAAATGTGATGCAGATGCTCCGGGAGGTAAGATGGATTTTGAAACTTTTCAGAAGTGGATTTAAAAGTAATTACAGTGGAGTGTTGTCCTGAACTTGAGTTTAGGGAGACTCTTAGTGTTTTTATATTCCCGAAATAAGAGAGTAGAATGGTAGTACTGTAATTTGAAATCTCTGCTCAATAGCAAGATGGAGTTTCGTGACTGAGAATCTGCACAAAATAGATATTGGTTTGTAGAGTGCCATTTGTATTTCGTGGTTCCTGCTTGCATATGGAGTGTTGTGAATATATGGTATGGAATACTGAGAAGCATAGAAGCCTAGTGGAAAAAGCATGGGTCTGGAATGAATTAATCAATGGCATTTATTGAGATCTTACTGTATGCAGAGTACTGCCTGGAAGACAAAGGACATGGGTTGTAATCCTGGCTTTACCACTTGGGACCTTGGGTGAATTGCTTAACCTTTCTGTGCCTCAGATTCCTCATTTGTAAAATGGGGATTTGGTGCATGTTATCCCTCCTACTTAGTCCCTGTCCCACATAGAACTCATAGGCTATGTCTAACTTGATTATCGTGCATCTACTTCAGTGCCTAGTTCAATGCTTGGCACAGAGTAAGCCCTTGAATACCACCAGCATTATCATTATTATCTGTGCACTGGACAAATGGGTGGGCAGGAGTGCAAATATCACAAGTGAGCATACAAGGTTTTTATGATCTGCAATCCAAGGCAGTTCCCTTGGTTGCTGCTGAGTTCCCTGTGGTCCCCTTTAGTCAGCTACTTTCAAGATTAATACTGGGCTTATCTACTGTGCAGCACACCCTAGAATTTTCTTCACTATTGTGTTCTCAGCACAAGATAACACATATTCCCCACCCACAACGAACTTAGTCTTGCATCAGGCAGCTCTCCTAATTATAGAATTGGGACTAGAACCCAAGTCTCCTGATTCTCAGTCTCAAACTTTTGACTTCTCCCCACCCTCAAGTCTCCTCTATGGGCAAAATTTGAAGAACAAATTTATCTCAATAAAACGCAAACCAATGGGAGTTTCATTTTGAATTTGGGATCTCTTACATCAGGAATCAGCAGTGGGTCTTAAGCTGGAGTTGTGAATATAGATCATGGTTTCCATCCACAATTTGTGGATCACACTTTTGTTTGCTGAGTCAAATCATCCCCAAATTCCTACAGTTCCAGCTCACGGCACCACTGAGTGCCTTACAAAAACGCCATGCACTTCCTAGGAAACTCAGACAGCCCCAGACCATTTATATGGAAGGGCCAAATGGGTTAGTTGGCGTCAGCGATGATAGTTGTCAACATTATACTAGTATGCTTGATCCCTCCAAATCAGATCTGTAGTAGGAATTCATGGAAGCTCATGGTATACTACTTTCCTTTGGGCGTATATACACTTAGCTATTACTGGCTTAGAAATTATTCTATATTAGTCACATTTATTGGAGGCTTACCGTACATGGAACACTGTACTAAATGCTTGGGAGAGTACATATAACAGATTTGGTAGACACATTCCCTGCCCATAAGGAGCTTACAGTTTAAAGGAGGAAGATGTTCAGCAAATCTCTTTGCAGTATGTTCATGCTGTGCAGGTCCAACAGGTGATTCTTCCCTCTTCCAATCTGAACTATTTGGTTATATATGTTAGAGACTTAAATGGTTTTCCCTTAACAATTTAAGAAATCCTTTAGTTGAATAAGATTTCTAACTAACCTGACAAGGTAAAATCTTAAACAAATGATTGTTGTCATCTTTTGTTACTCTCCTCCTGTTCAATTCCTGCCATGTCTTTGTATAAATGACAGGTAATTGATTATAGTTAATCCTGTGCTCTTAATTCCTTGTCCAGGTTTTTTTCAATCTTCTCTTCCTTCCAGAATTGTGATATTCAATTCAATGATATTCAATTCAAGTGCTTAAAGTATGCTATGATTATTGTAAAGGTTTTATAAATCTAACTACTATATAAATAGGTGTAGATATCATAATATGTGCCCAATTCCCCATCCTAGAGTACATTACTCTTGGTGGGGTAGTATTTGATGTATCTAAGGCTTATTCCAAAGATAACGTTTTTTGGGCTTTAGATTTTTCAGTTTGAGGTTAAATAACAGTGAGAGGCTAAATAATTCTTCTTAAGGGTAGATGTTATCTCAATAGCTCATCAAATGGGATGAATACTGGAGGACTAAGAGCTGCAAAACCTTTAGTGCTAAACTGCTAGAGGGGACATGTAGGTGATAGCTAGCTGATATCCAGGCCCCCTTCCTCCTTTTCTCCTTCACTTCGAGTCTTTTTTCCATAATTAGATTTTGGGTGGCTGTTATCGAGTACTGACTCTTTTCCCACCATTTGGTCTTTACTATTGCTCAGTAAATCATATTTACCAAGCACGTACTGTGTGCAGAGCACTGTCCCAAGTGCTTGGGAGAGTACTGTGTAACAGAGTTTGTAGATGCATTCCTTGCTCACAATGAGCTTACAGTCTAAAAGGTGATACAGTATTAATTATGAATGTGTACTGCAGTATGGCTCAGTGGAAAGAGCCTGGGCTTCGGAGTCAGAGGTCATGAGTTCGACTCCCGGCTCTGCCACTTGTCAGCTGTGTGACTGTGGGCAAGTCACTTCACTTCTCTGTGCCTCAGTTACTTCATCTGGAAAATGGGGATGAAGATTGTGAGCCTCACGTGGGACAACCTGATTAGCCTGTATCTACCCCAGTGCTTAGAACAGTGCTCTGCACATAGTAAGCGCTTAACAAATGCCAACATTATTATTACTTTGGGGCTGAGGGGGACAAGGTGAATAAAGCGTGCAAATCTAAGTGCAAGGGTGATGCCAAGGGAGTGGGAGAAGAGCAAATGTGGCCTTAGGGAAGGCCCCTTGGAAGAGATGTACTTTTGATAAGACTTTGAAGGTGGTTAGAGTGGTCATCTAAATAGGTAAGGTGTTCCAGACCAGAGGCATAGAGAAGCAGCGTGGCTCAGTGTAAAGAGCATGGGCTTTGGAATCAGAGGTCATGAGTTCGAATCCCAGCTCTGCCACTTGTCGGCTGTGTGACTGTGGGCAAGTCACTTAACTTCTCTGTGCCTCAGTTACCTCATCTGTAAAATGGGGATTAAGACTGTGAGCCCCACGTGGGACATCCTGATTCCCCTGTGTCTACCCCAGCGCTTAGAACAGTGCTCGGCACATAGTAAGCACTTAACAAATACCAACATTATTATTATTAAAAAGTACTCAAGACTTTTGGTCTTCCAAAATAGCAGTACTCCACATCACTGAGGCAGTGCTTACTAGCCACTTACCAAAATACCCTCCTTATCCAGAGAGCCCTAAGTTTTCTTGACATCCATGAACTCTGTGAACCCCGCCCCCTGCTCTGTGTCTTGGGACCACCCCATCTCAAAATCTGATGCAGTTGGTAATCCTAATGGAAGAGTATTCATTTAATCACAACACAGTTCATATTCCTGTCACCAAGTGTCAGACCACTCATTCTGGCACCATGGGGGTGATGTCTTGTTAGTATAGGGTAAATGTTCCTATACCTTTATGTTGTCTGTCATGAGTGGCTTATCTGTAAAGGTCTGAGACTTACCAGACTAGGAACATTCTTTCCCTAACCACATGTGTATAAGAACAGAGAGTGGTGTGGAGCTGAGGAAGAAGGTATTGACCATGCAAAGACAGACTGTATACAAGGAGATATATGTGTGTGTGTGTGTCATATATATAAAATCAGCCTTGCCTTGGAACTAAAGGTTAGACTTTAGCAGTTTTCTTCTGAAAATTGCTAAAGTAAATTTGGGACAACTGCTTTTCCTTTCTCATCAAAGGGAAACTGGAGAGGGGAAAAACGTGCCTGGGCCAGAGACCCTGTGGAAAGGGGTGGTGGGGAGGAAAAGAGGAAACTGTGATGGAACTCACCTGGCAAGCCCAGATATTTTGGTAGCTCCGATTCCTCAGGTGCACCTGATAAGATTATCTGATCAGTCAGTGGTTTTTACTGAGTGCTTACTGTATGCAGAGCACTAGACTAAGTGACTAGGAGATTACAGTACATCAGAGTTAGTAGACATATTCCCTGCCCAAGGGAGTTTGCAGTCTAGAAGGGGAGGCTTATTAAAATTGTTGTTAGGGATGTAACTCCTGTAGGGCTTAAAGTGGGGTGAATATAAAATGCTTAAAGGGTAGAAATCCAAGTGCCTGGGTGACTCACAAGGGAGAGGGAGTAGTGGAAATGAGGTCTCTTGGAGATGTGCTTTTAGGCTCCAAACATGAGGAGGGTGGTGGTTTTCCACATATGAAAGAGGAGGGAGTTCTAGGTCTAAGGGAGGATGTGGGCAAGGGATCGGTGGTCATTCAGTGAGGTATAGTGAGAAGCAGCGTGGCTCAGTGGAAAGAGCACGGGCTTTGGAGTCAGGGCTCGTGAGTTCGAATCCCAGCTCTGCCACTTGTCGGCTGTGTGACTGTGGGCAAGTCACTTCACTTCTCTGTGCCTCAGTTCCCTCAACTGTAAAATGGGGATTAAGACTGTGAGCCCCACGTGGGACAACCTGATTCCCCTATGTCTACCCCAGCGCTTAGAACAGTGCTCGGCACATAGTAAGCGCTTAACAAATACCAACATTATTATTACAGTGAGTAAGTTGGCCTTATAGGAGTCAAGTGCTGTACTTGAGCAGGAAATCAGCAAGGAAAGGTGGGTAAAGCTGATTGCTTTAAAGTTGATGGTAAAGACTTTCTGCCTGATGCAGAGGTAGATGGACAACCACTGGAGGATCTTGAGGATCTTGAGGAAGACATGGACTGAATGGTTTTAAGAAAAATGATCCAGGCAGCGGAGTGAAAGGAGGAAGGGAGGTCATCAAGGAGGCTGATGCAGTAGTCATGGCGGGATAGAATAGGTGCTTGGATCACTGTGATAGGAGTGTGGTTGCAGAGGAAAAGGTGGATTTTAACAATGTTATGAAGGTAGAACCAACAGAATTTGATGATTGAATATGGGAGATGTAAGCTCTCGCGGGCAAGAAACATGTCTACCGACCTCTGTACTCCCTCAAACACTTAACTGCAGTGCTGTTCATTGCATAAGTGCTCAAGAACTACCATTGATTGAGAGAGATGAGTTGATTTGATGTTTGGAGAACAAATGAAGGACTTTGCAACTTTGCAGCTCTGTGAAGTTTGCAACTTCGGTTTATTTGAAAGCAAACTTGAAAGAGTTTTCAATTAAAAAATTCAATCTATTTCCACTCTACTTTGCCACGTAAAAATCTGGGTGGGAAAACTTGGTGGTAATAGGTCTTGTGCATTAACTGTTTGAAGGCATCTGGCTTTGCAACTTTGTTACATCTTATCACTAAACTGAGGGGATGTGTGAATCAACAAAGCTCAAGTATCTGATGCTGTTAATCTCTAATATGGATGCCTCACACATTTTGTAATTATCATTTTCAAACCTATTTCAACTAAATGGAAAAATCCCTTTAAATATTAAACAGCTTCATCATAAACATCTCAGATGACTTATTTTCCTCAAATGCTGCTTTGCACAGGAAACTTATGAATAACTCAGAATGGACTAGTACAGGTGTTTACCCAAAAATGCAAACCAGGCATTACATAACTGACTCTACATCTATACCTGTACACAGGCAGGTTCTCAGGTATTGCATGGGCATAATAATAATGGTATTTCAGCACTTACTATGTGCAAAGCAGTATTCTAAGCACTGGGGTTAATACAAGGTAATCACGTTGAGCTCATAGTCTTAATCCCCATTTTACAGATGAGGAAACTGAGGCACAGAGAAGTGAAGTGACTTGCCCAAAGTCACACAGCTGATAAGTGATAAGTGGCAGAGCCGGGATTAGAACCCATGACCTCTGACTCCCAAGCCTGGGCTCTTTCCACAGAGCCACACTGATGTTAGATATTCCCTCATCACATTCTAGCCAAAGTACATATTGAAAATATTCATAACAATTAAGTGAAACTATAGTTTTAGTAGAAAATTGGACAAAAATATATCAGTAAGGTGACATATTTCATTGTACTGCTCTAAAGATGAGAATTGCTGGTATAGTTGCTTGACTTATAATTTCTTGCTTAAAGGAATACAATTCTTGGGTAGAAGTTGTTATAGTAACAATGTCTAAAAATTCTGTATTAAAATAATCTTTGTGCAGTGCTTCGTATAAAGCTTCCTTTAAGAGAGATTTTGCTAGCACTTGGGCATATCTTTTCACCTTTAATTTGGAATAGAAATTGGCTTAATAATGATGAAATCCTAAGGTAAAATCATCTTGTAAATTTAGTTTTGCAGACCCAAAAATCTGAGAGAGGTCCAAGTGTGGAGTGGTAATCTATTTAAAGACACCATTAAATCAGATATACTATAATGAAGATGACCTATTTTTAACACCCATTACATTTTAAGGTTACATTTTTTATATTTTTGACATTTCTTGTGGTTCTGGGTTGGTGTGGGAATTACAGGTGTTTCAATAGGTATACTCTCAGCAGCTATTGGTCAATAGTTTTGGAAAACTATAGACTGTCATCTCCTTGGGCAGAGAACGTATCTACCAACTCTTAGGCATTATACTCTTCCAAGTGCTTAGCACAGTGCTCTACACACAGTGAACGATCAATAAATACCATTGAGTCTTTATGTTTAGACTAGCCCTTTTTTGTGATTACCTATTTAGAACATCAATTACCTTTGATATCTTTCATTTATTTTCCTCTAAATCTAATCCATTATCAATTTGTGGTGACCTCATCCTCTAGACTGGAAGAATGTCATCTAGACACTAATCTTGTTAAGGGCAGGGAAAGTCTGCTGATTCTGCTGTATTGTACCTTCCCAAACACTTAATGCAGTGCTCTTCACATAGTAAGCGTACAATAAATATGACCAATAGGTACATAAACCAGGCTCTACTACCCTGTGCTTGATTTACTGAAGGCTCTTAGCTGACCGCACTACTTCTATCCTCTCCCCACCTCTAATCTATGAATAATGACAAGTATTTTTATCATCAGATACTTTTTTCTGATTATGTTACTTGCTTTTCAGGAATCTTTAGGATTTCTGAATTGCTGCTCAAATCAAATTATGAAACCCGATTGGACTTTAAAGACTACCACACATTGTGGATAATGCATTAATAGCTTTTTGTGAAGAAAAAATCATTAATCTAGGTGCAAAAGGCAAAGCATTTTTTAGTAAGATTAATGAAATCTAAACTTATTAAAACTGCCTTGACCAGTCAGAAATTAAAATTTCCCCTTTCACAGAAATAATGGTAGACATTGGAAAGCAAATTCATAAAGCAATATAAGCTTTATCCTTAGAGCAGATCCTTAACTGGCTGTCTAGGGAGTCAAAATTATGGTTCTCCCTTCCTTCTTTATAATCATTACCTTTTACTTTGATCACAAAATGATAGGAAGCTTTTTGCATTGTTTGTATTATGGAAGGACCTTTCTAATGCCAAGCAGCTATGATCCAGTCAAGGAACATAAAAACTAGTCACAGATTACCTTGCTGGGGTCTCTAATTTTAATGCTTCCAGGAACACTTTCCCCTGAACAATCAATTATTTTTAAGATTCAGAATAAGTTGCAAAAGGAAATTGATGCAAATCACCAGTGGAGGAAGTTACCTTATGACAACTGGTCCCTCTCACTGAACCAATCTGTACATTGAAGGTAATTTTTTTCTTCCCTTAAGATGTTTAGACACTGAATAAAGAAATAACTCCAAAATAAGAAAAATACAAGACTACATAATCTGAGTAATATCAAAATGCATAAAAAGGGCGTTAAATGATTGTAGAAAAAATGCTTTAGGTACATGTGATTTTATTTGCCTAAAATTTATTCACCACTTTGATATGACCTCTTTTATTCCAATGCCCTGAAGCAATATCTCATGTCACTCAGTTACTGCCATTCATTAATATAATTGTGTGCGTGGGTGAACATGGCGAACTGCATCATAGATATTTGATTTTTCAAAATTTTACTTTCCAAGTGTGAAGCTAACACTTTGCCTAGTTCTTGCAGGAATATTTTTGTCTTGCTCTTGACATATTTCCAGCAGTAAGATTATAGAATTGTTTTAAGACTACTGTAGTTGAGAAAATGTCATTATAAAATCAATCTCTTAATTGGTCAGGCCCAACAAGATGATGAAATGCTTGTTTGGTTTAGTTTAAAACATTTGCTAATTTAAAATATTGTCAGCACACAGTATCCAGTTAAATATCTTGTTTATTGGTTTAAATCAAATATTTGGCCCCCAAATTAACTTTCATGCTATTTTATTTTCACATGTGTTTGGAGTACTTGAAACTCCTTATTTAGTTTTTTTAAAAGGTTCTGTTTTTCAAGCCCTCACCCAATTTGCATTGACAATGACATTAATAAGAATTCCTAGAATCCCCTTATACCCAGAGGCAACTACAGAATCTTGGAATAAATTTTAGCTTTGAGATCCTAAGAGACACAGTCCATTTCCCAATTCAGCCAAAGGAAAATAGATGATTTTTCAAGGTCTCAGATTTTAAAACCACCCATAGCAATCCTTTAAGGGAAGCATATAGCCTAGTGGAAAGAATTTGGGCCTGGGAGTCAGAAGACCTGGGTTCTAATCCTCACTCCTCCACTTACCTGCTGTGTGATCTTGGACAAGTCTCTTAACTGAAGCAAGTCACTGCATTTTAGTTCCCTGTTCTGTAAAATGGGGATTCAGTACCTGTTCTCCCTCCTACTAAGACAGTGAACCTCATGTCAGACCTGATTGTCTTCTGTCTACCCCCAACACTCTAATAGAGTGCTTGGAATATAGTAAGTGCTTAACAGAATACCACAATTATCATTACTATTTCAGTTTCTGAACACATATTAACATAGGAGCATTGTGGTCTAATGGAATGAGAACAAATCTGGATTCTAATTCCCGGGCATGAAACGTCATTCCCTTGACTTTGTAAGCATGACGTATAGGCTGCTTTGCGGGTTTTTTTATGTAACCTAAAAGTCAACCAAGCTTTGCTTTAATCAATACTTTCAGTATGTTGTACATTTGGTGATGGAACAATAATAGTCCCCAGCTCAAAGATCTCAGGAAGTGAAGCTATTTTGTAATAGTGATGAAATTTTTGAAGATTTGATACTCCTGCTTTAGGACACGGGTGCTGCTTTTTAATGCTATATGTGTCTACCACTGTCATGATCAGTGGTATTAAGATTTACTATAATAATGATGGTGTCTAAGTACTTACTAGGTGCCAAGCACTGTTCTAAGCCCTGGGGTAGATACAAGGTAATCAGGTTGTCCCACATGAGGCTCACAGTCTTAATCCCCATTTTACAGGTGAGGGAACTGAAATGCAGAGAAGGTGTGACTTGTCCAAAGTCACACAGCAGACAAGTGGTGGATCCAGGATTAGAACCCATAACCCATGCCTCCAAGCCCATGCTCTTTCCACTAAGCCACACTGCTTCTAAATACATGGTAATCAGGTAGTCCCATGTGGGGCTCACAGGCTTCATTCCTATTTTACAGATGAGGGAACTGAGGCACAGAGAAGTGAAGTGACTTGCCCAAGGTGCAGAGTACTACTGAGTGCTTGGGAGAATGCAGTATAGCAGAGTTGGTAGAAACATTCTCATCCCACAACAAGCTTACTACATGTCAAGCACTGTTAGATACAAATCCACCAAATAGGTCATAGTCACTGTCCCTCATGGGGCTCACAGTCTACGTTGGAGGGCCGGGGATTTCATCCTCATTTTTCGAATGAGGTAACTGAAGCAGAGAGAAGTTAAGTGATCTGCCCAAGATCACACAGTAAGCAAGTGCCAGAGTCAGAATTAGAACTCAGGTCTTCTGACTGCTAGACCCACGATCTTTCCTCTAGACCACGCTGCTTCCAATGGAGTGTTCGGGATCACTATTCATGAGATCTTCGTGTGTGAAATGAGTCAAATCTTTTGTATATTGATTCAAATATCATAGTCTTATGTAAATTTGGGAACACTTTCAGCCACTCATTTATAACTGCAAAGATAACTACAACACTAACACCTTTAACGCCATCCTACTCACTTAACCACAATCTCATCTCTCTTTGCCCACCCCTCTGTCTGGCCTGGAACTCCCACCCCCTTCATATAGGCAGATTTGGACTCTCCCCACCTTCAAAGCCAATTAAAATCACATCTCCAAGAGGCCTTTCCCGACAAAGCTCTCATTTCCCCTACTCCCTCTCCCTTCTGCGTCATCTATGCACTTTAACTTTTAAGCATTTGATGTTCAGCTCACTCTCTAGAGGAATCAATGGTATTTATCAAGCACTTACTATGTACAGAGCACTGTACCAAGCATTTGGGAGAGTACAACAGAATTGGCAGTCAAATTCCCTGCCCTTAATGAGCTTACAGTCCAGAGGTGAAGACAGACATTAATAAAAGTAATTCATAATATAATTTGAAATATGTACATATGTGCTGTGGAGTTGGGGCAAATATCAAATGCCCAAAGGTCAAGGATCAAATGTGTAGCTGATGCAGAAGGGACAAGGGCAGGGAGCAAGTCTACCTACTCCATCGTATTATACTTTCCCAAGTGCTCAGTACAATCTCCAGCACACAGTAAGCACTCAATAAATAGCACTGATAAATTAGACTGAATCTCATGAGAGACAGACTGCCTGACCTGATTTTCTACTATCTATCCCAGTTTGTAGCCTAGTATTGAGGACATATTAAGTGCTTTACAAATTTCATAGTTAAATTCTTTTCCATATCACCAAGCTATAAAAATTTGTAAAGCTGCTAGGGCAAAAGAGCAATGAACTTGGCTAAAAAGTTCTCTGGTGCCTTGAGTGTTAGAGATTCTCAGATTGTTAAAGAAGCACTCAAAGAATCTCTTCTACTTTTAAAGAGTAACAAGTAACAATGAGGGAAGTAAAGGAAGAAAGGTACTAATGAATGAATAATAAGCTCTACTTGCATCTCTTCATTACAATAATCCATTGATTATCTGCAGGGGATTGGTTAGAGTAACGTCTGCAAACACTCTCTGTGCCCAAGGGCAGCTACACTTTAGAGCACTAGAAAGTTTATCCTCTAATTTGTGTCTATCCAGGCTTTTGCCCTGTTGGAGATAGGTAACAAGTTACTGAAAAGGTGGGTTTGTGATTACTGATGACCAAAAAGATAACAGGGTTAAGTATGGGGCCCACACTAGCACAAGTATGGGTTTAAAAAATAGTAAATAGGCAAATTGGTGAACAAAAACTTGCAAATTCCAAGGCACTATTGTAGCTTGACAGTCTGAGGGTAAATTGGGGACATTATGACATTACTCTAGTAATGGAATCTTGTGTGGATTCATTTTAAGTAATATAAAAACTCCTAGAAGTGGCAGTTTTCACAGAATAGGTAGAGGGTATTTGTAGATTTTTCAGAAGGATTTACTAGAATATGAATAATGGGTTTTGTGATCACCAGTAGTGCAAGACTTGGGACTGCTCCTACATGTTTGGGGTTTTTTTTGTTTTTGTTTTTTCTTTTTAGATCACTTCTCTTTTTTGAACTAAAACCTATTCATGAATAAGCAATCTAGAGGGTTTGAGTTTTTTCCTTACTATTTTCCTCCTTTCATCTATTTCACTGAATATTAGCATTGGAGAAAGGGAAGAGGGTGGGCTGCAGTGAAACCTAAGGCAGCTGGGCTTTTTAGCAACTCTGGAAAGGAGTTGAATTGGTGGGAGTAGTTTGAAAAAGCTGGTTTAAAAAGTGTTTTTTGGATTATGTCCATTTCTACTATCTATACCTCTATCTATTGTAAGAGAATTAGCAATGATGAATAAAGACAGTAAAAACACCAAATGCAATAGCTGAAATCAATTATGTCCAGTATCCAATGTGCCTTTCGATAAGTTGTGGGAGAGTAGTTTATTTGCTAAATTCAGCTGAACTTTCTTCAAAATAAATATCTGACATCAGAGACTCTTGATGGAAACTTAAGAATCACAGGCAGGTATTTAATCACATAAAAAGAACCATTGTGAAAAAGCCTTATTAAATTTATTTGTGACCCTATATTATTGAACGACTGACTGAATGGTAATGATATTCCACACTGAAATTCAGAAGGCAGTGTCTTAGTTGAAGTTTATTTGCTATCTAGAAAGGAACTTGCTGCAATCTTCACACAGTATGTTAGGAAGCACCTTACTAAATACCTGGAATGAAATATTTTAGCAACCCTTCCCCAAAACAGGCATTCAAAAAGAATAAAAAAATTTGAAACAAACTTGACCTGGCAATTTGAAGAACCATAATTCTGATTTTATATAAATGTATAAATATACGTATATATATATATAAATCTCTATTGAATCTTTTCATCAGTGATCCAGCTGAAGATAATTCAATAAAGTAAACTCAAACATTTTAAACCACAAACAAAGATTTACACAAGCAAAACTTCCAATATATCATCAATCAGCCCCCCTCCCTTTTCCTTGGACTACTTTTCCATCAGTTTAATTAGAGGGTATGGGCTTGCCCTTGGGGAGCCAGCTCTCCTCCCTCCACTAGTGCCAGGAGACAAAGAAAAAAAGATCTTTTGCTATCAAAAGAACTTGTTGGTGTGGCTGTGGCGAGGATCACCTTAAACTGTCGTACAAAAAGATAATGTCAAGTGACTGTCTTCCTGTGAAATGTAATTTCTCTTTTCCTTTGCTTCAATTCCCTTGCCAACCTTCAACAAGACCTTTTGAGTGTTTTGAGTACACACAACTCACACCAAAGACTAATCCAGCACAGTCTTACACAGTGAAGCTCAGAATCCCAGCCAGGATTCGCTTGACTTGAAAAAGGTTTGTTGGCCGTATAGCATCTGAGCACCACATAAATTCCCTGGAACTCAGCTCTTATTGTCATCACCTGGAGTAATAATCTTGGACCTTTCTCATTACAGCTGGGTCTGATGTGGGATTCTGTTGGCTTTCTTACAGTACCTCTCTGAGACAGTTAGGCCATCAACTTCTGATGATACCCCAGCTTCTAAATGATCCTATTGCTCTTCCATGCTCTCTTCCCTCAATCCTGGAATATCCATCTCAGTATATCTAGGCACACTGTATGAGTTACAGGCCTTGAGATCTGTCGTCCAGGTGTCTGACAGGCCTATATCCTGTATTTTGAAAACGTAGATTTCCTTCACATTTGAACCTGACACCACCGAAGATTGTTTGCCCCTGAGTGCTGTGTGGCCAAAAAGGCCACAGCAAATATCCACATCTTGGGTTGCAAAAATGTTGTGTTACATTTAACGTTAATGGATTCTTTTGCCCCCTTGTCTCTTCCCATGCAAAGCTTTTGCTCATTGAACCACTCTCTTGATGACACTGTGCCATGCAGGTTGGTCCTCAGCCATTGACTCCCTGTTTTCAAATGGGATGTAGCATTGTATGAGGCTTTGTTTCACTCTGTTCTTAAAACTCTTCCCTTGCCCTTCTTGCCTTATTTCCCAACCCTCTTTACAACAGTATCCTGCTGTCCTCATTCTCCTCACATGTGCCATTCACCACAGTGCTAGGCACTGTGAATACAGCTTTCAGTGCTGGGAGGCTGATTACAATCCAGAGCTTCATTATTGAGGGTCTTTTCATGGCATCTCTGTGACTCAGAGTAAGTGACTCTGGGTTGAAGGTGCCGAATATGGCAAAATTGGAGATGGTCTAGGACAAACAACCTTAGAGAAGGTTGTCCAACACTACAGCTCTATAGACTTTGCTCTGCAGCCTGATGCCCCACTACTGTCTCACTATTTGACAGTTTTCCGAAGAATGTGCTGTCTGGATTTTTTTTTTCCTCTTTCTCTGTCACAGCTTTGGTGGTCAGTGTATTGTCTTACTCTCACAGCTTTTTGCTCTGTATTGCCAATATGGAGTTTTGGTTGTATATGGCTTCCCTCCAGCGGGCTAATACACATCAGTTTTCTTTGGAACATATGATCAGCCCTTAGCACTTACTTGATTTGGTTTACAACCAAATTTACAGTTTACAACCAGTTTAAAACCAGTTTAAAACCAGTTTACAACCAGTTACATGTGTTCCTGGGTATGGGTGTCTAGGATACAAGCATGTGTATGTGGTGATTCTTGAATGGCTGCTTCGAGGACTTTGGATAATGTTTAAAGTCTGTTAAGATGGAAGAGTTTCCTAGAGGTTCCAAAGCATATTCTGTTACCTGCATCCAGGGCTTTAGTTGCATACTTCAGCATGTTGCATAGAACAAGTTTAACAATACTGGGCCCAGTATATATCTCTGTCTTACTCCATTTTCAGTGGGGAATAGCTTTGACAGGACAGCCTCATCTCTAACTCAGCCAACCATGCAGTAGTTTCAGAATCTTGAAAATTGTGGAAAATTGTGTAAATGTTCATGCCAAAAGGCAGGATTGCTATCAGTAAGTGGATGACATTGGTCTCTGAGTTAATTTTGAAGGGCATTTTTCCAAATGGCATTTGCATACTAATAGTTTTTAACAAGCTCTTTTTTTGTACACATCCTGAACAATATTATAGATTTAAAAAGATACAGGAGCTGTTAGTATGCACTTGGGGATCAAATTCATATACTGTCAAATTTTGGTCTGTGCTTCAAGGAAAATGTATATAAAAGGAACAATCATCTGTGGGACCACAAGAATATAATTTTTCTAGAAGAGACCGAATGTTTCTTCAGCTCCTGGCAAAACCTGTTCTTATGTCCATTGATATCCATTGTTTAAATTGATGACCTAATTTCCTTGAAAAGCCAAGTATTTGGACTTGGAGCGCTGTTTGCCCTTGCTAAATGAGATGCTCTTCCAGTTATACCACTTCATTTCATTAAAGCACTTTGAATGTTTTAATGCATCAGGTATTACTCAAAATGTCCCAGGGGGAACTTTCTTAAGAAAGAGCGGACATTAAGAATGCAGTTCCCCTGCAAAGAGGTGGTGACCCCATCAAAGTAGTCCTGTAGGAGGAGGGAAGCCCACTGTGAACCTAAGTTTGCATGGATGCATTTCTAAGAGGTGACCTACCAGGTATTTGGTAATATTGATGGGAAAAGGATACCATGAGGTTATGAATACTTTTTTTCAATCTGACTCTCCACTGGACCAAAGTTAGAAAAAGGTTTTAAAGAAATCCAGGACACATGTGCAGCTAATTCTTGTGAGGGTTCAGTAATTACTGAACATCATCTCTGTGCAAAAATATTAAATGTCGGGAGGAAACAAGAGTAACACAATCCCTGATCTCAAGGCATTTCTAATCTAGTTGAGCAAACGCACATAAATTACATATGGGGGGAGAAGTGGATAGGTATATTAGTGTTTAAATTATGTAACTTGATTTGTATGTATGTAGATTATGTAACTTGATTTGGATAGCAACATGATGGGTGATTAATCTGTGCCTCAGTTCCTTCATCTGTAAAATAGGGATTACAGCTGTGAGCTCCATATGAGATGTGAACTGGGACCAACTACCTTGAATCTACCCCCATAGCTTAGTGCAGTGCCTGGTACATAGTAAGTGATTAACAAAAACTGTTTTTAAAAAGTCCTTGGTTTTTGCCATCTGCTATGTGATTAAACAATAGTGATAATAGTATCTACTAAGAGCTCAGCAGCAGCAAACACTGTCCTCAATTGCTTCTGCATCAATTCAAAAAGTCATTTTCTTTAATAAACACTGAGGTATTTCAAAATTATAGGAAAGGCAAACAAATTAAGACAAATTATGTGTAATATACCCCATTCTCTAGGCTGAGAGCTTGTTATAGGCGGGAAACAAGTCTGTTCATTCTGATGTACTCTTCCAAATGCTTAGTGCAGTGCTCTGCACATAGTAAGTGGTCAACAAATACCTTGATTCCTTGCTGTGTGTGAAGAATCAATCAATATTAGTGCTCAGTGTGTTCAGAGCACTGTAAGCACTTGGAGAATACAGTGCAACAGATTGGTAGACATGTCTCCTTTCCATGAGGAGTTTACAGTTTAGAGGGGAAGGCAAGGATTAAAATCAGTTACAGATAGGTAAATACATGCTATGGAGCAGAATGTGGGGTGAATATTAAGTGCTTAACATTTTGGACTCATTTCATGTTAAACTTTCCCAATCTATGAAAATCTCACCCCCTTGCTTTAGATTTCTGTGAAATTTTAAATGTCATTCTAAATGTCTGAATTACTTTTCCCTAAACAATGAATCAATAGTATTTAAGTGCCTGCTATGGGTAGAGGACTGTACTAAATGCATGAGAGATTGTAGGGCACATTCCCCATCCACAAGCAGCATGGTGTAATGGTTAGTGTAAGGGCCTGGGAATCAGAAGGTCATGGATTCTAATTCTGATTCCACCACTTGGCTCTGTAATCTTGAACAAGTCACTTCACTTCTCTGTGCCTCAGTTACCTCATTTGTAAAATGGGGATTAAGACTTTGGGCCCACATGGGACAGAGACTGTGTCCAACCTCATTACCTTGTATCTGTCCCAGTGCTTAGAACAGTGCTTGGCACATAGTAAGTGCTTAACACATACCATAATTATGATTGTGATTATTATTATTTCAAGGAGATTATAGTGTAAAGGGGGAGACAGACACTAAATTACAGGGTGTTTAAAGAGTATAAATTCAAATGTATAGGCCATGCAGAAGGGAGAGGAAGTAGGGTCTCTTGAAGATGTGATTTTAGTAAAGGTTTGAAGGTGATGAGAGAGTTGGTCTGTCATATGAATGGGAAGGGAGTTCCAAGTCAGAGGGAGGACATGGGCAAGGGTTTAGTCAGGTGTGAAGTGAGAGCAAGATATGCTAAGTAAGTTGGTGTTAATGGAGTGAACTATGTGCTGGGTTGTAGAAGGAATCAGCCAAGTAAAGTAGAAGGGGAAGAACTGAATGAATAAAGGCAGTGGTAAAGAATTTTGTTTCTAGCAGTAAATGGGCAATCACTGGAGGTTCTTGAAGGTTTGGGGAGACAGGGACCAAATATTTTTAATAAAATGATCTGGGCAGCAGACTGAAGTATGGACTTGGAATGGGGATAGATGGGAGAGCAGCAAGGCAGCTGATGGAGTTGTCCAGGTAGGATATGAGTGCTTGGATCAGCACGGTAATAATAATAATAAATTTGGTATTTGTTAAGCACTTACTATGTGCCGAGCACTGTTCTAAGCGCTGGGGTAAACATGGGAATCAGGATGTCCCACGTGGGGCTCACAGTCAATCCCCATTTTCCAGATGAGGTAACTGAGGCACAGAGAAGTGAAGTGACTTGCCCACAGTCACACAGCTGACAAGTGGCAGAGCTGGGATTCGAACTCATGACCTCTGACTCCGAGCCACGCTGCTTCTCAGAACACGGTAGCTGTTCTAATGGAGAGAAAAGGGAAGATTTTAGAGATGTTGTGAAGGTAGAACTAATAGTTTGAATATGTGGGTTGAATGAGAACTGAATCAAGCTTAATGCCAAGGTATGAGCTTGTGAGACAGACTATAATGGTGCCTGGGAAGATGAGGAATCTCAACTTTTTCAGTTGCCTCTAGCAAGTTTTGGGGTGTTTTTTTCGTTACAGTTTTTTTTTTACTCATCTTCACTACAGATGTGTGGAGGGGACTCTGTGTGTTCCGATTCCACTGCTAGTGAAAATTTGTCTTTTTCCCAGTAGAATATAAAATCCTTTGGGCAGACATGACTTGTGTGCCTGTTTCATTTCTAAAGTGCTCAGTACAGTGTTGTAGGCATTCAGTAAATAGCATTACTATTCTTAATATATTTAATCACACAGGTGTAAAATATTCATTATAATTGTCAGGTTTACTGTAGGGCCATTTGTAGATCTTTCCTGTCCATATGCAGCTAGGCAACTGGGGAGCTGCAAGTGGTAATTTTTTTCTCTATCCATTATATTGAATATTCCCCCCTGTGGAAAATGTGCACACTTTGCTCAACTGTATATATTTTCATTACCCTATTTTGTTAATGAAATGTACATCGCCTTAATTCTGTTTATTTGCTATTGTTTTAATGAGATGTTCATCCCCTAGATTCTATTTATTGCTATTGTTCTTTTCTGTCCATCTCCCCCGATTAGACTGTAAGCCCGTCAAAGGGCAGGGACTGTCTCTATCTGTTACCGATTTGTACATTCCAAGCGCTTAGTACAGTGCTCTGCATATAGTAAGAACTCAATAAATACTATTGAATGAATGAATGAACTTTGTCAATTGAGCAGTTACCACCTCAGGAGAAAAATTGGGCAGATCAAATTGGTCATGTTAGAAAAATATAGGTGATCTGCTACAAAATATATTTGGGCCACTGACCCACACATATTTAAGATAGTTAAGATGTGAAATGGATAGTCAAGATTCCTAGGGGGTGATCTATCTGTTAGATATTTATCAATATTCTTTCATTTACTGTTCCTCTTTACATGTCTAGAATTCAAGATTTGAGCTAAAACACTTCTAATCTTTGTTCTATACTGCTCCAAGATTTAGCTAATCTTCTCCAGCTCAGTACTAAAATATAACCCACTCTGTCCAATAAATTTACCAACTTATTTATCAATTTTGCTTATAGATCAATGCACTGTTACCCGGACATACCTATTTCTTCACAAGTTCTGGTTCTTCAGTGCGGCTTATTATTTTGGCAATTGGGCCTTCATTGCAGTAAGTAATTTCATCATATCTACTTATGCACATTTTTTAGTCATATTGTCTTCAGTGATTTACAGAGTCATTTAGGCAGTCAAAATGCATGCCATTCAGATTTATTTTACTCAAGAGATGGTTAAAAATGATTTATATTCACAGGTCTTCTTAATTGGATTGATCGTGTCTTGTTGTAAAGGGAAGAAATCAGTCATTGAAGGAGAAGTCGATGCAGATGATTCTGACATAAGTGATGATGAACCATCCACATGATCTGGTTGACCACCCCCAAATGTTAAAAAAATAAATAAAAATTAAAAAATTGTAAATGTAAATATACATACAGTGTTAATTTGAATGTAGAGCAAATTTACTAGCTTTCATTAAGTGAACATCTACATTGAAAAACACCTTAATGTTTTCTAGAAGGAACGATACTGTACCATAGCAAAACTGATACTAAAAGGATTTGTAATAGAATGTAAATATGAACCAATGGGTTTTATGGAAGAATTTGTGGGATTTTTTTCTGATGTACAGGTGTGATTAAAATTGATCAAAAAACTTTTCCAGAACTCATTGTCTTTTATTCCTGTTTTAAGATTTCATAAATCACATGTATGTCCATAGTTCTTTAATCATATGGAATTTTAAAGAGTCTAACCATTTAGGTCATAGTATAACAGCTGGTAAATAGATTTAACTTCCAGTGTACTGTATCTTCTACTTGTGTAAAATTATGTCTAAACAAAGCACTTAATTGCCATTATCGAGCTCCTCGTAAGCTAAATTTAAGATTCTTTTCTTCATAATGTAGAACACTGATTTGCAATATCTCATTGAATTTTTAAATTCACCTGATCAAATCTTTTAATGGTTTAAACTACGGTTCTTTCAGATGGCATTTTCTTAATACTTTTTATCAAGGCATAGTGTATTTTAACTACCGTAATGCCTTCAAGTATCTAATGGTGCACATCAGGGTTTGTTGGATGTGTGTGTGTGTGTCTTTAATTAGATTAAGTTGTAACTGCATTCTTGAGAATACTAATAGGGATTGATATCTTTGTATTTCTTGGCTTACTTCCTGTGAGTCCATTGTTGAGTAGGAATTGCCTCTATCTGTTGCTGAATTGTACTTTCCAAGAGCTTAGTACAGTGCTCTGCACACAGTAAGTGCTTAATAAATACCATTGACTGAATGGAATGGTAGCACTGAGGTACAAAACACAACTGCATGTTTAATACACTAGCCTTTAATTATGAAGTGAGTTTAACAATTTTGTTACATCATTTTCACATCTCAAGATATAAATGCTTTCATTTCACTACATCTTTTCTTTTCATTGATAATGCTATTGAAAGTGAGTGCTCTGGGTGTGTGGGAGAGATGGGTCTAGAATAATGCACAGGGTAGTGTGGAGTGGAGTTCTGGTCTCCTTATTGGAAGGAATGGCAGAAGTAGTAGTGATTCAAGTAAAGGAGCAAAATGAGGATACAGAAAATAAGACTGACCAAAAATGAAGATAGGTGGGAAATAAGCATGAGGAAAAGCACTTGTGAGTACAAAACCTCCTTGGTATCAATCAATAAATTAATCATTTGATGAGCACTTACTGTGTTTAAAGCACTTTACTAAGTGCTAGGGAGAGTACGACATAACAGTTGGTAAATATCTTCCTGGTCCACAGCAAGCTACCACCCACATGACTCTTAAAGGCAAGAATACTCTGAAGGCATATTTAGGGTGCTTGGTTATTTACTCTTCATCTGATAATGTTTAACCAAAGGTAGGTATGCTATCAACTTTATAAAACCTCAGGCATAAAAAGTACTAAACCTAATCCTGTGGTATGCTCATCATTAAGGGTCTTGATTCCAATTAAGTGCTTTGTGCCCAAAGTTGCTTCAGTGGATGTTCATACTTTTCAGTAGTTATCCTTAAAAAAAAAAAATTGATTGCTGAGAAACGTATCATAAAAGTTATGCAACATTGAATTCACCACCTGCCCCTAAGAAGAGTAATATCAATAGTTCACTATCCATTTAATAGTATTTGAGCACTTATTTGTGCTGAGCATGTATTAAGCACTAACAAACATACAGTAATCACACTCCCTGTCCTTAAGCTAACAATCTATCAGGGGAGGTAAACAGTAAAATAAATGGCAGGTAAGGGTAAGCAGCAGAGTTTTAAGATATGCATATTAAGTGCTGTGGTGAGGAGAGGGTGGAATGAGAACCCAAGTTATTATAGGAGGTGAGGACTCAATCCTGGTTCCACTATTTGCTGGGTGGGACCTTGGGCATGTGACATCTGTTATATCATTTGTAAAATGTGGATAAAATCCTGTCTAATTTAGACTGAGTGCTATGACAATCAGGGACTGTGTCCCAAGTGATCATCTTTTATCTACCCCAGTGCACAGTACATTAAACACTTAAGTGCCATTTTTCTAAAAATGCATAGGGGAGGCTTCCTGGATATGTGGTTTTTAGAAGGGCTTTGAAGAGTGGAAAACAATGGTCTGTCAAAGGGAAGAGGGCAGAGTTCCAGACTGGAGGGAGGGCTTTAGCACGTTGTAATCTTTCTTTGATCTACCCACAGTTGTTAATTTGCTAAAATCTGGAGACTAGCAAGAGATTGATCCATTTTTCTCACCTTAAGACAGACTCCTGACCACTGGATTTGAGGGGCTCCACCAGATGTCTCCATTCATTCATTCGATAGTATTTATTGAGCACTTACTATGTGCAGAGTACTGTACTAAGGACTTGAAATGTACAAATCGGCAACAGATACAGTCCCTGCACATTGATGGGCTTACAGTCTAATAGGGGGAGACAGACAAAAACAATTGCAATAAATAGAATCAAGGGGATGTACATCTCAGTAACAAAATAAATAAGGTAATAAAAATATATACAAATGATCGGAGGAGCACAGTGCTGAGGGGAGGGGAAGGGGGAGGGGCAGAGGGAAAGGTGGGGAACAAAGGGCTTAGCTGAGGGGAGGTGAAGGGGGGATAGAGAGGGAGCAGAGGGAAAAGGGGAAGCTCAGTCTGGGAAGGCCTCTTGGAGGAGGTGAGCTCTCAGTAGGGCTTTGAAGAAGACAGGGCTTGGGAGGGAAGATAAGGGGCTCAGTTTTGGACATGGTGAGTTTTAGGTGGCGGGCAGACGTCCAGGTAGAGATGTCCTGGAGGCAAGAGGAGATATGAGCCTGAAGGGAAAGGGAGAGGACAGGGGCAGAGATGTAGATCTGTGTGTCATCTGCATAGAGATGATAGTTAAAGCCATGAGAGCGAATCAGTTCACCAAGGAACTGAGTGTAGATGGAGAATAGAAGAGGGCCAAGAACTGACCCTTGAGGAACCCCAACAGTTACAGAATGGGAGGGGGAGGAGGAACCCGTGAAGGAGACCGAGAATGAACAGCCAGAAAGATAGAACCAGGAGAGGACCGAGTCCTTGAAGCCAAGGTGAGATAAGGTGTGGAGGAGAAGGGGATGGTCAACAGTGTCAAAGGCAGCTGAGAGGTCAAGGAGGATTAGGATAGAGTAGGAGCCATTGGATTTGGCAAGAAGGAGGTCATGGGTGACCTTAGAGCAGTCTCGGTAGAGTGGAGGGAACGGAAGCCAGATTGGAGGGGGTCCAGGAGAGAATGGGAGTTAAGGAATTCTAGGCAGCGAGTGTAGATGACTCATTCTAGGAGCTTGGAAAGGAAAGGTAGTGTGGAGAGAGGGCGATTACTGGAAGGAGAAGTGGGGTTGAGAGAGGGTTTTTTTTAGGATGGGGAGACATGGGCATGTTTGAAGGCAGAGGGGAAGAAGCCATTGGAGAGTGAGCAGTTAAAAATAGAAGTTGAGGGGAGGAGGGAAGGGGCGATGGTTTTTATAAGGTGAGTGGGAATGGGGTCCGAGGCACAGGTGGAGGGGGTGGCACTTGCGAGGAGGTAGATCTCTTCTGAGGATACTGCAGCCTTACAACCCTGCACACCACACTCCACCATTTTTTAAAGGTATTTAAGTGCAATCTTCTTGGCCCAGAGTTTTTCCAGGAAGATTCCTTCGACAGTATCTAAAAGTAAGGAACACATTTTGCGCATATCCTCCTTCTCTGCAGTCCTGAAACTGTTTCTGTTTACAGGGAGTTAATAGGGGGTTTTTTGTTGTTTTGTTTTTTATTTAAAAAATTGGTCAGGTACTGTCCTAAACACTGGGGTAGATGGACTGTATCCAACCTGATTAGCTTCTTTGTCCCAATCTGGGCCCAGTCTTAATCTCCATTTTACAGATGAGTTAACTGTGAGGCACAGAGAAATTAAATGACATGTTCAAAATCGCACAGCAGACAAGTAGTAGAGCTGGGATTATAACCCAGGTCTTTCTGGCTTCCAAGCCCTTGTTCTATCCACTAGATAGTTTAATCACTCAATGGCACATAAATGCTTATTGTGTGCATAGCACTTTCAGTTTGGGAGAATACAATACAGCATAGTTGGTAAACATGTCCCTTGCCCACAACAAGCTTAGTCTACAATCTGTACTTGTTTGAGGTCACCAAATCAAGCATTTAATTCTAAGTAGAATAATAGTTGTAGAACAAAGTGATTCTACAAACAAGTCTAATACTTTTACTTGATCCATCTGTCTTACCATTCCCCTCCAAAAGTTATCTACTCTGGCTTCCTCTACTTCTCTTTCAGTTTTCTCCTTGACCCACTCTGATCTGGATTTCATCCCCTTCACTCCATCAAAACTGCCTTCTTAAAAGTTACCAATGATTTCCTTGTCAAATCCAACAGCCTCCACTCCATTCTAATCCTCTTCAACCTCTCAGATCCTTCAACACTTTTCAAACACCCCCTTTTCCTGGAAACATCTGACCTTGGCTTCACTGATAACGTCCTCTCCTGGTTCTCCCATATCTGGTCACTCAATCTTTGTCTCTTATGTAGGGCTGCTCTTCTGTCTCCACCTCCTGAGAGACTCACCCAAGGCTCAGTTCTTAGTTCCCTTCTATCTTCCATTTACAACTACTTTCTTGGAAAACTCATTTGCTTCCGTGACTTCAGCAACCATCTATACACGGATGATTCAGAAATCTATATATCCAGCCCTGATCTTTCTCCATCTCTGTAGTCTCTAATTTCCTCCTATTTTCAGGACATCTCTATCTGGTTGTCCTGATACATCAAAATTAATAAATCCAAAACGGAACTCCATCTTCCCACCTAAACCCTGTTCTTCCCTTGACTGTCTCATCATTGCCAACAGCGCCACTGTCCTCCCTGCCTCAAGAGCCTGTGTTATCTTGGCATCATTCATTCATTCAATAGTATTGAGCGCATCTACTCATCTCTACTACTCATCTCTTGATAAGTGGAGTAGTGGAAAGATTGCGGGTTGGGAGTCAGAGGACGTGGGTTCTAATCTGCCTCTGTCACTTGTCTGCTGTGTGACCTTGGGTCAGCCACTTCACTTCTCTGTGCCTGTTAGCTCATCTGTAAAATGGGGGTTAAGACTGTGAGCCCCACATGAGACAACCTGATTGCCGTATATCTACCCCAGCGCTTAGAACAGTGCTTGGCATATAGTAAGCACTTAAATACCATAATTATTATTATTTTTAAGGGGGACAGCTAACCTTCCACCATGGGTTTACCCAGCAGTTCATTCATTCATTCATTCAATAGTATTTATTGAGCACTTACTATGTGCAGAGTACTGTACTAAGCGCTTGGGATGAACAAGTCGGCAACAGATAGAGACAGTCCCTGCCGTTTGACGGGCTTACAGTCTAATCAGGGGAGACGGGCAGACAAGAACAATGGCAATAAATAGAGTCAAGGGGAAGAACATCTCGTAAAAACAATGGCAACTAAATAGAATCAAGGTGATGTACAATTCATTAACAAAATAAATAGGGTAACGAAAATATATACAGTTGAGCGGATGAGTACAGTGCTGTGGGGATGGGAAGGGAGAGGTGGAGGAGCAGAGGGAAAAGGGGAAAATGAGGGTTTAGCTGCGGAGAGGTAAAGGGGGGATGGGAGAGGGAGTAGAGGGAGAGGAAATTCAGCTCCTCCTCAATCTCCTCTTCAATTCCACTTCTCAGCAATTTAAGTCCTCAGACTTCTCAGCAAGACAATTCAGCTTCTTCTCCAAGTCCTCCTTTGACCTTGTTGTTCATGGGGTCAAAGAACAGTCTCTTAGGAAATGTCTTCTGCTTTACAAGATGAAGTCACTCTTGCTCACCTCAACAGATGTTAAATTAGGGATATATATGCATAATATGGGGTGGGGGTGTGTGTGTGTGTGTGTGAACATAAGTGCTTAAAGAGTACAAATCCAAATGTATAGGTGACACTGAAGGGCAAGGGAGTGAGTAGAGTAAATGAGGGCTTACTTTAATTAAGGAAAACTTCTTAGAAAAGATATGATTTTTAGAAGGATTTTGTAGATGGGTAGAATGAAAAGGGTGGGAATTCCAGACTACAGGGAGAATGTATGCAAAGTGTTGGCAACAAGATAAGCAAGATCAAGATACATTGAGTAGAGGTATTAGACGAGCAAAGTGTAAGAATTTCAGTGTCTGGCAAAAATAAGAACAAGCTTACTGGATACAGAATTAGAACCATTAAATAGTAACTAAAGTTGCATGGCCTAGGGGGAAAAGCATGTGCCTAGGAGTCAGAGGACTGGGTTCTAACCCTGCCTCTGCCACTTGCCTGTTTTGTGATCCTGGGTAAAGTTACAACTTCTCTGTGTCTGTTTCCTCTACTGGAATACCTGTTCTCCCTCCTATTTAGACTGTGAACCCTATGTGGGACAAGGATTGTGTCCTACCTGATTATTTTATATCTATCCCAGTGCTTAGAACAAGTGCTTGACATATAGTATGCACTTAACAAATGCCATTTTAAAAGAACACAATAAAGAGATTTGCAGAGCAGAATATTAAATTTTCACGTAAAATTCCAGGTCTTTCCAACACAAAGTGAAACTTTCAGAAGGCCTCAATTACTAACAGCCTAAGTGGATTTCATAATTATCTTCCTTTGCTTTTCATTAACAAATCGTTTTTTGTGAATTTATATTATCCTTTTTAAAATTCAAGGATAAAGATTAAAAACTTCTGAACTTTTTACAAATTTATGGTGACAATTGTATTTAGATGTGTTTGTCAGGACAAAACCCTTAATAGAAATGAGAAATTTTTCGTTGTTCTTCATAATCAGTGGAGGTTGAGCTCATTATTTACATATTGCTTGAAACTTGTCTTTTAAGTCACTCAAATCTCCAAGGGCAGAAATTGTGTCTATCAACTCTATTGTACTCTCCCAAATGTTTAGTAAGTATGTTGCATACACTAACAGCTAAATATATACCACTTTTTTTTAACAAGATTGTGATCCAGATACTGAGAAACCTTGCTTGGCAAATATTTGTGTAGTTTTGGAGTGAAATGATCAAGAGGGACCTATGGTCTCTTGCAGTTCCCCATTATGGTAATCCCTTAATGCTTGGCATGGTCCCAGTGTCCAGTTTGCTCCAAGAAGGTCTTGAGAATGGGAAAATGCTTAGTTTTCTCTCACCTCATTCTGAAACTTCTCTGAGTGTCTTGGATCAAACAAACCCTTTATCATTGGCTTTAATCACTCAAATCACCTTTCCCTCTCCTATCTTACCTTGCTGCTGTCCTTCTACAACAGCCTGCATACTGTGCTCTTCTAATGCCAGCTCACTATTCCTTGATCTCATCTATCTTGCTGCTGACCTCTTGCTCATGTATCACCATTGGCCTCAAAGCTCTCCATCACCTCTCCCCCTCCTACCTCACCTCGCTTCTCTCCTACAGCCCAGCCTGCACATTTTGCTCCTCTGGTGCTAACCTGTGTACTATGCCTCGATCTTGCCTGTCTCATCGCCCGACCCCTGGTCCTCTTCCTACCTCTGGCCTGGAACACCCTCCCTCCTCAAATCTGCCGGGTAATTACTCTCCCCTGCCATTTCAAAACACTACTGAAGGCACATGTCCTCCAAGGGACCTTCCCAGATTATCTCACTTTTCCTCAGCTCACACTCCCTTTTGCGTCACCTTGACTTATTCCCTTTGCTCTCTCCCCCTACCCAGCCCCACAGTGCTTATGTATATACCTGTAATTTTATTTTATTTATTTATATTGATGTCCATTTGTATTGGTCTGTCTCCCTCTAGACTGTGAGCTTGTTGTGAGCAGGGATTGTCTCTCTTTATTGCTGTACTTTCCCAAGCACTTAGTACAGTGTTCTCTACACAGTAATCACTCAATAAATATGATTGAAAGAATGAAGTCCTGCCTTTGTCCTGGAATACTCTCTCTCTTCATAGCCGATGGACAATTATTTTCCCTTCCTTCAAATCCTTATTGAAGGCACTTCTCCAGGAAGCTTCTCTAACTCATTTCTTCTTTTCCGACTCCCTTCTGCATTTGGATTTGCTCTTCCTATTTACCCACCCTCTGACCCACAGCACTTATGTACATATCTGTAATTTATATTAATGTCCATCTCATCCTCTAGATTGTAAGCTCATTGTGGACAGAGAAAGTGATAGGTGAGCTGCAGTGGGACAAATTGACAGATTATACATGCTCTCCTATGAAACTTTATTCATTTATTCATTCATTAAGTCAGTCATATTTGAGTGTTTACTGTGTACAGAGCACTGTACTAAGCACTTAGAAAATACAATACAGCACTTTCCACTTGGATCTGTACTCTTTAATATTGATATTCACTTGATATAATTCACTTGATATTCAGTTGATATTCATCCCATCTTCAGACACATAAGACTTAAGTACATATCCATAATTTATTTGTCTCTATGCCTCTAGACTGTAAATTCCTTATGGGCAGAGAACATGCCCACCAACTCTCTCGTACTCTCCCAAGTGCTTAGTACAGTGCTCTGTATGCAGTAAGCTTTCAATAAGTACTGCTGATTGAATGACTTCCTGGGTGATTTTTGGATAAAACTTTACTTTCTCTGAACATAATTGCCCTCCCATGAGAAACAGAAATGAATTTCCTTGCTTTGTAGGATTTTACATAATTATTTGACACTCATAAAGCTAACTGCTTATCAAAGATGTGTGGAGGCTTTTAAATAAATGGTCAAAAATGAGCAGTAAATTAATGCCTCGTGCTATGAGCCACCTACAGTTTTCTTTGTCTTAAGTAGCATATGAAATTACAATTTAACAAGAATTAAACATCTTCTAGATTGGAGAAAAGCCCCAAGTTATTCTTCAATTAATTCCATTCCAGTATTTTCATATGAAATCTGTCAGCATTGCTGTGGTAGATGACAGTAGAATAAAATGTTTGGTAACAACTTAATTTTGGCTTAGTCTGACCTTTGAGAATTAGGTTTCACTCACCAGAAATTATTTAATGATTTATTTGCTGGGATTGATTTTTGGTTTGTAAGTGTGTAAGTGGTGGGCTTCTAATCTAGGATTTTTTTCCATCACATCACAGGGCCACCTTCTTGGGTCCAATTTCTAACTGAAGTGAAGAAACCCAAAATAAAACAGCCTGCTTTTTCACCTCTTGCCTTCCCAGTTTTTTGTAGTCGCTTGAGAATTTGTGCCATCCAAATGAAAGGGACCTTGACGTTCTATATTCTAGCTCCTTGTCTCTGAGCAGGTGTGTGCTTAAGTCATTTAAGATAGATGGTGGTTTGCCCTGGTTATAAATTCTCCAGAGGATTCCCTAACCTGTTCTAATGTTCAAGTTGCCTTCACAATCTCTAGTAAACTCAACCAAGTATGTATTTTTTTTCCCATTCAAGCTTTCTTTAGGACTGGCTTAATCTGAGTTTAATTCTTGCTTATCTACTTTTTAGGAAAAATTCACATAGCTCTTGTTAAATGATCATTTAATTCATTTTTAAACTTTGGACATTTCAGGAAAAGGTGAAAAACAAATTTTCTTTGAGCCCACATATAAAGTGGTTCAAACACATTCCACCTTCTTAAAGTATTCCCTTGCTGACCAATAATAATTACTCATAACATCTTTATTCCTTTGGTTCTACTTGGACAATGTTGATTTTGCAATAGTCTTGACTGTTTCTCCCTTCCCCTTCATTTGACTAACTTTTGTGGGTGACCTAGAATCTAAACTCTTTTACTACTTAAACGTGCAGTGTTACTGCAAAACTTGGAATGTTGAAGTAGAATAATAATGCTGGAGGATTCTTTCAAGGGGAGGTCATAGAATCCCTAGATTCATCCTTTCCACCTTCTAAAAACATCTACTTCTGTACTTCTTCCCTAAGGAACATGAATGAATATGTGGCTATGTTAATCTCACTCCCACAACAAATGACTTTGGAATCTTGCATTTAAAATATTAATTTACAGTTTGCCCATCCTATCTACTCCTATGATTGTTTCCTCCAGTCAGGATCTGATTGGTGGGCAAATGTGCATTTTGATTATTTGCCATGACCTAATCTGTGGGAAAATCTGCTTGTCCCCTATACCAGTGCCTCAATCACCTCTGGTTTTTAATGCAGGAGAGTGGGTACAGTGGACACTCAATGCAAGCCCCTCTGGTTTCAAACACAGGAGGGTGGATATGGTGGGCATTTATCACCTATTATATCATGGTCCTATGTTCTGCAGAGGGTGGGAGGATTGTGTGGCAGGGCATCAGACACACATGCTCAGGACCCATCTGAACTCTGGAGTTGGGTACAGTGGACATTCCAGGACAACTAAATTTCAGTAATTGAATTTTGGGGCTGAAGTGTGAATTTTGATGTCTGGTAATAAGCTGCAACAAATATTAGTGAAAGCAGAAAATATTCTTCCCTGTGGAAAAAAATTGTGGCTTTTTTTCCTTTCTGGAACCAGTATTTTTAGGAGGGATAGATGAGCAGTCAGTAAGTGGCAGGAAAGTGGGCGGGAAAGCAATCAATCCCTTTTATTGAGCATTTACTGTATTCAGAGCATAGTACTGAGCACTTAGGTGAGTATAACAATATAGCAAAGTTGGTAGACACATTTCTTGCCTGCAGTGAGCTTACAGTCTAGAGGGGGAGACAGTCATTAATATAAATAAATTGTGGATATGTACATAAGTGCTTGGGCTGGGGTTAGGTGAATAAAGAGAGTAAATCAGGACAGCACAGAGAAAAGAGGAAATGAGGGCTTAGGGAAGGCCTCTTGGAGATGTGCCTTCAATAGGGCTTTGAAGCTGGAGAGAATAATTCTCAAATGTGAAAAGATATATCCGGCCAGGGGCAAGACAAAGGCAAGAGGTGGTGAGATGGACAAGATGGACTAGGTTGGCATTAGACAAGTGTAGTGTGGGCTGGGTTATAGTAGGAGAGCAGTGAAGTGAAGTGGGAGGGGGGCAAGGTAATTGAATGCTTTAAAGCTGTTGATAAGGAGTTTCCGTCTGATGTGGAGGTGGATCAGTAACCACTGGAGATTCTTGAGTGGAGAAAAATGGCCTGAACTTTTTTGAATAAAAATGATCTGAGCAGCAAAGTGAAGTTTGGACAGGAGTGGAGAGAGGAGGCAGGGAGGTCAGCAAGGAGGCTGCTACAGTAATCCAGGTGGAATAGGGTAATTGCTTGGATTAATGGTGTAGCAGAAGAAGACAGGACATATTTTAGCAATATTGTGAAATTTGAATTGACAGGATTTAGTGAAAATATGTATGTTGAATGTGAGAGATGAGTTAAGGATAACACCAAGGTTGCAGGCTTGTGAGACAAGCAAAAAATACTGTTTTCTCCAAAAAGCATACCTTTTTTCCTTGCTGGGGACCAGGGCCACTCAGGAGGAAAGAGCAAAGGAAAACAGGTAAACTGTAAGCTTGTTATGTCCATAAAGTCAGGCTGACTTCAGGGAACCGTCCCCTCCTTAACTGCCATCTTCAGTTAAGACTTCTTCTGCTCTGCTTTTTAACATGCTTTGAGTTGCCCTCATTCTTTTTAAAAACAAAGTTTATAATAATCATAATGATGATATTTGTTAAATGCTTACTATGTGCCAAACACTGTTCTAAGTGCTGGGGGAGATACAAGGTAATTAGGTTGTCCCACGTGGGGCTCACCATCTTCATCCCCATTTTACAGATGAGGGAACTGAGTCACAAAGAAGTGAAGTGATTTGCCCAAAGTCACACAGCAGACAAGTGGTGGAGCAGGATTAGAACCTCTGACTCCCAAGCCTGGGTTCTTTCCACTAAGCCACACTGCTATATCCCACTGCAGGCTCCAATTCACCTACCTATTCCTCTTCCTACTCAAACTCCTCAAAAGGATTATATCCCCCAGCTTCCTCTTAATTCAACTCCCTTCTTGATCCACTACAGTCTGTTTTCTGTCTGCTTCACCCAGTTATGTCTGCACTCCTAAGGGTCACCAGTGACTCCCTCTTTCATCCTAATCTTATTTGATCTTTCAGATGCCTTTGGCACAGTGGATCGCTTTCTGCTGGAAACACTAATTATAATTTTACCACTATAACTCTCTCAGAATTCCTCCTACCTTTCTGGCTGTTCTTTTTCAGTCTCCTTTGCCGGCTCCTCTTCCAGTTCTCCCCCCTCTAACTGTGGGTGCCCTTTGTGGCTATTCTGAGTTTTCAACTTGTCTCACATTGTACTCACTAACTCTGGGAGCACATCTAGTCCCACAGTTTTTGATTCTACCTTAAAACCTTGGGAAAGCTGTGGTAGCTGCTGAAGTGGTAACTAGCTTCAGCTTTGACTCTTGTACTTTGGTCAAAAAGAGCCTAAAATCTGTTCCTTTAGCCACAGTATACTACTGTTTTTTGCTTTTATTTTGCATATTTGCCCATTGCTTAAGCGGCGTGGCTCAGCGGAAAGAGCACGGGCTGGGAAGTCAGAGATCATGGGTTCTAATCCCAAACTTGTCAGCTGTGTGACTTTGGGCAAGTCACTTAACTTCTCTGTGCCTCAGTTTTCTCATCTATAAAATGGGCATTAAGAGTTTGAGCCCCACGTGGGACAATCTGATGACCTTGTATCCCCCCCCCAGGGCTTAGAACAGTGCTTGGCACATAGTAAGCACTTAACAAATGTCATCATTATTATACCTGGCTGCTTTATTGTTCATCTCTGTCAGTCACTAGTCCCTTTTCCTGCCTTATTTGCTTAAATTGTGAGCCCCCGAGGGCCAGAGACCATGACTTTTTCATAGCTGTGTACTTTTTGCCAGCACTTTAGGCACCACTGTGCACACAGAAGGCCCTTAATAAAAATGTACACTACTACTGTTTTATGCAGATGACTCCCAAATGTATTTCTCTAGCTCTAATGACTCTTCCCATTTACAATCTTACATTTTTTTCCTTCCTCCAGAGCATCTCTCTGCACGCAATAAGCACTCAATAAAAACTATTCAGTGAATCTCTATGGATGTCCTGCAGGCAGCTTAAGTGCAATATGTCCAAAACAGAACTACTCATCTTCATACTCACATAGCTTTCTCATCACAGTTGACACCACCATCATCCTCCCTGTCTCCAAAATCAGTCAATCAATCAACAGAGCACAGGCTTAGGAGTCAGAAGGACCTGCATTCTAATTCTGGCTCTGCCACTTGTCAGCTGTGCAACCTTGGGTGAATCATCTAACTTCTCTGTACCTGTTTACATCTGAAAATGGGGATTAAGACAGTGAGCCCCATGTGGGTCAGGGACTGTGTCCAATCTGATTAGTTTGAATCTACTTCAATGCTTAGAATAGTGTATGTTACATTGTCAGCACTTAACAAATACCGTCATTTACTGAGCACTTACTATGTGTAGAGCACCGTACAAAATGCATGGGAGTGTCTCAGTGCTTATATTCATTCTGTTGTTAAAACCTGTAGGATTTTCCTCCACAACATTTCTGAGATCTGCCCCTTCCTCTCCATTCCAGTGAACACCATGTTGTATGCCCTTGTCATAGGCACTTTCATTAGCTTCCTTACTGCTCTCTCTGCCTCACCACTCCAGCCTGTATTTGGCTGTGCAGCCAATATCACTTTTATAAAATAAAATGATACTAAAAGTATTGAGCACTTACTATATGCCAAGCATGCTTCTAAGTGCTGGGGTAGGTACATGGTAATCACGTTGTCCCATGTGGGACTCACACTTTTAATCCCCATTTTACAGATGAGGTAACCAAGGCACAAAGAAGTTAAGTGACTTGCCCAAGGTCACACAGCAGACAAGTGGCGGAGTCAGAATTAGAACCCACGTCCTCTGACTCACAAGCCCATGCTCTTTCGACTAAGCCACGCTGCTTCTCATAGAATGCCTATGCATGTCTCTCCACTTATTAAAAGTCTTCACTTAACATCTCCTCTTTGCATCAAGAAATGTAACTCCTGCACATTGGCTTTAAGGCATTCCATCATACCCCGCTCCCTCCGTTCATTTATCCACTCTCTCCTACTACACTCCAGCTCACATTCTCCCTTCTCACTCTGCTTCTTTCTGAACTCTTGCCTCTGACCTCCAACCCACCCTCTTCTTCCTGCCTGGAACCATCTCCTCCTTAAAATCCACTACACCACAGTTGTGACCATCTTCAAAACCCTTCTGATTTATCACCTTCTGCAGGAGACTTTCCTTGATGAATTTTTCTTATTCCCTCATCTTGCCATCATCTTGGCATTTTTGCTACTAGTGCTCAATAAATGCAATTGTTTGACCTTATCAGATATTTGAGTGGCATATCACTCTAGCTCTCTGTTACCAAATTTACTTTTCCATGTGCAGTATAGGAAAAAGTAAACTTTGAACTTATCACCCTCACAAAAATATTATGACTTCTTTAAAGCATTTTGTTTACCAGAAGGAAAGACTGGTGGATGTACAAATTTTCTGGGATTTTTGACAGTGACTACAGCTACAACTTAAAAGGAAACAATGGAATTTTTCACATTGTTCGGTAAGTCAATTGTGTTAAATTTTTTGACAAATTTTATCTTCTCCCCCTCAAACCCCACCACACACACACACAATTCAAACTCACCCTAATGCCAGTTGTAATTGGCAGTCACTTTAAAGGTAAGAATTCTTCCTGAAATGAGGGAGAAACTGATGAATCACTAGTGCTGCACCAGTTATTTGGCAAGGAAAGAAACATTTATTTTTGTGTGCCGTCTACCAGGCATTTTACAGAATCTTTGAGCAAAGAGAAAATAAGGAAGGAAAAGTGGTGACAATCCATCATTATCATCATCACCATTTTGAGACTCTGAGTTCTTTAAAACATCTCAGATCAAAATTACAAGCTACAGAAGACAGCAATTACTTTCCACTTGGTGTTCAGTGAAAGTTGGTCTACCAGGTTAGTTGTGGAAGAACCAGAAAAATATTAATGGCATCTCCAGGCATTCTTCATTACTCAGAGTTCAGATATAGAAGTTTATTTTAAAACCCATAGGGAATAGCTCAACCAAACCTTAACATTTAATCTTCCATATGGACGGAGGTTGTGTCCTCATCATTGGCCAAAGCAGAATTCTTGCAGAACAGTAGCTGTGCTTCTGTCATCCCCAGGGCTTTCTAAAAATTGTGTTTCTAACAACTAGAAAAAGTTAAAATGATGGGTTAAACCAGAGGTGATTCCAAACAATTGAATTAGTGTTACAATGGGAGATAGCTGCACTCTTCTTTGAATGATCTCTAGCACTAGTGAATTTTAATGCTGTTTCACTTTGGGATATTGTACTCTCCTAAGTGCTTTGTACAGAGCTATGCACACACTAAGTGCTCAATAAATGATTGATTAATAATGCAGCAAAGTTTACCTTGAGTTAAGTACTTCTCTTGAACCCTGGAAGTATTTGGATTGTAAGTAGAGCACAATTCAATTTAGATTTAAAGACGTCACTAGTCTGTTAGCTTTTACTGAATAGATGGTGATAGATAACACTTAAGAGTATTAAGAATTTACATACATTCACATAGAAACCATGCATTTATAATAATTATGGGATTTACTATGTTCTTAATGCTGAGGTAGATACAAGGTTATAAGATCAGATACCTTCTCATTTCAGTGTTTAAAGTTGAGAAAACTTTGGCCTGGAGAGGATAACTGATTGGCCCAAGGTCACACAGTAGGTCAGTGCAGAGTTGGGGTTCAGGCCCACATCTCCTGACTCCCAGGCACATACCTTTCCACTAGGCCAATTCAAGATATTTTGTTACTGGTTGATAAATTACTCATATCATTTAACCATGCTTTTATTATTATTTAATTTGCTTTGGTCATTTTTTTTGGATGTTAGAACTGCATAAATGCATACTACATTATTTTCCTCTGTTTAGCATGCTTTTGTCTAGCACTCTATTTTCATGGAGTGCTAATAATAATAATAATAATGTTGGTATTTGTTAAGCGCTTACTATGTGCCGAGCACTGTTCTAAGCGCTGGGGTAGACATAGGGGAATCAGGTTGTCCTATGTGGGGCTCACAGTCTTAATCCCCATTTTACAGATAAGGGAACTGAGGCACAGAGAAGTTAAGTGACTTGCCCACAGTCACACAGCCGACAAGTGGCAGAGCTGGGATTCAAACTCATGAGCCCTGACTCCAAAGCCCATGCTCTTTCCACTGAGCCACGCTGCTGCTAACTGGGTAGAGCTTGTACATATCCATAAAGTATATGTTATAGACCATATTAATGTCTATCTCCCCCTCTAGATGGTAAACTCGTAGTAGGCAGGAAACATGTCTACGAGATCTGGTGTATTCTCCCAAGCACTTATTGCAGTGCCTCGCACAAAGTAAGCACTCAATAAATACCATTGATTGGCTTCTATTACATTGGGTGACATTCAAGAAGGTTGTAGAAGGCTAACTGTTGAGGTGAACTATGTACTTCACTTGACTAATTACTTAGAAAAAGAAAAGCCAAATAATCTAATGGCAAATGAAAAAATCTCATCCTGGCAGAAATGAACATAAGAATATAAGCAAAATCTTTATTAGGTCAGAACCAATGCCCCATGCAGCCTAGTATTCTTTCTCCACAGAAGAATGTTTGGAAAGACCATGTGATGGTTGCCTTCTTTGAAACTCATCATAATGATTAGGAATTGATCATCTTAGCATCTCCAACTTTCCCCCTTCTATACCTGTAACCTTTCTTGTAGTGGGCTGCTCATCCTTGAAGGTCCCTGCTATAATAAACTATGTAAAGGCATACCCTCCCTTTACTCTTCTCTTCCAACTCCCTAACAATACTAATTATGATGTTTAAGTGCTTACTGTGTGCTAAGCACTGTACTAAGATAATCAGGTTGAACACAAGTCCCTCTGTCCCACAGGCTCATAGTCCAAGGAGGAGGGACGGCAGGTATTGAATCCCCAACTTACAGATAAACTGAGGCACAGAGAAATTAATCATTGGTATTTTGAGTGCTTACTGTGAGCAGAGCACTGGACTAAGCTCTCGGGAGGGTACAGTAGAATAGAGTTGGTAGACGGCAAGTGATTTGCCCAAGGTCACACAGCAGGGAAGTGACAGAACCAGAATAAGCACCCAGGTCCTCTGATTCCCAGTCCAGCAATCTTTCTACTAGGCCATGCTACTTCATAACAGGGTGATTTTCTCCCAGGAAGTGGTGGGAAAATGGAATGTATTTTCCTGTACTATCTTGATATCTCCAATAATGGGACTAATATGAATTCCCTTATTTGGCCTTTTTTTCACATATGTTTCAGCTGCTGCTTCTAAATAGCAGCAACTGGGTATAAAGCACTATCCTTCATCCCTATTCCCTCATGACACTAGGACCTCCACAGTAGGTGTAATCCAAGGCCACACAATGTGTTGTCGTGTGCTGTAACTCAGGATTTATTAGTGGCAAAGTTGCCTTTATGTTTAAACAATTCAACCTAAGTTTCAAAACCTGTTTGCACTGCCACTGTTTGAAAGATGGATTAGACAGTGTTTCGATTTCTTGGTTTCCAATCCCAAAATGGAACTGCGTTTTTCTGGTTCTTTCAAGTAAAAGGGAAATGGATGCTCTTTTTAAGCATCAACTATATTAAGGCATCAGATGCTGTACATCTTCCTTTCTGCATATGCTGTATTGTTGCTCAGGACCTTCAAAGGTGACAAGGCTGACAGTGAGTTCACATGTGGGCGAAAACCATCTTTTCACCTAACATATGCCGAAAACTGTATTCACATTTGTGGCTACAGACACTTGTTAGAACTTGAAGTTCTGTCACTTTTAGAATTGGGCTGCAGGACTGCTTTGCTCCAAAAGAAGTCTTCTAGTGAATTGCATGTCCAGTAATAAGAGATAGTGTTTGACTGGTTAAAGGTATTTTGGTTTGTTTAGAGGTTTTCTGCTAGAGAATTCTACACTCTGGCTGATTTATTTTTCTGATTTATTTTTGCTTGTGGCACACTTAATGACAAGCGCCAGGGTAGTAATAGTGAATTGTAATTCAGATAGGCCTAAAGGAATTGAAGAAACTTACCCTGAGTTCTGCCCCCAAATCTAAACCCAAGAACCCTGACCATCACAGATCTACCTATCTGGCCATATCAGGCTGTGGGTTTTTCCTATTGTTACAGAGTCATCCTTGCACACTGTTGTGGGTCTCAAGATAGTTGTCAAAGTCCAGGAAAGCGGGTGAGCTAAGAAAGTGGCAGTGAAAAACCACCAGCCCTCCTAGAAACAGTATTTTGTCCACTGGGCTTTGGGGATGGTAAGGAGGTATATTATTTAGGAGATGCAACCTAGTGAAAACATGTCCTGCCTAAACAAAGTAGCCCACTCCCTTTACCTCTGACTGTTGAACTGTACAAAATGCCACAAATGAAGCCAAAGTGAGACTATTCAATCATTCATTCAATCATATTTATTGAACACTTATTGTGTGCAAAGCACTGTACTAAGCACTTGGGAAAGTACAATAAGACAATAAAGAGACACATTCACTGTCCACAGTGAGCTTACAGTCTAGAAGGTTGTATTGCCACCCATGAAACCTCCATTCAGAAAAGCTAAAATGAAGATATGATTGTAACATACTCTCCCAAGTACTTACTTAATACAGTGCTCTGCACTAAAATATCATTGATAATATGTGGACATGCTACTTTGGAATCTGTAAATGGGAGTTTCCTTACCAAGTGCCAGGGGTAGAACAAACAAGAGCAAGGCCAGTTAGACCCAAGTGAAATGTGACATTTTTTCCAACACAAACCCTGGAGATGCAGTTTAGCTAGAGAGGGATTTTCCACTACCTGGCAGTGGTGCTGAACTATTCTCCTGAAAATATATTTCTGATAAGTGATATTACATCATCATTTTTAAACCTCTTCCTGAGACTAGTCAATTCAGTAGATTCTAGCTAGTTCTCACAGCACTAACAGTAGGGTAAGGCCTAAGAGGAACGTATGTGCCTTAAGAGTCAATGGTGTTTGGGAAGGATGCAACTGGCTTTGGGACACCAATTTCTTCCCATAATCACTTTCTCCAGAGACCACTCCAGCCCAGGTATGGGCTCTGATCTACCCAAAGAGAATGGTAGCATGGGAAAACCACTGCCCATCTAGAGTGACCTGTGGTGTGGAGATGTTTCATCTCTCCCGGTATCAAGCCCAACGCCTCACAGTTGGTTTCAAGTCTTCCCACTAGCTCTCCTCCTTTTACACTTTGGGTCTCTTCACCCACTAACCTCCAACTTGATCTTGATGGATGAGAAAACACTGGCAATTTTTTTGTGTGTGTATGTGTGGTATTAAGTCCTTACTTTGTGCCAGGCACTGTTCTTAGCACTGGGGGTAGATACAGGCTAATCAGGTTGGACACAGTCCTTTGTCCCACATGGGGCTCATAGTCTTATTCCCCACTTTACAGATGAGGTAACTGAGGCACAGAGAAGTGAAGTGACTTACCTTAGGTCACAGAGCAGACAATAATAATAATAATAATAATGATGGTATTTGTTAAGTGCTTACTATGTGCAGAGCACTGTTCTAAGCGCTGGGGTAGACACAGGGGAATCAGGTTGTTCCACGTGGGGTTCACAGACTTCATCCCCATTTTACAGATGAGGTAACTGAGGCACAGAGAAGTGAAGCGACTTGCCCACAGTCACACAGCTGGCAAGTGGCAGAGCCGGGATTTGAACTCATGACCTCTGACTCCAAAGCCCGGGCTCTTTCCACTGAGAGCAGGGTTTAGGACTCATCCCCTCTGACTCTCAGGCCCGTGCTCTATCCACTAGGTCACACTGCTTCTCAAAGGCAAATTGTACCTCATTCTGGACCATCTTGCCTCTGACCCCTCTCCCTGTGCTATTCCCCTGACCAAGAATGAATTCCCCTCACAAATATGCTAGTCAGCAGCTCTCCCCATCTACAGAACTCCCCTAAAATCCAACCCTCTCCAGGAAGTCATCACTGATAATTCATGTCAGTCCAGCAGCTAGTTACATATATGTATACAAGCATATTATTATATACTATTTTGTGTTGAAGTCTCTAGCTTTGGGGGAGAAAACTAATCAGGGTTGTATATTCCTGGGTTGTGAGAGATGTGAAATGAGATTGACTGCATCCTTTATATGCTACTTTTAAAGGATTACTATTTCACATATTTCATTCAGGGTAAGGTTGAAATTACTGGCTAATATATCATCTATTTATCATCTCTAAAATCCTAAGCATTTGAAACGTTTTAAAATGTAGGTGTCTTAACTGTTGCACTGCAGCTTTGCTCTGGACAGTAGTTGGCAGTTGGAACAGTAAATTCTAACCTGTTCCCCCACCACAATTTGGGTTGAAACGTATGTGATCACCCTGAGTGGTAGAAAAGGTCACACTGACTGTTCTTATCATAAATCGAAGTACTAGAAGAGTGTCCTGGAACGCTGTGCCACTCAAACCTCCAAAAGGGACTGTTCTAAAGATTTATAATGTTGGACATACTTCACCTACAAACAGAATGATTCCAACAGCAATCTAAATTCCAACAGCATATAGCTTCACTGGTGTTTACCAGGGTGTTGCTTCTTTTCTTTTCTGTCCATTTATTTTCCTCCTCTTTTGTTCCAGATCTGTGAACTTAGTTTAAGAAGCAGAAGTCAATAGAAATTCTCATTTAAGAATCTGAAAAAGTGAAAACCTTCTAAAAGTTCAAAATGAAAGTCTTGGGAGAGAGTTTGAGATGAGAGTTTGGAGGAGGCAGGAGCCATTGAAAAGAACAGTAGTTTGGAAAGGACAATACTCTGTGACTATTGGGTGGAGTTGACTTGAAAAGAAAGTGATTAGAAAGAAAGTGTAGTCCCTCAGGGCCAACGAACTAAAGCCAGTTGTCAGAGGTTATTAAGTGTAGTCTTTTAATTAATTCTGAATTCATTATCAGAAGCAGTAAAAATCAGCTGAAACAAGAAATACAAAGAAAGCATGGTCTAATCAGTTCACCAAAAATTACTACATGTTCCAATTAATGGAATAGAAAATCTTAGAAATATGTTATACAGTGAAACTTTTGTCAATTGAAATTCATAGAACATGTAACTCTATTGTATTTGAAATCTTACTAATAGCAAAAATGGAAACAGCTCTGGACCATGATTTTTAAAAAAATCAGTTAGTTGAACACAAAAGCCTATGTAAATTATTTTGCAATTTTCATGTAGTACAACACTCTAAATGTCAGTGGGTTTTTACTAAAATGCATCGTGCTATACAAGATGAAGTACATTTAATTATTCATAATTGCACTGTAAAAGTTAGTTTTTCAGAGAAAAAAATACTCTGTGGCTCACTCTTTACATATGCTGAGTATGTATTTTTCTAAAATTATAAGAGTTTGGAAAAATAAATGCTGAGTTCAACCTAATTTTTTTTGTGTCTACACCAGAGCTTAGTACACTGCCTGGTATATAGTAAATGCTTAATAAATATCATAATTATGTACTCTATCAGATTACCATTAAAAAGAAATCAGTTCTATCCCCAATTAGTTGACCTCTGTGAATACCCTTCAATAGTCTGAAAGCTTGAGACATAGTGTTTCCATTCCAAATCTCAAATGAACCACTTTAAGTGCTACTTGGATCAATTCTGTATAAATCCAGGGTTGATTTGAGAGTAGAAGCCAAAAACACTTTGCTTCTACAGTATTGACGGCTTCCTAGACCTAGAATACTGTGCGATATAATGAATATTTAGTGGTAAAGGGAAGGTTCTATACTCTCTTTTGCGTTTTTTAAAATTTATTTCAACTAACTCCTACACAGCATCTTTAAGAGAACAGTAGATGTTTTCGCAATCCCCATTTTTCCCAATTACTCTTTAAGCTTATGTTATATGAAATGCTTTGAATTGGAAGCTCTTCCCACCTTGAACCCCATCCCCTCCCTGACTTTTCTATCACTGTAAACAGCACCACCATCTTCCCTGTTTCACAAATCTGTAACCTTGGCATTATCCTAGGCTTATCTCTATCATTCAAGCAACACGCTCAGTATGACATAAAATCCTGTCTATTGTCTCTTCACAAAATTCACCTTTTCCTCTCCTTCCAAACTGGCTACTACTCTAATCCAAGTGTTGATCAAATCCTGCCTTGATTACATCAGTTCCCTCATTGACCCCCTTGCATCCTATCTCTTCTCTCCCCAGTCGGTAGTTCTCTGCTGCCCAGATCGTTTTTCTCCAAAGCTCTTTAGCCCACACCTCCCCACTCCTCAAAAACCTCCAATCATTGCCAATCCACCTTTGCATCAAACAAAAACACCTTATGATCAGCTTTAAGGCACCTGAACAGCTCTCTCCTTCCTACTTAAGGTCACTGATCCCATACAACTCCACCCACACATTCTGCTATTCTAATGCCAACCTACTTTTTGTATCTTGATCTCATCTATCCTGTCATCCACCTTTTGCCTATGTTCTTCCTCAGACCTGGAACTTCCTACCCCTTCATATCTTACAGTCCACCACTCCCCGCACCTTCAAAACCTTCCTAAAATCACAATTCTTCCAAGAAACTTTCTCGTACTAAGCCCTTTACTTTTCCTATATGTCCTTGCCTCTGCACTGACTGTATAGACTTAATTTTTAAGCACTTTGATGCTCTCCTCAGCCCCACACTGCTTACACAAATATTCTTATACTCTACAATTTCCCCTACCGTAATCCATTTTAATGCATCACCCTTCCCCCTATAGTCTGTAAGCTTCTTGTGGGCAGGGATTGCCTCTAACAACTGCTTTTATTGTACTCTTCCTGGTACTTAGTACAGTACTCTGAACACAGTAAGTAATCAATAAGTACCTTAGTACAGTACTCTGAACACAGTAAGTAATCAATAAGTACCACTGATTGCAAATCAAGTATGTATTTAGTACACTGAAACTTTAACCTTTATTATTAGTCTATGAATCTATAGAATTTTGCCATTTTAGTGAAAAATTACTAACTGTACTTGAATTAACTGATTTTGAGATAAGCCAAGTTTTCATGCAAATAGCAAAAAGCAAAAAAAAGTTAGTAACCAAGTCTGTATATGCTTGTACAATATTTCTCTGGACTTTTATCATTTTTTCTCAGTCTACAGCTGTTGGACCAAAGTTTAAATTTACCCCATCTTGATTATTCTAGAAAATCAAGTCCCCTAGTTATTTTTGTTACCCAAGCTATTAATAAGCTTCCATTCCTCTTTTTTTAACTGACTTATTTTAGTTCTTGCAGTAATTGTTAGTCTCATTGTTGTGCCACATGGTAGACTAATGAATGATTCCATGAAAATATTCTTGTACCGGATGTCACATTTGGGATGGGAATGTTCTCAATTATATCCTGTTCAAATGAAAGAGATTGGGCTCCACTTTTTACGTTTCACACACTCACCTTTTCACAGGTGTTAAAGGCATACACCACCTCTATTGTATCCTTTCAAGTGCATTGTGCAGTGCTTTGCACACTGTAAGCACTCAATAAATACTATTAATTGGTTATCGCGGAAATAGAGAAATTCCCAAAGAAGCCAACTCAGTTGTTAACAGTAATGGAGGCTGCATACCTCTGCCAAATGTTTCCTTTTCACAGGTACTGTTTCCCTTATTATTAAAGAAAAGAATATTTCTAAATCACTGTAATTCTAAAACAACATTTCCCTGGAAATGCTTGTGTTTTTTTTTTCGATTCACCAGCTAATGATAGTATTTTACAAGTTCAACTAGGAATGCGAAGAGCTCTGGACTTTGTTCCAGATGCCATTTAGCATGCCAGTAAACTTATTTTAATGAATCCTGAGGGATCCTAGATATGTGTGTGTTAATCTGAAAATGAGCTATTCTAAACCCAGCTAATTTAAGGACCCATAATGATAACTATGCTTTTAAAAATGGTCTTAAAAATGAAAAGTATACTCCTCTCATGCTCGTTAAAATGAGTAGTCTTTGTAACAACTCAGCATCTGGGAAAATATTTCGAATAGTGCATTTCATCCATAGGATCCTCAGTGAATACCATTTTTACTTCTATGGTAGGGGTATCTCCATCTCTTTCCTCTGACCTGCTTCTGGTCTGGAACACCCTCCCTCTTCATATCCCACAGACAATTACTCTCCCCCAACTTCAAAGTCTTACTGAAGGCACATCTCCTCCAAGAGGCTTTCCCTAAGCCTTCATTTCCTTTTCTCCCATTCCTTCTGTGTCACCTTGATTTGCTCCATTTTTTCACTACTCCCTCAGCCCCACAGCACTTACATTACATATGTAACTGTAAGATATTAATGTCTTTCTCCCTCTCTAGACTGTAAGCTCATTGTCGGCAGGGTATGTGTCTACTGAACTCTCCCAACCACTTAATAAAGTGCTAAGCACATAGTAAGCACCCTGTAAACATGATTAATTGCAGGAAAGACTTCTAAGGGCCTCCCAGCCTTCCACCATATAGCGAGACCTAGTGGAAAAAGCACTGAAAGTCAGAGGACCTGGGTTCTAATCTCATCTCCACCACTTGCTTGCTATGTGTCCTTGAACAGGTCACTTAACTTCTCAGTGCCTCAGTTCACAAATCTACAGGATAAAGATTCAATATCTGTTCTCCCTCCTACTTTTGCACACAGAGCCCAACATGGGACCTGATTATCTTGTATCTACCCTCGTGTTAAATACACTGCTTGGCACATAATAAATGCTTAACAAATGCCGTAATTATTGTTATTATGGCAGTGGGCCCGGGGAAATCCCAAACACCTGGCCCCTAGATATGTAGCAAGGGTATCCTTGGACCCATCACCAGTGGCCTCTTCTCAGTTTTTTTTTACAATGGTCACACCATAGCTGTGTTTAGATCTAATGATGATGATTTGATTAAAATAATTATTTTACTTCTAACATTCAAGCATATTAGAATTAGTCAAGTAAGCATGCTGGAAATGTCATGGTCTAGTGGAAAAGACATGGATCCAGGATTCAGGACTCTCAGGTTCTAATCCCAACTCCGCTAAAAGCCTGCGGAGATCTTGGGCAAGTCATTTATCCTCTCTGTACCTCAGTTTCCTCATCTGTAATGTAACATGAGGATGAAACTTGCTTTCTCAATCTCTCCTTTCCTCTTAGATTGTGAGCCCTCTATGGGACATGGACTCTCTCCAACCTGATTATTTGGTATCTACCTCATTCTTCAGTACAGAGCTTTGGAACACAGTAAGTGCTTAATGAATACTTTTTTTAATAATAATAAATGGCAGATACTCCATTAGGGTGGATTTTTCATTGGGTTGCCCATATGCAATAAGTTTATTGCTGGGCCTTTAAAAAGAAAAGTAATTCTTTTGAATCATACACAGTTGATTGTGCTGTTTATGAGATGAGCTCACTTAGGAGTCACTGCTGTCATGTAAGGTATTCTACTTCAACGGACACTTCAAATTAGTTGTGTTGCACCAGGCTCATTGTGTAGGATGGAAACACAATTGGAAAAAAACTACATGCAAGTGCTTCTTATTGTACTGAATTCTTTTTTCCTAACTGATGTTATCTCCCATTGAACAAAATCAGAAGGTAGTCACTCTAGGTCAAGATCTTTAGGAATTATTAAAAAATCCACCATTGGGCATTTTGGAGGTCAAACATTCATGTTCTTGGGTGAGCTATTGAAGTAGTCTAGCCTAGTGGATAGAACACGGGCCTGGGAATCAGAAGGACCTGGATTCTAATCCCGGCTCAACTACTTGTCTGCTGTGTGACCTTGGGCAAGTCACTTAACTGCTCTATACCTCAGTTACCTCATTTGTAAAAAGGGATTGAGACTGTGAGCCCAGTGTGGGACAGGGACTGTGTCCCACCCAATTACCTTGCATTTACCCCAGTATTTAGTACAGTGCCTGGCACATAGTATAAGTGCTTAACAAATACCACAATTATTATTCTTCTTATTATAATTGTCTGCTCCAAGTTCTATGAAGTAAGACCCATAAATATCTTTTATATCATTTTATGTGCTGTTGGGCTGCCTTCTGAAGTTAAAGCAATGCTGAATATGAATCTGCTAGGAGCTGAACATCGGACCAGATGAGTGCTCAAGGCCCTTTCCATAATTAAATTTAGGGTAAAGAAAAAGCCCTGAGGTAAAGCTCACCGTTATAATGATAACAAATTATTCTTGGTCTTGGAACACAGTCTTCATTTTTTAAACGAAGACTGTCAGAACCATGGTTTGACATTCTGTTAAAAGTTGAAAATAACCAGAAATAACTTGGACAGCAAGTCTTAAGCTTTTGACATGAATAGCCACAGAAGATGGCCTTCTTTTTCTACTCCATTCCCAGCCGAACTTGGGTGAACAGTTCACCTTGTAGGAATTCACATCACTATGCTAGTAGATTTTACTTCTGAATAGCTAAGCTCCTTGAGGGCAGGAATCATGACTACTAGATCTACTGCAGTACCCAAAGTGTTTTGCATACAGTAAGTTCTCAAAAAATGTTACTGATTAATTAGTATAGTAATACATAAGTAGTCCATAATGAGTTCCATATATTTGACTCTTTCCACACCTTTAAAAATTTAATGAAACTGGCAGCCATACAATGTGATTTTTTTTATTGGCCTTCCACTCTAAAGTATAGGTCTATACTGAAAGATGGGAAGCAGCTTAAGTTAGTGGAAAAAGCATGCACCTGGGAGTCAGAAGAACTGGGTTCTAATTCCGGATGTACCACTTGTTTGCTGTGTAACCTTGGGTTAGTCACTTAACTTCTCTGTGCCTCAGTTCCCTCACCTGCAAAGTAGGGATTCAATGCCCCATTATCCGTCCTACTTAGACTGGGGGACCCCAATGCTTCGTATAGTGCTTGGCACATAATAAGTGCTTAACAAATTCTACAGTGATTATTACTTCCCCCATACTTCTACCTGTTGTGAATTTGCTGCTTGAGTGCCCTAGATGTCCTTATCCTGGGTTTCTCGAGTAAGCGCCCTCAATCCTGCTTATTTAGTTTGTGCAGTAGTTTGCAGAACCTTCGAGACCCAATAAATACCATTGATTAGTTGCTTTGATCCAAATGCTTAGTCTTTCAACAAAAATATTTCCAACTTTCTCAAAATTTTATAGAAGATGAAATACATTTTGTACTTTCCTTTCTGGCATAATTCCAATTTGTTATGCTTGAAGCACAAAAGATTTATAAAACTGGTTTTCTTTCCTCAGGATTATACATAGTTGGTTGGTCTTATTACCTCCTCCCTTTTCTTCCCCTTTTAAATTTATTTTTAATTTTCATTTCCACTCCTTTTCTTTCTATCTCTCTTCACTCTGCGTTAATCTTGTATGAACATGGTGAAGCAGTAGACACTTGTTACAGAAAAGATTTCTTGCCAAGGAAAACTCAGAAACCTAACCTGGAGTCAAAATCATTTTTTCTGGAAAAGCCAGGTTCATATCAGAAGCAATCACAGCCAAGATACTAGGATACTAAAAGTTTCTATGTGAACTAAAAGTTCAGTGGAATCTTATACAGTGAAGTTTTTCTTTTAATTGTTAACAGATATAACTTTTACTCTCATTCCAAAAAAATTAGCTAATCATTTCTCTTTTTCCTCACTCCATCCTTACCTTCATTTTTATTCCCAGTATCCTGCCTCTGCTACCCCCACTTCTGGCCTTTTGTTAATATGTTACTTCTTCTGAAGGTTGTTCTTATGTACGTGTTTGTGGTGATGCCTTGCCCCTATACATGTTTTTGTTTCACTGGTTGGTGTTTTCTCACCAAAAGCAGTAAGTTTTGGTGGGAAGTACAAAGCAGAAGTGATGCATTCCTGCCCACAAGAAGTTTATATTCTAAAAGGAGCAGCAGATAACGAAAATATTTACAAATGGAGTAATTGAAATAATTGTACAATTGAATAACAAACACAATAATAACCAATATAATTGAATAACAAATAACAAATGCTCAGAATAGGTATAATTGCAGGAAGTTGCTGCTGGAGAGCTGGGAACTAATCAGGTAAAGCTTGGAGGAGGGGAAATGGAATTATCTTTGAATGTTGGAAGGGTTGCCGGCTTTTGACCTTGGGATTGAGCAGGTACCAGGCCACAGGAAAACGTGGGAGAAGGGATGAAGATGGGAGAGGGAAAAATGAGGTGCAGTTAATAGATGAACTTGGGCAGGCTGACAAGAGCAGACAATACCATCAATCAGTGGTATTTGTTGAGCACTTACTGTAAGAACATGTGTAATGGTCGAGAGCCTTGAACTTGAGTGTGAGGAATTTTTGCTTGATGCAGAGGGATACAAAAAACCAGTGGAGGATTTTGAATAATGGAAAGACGTATGCCAAATAAGCCCTCAAGAAAACGATCCGTGTGACAGCAGGTAGTATGATTTAAGAGGAGAAAGGCTGGAGGCAGCAAGACTAGTGGGAAGGCTGATGTAATAGTATAGGCACAATATAATTAGAGCTGAGGGAGTTTGAATGGAGGAGGGAGTGGCAGATCTGGGAGATATGTAGAAAAAGAGTGTTTCTCCCGTTCTGAATCATCCCAGGTTACGGTCTCTTTTGCTTATATCTGTATAAGCATATTTATGTCAGTCAATCAATTAAATCATATGTACTGAGCGCTTACTCTGTGCAGAGCACTGTACAAAGCACTTGTGAGAGTACAATCAGTTTAGGAATGAGTTTACAGTCTAACATATCTCTATGTGTGTATAAAATCTGTGAATTAATATGTATGGTATGTGCGGGGAGGGATGGATGTTGGAGTTATACAAAATCAAGGTTATAGCTATGACCAAGAGTTTAATGTTCTCACTAAATTCAGGTACCTACACAGCACACTGCCCTGTAAAAATAGGTAGCAACAAATCAAAGTGGTCAATATTCCTTCGGGACATTCACACGGAGTGGGGCTTCAGGTCAAGCTTTTGCTCAGCTCTGAAGCCAGGTATGATCCTGGCAGAACAACTGAATTTTAAAGCAATTCCATCATCGATATCTATGGCCATATTTAACATCATATAACAAGACAGATGAGATTTTAATACAGCTACTTTACCACCATCTAAAAAATTTTAATCAAACCAGATCCGATCGCATTTATCGAGTGCTTATTGTTTACAGACCACTGTACTAAGTGCTTGGGAGAGTACAATATAACAGTAAACAGGCACATTCCCTACCTACAGTGAGTTTACAGTCTAGCGTGGAAGACAGGCATTAATATAAATAAGTAAATTACAGGCTGTGATCCCGTCATTGGGCAGGGATGTTTCTGTGTGTTGCTGAATTGTACATTCTAAGTGCTTAGTACAGTGCTCTGTACATAGTAAGCGCTCAATAAATACTACTTAATGAATGTGCATAAATGCTGTGGGGCTGGGAGGGTGGTTGAATAAAGGGACTAAGTCAGGAAGACACAGAAGGGGATGGGAGAATAGAAAAGGAGGCTTAGTCAGGGAAGGCTTCTTGGAGATGTGCCTTTTAGGCTTTGAATGGAGGAAAAAGTAACTGTCTGTCAGTCACGGTGGCAGTTATTGAGCACCTATTGTGTACGGAGTAGTAGCACTAGCACTTAGCACTAAGTACTAGCACTTAGAAAAATACAGTACAAATTAGTAGACATAATCCCTACCCTCAAAGATTTTGCAGTCTAATAGTATAGACTATTATATAAATTGCAGATAGGAAGATGTAATCAATCAATGGTATTTATTGAGTACTTACTGTGGCCAGAGAAATGTACTAACTGCTGGGGAGAATACAATACAATCCATCAATGGTATTGAGCCCTTACTGTGTGCACAACATTATACTAAGTGCTTGGGAATATACAATATAAGCGCAATTAAGCTTACAGTGATTGAATATGACTGCTTAAGCATAAATTGCACTGTACATATTGCAGTTATATCTCCCAAGTGCTTTTTCAACCCTTCCATGCCACGTTAAGCACTTGGGAACACACGATTTCCTTTCGCACTTGTACATATCTGTATAGCGCAAGTCTCCCTCAAATCATCTGCACTTTTTTATGATTGTGAGTCCCATAAAAGGGACAGGGATCGTGCATAATTGTGCCTATACTGTATTCTCCCAAGCACTTAGTACAGTGTTGTGCACACATTAAGAACTCAATAAATACCACGGATTGTACTGTACTCTCCAAAGCAATTAGTACAGTGCTCTGCCCCCAGTAATTCCTCTGGGTCCCAGGCTAGTGCTCTTTCTGTGAGACCACTTTGATTGAAACTACTAGGTGTTACTGTTTTTGTAAATGAGTGAACAGATAGCTCCTCAGGGTGCTGCCTTTTAGGCTAGTCTTAGCTTTTTTGGTTCCAAGGAACATTGAAATGATATTACCATTCAGCTGAGACTTGCAGCAGCAGCCTAAAGGATACAAGTAATTGTAGAGAGTGGGATGTTTTTGTCTCTTCCACAACAACTCATATGGTTTAACCAGTTTAGCTGTTGGATACCAAGATATAAACAAACCAAATGAGGATATCTTACATATAAATATTTATAGCAATGAAGGCCCCCTTGGCACATATTTTATTAATAATAATTATAAATATAATGGTATACTATGAAGTGCTTAACAAATAACATTGTTATTACATGCTCCAGCACTTAGAAGATTCCTTGACACATTGTAAGTTCTTAAAAAATACTATTATTATTTTTATTAAGAAATGTGTGCCAATGGGACTCTCATTACTATAAATACTTACATATAAGATTTCCTCATTTGGTTTGTTCATATCTTGGTGTCCGACAGTTAAACCACTTAAACCATTGCAATGCATATGAGTTGTTATGGAAGAGACAGAAACACCCCATTTCTAGAATTATTTCTATCCTTTAGGCTGCTGCAACTCTCAGCTGAATGGTACTGTCCTTTCAGTGTTTCTTGGTGCTGAAAAAGCTAAGACTAGCTTAAAAGGCAGCACCCTGAGGAGCTATCTGTTCACTCATTTACAAAATCAATAGCACCCAGTAGTTTCAATCAGAGTGGCCTAATGGAAAGGGCACTAAATAAAGAGAAATATAACATTTTAAAGGTTATATTTACAAAAATTTCTACTGAAACTAACAGCTAAAACTTGATACTTAAAATTCTCTAACAACCTCAAGAGTAAAGTCGATTAAACATACAAGTCCCCTGTTTTAACTTCATTTCAGATTTGACAGTAACACCTAGATTCTCTGTCATTCTAGGAGAGCCCGGATCTGGGAGTCAGAAAGACCTGAGTTCTAATCCCAGCTCCACCACTTGTCTGTTTGGTGATCATGGGCAAGTCACTTAACTTCTCTTTGCCTCAGGTACCTCATCTGTAAAATGGGCACCGAGACTATGAGCCCCACATGGGATAGGGACTGTGTTCAGCCCGATTTGCTTTTACCCATTCCAGCACATGAAATACTCTTGGATAATTATTAAGTGAATTATTCCAGAGCAAGGTTTGCATGAGCATTTTTTTCATAAACTTTAATGATGCATAAACTTTAAGGAGCTTAATTTTCCTAGTGCCCAAATAAGCATCAAATAAGGTAATGTTTTCTGAGGTATTAGTGGCAATATGTTTATAATCAATGGAGAAATCCAATATCACAGAATTTTCATGCTAGTTCATTTTGGACCTAGGAGTCTTCTTAATGGGTTTCTTTTGAGTTGATATTGCATTAGAGTACTCTTTGGAGAAGAGGATGGAAAACAATTACTGTCCATATTTGCATGAGACAAACTTAAGGACAGGTTGAAAACATGTGAAGAAATCAACATGTGCTTTATAGCTCCAAAAATATCTTCATATTAGCCAGGAATCTGATACTAGTAGTTCAGCAACATGACTCCTAGATGGTAGGTTGATGGGAGAAAGATTCATTCATGCTCTGAGAGCACATTCAATTGCTTCCTTCTAGGGGGCTTAAAGTCTTCTTTTGTGGCAGCTGTTGCCCAGAATTGCTCTTCGCAGACCCTCTCAATTTTGCCTTGGGATTGCTTTCCAGAATCCAAGCACACTTGAATCTTCTTGGAGAGGTAATAGGACTGAAAGTTGGAAAGAAAGAAAAGAAAACTAAAAGATTGAAGTAAAGGTAAATGAGGTGAGTTTATAGTAATAAATCTTTTCTTTTCTTCTTGTCAGTGGCTCAGGTGAATACAGTGTGATTTTTGAAATGCACAAGAACAAGGAAAAATATTTGTAGCATTCTTTCCCAACTTCAGTGGAAACCCGCCTCAGTTTTCATTAGGTGGAGAAGCAGGGGAGCATGGAAAGTTTGTAGGGAGATATTTGGGA